>NC_070605.1:2625568-3924603 GCF_027172205.1 Podarcis raffonei
AAAAAAGAGGGCTGAGTGAGAGCGGGGTTGGAGACATTGGCACTATTGAAACAATTCGCTTCCTTCAAAGCGCGAAGCTCTGAGTCCTGCGATTGTGAGCGGCCAATTCCTCCAAGGGAAAAAATTTTTTTGGACTATCCCTCTTGGAAATCGTGAGTAAAACGATTTCATTTGGAATTTTGAATTGGGAAGGAAAGGGATTTAAAAACAGAGGTCAATCCCTTTCACTGAAGTAAAAACGAAAGCAGCTAACGTTACCAAAAGCCGCAACTTTAGTCTCATCTTTTAGAAACTTTCAAGTCTTTCCTATATCTCCCTTTCTAGCAGGGGGAAGGGGGGGAAAGACAAAAAACAAATTTCCCTGCAGAAGAATTAGGGATTTTTCCTGAACTGTTGTATCTTCTTTGTGGAAGCAGACCTCCCGGGTGAGGGGAGGCTAGACTCCATTGTGACGCAACAAAGGGAATGGAAGCTTTCAACTTTCGTTTTCCACTTTGGAAAAATACAAAGTAACCACAGCCGCCAGAGCTCAACAAATACCTGGAACTCTGCAACTAAGTTAAAGACTTGAAATAAACTTTTGGGACTTGTTTAAAGGAGAAAATAAAGACTTGTACTTATATTTACTAGATTGAAAGACTGTGGTGAGCAAAGACTCTTACTCTGGAGTGGGGATTTTTGCAGCTGGGAAACAGTCTGTTTATCCTATTGTCTCCCTCTTTTGACTGTAGCTGACCTGGGGGGGGGAAATAAAACTATGGTTGGGGGTGACAAAGGAGACAAGACAGAAAAGTCAGAGAGACTGGAAAGAACAAAAATTAAACCAAGAAGAGAATCTAGAACACCAACATTTGAAGAATCAGTAATGCAACTTCTTCAGGAAATTAAAACAGAAGTAAGAGGGAATCAAAAAACCATTCAAGATTTGAGGAGTGACTTTTCTGAACTGAAAGAAGACCTGAAGACAATGAGGTCCAACATTACCTCACATGAGGAAAGAATTACACAACTGGAAACAGTAAAAATTCGGGATTTAGAGACTGTCTAGCAGCAGGCGTTAAATTTGATTGCGTTTTTGGAATTAAAGGAGAAGGAGGCTCATCTGAGACTGAGGGGAGTGGTCCAGAAGGAACAGGATAACTTGAAGGGTTGGCTCATTGAGGAATTTTCAACTTACTGGGAGATCTCAAAAGAAGAATTGAATTTGTGGATTGATAAAGCATATAGATTTGGTCCTAAAAAAGATTCTAAAATCACACATGACTGTATGGTGATTTTTAAAACAAAGGAACAAAGAGACATGATACTGGGTAAAGGTAAAGGTACCCCTGCCCATACGGGCCAGTCGTGTCCGACTCTAGGGTTGTGCGCGCATCTCACTTAAGAGGCGGGAGCCGGCGCCGTCTGAAGACACTTCCGGGTCACATGGCCAGCGTGCCGAAGCTGCACTGGCGAGCCAGCACCAGCGCCGCACATGGAAACGCCGTTTACCCTTCCCGCTATAAAGCGATACCTATTTATCTACTTGCACTTAGGGGTGCTTTCGAACTGCTAGGTGGGCAGGAGCTGGGACCGAACGATGGGAGCGCACCCCGCCGCGGGGATTCGAACCGCCGACCATACGATCGGCAAGTCCTAGGCACTGAGGTTTTACCCACAGCGCCACCTGCGTCCCTATAATGATATTGGAACATCACTATAAAAAAAGTTTAAAGATAGATGGGAAAGCGGTGATCTTGTTCAAAGAGGTCCCATGACATTTTTTTATCTTTGAGAAGTAATTATTCAGATCTGGCAACTGCCCTAAGGAAGGAAAATATCTTCTTCAGGTGGGAATTCCCAGAGGGTCTTTCCTTCAAATTTCAAGGGAGGAAACAGAGAATCAGAACTGTAGGAGAGAAGGAGAGATTTCTGGAGAAAAACGCAAAAGAGCTTGGTTTGGAAAGTTCCCCTTCTCTGGCTGTAGGGGCTGAAGGACCCTAAAAAATTAAGATGTCTTTAAGAATTTACTCCTGGAATGTTAATGGCTTAAATTCCCTGGAAAAAAGAAGTCAAGTTTTCCATACCTTGGCAAGAAACAATTTGGATATAATTTGTTTACAAGAAACCCATGTTACTAGACTACGTAGAAAAATTTTACAGAATAAAAAACTCGGACAGGACTTTATTTCATCAGACAAGGTAAAAAAAAGAGGAGTGGTGTTTTATATTAAAGAAAAATAGAACCCCAAGCTTTTGTTAAGGACAAGGAAGGGAGATACATTGTGGTTGAAATTACAGCACAAGGCGACAAATATCTTTTATTGGGAATTTATGCACCAAATGATGGAAAAGTGGACTTTTTTAGGAACTTGGACTTGAAGCTCAATGAATGTTTGGATTACAAAATAATATTGATGGGAGATTTGAATGGAGTAGTCTCCACATTAATGGACAAATCACAAGAACAAAAAGTACAAAATGCAGGCAGACTTCCAAAACTGTTTTTTGAGATGGTGGATAAATATGACCTGTCAGATATATGGAGACTACGAAATCCGACTGGGAAAGATTACACATTTTTCTCAAATTCCTCCCAAACATTTTCAAGAACCTATTATTTATGGATTACCAGAGATTTAACTCCAAGGGTATCAAAAATTCAAATATGTCCTAGGACATGCTCTGATCATAATGTAGTGTTATTGGAAATGAAATTGTATCTGCAGGGTTCCTTCAGATGGAGGATGAATGATGGGTTGTTGAGGAACGATTTGGTGGTGGGAAAGGCCCAAAAGACTCTAAAAGAGTCTTTGAATTAAATTTGAATTAAATATAAATACAGAGGTAGAAGCAAGAGTCATTTGGGATGCTAGTAAAGCTGTTATGAGAGGTTTCCTCATACAACAGAATGCTATAAAGAAAAAGATACAAAGTGAAAAAAGGAAAAAATTCTTTCTCAAATAAAAGAGAAAGAAAAGAATTTAAGATCAAAGCCTAAAAGCCAACAGATACAAAAACACATTAAAGCTTTGCAGACTCAATTTTCTCAAATTATAAATCAAGAAATAGAATGGAAAATAAAATTAATGAAACAGAGAAATTTTGAATCTGCAAATAAATGTGGGAAATTGCTGGCTTGGCAATGAGACAGAAACAAAACACGATCACAAATATTGTAATGGAGGGTAAATCTGTGGAAAACCCTGGGGATATTAGAAAATGTTTTCAGAAATATTTTAAACAACTGTATAAAAAAGGTAAAGAGGATAAAGATAACATTGAGCAATTTCTTAGAACAAATGAAATGCAGAACATTCCCGGAGATAAAAGATCACTACTCAATGACATGATTACAAGACAGGAGGTAGAGATAGCAATAAATCAGATGCAATTGGGCAAAGCCCTGGGACCGGATGGATTATCTGCCAAATATTATAAAACTTTTAAAGATTGGTTAATTCAACCTTTGGCAGAGGTATGTAATAAGATACTGAGAGGGGAGAGGGCTCCTGAAACCTGGAGAGACGCATATATAACCTTGATACCAAAATCTGAACAAGATAGATCAGATGTAAAGAATTATAGACCAATTTCATTACTTAATGTGGATTATAAGATATTCGAAAATATTCTGGCTAATAGATTGAAAAATTGAGAAATTGTTGCAAGGATTTTAAGATGCTCCCAGGGGCTTTGTACCTTGAGTACATACATCACAGATATGACATAATCAGATACATCGCAAACGGCAACAAAAAATAAGCTAACGAGCGTATTCAAGCCTCTCTCCTGGCCATGTAAAGAGTTTCCTCCCAACTTCTGCTTTTTAGTTTGAACATGCAGTCTTAACCTTTTCCCCAGATTTATAGCAAGAAATAGAAACTTAAGGCAAAAAGGAACTTTGGCTGTTGAGCTCCTACGCGGCCATCTGCTACAAGGGACATTCTGCGGTTTAGCATCTTCCTGCTTCACAGCCCAGACCCTGTCTGGACAAGGGGGGATGGAATGTGCCAGCACATCAAATTTATTGCTTCCCCCTTCTTGTTCAGTGAGATAGGGAGAGAACAAGGAGGTACTGGGACAAAGTTCATTTCAGATTTCTCAGATCTAAGCAATTTGCTATTAAGCTAAGCAGAAGCTTTCACGATTCAATCATGGATCATGGATTATAAAATCATTGTAGAAATATTTGGTTATATATGAATATATTGATAATTGATAACTGATTGTATGGATAACTGATTATATGAAAAGCATAAGGGTAAAATGTTGGGATACTGCCAGGGAGACAAAGGCCATGAAGCCCCCACGTCGATTCCGGACGATCCATCGATCTCCTGTAGATACAGTATCAGTCAATTAGCGACACGAGCTTCAGAAATAGCTTGCCACATTCCAGAGCTGGTGCACGCTCTATCAGCAGACTTCACACAACGAAAGATGCACTCAGGAGAGCATATTTACAACTTTATTCAGCGTTGGTCAGAACAAAGAAAAAAACATGACTGCCTGCTTCGATGTCTCAGGCACAGAGAGAGAACAAAAAGCAATAGACAAACAGAAACTTCCTGTGAGCAGGAAATACGTAGGCTGTGACTCACAACAGCCTGTACCCTTTTTAAGGTGGAACGGAAATATCCTCACATAAAATTCCTCCAGGTCCTGCTTCATTCCCCCCCTTTCAAGCTTAGAAACAGGATTCATCTGTTTCCTGAGCTTGACTCTCATGTTGAAGCCCAGAATAAACCACTGTTCCTTTTAGAGGAATTTGTTCTCGGGGGGTCTCACAATGCAGTTGCTCATACTCGTGGTCCTCCATCTCTCCTTGCACAGGAGGCAGAGCCCAATATATAGCAAGGATTTGAGGATCAGTGAGATGATTAATATTTCGGGCTATCATTCCTCTAAGCAAAGACAGCAAGGGATTACACAGGGAAGCAACAGGAATATCACCCCTCCTATTGCCAGAGCCGTCAGAAAGCTATGCACCCACCCCTCTCCTGGAATCCAAGACCACATCTTCTCCCAGGGACTCTGAGTGGGCCTGTAACTTTTGCAATTCATCCTCGATTGTTTTGTTAAGGTCATGGAATTTGACCTGGCATTGGCCTTTACGGATAATTTTACAAAAACCGCCAGAGCGTGCGAGGAGGTAATCTAAAACTAAGCAATGAGAGAGCATCATTTGCGGAGAAGGCTTGCAACAATATAGCATGGGATTTTATGTTGAGAAACCTGGAATATATGGAGGTTGGTAAAGAGTTCTTCAATGGAATAAGGGCAATTTATACAGAACAAAAAGCCAAACTGATTATAAATAATGTAGTTACAGAAGAAATAAAGATACTAAAGGGAACAAGACAGGGATGCCCACTTTCACCATTATTATTTATAACAGTGTTAGAAGTCCTTCTGAATTCGATTAGACAAAATAAGAAAATAAAAGGAGTGACAATTGGCCAAAACGAATATAAGATTAAAGCGTTTGCAGACGATTTAGTAATAACGATGGAAGAGCCAATAATTACAGTAAAAGAAGTATTGGACGAAATTGAACAGTTCGGAGGAGTGGCAGGCTTTAGACTAAATAAGAAGAAAACGAAAATGATTGCGAAGAATGTGGATCAAAGTGTAATTGAAATAATGCAACAGCAAATACAGATAGAGGTGGTTAAAAAGGTGAAATATCTAGGAATATGGGTAACTCCTAAAAATATAGATTTATACAAGAATAATTATGAGCCAGTATGGAATGGAATAAGAAAGGACCTGGAGGTGTGGGGAAGAATGAAACTGTCATTTTGGGGAAGGATTTCCACAATTAAGATGAATGTGCTACCAAAAATACTATTTTTATTTCAGACTATCCCCATAATTAAGGGGAATAGGATTTTCAAAGAGTGGCAAAGAGCGATTTCAAGATATATTTGGCAGGGCAAAAAGCCAAGAATTCAATTTAAGTTGTTAACAGATATAAGAGAAAGAGGAGGCTTTGCCCTGCCTGACTTGAAATTGTATTATGAGGCATCATGCCTTTGCTGGTTGAAAGACTGGATTAAATTAGAAAATTAGAAAGGAACTGCTTGACTTAGAGGGGTTTGACAACAGATTTGGATGGCATGCGTATTTATGGCATGAGAAAAAGAAAGTCCATAAAGGTTTTGAGAACCACATCTTCCGAGGTCCTTTAATTGAAGTATGGGATAGGTATAAAAACCTATTAGAACCTAGAGTACCACACTGGCTATCTCCTTTAGAAGCTATGAGTGTAAAGAAAATTAATATGAGAGGCAATTGGATCACATATGGTCAATTGTTATTTAAAGAAGGAGGAAAATGGAAAATGAAACCATATGAACAGGTTAAAGAACATGTATATGACTGGTTGCATTATTTTCAAATAAATGAAATGTTTAGGAAAGATAGTAAAGAATGTGGTTATGCTGACAAGGATTCTAAATTTCAGACTGAAATAATCGATAATGATGTTAAAATTTTATCCAAAATGTATAAGCTGTTGCTAGAATGGAATTTAAAAGATGAAGAAGTTAAGTTGGTAATGATTCACTGGGCCAGAGACTTTGGTTATAACATACAATTTGAGGACTGGGTAAGACTTTGGGAAAGAAAACTTAAAATTTACAGCATGTATGACGTTAAAAGAAAATGTTATGAAAATGTTTTATAGATGGTATATAACACCGGTAAAACTAGCGAAAATGTATAAGACATGCAATAAGTGTTGGAAATGTAAAGATAAAGAAGGTTCTTTTTACCATATGTGGTGGGAATGTAAGAAAGTGAAAGACTTCTGGGAAAAGATATATAATGAATTGAAGAAGATTTTAAAATATACATTTATAAAGAAAGCAGAGGTCTTTCTGTTAGGAATACTAGGAAATGAGATAAAAAGAAAGGACTATAAATTCTTTCAATATGCAGTGACAGCCGCAAGAGTGTTACTGGCCCAAAAATGGAAACAACAGGAAATACCGACAGTGGAAGACTGGAGAATGAAGCTGTTAGACTATGCGGAGTTGGACAAATTGACAGGGAAGATTAGATATTTAAGAGACCAAAAGTTCATCGAGGACTGGGGGAAATTTGTGGAATATCTGGAAAATAGAAGTGAGGGACAGATAACGCTAGAGGGATTTAAAGAAGCACTGTGAAAAATTAAGAAGTATTGTCTAAAGGGAATAGAAAGAAAGATATAAAAAATGTCAATATAAACCTAAGGAATGCGTAATTTAAATAATGACTATGGATGATTTACAGAAAAGCTGAAGGAAGTCCAGAAAAAGAAGAATTTGTGAAAAATTCGATGTGAAATTAATATGTGTTTTTGTTTTTGTTGTAAACCAATAAAAATTATTTTTTAAAAAAAGAGAGAGAGAGCATCATTTGATTCAAATCCTCTGTCTCTGCCTGCAGGGAGCGTAAGACATGGGTGGTGGCATTGATAGTTTTCTCCAATCTGCTCGTGAGGGCAAACAATGCTTCTCGGTTTTGTTCAGACACAATTCCCGGGTATATGCCCATGGAGAGGAAGCCAATGAAGGCTCCCTTCACTCCTCCCACTGAGCCAGACAGGAAAATCTCATCTCTGCATTGCTCACCTGGGGCTTCCCTCCTCATTCTGCTTCGGAGGTGGGGCATATGGTGATCGGCTGCTACCGTAACTGGGAAAGTGAAAGCACCCACTCCCACACATTGGTAATTGCCAGGATGGAAATTGGTTGCCAATCCATCATATAGAAACCAAAAATTGGGGTCCTTGATCATCCAGCCAGAACAGATGGATCCTTGTCCTGTGAAATTAACCGAATACTGAGGGAAATGTGGTACAGATCTGAAGGGGTGGTATTGTCTTGGTAGGAGGCATTGAATGAACCTCATAGCCAAAATTTATCAGTGCATTGTGTATAATTTCCCAGCCATCCTTTGTCAATGTGGCACTGTACTTGGGGCCAATACTTCCATTTGGAGTTCCACGCTCCAGTGGAGTGACAACAAAAACACAAGCCTTGAGTGGTTCTAGTGAATCGGATGTATCGGTAGGGGGTGTCATTCATTTCGGAAGGTGGGGCTGCGAAGAGGCCACTTTGATTGTACAGTAGGCCTGCCAAAACAACGCCAGGATCCTTGATCAATCCTGGTATGAGAGACATGTCAGCTACCTTCCTAGGGTGTTCGTAATACAGGGTAGCATTCTCCCCATATATTTGGAACATGTGTTCAGCATGCTTTACAAAGGCATTTCCTTCTACCACTGGGCTCCTCTGGACCCACATGCATCTCAGGATTAATAGGAACTTCATCCTCATTTTCCAATCCTGGGTCCAAGGGGTTCAACGGTATCAGTACTGCCTCTGGGTTGGTGTTTTCACAAAAGTAATTCCTGTATACCCAAAAGAAGAGAACAACAGCAAGGGCCAGTATTATTGTAAGAAGGATAGGTGGCAGCCAGGACCAGAGCATCCCTTGAATCAGATATAACCCACCGCTCAGCCGCATCCAGGGGAACTTATCAGTGGTCCCTGGGTTCTGGTCGAGCTGGAGAGGTCAACTCACACTGTATACACTCTGCTACTGCCACCTGGAAGGGACCTGTGGGTGGTGGAGGGGGAAAAGGCTACTGTGACCAGTATGGTGGGAGGAAATGCCCCTTGGGGTGGTGGATTAGAGAACCTGACTACAGTTCTCTTAGGTTCCACTGTCATTTACCTCCGATAGGTTGGTGTAGGCCGAAATCCCTCCAAGGGTATGTGCCACAATTGCCTTGGCAATGCTAGTACCCAGTCAGGTATATACTATTCACGGCAATATAAAGGGACATGAAAACCATAATCCGCCAAATAATCCACCCACTTATCAATTATATTCCCTTGCCCATTCACGTTTCTTATTACTATCTGTACAGGGGGCTTGTATGCAAAATCTGGCACAAATTCGGGGCTGGCTGATAATTCAACTGGTAGGGATCTTCCCATCCGCTGGTGCAGCTCCTCAATCTTCAGGTGTGCGTAGACTCACTGGCTTTCAGGTGCAGTGAGAGCAGACCTGTTGTCCCGATGCCCATGTTCCTACCCGCTTTCGGTGGGGCTAGGAGCAAAGGTTACTGGTGAACTTCAACTTCAGAGGGTCAGACGGGTTCAGCTCACAGTTCCAATGGCCCTCAGACAGCTTCAGACGAGAATGATGAATCCAGGGGGTCACCTCGGCTACTTTGACAGCAGTAGGCATTGCCAATAGGATTGTGAAGGGTCCGCGCCACCTAGGGGTCAGTGGATGGCTTTTCCACTTTTTTACCCACACCTCGTCCCCAGGCTTGTGGGGATGTATGGGTTCAGCCAGGCTGATTGGCGTGCGCTCGAGGGACCCACCTGTTGAGAGAGAGAAAAACACGAGAGAGAGACTGGATTTGCTCTGCTGTAATCTGCCCCGCCACTTGTGCTAAGTCTGCTTTGATCCCTGTGGCAATTGGAGGGGGTCTTCCATAAAAAAGTTCAAATGGGGAGAGTTTTAGTCTCTTGGTGGGTGCACATCTGATCCTAAACAAGGCTATAGGTAACAAGTCCACCCACTTGCAATGAGTTTCCTGGCATAATTTAGCCAGCTGTGTTTTAAGAGTCTGGTTCATCCTTTCTGTTTTGCCAGAACTTTGAGGTCAATAGGCAGCGTCCAGTTTCCACTGTATTTGTAAGGCTTTGCATACACCATCCACTATTGAAGCAACGAAAGCTGGTCCATTATCACTGCCTGTACATCTTGGTAGCCTAAATCTTGGGATGATCTCCGTTAAAAGGCGATTAATGACTTCCTGTGCCTTCTCTGTTTTCGTGGGATATGCTTCCAGCCAGCCTGTCATGGAATCGACAAAGATCAAAAGAGCCCGAAAACCTTTTGCCTTAGGCATCTCTGTAAAGTCTACTATCAAATTCTCCATTGGCATTGAGCCTGTCTGTTGTACTCCTGGCGGAGGCACTGGGCCTTGCTTGGGGTTATTTTTGGCACACAGGAGGCACACACGTGATACAGCCTCCGCCAGCTGGGATAGCCTGGTTATATAGAATTGTCTGCTCAGGCTTTCTCGCAGCCCCATAGCTTTTTCTGTGGCCCCATAATGAGTGGACTCATGATATTGTTTCACTATGTCTCTGCCTAAGGCCTCTGGGACAAAGACTCGCTGGTCTGGTAGGATAAACCATCCCTCCTGGGGTGGGATTCTGTTCCCCTCTTCTTGAAGGGCCCATGCTGCTTCTGCCTGTGTATAAATGGGTTTCATTTGTTCTACATCAACCGCTGTCGGTAAAAGGGAAGCTGTTATAGAAGCGGGGGGGGGGGGGAGGGAGGCTGCTCTAGAGCAGCCTGTTTTGCAGCCAAATCTGCCAGATGGTTCCCTTTTGCGGTTTTTGTGGCTTCTTTTGCGCTCTACGTGGGGCTACCTTTGAAGGTGACTCGGAAACTACAACTAATCCAGAATGCAGCAGCTAGACTGGTGACTGGGGGCGGCCGCCGAGACCATATAACACCGGTCTTGAAAGACCTACATTGGCTCCCAGTACGTTTCCGAGCACAATTCAAAGTGTTGGTGCTGACCTTTAAAGCCCTAAACGGCCTCGGTCCAGTATATCTGAAGGAGCGTCTCCTCCCCCATCGTTCTGCCCAGACGCTGAGGTCCAGCGCCGAGGGCCTTCTGGCGGTTCCCTCATTGCGAGAAGCAAAGCTACAGGGAACCAGGCAGAGGGCCTTCTCGGTAGTGGCGCCCGCCCTGTGGAACGCCCTTCCAGCAGATGTCAAAGCGATAAACAACTACCTGACATTCAGAAGACATCTTAAGGCAGCCCTGTTCAGGGAAGTTTTTAACGTGTGATATTTTACTGTATTTTTGGTTTCTATGGAAGCCGCCCAGAGTGGCTGGGGAGGCCCAGCCAGATGGGCAGAGTATAAATAATAAATTATTATTATTATTATTATTCTTTGCTGTGGCCTCAGCAATGCATTACAGCAACCTTCTCCGGTGCCCTCACAGCTTCTAAAAGTGTCTCTAATTCTGAGCCATATTTTAGAGCTTTCCCTTTTGCTCCTAATGAGGCATCTGATCATAGCCTGCATTTTTAATCAAGGCTTATATTTTGATCAGATTCCTGTATTCCAAAAATGAGCTTAAATTCACAAATGTTTCTTTCGAGACAGGACACCAGCAGGCAAGGTCTTTGTCAGAGGCCCCTTTGGTTTATTGCGGTCATAAAACAGGCTGGGAACAAAAGGTCACACTGACCATACAAATGATAGAATACAATCAAGGTTGCAAAAACAAATAGTGCCTCCCATTAAACTTGAGCCACATCTTCCTAAGGTTAAAAGGGCAAGAGCTAATACAAACAGCAGCTGGCCAAGGGAAGAGGCCTCTCTCTCTCTCTCTCTGAAACTGCTTTGAAGCTTCAGAGAATTTAGAAAACTTATAGAACTTAGCTTTTACTAAGTTCCTTTTTACTTAGACAAGATCTTTGCTTCTAAAAATCTATATATGTATGAAATATTGGCTTAAATGTAATTATGCAAAGGATTTAGAAAGTAAGAAATTATAGAATCATAGAAGAAGTTGGAATAGACCACGAGGGCCATTGGGTCCGGACCCCTGCCAGACAGAGAGACGCCATCGGAGCACTCCTGACATATGGTTGTCAAGCCTCTGCTTAATGACCTCCAAAGATAAAATTAGCCACCATCTGTTTTGGAGTGAATAGGGCAATAGGGCAAAAGATGAAATGTTAGTTAAGGCGCCTAGTCTAGGGCAAAAGGTTATTTGGTAATTAAGGTGCCTTGTAGAGGTTAATGGCTATTTATTTGCCAATTATAAATAGAAGGAAATATAGCTCTTTGTCTCCCATAAAAGGTAATAGGAAATGGGTGTATCTTTTATGATTGGTTCTAGCAAACAGCCAATAGGAATTTTAACCAGGCTGATTGGACAGAGGCAGCCAAAGGAGGAGCAAGGGGGCTGAGCTGAGGGAATATAAGTGCTGGCCATAAGGGCAGGAAGGCAGGCCAGAGCTTGGTAACCATATACCACTGTGCCTCTCATTTATTTGTCTGACAAATAAATTATTATTTTAATTTCTCTATTGCTGCGTTGAATATTTCATTCCAGCTAAGCGTTAACCACAAGCAGGGTGCTACACTATGAGTCCTTTTTCCTTCCATAAGGCTCTGTGGGCATGCAGGGTTAAAAAGGCAAACTTTGAATCTGTATAAATATTTACACGACAGCCTGCTGACAGCTGAAGAGCTCTGGTCAGTGCTATGATTTCTGCTTTCTGGGCTGAAGTTTCTACTGGCAAGGGTTGTGCTTCGATTATCTCCTCCAAAGTCACCACTGCATATCCTGCTCTCCTCTCCCCCTCCCTGATGAAACTGCTCCCATCTGCAAAATATTCCGCATCAGGACATTTTATAGGCTGGTCCTGTAAATCTGGATGGCTGGAATACACCATGTCCATTACTTGAAGGCAATCATGGGGCTCTTGGTTCGCTGACTTGGGGAGGGGTAGTAAAGTAGCAGGGTTCAGTGTTTACAACTTGCACTTGTGGGTTTCCGCACAAAAGCCCTTGATATCTGGCCATGCGATTGTTGGAAAGCCTGTAATTTCCTTTGTATTCCATCAAAGTCAAAACAGCATGAGGCACATTCACATAAATCCCCTGTCCAAATGTGAATTTAAATGCCTTTTTAACCAACAAAGCTGTGGCAGCTACTGCTCGCAAACAGGGTGGCCACCCTTTAGCTACCGAGTCCAGCTGTTCTGACAGATAAGCTACCGGTCTCTTCCAGCTGCCCATTTTTTGGGTTAAAACGCCTGTAGCAACTCCGCGTTGTTCATGCACAAAAAGCTGGAATGCTTTGTGGGGGTTGGGCAAACCCAGGGCTGGTGCCTGCATCAGTTTGGATTTTAATGCATTAAAGGCTTCCCTCTGCTCAGCGGGCCACTCAAAATGAGCATTCTCTCTTCCTTTTGTGCTTTCGTAAAGAGGCTTAGCCAGGTTGCTAAAATCAGGGATCCAAGTGCGGCAAAAACCTGCTGCTCCCAAAAATCCTCGAAGTTGCCTGCGGCTAGTAGGTTCCTTAATAATAAAAATGGCTTCCTTTCTCTCAGATCCCAATGCCCTCTGCTGGTGGGAAATGTTAAAGCCCAAGTATTTTACAGTCTCTTGGCAAATTTGAACCTTTTTTCGAGATACTTTGTTTCCAGCCTCCCAGAGGAGGTACAGCAAGTCTTCCGTGGCCTTTTTACAGGTCTGATAAATCACAGGCCAGGATCACGTCATCTAAATACTGCAGAATCACAATCTTCCCAGGTACTGATGGGAATTTAGATAAATCCTGAGCTAGGGCTGTTCCAAAAAGTGTTGGGGAATTTTTGAACCCTTGTGGTAAACATGTCCAGGTTAAGTGGCTTTTAGTCCCATTGTAGAGATCTTCCCATTGAAATGCAAACATTGGTTGGCTCTGGGGTGCCACACGGCAATAGAAAAAAGCATCTTTTAAATCCAACACTGTAAACACGGTTGCCTCTGGTGGAATCAATCCTAGAATATTATCGGGATTGGGCACATTTGGGTGCAACGTCTCTATTACATTATTTATTCGCCTTAGATCTTGCATTGATCTGTACTGGTCGGAATGAGGTTTACAAACTGGAAAAAGTGGAGAATTCCAACACGATTGGCATTTTATCAAAGGTCCATATTTCAAGAATTTGTCTATGGGCACCTGAATTCCTTCTGCCGCTTGACTTGGGATAGGGTATTGCTGATTTGCTATTGGCCTTGCCCCAGGCTTTAGGGTTACTATAACTGGTGCAATATTTTCTGCCATGCCAGGTGGATTGTCTTCTGTACTCCAGGTGGGGCTCTCAGGGTTTTTGGAATTTGTGGCATGATTTCCCTCTGTGGGTCCTCATCTGACAGGGCCATCATCATCTTCCAAGCCTGTTCTCTAGGCACCACTACTCTTACAATCCCTGTAGCTTCTTGGGGTAATTTCATTTCTGCCCCTTTCGGTGTGAAGGTAATTTGGGCTGGAATTTTAGACAGAAAGTCACGTCCCAGCAAGGGAATGGGGCATTCAGGCACATAAAGGAATTGATGTGTGAGGGTTTTCCCTCCAATCTGGCATTCTTGAGGTTGCAAAAGGGGTTTAAGAATCCTATTGCCAGTGGCCCCCACAATTGTCACTGCTTGGTTACTTTTTGCTTTTAGAGGTTTAGTGAGCACTGAATACTGGCCGCCTGTATCAATCATGAAATTAATTAAACGGCTCCCTAATTTAACTGAGACCATGGGCTCTTGGAAGCCTAAGGAAAGGGTTGAGCCTGGTTTGTCCTATGCATTTTCATTCTCATATTCTTCCAACTGCGCCAACCCAACAAAATCTCGACTACTTCCTCTGTTCCTTACACATCTTCCTCCTTGTGTCCTTCCACGCCGCGATCCCCATCCTCTCCCTCTCTGTTCCCTGAATCCATCCAGCTGTCCCTCTGTTCTCCCTGTATCAGGGCATTCCTGCTTCCAATGAACTTCCTTTCTGCAAATGGCACACTGATTCCTTCCTAGCGGCTGTCCTCTTCCTCTTCCCCGTCCCTGACCAGAGCCTCTCCCCTGGGCACCTGCATCAAACGATGAGCCTTGGCTGATAGCAGCAGCAAAAAACCCCGGCTTTTTGCTTCAATTCCCGAACTCGGTCCTTTTTAATTTCTACATCCCGGTTCACAAACACCTTCTGCGCAATGGTTAAGAGCTGTTCTAGATTTGACCCTTTGAATCCCTCCTGCCTTTGCAATTTTTTTCTTATGTCCTGGGCGCTTTGAGCCACGAAGGCTGCATTGACCATTTGCCTGTTTGCTGGGGCTTCTGGGTCAAAAGGGGTATAAATCCTGTATGCTTCCATTAAACGTTCGAGAAATTCAGAAGGGGATTCATCAGGTTTTTGAATCACCTCTGCCACCTTGGAAATATTGGTAGACCTTCTGGCTGCCCCTTTTATTGCTGTTAAGACTTCCTGCCAGTAAGTGCTCAGAGCATCTTTGTCTCTATCAGGATCCCATCCTGGATCTGAAAGGGGGTATCGGGTGCGAACCCATGCGTCTGGATTTGTAGATGGTACCTCTGCTCTAAGATTTTTCTCTGCAGTGGCATCTATTCTTCTCCTCTCCTCAGTGGTGAAAAGGGTCATTAAAAGATGCCTGCAATCCTGCCATGTGGGCAGATGGGTTACCATGATTGAGGCCATTAAATCCTGCATAGCCTGTGGGCAGGGTGTGGGTTTTCCAATTTAGCAAATCTGTGGTTGTGAATGGAACACACTGCATGGTTACTGTACGCGCTGGCCACGGCCCTCTAGGTTGCCCCTGGGCATCAGTGGGTCTTGGCTCTTGTGGTCCCAAAACTGCACTCAAGGGAAACATTGGAGCTGGGGCACCTTTCTTATTTCGGAGATAATATCCCCCCTTATTTAGGTGTGGCAAAGGAGGAGGGCTTGGCCACAATTGTGAAGAGCTGGGCACATCACTTTCTCTCATTTTTATTACTAATTTCTGTCCAGAATCAGTTACTGCATTAGTTAAAATTAAATTCTCCTCTTCAGGATGCTCTCCATAAATCTTCCTGGCAGGGGCTGGAGTTTTAAGTCCTCCTATATTTTTCTTGGCTTCCTGCCTCACTGCCAAAATTCTGCAGCTGTCTCCTTTGCATTTTTTAATCCAAGAAGAGCTTTTCATGCAAATGTTGTACCAAGGATCAATATAAGGGAATTGGTCAGTATGAGTGTCTGGCTCCTTCGTTACAGAAATCCAGACTAGCCGGCATAATTCCACATCAAAACTGCCATTTGGGGACCTGCCTAGGCCAGTTTAACTGGCAATGCATTCTCAGGGTCCCGGGAATCAGTCTGACCCCATAGTCCTCCGAGAAGGCTTTTTTGAAATTTGCTATCATGCAATCCAAAGGGGTGCCTGGATTTCTGGCTTTTGAACAATTCCCCCCCCCCCATCGGTATGTCCCTTGTGAAGTGCTTTTGACCAGACAGATTCTCAAAAAACCCCACACGCTTCCGCCAGATAACCGACCGGGACGCACTCGCGTGGCCCGCAACTGCGATTATGGGGTCTCAATCAGTCTAGCCCTGCTCCAGTGGGTCTTCATGCACTCTCATCTATCCACACAGCACTTCACCACACAGTTTCCAAACCCTTACCCTTTTCCTAAGCTCACCCAGGTTCTCCCCACAAGGACCTTTTCCTTTTTATTTGGGGTTACTAGTGAGTGGCTGAGGTTGATCAGACCTCGTTAATTACAATATTGTTTTCCTTTCTACTCACCCATATCCTCTTTCTGGTTTCCTGCGCGCTTTCCCGTCACACGTTCAATTTCTCCTCACAGTTCGTTGCCACGGCGGGCGGGGCGTTTGAGTACGATGGAAAGCTGTTTCCCTCCTCGGAAAAGATGTCCGATGGCGCCTGGGGGAGAGCTGGCAGTCCAGCGACGCTCACCCCGCCCGATGGGCAAGGGCCTGTGGTTAAAATGATACCCCTCTGGCCTGCAATCCTAGTCCGCCACCAGTTATGTTGCAAGGATTTTAAGATGCCAGTGACCAACTCAAATAGAGTCTAAGAATTGACAGGCGCAGCAGTGGAGAAAAAGAAAGTGATGTTTATTGCTGAGCAATAATTGACCCAGTGGAATCCTTTCCAAAAGACTGGGCCCTGAGCCCTGGCTCCCAGGGGCTTTGTACCTTCAATACATACATCACAGATATGACATAATCAGATACATCGCAAACGGCAACAAAAAATGAGCTAATGAGCACATTCAAGCCTCTCTCCTGGCCATGTAAAGAGTTTCCTCCCAACTTCTGCTTTTTAGTTTGAACATGCAGTCTTAACCTTTCCCCCCAGATTTATAGCAAGAAATAGAAACTTAAGGCAAAAAGGAACTTTGGCTGTTGAGCTCCTACACGGCCATCTGCTACAAGGGACATTCTGCGGTTTAGCATCTTCCTGTTTCACCACCCAGATCCTGTCTGGACAAGGGGGGGGGGAATGTGCCAGCACATCAAATTTATTGCTTCCCCCTTCTTGTTCAGTGAGATAGGGAGAGAACAAGGAGGTACTGGGACAAAGTTCATTTCAGATTTCTCAGATCTAAGCAATTTGCTATTAAGCTAAGCAGAAGCTTTCACGATTCAATCATGGATTATAAAATCATTGTAGAAATATCTGGTTATATATGAATATATTGATAACTGATACCTGATTGTATGGATAACTGATTATATGAAAAGCATAAGGGTAAAATTCCTCCAGGTCCTGCTTCAAAAGGAACCAGGCAAGGGTGCTCACTTTCCCCTCTACTATTTATTTTGGTCCTGGAGGTATTGCTGGATATGTTGAGGAAAGAAGAGAAAGTGAAGGGCATTGTGGTAGGATCTAAGCAGTATAAATTAAAAGCCTTTGCAGACGACTTGGTTTTAACTTTACAGGGATCCAAAGGCCAGTGTAATGAAAGCACTGGAGAAGATACAGGAGTACGGGCAGCTGGCGGATTTTAAATTGAACAAGAGCAAAACTAAAGTAGTAGAAAAGAATCTAGATAAAGATGAAAGAAAAACCCTTCTTGAAAAAACAGGCCTGGTATGAATGCTTTCAGGATGAAAGCATGGCTTTCCCCAAAACAAGTCAAGCCAGAGAAATCCCTCCTCCCCTTTTTTTGGATGGAGTTACAAATTTTGTAGTGTGTTTTGATTTCAGTAAGGCAAATTTTGACAAAGTCTCCCGTGATCTTTCTGTGAGGAAGCTGGTAAAATGTGGGCTGAATGAGGTAACTGTTAGGTGGATTTAACTGACCGAACCCAAAGAGGACTCCTTCACGGTTCCTCCTCATCCTGGGGAAAAGTGACAAGAGGGGTGCTGCAGGGTTCAGTCCATTGTTGTACAACGTCTTTATAAATGACTTGGATGAAGGAACTGAGGGGATGCTCATCACATTTGCGGAGGACACCAAACGGGGAGCGGAGGCCAATGTCACAGAAGGCAGAATCCGATCAAGGGCAGGAATAGTACCACTTTATTCTGCCTTGGTCAGGCCCCACCTAAAATCCTGTGTTCAGTTCTGGGCACCACAATTTAAGTATCTTAAATTTTGTTGGCCTGGGGAAATCAAGAAGGTTGGGCTACACATTCCATATTCCCTTTATAACAGGTGGCAAATGTTTATTGAATACATATATTGTCAAGACTGTTGCAGGAATCCCCCCAGCACTCGCGAGAAAATATGGCGTGATCTTTTAAAATAATCAAATGAAACTTTAACACACGTCAAGATGAAAGTCTGCAATTTCATCAGGACATGTTATTTGTTGTTTACTGTTGTAACTATTGCTTTCTCAAAATTTATCTCTGTACCATGAAAATAAATAAAAACAATGATTTTTTAAAGGAGGTGGGGAATCATGTGTGCTATTCCATTAATCTGCTTGCATGTGTTGAGTGTTATTTGGAGACTGTAACTCCCAGTAATTTCACATTATGTGTTTCTGTGTGTTCAGCACACACGATTGCAGGTGAGACTGAATAAAAGACTTGCTATGAAATTCCCTTTGACTGCTTCTGTATTGTTTCAAATGTGACTTCACTTCCAGTTCTTGCCAGGCACTAATTGGCCAGCAGAAGCAGCAGGCCCCTTGATTTCTAGCGGCCCTCTGATAAGGACCGTAAAAGGTAGTTCCAGCTTGAGCTAAGCTGTGGAATGAACTCAGTCCCTGAGTTACGTAGAGGGAGTGGGAAAAGCTGCTTGTTGACAGAGTGAGAAAAGCTTCTTGGTGCGGCAAGCCTTTGCCGAGAATGTAGCCCTTGATTTGTGTGCTACAAAGGGAGAGCATTTCCCGATGCTTCTGAAGCATTCCCTGAGGAGAGAATGGGGAGCGGCAGAAATTGAAACTTCAACTTCATTGGACCGGTCATATTGTGCGGATGCCTGACGTCTTCCAAAGCAACTACTCTATTCCGAACATAAAAATGGAAAGCGTAATGCTGCTGGTCAACAAAAGAGGTTTAAAGACTGTCTCAAGGCAAATCGAAAAAAAAGTAGTATAAACACTGACAACTGGGAAACACTGGCCTGCGAGTGCTCCAGTTGGAGAACAGCCTTGACCAAAGGTGTCATGGGCTTTGAAGACACTCGAACTCAGGACGCAAAGGAGAAACGTGCCAAGAGGAAGGCACGCTTGGCAAACCCACACTGCCCAGACAATGTCCCCACTGTGGAAGGACATGTGGATCCAGAATTGGCCATATAACGTAAAGACACCACAGTCTCCGCTGACCTTCGTTCCAAGGAAACCGAAGATGGGCCAGGGATCCCTGGAGTCTCACCGCTCAGAGACTGGGGGAGTTTGCAAATAGAAACACACACACACAAGAATGTATGGCTGTGTTCCTAATACAGTGCTACCTCTACTTACAGTCACCTCCAGTTACGTATCCTTTGGGATACGCACCCGGCAAATTCGGAAGTGTTTTTCTGGGTTTCGCCACGTGTGCTTGCGCAGGAGCACTCTGTGCGCTGTGCGTATGTGCAGAAGTGTGCTAGTGTGCCACTTGCGTGCACAGAAGCGGCACCTCCAGTTGCAGAAACCTCGGGATCCGACTGGAGCTCCGGAATGGATCCCGTCTGCAACCAGAGGTACCATTGTACATAGCCATGTGTGAAGGGCTTTTAGATACATCCATCCTCCAACCACCTCCAGACACTCACACAGGACCTTCACCACCTTCACTGGTTCTGAGAGGTAGAGCTGGGTATCATCCGCATACTGAAGAACACCCAGCCCAAACTCCCTGATGATCTCTCCCAGCAGCTTCATTGCCCTCAGCCCTGGGGAAAATCATGGGGCTGTACGGGCTCCATGCAATCGGAGAGGGCGCTTTGAAGCCAGTCAATACCCCTAGTTAACTCCACATTCCAGCGGGACATCAGGGAATCAGCGGAAAGGCCATCAACATGGAATAAAACACCCCGAACCACTCTCTGGAAACCATTTGGATCCATTAAGTGGCGGGGATGGGCCTTCTGAATTGGTCCCACCTTCCTGCAGAGGGGAAGCGTCACAGAGAAGTCCAGTTGCACCAGGAAGTGATCTGACCATGGCACTTCTTTTGTTTCAGTTTCACTTAGTGTCAGATCACCCACATCCATAGAGGTGAACCCCAGGTCTAAGGCATGTCTGTGACTATGAGTTGGGCCAAACTTATTCAGGGACAGCCCCCTTGTAAGGTCATGTCAGCATGGATGTTAAAATACCCTAGGACAACTAATCTAGGTGTCTCCATGAGAACATCCACCACAACCTGAAGCAGGGAATCCTTGGCGTAGCGGGGAGGTTGGTACCCCAAAAGAAATCCTGTACTGCCCCTATTGCCCACCTTCCAGAACATGCACTCAGAGAACTGTGTCTTCCCAATAGGACGCCTGGTACAAGCTAATGACTTCCTAAAAATCACTGCAACCCCCCCTCCCTGCCCACATGACCTGGTTTGCTGTGCATAAGAGAAACCTGGTGGACAAACAGTGGCAAGAACAGACCCATCTGCTTCATCCAACCAAGTCTCTGTTACACATGCCAGGTCAAGTCCTCCATCCACAATTAAGTCGTGGAAGCCAGCTGTCTTGTGAATCGTTGACCTGGCATTGGAGAGCAGCACCTTCAGGTCTTGTGGGTCTCCCTTGCTGATTCCAGTATCCTTCCAGTATCCACCAGACCCGGAGGCAGGGATAGTCCTCAAACAACGACTAAACCTGCCTCCTCGGTAATGACATTAGCATAGCTCCTCCTCCTTTCTGTGATCACTGAGATTGGTTGTCGCCTGTGGAACTTGCCCCAGCCATTCTGTTGGATGGGGTCCACTCCCTGGCAGCCCTGGCCCTCTCCCTTTAAGAACCAAATACAAACTATACAATAAGTCAGTAAAAACTAATTTAGAAAACAAGAACAACACACAACAACTTACATTTATACTGAAATTAAACTAATCCCCAGCACCAACTAAACGTTTATCCCACCCCCAACAGAGGAAAAAACCAACACCCAGCATTGAAAGCGCCACAGATTAAAAACTATTTTAAAAGATTTGCCCCAGCCCCAGAGTTTCTTCCAGTGAGTCTGGGCTCCCCAGGATTCACAGCAGGGCAATGTCCCTCCGGCCTCCCCGGAGTCTCTTCTGTTGAGCAGGGGGAGTCTGGTCCTCGCCCCCCAGGCCAGGTGGGAAAGGGCCTTGCAGGGAGCAGGTCTTCCTTCCAGCACTCAGGGCAGCAGCAGCAGCAGCAGCAGACTTGGAGATTTGAAAGGATTTGAGGTGATGCATCATTGGTCTGCGTCGCATGTGTTCTGTGTTTTAAAGGTCTCTGAGATCTCTTGATGAAAGGAGGGAGATGCTGAGAGTCCAATCAAGAGCCTCACCCCCCAAAAGGTATTTGGGCATTGGCGTAGCTGGGGGGGGGAGCTGCCCCCCCATATCCATTAAAAATGATAGAAATCCGAGGTTCTGCCAAGCGAGAGAGGGCTGAGGGGGAGGGGGGGCACTCGGCTTTGAAAGGGTTAAAGGAAACTGAGTGGCCTTCCTAGAGAGGACAGGAAGCAAGAGGGGGCTGGTCCTCCAGAGCCAGGGCCCCTCCCTCCCCAGTCCTTTCCTGCTTCTGTGTCTCTCCTGCAAGGGCTGCATCGCTGTCCCTCCTGGGATCTGGTGAGTCTCCTCTCTCTCTGGGATCTGGTGAGTCTCCTCTCTCTCTGGGATCTGGTGGGGGTCCCAGGGCTGCAGCAGGGGAGGAGGCCGGGGGGGCGGATCTGCTCCTGCAGGGGGGAACCCCAAGTCAGGGGTCCTGCAGATCAGAGGATCCCAAACTCATATGGCCCTCCGCCCCCCCCCCCATTCACAAAAAAATCTCCCTTCTTTAAACAGGGGGAGTCTGGTCCTCGCCCCCCAGGCCAGGTGGGAAAGGGCCTTGCAGGGAGCAGGTCTTCCTTCCAGCACTCAGGGCAGCAGCAGCAGCAGCAGACTTGGAGATTTGAAAGGATTTGAGGTGATGCATCATTGGTCTGCGTCGCATGTGTTCTGTGTTTTAAAGGTCTCTGAGATCTCTTGATGAAAGGAGGGAGATGCTCAGAGTCCAGCCAAGAGCCTCACCCCAAAAGGGTATCTGGCCAGTGGCGTAGCCGGGGGGGCAGATCTCCCCCATATCCATTAAAAATAATAAAAATCTGAGGTTCCGCCAAGCGAGAGAGTGCTGAGGGGGGGGGGACTCGGCTTGGCAAGGGTTAAAGGGAACTCAGCTGCCTTCCTAGAGAGGACAGGAAGCAAGGGGGGCCAGGTCCTCCAGAGCCAAGGCCCCTCCCTCCCCAGTCCTTTCCTGCTTGGCTGTCTCTCCTGCAAGGGCTGCCTCGCTGCCCCCTCCTGGGATCTGGTGAGTCTCCTCTCCCCCCCCCCCCCGGAGGGTGCAGTGGGGAGACCGTGGGGGTCCCAGGGCTGCAGCAGGGGAGGGTGGCTCATGTGGGGGGGGAGGGGTCCTGCCAGGGAGGGGCGAGGTCGCAGGAACTCAAGGAGGGGCAGGTCCTCCAGAGCCAAGGCCCCTCCCTCCTCAGTCCTTTCCTGCTTTGGTGTCTCTCCTGCAAGGGCTGCCTCGCTGCCCCCTCCTGGGATCTGGTGAGTCTCCCCTCTCTCTGGGATCTGGTGGGGGTCCCAGGGCTGCAGCAGGGGAGGGGGCCTGGGGGGCCTGATCTGCTCCTGTAGGGGGGGACCCCAAGTCAGGGAGGAGAGGGTCCTGCCAGGGAGGGGCCAGGGCTGCCACGCTCTCCTTCCTGCAGATCAGAGGATCCCAAACTCATTTGGTCTTTCGGAAAAAACTGACTCCCTCGAAATCTCCCTTCTTTAAACAAAGGAGTCCCTGGGACTTTAACTCTGTGTGACGTCGCTCAGCCTCATTGCACAACAGAGCAAACATCTGCAAATGGTTTTCCAAAGCTGGACGAGGAGGTGGATTAGCCCCCACTCAAAAAAAAAACCGTGGGGAGGAAGGAAGTTAAGGTGGGAGAGAAAGGCCAGGAATAAAGAGAGGGATCCCAGCCCAGAGTCTGGCTGCTGCATTGGGGACCAGTTTCCCAGTGTCTCCCAGGGCAGCTCCCCACGGAGGCCACGGCAGCCATCCCCTCGCACCCAGAGCAGGGCATCCCAGGACCACATCCTCTCTCTCCCAAAGGGATTGTTGCTGGCAAAGCAGCCGGAAATGGGCGCTGCTACTCCCTGAGCCTCCAGGGACCTGGGCATCAGTGGCTGTGTGTGTGTTAAGCTGTCTAAGAGAATAATCATAATAAATTGGCCGCCTAAATTTCTGGGGAAATGACTTTGGACCCTGTCCACTTGGCCCTCAGGGGGTTGGCCAGATACATACCTGGCCCTCAGAGCGAAGAAAAAGGGACCCCACCCCAGGAGTCTGTCTTGAGAGCGGCAGAGAGTCCAAGTGCAAGAAAAGGAGACAGAAGCAGGGGAGTGGGGTGGGGGGAGCAACTCCTGAGACCCCCGAGTGAGGACCCCCACTAGAGCCAAGCATCCATTTTTCACATGATACAAATGACTCCCTCGTCAGTCAGGTCTGACTTCATGCATTGACTGGAAGACAGGAGAAACCAGGCTGATTCATCTCCCAGAAATCCCTTCCGTTGCCTCCACATTTTGCATTGCTAGAAGGCTAGAGAGATATTTCTTCTCTTCTTACTCCTCTTTCCCCCCAAAAAGATAGCTCATGGTCTGGGATGTGGTGCAGTCCAGCCCTGGTTCCCAGCAAGACTCATCCATGCTTGCTCAGGGAACCTATTTCTTCTCCTGATATGAGACAACTTTTGTAACAGAACAATGTATTTGCTTTGTAGGATTTGCTAGAGCTTTTCATTAAGGCAGACAGAACTTGGCAGAAGACCGAAGGCTTCCTTCTGATCTCTCAGAGGCTTCCTGACAGCACAGATGGATGAGCAAGACTCAGCTGGCCCTGGAAGAGGCCATGCCAACGAAACTGGGAGCAGTGGGGGGTTATGGGAAAACACTGTGCAGAAGATCCTGGGTGAGGAGGACACCCTCTGCTCAGAGGTGCAGAGCCAGCAGGTGAGGCAGTTCTGCTTCCAGGAGGCCAAAGGACCCCGAGAGGTTTGCAGCCGACTCTACCACCTTTGCCATCAGTGGCTGAAGCCAGAAAGGCACACGAAAGCTGAGATGCTGGACCTGGTGATCTTGGAGCAGTTCCTGGCTGTCCTTCCATCGGAGATGGAGAGCTGGGTGAGGGAATGCGGAGCGGAGACCAGTTCGCAGGCGGTGGCCCTGGCCGAAGGTTTCCTCCTGAGTCAGGCAGAGGAGAGAAAGCAGGTGAGAGAGACTTTCCTCTGGATACTCTCAAGGGGCTCTAAACAGGATGGAGAACATCTCATATTTCTCTATTGATGGCCCATCCTTTTTCTGGGAAGACATCCATGGAATGAGATCTAACACCCTTTAAGTCTTTGTCATTCTCTTTCTTATATTTCTCACCATTCATTCTCTGTTTTGAATCCTTGTTGCTCTTTCAGGAAAACGGTCATTTTGCAGAAAAGGACCTGGATTCCTGTGAGACAGAGAGGCCTCCATTGGACACCAGAGAGAGGCCACTGGGTAAGGAGGAAGGTGGTTTTACTCCATTTGGTCTCATTCTGTTGGTTTTCCAACTCATCTAGGTTTGGGGGGAAACAGTTGGGAACAAGGGTCCAGAGGAGGGGAAATGAATTTCTGCACAACTAACATATGAAATGGGCACAAACATCGAAATGCACTCAGCAGGTTAGTCTTTCTCAAAGCCCATCTGTAGTTAGAGATGTCCTGCTTCACCTGTGAGAGATGCAGGCACTCCTGGCGTCTTGCTTACGCTTTTTCTCTTGCAGGTGACAGAATGATGCCGGCAAAACCTCTTTATCCGCCTTTTTGTGGGGGCAGAAGGGAAGCAGCGGCTGTGGAACCAGATCAGGTCAGGGGAAGCTGCCTTGTGGGGACAGAGACCGGGGGATGGAGCAATGTCATGGACTGGTTGGGCACAGAGGAGTGGTGGGAGGAAGCAGCTGGGGAACCAGGAAGGGAAGATGGCTCAGAGCCGAAGGAGTGGAGGTGGAGGAAGGATGAGCGGTCAGATGGAGAAGAGGGAGAAGCCTGGGAAGAGGAGGTGTCAGAAGCAGAAGAAGTAACAGGGCTTAGTGAACTGGGAGACTCTGTGGCAGAATGCAGTGCAGAATCAGAGGCAGAAGAGGAAGGAAGTGAGTGGGAGAGGAAGGTCGAGAGACAGAGGTGAGTCAGGAGAAGGAGGAGCCCCCGGGGCTCCCTCTCCTTCTGCCAGAAGCCACCCTCCCTGCTTGTCTCTCAGAGCCAGGAGACGTCTGACAATGGAGGAGCAAAGGCAGGCTGCACACTGGCGCACTGTTCAATTGCTTGCAAGAAGCTCGAGAGAGGAGGGGACTTAGAAAGCTGTGGGGAGCCGGGAGCCTTCACTCTTTGCAACTGCTTTTGTGGAGGAAGAGCCTCAGGGAATGAGCTGCTGTTCTCATGAGGCCCGAAACTCAGCCAAGTCTGTGAATATTGTGTTCTTGCTAAGAAAGTGTGAACTCCAGCTGTGTACTGTGGGATTTCCTGCCCATATAACTCTGACACCAGCCTTCTGAATGTCACCAGTAGGATTCATCTGTAGTTGCAGTTTTCATGGAATCCTAGAGTTGAAAGGGACCCCAAGGGTCATCAAGTCCAACCGCCTGCATTGAAAGATCATCCAAGACAGATGGACATCCAAACTAGGCTTATTTTATTTCTAAATTGATCATTGAATGCTAAAATTGGTTTCTAAGCAGTGGACAGACAAGAACAAATAGTGACCAGCATTCACTTAACCAGCCCCATCTTCTGCAAAATGGGGCCTGCCCCCAATCCTCCCCTTCTCCATGCTCCCATGAACCCCTTGAATTTGGCTGTAGGGCATTGGGAGGGAACCTTCCCAGAACAGCTCACGAGGAGAGGAGAAAGTGGATCCTTCCATCTGGGAAACTGGAATGCTTGTGTAGGCAGAATAACAAGGAAAACATAAGCTGGAGTACCACCTATTTGCACAAAGACGAATACCCGTAATTAAAAGCAGGAAAAAAAAAATTCAATTAAAGTGTTAAAATTAGCATCCATAATTAACATGTACAGCAAAGCAATCCTATTGAAATAACACAGCAATTAACAGGGAGGAAACCACAGAGCATTGTGTAGCAGATCATATATCTGCTGTCTCAGAGGAAGATATTTCCCTTTTTCTTTTAGGGGCCAGTGTGCTTTGAAGATGTCGCTGTTCATTTCACGGACGAGGAGTGGGCGTTGCTGGATCCTGACCAGAGAGCTCTGCATAAGGACGTCATGGAGGAGAATTGTGGGATCGTGGCCTCTCTTGGTAAGGCTCCCTGTGGGATTGTCATATCTGACTGGAAATTCAAAAAATACCTCTATGTGACAAACCTCATATATTTTCACAGAGCTCAACAGCGCCCCCTACAACACCTGGGAACCTAACGCCCCCACAAGAAACAGCAAGTTGCAGTTTTTTCTGTGAACCATTTCCCTCTAGTTCTTCACGATTCGGCTGGTCTGAACTGCCCAGGCCATCTCAAATGTCAGCTTCAGAGTTGTTAGGAAAGATAAGCAGCTACTATCAGGTTTTCTGTTTTTATTTTTGTTGCTATCAGTCTTGGGTTGACCAAAGAGATGACTGGAATTGGAGATGGAGGGGATGCCATGAGTGGGCCAAATAAAATCCGTCCCAGAGAAGAGCCAGGCTTATTGAATCTCAGGTAGTAGTAGCAGTGATGATAATAATAGTAATAATAAGACTTCCGGGTTAGCGCCAGCGCTTAATGGCGGATTTCTCCCGGAGCTCCGGGAGAGATCTGCTTCGCGGGTTCGGGTCCCGTAGCTCACGGCGGAGCGAGGACCCTCAAAAATCACAGGCGCGTAGCCTGTGAACTGGAGACTCGGCGGGCACCTTTGCGCCCCCCCGACGTTGTGAAATAGCCTTTTTAAAGGCTAAGGATCAGCGGAGGGTGTGTGGAGCGGTGCTGAGAGTCGTTTTCACCCAGCCTGCGAAGCGAAGCCGCGTCGCCATTAGCGGAGAGCGCTGACTTCTTCCTGAGAATTCGGATTAAAAAAGAGCAACTTTCCGTGAGTAGGACTGAGCTTATATTAAAATTGGACGCTAAAATTAAAGAAATTGGGCACCGAGACGGACAAGCACTAAAAAGGAAGTCTGCTTTCCGTTCTGCAGCAAGATTAAAGCGAAAGGCATTTAAGCTGTAACTTTTGACAGGAGAGTTTGCGAGCTAAGAAATCCAACACCAAGTAAAGAACTCCCTCCCCAGAAGGCAGGAGGGGGGGGGAAGAAGATTGTAAAGGGATTTCCTGCCTGTTTTAAAATAAATTGAACTGTTTACCGCTGCTCCTCTACCTGGGGGTCGGACTGCTGGAGGAAAGGAACCGGTTAAGGACGGTCGCTACAAAAAGGTTAAAAAGTAACTATAATATTGACTTTGGCTACTCTCAACTTGAAACATTCTATTTAGCTACACAGTAAGTTATCTGCAGGATACTATTGATTTGGATCTTTTACAAACAAAGGGACTAGGAGGGCTTTTGCCTTTTGGAAGGTGTGGGAACAACTTGAAGTTTAAGAACTGACTTTACGCCCTCTAGAGGATTTGTGAACAGTTTCAGCAACAAGTGAATTTAAAGCCTGAGAACTTTTTCCTACTGACAGCTTAAGAGTGTGGGAATGACCTTGAGTGAAAGACTTTGTTATGGCAGATGGTAAACAGAAAGAAGATTCACAAGAAACAACTTTGAGATCTGGTAGACAATACAAAGCTGATCTTTCTATGCAAAGAAGGGCCTCTGTATCAGGGGCCTCGGGAACTGCAGCTGTCACAAAGGTAAAAGTGAAAACAATGTCTTCTGAGGAAGCGTTTGCAAAGGCATTGGGGAAAATAATTGATTCTTTAGAGGAATTAAAGAAGCAAGGTGCTGAAACAAATAAGAAAATTGAAGAAATCTCTGGGAAAATTGATTTAAATACTAAAAGTATAACTGACCTCGGGAACAAAGTGAACTCCAATGCAGAAGCAATTGGGAAATTACTGGAAGATTCATCCACAACACGAAAGATAGCTGAGGAAGCTAAGGAAATTGCTACTGCTGCCGAGGAAAAATTTCCACCGGTGTACAGGAAACTAGATGAGTATGAACTGGCACTTTCTATGCAGGATATGCAACGCAAGGAGAAGAACTTGAGGATCAGACTTGTGCCGGAAAAGGAAGGAGATAACTTGGTGGATTACTTGACAAAGGAGTTTTCTGACTTTTGGAAGCAGGAGCTGAAAGAAGAAGAGTTCAAGATAGAGAGTGCATTTAGGTTGGGAATAAGGCAGAGGAAGAATAGACCCAGAGATTGCCTGATAACTTTAAGATCCAAGGAAGAGAGAGATAAAATATTGAACCTGCACTACCAAACAACCCTTCGAATTGAAGATTTTTATATTGAGATCTTTAAAGACATTCCCAAAAGTATTTTGGATGCAAGAGGTCCTTACAAGGATTTGGTGACACTGCTGAAAAGGAACTACATACTATTCAGGTGGGAGTTTCCCCAAGGCCTGTCTTTTAAATACAAGGGGAAGAAAAGAAGAATAAAAACAGTGAGTGATAAAGACAAGTTCCTGGGAGAACACGAAGAAGACCTACAGAAAGAGACCTATCCAGGAGAAGGACACCCTTCAAGCAAGGGATCACTAGATACGGACACAGAACCACCGACAAAAGACGAACAACAACTGGGAGCTGTAGGAGGAAGCAAGTAACCCCATCATGGCTTTGCAACTTCTAACCTGGAATTGTAACGGTCTAAACAATCCCCGAAAAAGGAAAAATATATTTCATGCTCTAAAGAAAGACCAATTGGACTTGATTTGCCTACAAGAGACTCATGTGACAAGAGCACACAGAAAATTATTAATAAACAAGAGACTGGGACAAGAATTTATATCTTCAGACAGAGTAAAAAAGAGAGGAGTGGTGATCTATGCAAAGGAAAATCTGCAACCGAAACAAATCTTTAAAGATGACCAAGGAAGATATTTGGCAATTGAAATTCAATTCCAAGGAGAAAATTTTTTGATAGTGGGAATATATGCACCAAATGAAGGGAAAGCAGAATTTTTTAAGAAGTTGCATGAGACTTTAATGGACTATATGGATTACAAATTAATCATGATGGGGGACATGAATGGAGTAGTTTCAACAAATATGGACAAAGCACAAAGACAGGTTGTTACAAAAGATGGAAGACTACCAAAAACTTTTTTTGAAATGACTGACAATATGGACTTGATTGACATTTGGAGAACAAAACACCCATTAGAGAGAGAGGGAACCTTCTTTTCTGAAGCCAAAATGACATGGACTCGGATTGACCAAATTTGGGTGACTAGCAGTATGGCGTCGAATATAAAGAAAATGGAAATCTGCCCAAAAACTCTCTCCGACCATAACGCAGTAAAGATGGTGATGAAGCAAACAACAACTGGTTCCTTCAGATGGAGAATGAATGACACCTTATTTAGAGACGAGGAGATCTGTAAAAAGGCCCAAAAAACTCTGAAAGATTATTTCGAAATCAATTTAAGGACTAAAGTAGAAAAAAGAATAGTATGGGACGCAAGTAAAGCCGTGATGAGAGGGTTTTTGATACAACAAAATACATTAAAGAAAAGAAAGCAAAACGAGAGGAAAGAGAAAATTTTGGAAAAGATAAAAGAAGGGGAAAGGAAATTAAGACTGAAGCCAAAATCGCAAGAGATTTTGAGAGAAATTAAACTGTACCAAACACAATATATGGAACTGATGAATCAAGAAATAGAATGGAAAATTAAACAAATGAGACAAAAGACTTTTGAATCTGCAGATAAATGTGGCAAGTTATTGGCTTGGCAAATAAAGAAGAGACAAAAACTCAACACGGTAACAAACTTAGAAGTGGAGGGAAAGAACATATGCAACCCAGTGGAAATTAGGAACTGTTTTCAGAGCTACTTTAGACAACTGTATACACAAGGGCCGCAGAAAGAAACAGATATACAACAATTCCTCGAGAAAAATGGGCTGAAAAAGATTTCGCAGGAAAGTAAGACAATTTTGAACCAGGAGATATCAGCACAGGAAATAGAAGATGCCATTCAAAACACGACGCTGGGCAAATCACCTGGACCGGATGGATTGACTTCCAAATATTACAAAGTTTTGAAGGAAGGGCTTATACAACCTTTGAAGGAAGTCTGCAATGAAATCATTGAGGGGAGAAGGGCACCAGACACGTGGAGGGAGGCCTACATCACACTTATACCAAAGACAGAGACTGAAAAGACCCAACTTAAGAACTACCAACCCATCTCGTTACTAAATGTGGATTACAAAATTTTTGCTGATGTTTTAGCAAAGAGATTGAAAAGAGTTTTGATGGAGGAGATTCATGGGGACCAAGCGGGCTTTCTCCCGAAAAGGCATTTGTCGGATAATGTAAGGAATATAATTGACATTTTGGAGAAGCTGGAAGTGAATATAAATACTAAGGCTGTTTTGATATTTGTGGACGCCGAGAAAGCCTTTGACAATATATCTTGGAGTTTCATGTTGAAGAACCTCCGGGGGATGGGGGTAGGCCAAGGGTTTGAAAATGGTATAAGTGCAATATACTCTGAACAGAAAGCAAAATTAATTGTAAATAATGTGGTTACAGAAGAGTTCAAGATTGAAAAAGGGACACGTCAGGGGTGCCCTATCTCCCCATTACTTTTTATATCGGTCCTGGAGGTTTTGCTTAATATGATTAGGAAGGACCAGTTGGTCAAAGGGGTTCAGGTCGGAGCTAAACAATACAAATTGAGAGCATTTGCAGATGACCTAGTACTTACTTTACAAGAGCCAGAAGCTAGTACGAAAAGAGTTTTGGAAATAATTCAAGAGTTTGGTCAAATGGCAGGATTTAAATTGAATAAGTTAAAAACTAAGGTATTGGAGAAAAATTTAACACAGATTGAAAAAGAAAGGTTTCAGAATGAGACGGGGTTGACTGTGGTTAAAAAAGTGAAATACCTGGGTGTGAATATGACAGCTAAGAATGTGAATTTATTTAAAGATAATTATGAAAAAACTTGGACAGAAGTGAAAAAAGATCTGGAGATTTGGTCAAACTTGAAGCTTTCCTTGTTAGGCCGAATTGCAGTTATAAAAATGAATGTATTGCCAAGAATGTTGTTTTTGTTTCAAGCATTACAAATAATGGATAAAATGGACTGTTTCAAGAAGTGGCAGAAAGATATATCTAAATTTGTCTGGCAGGACAAGAAGCCCAGAATAAAATTTAAGATATTAACGGATTCAAAGGAAAGAGGGGGGTTTGCCCTGCCAGACTTTAAATTGTACTATGAAGCGGCAGCTTTCTGCTGGCTAAAAGATTGGCTGCTTCTTGAAAACACAGACATTTTGGATTTGGAAGGTTTTAACAATATTTTTGGGTGGCATGCATATCTGTGGTATGACAAGGTTAAAGCGCACAAAAGTTTTAAAAACCATATTGTCAGAAAAGCACTATTAAATGTCTGGGTCAGATATAAAGATTTGCTGGAAAATAAAACTCCAAGGTGGTTGTCGCCAATGGAAGCTAAGGCAGTTAAAAAGTTAAATATGGAGTCGAAATGGCCAAGATATTGGGAAATTCTGGAAAAGGAAGGGGACAAATTGAGATTGCAGAGTTTTGAAAAATTAAAAGGGAAGGTGAGAGATTGGTTGCACTATCATCAAATAAATGAAGTGTTTAAATTGGACAGTAAAATTGGCTTCCAGGTGGAAAAATCAAAATTGGAGACTGAATTGTTAGAATCCAGTACTAAGAATTTGTCAAAAATGTACAATTTGCTGCTGAAATGGAACACACAAGATGAAACGGTTAAATCAAGTATGATTAAATGGGCTCAGGACATTGGTCATAACATCTTGTTTGCTGATTGGGAAAAGTTATGGACCACCGGGATGAAATTCACGGCATGTAATGCCTTAAGAGAAAATATTATGAAAATGATCTATAGGTGGTACATACCCCAGTCAAGCTTGCAAAGATTTACCATTTGCCTGATAATAAATGTTGGAAATGTAAAGAAAAGGAAGGCACATTCTTTCACCTCTGGTGGACGTGCCCGAAGATTAAGGCATTCTGGGAAATGATCTATAATGAACTTAAAAAGGTATTTAAATATACCTTTAATAAGAAACCAGAGGCCTTTCTCTTGGGTATTGTCGGTCAAGGGGTGTTAAAGACGGATATAACTTTCTTTATGTACGCCACAACAGCAGCTAGAATACTCATTGCGAAGTACTGGAAGACGCAAGATTTACCCACTCTGGAAGAATGGCAGATGAAGGTGATGGACTACATGGGCTTGGCAGAAATGACGAGCAGAATCCGAAACCAGGGAAGAGATGCAGCGGAAGAAGAATGGAAAAAATTTAAGGACTATTTAAAGAAATATTACAAAATTAATGACAGTTAGAATGATGTTGGACTAAAGTAAATGGTTACTATTAGTAATGGTTAAGACAAGGAGAATAAGGATGATTAGCTTAAATTTATAGCAAAATAAGGGAAGATTTGCTGAACAATTGAATAGAATTTGGAATACAGAAACGGGAGGCATGAGGAAGTCGAAGAAGAAAGGTTTAAGAAATTAGGACATGAAATGGTACTTGTTTCTTGTTTTGTTTTTTGTCCATTGTTTGTTTATGTATGTTTTGTTTGTATGAATATAAAAATTGCTTAATAAAAATATTATAAAAAAAAAGATAATAATAGTAATAATAATAATAGTATTTTTATTTATACCCTGCCCATCTGGCTGGGTTATCCCAGGCACTCTGGGCTGCTTCCAACACATGTATAAACATGAAACATAAATAATAACAATCTGATCCCATATAAAAAGTACATTAACTTTAAAATGAACATCTTACACTAGTGGCCAAAATTGTGGATACCTTTTGTGAAAAGTGCATTTCTGAGGTTTGATGGCTCATAACACCACTTTTTTTGGAATAATACCATAAAATTATATAGCAATGGAAAGATAATTTAATGAAGAATTTAATGCAAGAAATTTTATGAAGGAGTATTTATTAGAACAGCAGTCATAAAGAAAAAACGTGAAACCATTGGTAACCTTTAGCTTTAATAACGGCCTTACAACGCCTTCGCATGGAGTGAACCAAGTTTTTTAGTTCTGCAGCTGTAATAATGTGACACCAAGACTGAATTATTGCCTCTATTAATTAGGCTTTATTGCTGGGTTGCTTCTGACTAAGAAGTTTCTTTAGTCGGCTCCATAGACTTTCAGTTGGGTTAAGGTCTGGGCTATTCCCAGGCCATTCAAGCAGTGGAATATTATTATCTTCAAACAACCTTTTGCACACAGCAGCAACATGACATGGAGCTGAATTCTGTTGAAATATAAAATAATTAAATAAACAAATATTTATACAAACATATGTAAATGCTTCAATATATGGGGAAAGATCACATGCAGAACGCTTCAGTTTGGGCTCAAGTATTTCATTTATGTATTTTGGGAAGTTTACATTTCCATTGTCAGTGTATGAAAATGCAAAGGACCTGACTTCCTTTGTCTCCTCAGCCTGGTCCTCAGACCCTTGTCGGCATAAAGGAGTCCACAAGAAGAGTGCCCTTGCAGAGTATTTTCTGCTTTTATTCTTAAAAGTCTTTATCTGCAAAACAACCGACCAACTGTACACACATCAACACTACCAGATTTCACCAACCAACGCACACCCAACACTAACATTGACCACTCTATATCTACAGGTACAATTAGGAGAAAGGTGGCATGAGTCATTGTAGGCCGCTGACTCATGCTGACTTGGTTCTTTTAGCATTAAAGAAACAGCGGCCAATTTATAGCCGTGACACCCATTAATGACACAAATTCATAACACTAGCTGGGTGTTTCACAGTCAGTGTAATGCATGTAGGATGTAAATCTTCTTTGATTCTTCTACTCCCGTATTTCATGCCATCACTACCAAGCAAGGAGATTTGGGTCTCATTGCTCCAAATAACCCTATCCTATTGTTCCGCTGTCCAGTTAACATGGGTTTAATCTTTTCAACCTTTGCTTGAGAGAGAACAATGGCTTTTTCCTTAGAATTCTAGCATTTAGACCAGTCCTTGCAATCAACTTCACATTACATTGCACCATGTCATCTTGTATACAGCCAGATGATTTTCTTCTGTCACGTGGGCACAGTCTCTCCATTCTTCGATCATCACTTGCTGTTGTGCAACTTTTCCTGCCTTTACCAGTCTGAATTTGGAGTGAATGAGTTTCTTCTTTTTTAAAAATAAATTTTATTAACAGGCCAATCACATCACATTAATTCCAAATAACAATAATTCCAAATTACATAGCCAATTTTTTTAATTTTTTTGTTGGGGGTACCCATGCTTCAAGCTCCGAAAGGGATCCGATCATCTCTCTTGCTGCTGCTTTAATTACACAGTTCTGTCAAAATAATATTCACAGTTCTGTTCAATCTTCTCTTTGTTGTTTTCGTCATCTTCTTGTTGTTATCTCCTTTCTTTGTGATCTCTGATAATCTCCACAAGCGGGTTGAAGACAAACATCGTTATTTCCTGTGTGGATTTTACACTCATCCAAGAGCCATAAAAGTAGACAGACGCCATTTCAACACCTCCGTACAAAACATTCCGACAGTCTGTCCTGATCTCCCCAGGCCTGCCGCTCATAAATTTTCTCAGGGGGCCCTGCTAGGCCGAACCCACACTCCAACGTAGTAACAGCCATAGTCCTCCTCCCCCTGGATTCCTGCGGGCGAGCCTGCCATGATAAATCTCTTTTTATAACTGCGTCACAAAGGACTTACTTTCGTTTCCCGATGCTCCCATAAGCCACGTTCTTGCATAGTAACTAATTTCCACACAGTTCTTATTTCTGCTGCTTGTGATCAGTAATTGCAACAATTCTTTTTTGGGGGGAGGGGAATTATTGGGTACTCACATAAGACAAAAAAAGAAAAGTTTTTCTCCCCCCTCCTTTTCAGTCTTGCTCCGACATACCGATCCTTTGATGAATCTTCTTCTTGATTTATTCCTCTTCTTGATTTATTATTAAGTCCAGCCCGTCGCTCCTCTTCCCAGAGATCCCTTTAGTTAGCAGTCCTTATTCCCGATCATCGCTTGAGGTATGTGCGTTTGCTTCTGTTCTGATTGTTTATTTTGAGCTCCCGCAACTAGCTGCGCAGATCAGAGACAGCGTCCAGGAGAGCTGACCCACACGAGGGCTTTTGTGCCTAGTGCCCTCACCCCCTTTCGAATCTGGGGGTGAATTATGGGCACAGCAGGCAAGGCAGCGTTCCCCATTCCCTTGGGGTAACGAGGGAGGCTGCATACTCCCATAACAGCCTCTTAATTACCTCGTGTGAGCCAGAGAGATGGTATTGTCGGCCATCCTCCGATGCGCCCCCTAGCGGCCCCCCGTGAATGAGTTTCTTATACCTCTTCAAAAATATAGAAAGGCCAGCTTTGGTTAAGTTTTCCCCAATCTTTCTTCTAATTTCTTCATAACTGTAGCCTTGTTCACTTAAAAGTATTAGTTTACATCTCTTTCTGGGTAACCAGTCAACTCTTTGTGCCATTTTTAAAATTTTATTATGTTCTGCAAACTCTCTAAATGAAAGAACACAAAAAAAACCAGCCAACTTGATAGCAATCACATAAGACACTAACAATAGTCAACCTAAGCAAGTAGTGCTTCTGCTTCCTATTTCTGGTTATTTGGCTATAATTTTTGATAGAATACAGCTAATTGAACTTGGTTGCATTATGTTCTTGCTCAAATTATTTTTCCACTGATATATGATTTTATGATATTACTCCAAAACAAGTGGTGTTATAAGCCATTAAAGCTCTGGAATACACTATTTCCAAAAAGGCTTCCACAATTTTGGCCACTACTCTATATCAAACAAAGGAACATTCAACAACTCATCAGAATCTAATAATAAATATGTTGGTTAATGACAAACAACAAAGGTAATAAACACACACTGAACTCCCTTCCGTTCTTCTTTATTCGTTCCTGAGGCTCTAATCCCTTTTTGTCTCCATTGCAGATTGTGATGAATTGGAAATTGAGAACAAAGGTGACCACAACAAAATCCCCAGAAAGGAGAAGTCACATAAAAATTTGGAGTGTGGAGAAAGCTGCAGTCAGAGCTCCCATTCCACTTCCCATCAAAGAAATCTCATTGGAAAGAAGCCCTGTCAGTGCGTTGAATGTGGAAAGAACTTCACTAATAGCTCCGATCTCACTTGCCATCAAAGAATTCATACAGGGGAGAAACCCTATAAGTGTGTGGTATGTGGAAAGAGCTTCAGTAAGAGGTACAATCTAACTTTCCATCAAAGAATTCATACAGGGGAGAAACCCTATCAGTGTGTGGTATGTGGAAAGAGCTTCACTCATACCTCCTCTCTAACTTCCCATCAGAGAATTCATACAGGGGACAAACCCTATCATTGTGTGGAATGTGGAAAGAGCTTCACATGTAGCTCCAAACTCACTTCCCATCAAAGAATTCATACAGGGGAGAAACCCTATCAGTGTGTGGAATGTGGAAAGAGCTTCACTCGTAGCTCCTCTCTAGATTCCCACCAGAGAATTCATACAGGGGAGAAACCCTATCAGTGTGTGGAATGTGGAAAGAGCTTCACTCATAGCTCCTCTCTAAATTCCCACCAGAGAATTCATACAGGGGAGAAACCCTATCAGTGTTTGGAATGTGGAAAGAGCTTCAGTCACAGCCACAATCTCACTTCCCATCAAAGAATTCATACAGGGGAGAAACCCTATCAGTGTATGGAATGTGGAAAGAGCTTCACATGTAGCTCCTCTCTCACTTCCCATCACAGAATTCATACAGGGGACAAACCCTATCAGTGTGTGGAATGTGGAAAGATCTTCACTGTTGGCTCCTCTCTCACTTCCCATCAGAGAATTCATACAGGGGACAAACCCTATCAGTGTGTGGAATGTGGAAAGATCTTCACTGTTGGCTCCTCTCTCACTTCCCATCAGAGAATTCATACAGGGGACAAACCCTATCAGTGCGTGGAATGTGGAAAGAGCTTCACATGTAGCTCCTCTCTCAGTTCCCATCAAAGAATTCATACAGGGGAGAAACCCTATCAGTGCGTGGAATGTGGAAAGAGCTTCAATCAGAGCTCCTCTCTCAGTTCCCATCAAAGAATTCATACAGGGGAGAAACCCTATCAGTGCGTGGAATGTGGAAAGAGCTTCAGTAAGAGCTCCAATCTCACTTCCCATCAAAGAATTCATACAGGGGAGAAACCCTATCAGTGCGTGGAATGTGGAAAGAGCTTCAGTAAGAGCTCCAATCTCACTTCCCATCAAAGAATTCATTCAAAGGTCAGAAAAACCCTTCATTATAGACTTCCGGTTGGCTCGCCCGATTATGGCGGACAGGAGTTCTTTCGTGGAAAGGGCACCGGCGCTTCGAAGACAGGGGAGAGTCGCTAGAGCGCAGCGGCGCCCCGAAAAACCCTCAGATTGAGGACCTGGAGTTCCTGCAGGTGCCGGGAACGACTCCCCTGCTCCCCGTAAGCTCTAAAAAAGAGGGCTGAGTGAGAGCGGGGTTGGAGACATTGGCACTATTGAAACAATTCGCTTCCTTCAAAGCGCGAAGCTCTGAGTCCTGCGATTGTGAGCGGCCAATTCCTCCAAGGGAAAAAAATTTTTTGGACTATCCCTCTTGGAAATCGTGAGTAAAACGATTTCATTTGGAATTTTGAATTGGGAAGGAAAGGGATTTAAAAACAGAGGTCAATCCCTTTCACTGAAGTAAAAACGAAAGCAGCTAACGTTACCAAAAGCCGTAACTTTAGTCTCATCTTTTAGAAACTTTCAAGTCTTTCCTATATCTCCCTTTCTAGCAGGGGGAAGGGGGGGAAAGACAAAAAACAAATTTCCCTGCAGAAGAATTAGGGATTTTTCCTGAGCTGTTGTATCTTCTTTGTGGAAGCAGACCTCCCGGGTGAGGGGAGGCTAGACTCCATTGTGACGCAACAAAGGGAATGGAAGCTTTCAACTTTCGTTTTCCACTTTGGAAAAATACAAAGTAACCACAGCCGCCAGAGCTCAACAAATACCTGGAACTCTGCAACTAAGTTAAAGACTTGAAGTAAACTTTTGGGACTTGTTTAAAGGAGAAAATAAAGACTTGTACTTATATTTACTAGATTGAAAGACTGTGGTGAGCAAAGACTCTTACTCTGGAGTGGGGATTTTTGCAGCTGGGAAACAGTCTGCTTATCCTATTGTCTCCCTCTTTTGACTGTAGCTGACCTGGGGGGGGGATAAAAATATGGATGGGGCTGACAAAGGAGACAAGACAGAAAAGTCAGAGAGACTGGAAAGAACAAAAATTAAACCAAGAAGAGAATCTAGAACACCAACATTTGAAGAATCAGTAATGCAACTTCTTCAGGAAATTAAAACAGAAGTAAGAGGGAATCAAAAAACCATTCAAGATTTGAGGAGTGACTTTTCTGAACTGAAAGAAGACCTGAAGACAATGAGGTCCAACATTACCTCACATGAGGAAAGAATTACACAACTGGAAACAGTAAAAATTCGGGATTTAGAGACTGTCTAGCAGCAGGCGTTAAATTTGATTGCGTTTTTGGAATTAAAGGAGAAGGAGGCTCATCTGAGACTGAGGGGAGTGGTCCAGAAGGAACAGGATAACTTGAAGGGTTGGCTCATTGAGGAATTTTCAACTTACTGGGAGATCTCAAAAGAAGAATTGAATTTGTGGATTGATAAAGCATATAGATTTGGTCCTAAAAAAGATTCTAAAATCACACATGACTGTATGGTGATTTTTAAAACAAAGGAACAAAGAGACATGATACTGGGTAAAGGTAAAGGTACCCCTGCCCATACGGGCCAGTCGTGTCCGACTCTAGGGTTGTGCGCGCATCTCACTTAAGAGGCGGGAGCCGGCGCCGTCTGAAGACACTTCCGGGTCACATGGCCAGCGTGCTGAAGCTGCACTGGCGAGCCAGCACCAGCGCCGCACATGGAAACGCCGTTTACACTTCCCGCTATAAAGCGATACCTATTTATCTACTTGCACTTAGGGGTGCTTTCGAACTGCTAGGTGGGCAGGAGCTGGGACCGAACGATGGGAGCGCACCCCGCCGCGGGGATTCGAACCGCCGACCATACGATCGGCAAGTCCTAGGCACTGAGGTTTTACCCACAGCGCCACCCGCGTCCCTATAATGATATTGGAACATCACTATAAAAAAAGTTTAAAGATAGATGGGAAAGTGGTGATCTTGTTCAAAGAGGTCCCATGACATTTTTTTATCTTTGAGAAGTAATTATTCAGATCTGGCAACTGCCCTAAGGAAGGAAAATATCTTCTTCAGGTGGGAATTCCCAGAGGGTCTTTCCTTCAAATTTCAAGGGAGGAAACAGAGAATCAGAACTGTAGGAGAGAAGGAGAGATTTCTGGAGAAAAACGCAAAAGAGCTTGGTTTGGAAAGTTCCCCTTCTCTGGCTGTAGGGGCTGAAGGACCCTAAAAAATTAAGATGTCTTTAAGAATTTACTCCTGGAATGTTAATGGCTTAAATTCCCTGGAAAAAAGAAGTCAAGTTTTCCATACCTTGGCAAGAAACAATTTGGATATAATTTGTTTACAAGAAACCCATGTTACTAGACTACGTAGAAAAATTTTACAGAATAAAAACTCGGACAGGACTTTATTTCATCAGACAAGGTAAAAAAAAGAGGAGTGGTGTTTTATATTAAAGAAAAATAGAACCCCAAGCTTTTGTTAAGGACAAGGAAGGGAGATACATTGTGGTTGAAATTACAGCACAAGGCGACAAATATCTTTTATTGGGAATTTATGCACCAAATGATGGAAAAGTGGACTTTTTTAGGAACTTGGACTTGAAGCTCAATGAATGTTTGGATTACAAAATAATATTGATGGGAGATTTGAATGGAGTAGTCTCCACATTAATGGACAAATCACAAGAACAAAAAGTACAAAATGCAGGCAGACTTCCAAAACTGTTTTTTGAGATGGTGGATAAATATGACCTGTCAGATATATGGAGACTACGAAATCCGACTGGGAAAGATTACACATTTTTCTCAAATTCCTCCCAAACATTTTCAAGAACCTATTATTTATGGATTACCAGAGATTTAACTCCAAGGGTATCAAAAATTCAAATATGTCCTAGGACATGCTCTGATCATAATGTAGTGTTATTGGAAATGAAATTGTATCTGCAGGGTTCCTTCAGATGGAGGATGAATGATGGGTTGTTGAGGAACGATTTGGTGGTGGGAAAGGCCCAAAAGACTCTAAAAGAGTCTTTGAATTAAATTTGAATTAAATATAAATACAGAGGTAGAAGCAAGAGTCATTTGGGATGCTAGTAAAGCTGTTATGAGAGGTTTCCTCATACAACAGAATGCTATAAAGAAAAAGATACAAAGTGAAAAAAGGAAAAAATTCTTTCTCAAATAAAAGAGAAAGAAAAGAATTTAAGATCAAAGCCTAAAAGCCAACAGATACAAAAACACATTAAAGCTTTGCAGACTCAATTTTCTCAAATTATAAATCAAGAAATAGAATGGAAAATAAAATTAATGAAACAGAGAAATTTTGAATCTGCAAATAAATGTGGGAAATTGCTGGCTTGGCAATGAGACAGAAACAAAACACGATCACAAATATTGTAATGGAGGGTAAATCTGTGGAAAACCCTGGGGATATTAGAAAATGTTTTCAGAAATATTTTAAACAACTGTATAAAAAAGGTAAAGAGGATAAAGATAACATTGAGCAATTTCTTAGAACAAATGAAATGCAGAACATTCCCGGAGATAAAAGATCACTACTCAATGACATGATTACAAGACAGGAGGTAGAGATAGCAATAAATCAGATGCAATTGGGCAAAGCCCTGGGACCGGATGGATTATCTGCCAAATATTATAAAACTTTTAAAGATTGGTTAATTCAACCTTTGGCAGAGGTATGTAATAAGATACTGAGAGGGGAGAGGGCTCCTGAAACCTGGAGAGACGCATATATAACCTTCATACCAAAATCTGAACAAGATAGATCAGATGTAAAGAATTATAGACCAATTTCATTACTTAATGTGGATTATAAGATATTCGAAAATATTCTGGCTAATAGATTGAAAAATTGAGAAATTGTTGCAAGGATTTTAAGATGCTCCCAGGGGCTTTGTACCTTGAGTACATATATCACAGATATGACATAATCAGATACATCGCAAACGGCAACAAAAAATAAGCTAACGAGCGTATTCAAGCCTCTCTCCTGGCCATGTAAAGAGTTTCCTCCCAACTTCTGCTTTTTAGTTTGAACATGCAGTCTTAACCTTTTCCCCAGATTTATAGCAAGAAATAGAAACTTAAGGCAAAAAGGAACTTTGGCTGTTGAGCTCCTACGCGGCCATCTGCTACAAGGGACATTCTGCGGTTTAGCATCTTCCTGCTTCACAGCCCAGACCCTGTCTGGACAAGGGGGGGTGGAATGTGCCAGCACATCAAATTTATTGCTTCCCCCTTCTTGTTCAGTGAGATAGGGAGAGAACAAGGAGGTACTGGGACAAAGTTCATTTCAGATTTCTCAGATCTAAGCAATTTGCTATTAAGCTAAGCAGAAGCTTTCACGATTCAATCATGGATCATGGATTATAAAATCATTGTAGAAATATTTGGTTATATATGAATATATTGATAATTGATAACTGATTGTATGGATAACTGATTATATGAAAAGCATAAGGGTAAAATGTTGGGATACTGCCAGGGAGACAAAGGCCATGAAGCCCCCACGTCGATTCCGGACGATCCATCGATCTCCTGTAGATACAGTATCAGTCAATTAGCGACACGAGCTTCAGAAATAGCTTGCCACATTCCAGAGCTGGTGCACGCTCTATCAGCAGACTTCACACAACGAAAGATGCACTCAGGAGAGCATATTTACAACTTTATTCAGCGTTGGTCAGAACAAAGAAAAAAACATGACTGCCTGCTTCGATGTCTCAGGCACAGAGAGAGAACAAAAAGCAATAGACAAACAGAAACTTCCTGTGAGCAGGAAATACGTAGGCTGTGACTCACAACAGCCTGTACCCTTTTTAAGGTGGAACGGAAATATCCTCACATAAAATTCCTCCAGGTCCTGCTTCATTCCCCCCCTTTCAAGCTTAGAAACAGGATTCATCTGTTTCCTGAGCTTGACTCTCATGTTGAAGCCCAGAATAAACCACTGTTCCTTTTAGAGGAATTTGTTCTCGGGGGGTCTCACAATGCAGTTGCTCATACTCGTGGTCCTCCATCTCTCCTTGCACAGGAGGCAGAGCCCAATATATAGCAAGGATTTGAGGATCAGTGAGATGATTAATATTTCGGGCTATCATTCCTCTAAGCAAAGACAGCAAGGGATTACACAGGGAAGCAACAGGAATATCACCCCTCCTATTGCCAGAGCCGTCAGAAAGCTATGCACCCACCCCTCTCCTGGAATCCAAGACCACATCTTCTCCCAGGGACTCTGAGTGGGCCTGTAACTTTTGCAATTCATCCTCGATTGTTTTGTTAAGGTCATGGAATTTGACCTGGCATTGGCCTTTACGGATAATTTTACAAAAACCGCCAGAGCGTGCGAGGAGGTAATCTAAAACTAAGCAATGAGAGAGCATCATTTGCGGAGAAGGCTTGCAACAATATAGCATGGGATTTTATGTTGAGAAACCTGGAATATATGGAGGTTGGTAAAGAGTTCTTCAATGGAATAAGGGCAATTTATACAGAACAAAAAGCCAAACTGATTATAAATAATGTAGTTACAGAAGAAATAAAGATACTAAAGGGAACAAGACAGGGATGCCCACTTTCACCATTATTATTTATAACAGTGTTAGAAGTCCTTCTGAATTCGATTAGACAAAATAAGAAAATAAAAGGAGTGACAATTGGCCAAAACGAATATAAGATTAAAGCGTTTGCAGACGATTTAGTAATAACGATGGAAGAGCCAATAATTACAGTAAAAGAAGTATTGGACGAAATTGAACAGTTCGGAGGAGTGGCAGGCTTTAGACTAAATAAGAAGAAAACGAAAATGATTGCGAAGAATGTGGATCAAAGTGTAATTGAAATAATGCAACAGCAAACACAGATAGAGGTGGTTAAAAAGGTGAAATATCTAGGAATATGGGTAACTCCTAAAAATATAGATTTATACAAGAATAATTATGAGCCAGTATGGAATGGAATAAGAAAGGACCTGGAGGTGTGGGGAAGAATGAAACTGTCATTTTGGGGAAGGATTTCCACAATTAAGATGAATGTGCTACCAAAAATACTATTTTTATTTCAGACTATCCCCATAATTAAGGGGAATAGGATTTTCAAAGAGTGGCAAAGAGCGATTTCAAGATATATTTGGCAGGGCAAAAAGCCAAGAATTCAATTTAAGTTGTTAACAGATATAAGAGAAAGAGGAGGCTTTGCCCTGCCTGACTCGAAATTGTATTATGAGGCATCATGCCTTTGCTGGTTGAAAGACTGGATTAAATTAGAAAATTAGAAAGGAACTGCTTGACTTAGAGGGGTTTGACAACAGATTTGGATGGCATGCGTATTTATGGCATGAGAAAAAGAAAGTCCATAAAGGTTTTGAGAACCACATCTTCCGAGGTCCTTTAATTGAAGTATGGGATAGGTATAAAAACCTATTAGAACCTAGAGTACCACACTGGCTATCTCCTTTAGAAGCTATGAGTGTAAAGAAAATTAATATGAGAGGCAATTGGATCACATATGGTCAATTGTTATTTAAAGAAGGAGGAAAATGGAAAATGAAACCATATGAACAGGTTAAAGAACATGTATATGACTGGTTGCATTATTTTCAAATAAATGAAATGTTTAGGAAAGATAGTAAAGAATGTGGTTATGCTGACAAGGATTCTAAATTTCAGACTGAAATAATAGATAATGATGTTAAAATTTTATCCAAAATGTATAAGCTGTTGCTAGAATGGAATTTAAAAGATGAAGAAGTTAAGTTGGTAATGATTCACTGGGCCAGAGACTTTGGTTATAACATACAATTTGAGGACTGGGTAAGACTTTGGGAAAGAAAACTTAAAATTTACAGCATGTATGACGTTAAAAGAAAATGTTATGAAAATGTTTTATAGATGGTATATAACACCGGTAAAACTAGCGAAAATGTATAAGACATGCAATAAGTGTTGGAAATGTAAAGATAAAGAAGGTTCTTTTTACCATATGTGGTGGGAATGTAAGAAAGTGAAAGACTTCTGGGAAAAGATATATAATGAATTGAAGAAGATTTTAAAATATACATTTATAAAGAAAGCAGAGGTCTTTCTGTTAGGAATACTAGGAAATGAGATAAAAAGAAAGGACTATAAATTCTTTCAATATGCAGTGACAGCCGCAAGAGTGTTACTGGCCCAAAAATGGAAACAACAGGAAATACCGACAGTGGAAGACTGGAGAATGAAGCTGTTAGACTATGCGGAGTTGGACAAATTGACAGGGAAGATTAGATATTTAAGAGACCAAAAGTTCATCGAGGACTGGGGGAAATTTGTGGAATATCTGGAAAATAGAAGTGAGGGACAGATAACGCTAGAGGGATTTAAAGAAGCACTGTGAAAAATTAAGAAGTATTGTCTAAAGGGAATAGAAAGAAAGATATAAAAAATGTCAATATAAATCTAAGGAATGCGTAATTTAAATAATGACTATGGATGATTTACGGAAAAGCTGAAGGAAGTCCAGAAAAAGAAGAATTTGTGAAAAATTCGATGTGAAATTAATATGTGTTTTGTTTTTGTTGTAAACCAATAAAAATTATTTTTTAAAAAAAGAGAGAGAGAGCATCATTTGATTCAAATCCTCTGTCTGCCTGCAGGGAGCGTAAGACATGGGTGGTGGCATTGATAGTTTTCTCCAATCTGCTCGTGAGGGCAAACAATGCTTCTCGGTTTTGTTCAGACACAATTCCCGGGTATATGCCCATGGAGAGGAAGCCAATGAAGGCTCCCTTCACTCCTCCCACTGAGCCAGACAGGAAAATCTCATCTCTGCATTGCTCACCTGGGGCTTCCCTCCTCATTCTGCTTCGGAGGTGGGGCATATGGTGATCGGCCGCTACCGTAACTGGGAAAGTGAAAGCACCCACTCCCACACATTGGTAATTGCCAGGATGGAAATTGGTTGCCGATCCATCATATAGAAACCAAAAATTGGGGTCCTTGATCATCCAGCCAGAACAGATGGATCCTTGTCCTGTGAAATTAACCGAATACTGAGGGAAATGTGGTACAGATCTGAAGGGGTGGTATTGTCTTGGTAGGAGGCATTGAATGAACCTCATAGCCAAAATTTATCAGTGCATTGTGTATAATTTCCCAGCCATCCTTTGTCAGTGTGGCACTGTACTTGGGGCCAATACTTCCATTTGGAGTTCCACGCTCCAGTGGAGTGACAACAAAAACACAAGCCTTGAGTGGTTCTAGTGAATCGGATGTATCGGTAGGGGGTGTCATTCATTTCGGAAGGTGGGGCTGCGAAGAGGCCACTTTGATTGTACAGTAGGCCTGCCAAAACAACGCCAGGATCCTTGATCAATCCTGGTATGAGAGACATGTCAGCTACCTTCCTAGGGTGTTCGTAATACAGGGTAGCATTCTCCCCATATATTTGGAACATGTGTTCAGCATGCTTTACAAAGGCATTTCCTTCTACCACTGGGCTCCTCTGGACCCACATGCATCTCAGGATTAATAGGAACTTCATCCTCATTTTCCAATCCTGGGTCCAAGGGGTTCAACGGTATCAGTACTGCCTCTGGGTTGGTGTTTTCACAAAAGTAATTCCTGTATACCCAAAAGAAGAGAACAACAGCAAGGGCCAGTATTATTGTAAGAAGGATAGGTGGCAGCCAGGACCAGGGCATCCCTTGAATGAGATATAACCCCCCGCTCAGCCGCATCCAGGGGAACTTATCAGTGGTCCCTGGGTTCTGGTCGAGCTGGAGAGGTCAACTCACACTGTATACACTCTGCTACTGCCACCTGGAAGGGACCTGTGGGTGGTGGAGGGGGAAAAGGCTACTGTGACCAGTATGGTGGGAGGAAATGCACCATGGGGTGGTGGATTAGAGAACCTGACTACAGTTCTCTTAGGTTCCACTGTCATTTACCTCCGATAGGTTGGTGTAGGCCGAAATCCCTCCAAGGGTATGTGCCACAATTGCCTTGGCAATGCTAGTACCCAGTCAGGTATATACTATTCACGGCAATATAAAGGGACATGAAAACCATAATCCGCCAAATAATCCACCCACTTATCAATTATATTCCCTTGCCCATTCACGTTTCTTACTACTATCTGTACAGGGGGCTTGTATGCAAAATCTGGCACAAATTCGGGGCTGGCTGATAATTCAACTGGTAGGGATCTTCCCATCCGCTGGTGCAGCTCCTCAATCTTCAGGTGTGCGTAGACTCACTGGCTTTCAGGTGCAGTGAGAGCAGACCTGTTGTCCCGATGCCCATGTTCCTACCCGCTTTCGGTGGGGCTAGGAGCAAAGGTTACTGGTGAACTTCAACTTCAGAGGGTCAGACGGGTTCAGCTCACATTTCCAATGGCCCTCAGACAGCTTCAGACGAGAATGATGAATCCAGGGGGTCACCTCGGCTACTTTGACAGCAGTAGGCATTGCCAATAGGATTGTGAAGGGTCCGCGCCACCTAGGGGTCAGTGGATGGCTTTTCCACTTTTTTACCCACACCTCGTCCCCAGGCTTGTGGGGATGTATGGGTTCAGCCAGGCTGATTGGCGTGCGCTCGAGGGACCACCTGTTGAGAGAGAGAAAAACACGAGAGAGAGACTGGATTTGCTCTGCTGTAATCTGCCCCGCCACTTGTGCTAAGTCTGCTTTGATCCCTGTGGCAATTGGAGGGGGTCTTCCATAAAAAAGTTCAAATGGGGAGAGTTTTAGTCTCTTGGTGGGTGCACATCTGATCCTAAACAAGGCTATAGGTAACAAGTCCACCCACTTGCAATGAGTTTCCTGGCATAATTTAGCCAGCTGTGTTTTAAGAGTCTGGTTCATCCTTTCTGTTTTGCCAGAACTTTGAGGTCAATAGGCAGCGTCCAGTTTCCACTGTATTTGTAAGGCTTTGCATACACCATCCACTATTGAAGCAACGAAAGCTGGTCCATTATCACTGCCTGTACATCTTGGTAGCCTAAATCTTGGGATGATCTCCGTTAAAAGGCGATTAATGACTTCCTGTGCCTTCTCTGTTTTCGTGGGATATGCTTCCAGCCAGCCTGTCATGGAATCGACAAAGATCAAAAGAGCCCGAAAACCTTTTGCCTTAGGCATCTCTGTAAAGTCTACTATCAAATTCTCCATTGGCATTGAGCCTGTCTGTTGTACTCCTGGCGGAGGCACTGGGCCTTGCTTGGGGTTATTTTTGGCACACAGGAGGCACACACGTGATACAGCCTCCGCCAGCTGGGATAGCCTGGTTATATAGAATTGTCTGCTCAGGCTTTCTCGCAGCCCCATAGCTTTTTCTGTGGCCCCATAATGAGTGGACTCATGAAATTGTTTCACTATGTCTCTGCCTAAGGCCTCTGGGACAAAGACTCGCTGGTCTGGTAGGATAAACCATCCCTCCTGGTGTGGGATTCTGTTCCCCCCTTCTTGAAGGGCCCACGCTGCTTCTGCCTGTGTATAAATGGGTTTCATTTGTTCTACATCAACCGCTGTCGGTAAAAGGGAAGCTGTTATAGAAGCGGGGGGGGGGGGAGGGAGGCTGCTCTAGAGCAGCCTGTTTTGCAGCCAAATCTGCCAGATGGTTCCCTTTTGCGGTTTTTGTGGCTTCTTTTGCGCTCTACGTGGGGCTACCTTTGAAGGTGACTCGGAAACTACAACTAATCCAGAATGCGGCAGCTAGACTGGTGACTGGGGGCAGCCGCCGAGACCATATAACACCGGTCTTGAAAGACCTACATTGGCTCCCACTACGTTTCCAAGCACAATTCAAAGTGTTGGTGCCGACCTTTAAAGCCCTAAACGGCCTCGGTCCAGTATACCTGAAGGAGCGTCTCCTCCCCCATCGTTCTGCCCAGACGCTGAGGTCCAGCGCCGAGGGCCTTCTGGCGGTTCCCTCATTGCGAGAAGCAAAGCTACAGGGAACCAGGCAGAGGGCCTTCTCGGTAGTGGCGCCCGCCCTGTGGAACGCCCTTCCAGCAGATGTCAAAGCAATAAACAACTACCTGACATTCAGAAGACATCTTAAGGCAGCCCTGTTCAGGGAAGTTTTTAACGTGTGATATTTTACTGTATTTTTGGTTTCTATGGAAGCCGCCCAGAGTGGCTGGGGAGGCCCAGCCAGATGGGCAGAGTATAAATAATAAATTATTATTATTATTATTATTATTCTTTGCTGTGGCCTCAGCAATGCATTACAGCAACCTTCTCCGGTGCCCTCACAGCTTCTAAAAGTGTCTCTAATTCTGAGCCATATTTTAGAGCTTTCCCTTTTGCTCCTATGAGTCCTTTTTCCTTCCATAAGGCTCTGTGGGCATGCAGGGTTAAAAAGGCAAACTTTGAATCTGTATAAATATTTACACGACAGCCTGCTGACAGCTGAAGAGCTCTGGTCAGTGCTATGATTTCTGCTTTCTGGGCTGAAGTTTCTACTGGCAAGGGTTGTGCTTCGATTATCTCCTCCAAAGTCACCACTGCATATCCTGCTCTCCTCTCCCCCTCCCTGATGAAACTGCTCCCATCTGCAAAATATTCCGCATCAGGACATTTTATAGGCTGGTCCTGTAAATCTGGATGGCTGGAATACACCATGTCCATTACTTGAAGGCAATCATGGGGCTCTTGGTTCGCTGACTTGGGGAGGGGTAGTAAAGTAGCAGGGTTCAGTGTTTACAACTTGCACTTGTGGGTTTCCGCACAAAAGCCCTTGATATCTGGCCATGCGATTGTTGGAAAGCCTGTAATTTCCTTTGTATTCCATCAAAGTCAAAACAGCATGAGGCACATTCACATAAATCCCCTGTCCAAATGTGAATTTAAATGCCTTTTTAACCAACAAAGCTGTGGCAGCTACTGCTCGCAAACAGGGTGGCCACCCTTTAGCTACCGAGTCCAGCTGTTCTGACAGATAAGCTACCGGTCTCTTCCAGCTGCCCATTTTTTGGGTTAAAACGCCTGTAGCAACTCCGTGTTGTTCATGCACAAAAAGCTGGAATGCTTTGTGGGGGTTGGGCAAACCCAGGGCTGGTGCCTGCATCAGTTTGGATTTTAATGCATTAAAGGCTTCCCTCTGCTCAGCGGGCCACTCAAAATGAGCATTCTCTCTTCCTTTTGTGCTTTCGTAAAGAGGCTTAGCCAGGTTGCTAAAATCAGGGATCCAAATGCGGCAAAAACCTGCTGCTCCCAAAAATCCTCGAAGTTGCCTGCGGCTAGTAGGTTCCTTAATAATAAAAATGGCTTCCTTTCTCTCAGATCCCAATGCCCTCTGCTGGTGGGAAATGTTAAAGCCCAAGTATTTTACAGTCTCTTGGCAAATTTGAACCTTTTTTCGAGATACTTTGTTTCCAGCCTCCCAGAGGAGGTACAGCAAGTCTTCCGTGGCCTTTTTACAGGTCTGATAAATCACAGGCCAGGATCACGTCATCTAAATACTGCAGAATCACAATCTTCCCAGGTACTGATGGGAATTTAGATAAATCCTGAGCTAGGGCTGTTCCAAAAAGTGTTGGGGAATTTTTGAACCCTTGTGGTAAACATGTCCAGGTTAAGTGGCTTTTAGTCCCATTGTAGAGATCTTCCCATTGAAATGCAAACATTGGTTGGCTCTGGGGTGCCACACGGCAATAGAAAAAAGCATCTTTTAAATCCAACACTGTAAACACGGTTGCCTCTGGTGGAATCAATCCTAGAATATTATCGGGATTGGGCACATTTGGGTGCAACGTCTCTATTACATTATTTATTCGCCTTAGATCTTGCATTGATCTGTACTGGTCGGAATGAGGTTTACAAACTGGAAAAAGTGGAGAATTCCAACACGATTGGCATTTTATCAAAGGTCCATATTTCAAGAATTTGTCTATGTGCACCTGAATTCCTTCTGCCGCTTGACTTGGGATAGGGTATTGCTGATTTGCTATTGGCCTTGCCCCAGGCTTTAGGGTTACTATAACTGGTGCAATATTTTCTGCCATGCCAGGTGGATTGTCTTCTGTACTCCAGGTGGGGCTCTCAGGGTTTTTGGAATTTGTGGCATGATTTCCCTCTGTGGGTCCTCATCTGACAGGGCCATCATCATCTTCCAAGCCTGTTCTCTAGGCACCACTACTCTTACAATCCCTGTAGCTTCTTGGGGTAATTTCATTTCTGCCCCTTTCGGTGTGAAGGTAATTTGGGCTGGAATTTTAGACAGAAAGTCACATCCCAGCAAGGGAATGGGGCATTCAGGCACATAAAGGAATTGATGTGTGAGGGTTTTCCCTCCAATCTGGCATTCTTGAGGTTGCAAAAGGGGTTTAAGAATCCTATTGCCAGTGGCCCCCACAATTGTCACTGCTTGGTTACTTTTTGCTTTTAGAGGTTTAGTGAGCACTGAATACTGGCCGCCTGTATCAATCATGAAATTAATTAAACGGCTCCCTAATTTAACTGAGACCATGGGCTCTTGGGAGCCTAAGGAAAGGGTTGAGCCTGGTTTGTCCTATGCATTTTCATTCTCATATTCTTCCAACTGCGCCAACCCAACAAAATCTCGACTACTTCCTCTGTTCCTTACACATCTTCCTCCTTGTGTCCTTCCACGCCGCGATCCCCATCCTCTCCCTCTCTGTTCCCTGAATCCATCCAGCTGTCCCTCTGTTCTCCCTGTATCAGGGCATTCCTGCTTCCAATGAACTTCCTTTCTGCAAATGGCACACTGATTCCTTCCTAGCGGCTGTCCTCTTCCTCTTCCCCGTCCCTGACCAGAGCCTCTCCCCTGGGCACCTGCATCAAACGATGAGCCTTGGCTGATAGCAGCAGCAAAAAACCCCGGCTTTTTGCTTCAATTCCCGAACTCGGTCCTTTTTAATTTCTACATCCCGGTTCACAAACACCTTCTGCGCAATGGTTAAGAGCTGTTCTAGATTTGACCCTTTGAATCCCTCCTGCCTTTGCAATTTTTTTCTTATGTCCTGGGCGCTTTGAGCCACGAAGGCTGCATTGACCATTTGCCTGTTTGCTGGGGCTTCTGGGTCAAAAGGGGTATAAATCCTGTATGCTTCCATTAAACGTTTGAGAAATTCAGAAGGGGATTCATCAGGTTTTTGAATCACCTCTGCCACCTTGGAAATATTGGTAGGCCTTCTCTCTGCCCCTTTTATTGCTTTTAAGACTTCCTGCTGGTAAGTGCTCAGAGCATCTTTGTCTCTATCAGGATCCCATCCTGGATCTGAAAGGGGGTATCGGGTGCAAACCCATGCGTCTGGATTTGTAGATGGTACCTCTGCTCTAAGATTTTTCTCTGCAGTGGCATCTATTCTTCTCCTCTCCTCAGTGGTGAAAAGGGTCATTAAAAGATGCCTGCAATCCTGCCATGTGGGCAGATGGGTTACCATGATTGAGGCCATTAAATCCTGCATAGCCTGTGGTTTTTCAGAAAAGGGCAGGGTGTGGGTTTTCCAATTTAGCAAATCTGTGGTTGTGAATGGAACACACTGCATGGTTACTGTACGCGCTGGCCACGGCCCTCTAGGTTGCCCCTGGGCATCAGTGGGTCTTGGCTCTTGTGGTCCCAAAACTGCACTCAAGGGAAACATTGGAGCTGGGGCACCTTTCTTATTTCGGAGATAATATCCCCCCTTATTTAGGTGTGGCAAAGGAGGAGGGCTTGGCCACAATTGTGAAGAGCTGGGCACATCACTTTCTCTCATTTTTATTACTAATTTCTGTCCAGAATCAGTTACTGCATTAGTTAAAATTAAATTCTCCTCTTCAGGATGCTCTCCATAAATCTTCCTGGCAGGGGCTGGAGTTTTAAGTCCTCCTATATTTTTCTTGGCTTCCTGCCTCACTGCCAAAATTCTGCAGCTGTCTCCTTTGCATTTTTTAATCCAAGAAGAGCTTTTCATGCAAATGTTGTACCAAGGATCAATATAAGGGAATTGGTCAGTATGAGTGTCTGGCTCCTTCGTTACAGAAATCCAGACTAGCCGGCATAATTCCACATCAAAACTGCCATTTGGGGACCTGCCTAGGCCAGTTTAACTGGCAATGCATTCTCAGGGTCCCGGGAATCAGTCTGACCCCATAGTCCTCCGAGAAGGCTTTTTTGAAATTTGCTATCATGCAATCCAAAGGGGTGCCTGGATTTCTGGCTTTTGAACAATTCCCCCCCCCCATCGGTATGTCCCTTGTGAAGTGCTTTTGACCAGACAGATTCTCAAAAAACCCCACACGCTTCCGCCAGATAACCGACCGGGACGCACTCGCGTGGCCCGCAACTGCGATTATGGGGTCTCAATCAGTCTAGCCCTGCTCCAGTGGGTCTTCATGCACTCTCATCTATCCACACAGCACTTCACCACACAGTTTCCAAACCCTTACCCTTTTCCTAAGCTCACCCAGGTTCTCCCCACAAGGACCTTTTCCTTTTTATTTGGGGTTACTAGTGAGTGGCTGAGGTTGATCAGACCTCGTTAATTACAATATTGTTTTCCTTTCTACTCACCCATATCCTCTTTCTGGTTTCCTGCGCGCTTTCCCGTCACACGTTCAATTTCTCCTCACAGTTCGTTGCCACGGCGGGCGGGGCGTTTGAGTACAATGGAAAGCTGTTTCCCTCCTCGGAAAAGATGTCCGATGGCGCCTGGGGGAGAGCTGGCAGTCCAGCGACGCTCACCCCGCCCGATGGGCAAGGGCCTGGGGTTAAAATGATACCCCTCTGCCTGCAATCCTAGTCCGCCACCAGTTATGTTGCAAGGATTTTAAGATGCCAGTGACCAACTCAAATAGAGTCTAAGAATTGACAGACGCAGCAGTGGAGAAAAAGAAAGTGATGTTTATTGCTGAGCAATAATTGACCCAGTGGAATCCTTTCCAAAAGACTGGGCCCCGAGCCCTGGCTCCCAGGGGCTTTGTACCTTCAATACATACATCACAGATATGACATAATCAGATACATCGCAAACGGCAACAAAAAATGAGCTAATGAGCACATTCAAGCCTCTCTCCTGGCCATGTAAAGAGTTTCCTCCCAACTTCTGCTTTTTAGTTTGAACATGCAGTCTTAACCTTTCCCCCCAGATTTATAGCAAGAAATAGAAACTTAAGGCAAAAAGGAACTTTGGCTGTTGAGCTCCTACACGGCCATCTGCTACAAGGGACATTCTGCGGTTTAGCATCTTCCTGTTTCACCACCCAGATCCTGTCTGGACAAGGGGGGGGGAATGTGCCAGCACATCAAATTTATTGCTTCCCCCTTCTTGTTCAGTGAGATAGGGAGAGAACAAGGAGGTACTGGGACAAAGTTCATTTCAGATTTCTCAGATCTAAGCAATTTGCTATTAAGCTAAGCAGAAGCTTTCACGATTCAATCATGGATTATAAAATCATTGTAGAAATATCTGGTTATATATGAATATATTGATAACTGATACCTGATTGTATGGATAACTGATTATATGAAAAGCATAAGGGTAAAATTCCTCCAGGTCTGCTTCAAAAGGAACCAGGCAAGGGTGCTCACTTTCCCCTCTACTATTTATTTTGGTCCTGGAGGTATTGCTGGATATGTTGAGGAAAGAAGAGAAAGTGAAGGGCATTGTGGTAGGATCTAAGCAGTATAAATTAAAAGCCTTTGCAGACGACTTGGTTTTAACTTTACAGGGATCCAAAGGCCAGTGTAATGAAAGCACTGGAGAAGATACAGGAGTACGGGCAGCTGGCGGATTTTAAATTGAACAAGAGCAAAACTAAAGTAGTAGAAAAGAATCTAGATAAAGATGAAAGAAAAACCCTTCTTGAAAAAACAGGCCTGGTATGAATGCTTTCAGGATGAAAGCATGGCTTTCCCCAAAACAAGTCAAGCCAGAGAAATCCCTCCTCCCCTTTTTTTGGATGGAGTTACAAATTTTGTAGTGTGTTTTGATTTCAGTAAGGCAAATTTTGACAAAGTCTCCCGTGATCTTTCTGTGAGGAAGCTGGTAAAATGTGGGCTGAATGAGGTAACTGTTAGGTGGATTTAACTGACCGAACCCAAAGAGGACTCCTTCACGGTTCCTCATCATCCTGGGGAAAAGTGACAAGAGGGGTGCTGCAGGGTTCAGTCCATTGTTGTACAACGTCTTTATAAATGACTTGGATGAAGGAACTGAGGGGATGCTCATCACATTTGCGGAGGACACCAAACGGGGAGCGGAGGCCAATGTCACAGAAGGCAGAATCCGATCAAGGGCAGGAATAGTACCACTTTATTCTGCCTTGGTCAGGCCCCACCTAAAATCCTGTGTTCAGTTCTGGGCACCACAATTTAAGTATCTTAAATTTTGTTGGCCTGGGGAAATCAAGAAGGTTGGGCTACACATTCCATATTCCCTTTATAACAGGTGGCAAATGTTTATTGAATACATATATTGTCAAGACTGTTGCAGGAATCCCCCCAGCACTCGCGAGAAAATATGGCGTGATCTTTTAAAATAATCAAATGAAACTTTAACACACGTCAAGATGAAAGTCTGCAATTTCATCAGGACATGTTATTTGTTGTTTACTGTTGTAACTATTGCTTTCTCAAAATTTATCTCTGTACCATGAAAATAAATAAAAACAATGATTTTTTAAAGGAGGTGGGGAATCATGTGTGCTATTCCATTAATCTGCTTGCATGTGTTGAGTGTTATTTGGAGACTGTAACTCCCAGTAATTTCACATTATGTGTTTCTGTGTGTTCAGCACACACGATTGCAGGTGAGACTGAATAAAAGACTTGCTATGAAATTCCCTTTGACTGCTTCTGTATTGTTTCAAATGTGACTTCACTTCCAGTTCTTGCCAGGCACTAATTGGCCAGCAGAAGCAGCAGGCCCCTTGATTTCTAGCGGCCCTCTGATAAGGACAGTAAAAGGTAGTTCCAGCTTGAGCTAAGCTGTGGAATGAACTCAGTCCCTGAGTTACGTAGAGGGAGTGGGAAAAGCTGCTTGTTGACAGAGTGAGAAAAGCTTCTTGGTGCGGCAAGCCTTTGCCGAGAATGTAGCCCTTGATTTGTGTGCTACAAAGGGAGAGCATTTCCCGATGCTTCTGAAGCATTCCCTGAGGAGAGAATGGGGAGCGGCAGAAATTGAAACTTCAACTTCATTGGACCGGTCATATTGTGCGGATGCCTGACGTCTTCCAAAGCAACTACTCTATTCCGAACATAAAAATGGAAAGCGTAATGCTGCTGGTCAACAAAAGAGGTTTAAAGACTGTCTCAAGGCAAATCTAAAAAAAAGTAGTATAAACACTGACAACTGGGAAACACTGGCCTGCGAGTGCTCCAGTTGGAGAACAGCCTTGACCAAAGGTGTCATGGGCTTTGAAGACACTCGAACTCAGGACGCAAAGGAGAAACGTGCCAAGAGGAAGGCACGCTTGGCAAACCCACACTGCCCAGACAATGTCCCCACTGTGGAAGGACATGTGGATCCAGAATTGGCCATATAACGTAAAGACACCACAGTCTCCGCTGACCTTCGTTCCAAGGAAACCGAAGATGGGCCAGGGATCCCTGGAGTCTCACCGCTCAGAGACTGGGGGAGTTTGCAAATAGAAACACACACACACAAGAATGTATGGCTGTGTTCCTAATACAGTGCTACCTCTACTTACAGTCACCTCCAGTTACGTATCCTTTGGGATACGCACCCGGCAAATTCGGAAGTGTTTTTCTGGGTTTCGCCACGTGTGCTTGCGCAGGAGCACTCTGTGCGCTGTGCGTATGTGCAGAAGTGTGCTAGTGTGCCACTTGCGTGCACAGAAGCGGCACCTCCAGTTGCAGAAACCTCGGGATCCGACTGGAGCTCCGGAATGGATCCCGTCTGCAACCAGAGGTACCATTGTACATAGCCATGTGTGAAGGGCTTTTAGATACATCCATCCTCCAACCACCTCCAGACACTCACACAGGACCTTCACCACCTTCACTGGTTCTGAGAGGTAGAGCTGGGTATCATCCGCATACTGAAGAACACCCAGCCCAAACTCCCTGATGATCTCTCCCAGCAGCTTCATTGCCCTCAGCCCTGGGGAAAATCATGGGGCTGTACGGGCTCCATGCAATCGGAGAGGGCGCTTTGAAGCCAGTCAATACCCCTAGTTAACTCCACATTCCAGCGGGACATCAGGGAATCAGCGGAAAGGCCATCAACATGGAATAAAACACCCCGAACCACTCTCTGGAAACCATTTGGATCCATTAAGTGGCGGGGATGGGCCTTCTGAATTGGTCCCACCTTCCTGCAGAGGGGAAGCGTCACAGAGAAGTCCAGTTGCACCAGGAAGTGATCTGACCATGGCACTTCTTTTGTTTCAGTTTCACTTAGTGTCAGATCACCCACATCCATAGAGGTGAACCCCAGGTCTAAGGCATGTCTGTGACTATGAGTTGGGCCAAACTTATTCAGGGACAGCCCCCTTGTAAGGTCATGTCAGCATGGATGTTAAAATACCCTAGGACAACTAATCTAGGTGTCTCCATGAGAACATCCACCACAACCTGAAGCAGGGAATCCTTGGCGTAGCGGGGAGGTTGGTACCCCAAAAGAAATCCTGTACTGCCCCTATTGCCCACCTTCCAGAACATGCACTCAGAGAACTGTGTCTTCCCAATAGGACGCCTGGTACAAGCTAATGACTTCCTAAAAATCACTGCAACCCCCCCTCCCTGCCCACATGACCTGGTTTGCTGTGCATAAGAGAAACCTGGTGGACAAACAGTGGCAAGAACAGACCCATCTGCTTCATCCAACCAAGTCTCTGTTACACATGCCAGGTCAAGTCCTCCATCCACAATTAAGTCGTGGAAGCCAGCTGTCTTGTGAATCGTTGACCTGGCATTGGAGAGCAGCACCTTCAGGTCTTGTGGGTCTCCCTTGCTGATTCCAGTATCCTTCCAGTATCCACCAGACCCGGAGGCAGGGATAGTCCTCAAACAACGACTAAACCTGCCTCCTCGGTAATGACATTAGCATAGCTCCTCCTCCTTTCTGTGATCACTGAGATTGGTTGTCGCCTGTGGAACTTGCCCCAGCCATTCTGTTGGATGGGGTCCACTCCCTGGCAGCCCTGGCCCTCTCCCCTTAAGAACCAAATACAAACTATACAATAAGTCAGTAAAAACTAATTTAGAAAACAAGAACAACACACAACAACTTACATTTATACTGAAATTAAACTAATCCCCAGCACCAACTAAACGTTTATCCCACCCCCAACAGAGGAAAAAACCAACACCCAGCATTGAAAGCGCCACAGATTAAAAACTATTTTAAAAGATTTGCCCCAGCCCCAGAGTTTCTTCCAGTGAGTCTGGGCTCCCCAGGATTCACAGCAGGGCAATGTCCCTCCGGCCTCCCCGGAGTCTCTTCTGTTGAGCAGGGGGAGTCTGGTCCTCGCCCCCCAGGCCAGGTGGGAAAGGGCCTTGCAGGGAGCAGGTCTTCCTTCCAGCACTCAGGGCAGCAGCAGCAGCAGCAGACTTGGAGATTTGAAAGGATTTGAGGTGATGCATCATTGGTCTGCGTCGCATGTGTTCTGTGTTTTAAAGGTCTCTGAGATCTCTTGATGAAAGGAGGGAGATGCTGAGAGTCCAATCAAGAGCCTCACCCCCCAAAAGGTATTTGGGCATTGGCGTAGCTGGGGGGGGGAGCTGCCCCCCCATATCCATTAAAAATGATAGAAATCCGAGGTTCTGCCAAGCGAGAGAGGGCTGAGGGGGAGGGGGGGCACTCGGCTTTGAAAGGGTTAAAGGAAACTGAGTGGCCTTCCTAGAGAGGACAGGAAGCAAGAGGGGGCTGGTCCTCCAGAGCCAGGGCCCCTCCCTCCCCAGTCCTTTCCTGCTTCTGTGTCTCTCCTGCAAGGGCTGCATCGCTGTCCCTCCTGGGATCTGGTGAGTCTCCTCTCTCTCTGGGATCTGGTGAGTCTCCTCTCTCTCTGGGATCTGGTGGGGGTCCCAGGGCTGCAGCAGGGGAGGAGGCCGGGGGGGGCGGATCTGCTCCTGCAGGGGGGAACCCCAAGTCAGGGGTCCTGCAGATCAGAGGATCCCAAACTCATATGGCCCTCCGCCCCCCCCCCATTCACAAAAAAATCTCCCTTCTTTAAACAGGGGGAGTCTGGTCCTCGCCCCCCAGGCCAGGTGGGAAAGGGCCTTGCAGGGAGCAGGTCTTCCTTCCAGCACTCAGGGCAGCAGCAGCAGCAGCAGACTTGGAGATTTGAAAGGATTTGAGGTGATGCATCATTGGTCTGCGTCGCATGTGTTCTGTGTTTTAAAGGTCTCTGAGATCTCTTGATGAAAGGAGGGAGATGCTCAGAGTCCAGCCAAGAGCCTCACCCCAAAAGGGTATCTGGCCAGTGGCGTAGCCGGGGGGGCAGATCTCCCCCATATCCATTAAAAATAATAAAAATCTGAGGTTCCGCCAAGCGAGAGAGTGCTGAGGGGGGGGGGACTCGGCTTGGCAAGGGTTAAAGGGAACTCAGCTGCCTTCCTAGAGAGGACAGGAAGCAAGGGGGGCCAGGTCCTCCAGAGCCAAGGCCCCTCCCTCCCCAGTCCTTTCCTGCTTGGCTGTCTCTCCTGCAAGGGCTTCCTCGCTGCCCCCTCCTGGGATCTGATGAGTCTCCTCTCCCCCCCCCCCCGGAGGGTGCAGTGGGGAGACCGTGGGGGTCCCAGGGCTGCAGCAGGGGAGGGTGGCTCATGTGGGGGGGGAGGGGTCCTGCCAGGGAGGGGCGAGGTCGCAGGAACTCAAGGAGGGGCAGGTCCTCCAGAGCCAAGGCCCCTCCCTCCTCAGTCCTTTCCTGCTTTGGTGTCTCTCCTGCAAGGGCTGCCTCGCTGCCCCCTCCTGGGATCTGGTGAGTCTCCCCTCTCTCTGGGATCTGGTGGGGGTCCCAGGGCTGCAGCAGGGGAGGGGGCCTGGGGGGCCTGATCTGCTCCTGCAGGGGGGGACCCCAAGTCAGGGAGGAGAGGGTCCTGCCAGGGAGGGGCCAGGGCTGCCACGCTCTCCTTCCTGCAGATCAGAGGATCCCAAACTCATTTGGTCTTTCGGAAAAAACTGACTCCCTCGAAATCTCCCTTCTTTAAACAAAGGAGTCCCTGGGACTTTAACTCTGTGTGACGTCGCTCAGCCTCATTGCACAACAGAGCAAACATCTGCAAATGGTTTTCCAAAGCTGGACGAGGAGGTGGATTAGCCCCCACTCAAAAAAAAAACCGTGGGGAGGAAGGAAGTTAAGGTGGGAGAGAAAGGCCAGGAATAAAGAGAGGGATCCCAGCCCAGAGTCTGGCTGCTGCATTGGGGACCAGTTTCCCAGTGTCTCCCAGGGCAGCTCCCCACGGAGGCCACTGCAGCCATCCCCTCGCACCCAGAGCAGGGCATCCCAGGACCACATCCTCTCTCTCCCAAAGGGATTGTTGCTGGCAAAGCAGCCGGAAATGGGCGCTGCTACTCCCTGAGCCTCCAGGGACCTGGGCATCAGTGGCTGTGTGTGTGTTAAGCTGTCTAAGAGAATAATCATAATAAATTGGCCGCCTAAATTTCTGGGGAAATGACTTTGGACCCTGTCCACTTGGCCCTCAGGGGGTTGGCCAGATACATACCTGGCCCTCAGAGCGAAGAAAAAGGGACCCCACCCCAGGAGTCTGTCTTGAGAGCGGCAGAGAGTCCAAGTGCAAGAAAAGGAGACAGAAGCAGGGGAGTGGGGTGGGGGGAGCAACTCCTGAGACCCCCGAGTGAGGACCCCCACTAGAGCCAAGCATCCATTTTTCACATGATACAAATGACTCCCTCGTCAGTCAGGTCTGACTTCATGCATTGACTGGAAGACAGGAGAAACCAGGCTGATTCATCTCCCAGAAATCCCTTCCGTTGCCTCCACATTTTGCATTGCTAGAAGGCTAGAGAGATATTTCTTCTCTTCTTACTCCTCTTTCCCCCCAAAAAGATAGCTCATGGTCTGGGATGTGGTGCAGTCCAGCCCTGGTTCCCAGCAAGACTCATCCATGCTTGCTCAGGGAACCTATTTCTTCTCCTGATATGAGACAACTTTTGTAACAGAACAATGTATTTGCTTTGTAGGATTTGCTAGAGCTTTTCATTAAGGCAGACAGAACTTGGCAGAAGACCGAAGGCTTCCTTCTGATCTCTCAGAGGCTTCCTGACAGCACAGATGGATGAGCAAGACTCAGCTGGCCCTGGAAGAGGCCATGCCAACGAAACTGGGAGCAGTGGGGGGTTATGGGAAAACACTGTGCAGAAGATCCTGGGTGAGGAGGACACCCTCTGCTCAGAGGTGCAGAGCCAGCAGGTGAGGCAGTTCTGCTTCCAGGAGGCCAAAGGACCCCGAGAGGTTTGCAGCCGACTCTACCACCTTTGCCATCAGTGGCTGAAGCCAGAAAGGCACACGAAAGCTGAGATGCTGGACCTGGTGATCTTGGAGCAGTTCCTGGCTGTCCTTCCATCGGAGATGGAGAGCTGGGTGAGGGAATGCGGAGCGGAGACCAGTTCGCAGGCGATGGCCCTGGCCGAAGGTTTCCTCCTGAGTCAGGCAGAGGAGAGAAAGCAGGTGAGAGAGACTTTCCTCTGGATACTCTCAAGGGGCTCTAAACAGGATGGAGAACATCTCATATTTCTCTATTGATGGCCCATCCTTTTTCTGGGAAGACATCCATGGAATGAGATCTAACACCCTTTAAGTCTTTGTCATTCTCTTTCTTATATTTCTCACCATTCATTCTCTGTTTTGAATCCTTGTTGCTCTTTCAGGAAAACGGTCATTTTGCAGAAAAGGACCTGGATTCCTGTGAGACAGAGAGGCCTCCATTGGACACCAGAGAGAGGCCACTGGGTAAGGAGGAAGGTGGTTTTACTCCATTTGGTCTCATTCTGTTGGTTTTCCAACTCATCTAGGTTTGGGGGGAAACAGTTGGGAACAAGGGTCCAGAGGAGGGGAAATGAATTTCTGCACAACTAACATATGAAATGGGCACAAACATCGAAATGCACTCAGCAGGTTAGTCTTTCTCAAAGCCCATCTGTAGTTAGAGATGTCCTGCTTCACCTGTGAGAGATGCAGGCACTCCTGGCGTCTTGCTTACGCTTTTTCTCTTGCAGGTGACAGAATGATGCCGGCAAAACCTCTTTATCCGCCTTTTTGTGGGGGCAGAAGGGAAGCAGCGGCTGTGGAACCAGATCAGGTCAGGGGAAGCTGCCTTGTGGGGACAGAGACCGGGGGATGGAGCAATGTCATGGACTGGTTGGGCACAGAGGAGTGGTGGGAGGAAGCAGCTGGGGAACCAGGAAGGGAAGATGGCTCAGAGCCGAAGGAGTGGAGGTGGAGGAAGGATGAGCGGTCAGATGGAGAAGAGGGAGAAGCCTGGGAAGAGGAGGTGTCAGAAGCAGAAGAAGTAACAGGGCTTAGTGAACTGGGAGACTCTGTGGCAGAATGCAGTGCAGAATCAGAGGCAGAAGAGGAAGGAAGTGAGTGGGAGAGGAAGGTCGAGAGACAGAGGTGAGTCAGGAGAAGGAGGAGCCCCCGGGGCTCCCTCTCCTTCTGCCAGAAGCCACCCTCCCTGCTTGTCTCTCAGAGCCAGGAGACGTCTGACAATGGAGGAGCAAAGGCAGGCTGCACACTGGCGCACTGTTCAATTGCTTGCAAGAAGCTCGAGAGAGGAGGGGACTTAGAAAGCTGTGGGGAGCCGGGAGCCTTCACTCTTTGCAACTGCTTTTGTGGAGGAAGAGCCTCAGGGAATGAGCTGCTGTTCTCATGAGGCCCGAAACTCAGCCAAGTCTGTGAATATTGTGTTCTTGCTAAGAAAGTGTGAACTCCAGCTGTGTACTGTGGGATTTCCTGCCCATATAACTCTGACACCAGCCTTCTGAATGTCACCAGTAGGATTCATCTGTAGTTGCAGTTTTCATGGAATCCTAGAGTTGAAAGGGACCCCAAGGGTCATCAAGTCCAACCGCCTGCATTGAAAGATCATCCAAGACAGATGGACATCCAAACTAGGCTTATTTTATTTCTAAATTGATCATTGAATGCTAAAATTGGTTTCTAAGCAGTGGACAGACAAGAACAAATAGTGACCAGCATTCACTTAACCAGCCCCATCTTCTGCAAAATGGGGCCTGCCCCCAATCCTCCCCTTCTCCATGCTCCCATGAACCCCTTGAATTTGGCTGTAGGGCATTGGGAGGGAACCTTCCCAGAACAGCTCACGAGGAGAGGAGAAAGTGGATCCTTCCATCTGGGAAACTGGAATGCTTGTGTAGGCAGAATAACAAGGAAAACATAAGCTGGAGTACCACCTATTTGCACAAAGACGAATACCCGTAATTAAAAGCAGGAAAAAAAAAAAATTCAATTAAAGTGTTAAAATTAGCATCCATAATTAACATGTACAGCAAAGCAATCCTATTGAAATAACACAGCAATTAACAGGGAGGAAACCACAGAGCATTGTGTAGCAGATCATATATCTGCTGTCTCAGAGGAAGATATTTCCCTTTTTCTTTTAGGGGCCAGTGTGCTTTGAAGATGTCGCTGTTCATTTCACGGACGAGGAGTGGGCGTTGCTGGATCCTGACCAGAGAGCTCTGCATAAGGACGTCATGGAGGAGAATTGTGGGATCGTGGCCTCTCTTGGTAAGGCTCCCTGTGGGATTGTCATATCTGACTGGAAATTCAAAAAATACCTCTATGTGACAAACCTCATATATTTTCACAGAGCTCAACAGCGCCCCCTACAACACCTGGGAACCTAACGCCCCCACAAGAAACAGCAAGTTGCAGTTTTTTCTGTGAACCATTTCCCTCTAGTTCTTCACGATTCGGCTGGTCTGAACTGCCCAGGCCATCTCAAATGTCAGCTTCAGAGTTGTTAGGAAAGATAAGCAGCTACTATCAGGTTTTCTGTTTTTATTTTTGTTGCTATCAGTCTTGGGTTGACCAAAGAGATGACTGGAATTGGAGATGGAGGGGATGCCATGACTGGGCCAAATAAAATCCGTCCCAGAGAAGAGCCAGGCTTATTGAATCTCAGGTAGTAGTAGCAGTGATGATAATAATAGTAATAATAAGACTTCCGGGTTAGCGCCAGCGCTTAATGGCGGATTTCTCCCGGAGCTCCGGGAGAGATCTGCTTCGCGGGTTCGGGTCCCGTAGCTCACGGCGGAGCGAGGACCCTCAAAAATCACAGGCGCGTAGCCTGTGAACTGGAGACTCGGCGGGCACCTTTGCGCCCCCCCGACGTTGTGAAATAGCCTTTTTAAAGGCTAAGGATCAGCGGAGGGTGTGTGGAGCGGTGCTGAGAGTCGTTTTCACCCAGCCTGCGAAGCGAAGCCGCGTCGCCATTAGCGGAGAGTGCTGACTTCTTCCTGAGAATTCGGATTAAAAAAGAGCAACTTTCCGTGAGTAGGACTGAGCTTATATTAAAATTGGACGCTAAAATTAAAGAAATTGGGCACCGAGACGGACAAGCACTAAAAAGGAAGTCTGCTTTCCGTTCTGCAGCAAGATTAAAGCGAAAGGCATTTAAGCTGTAACTTTTGACAGGAGAGTTTGCGAGCTAAGAAATCCAACACCAAGTAAAGAACTCCCTCCCCAGAAGGCAGGAGGGGGGGGAAGAAGATTGTAAAGGGATTTCCTGCCTGTTTTAAAATAAATTGAACTGTTTACCGCTGCTCCTCTACCTGGGGGTCGGACTGCTGGAGGAAAGGAACCGGTTAAGGACGGTCGCTACAAAAAGGTTAAAAAGTAACTATAATATTGACTTTGGCTACTCTCAACTTGAAACATTCTATTTAGCTACACAGTAAGTTATCTGCAGGATACTATTGATTTGGATCTTTTACAAACAAAGGGACTAGGAGGGCTTTTGCCTTTTGGAAGGTGTGGGAACAACTTGAAGTTTAAGAACTGACTTTACGCCCTCTAGAGGATTTGTGAACAGTTTCAGCAACAAGTGAATTTAAAGCCTGAGAACTTTTTCCTACTGACAGCTTAAGAGTGTGGGAATGACCTTGAGTGAAAGACTTTGTTATGGCAGATGGTAAACAGAAAGAAGATTCACAAGAAACAACTTTGAGATCTGGTAGACAATACAAAGCTGATCTTTCTATGCAAAGAAGGGCCTCTGTATCAGGGGCCTCGGGAACTGCAGCTGTCACAAAGGTAAAAGTGAAAACAATGTCTTCTGAGGAAGCGTTTGCAAAGGCATTGGGGAAAATAAATGATTCTTTAGAGGAATTAAAGAAGCAAGGTGCTGAAACAAATAAGAAAATTGAAGAAATCTCTGGGAAAATTGATTTAAATACTAAAAGTATAACTGACCTCGGGAACAAAGTGAACTCCAATGCAGAAGCAATTGGGAAATTACTGGAAGATTCATCCACAACACGAAAGATAGCTGAGGAAGCTAAGGAAATTGCTACTGCTGCCGAGGAAAAATTTCCACCGGTGTACAGGAAACTAGATGAGTATGAACTGGCACTTTCTATGCAGGATATGCAACGCAAGGAGAAGAACTTGAGGATCAGACTTGTGCCGGAAAAGGAAGGAGATAACTTGGTGGATTACTTGACAAAGGAGTTTTCTGACTTTTGGAAGCAGGAGCTGAAAGAAGAAGAGTTCAAGATAGAGAGTGCATTTAGGTTGGGAATAAGGCAGAGGAAGAATAGACCCAGAGATTGCCTGATAACTTTAAGATCCAAGGAAGAGAGAGATAAAATATTGAACCTGCACTACCAAACAACCCTTCGAATTGAAGATTTTTATATTGAGATCTTTAAAGACATTCCCAAAAGTATTTTGGATGCAAGAGGTCCTTACAAGGATTTGGTGACACTGCTGAAAAGGAACTACATACTATTCAGGTGGGAGTTTCCCCAAGGCCTGTCTTTTAAATACAAGGGGAAGAAAAGAAGAATAAAAACAGTGAGTGATAAAGACAAGTTCCTGGGAGAACACGAAGAAGACCTACAGAAAGAGACCTATCCAGGAGAAGGACACCCTTCAAGCAAGGGATCACTAGATACGGACACAGAACCACCGACAAAAGACGAACAACAACTGGGAGCTGTAGGAGGAAGCAAGTAACCCCATCATGGCTTTGCAACTTCTAACCTGGAATTGTAACGGTCTAAACAATCCCCGAAAAAGGAAAAATATATTTCATGCTCTAAAGAAAGACCAATTGGACTTGATTTGCCTACAAGAGACTCATGTGACAAGAGCACACAGAAAATTATTAATAAACAAGAGACTGGGACAAGAATTTATATCTTCAGACAGAGTAAAAAAGAGAGGAGTGGTGATCTATGCAAAGGAAAATCTGCAACCGAAACAAATCTTTAAAGATGACCAAGGAAGATATTTGGCAATTGAAATTCAATTCCAAGGAGAAAATTTTTTGATAGTGGGAATATATGCACCAAATGAAGGGAAAGCAGAATTTTTTAAGAAGTTGCATGAGACTTTAATGGACTATATGGATTACAAATTAATCATGATGGGGGACATGAATGGAGTAGTTTCAACAAATATGGACAAAGCACAAAGACAGGTTGTTACAAAAGATGGAAGACTACCAAAAACTTTTTTTGAAATGACTGACAATATGGACTTGATTGACATTTGGAGAACAAAACACCCATTAGAGAGAGAGGGAACCTTCTTTTCTGAAGCCAAAATGACATGGACTCGGATTGACCAAATTTGGGTGACTAGCAGTATGGCGTCGAATATAAAGAAAATGGAAATCTGCCCAAAAACTCTCTCCGACCATAACGCAGTAAAGATGGTGATGAAGCAAACAACAACTGGTTCCTTCAGATGGAGAATGAATGACACCTTATTTAGAGACGAGGAGATCTGTAAAAAGGCCCAAAAAACTCTGAAAGATTATTTCGAAATCAATTTAAGGACTAAAGTAGAAAAAAGAATAGTATGGGACGCAAGTAAAGCCGTGATGAGAGGGTTTTTGATACAACAAAATACATTAAAGAAAAGAAAGCAAAACGAGAGGAAAGAGAAAATTTTGGAAAAGATAAAAGAAGGGGAAAGGAAATTAAGACTGAAGCCAAAATGGCAAGAGATTTTGAGAGAAATTAAACTGTACCAAACACAATATATGGAACTGATGAATCAAGAAATAGAATGGAAAATTAAACAAATGAGACAAAAGACTTTTGAATCTGCAGATAAATGTGGCAAGTTATTGGCTTGGCAAATAAAGAAGAGACAAAAACTCAACACGGTAACAAACTTAGAAGTGGAGGGAAAGAACATATGCAACCCAGTGGAAATTAGGAACTGTTTTCAGAGCTACTTTAGACAACTGTATACACAAGGGCCGCAGAAAGAAACAGATATACAACAATTCCTCGAGAAAAATGGGCTGAAAAAGATTTCGCAGGAAAGTAAGACAATTTTGAACCAGGAGATATCAGCACAGGAAATAGAAGATGCCATTCAAAACACGACGCTGGGCAAATCACCTGGACCGGATGGATTGACTTCCAAATATTACAAAGTTTTGAAGGAAGGGCTTATACAACCTTTGAAGGAAGTCTGCAATGAAATCATTGAGGGGAGAAGGGCACCAGACACGTGGAGGGAGGCCTACATCACACTTATACCAAAGACAGAGACTGAAAAGACCCAACTTAAGAACTACCAACCCATCTCGTTACTAAATGTGGATTACAAAATTTTTGCTGATGTTTTAGCAAAGAGATTGAAAAGAGTTTTGATGGAGGAGATTCATGGGGACCAAGCGGGCTTTCTCCCGAAAAGGCATTTGTCGGATAATGTAAGGAATATAATTGACATTTTGGAGAAGCTGGAAGTGAATATAAATACTAAGGCTGTTTTGATATTTGTGGACGCCGAGAAAGCCTTTGACAATATATCTTGGAGTTTCATGTTGAAGAACCTCCGGGGGATGGGGGTAGGCCAAGGGTTTGAAAATGGTATAAGTGCAATATACTCTGAACAGAAAGCAAAATTAATTGTAAATAATGTGGTTACAGAAGAGTTCAAGACTGAAAAAGGGACACGTCAGGGGTGCCCTATCTCCCCATTACTTTTTATATCGGTCCTGGAGGTTTTGCTTAATATGATTAGGAAGGACCAGTTGGTCAAAGGGGTTCAGGTCGGAGCTAAACAATACAAATTGAGAGCATTTGCAGATGACCTAGTACTTACTTTACAAGAGCCAGAAGCTAGTACGAAAAGAGTTTTGGAAATAATTCAAGAGTTTGGTCAAATGGCAGGATTTAAATTGAATAAGTTAAAAACTAAGGTATTGGAGAAAAATTTAACACAGATTGAAAAAGAAAGGTTTCAGAATGAGACGGGGTTGACTGTGGTTAAAAAAGTGAAATACCTGGGTGTGAATATGACAGCTAAGAATGTGAATTTATTTAAAGATAATTATGAAAAAACTTGGACAGAAGTGAAAAAAGATCTGGAGATTTGGTCAAACTTGAAGCTTTCCTTGTTAGGCCGAATTGCAGTTATAAAAATGAATGTATTGCCAAGAATGTTGTTTTTGTTTCAAGCATTACAAATAATGGATAAAATGGACTGTTTCAAGAAGTGGCAGAAAGATATATCTAAATTTGTCTGGCAGGACAAGAAGCCCAGAATAAAATTTAAGATATTAACGGATTCAAAGGAAAGAGGGGGGTTTGCCCTGCCAGACTTTAAATTGTACTATGAAGCGGCAGCTTTCTGCTGGCTAAAAGATTGGCTGCTTCTTGAAAACACAGACATTTTGGATTTGGAAGGTTTTAACAATATTTTTGGGTGGCATGCATATCTGTGGTATGACAAGGTTAAAGCGCACAAAAGTTTTAAAAACCATATTGTCAGAAAAGCACTATTAAATGTCTGGGTCAGATATAAAGATTTGCTGGAAAATAAAACTCCAAGGTGGTTGTCGCCAATGGAAGCTAAGGCAGTTAAAAAGTTAAATATGGAGTCGAAATGGCCAAGATATTGGGAAATTCTGGAAAAGGAAGGGGACAAATTGAGATTGCAGAGTTTTGAAAAATTAAAAGGGAAGGTGAGAGATTGGTTGCACTATCATCAAATAAATGAAGTGTTTAAATTGGACAGTAAAATTGGCTTCCAGGTGGAAAAATCAAAATTGGAGACTGAATTGTTAGAATCCAGTACTAAGAATTTGTCAAAAATGTACAATTTGCTGCTGAAATGGAACACACAAGATGAAACGGTTAAATCAAGTATGATTAAATGGGCTCAGGACATTGGTCATAACATCTTGTTTGCTGATTGGGAAAAGTTATGGACCACCGGGATGAAATTCACGGCATGTAATGCCTTAAGAGAAAATATTATGAAAATGATCTATAGGTGGTACATACCCCAGTCAAGCTTGCAAAGATTTACCATTTGCCTGATAATAAATGTTGGAAATGTAAAGAAAAGGAAGGCACATTCTTTCACCTCTGGTGGACGTGCCCGAAGATTAAGGCATTCTGGGAAATGATCTATAATGAACTTAAAAAGGTATTTAAATATACCTTTAATAAGAAACCAGAGGCCTTTCTCTTGGGTATTGTCGGTCAAGGGGTGTTAAAGACGGATATAACTTTCTTTATGTACGCCACAACAGCAGCTAGAATACTCATTGCGAAGTACTGGAAGACGCAAGATTTACCCACTCTGGAAGAATGGCAGATGAAGGTGATGGACTACATGGGCTTGGCAGAAATGACGAGCAGAATCCGAAACCAGGGAAGAGATGCAGCGGAAGAAGAATGGAAAAAATTTAAGGACTATTTAAAGAAATATTACAAAATTAATGACAGTTAGAATGATGTTGGACTAAAGTAAATGGTTACTATTAGTAATGGTTAAGACAAGGAGAATAAGGATGATTAGCTTAAATTTATAGCAAAATAAGGGAAGATTTGCTGAACAATTGAATAGAATTTGGAATACAGAAACGGGAGGCATGAGGAAGTCGAAGAAGAAAGGTTTAAGAAATTAGGACATGAAATGGTACTTGTTTCTTGTTTTGTTTTTTGTCCATTGTTTGTTTATGTATGTTTTGTTTGTATGAATATAAAAATTGCTTAATAAAAATATTATTAAAAAAAAAGATAATAATAGTAATAATAATAATAGTATTTTTATTTATACCCTGCCCATCTGGCTGGGTTATCCCAGGCACTCTGGGCTGCTTCCAACACATGTATAAACATGAAACATAAATAATAACAATCTGATCCCATATAAAAAGTACATTAACTTTAAAATGAACATCTTACACTAGTGGCCAAAATTGTGGATACCTTTTGTGAAAAGTGCATTTCTGAGGTTTGATGGCTCATAACACCACTTTTTTTGGAATAATACCATAAAATTATATAGCAATGGAAAGATAATTTAATGAAGAATTTAATGCAAGAAATTTTATGAAGGAGTATTTATTAGAACAGCAGTCATAAAGAAAAAACGTGAAACCATTGGTAACCTTTAGCTTTAATAACGGCCTTACAACGCCTTCGCATGGAGTGAACCAAGTTTTTTAGTTCTGCAGCTGTAATAATGTGACACCAAGACTGAATTATTGCCTCTATTAATTAGGCTTTATTGCTGGGTTGCTTCTGACTAAGAAGTTTCTTTAGTCGGCTCCATAGACTTTCAGTTGGGTTAAGGTCTGGGCTATTCCCAGGCCATTCAAGCAGTGGAATATTATTATCTTCAAACAACCTTTTGCACACAGCAGCAACATGACATGGAGCTGAATTCTGTTGAAATATAAAATAATTAAATAAACAAATATTTATACAAACATATGTAAATGCTTCAATATATGGGGAAAGATCACATGCAGAACGCTTCAGTTTGGGCTCAAGTATTTCATTTATGTATTTTGGGAAGTTTACATTTCCATTGTCAGTGTATGAAAATGCAAAGGACCTGACTTCCTTTGTCTCCTCAGCCTGGTCCTCAGACCCTTGTCGGCATAAAGGAGTCCACAAGAAGAGTGCCCTTGCAGAGTATTTTCTGCTTTTATTCTTAAAAGTCTTTATCTGCAAAACAACCGACCAACTGTACACACATCAACACTACCAGATTTCACCAACCAACGCACACCCAACACTAACATTGACCACTCTATATCTACAGGTACAATTAGGAGAAAGGTGGCATGAGTCATTGTAGGCCGCTGACTCATGCTGACTTGGTTCTTTTAGCATTAAAGAAACAGCGGCCAATTTATAGCCGTGACACCCATTAATGACACAAATTCATAACACTAGCTGGGTGTTTCACAGTCAGTGTAATGCATGTAGGATGTAAATCTTCTTTGATTCTTCTACTCCCGTATTTCATGCCATCACTACCAAGCAAGGAGATTTGGGTCTCATTGCTCCAAATAACCCTATCCTATTGTTCCGCTGTCCAGTTAACATGGGTTTAATCTTTTCAACCTTTGCTTGAGAGAGAACAATGGCTTTTTCCTTAGAATTCTAGCATTTAGACCAGTCCTTGCAATCAACTTCACATTACATTGCACCATGTCATCTTGTATACAGCCAGATGATTTTCTTCTGTCACGTGGGCACAGTCTCTCCATTCTTCGATCATCACTTGCTGTTGTGCAACTTTTCCTGCCTTTACCAGTCTGAATTTGGAGTGAATGAGTTTCTTCTTTTTTAAAAATAAATTTTATTAACAGGCCAATCACATCACATTAATTCCAAATAACAATAATTCCAAATTACATAGCCAATTTTTTTAATTTTTTTGTTGGGGGTACCCATGCTTCAAGCTCCGAAAGGGATCCGATCATCTCTCTTGCTGCTGCTTTAATTACACAGTTCTGTCAAAATAATATTCACAGTTCTGTTCAATCTTCTCTTTGTTGTTTTCGTCATCTTCTTGTTGTTATCTCCTTTCTTTGTGATCTCTGATAATCTCCACAAGCGGGTTGAAGACAAACATCGTTATTTCCTGTGTGGATTTTACACTCATCCAAGAGCCATAAAAGTAGACAGACGCCATTTCAACACCTCCGTACAAAACATTCCGACAGTCTGTCCTGATCTCCCCAGGCCTGCCGCTCATAAATTTTCTCAGGGGGCCCTGCTAGGCCGAACCCACACTCCAACGTAGTAACAGCCATAGTCCTCCTCCCCCTGGATTCCTGCGGGCGAGCCTGCCATGATAAATCTCTTTTTATAACTGCGTCACAAAGGACTTACTTTCGTTTCCCGATGCTCCCATAAGCCACGTTCTTGCATAGTAACTAATTTCCACACAGTTCTTATTTCTGCTGCTTGTGATCAGTAATTGCAACAATTCTTTTTTGGGGGGAGGGGAATTATTGGGTACTCACATAAGACAAAAAAAGAAAAGTTTTTCTCCCCCCTCCTTTTCAGTCTTGCTCCGACATACCGATCCTTTGATGAATCTTCTTCTTGATTTATTCCTCTTCTTGATTTATTATTAAGTCCAGCCCGTCGCTCCTCTTCCCAGAGATCCCTTTAGTTAGCAGTCCTTATTCCCGATCATCGCTTGAGGTATGTGCGTTTGCTTCTGTTCTGATTGTTTATTTTGAGCTCCCGCAACTAGCTGCGCAGATCAGAGACAGCGTCCAGGAGAGCTGACCCACACGAGGGCTTTTGTGCCTAGTGCCCTCACCCCCTTTCGAATCTGGGGGTGAATTATGGGCACAGCAGGCAAGGCAGCGTTCCCCATTCCCTTGGGGTAACGAGGGAGGCTGCATACTCCCATAACAGCCTCTTAATTACCTCGTGTGAGCCAGAGAGATGGTATTGTCGGCCATCCTCCGATGCGCCCCCTAGCGGCCCCCCGTGAATGAGTTTCTTATACCTCTTCAAAAATATAGAAAGGCCAGCTTTGGTTAAGTTTTCCCCAATCTTTCTTCTAATTTCTTCATAACTGTAGCCTTGTTCACTTAAAAGTATTAGTTTACATCTCTTTCTGGGTAACCAGTCAACTCTTTGTGCCATTTTTAAAATTTTATTATGTTCTGCAAACTCTCTAAATGAAAGAACACAAAAAAAACCAGCCAACTTGATAGCAATCACATAAGACACTAACAATAGTCAACCTAAGCAAGTAGTGCTTCTGCTTCCTATTTCTGGTTATTTGGCTATAATTTTTGATAGAATACAGCTAATTGAACTTGGTTGCATTATGTTCTTGCTCAAATTATTTTTCCACTGATATATGATTTTATGATATTACTCCAAAACAAGTGGTGTTATAAGCCATTAAAGCTCTGGAATACACTATTTCCAAAAAGGCTTCCACAATTTTGGCCACTACTCTATATCAAACAAAGGAACATTCAACAACTCATCAGAATCTAATAATAAATATGTTGGTTAATGACAAACAACAAAGGTAATAAACACACACTGAACTCCCTTCCGTTCTTCTTTATTCGTTCCTGAGGCTCTAATCCCTTTTTGTCTCCATTGCAGATTGTGATGAATTGGAAATTGAGAACAAAGGTGACCACAACAAAATCCCCAGAAAGGAGAAGTCACATAAAAATTTGGAGTGTGGAGAAAGCTGCAGTCAGAGCTCCCATTCCACTTCCCATCAAAGAAATCTCATTGGAAAGAAGCCCTGTCAGTGCGTTGAATGTGGAAAGAACTTCACTAATAGCTCCGATCTCACTTGCCATCAAAGAATTCATACAGGGGAGAAACCCTATAAGTGTGTGGTATGTGGAAAGAGCTTCAGTAAGAGGTACAATCTAACTTTCCATCAAAGAATTCATACAGGGGAGAAACCCTATCAGTGTGTGGTATGTGGAAAGAGCTTCACTCATACCTCCTCTCTAACTTCCCATCAGAGAATTCATACAGGGGACAAACCCTATCATTGTGTGGAATGTGGAAAGAGCTTCACATGTAGCTCCAAACTCACTTCCCATCAAAGAATTCATACAGGGGAGAAACCCTATCAGTGTGTGGAATGTGGAAAGAGCTTCACTCGTAGCTCCTCTCTAGATTCCCACCAGAGAATTCATACAGGGGAGAAACCCTATCAGTGTGTGGAATGTGGAAAGAGCTTCACTCATAGCTCCTCTCTAAATTCCCACCAGAGAATTCATACAGGGGAGAAACCCTATCAGTGTTTGGAATGTGGAAAGAGCTTCAGTCACAGCCACAATCTCACTTCCCATCAAAGAATTCATACAGGGGAGAAACCCTATCAGTGTATGGAATGTGGAAAGAGCTTCACATGTAGCTCCTCTCTCACTTCCCATCACAGAATTCATACAGGGGACAAACCCTATCAGTGTGTGGAATGTGGAAAGATCTTCACTGTTGGCTCCTCTCTCACTTCCCATCAGAGAATTCATACAGGGGACAAACCCTATCAGTGTGTGGAATGTGGAAAGATCTTCACTGTTGGCTCCTCTCTCACTTCCCATCAGAGAATTCATACAGGGGACAAACCCTATCAGTGCGTGGAATGTGGAAAGAGCTTCACATGTAGCTCCTCTCTCAGTTCCCATCAAAGAATTCATACAGGGGAGAAACCCTATCAGTGCGTGGAATGTGGAAAGAGCTTCAATCAGAGCTCCTCTCTCAGTTCCCATCAAAGAATTCATACAGGGGAGAAACCCTATCAGTGCGTGGAATGTGGAAAGAGCTTCAGTAAGAGCTCCAATCTCACTTCCCATCAAAGAATTCATACAGGGGAGAAACCCTATCAGTGCGTGGAATGTGGAAAGAGCTTCAGTAAGAGCTCCAATCTCACTTCCCATCAAAGAATTCATTCAAAGGTCAGAAAAACCCTTCATTATAGACTTCCGGTTGGCTCGCCCGATTATGGCGGACAGGAGTTCTTTCGTGGAAAGGGCACCGGCGCTTCGAAGACAGGGGAGAGTCGCTAGAGCGCAGCGGCGCCCCGAAAAACCCTCAGATTGAGGACCTGGAGTTCCTGCAGGTGCCGGGAACGACTCCCCTGCTCCCCGTAAGCTCTAAAAAAGAGGGCTGAGTGAGAGCGGGGTTGGAGACATTGGCACTATTGAAACAATTCGCTTCCTTCAAAGCGCGAAGCTCTGAGTCCTGCGATTGTGAGCGGCCAATTCCTCCAAGGGAAAAAATTTTTTTGGACTATCCCTCTTGGAAATCGTGAGTAAAACGATTTCATTTGGAATTTTGAATTGGGAAGGAAAGGGATTTAAAAACAGAGGTCAATCCCTTTCACTGAAGTAAAAACGAAAGCAGCTAACGTTACCAAAAGCCGCAACTTTAGTCTCATCTTTTAGAAACTTTCAAGTCTTTCCTATATCTCCCTTTCTAGCAGGGGGAAGGGGGGGAAAGACAAAAAACAAATTTCCCTGCAGAAGAATTAGGGATTTTTCCTGAGCTGTTGTATCTTCTTTGTGGAAGCAGACCTCCCGGGTGAGGGGAGGCTAGACTCCATTGTGACGCAACAAAGGGAATGGAAGCTTTCAACTTTCGTTTTCCACTTTGGAAAAATACAAAGTAACCACAGCCGCCAGAGCTCAACAAATACCTGGAACTCTGCAACTAAGTTAAAGACTTGAAGTAAACTTTTGGGACTTGTTTAAAGGAGAAAATAAAGACTTGTACTTATATTTACTAGATTGAAAGACTGTGGTGAGCAAAGACTCTTACTCTGGAGTGGGGATTTTTGCAGCTGGGAAACAGTCTGCTTATCCTATTGTCTCCCTCTTTTGACTGTAGCTGACCTGGGGGGGGGATAAAAATATGGATGGGGCTGACAAAGGAGACAAGACAGAAAAGTCAGAGAGACTGGAAAGAACAAAAATTAAACCAAGAAGAGAATCTAGAACACCAACATTTGAAGAATCAGTAATGCAACTTCTTCAGGAAATTAAAACAGAAGTAAGAGGGAATCAAAAAACCATTCAAGATTTGAGGAGTGACTTTTCTGAACTGAAAGAAGACCTGAAGACAATGAGGTCCAACATTACCTCACATGAGGAAAGAATTACACAACTGGAAACAGTAAAAATTCGGGATTTAGAGACTGTCTAGCAGCAGGCGTTAAATTTGATTGCGTTTTTGGAATTAAAGGAGAAGGAGGCTCATCTGAGACTGAGGGGAGTGGTCCAGAAGGAACAGGATAACTTGAAGGGTTGGCTCATTGAGGAATTTTCAACTTACTGGGAGATCTCAAAAGAAGAATTGAATTTGTGGATTGATAAAGCATATAGATTTGGTCCTAAAAAAGATTCTAAAATCACACATGACTGTATGGTGATTTTTAAAACAAAGGAACAAAGAGACATGATACTGGGTAAAGGTAAAGGTACCCCTGCCCATACGGGCCAGTCGTGTCCGACTCTAGGGTTGTGCGCGCATCTCACTTAAGAGGCGGGAGCCGGCGCCGTCTGAAGACACTTCCGGGTCACATGGCCAGCGTGCTGAAGCTGCACTGGCGAGCCAGCACCAGCGCCGCACATGGAAACGCCGTTTACACTTCCCGCTATAAAGCGATACCTATTTATCTACTTGCACTTAGGGGTGCTTTCGAACTGCTAGGTGGGCAGGAGCTGGGACCGAACGATGGGAGCGCACCCCGCCGCGGGGATTCGAACCGCCGACCATACGATCGGCAAGTCCTAGGCACTGAGGTTTTACCCACAGCGCCACCCGCGTCCCTATAATGATATTGGAACATCACTATAAAAAAAGTTTAAAGATAGATGGGAAAGTGGTGATCTTGTTCAAAGAGGTCCCATGACATTTTTTTATCTTTGAGAAGTAATTATTCAGATCTGGCAACTGCCCTAAGGAAGGAAAATATCTTCTTCAGGTGGGAATTCCCAGAGGGTCTTTCCTTCAAATTTCAAGGGAGGAAACAGAGAATCAGAACTGTAGGAGAGAAGGAGAGATTTCTGGAGAAAAACGCAAAAGAGCTTGGTTTGGAAAGTTCCCCTTCTCTGGCTGTAGGGGCTGAAGGACCCTAAAAAATTAAGATGTCTTTAAGAATTTACTCCTGGAATGTTAATGGCTTAAATTCCCTGGAAAAAAGAAGTCAAGTTTTCCATACCTTGGCAAGAAACAATTTGGATATAATTTGTTTACAAGAAACCCATGTTACTAGACTACGTAGAAAAATTTTACAGAATAAAAACTCGGACAGGACTTTATTTCATCAGACAAGGTAAAAAAAAGAGGAGTGGTGTTTTATATTAAAGAAAAATAGAACCCCAAGCTTTTGTTAAGGACAAGGAAGGGAGATACATTGTGGTTGAAATTACAGCACAAGGCGACAAATATCTTTTATTGGGAATTTATGCACCAAATGATGGAAAAGTGGACTTTTTTAGGAACTTGGACTTGAAGCTCAATGAATGTTTGGATTACAAAATAATATTGATGGGAGATTTGAATGGAGTAGTCTCCACATTAATGGACAAATCACAAGAACAAAAAGTACAAAATGCAGGCAGACTTCCAAAACTGTTTTTTGAGATGGTGGATAAATATGACCTGTCAGATATATGGAGACTACGAAATCCGACTGGGAAAGATTACACATTTTTCTCAAATTCCTCCCAAACATTTTCAAGAACCTATTATTTATGGATTACCAGAGATTTAACTCCAAGGGTATCAAAAATTCAAATATGTCCTAGGACATGCTCTGATCATAATGTAGTGTTATTGGAAATGAAATTGTATCTGCAGGGTTCCTTCAGATGGAGGATGAATGATGGGTTGTTGAGGAACGATTTGGTGGTGGGAAAGGCCCAAAAGACTCTAAAAGAGTCTTTGAATTAAATTTGAATTAAATATAAATACAGAGGTAGAAGCAAGAGTCATTTGGGATGCTAGTAAAGCTGTTATGAGAGGTTTCCTCATACAACAGAATGCTATAAAGAAAAAGATACAAAGTGAAAAAAGGAAAAAATTCTTTCTCAAATAAAAGAGAAAGAAAAGAATTTAAGATCAAAGCCTAAAAGCCAACAGATACAAAAACACATTAAAGCTTTGCAGACTCAATTTTCTCAAATTATAAATCAAGAAATAGAATGGAAAATAAAATTAATGAAACAGAGAAATTTTGAATCTGCAAATAAATGTGGGAAATTGCTGGCTTGGCAATGAGACAGAAACAAAACACGATCACAAATATTGTAATGGAGGGTAAATCTGTGGAAAACCCTGGGGATATTAGAAAATGTTTTCAGAAATATTTTAAACAACTGTATAAAAAAGGTAAAGAGGATAAAGATAACATTGAGCAATTTCTTAGAACAAATGAAATGCAGAACATTCCCGGAGATAAAAGATCACTACTCAATGACATGATTACAAGACAGGAGGTAGAGATAGCAATAAATCAGATGCAATTGGGCAAAGCCCTGGGACCGGATGGATTATCTGCCAAATATTATAAAACTTTTAAAGATTGGTTAATTCAACCTTTGGCAGAGGTATGTAATAAGATACTGAGAGGGGAGAGGGCTCCTGAAACCTGGAGAGACGCATATATAACCTTCATACCAAAATCTGAACAAGATAGATCAGATGTAAAGAATTATAGACCAATTTCATTACTTAATGTGGATTATAAGATATTCGAAAATATTCTGGCTAATAGATTGAAAAATTGAGAAATTGTTGCAAGGATTTTAAGATGCTCCCAGGGGCTTTGTACCTTGAGTACATATATCACAGATATGACATAATCAGATACATCGCAAACGGCAACAAAAAATAAGCTAACGAGCGTATTCAAGCCTCTCTCCTGGCCATGTAAAGAGTTTCCTCCCAACTTCTGCTTTTTAGTTTGAACATGCAGTCTTAACCTTTTCCCCAGATTTATAGCAAGAAATAGAAACTTAAGGCAAAAAGGAACTTTGGCTGTTGAGCTCCTACGCGGCCATCTGCTACAAGGGACATTCTGCGGTTTAGCATCTTCCTGCTTCACAGCCCAGACCCTGTCTGGACAAGGGGGGGTGGAATGTGCCAGCACATCAAATTTATTGCTTCCCCCTTCTTGTTCAGTGAGATAGGGAGAGAACAAGGAGGTACTGGGACAAAGTTCATTTCAGATTTCTCAGATCTAAGCAATTTGCTATTAAGCTAAGCAGAAGCTTTCACGATTCAATCATGGATCATGGATTATAAAATCATTGTAGAAATATTTGGTTATATATGAATATATTGATAATTGATAACTGATTGTATGGATAACTGATTATATGAAAAGCATAAGGGTAAAATGTTGGGATACTGCCAGGGAGACAAAGGCCATGAAGCCCCCACGTCGATTCCGGACGATCCATCGATCTCCTGTAGATACAGTATCAGTCAATTAGCGACACGAGCTTCAGAAATAGCTTGCCACATTCCAGAGCTGGTGCACGCTCTATCAGCAGACTTCACACAACGAAAGATGCACTCAGGAGAGCATATTTACAACTTTATTCAGCGTTGGTCAGAACAAAGAAAAAAACATGACTGCCTGCTTCGATGTCTCAGGCACAGAGAGAGAACAAAAAGCAATAGACAAACAGAAACTTCCTGTGAGCAGGAAATACGTAGGCTGTGACTCACAACAGCCTGTACCCTTTTTAAGGTGGAACGGAAATATCCTCACATAAAATTCCTCCAGGTCCTGCTTCATTCCCCCCCTTTCAAGCTTAGAAACAGGATTCATCTGTTTCCTGAGCTTGACTCTCATGTTGAAGCCCAGAATAAACCACTGTTCCTTTTAGAGGAATTTGTTCTCGGGGGGTCTCACAATGCAGTTGCTCATACTCGTGGTCCTCCATCTCTCCTTGCACAGGAGGCAGAGCCCAATATATAGCAAGGATTTGAGGATCAGTGAGATGATTAATATTTCGGGCTATCATTCCTCTAAGCAAAGACAGCAAGGGATTACACAGGGAAGCAACAGGAATATCACCCCTCCTATTGCCAGAGCCGTCAGAAAGCTATGCACCCACCCCTCTCCTGGAATCCAAGACCACATCTTCTCCCAGGGACTCTGAGTGGGCCTGTAACTTTTGCAATTCATCCTCGATTGTTTTGTTAAGGTCATGGAATTTGACCTGGCATTGGCCTTTACGGATAATTTTACAAAAACCGCCAGAGCGTGCGAGGAGGTAATCTAAAACTAAGCAATGAGAGAGCATCATTTGCGGAGAAGGCTTGCAACAATATAGCATGGGATTTTATGTTGAGAAACCTGGAATATATGGAGGTTGGTAAAGAGTTCTTCAATGGAATAAGGGCAATTTATACAGAACAAAAAGCCAAACTGATTATAAATAATGTAGTTACAGAAGAAATAAAGATACTAAAGGGAACAAGACAGGGATGCCCACTTTCACCATTATTATTTATAACAGTGTTAGAAGTCCTTCTGAATTCGATTAGACAAAATAAGAAAATAAAAGGAGTGACAATTGGCCAAAACGAATATAAGATTAAAGCGTTTGCAGACGATTTAGTAATAACGATGGAAGAGCCAATAATTACAGTAAAAGAAGTATTGGACGAAATTGAACAGTTCGGAGGAGTGGCAGGCTTTAGACTAAATAAGAAGAAAACGAAAATGATTGCGAAGAATGTGGATCAAAGTGTAATTGAAATAATGCAACAGCAAACACAGATAGAGGTGGTTAAAAAGGTGAAATATCTAGGAATATGGGTAACTCCTAAAAATATAGATTTATACAAGAATAATTATGAGCCAGTATGGAATGGAATAAGAAAGGACCTGGAGGTGTGGGGAAGAATGAAACTGTCATTTTGGGGAAGGATTTCCACAATTAAGATGAATGTGCTACCAAAAATACTATTTTTATTTCAGACTATCCCCATAATTAAGGGGAATAGGATTTTCAAAGAGTGGCAAAGAGCGATTTCAAGATATATTTGGCAGGGCAAAAAGCCAAGAATTCAATTTAAGTTGTTAACAGATATAAGAGAAAGAGGAGGCTTTGCCCTGCCTGACTCGAAATTGTATTATGAGGCATCATGCCTTTGCTGGTTGAAAGACTGGATTAAATTAGAAAATTAGAAAGGAACTGCTTGACTTAGAGGGGTTTGACAACAGATTTGGATGGCATGCGTATTTATGGCATGAGAAAAAGAAAGTCCATAAAGGTTTTGAGAACCACATCTTCCGAGGTCCTTTAATTGAAGTATGGGATAGGTATAAAAACCTATTAGAACCTAGAGTACCACACTGGCTATCTCCTTTAGAAGCTATGAGTGTAAAGAAAATTAATATGAGAGGCAATTGGATCACATATGGTCAATTGTTATTTAAAGAAGGAGGAAAATGGAAAATGAAACCATATGAACAGGTTAAAGAACATGTATATGACTGGTTGCATTATTTTCAAATAAATGAAATGTTTAGGAAAGATAGTAAAGAATGTGGTTATGCTGACAAGGATTCTAAATTTCAGACTGAAATAATAGATAATGATGTTAAAATTTTATCCAAAATGTATAAGCTGTTGCTAGAATGGAATTTAAAAGATGAAGAAGTTAAGTTGGTAATGATTCACTGGGCCAGAGACTTTGGTTATAACATACAATTTGAGGACTGGGTAAGACTTTGGGAAAGAAAACTTAAAATTTACAGCATGTATGACGTTAAAAGAAAATGTTATGAAAATGTTTTATAGATGGTATATAACACCGGTAAAACTAGCGAAAATGTATAAGACATGCAATAAGTGTTGGAAATGTAAAGATAAAGAAGGTTCTTTTTACCATATGTGGTGGGAATGTAAGAAAGTGAAAGACTTCTGGGAAAAGATATATAATGAATTGAAGAAGATTTTAAAATATACATTTATAAAGAAAGCAGAGGTCTTTCTGTTAGGAATACTAGGAAATGAGATAAAAAGAAAGGACTATAAATTCTTTCAATATGCAGTGACAGCCGCAAGAGTGTTACTGGCCCAAAAATGGAAACAACAGGAAATACCGACAGTGGAAGACTGGAGAATGAAGCTGTTAGACTATGCGGAGTTGGACAAATTGACAGGGAAGATTAGATATTTAAGAGACCAAAAGTTCATCGAGGACTGGGGGAAATTTGTGGAATATCTGGAAAATATAAGTGAGGGACAGATAACGCTAGAGGGATTTAAAGAAGCACTGTGAAAAATTAAGAAGTATTGTCTAAAGGGAATAGAAAGAAAGATATAAAAAATGTCAATATAAATCTAAGGAATGCGTAATTTAAATAATGACTATGGATGATTTACGGAAAAGCTGAAGGAAGTCCAGAAAAAGAAGAATTTGTGAAAAATTCGATGTGAAATTAATATGTGTTTTGTTTTTGTTGTAAACCAATAAAAATTATTTTTTAAAAAAAGAGAGAGAGAGCATCATTTGATTCAAATCCTCTGTCTGCCTGCAGGGAGCGTAAGACATGGGTGGTGGCATTGATAGTTTTCTCCAATCTGCTCGTGAGGGCAAACAATGCTTCTCGGTTTTGTTCAGACACAATTCCCGGGTATATGCCCATGGAGAGGAAGCCAATGAAGGCTCCCTTCACTCCTCCCACTGAGCCAGACAGGAAAATCTCATCTCTGCATTGCTCACCTGGGGCTTCCCTCCTCATTCTGCTTCGGAGGTGGGGCATATGGTGATCGGCCGCTACCGTAACTGGGAAAGTGAAAGCACCCACTCCCACACATTGGTAATTGCCAGGATGGAAATTGGTTGCCGATCCATCATATAGAAACCAAAAATTGGGGTCCTTGATCATCCAGCCAGAACAGATGGATCCTTGTCCTGTGAAATTAACCGAATACTGAGGGAAATGTGGTACAGATCTGAAGGGGTGGTATTGTCTTGGTAGGAGGCATTGAATGAACCTCATAGCCAAAATTTATCAGTGCATTGTGTATAATTTCCCAGCCATCCTTTGTCAGTGTGGCACTGTACTTGGGGCCAATACTTCCATTTGGAGTTCCACGCTCCAGTGGAGTGACAACAAAAACACAAGCCTTGAGTGGTTCTAGTGAATCGGATGTATCGGTAGGGGGTGTCATTCATTTCGGAAGGTGGGGCTGCGAAGAGGCCACTTTGATTGTACAGTAGGCCTGCCAAAACAACGCCAGGATCCTTGATCAATCCTGGTATGAGAGACATGTCAGCTACCTTCCTAGGGTGTTCGTAATACAGGGTAGCATTCTCCCCATATATTTGGAACATGTGTTCAGCATGCTTTACAAAGGCATTTCCTTCTACCACTGGGCTCCTCTGGACCCACATGCATCTCAGGATTAATAGGAACTTCATCCTCATTTTCCAATCCTGGGTCCAAGGGGTTCAACGGTATCAGTACTGCCTCTGGGTTGGTGTTTTCACAAAAGTAATTCCTGTATACCCAAAAGAAGAGAACAACAGCAAGGGCCAGTATTATTGTAAGAAGGATAGGTGGCAGCCAGGACCAGGGCATCCCTTGAATGAGATATAACCCCCCGCTCAGCCGCATCCAGGGGAACTTATCAGTGGTCCCTGGGTTCTGGTCGAGCTGGAGAGGTCAACTCACACTGTATACACTCTGCTACTGCCACCTGGAAGGGACCTGTGGGTGGTGGAGGGGGAAAAGGCTACTGTGACCAGTATGGTGGGAGGAAATGCCCCTTGGGGTGGTGGATTAGAGAACCTGACTACAGTTCTCTTAGGTTCCACTGTCATTTACCTCCGATAGGTTGGTGTAGGCCGAAATCCCTCCAAGGGTATGTGCCACAATTGCCTTGGCAATGCTAGTACCCAGTCAGGTATATACTATTCACGGCAATATAAAGGGACATGAAAACCATAATCCGCCAAATAATCCACCCACTTATCAATTATATTCCCTTGCCCATTCACGTTTCTTACTACTATCTGTACAGGGGGCTTGTATGCAAAATCTGGCACAAATTCGGGGCTGGCTGATAATTCAACTGGTAGGGATCTTCCCATCCGCTGGTGCAGCTCCTCAATCTTCAGGTGTGCGTAGACTCACTGGCTTTCAGGTGCAGTGAGAGCAGACCTGTTGTCCCGATGCCCATGTTCCTACCCGCTTTCGGTGGGGCTAGGAGCAAAGGTTACTGGTGAACTTCAACTTCAGAGGGTCAGACGGGTTCAGCTCACATTTCCAATGGCCCTCAGACAGCTTCAGACGAGAATGATGAATCCAGGGGGTCACCTCGGCTACTTTGACAGCAGTAGGCATTGCCAATAGGATTGTGAAGGGTCCGCGCCACCTAGGGGTCAGTGGATGGCTTTTCCACTTTTTTACCCACACCTCGTCCCCAGGCTTGTGGGGATGTATGGGTTCAGCCAGGCTGATTGGCGTGCGCTCGAGGGACCACCTGTTGAGAGAGAGAAAAACACGAGAGAGAGACTGGATTTGCTCTGCTGTAATCTGCCCCGCCACTTGTGCTAAGTCTGCTTTGATCCCTGTGGCAATTGGAGGGGGTCTTCCATAAAAAAGTTCAAATGGGGAGAGTTTTAGTCTCTTGGTGGGTGCACATCTGATCCTAAACAAGGCTATAGGTAACAAGTCCACCCACTTGCAATGAGTTTCCTGGCATAATTTAGCCAGCTGTGTTTTAAGAGTCTGGTTCATCCTTTCTGTTTTGCCAGAACTTTGAGGTCAATAGGCAGCGTCCAGTTTCCACTGTATTTGTAAGGCTTTGCATACACCATCCACTATTGAAGCAACGAAAGCTGGTCCATTATCACTGCCTGTACATCTTGGTAGCCTAAATCTTGGGATGATCTCCGTTAAAAGGCGATTAATGACTTCCTGTGCCTTCTCTGTTTTCGTGGGATATGCTTCCAGCCAGCCTGTCATGGAATCGACAAAGATCAAAAGAGCCCGAAAACCTTTTGCCTTAGGCATCTCTGTAAAGTCTACTATCAAATTCTCCATTGGCATTGAGCCTGTCTGTTGTACTCCTGGCGGAGGCACTGGGCCTTGCTTGGGGTTATTTTTGGCACACAGGAGGCACACACGTGATACAGCCTCCGCCAGCTGGGATAGCCTGGTTATATAGAATTGTCTGCTCAGGCTTTCTCGCAGCCCCATAGCTTTTTCTGTGGCCCCATAATGAGTGGACTCATGAAATTGTTTCACTATGTCTCTGCCTAAGGCCTCTGGGACAAAGACTCGCTGGTCTGGTAGGATAAACCATCCCTCCTGGGGTGGGATTCTGTTCCCCTCTTCTTGAAGGGCCCATGCTGCTTCTGCCTGTGTATAAATGGGTTTCATTTGTTCTACATCAACCGCTGTCGGTAAAAGGGAAGCTGTTATAGAAGCGGGGGGGGGGGGAGGGAGGCTGCTCTAGAGCAGCCTGTTTTGCAGCCAAATCTGCCAGATGGTTCCCTTTTGCGGTTTTTGTGGCTTCTTTTGCGCTCTACGTGGGGCTACCTTTGAAGGTGACTCGGAAACTACAACTAATCCAGAATGCGGCAGCTAGACTGGTGACTGGGAGCGGCCGCCGAGACCATATAACACCGGTCTTGAAAGACCTACATTGGCTCCCAGTACGTTTCCGAGCACAATTCAAAGTGTTGGTGCTGACCTTTAAAGCCCTAAACAGCCTCGGTCCAGTATATCTGAAGGAGCGTCTCCTCCCCCATCGTTCTGCCCAGACGCTGAGGTCCAGCGCCGAGGGCCTTCTGGCGGTTCCCTCATTGCGAGAAGCAAAGCTACAGGGAACCAGGCAGAGGGCCTTCTCGGTAGTGGCGCCCGCCCTGTGGAACGCCCTTCCAGCAGATGTCAAAGCAATAAACAACTACCTGACATTCAGAAGACATCTTAAGGCAGCCCTGTTCAGGGAAGTTTTTAACGTGTGATATTTTACTGTATTTTTGGTTTCTATGGAAGCCGCCCAGAGTGGCTGGGGAGGCCCAGCCAGATGGGCAGAGTATAAATAATAAATTATTATTATTATTATTATTATTATTCTTTGCTGTGGCCTCAGCAATGCATTACAGCAACCTTCTCCGGTGCCCTCACAGCTTCTAAAAGTGTCTCTAATTCTGAGCCATATTTTAGAGCTTTCCCTTTTGCTCCTATGAGTCCTTTTTCCTTCCATAAGGCTCTGTGGGCATGCAGGGTTAAAAAGGCAAACTTTGAATCTGTATAAATATTTACACGACAGCCTGCTGACAGCTGAAGAGCTCTGGTCAGTGCTATGATTTCTGCTTTCTGGGCTGAAGTTTCTACTGGCAAGGGTTGTGCTTCGATTATCTCCTCCAAAGTCACCACTGCATATCCTGCTCTCCTCTCCCCCTCCCTGATGAAACTGCTCCCATCTGCAAAATATTCCGCATCAGGACATTTTATAGGCTGGTCCTGTAAATCTGGATGGCTGGAATACACCATGTCCATTACTTGAAGGCAATCATGGGGCTCTTGGTTCGCTGACTTGGGGAGGGGTAGTAAAGTAGCAGGGTTCAGTGTTTACAACTTGCACTTGTGGGTTTCCGCACAAAAGCCCTTGATATCTGGCCATGCGATTGTTGGAAAGCCTGTAATTTCCTTTGTATTCCATCAAAGTCAAAACAGCATGAGGCACATTCACATAAATCCCCTGTCCAAATGTGAATTTAAATGCCTTTTTAACCAACAAAGCTGTGGCAGCTACTGCTCGCAAACAGGGTGGCCACCCTTTAGCTACCGAGTCCAGCTGTTCTGACAGATAAGCTACCGGTCTCTTCCAGCTGCCCATTTTTTGGGTTAAAACGCCTGTAGCAACTCCGCGTTGTTCATGCACAAAAAGCTGGAATGCTTTGTGGGGGTTGGGCAAACCCAGGGCTGGTGCCTGCATCAGTTTGGATTTTAATGCATTAAAGGCTTCCCTCTGCTCAGCGGGCCACTCAAAATGAGCATTCTCTCTTCCTTTTGTGCTTTCGTAAAGAGGCTTAGCCAGGTTGCTAAAATCAGGGATCCAAGTGCGGCAAAAACCTGCTGCTCCCAAAAATCCTCGAAGTTGCCTGCGGCTAGTAGGTTCCTTAATAATAAAAATGGCTTCCTTTCTCTCAGATCCCAATGCCCTCTGCTGGTGGGAAATGTTAAAGCCCAAGTATTTTACAGTCTCTTGGCAAATTTGAACCTTTTTTCGAGATACTTTGTTTCCAGCCTCCCAGAGGAGGTACAGCAAGTCTTCCGTGGCCTTTTTACAGGTCTGATAAATCACAGGCCAGGATCACGTCATCTAAATACTGCAGAATCACAATCTTCCCAGGTACTGATGGGAATTTAGATAAATCCTGAGCTAGGGCTGTTCCAAAAAGTGTTGGGGAATTTTTGAACCCTTGTGGTAAACATGTCCAGGTTAAGTGGCTTTTAGTCCCATTGTAGAGATCTTCCCATTGAAATGCAAACATTGGTTGGCTCTGGGGTGCCACACGGCAATAGAAAAAAGCATCTTTTAAATCCAACACTGTAAACACGGTTGCCTCTGGTGGAATCAATCCTAGAATATTATCGGGATTGGGCACATTTGGGTGCAACGTCTCTATTACATTATTTATTCGCCTTAGATCTTGCATTGATCTGTACTGGTCGGAATGAGGTTTACAAACTGGAAAAAGTGGAGAATTCCAACACGATTGGCATTTTATCAAAGGTCCATATTTCAAGAATTTGTCTATGGGCACCTGAATTCCTTCTGCCGCTTGACTTGGGATAGGGTATTGCTGATTTGCTATTGGCCTTGCCCCAGGCTTTAGGGTTACTATAACTGGTGCAATATTTTCTGCTATGCCAGGTGGATTGTCTTCTGTACTCCAGGTGGGGCTCTCAGGGTTTTTGGAATTTGTGGCATGATTTCCCTCTGTGGGTCCTCATCTGACAGGGCCATCATCATCTTCCAAGCCTGTTCTCTAGGCACCACTACTCTTACAATCCCTGTAGCTTCTTGGGGTAATTTCATTTCTGCCCCTTTCGGTGTGAAGGTAATTTGGGCTGGAATTTTAGACAGAAAGTCACGTCCCAGCAAGGGAATGGGGCATTCAGGCACATAAAGGAATTGATGTGTGAGGGTTTTCCCTCCAATCTGGCATTCTTGAGGTTGCAAAAGGGGTTTAAGAATCCTATTGCCAGTGGCCCCCACAATTGTCACTGCTTGGTTACTTTTTGCTTTTAGAGGTTTAGTGAGCACTGAATACTGGCCGCCTGTATCAATCATGAAATTAATTAAACGGCTCCCTAATTTAACTGAGACCATGGGCTCTTGGGAGCCTAAGGAAAGGGTTGAGCCTGGTTTGTCCTATGCATTTTCATTCTCATATTCTTCCAACTGCGCCAACCCAACAAAATCTCGACTACTTCCTCTGTTCCTTACACATCTTCCTCCTTGTGTCCTTCCACGCCGCGATCCCCATCCTCTCCCTCTCTGTTCCCTGAATCCATCCAGCTGTCCCTCTGTTCTCCCTGTATCAGGGCATTCCTGCTTCCAGTGAACTTCCTTTCTGCAAATGGCACACTGATTCCTTCCTAGCGGCTGTCCTCTTCCTCTTCCCCGTCCCTGACCAGAGCCTCTCCCCTGGGCACCTGCATCAAACGCTGAGCCTTGGCTGATAGCAGCAGCCAAAAAACCCCGGCTTTTTGCTTCAATTCCCGAACTCGGTCCTTTTTAATTTCTACATCCCGGTTCACAAACACCTTCTGCGCAATGGTTAAGAGCTGTTCTAGATTTGACCCTTTGAATCCCTCCTGCCTTTGCAATTTTTTTCTTATGTCCTGGGCGCTTTGAGCCACTAAGGCTGCATTGACCATTTGCCTGTTTGCTGGGGCTTCTGGGTCAAAAGGGATATAAATCCTGTATGCTTCCATTAAACGTTCGAGAAATTCAGAAGGGGATTCATCAGGTTTTTGAATCACCTCTGCCACCTTGGAAATATTGGTAGACCTTCTGGCTGCCCCTTTTATTGCTTTTAAGACTTCCTGCCGGTAAGTGCTCAGAGCATCTTTGTCTCTATCAGGATGCCATCCTGGATCTGAAAGGGGGTATCGGGTGCGAACCCATGCGTCTGGATTTGTAGATGGTACCTCTGCTCTAAGATTCTTCTCTGCAGTGGCATCTATTCTTCTCCTCTCCTCAGTGGTGAAAAGGGTCATTAAAAGATGCCTGCAATCCTGCCATGTGGGCAGATGGGTTACCATGATTGAGGCCATTAAATCCTGCATAGCCTGTGGGCAGGGTGTGGGTTTTCCAATTTAGCAAATCTGTGGTTGTGAATGGAACACACTGCATGGTTACTGTACGCGCTGGCCACGGCCCTCTAGGTTGCCCCTGGGCATCAGTGGGTCTTGGCTCTTGTGGTCCCAAAACTGCTCTCAAGGGAAACATTGGAGCTGGGGCACCTTTCTTATTTCGGAGATAATATCCCCCCTTATTTAGGTGTGGCAAAGGAGGAGGGCTTGGCCACAATTGTGAAGAGCTGGGCACATCACTTTCTCTCATTTTTATTACTAATTTCTGTCCAGAATCAGTTACTGCATCCATTAGTCTCCATAAATTTGATTTTTCATGCATAGCTGAGGTGCTCATTGAATTGCTAAATTCACCCCAAGCTGACGCTGTGGATGTTTCTCCAGGCTCTGCCCCCCCTCCCACCGCTCCTAATGTCTCTAAAGCTGAAATGTCCGTGTGAACCTTCTCTTCGGGGGGGGGGGCGTTCGCATAGTTTGATTTTGTACTACAGCTTGGGCAGGAAGGGAAGGCAGATCCTGAAGGCTAGGTGCGGCTGGCAATGATTGTAGGCTGGGTGCGGCTGGCAATGATTGTCCTGCCGGAGGTATCGGGGCTGGAGGTGGGGGCACGGCTGGGGGCGATGGTAAAGTTCTAGCTGACGGAGCATAAAAGGTAAAGGTACCCCTGCCCGTACGGGCCAGTCGTGTCCGACTCTGAGGTTGCGCGCCCATCTCGCTTAAGAGGCCAGGGGCCAGCGCTGTCCGGAGACACTTCCGGGTCACGTGGCCAGCGTGACATCGCTGCTCTGGCGAGCCAGAGCCGCACACGGAAACGCCGTTTACCTTCCCGCTAGTAAGCGGTCCCTATTTATCTACTTGCACCCAGGGGTGCTTTCGAACTGCTAGGTTGGCAGGCACTGGGACCAAACAACGGGAGCGCACCCCGCCGCGGGGATTCGAACCGCCAACCTGACGATCGGCAAGTCCTAGGTGCTGAGGTTTTACCCACAGCGCCACCCGTGTCCCGGAGCAAAGGGAGGTGGAAAAATTAAATTCTCCTCTTCAGGATGCTCTCCATAAATCTTCCTGGCAGGGGCTGGAGTTTTAAGTCCTCCTATATTTTTCCTGGCTTCCTGCCTCACTGCCAAAATTCTGCAGCTGTCTCCTGTGCATTTTTTAATCCAAGAAGAGCTTTTCATGCAAATGTTGTACCAAGGATCAATATAAGGGAATTGGTCAGTATGAGTGTCTGGCTCCTTCGTTACAGAAATCCAGACTAGCCGGCATAATTCCACATCAAAACTGCCATTTGGGGACCTGCCTAGGCCAGTTTAACTGGCAATGCATTCTCAGGGTCTTGGGAGTCAGTCTGACCCCATAGTCCTCCGAGAAGGCGTTTTTGAAATTTGCTATCATGCAGTCCAAAGGGGTGCCTGGATTTCTGGCTTTTGAACAATTCCCCCCCCCCCATCGGTATGTCCCTTGTGAAGTGCTTTTGACCAGACAGATTCTCAAAAAACCCCACACGCTTCCGCCAGATAACCGACCGGAACGCACTCGCGTGGCCCGCAACTGCGATTATGGGGTCTCAATCAGTCTAGCCCTGCTCCAGTGGGTCTTCATGCACTCTCATCTATCCACACAGCACTTCACCACACAGTTTCCAAACCCTTACCCTTTTCCTAAGCTCACCCAGGTTCTCCCCACAAGGACCTTTTCCTTTTTATTTGGGGTTACTAGTGAGTGGCTGAGGTTGATCAGACCTCGTTGTGAGTATTACAATATTAATTACAATATTGTTTTCCCTTCTACTCACCCATATCCTCTTTCTGGTTTCCTGTGCGCTTTCCCGTCACACGTTCAATTTCTCCTCACAGTTCGTTGCCACGGCGGGCGGGACGTTTGAGTACAATGGAAAGCTGTTTCTGTTGAATCAAGCCAAAAGTCAGAGGAATTGGCCACCCTCCAGGTGCCCGGCTTGAGTCCTTGTTGACCTCCCTGTCTGCGACTCCCGGCAAGATCAGGCGAGATCTCAATCGGCGATCCTTCCCAACGTGAGAAGAACACACCATTCCTCCCCCTCCATTCCCAGGGAGGGGAAAGAGACAGACAGAAATGTATTTACATGCCTTTATTTCTGTCCTTCCAGTAGTACAGAGAAACGTGACTGCTCTCTCTCATCACCAACAGCAGAGAGTGAAAACTCCTCCCATGTACTTCCAGTACAGGGTCATTTGACACTCTGAGCTAACATCCGGTGCTCAGTGCACTGAATAGACTGTCCCTTTGTTCCCACGGTACAGTCCCATAACGTCAACATCCTGTTTGGCTTTCCAGCCATCTGGAGCACTCAGCTGCATTGCTCCTTTTTCGTAACAGTTTCCCTCCTCGGAAAAGATGTCCGATGGCGCCTGGGGGAGAGCTGGCAGTCCAGCGACGCTCACCCTGCCCGATGGGCAAGGGCCTGGGGTTAAAATGATACCCCTCTGGCCTGCAATCCTAGTCCGGCACCAGTTATGTTGCAAGGATTTTAAGATGCCAGTGACCAACTCAAATAGAGTCTAAGAATTGACAGACGCAGCAGTGGAGAAAAAGAAAGTGATGTTTATTGCTGAGCAATAATTGACCCAGTGGAATCCTTTCCAAAAGACTGGGCCCCGAGCCCTGGCTCCCAGGGGCTTTGTACCTTCAATACATACATCACAGATATGACATAATCAGATACATCGCAAACGGCAACAAAAAATAAGCTAATGAGCACATTCAAGCCTCTCTCCTGGCCATGTAAAGAGTTTCCTCCCAACTTCTGCTTTTTAGTTTGAACATGCAGTCTTAACCTTTCCCCCAGATTTATAGCAAGAAATAGAAACTTAAGGCAAAAAGGAACTTTGGCTGTTGAGCTCCTACGCAGCCATCTGCTACAAGGGACATTCTGCGGTTTAGCATCTTCCTGTTTCACCACCCAGACCCTGTCTGGACAAGGGGAGGGGCGGAAATGTGCCAGCACATCAAATTTATTGCTTCCCCCTTCTTGTTCAGTGAGATAGGGAGAGATCAAGGAGGTACTGGGACAATGTTCAATTCAGATTTCTCAGATCTAAGCAATTTGCTATTAAGCTAAGCAGAAGCTTTCACGATTCAAACATGGGTTATAAGATCATTGTAGAAATATCTGGTTATATATGAATATATTGATAACTGATACCTGATTGTATGGATAACTGATTATATGAAAAGCATAAGGGTAAAATTCCTCCAGGTCTGCTTCAAAAGGAACCAGGCAAGGGTGCTCACTTTCCCCTCTACTATTTATTTTGGTCCTGGAGGTATTGCTGAATATGTTGAGGAAAGAAGAGAAAGTGAAGGGCATTGTGGTAGGATCTAAGCAGTATAAATTCAAAGCCTTTGCAGACGACTTGGTTTTAACTTTACAGGGATCCAGAGGCCAGTGTAATGAAAGCACTGGAGAGGATACAGGAGTACGGGCAGCTGGCAGGTTTTAAATTGAACAAGAGCAAAACTAAAGTAGTAGAAAAGAATCTAGATAAAGATGAAAGAAAGACCCTTCTTGAAAAAACAGGCCTGGTATTCACAAAGAAGGTTAAATATTTGGGTGTGAACTTAACAGCGAAAAATTTGAATTTGTACAAAGATAACTATGAGAAAGTCTGGAATGAAGTAAAAAGAGACTTAGAGATATGTTCAAATTTAAAATTTTCACTTATGGGTCGAATATTGGTGGTAAAGATGAATGTATTGCCGAAAATGTCGTTTTTGTTTCAAACTTTACCTATTATTGATAATGTTAAATGTTTTAAAGATTGGCAGAAGGCCTTGTCTAAATTTATCTGGCAGGGGAAAAAACCGAGAATTAAGTATAAATTACTTACGGACACAAAAGAAAGAGGAGGTTTTTCCCTGCCTGATTTGAAGATATATTTTGAAGCTGCGGCCTTCTGCTGGATTAAAGATTGGATTAAATTAGAAAATGAAGATATTTTGGATTTAGAGGGACTGGATAATAGGTTTGGATGGCATGCATATCTTTGGTATGATAAAATAAAGGCCCATAGTGGTTTTAAGAACCATATAATCAGGAAGGTGCTTTATAATGTATGGATTAGATATCAGGATCTTTTGGTAAGAAAAACACCCAAATGGATTTTATCAATGGAAGCTCAGGCACAAAAAAAAGTTAAATATGGAGAATAAGTGGTTGAGATATTCAGATTTATTGAAAGAGGATGCTGAGAGATTTAAATTAAAACCATTTGAACAAATTAAAGATAAAGTGAATTGGCTTCAATATTACCAAATTAACGAACTATTTAAGATTGATACCCAGCTTTTCAACCAGGCCTTTGGCTGATTGACATCTAATGCCCTTTAAAAATGTGCCAGGGACGGGGGTTACAGATATTTATTTTCTATTTTTATATTGTACTTTTATGTTGTAACTGTCCTGAGACCTGTGGGTGTAGAGACTAGGAGCCTTCTCTTAGAGGCCTGGGGGTCTTTGCTCCCCCCATTAAAATATTTGAGGGGGCCACCCCCCAGATGAAATGCCATAAGTGTTCTCCAGGTCAAGGGGAGCTGCTGGAAATTGAACTACGGGCTCAAAATTTTACTTTTTAAAAAAGTCACTGCCATTATAGGCATTGCCATTCAAATGGTGTGCATGCATCATGTGATTGATTGTGCAATGTGGGCCTTACCTTGCCCCCCACCAATATTTTATTCTAGTTGGCACCTCTGGATCGAGTGGTATACAAAATAAATAAATAAATTGCCTTTCTTTGCATATGTTCCAGCTTGTCAATATCCTTATTTATTATCATTTTTAAAATTTATGTGCCCTTCATCTGAATATTTCACAATATAAACATAGAGGATGAAAGCATGGCTTTCCCCAAAACAAGTCAAGCCAGGGAAATCTCTCCTCCCCTTTTTTGGATGGAGTTACAAACTTTGTTGATCAGGGGACTGCTGTGGAAATAGTGCATCATGATTTCAGTAAGGCTTTTGACAAAGTCCCCTGTGATATTTATGTGAGGAAGCTGTTAACACGAGGCTGAATGAGGTAACAGGTGGATTTGACTGACCGAACCCCAAGAGGACTCCTTCATGGTTCCTCATCATCCTGGGGAAAATTGACAAGAGGGGTGCTGCAGGGTTCTGTCCTGGGCCTGTTGTTGTTCAACGTCTTTATAAATGACTTGGATGAAGGAACTGAGGGGATGCTCATCACATTTGCAAACGACACCAAACAGGGAGCGGAGGCCAATGTGGCAGAAGTCAGAATCAGATCAAGGGCAGGAATAGTACCACTTTCTTCTGCCTTGGTCAGACCCCACCCAGAATACTGTGTTCAGTTCTGGGTACCACAATTTAAGTATCTTAAATTTTGTTGGCCTGGGGAAATCAAGAAGGTTGGGCTACACATGCCATATTCCTTTTATAACAGGTGGCAAATGTTTATTGAATACATATATTGTCAAGACTGTTGACTCATGAGAAAATATTGCATGATCTTTTAAAATAATCAAATGAAACTTTAACACATGTCAAGATGAAAGTCTGCAATTTCATCAGGACATGTTATTTGTTGTTTACTGTTGTAACTATTGCTTTCTCAAAATTTATCTCTGTACCATGAAAATAAATAAAAACAATGTTTTTTAAAAAGACAGTGGGGAAATCATGTGTACTATTCCATTAATCTGCTTGCATGTGTTGAGTGTTATTTGGAGTAATTTCACATTATGTGTTTCTGTGTGTTCAGCACATATGATTGCAGGTGAGACTGAATAAAAGACTTCCTAGGAAATTCCCTTTGACTACTTCTGTATTGTTTCAAATGTAACTTCACTTCCAGATAAGAACAAATAATATTCATTGCTGACAAATCATACCATCGTCAGCTCATTAATCTCTACCCCAACAAACCCAGCACTTAACATGAGCAGCTGCTTTCTTCCCATTTCTTAGGTGGAAATAACTGATAAGAAGAAGGGAGATAGACCCTTTCCCTCAAACTTTGGGGATCTGGGGGGGGGGGAGGGTTCATTTCACCCCTTAGTCCTGCTCCTGAAAGCTTGGCAGATGTGGAGTATTTGCTCACACACTGCCATGACTTAAAAATCAACCTTTTTTAAAATAAATGTAAAAATGGTACAGTGGTACCTCGGGTTAAGTACTTAATTCGTTCCAGAGGTCCGTTCTTAACCTGAAACTGTTCTTAACCTGAAGCACCAATTTAGCTAATGGGGCCTCCCGCTGCCACGCCTCGCCGAAGCACAATTTCTGTTCTCATCCTGAAGCAAAGTTTATATCCCGAGGTACTATTTCGACGAATTGATGCTTTCAAATTATGGTGCTGGAGGAGACTCTTGAGAGTCCCATGGACTGCAAGAAGATCAAACCTCTCCATTCTGAAGGAAATCAGCCCTGAGCGCTCACTGCCAGTCGGGCATGTGTCTCTGCCAGAGTCCTACATGCGAGTAGGATGATCCTTAGATGGTTATGGGCCCAGGAATCGGGGCCACAGACTTTGTTCCAGTACAAAGGCTAAGGCAAACCTTTGTGGAAGATGGAACTGGTTCACCACATTTACACCACAGAAGGGTCCGACCCACCAGTTGGGTGAAGACTCCTTGGAGGTGCAAAGTGTTGTGGAGTCCGGCACACTTCCCTGTGTTCCATTCAGCTTTCCGTACTTGTAGCAGAGTGTGCACAGCACTAGCCACTTGGTGTGTAAGCTTGCAGAAGATAAGAGTCCACACTGTTCTTCTAAACTAACAGCTTTATTTACAGCAGAACAGTAAAAATAAACAAACCATCTGAGACAGCAGGCATCTTGCTTCCTTGCTCGGCAGCAAAAGCGAAAGTCAGACAGAACAAAGAAACAGCTTCTCCAGAAGTTGGAGACAGCTCCTCCCCAGAACAGGCAGGACGATGGGTTCTGAGCTGTTAACCCTGTAAGCTCTGATTCCCCATCACACCCCCTCTCGTCCTGCACTGCTGGGGGCTCGTAAGTTTCACCACTTACCCCAAACACAGACCTTTACAGAACTCCCTATGACGCTGAAAGCTCAAGGTTTCATGAACCCATCTGCCAGGTTATTCTGGCTTGAACAGTACTGCAATCTCACCAAGCCTAACTGGATACTCTGACACACATTCTGGAAACAGATGTCTAGGTGTTTGGTTCTGGCCTTAAACTGCACAGACTCTGCCAGCTTCAGACAGGGTTGATTGTCCTCCCACACCGCGACGGGCAAACAACAATCTCTGCAGATTTCTTGAATGAAACAAATATAGAATTCCAATTCCCTGCAAAGCTCAGACAGCACACTGAATTCAGCTTCAGTAAAGGAGAGTGCAGTGAGACTTTGCTTCTGGGTGTGATGGCCTGGGATTCGGATTCAGATGCTGAACCTGAGGGATCCCAGCCTGCACAGGATTCCCTGCCTCCAGAACCAGCTGAGCCGGGGCTGGGGCATGAGCCTGAAGGGTCCTCACCTGTGCTGGATCCTCAGGTACAGACACCAGCTGAGTCTGCTCTGGCGATGGAGGCACCAGAGGACCCATTGCCTGCAGGGGCTCCACTCTCAGCCCCGTCAGAGGAAGCTGGGGTTGCCTCTGGGTCTGGTAACCCTCCAGCCTCTCCTGAGCTGCAGAGGCTCAGGGCAGAGAGGCGGAGGGAACTAAGTTACCGCAGGAGGAGTGCTCGCCTCCAGGCCAGGAGAGGCGAGTCATCTGAGGATCAGGGCCGCCCTATGCCTCCGGACATATAAAAGCCAGCTAGGTCCAGTCCCTGCCTGAACCCTACCCTGCACCCAGCTTTGACTTTTATGGACTGCCTTCATATTGCTTCATTGATCACGGACTGGACTTCGACCTTGCCTCTTGATTAACCCCCGGGACCAGCACACCAGGACTTCCACCCAACCAAAGAGTCCCCAAACTTTACCACCATCCCAGATATGGACTTCCTGTTAGCCAGATTCGCCCAATCGCTATCTGCCAGCACGTCAGCTAGCCGTCACCCTTAGCTGACAGCTTGAGACAGAAATCCTTGGTATCCTGCAGATATGCAGCACCCTCTTGATACCATTCCAGGCACTCACACTGGGGTTTGTAGCTTCCCTGCTGAGCAGACTGGTAGCAAAAGCAATGTTCGGTCTGCTCCACTGGGACAGATACAACAGCCTACCCAGAGCTGACTGAAAGATCTCAGCATTTTTGAACTCAGCGCATTCTACTTGCTATCTTTCACGTAACTTGTCTCCATGGGCGTCCTGACCCCTGAATTCAGACATCCTGAACTTCTCAAGTAGTGATGCTGACTTGAATAAAATATTGGTGGGGGGCCAGGTAAGGCCCTCCTTGCACAATCAATCACATGATGCATGCGCACCATTTGAATGGCAATGCCTACAATTGCAGTGAAAGTAAAATTTTGAGCCCAGCAGCTCCCCTTGCCCTGGAGAACACTTCTAGCATTTCATCTCCCCTACCTGTGTCCATTTGGTATGGCCCTTTCCAGGTTTTTTCCTGGCCTTTTTGTTTGTCTTTGCCGGTAGAAGCCACAATTCTGTGGGTACTCTAGGTGGTGCAAAAAGCACCTAGAAGCTCCCTAGACTAGAGGTTGAAGTGCCGATAAACTTCAGTTTTGAGATCTATAAATTCCAATTAGCCAGCAGAGGGTGTCAAGGGCCAGCCTACCTTCCCTTTAAAGCAAACATGGGTCTCCAGCTGTTTTTGGACTACAACTCCCATCATCCCTAGCTGGCAGGACCAATGGGGAGAGATGATGGGAACTGTGGTCCGGGAGCTGCTGGGAACCCAAGTTTGGGAAACCCTGCTTCAAAGCAACTTTTGCGTTTGGCCAACAAAGATGGGACCTGTCCATGTTTGTAGTTTCTTGTATTTTGTTTTTCTTGTGACCTTTGTACATTTATTTGTTTATCTTCAGAGGGCAAATTAAAAGCGAAATTGTATGGCAAGTTGTGGAAGAATAAAAGGTTGTGTTGGGGGAAAAAACAAAAAAAACCTGGGGGTGGCCTCCTCAAATATTTATTGGGGAGAGGGCAAAGACCCCTAGGCCTTTAAGAGTTGTTGCCTATTCCCTACACCCATAGGCCTCAGGAATGTTACAACATAAAAACACAATATAAAAACACAAAACACCACATGTTAAAAGGGCATTAGATGTCAATCAGCCAAAGGCCTGCTTATAAAGGTGTGGATTTGTCTGGCTCCTAAAGCTGTATAATGTTTTTTCCGACCTTTGTATGGATTCTCTGATGGGAAGTGAGATCGGAGCTCCTCCAGAAGCTCCTTCTACATTCCACACACTGATAGGGTTTCTCCCCTGTATGAATTATTTGATGGGAAGTGAGATTGGAGCTCTTACTGAAGCTCTTTCCACATTCCACACACTGATAGGGCTTCTCCCCTGTATGGATTCTCTGATGGGAAGTGAGATCGGTGCTCCTACTGAAGCTCTTTCCACATTCCACACACTGATAGGGTTTCTCCCCTGTATGAATTCTTTGATGGGAAGTGAGACTGTGGCTGTGACTGAAGCTCTTTCCACATTCCACACACTGATAGGGTTTTTCCCCTGTATGAATTCTTTGATGAGAAGTGAGACTTTGGCTGTTGCTGAAGTTCTTTCCACATTCCATGCACTGATAGGGTTTCTCCCCTGTATGAATTCTTTGATGGGAAGTGAGATCGGAGTTCCTCCTGTAGCTCTTTCCACATTCCACACACTGATAGGGTTTCTCCCCTGTATGAATTCTTTGATGGAATTTGAGATTGTGGCTGTGACTGAAGCTCTTTCCACATTCCACACACTGATAGGGTTTCTCCCCTGTATGAATTCTTTGATGGGAAGTCAGACTTTGCCTGTGACTGAAGCTCTTTCCACATTCCACACACTGATAGGGTTTCTCCCCGGTATGAATTCTTTGATGGGAAGTGAGATTGTGGCTGTTACTGAAACTCTTTCCACATTCCACACAAAGATAGGGTTTCTCCCCTGTATGAATTCTTTGATGGGAAATGAGATCAGAGCTCCGTCTGAAGCTCTTTCCACATTCCACACAAAGATAGGGTTTCTCCCCTGAATGAATTCTTTGATGAGAAGTGAGTTTGGAGCTTTCAGTGAATCTCTTTCCACATTCCACACACTGATAGGGTTTCTCCCCAGTATGAATTCTTTGATGGGAAATGAGATAGGAGCTCTTTCTGAAGCTCTTTCCACATTCCACACACTGATAGGGTTTCTCCCCTGTATGAATTCTTTGATGGGAAGTGAGATCGGAGCTCTGACTGAAGCTCTTTCCACATTCCACACACTGATAGGGTTTCTCCCCTGTATGAATTCTTTGATGGGAAGTGAGTTTGGAGCTATGAGTGAAGCTCTTTCCACATTCCATGCACTGACAGAGTTTCTTCCCAAATATATTTTGTTGATGGGAAGTAGAATGGGAGCTCTGTCTGCAGCTTTCACCACACTCCAAATTTTTACGTGGCCTCTCCTCTCTGGGGATATTGCCGTAGGCACCGTCGTTCTCGATTTCCAATTCATCACAGTCTGCAATGGAGACAAAAGGGATTAGAGCCTCAGGAACAAATGGAGAAGAACTGAAGGGATTTGGGGAGGTGTTCATTACCTTTGTTGTTTGTCATTAACCAACATATTTATTATGAGATTCTGCTGAGTTGTTGACTGCTGCTTTGTTTGATATACAGTAATGGTCAAAATTGTGGAAGACTTTTGGAGAAAAGTGTATTTCAGAGGTTTGATGGCTCATAACACCACTTCTTTTGGAGTAATATCATAAAATTATATATCAACGGAAAGATAATTTAATCAAGAATGCAATTCAACAAAATTTGTTCATTTACCCATATTCTATCTAATGTTATAGCCAAATAACAAGAAAGAGGAAGCACAACATGCTTAGGTTGACTTTTGTTAGTGTCTTGTGTGATTGCTATCTAGTTGGCTGGTTTTTGTGTTCTTGTAAAACATAATAAAATTATAGAAATGGCACAAAGAGTTGACTTGTCACCCAGAAAGCGATGTAAAATTGTACTATTATGTGAACAAGGCTACGGTTATGAAGAAACTGATGAAAGATTAGGAAAAAACATAACCAAAGCTGGCATTTCTATATTTTTGAAGAGGTATAAGGAGACTCAGTCACTACAAAATCTGACCAGAAAAGGCAGGGAAAGGTGCACAAAGGCAAGTGACGATTGAAGAATGGAGAGACTGTTCCTACATGACAGAAAAATATCATCTGGATGGATACAAGATGACATGGTACAATGTAATGTGAAGTTGAGTGCAAGGACTGGTCTAAATGTTAGAATTCTAAGGGAAAAGCCATTGCTATCTCTCAAGCGAAGGTTGAAAAGATTAAACCCATGTTAACTGGACAGCAGAACAATGGAACAGTGTTATTTGGAGCAATGAGACCCAAATCTCCTTGCTTGGTAGTGATGGCATGAAATTCGCAAGAAGAATCAGAGAAGATTTACATCCTACTTGCATTACACTGACCGTGAAACACCCAGATAGTGTGTTGATCTGGGGTTGTATGGCAGCAAAAGGTGTGGGCAGAATTTGCGTCATTAATGGGAATGTAAATGCCCCAAAATGTATAAATGAAAAACTTGCTCCCAAACTGAAGCGTTCCTCAGGTGATCTTTTCCCAGAAGAAAATAGAATATATATATAGTCTATTTTCTATTTCAACAGGATTCCGCTCCATGTCATGTTGCTGCTGTGTGCAAAAGGTGCTTTCAAGATAATGACATTTCACTGCTGGAATGGCCTGGGAATAGCCCAAACTTTAACCCAATCAGAAATCTATGGAACTGACTAAAGAAACTTGTTAGTCAGAAGCAACCCAGCAATAAAGTCCAATTAACAGAGGCAATAATTTAATCTTGGTTTCACTTTATTACAGCTGCAGAAATAAAGACTTGGTTCACTTCATGGGAAGACATTGTAAGGCCGTAATTAAAGCTAAAGGTTACCAGTAGTTATGACTGCTGTTCTAATAAATACTCCTTCATAAAAGTTCTTTCATTACATTCTTCATTAGATTATCTTTCCATTGATATATAATTTTATGGTATTACTCCACACAAAAGGGGTGTTATGAGCCATCAAACCTCAGAAATACACTTTTCACAAAAGGTTTCCACAATTTTGGCCACTAGGAGAAGTTGTTCACTTTAAAGTTAATGTTCTTTTTATATGGGATCAGATTATTATTTATGTTTCATGTTTATATATGTGTTGGAAGCCGCCCAGAGTGGCTTGGGCAACCCAGCCAAATGGGCAGGGTATAAATAAAAAATATTATTATTACTACAGTGTTACATTGATTTAAGAGCAGCCCTGTTCTGGAAAAGATTAAGTTTGTAAACCATCTTCATCATCATCATCATCACCACTGCTACTACTACCTGAGATTCAATAAGTCTAGCTCTTCTCTGGGATGAATTTTGTTTGGCCCAGTCATGGCATCCCACCCATCTCCATTGTCAGTCATTTCTTTGATCAACCCAAGACTGACAGGAGCAAATACAAAAACAGAAAACCTGAAGCTACGTATGTGGTGTCCGGTACGTTTCCACAGCTCTAGAATTCCCAGACTTGTATCAGAGCGGCACAGCGAGTGCTGCTTGTGTGTGTGAGTCCAATACACTGCTGTTCCTCTAAAATAACAGCTTTATTGTATGTACAGCAAGATAAACCATCGGAAGATGCAGACATTGCGTCTTCCTTGTCTCAGCAGAAAACGAAAGTCAGAAAGAACAAAGAAACAGCTTTCCTGGTTGTTATGAAAGCTCCTCCCCAGATGCAGGACACTCTGAGCTGTTAACCTTGTAAGCTCTAAACTTCACAACTTATCTTTCCTAACAATTCTGAAGCTCACATTTAAGATGGCCTGGGCAGTTCTTGTCAGAGTTGCATTCGATCGAGCGACTCCTCCAGTCGAGCCTTCGGATTCCCCTCCAACGATAATTAGCGACTTGAGCCTCTGATAAGACTCCAGGCATGTTTTCCCCATTACGCAGAGTATCCAGCACAGGGAAGGACGAAAAATATGAGCTACATGCTAAGAGTTTTATTGCTAAGCTACAAAGACAGAAAAAAAATACATCCTCTCTCTGTTCACAGAAAAAACTGTAAGTTACTGTTTATTGTGGGGGTGTTAGGTTCCCAGGTGTTATAGGGGCTACGGTTGAGCTCTGTGAAAATAGATGAGGTTGGTCACATAGAGGTATTTTTTGAATTTCCAGGCAGATAGGACGATCCCACACAGAGGCTTACCAAGAAAGGCCACGATCCCATGAGTCTCCTCCATGACGTCCTTATGCAGAGCTCTCTGGTCAGGATCCAGCAACGCCCACTCCTCGTCTGTGAAACGAACAGCAACATCTTCAAAGTAGACTGGACCCTAAAAGAAAAAGGGAGATGTCCTCCTCTGAGACAGCAGAAATATGATCTGCTACACAATGCTCTGTTGTTTCCTTCCTGTTAATTGCGGTGTTGTTTCAATAGGATTGCTTTGGTGCACATTTTATTTATGGATGCTTATTTTATTCTGCGTTTTAATTATGGGTATTCGTCTTTGTGCAAACAGTTGGTACTCCACCTTGTGTTTTCCAAGTCATTCTGCCTACTCAGGCATTCCAGTTGGGCAGATGGAAGGATCCACTTTCTCCTCTCCTCGTGAGTTGTTCTGGGGAGGTTTCATCCCAATGCTCTAAAGCCAAATTAAAGGGGTTCATGGGGGCATGGAGAGGGGGAGGAATGGGGAGCGGGCCCCATTTTGCAGCGGATGGGGCTGGTTAGGTGAATCCAGGCCGCTATTTGTTCTCATTTGTCCACTGCTTAGAAACCAATTTTTGCATTCAGTTATCAATCTAGAAATAAAATAAGCCTGTTTCGGATGGCCATCTGTCTTGGATGATTTAGCAGAGATTCCTGCATTGCAGGGGGTCTCCTGGCTCTGGGAGACAAGCAGAGAGGGTGGCTTCTGGCAGAAGGAGAGGGAGCCCCCGGTGGCTCCTCCTTCTCCTGACTCATCTCTGCCTCTCAACCTCCCTCCTCCCACTTGCCTCCTTCCTCTTCTGCCTCTGATTCTGGACTGCATTCTGCCACAGAGTCTCCCAGCTCACTAAGCCCTGTTACCCCTTGTTGCGTTCACAAAGTAAAGGAAGGATTGAACTCTGATTAATAAGAATACACACAGAGACTTGAACCAGCAAGACTCTGGGAAGGGTGCGTATAATCGTGTCTCTCTGTGCCTGTCCGTGTGCAGCCCCTGGCCCAGGTAGTTTTATTCACAAAAGAACTTTTTACAGAGTGTTCGTAAGAACCAATCAGATTTCTTCTGAGCATTTCCACAAACCCACGTGGGGAGAAAGTCAAACCACCATAACTAATTAAGCATGGGGTAAACAAAGAACAGAACTACAAATAAGAGCATTTGGCAACCCCGGAGGTGATAAACAAGCAATACATATGATAAGGATGGCCAGGAGGACAGCAATCATTATCACCTTCATGTGAGATCTGCTTCCTGGCCCTAAGATTAACATCCTACATCAAAGAAACTTGCCCACTATCTTTATGGCCCAGGACGCTTGCCTGTCTAAGCAACTGGGCTGTGTACATGACAAGAGAAATGGGCAGCAGAGGAAATGGCCAGAGATGCAGAGCTGTAGATTGATCAAGAATCATATCAAAATAGTCTAAACCCAATCAACACAATGCTTTCATTGCTGACACAGATGGCTTACTCTATATTTGTTATAATTCCTCATAGCAATCTCACCTGATCCCTACAACCCCTTCAGCTTCTGACACCTCCTCTTCCCAGACATCTCCCTCTGATCAATCATCCTTCCTCCACCTCCACTCCTTGGGCTCTGAGCCATCTTCCCTTCCTGGTTCCCCAGCTGCTTCCTCCCACCATTCCTCTGTGCCCCACCAGTCCATGACATTGCTCCATCCCTCGGCCTCTGTCCCCACAAGGCAGCTTCCCCTGACCTGATCTGGTTCCACAGCTGCTGCTTCCCTTCTGCCCCCATGAAAAGGCGGATCAGGAGGTCTTGCCGGCATCCTTCTGCCACCTGCAAGAGAAAAAAAGGTAATCAGGATGCCAGGAGTGCCTGCTTCTCTCACAGGGGAAACAGGGCATCTCTAACTGCAGATGGGCCTTTGAGAAAGCCTTACTTGCTGAGAGCATTTGGATGTTTGTGTGTAGGGGTCAGATGGGATTACCATGAGGAATTATAAAATATACATCAAGCCATCGTGTCCATGATGAAAGCACTGTGTTGACTGGGTTTGATACACTGACGATAATTTCTGATTAAATCCCATAAGATTCTACATTCATGCCCTTTTCATGCCCTTTTGACTCTACTGCCCATTTCTCTCTCCTCACGTCACGTACACAGCGTACACAGCTGTTGCTTCGCCAGGCAGGCTTCCTGGGCCATAAAGATAGTAGGCAAGTTACTTTGATGTAGTTTTCTTATATATAATCTTAAAATGTTAATCTTAGGGCCAGGAAACAGATCTCACATTAAGGGGATAATGGTCACTGTCCTCCTGGCCATCCTTCTTATCATGTGTACTGATTGTTTATTACCTCTGGGGTTGCCAGATGCACCCCTTTGTAGTTCTCAGCTTATTTACTACCCCTTTGTAGTTCTGTTCTTTGTTTACCCCAGAAATATTTGTCCTTAATTACTTTTAGTAGTTTAACCTTGTCCCCACGTGGGTTTGTGGAAATGCTCAGAAGAAATCTGATTGGTTCTTACAAACACACTGTAAAAAGTTCTTTTGTGAATAAAAACTACCGTATTTTTCACTCTATAGGACGCACTTTTTCCCCTCCAAAAATTAAGGGGAAACGTGTGTGCGTCCTATAGAGCGAATGCAGGCTGCGCCGCTAAGCTGAAAGGCAGAACAGGGAGACGGAGCGCTGCGGAGGGCTCCGTCTCACTGTTCTGGCTTGGGGACGGCTGCGTGCAAAGCCTCTCCAGGGCAGCGGGGTGCCTTCACCCCGCTCTCCTGCAGAGGCTAGCAAGCCTGTTCCTAAGCCAGAACAGCGAGACGGAGCCCTCCGTCTCGCTCTTCTAGCTTGGGGACGGCTGCGCGCAAAGCCTCTGCAGAGCAGCAGGGCGCTGCGCTCCAAAGGCTTCAGGAATCTTTGAGGCTGGGGGTGGGGGGAAGCAGCGCTTCCCCCCACTGCTAGCCCCACACGCTCGGGTGAACGCACCTTGAACGCACCTTGTTTTAGAGGGGGAGAACAGAGGAAAAAAAAAATTTTCCCTATTCTCCCCCTCCTATGCTCCGGTGCGTCCTATGGTCCGGTGCGTCCAATAGAGCGAAAAATACGGTACCTGGGCCAGGGGGCTGTAGATTCGGACAAGCACAGAGAGACACGATTATACGCACCCTTCCCAGAGTCTTGCTGGTTCAAGCCTCTGTGTGTATTCTTATTAATTAGAGTTCAATCCTTCCTTTACTTTGCAAGCGCAACATTTGTGCCCATTTCATATGTTTGTTTGTGCAGAAATACATCTCCCCTCTTCTGGACCCTTGTTCCCAACTGTCTCCCCCAAAACAAGATGAAAAGAACCCACAGATGAGTTGGAAATCAACAGAATGAGACCAAACAAAGAAAAACCACCTTCCTCCTTACCCAGTGGCCTCTCTCTGGTGTCCAACGGAGGCCTCTCTGCCTCACAGGAATCCAGGTCCATTTCTGCAAAGAGATCCTTTCCCTGAAAAAGAAACAAGGATTCAAAACAGAGAATGGGGAGAAATACTAGAAAGAGAATGACAAAGACTTGAAGGGTGTGAGATCTCATTCCATGGATTCTTTCCCAGAAAAAGGATGGGCCATCAGCAGACCATTATGGGATGTTCTCCATCCTGTTTGGAGCCCCTTGGGAGTATCCAGAGGAAAGTCTCTCTCACCTGCTTTCTCTCCTCTGCCTGACTCAGGAGGAAACCTTCTGCCAGGGCCACCGCCTGGGAACTGGTCTCCGCTCCACAGTCCCTCACCCAGCTCTTCATCTCCGGTGGAAGGACAGCCAGGAACTGCTCCAAGATCACCAGGTCCAGCATCTCAGCTTTCGTGTGCCTTTCTGGCTTCAGCCACTGATGGCAAAAGTGGTAGAGTCGGCTGCAAACCTCTCGGGGTCCTTTGGCCTCCTGGCAGCAGAACTGCCTCAACTGCTGGCTCTGCCCCTCTGAGCGGAGGGTGTCCTCCTCACCCAGGATCTTCTGCACAGAGTTTTCCCAGAATTCCCCACTGCTCCCAGTTTGGTTGGCATGGCCTCTTTCTGTTCCAGGCCCAGCTGAGTCTCGCTCATCCATCTGTGCTCTCAGGAAGCCTCTGAGAGATCGGAAGGAACTCTTTGGTCTTCTGCCAAGTTCTGCCTGTGCTAATGAGAAGCTCTAGCAACTCCTACAAAGCAAATATATTGTTCTGTTACAAAAGTTGTCTAATATCAGGAGAAGAAAAAGGTTCCCTGAGCAAGCCTGGATGAGTCTTCCTGGCAACCAGGGCTGGACTGCACCACATCCCAGACCATGAGCTATCTTTTTTGGGGGAAAGAGGAGTAAGAGGAGAAGAAATATGTCTCTAGCCTTCTAGCAATGCAAAATGTGGAGGCAACTGAAGGGATTTCTGGGAGATGAATCAGCCTGGTTTCTCCTGTCTTCCAGTCAATGCATGAAGTCAGACCTGACTGACAAGGGAGTCATTTGTATCTTGTGAAAAATGGATGCTTGGCTCTAGTGGGGGTCCTCACCTGGGGGTCCTCAGGAGTTGCTCTCCCCCCACCCCCACTCCCCTGCTTCTGTCTCCTTTTATTGCACTTGGACTCTCTGCCGCTCTCAAGACAGACTCCTGGGGTGGGGTCCCTTTTTCTTTGCTCTGAGGGCCAGGAATGTATCAGGCCAACCCCCTGAGGGCCAAGTGGGTGGGGCCAAAGACATATCCCTTGCAATTTAGGCGGGTAATCTATTATTATTATTATTATTATTATTATTATTATTATTATTATTATTCTCTTAGATAGCTTAACACACACAGCTATTGATGCCCAGGTCCCTGGAGGCTCAGTGAGGAGCAGCGCCCATTTCCGGCTGGTTTTCCAGCTACAATCCCTTTGGGAGAGAGAGGATGTGGTCCTGGGATGCCCTGCTCTGGGTGCGAGGGGATGGCTGCCGTGGCCTCCGTGGGGAGCTGCCCTGGGAGACACTGGGAAACTGGTCCCCAATGCAGCAGCCAGACTCTGGGCTGGGATCCCTCTCTTTATTCCTGGCCTCTCTTTTCCACCTTTTTTGGGGGGGGGGCTAGTCCACCTCCTCGTCCAGCTTTGGAAAACCATTTGCAGATGTTTCCTCTGTTGTGCAGTGATGCTGAGCGACGTCACACAGAGTCAAAGTCCCAGGGACTCCTTTGTTTGAAGAAGGAGATTTCAGGGGAGTCATTGTTTTTCTGAAGGGGGGGCGGAAGGCCAAATGAGTTTGGGACCCTCTGATCTGCAGGAAGGAGAGCGTGGCAGCCCTGGCCCCTCCCTGGCAGGACCCTCTCCTCCCTGACTTGGGCCCCCCCCCGCAGGAGCAGATCAGGCCCCCCAGGCCCCCTCCCCTGCTGCAGCCCTGGGACCCCCACCAGATCCCAGAGAGAGAGGAGACTCACCAGATCCCAGGAGGGGGCAGCGAGGCAGCCCTTGCAGGAGAGACACCAAAGCAACACCCCCCTTCCCTACAGGAAAGGACTGAGAGGGAGGGGGCTTGGCACTGGAGGACCTGGCCCCCCCTTGCTTCCTGTCCTCTCTAGGAAGGCAGCTCAGTTCGCTTTAACCCTTGCAGTGCCGAGTCCCCCCAGGTCAGCTCTCTCTCGCTTTGCAGAACCTCATATTCTTATTATTTGTTATTGATTCAGGGCCCCCCCCCCCGGCTCCGCCAATGCCCAGATATCCTTTGGGGGGGGGTGAGGCTCTTGGCTGGACTCTGAGCATCTCCCTCCCTCGGCCAGAAACCAGAGGAAGAGCTTGCAGGGAAAAGGGCTTTGCAGGAGGCAAGGAAGCTCCTCCTAGAATTCAGGAGTGGAGAGATAGGAGGGGATCCCAGGGTCATCTAGTCCAACCCCCAGCAATGCAGGAATCTCAGCTCAAGCATCCATGGCAGATGGCCGTCCGATCTCTGCTTAGAAACCTCCAAGGAAGGAGAGTCCACCGCCTCCCAAGGGAGACCTTTCCCCTGCCCAACTGCTCTTCGATGTCCCTCAAGGCAGCGGGTCCTGAGTTCTAGCCCTGCTGAAAGAATCACACTGGCCACCAAGGAGGAACCAAGCAAAGTTCAAAATAAATAAATCCCATTTTCATCATAAATGAGTAATACTTTCCTATGCATGCTTTTTATACTAATATACAAAAGTATGCCATTTCCCTTTCCAGAAATGCTCAATTGCTAATTCAATGGACTGAAAATGGATGGTTGTTGTTATTATATTTAGGGAAGCTTTTAATGTTTGATGGACTATTGTATTTTAATCTTTTGTTGGAAGCCGCCCAGAGTGGCTGGGAAAACCAGCCAGATTGGCAGGGTGTAAATAAATTATTAATTAATTAATTAATTAATTAAATTGATCAGGTGACTGTTCTCCTTCCGAAAGAGGCAGGTGGAATCTCCACGGTTGCTAATAGCATAGCGTTGAAAGTGCAGGGAAATATGGGGAGCCCTAGAGCATCTGCTTGGCATGCAGAATGTCCCAGGGTCAACCCCTGACATCTCCTGCAAGGGCTGGACAAAATCCCTGCCTGAAACTCTGGGGAGCTGCTGCCAGTCAATGTACACCAGGGGTCCTCGATCTATGTTACGTGGGCTGAATCCAGCCCGTCACGGCCATTTCAGAACCCGTCAAGTGCCCGAGGCTGAAAGCATCTCGCCGCCCGGTCAGTCAGTCCCTGCGTTGCGCTGAGGTAAACGCCACTAGCATGGTGGCAGCTCTACCAATGAAAGGCCAGGGGGTTTCGCTCAGGGATGGGGAAGTGTTGTCTTTTGGCTTGAAGAGCGAAGTTGAGGTTGGCAGAGGAAGGCAGACTTGGATCAATTCGGTTTTGTTACATAGACGTTTACTTTAAAGGTGGGAGAAGGAAGTATAGTCCTATTTCTGTGAGTGGAGCAGTGGTCTTTCCACTCATGTGATTTACATGCTCTGAAAGTTGGGATCTGTTTTGAGATTTAAATTTTAAAAGGGTGGAGTGGAACCGGATATTGACCATCTTGTTAGCCTGGGGAGCCACATTCTGGTTGAAGGAGGCTAAGATTGGTCCCCAAGGCTTGGGATGTCCCTCCTCCCCTGCCATAGGACTTGGAATCCAGGAGAAAACTCTTGGAATAGCCTTTCCAGGTGCTCAGGGACGGACTCACCTGTCCCCATGTCCTTGCACATCTATCACCCAGGGGTGAGTATTGGAGAGAACCAGAGCAGGGACTCAGACCTGCCCTCCTTGCCCCCCACTCTGCACTCCCTTCATGAGGAACTGACAGCCTGACTTTTGCCTTTCAGCTGCTGGAGGAAGATCAGCTGTACCTGCAAGAAAGAGGAGCCATTTCTGTGCCCTGAGCCCCTGTCAGAGAGAAAGGCAGGACAACAACAACAACAATTCTGGTGCACATTGTTGAAAAGTTCTTGCCCCTCCTGATCCGCTGCCCCAAATTGCACTGCAGTGAATTGGGCCAGAGTCCAGCTTGCCAGGATCAAAGAACTGCAGAGAGTTCTGAATCAGAGCGTCAATCCATCTACCTCAGGATGGCCTACACTGATTGGCAGCAACGACTCTCTGAGGTTTCTCTCCCAGCCTTACAAAACACTCGGATTACGTAGAGCATGTTATATATCTGAATTCCCACTCAACAGATTGTAGGAATGCAAAATAGAATCGTAGAGTGGGGAGGGACCCTGGGGGTCATCTAGTCCAACCCCCTGCAAGGCAGGATAATCAGGAGACGCTGGAGAAAGGCGCCCGTTTGGAGAAGAAGAACTGCAGGATCCTCCTGCGCAGCTCCCGGGTCCGGATGCCGTAAATGACGGGGTTGAGCACCGGGGGCAAAATGACGTAGAGGTTGGCAATGAGGATATGTGCATAATGGGGGATGTTGCGTCCAAAGCGGTGGGTGAGGAAGGAGAAGAAGGCAGGAGTGTAGAAGACAAAAATGACTGCAACATGAGAGCCACAAGTGCCCAGGGATTTGAGCCGGGCCTCTTTGGAGGGGAGCCGGAAAACAGACTGCAGGATCAGCACATAGGACAAAAGAATGAAGACCACATCAAGCATGAGGATGGTAATAGTGAACAAGCCATAAATCATATTGATCCGGATGTCGGCACAGGCCAGCTTGGCAATGCCCATGTGCTCGCAGTAGGTGTGGGCAACGATGATGTGGTCGCTGCAGAAGGGCAGGCGGAGAGTCAACAGGGCAATGGGGAGCACAAATAAGAATGTCCTCAGCACAACGGAAGCACACATCCAGGCTACCCTTGCCTTGGTCAAGATGGTGGTGTATCTCAGAGGGTCACAGATGGCCACATACCTGTCAAAGGCCATGGCTAGCAGCACGACAGACTCCATCCCCGTGAAGCTGTGGATGAAGAACATCTGAGCCAGGCAGGCCCCATGGCTGATCTCCCCAAGGCCAAACCAGAAGATGGCCAGCATCTTGGGCAGAGTGGAAGTGGAGAGGCCCAGGTCAATGGCCGAAAGGACGGAGAGGAAGTAGAACATGGGCTGGTGGATGCTGGCTTCCGTTTTGATGATGAAGAGGATGGTGCAGTTGCCCACGAGAGCAACGAGGTAGCCAAGGCAGAAGGGGATGGAGATCCAGGAGTGAAGCGCCTCCAGCCCCGGGACCCCCAGCAGGATGAACGTGGGGGAATAAAAGTGGGTGGCATTCGAAAGGGGCATTCTCCTCCTGGACCCAGCCAGAGAACAGGTCACTGAGACCCTGCCAAGAAGAAGAAAACAGGCCAGCATTTTCCTCCATGGCTCCTCATGGACACATAGACCCTTGCCTAGCAATCCTGTTTCATATTAAGAAAACAATTGTGTGTTTGTGTGGAGGGAATGTGCCTGCTAGCTGGATTTGGCCAGAGTGTAGGTCCCTGTGTCCAAACAAAGAAAATGAAAAAAGCAGTCTGCACGCTGCTGTATGAGGAACTTTCCTGTCTGCTCCTCCTCTCCCACCCATCAATTCATTGGGCCAATTTAGTCTGACAAAACTGGAGGGGGTGGCAGTTCTCCAGTTTCCCCATCCTGTACATGGTTCTGTATTCTTCTGTTGTGTGTCCCCCACCACCACCACCACATTTCCCACTAATGTATCCTTCATTAAAACCAGCCTTTCTCTGCGGGGAACCTGATTCCTCCACCACCACACGCCCTGATCTTCTCATTCACCTCTTGCAGCTCTACATCTCCCTTTTTGAGACACGGTGACCGGAGCTGGACATGCCAATTGCAACAAAGGTTCCTTGGAAGGAGAGGTAACTCGCTCTCCTCCTCCTCCTTCAAAAAATGGTCCCGGCAACTGCCCCTCCCTCTCCATCTCAGCCTCTTAATCTCAGGGTCAAGCCCCATGTTGGGCGAAAAAGTCCCTCAATGTGGGGAATTGGACTAGAAGCACCTTGTGGTCCTTCCAACTTGTCAGTTCTATGATTCTACTACTCCCCTCCTTTCCACTCACCTTGAGAGGACCTTTTGTTCTGCCAGCTCACCTACAGATCAACACAGCAAGGTGTGCTCTGCTGAGCCACAGAGTCAAAGGTCTACTGGCAGCTGCATCGTGGATGGAGGAGCATCCCTCAGATCTGACTCCACTTGGCTGACCAGAAAGCAGCATTTATAGTGTTTCTGTGGAGGCGCTAGGGTGGACATCTCGGGGGGCTGTTTCACTGTAGAAAGAGCCTTGTTCCACCCCAATTCCCATGGCATCCAAACTGTCCAGACTTGGAGCATCTCTTCCAAGGTTACAGAGTCAGGGGGACTGTGGAGAGCGGACCCCAATCCCACCTCCAGGCTTCGGATTCTTTATCATTCTACATCTCCAGCAGACTTGGGAAGAGTGGAACAGAAGGTAGCTTGAAAGAGACAACAGCTTCACAGCTAGAGGGAATTCACAGAGAATCCTGTAATGGCTGGAAAAAAGACCCTGGCTAGGCCCATTATTAAGTGAGGCCAGTGTAACATACACAGGAATGGGAACTGACCACAAGACTAGTAAAAACCAGTTAAAGGGGAAATTAATGGCTGATTGTTAAAGAGAAAAACAACTCCAGATAAGGTACAAGGAGGGTTCTGACACAGATACTAAAATCAAATGGGTTGGGTAAGTGTTTTTCATGAACTATGGCTTGATGAGAGATGGTGAAGCGCAGACAAGGCAGAAAGTGGTTGGGTAAAGGATGAACAGCTAAGATTATGCATATTTTGCCTATGCTGTATAGTCTGTGTCCTAATAGAAATGTAATGCATTACTGAATGAAGTCCTACTGATTGGGGATTTGGTGTGATTTCTTGAAACCACAAGGAGAATCCCGCCCCCAACCTCATACCTGGAAACTGAATACAGTGGTACCTCTGGTTACGTACTTAATTCATTCCGGAGGTCCGTTCTTAAGCCTCTTATTCTGAGGCACGCTTTCGCTAATGGGGCCTCCCACTGTGCACACGCCTCCTGTGCACAATTTCCGTTCACATCCTGGGGCAAAGTTCACAACCAGAAGCAGCGACTTTGGGTTAGCGGAGTTCGTAACCTGAAGCGTTTGTAACCAGAAGCGTTCATAACCAGAGGTACCACTGTACAGGCCTCCTGGCAGCTCTATCTTGCCCTCAGGACCCTGCCCAGGCCACATCCCTCACTGGCCCCATTCTGCACTCTCCCCAAGTGATTTTACCCTGCTGCCATCTGTCTTGGAACTATGACAACTGTTCTTGGTTGCCAGGATGAAGTGGGGTATATGTCTGACCACACCCATTTTGCCACAACCACCTCTGAGATGTGGCTCCCAGAAAGCTTTTGATAAGAAAACATGGCCCTGAGGCTGAAAAAGGGTCACCACCACTGAATAAATCCCTGCTTTTTCAGGACTGGAAACCCAGAATAACATGGCATCAAAAGTTCCAGATTTTATTAGGCCAGAGATATGATTAAAATTAGGAAAGAAACTTGACCATCATTTGTTAAAGCAGTCTATTACAGTATTACATACAGAACGATATAAATATGTCATTTCTGTGTGCAACCTGAGAAACATGGAAGAGATGGAGGAATACTGTAGGTCCTCAGAAATCTCCACTAATTCCATTTCTGGATTTTCATGATCAAAACAAATATCTCCAGTAGAAGGGGTCGACATCCAGGGGGTTGTTCTGTGTTCAGGACCTTATTGAGTGGTGCTGACCCATCTTATAATAACCCCTATGAATCCAGTTGACTCCAGATAGCACCGGTATCTTCATTTATAGGCAATCTTTTATGGAAGCAGGAGGGACTTCATTATCAGAAAGTGTATGAATCTTTTTTATCTAACTCTGGAATGTATATACCAGGAGAACAACCAAGATGACCAAGGAACTGGAAATCAAGCCTTATAAGGAATGGCTGAGGCAATTTGGTATGTTTAACCTGGAAAAGAGGATATGATAACCATCTTCAACCATCTGAACGCAACTTCAACTATCTGAAGCAAGTTTATTTCCTGCTGTTCCAGAGGGTTGGATTCAAATGGATGTTTTTTATTGGGAAATTAATATACACTCTTAACAAAAAAAAGAAGGGGAATGAAACAACATCAGCCAGCATGGTGTAGTGGTTAAGGGTGGTGGACACATAATCTGGTGAACCAGGTTCTCTTCCCCGCTCCTCCACATGCAGCTGCTGGGTGACCTTGGGCTTCTCTGAAGTCTCTCAGCCCCACTCACCTCACAGATTGTTTGTTGTGGGGAAGGAAGGGAAAGGAGATTGTTAGCCGCTTTGAGACTCTTTAGGGTAGTGATAAAGCGGGATATCAAATCCAAACTCCTCCTTCTCTTCTTCTCTTTGGACAAGCAGTTTCCCCACCCCCACCCCCTTCCCACTGCATCAATATGGAGATTGTACTTCCCTTTGGCTTAAGCACTAGATGCTGGGAATAAACATTTATTCATTCCACTGGTCACTCGTCTTGGTTCCTACTTGAACTATATGTGGACACTTCTACATAACTGTTGTTATTGTGTTTGTGATGTGCGTGGTTCATTCTGTCATGAATGCTTTAGCTGAGTTTCTTGCATTCAGGGGGCTGGACTAGATGTCCCTTGGGGTCCCTTTCAGCTCTATAATTCTATGATTCATTCAAAACCAATAAAATGTTTGTAAAAGAAAAAAGAAAGATGATGGTTAGATCCAGTGCTTTTTTCCTGGGGGTACGCAGACCCCTAAAAATTTTGTGAATCTTTGTCCGAATCTCCACTCGGCCAAGCCGATAAGGCCTCGTCTTCCTCCGAGCTGAGCCTTTGAAATCGCCTCCGACGTGTTTAATGACCTGAGCCTTTGATATATATATATTTTTAAAATGATATTTATTAGAGTTTCAAAAAGAGTTACAAAAGTAAAAAAGAAATAGAAATAGAAAAAAGAAACAAAAAATACAAAATACAGAAGAAATAAAAACAATTAAAAATAAATCCATCTTTCCCTGTCTTGCCTTTCATTCACTTATTTCCCTGGCCTCCTCACACCTCCCTTTTTTGTATTCCAGTTCAAATGGTTACTTCAGCAAATCCTTTCCCTCTTTGTTTTTATCTTAATTCTTTATCTTAATATATTATAGCTTTACATTTTCACCTGTTAACAATCCATTTTTACATCCTCCTTCTTAACATTGCTGCTAATACCACTTAATTTCATTCCGACATCATTTTAACATTCATTAATTTTGCAATGTTTCTGTAAATAATCTTTAAATTTCTTCCAATCTTCTTCCACCGACTCTTCTCCCTGGTCTCGGATTCTGCCAGTCATTTCAGCCAATTCCATATAGTCCATCACCTTCATCTGCCATTCTTCCAGGGTGGGTAGATCTTGTGTCTTCCAATACTTTGCAATGAGTATTCTTGCTGCTGTTGTAGATACATAAAGAAAGTTCTATCCTTCTTTGGCACCAATTGGCCGATCATGCCCAGGAGAAAGGCCTCTGGTTTCTTCAGGAAGGTATATTTAAATACCTTTTTCATTTCATTATATATCAGTTCCCAGAAAGCCTTAATCCTTGGGCACGTCCACCAAAGGTGAAAGAATGTACCTTCATTTTCTTTACATTTCCAACATTTATTGTCGGGCAAATGATAGATTTTTGCAAGCTTGACTGGGGTCATGTACCACCTGTATATCATTTTCATAATATTCTCTCTTAAGGCATTACATGCCGTAAATTTCATACCTGTGGTCCTGACCTGAGCCTTTGATAAGGCCTCAAGCACATTCTATCCAGCAGGGTTCCCAGCACAGGGAAGAGACGAGAGTTTCGGCTACATTGTAAAGAGTTTTATTTTTAACCAAGCAGAACAGAAAAGACATCCTCTCTCTATGAAAGCAGAGAGCAACTGAACAAAGGAACTAAGGAACAAAGGAAACAGGAAACCACTAATGCCACATCCCGTGAGACTGCAAGGTCTCTGGAATGTAAACAGAGTCCTGGGACTCCACACAGCTGCACAGTGAGAAACAGAAACTAGCATCCTCCCCCTTTCTGTGAACACCACTGGGCAGTGTGTCAGTACATTATCAGTACAAACCCAATTTCTGTACATAGGTACAGTGTTGATCCTTCGGAACAACCTTGGACAATAAATCAGCAGGAATTTCATTACCTGGCATGTAGGACACCATTATGAGTCCTTTCTGAACACATTCTCTAGCATGTTGCAGCTTCAATTGCAAGTGCTTCGTGCTTTGCTTACAACCTTCAGAAGTCAGCAAAGCCAAACATGCTTTGTTGTCCTGATAAACCTGGATTGGACATTTGACAGGAATTCTCATGTCTTTACACAACTGTAACAACCATTCACAATCCACAAGTGAATAAGACAATGCATTCAGTTCAGCTTCACAAGAACTTAAAAACTTACTGTTGTTTGCTTCTTGCACAACCAATCAAATAGACCCTGGGTGTACATATAGCAAACTCCAGATGTGCTTTTCCTGTCTGTAGTGTCACTTCCAAAACTCGCATCATCAAATATCTCAAGACCACCAGACTTCTGATTGTTAAATGTCAGTCTGTAATGCATAGTGCCTTTCAAATAGTGTGCTATGCGTTTCAGAGCTTTCCAATCCTTAACAGTAGGATTGTTGACTTGTCTGCTTAGCAAGTTACAGCTAACTGCAATGTCAGGTCTTGAATATCTGGCAATGAAATTTAGTTTGCCTAGCACACTTCTGTACAGTGTAGTGTCAGAAAATGCTCCTTCAGTCTCATCTACCTGATAACCTGTTGTCATTGGTGTGTCTACAGGGTTAGCATCCATCAGGTTTAGCTTGGTTAACACATCAGCAATTTTCTGTGACTGGTATACTGGGAATTAAAGCTGCATCACATGATGGACACTTCAAGATGGCGGGGGCTGCTGAGCAGACTGCCAGAGTTTACACCCCGGGGAAAGCTGATACAGTATCCCAGACCATGCAGGGATGTGTTCCTGAAACCGAAAGCTCCACATAAGGGAGGCTTTTGGAGGAAGAGTGAACGAGGGGGGTGTTTCCTGTTCAGGGGGTGAAATCTCCAAAGCAGGAGGAGCAAGGGGAGTTGGTTGCCACGTCATCCCAACCATCACTGCAACCAGCAGGTGGCACTGCTGTGTTTGAAGCAGTGGAAAGTTTTTCCTGGGAGAAGTTTGGGCAGAGTCCAAATGCCAGGATGATCTGCGCAGATGTGGTGACTAGCTGTTCCAGTACAAAGGCTAAGGCAAACATTTGTGGAAGATGGAACTGGTTCAACACATTTACACCACAGAAGGGTCCGATCCACCAGTTGGGTGAAGACTCCTTGGAGGTGCAAAGTGTTGTGGAGTCCGGCACACTTCCCTGTGTTCCATTGAGCTTTCTGGACTTGTAGCAGAGTGTGCACAACGCTAGCTGCTTGGTGTGTAAGCTTGCAGAAGATAGAGTCCACATGCTGTTGTTCAAAACTAACAGCTTTATTTACAGCAGAACAGTAAAAATAAACAAACCATCTGAGACAGCAGGCATCTTGCTTCCTAGCTCGGCAGCAAAAGCGAAAGTCAGACAGAACAAAGAAACAGCTTCTCCAGAAGTTGGAGACAGCTCCTCCCCAGAACAGGCAGGACGATGGGTTCTGAGCTGTTAAGCCTATAAGCTCTGATTCCCCATCACACCCCCTCTCGTCCTGCACTGCTGGGGGCTCGTACGTTTCACCACTTACCCCAAACACAGACCTTTACAGAACTCCCCATGACGCTGAAAGCTCAAGGTTTCATGAACCCATCTGCCAGGTTCTTCTGGCTTGAATAGTACTGCAATCTCACCAAGCCTAACTGGATACTCTGAAACGCATTCTGGAAACGGATGTCTAGGTGTTTGGTTCTGGGCTTAAACTGCCCAGACTCTGCCAACTTCAGACAGGGTTGATTGTCCTCCCACACCGTGACAGACAAACAACAATCCCTGCAGATTTCTTGAACCAAACAAACATAGAATTCCAATTCCCTGCAAAGCTCAGACAGCGCACTGAATTCAGATTCAGTAAAGGAAAGCGCAATGAGACTTTGCTTCCGGGTGTGATGGCCTGGGATTCGGATTCAGATGCTGAACCTAAGGAATCCCAACCTGCACAGGATTCCTCGCCTCCAGAACCAGCTGAGCCAGGGTTGGGGCATGAGCCTGAAGGGTCCTCACCTGTGCTGGATCCTCAGGTACAGACACCAGCTGAGTCTGCTCTGGCGATGGAGGCACCAGAGGACCCATTGCCTGCAGGTGCTCCACTCTCAGCCCCGTCAGAGGAAGCTGGGGTTACCTCTAGGTCCGGTAACTCTCCAGCCTCTCCTGAGCTGCACAGGCTCAAGACAGAGAGGCCGAGGGAACTAAGTTCTTCCAGAAGCTCTTTCCACATTCCGCACACTAATATGGTTTCTCCCCTGTATGAATTCTTTGATGGGAAGTGAGTTTGGAGCTTTCAGTGAAGCCCTTTCCACATTCCACACAATGATAGGGTTTCTCCCCTGTATGAATTCTTTGATGGGAAGAAAGATGGGAGCTCTGACTGAAGCTCTTTCCACATTCCACACAATGATAGGGTTTCTCCCCTGTATGAATTCTCTGATGGGAAGAAAGATGGGAGCTCTGACTGAAGCTCTTTCCACATTCCACACAATGATAGGGTTTCTCCCCTGTATGAATTCTTTGATGGGAAGTGAGATTGTGGCTGTGACTGAAGCTCTTTCCACATTCCACACACTGATAGGGTTTCTCCCCTGTATGAATTCTTTGATGGGAAGAAAGATGGGAGCTCTTTCTGAAGCTCTTTCCACATTCCACACACTGATAGGGTTTCTCCCCTGTATGAATTCTCTGATGGGAAGTGAGACTGGAGCTCATACTGAAGCTCTTTCCACATTCCACACACTGATAGGGTTTCTCCCCTGTATGAATTCTTTGATGGGAAGTGAGATCGGAGCTCATACTGAAGCTCTTTCCACATTCCACACACTGATAGGGTTTCTCCCCTGTATGAATTCTTTGATGGGAAGTGAGTTTGGAGCTCTGACTGAAGCTCTTCCCACATTCCACACACTGATAGGGTTTCTCCCCTGTATGAATTCTTTGATGCAAAGTGAGATTGGAGCTCTTACTGAAGCTCTTTCCACATTCCACACACTGATAGGGTTTCTCCCCTGTATGAATTCTCTGATGGGAAGTGAGATCGGTGCTCCTACCGAAGCTCTTTCCACATTCCACACACTGATAGGGTTTCTCCCCTGTATGAATTATCTGATGCCTAGTGAGAGAGGAGCTCATACTGAAGCTCTTTCCACATTCCACACACTGATAGAGTTTCTTTCCAAGGATATTTTGTTGATGGGAAGTGGAATGGGAGTGCAGCTTTCTCCACAATCCAAATTTTTGGAGTGGGTTCTCCTCTCTGGGGATTTTATCGTGGTCACCTTCCTTCTTGATTTCTGATTCATCACAATCTGCCATGGAGACAAAAAGGGATTAGAGCCTCAGGAACAAATGAAGAAGAACTGAAGGGAGTTCAGTGTGTGTTTATTACCTTTGTTGTTTGTCATTAACCAACATATTTATTATGAGATTCTGTTGAGGTGCTGAATGTTGCTTTGTTTGATATACAGTAGAGGTCAAAATTGTGGAATACCTTTGGAGAAAAGTGTATTTCAGAGGTTTGATGGCTCAAAACACTGCTTCTTTTGGAGTAATATCATTATGTATCAACGGAAAATTACGTATCAACGGAAAATTATGTATCAAATTATGTATCAACGGAAATTGTTTAATTACCCATATTCTATCTAATGCTATAGCCAAATAACCAGAAAAAAGGACAACTTCCTTAGGTTGACTTTTGTCAGTGTCTTTTGTGATTGCTATCAAGTTGGTTGGTTTTTGTGTGTTCTTGTAAAACATAATAAAATTATAGAAATGGCACAAAGAGTTGAGGAGGCTTCCGGTGATCGCGGGAGTGGAAGCAAGCGGGATTCCTCAGTGCTGAGAGAATCCAGCTTTTAATGGAAAAAGGGAGTGCTGCAAGAGCGCCACAGCTCCCCAAACACCCTTGAAAGGATATTCAAGGGGCAGGGTCCTGGCACGGTCCAAGAGCTTATCCTCTGGCTGCCAAGTAACCTCTTTTTCGGAGGCGACGAGAGCGGCGGGGTAGAGAAGCGGACAGCAGGAGGCCATTTCTATCCCTCAAGAGTGAAGCTCCGAGCTTGCACACAGAAGCGGTCAGCTCTCAAGCATTAAGAAATCGAATTGGGACTTTAAAAAATACAAATCCATGGATTAGAGCCAATTTGAAATGGGTAAGGTGGAAAAAAAGGAGATCAGCCTTGCCTGAAATTTAAACTACACACAAGAACAATCTTCAGAGCGGGACAAAAACGTAAGTCAATGCAAACGGATTAAACTGATAATTTATTTGACTGCCTTTTAAAGGACTATAAGGAGTATAAGGATTATAAAGATAGAGAAAAGGGGGAGAGTCGTTTGGAAGGCAATTAATAGTCTTATCAGTGAGTCGGTGGGAAACGTTGGGGGGAGAAGACTCCGAGAGCTTTCTACTTTTGTTTTTAAAAAGATCTGCGCAATTGGCAGCGACGGACTTTAAAACTACTGATTTATTAATTCTAGCCTGTGAAGAGAGACAGAAGATACTAAGAGGGAAAATACTGTTTCTTTACCTTAATTTGGTGGAAGTTTAAAAGAAGTTTGAGAGGAATTAGGAGTGTTTTTGCCCTCTGAAGTTCATACACCCCCCCGCCTCCTTCTCTGCGGAGTATTTGAATGGGATACAAAGAAGCGAACTGCGCCATTTTTGTATCTTTGATGGGGGAGGCTTTTGCCCTTCTCCTTCTCTTCCCCTCTCTTTGAGATTTAACACAGACTTTTATTTGTTTGGTGGCATCTTATGGATTTTGATTTCAAGATATATCTGGCAGGGCAAAAAGCCGAGAATAAAATTTAAGTTCTTAACAGATTTAAAAGAGAGGGGAGGTGAGGACTTCCGGGTCAGTGCCATCGATTAATGGCGGATTCCCTCTGAGTCTCGGAGGGACCAGCTCCGCGGGATCGGGTCTTGCCGCTGCGGCAAAGTGGGGAGCCTTTAAAAATCACAGGCGGGGGAAGCCTGTGAACGTGGGGACTCGGCAGGCACCATTTGCGCCCCCCCCAATCGGCAAAGGGACCCTTTTAAGGGCTCCGGAGCGGGACGGGGTGAGCGGCGCGGTGCTGAGAGTCGACTGCTTCTTCCGCGGAGCGAAGCCGCACAGCCGTGATCGGAGAGCGCTGACTTTTTCCTGGGACAATTGGATTCTAAAGTAACTACTCATGAGGAGGATTAAATTGGATTTAAAAGGAGCTAGAACAAGCTAATTTGATACCGAAGCGGGAAGGTATAAACAGGAAGTCTGCCTTCCCTTCTTGTAAATAGATCAAAGCAAAAAGACTGTAAAGCGGAAACTTGGAAAGATGTTTGAAAAAGACTTAAATCCTAACATCAGGAAAGCGGTCTCCCCTCCAGATTGCAGGAGTGGAGGGGGGAAAGTTTGAGGTTTATTTACCTGCAAAAACAAGAGGAAAAGGAAGCTAAAATCCGCTGCCTAAAATCTGGGAACGGACTGCCCCCAGACAAGGAAAGCCGCTCAGTGGAAAGCTTATCGGTAAGCAGAGGATTTTTGATTTAGCTCTGCAAAAAGAGATATAGTGTTTCTGGACTTCTACTGGCTTTAAAGTAACTCTTTAAGTGGACTGAAACTGTTGTTTTTTAAGTGAATTGGGGGACTTATAAGGACTATATTTGTATTTTAAAAGTTGTAAGTTCTGGCTGTTACTGTGTCCCCCTAGAGGAGGCTTGACATTTGTTACAATAACAACTGAGTTGGAAAATTCCTTTTCAAAACAAACCCTCAAACCGTGGGATTGACCTTGGATTCCCATGAGAGTGTTATGGCAGATGGAAGAGGAACGTTAGAGCTGGCGCAGGAAAAGACTACTAGGTCTGGCAGACACTATCGGACAGACACTGCGCAGCAGCGAAGGGCTTCAACATCTGGAGCATCTGGAATACCAGGGGCTGCCCCTCCACAGGTCAAACCAAAAGTTATGTCAACCGAAGACGTTTTGGCACATGCACTTGGAAAAATTAATGAATCCTTGGAAAATTTAGCCAAGCAGGTAGCTGAGACAAATAAACAAGTAGCTGAAGCATCAGTTAAAATTGACCTGAATACTACAAGCATTAATAATTTGGGACAGAAGGTCACTACCAATACACAATCCATTGAAAAATTACTGCAGGAATCTGCTTTGACCAGAAAGATAGCTGAAGAAGCAAAAGACATTGCAACTGCTACCCAAGAGAAGATACCACCAGTATACAAGCAATTGGAGGACCAAAGTTTGACACTGTCCATGATTGAATTGAAAGAGAAACAAAAGAATTTAAGAATTAGGGCTGTACCAGAACGTGAGAAAGACAAGCTGGCTGACTTTCTTACACAGGAATTTACAGATTTTTGGCAACAGGACTTGGGGAAGGAAGAATTCAAGATAGTGAGTGCATTTAGACTTAGAAGAGGACAAAGGAGGAACAAGGTGAGGGACTGTTTGATTACTTTCCGAACAAAAGAGGAGAGAGATAAAATTTTGAATCTGCACTATCAAAGGACTCTGGAAATTGACGACTCAAGAGTGGCGATATTTAAGGATATTCCAAAACATCTTTTGGATTTAAGGCTTAACTACGGTGACCTAGTTGCCCTGCTGAGAAGAAATAGAATTCTCTTTAGGTGGGAATTTCCCCAAGGACTATCCTTTAAATATAAAGGAAGAAAGATAAAAATAAGATCAGTTAACGACAAAGACAGGTTTTTGAAAGACCACGAAGAAGATCTACAGAAAGAAGCGGAATCCGGAGAAGAGCCAAGAGCACTGGAAAAAGGAATACTAGATATAGCAAACCTATCCTTTGGATTACACGGCCCAGAGAAAGAGACACCACCGACAGAACAAGAACAGACACTTGGAGCAGTTGGAGGTAAAGTGAAGTAACCCCACCATGGCTCTGCAACTTTTAAGTTGGAATTGTAATGGCCTTAACTCCCCTCGGAAGAGAAAAAGTGTTTTTCACCTACTAAAAAAGGAACAATTGGACTTGATTTGTCTACAAGAAACGCATGTAACAAGGTTACACAGGAAATTACTCATTAACAAGAGATTGGGACAGGAGTTTATTTCATCTGATAAAGTCAAAAAAAGAGGAGTTGTGATATATGCAAAGGAGAGACTATTACCGAAACTAATCTTTAAAGATGAACAAGGAAGATTCCTGGCAATTGAAATTCAAGTACAAGGAGAGAAATTTCTGATTGTAGGAATTTATGCACCGAATGAGGGGAAATCTGAATTCTTTAAAAAGTTGCATGAGATTTTATTGGACTATTTAAGAGTATAACCTGATATTGATGGGGGACATGAATGGAGTAGTATCTACAAGCATGGACAAGGCACAAAGGCAGGTAGTCACCAAGGATGGTAGACTACCAAAAACCTTTTTTGAGATGACAGACAATATGGACTTAGTGGACATTTGGAGAACAAAGAATCCCTTGGGAAGAGAGGGAACCTTCTTTTCTGAAGCCAAGATGACATGGACTAGAATTGACCAAATATGGGTAACTAGAGGAATGGCACCAAAGATAAAGAAAGTGGAAATCTGCCCAAAAACTTGCTCCGACCATAACTCTTTAAGGATGGAGATGAAGCAAATATCAACTGGCTCCTTCAGATGGAGGATGAGTGACACCCTATTTGGAGATGAAGAAGTCTATAAAAAGGCCCCAAAAACTTTGAGAGACTATTTTGAAATAAATATGAACACCAATGTAGAAAAAAGAGTAATCTGGGACGCAAGCAAAGCTGTTATGAGAGGGTTTCTGATACAACAGAATGCAATAAAGAAGAGAAATCAAAATGAGAAGAAAGATAAAATTTTGGAGAAAATAAAAGAAAGTGAGAAGAAATTGAGGGCAAAACCAAAGTCGCAGGAAATTTTGAGAGAAATAAAATTATATCAAGTACAATATATGGAAATGATGAATCAGGAAATAGAATGGAAAATTAAACAAATGAGACAAAAGACATTTGAATCAGCCAACAAATGTGGGAAACTGCTGGCTTGGCAAATGAAAAAAAGACAAAAACTAAATACTATTACAAATTTAGAAGTGGAAGGAAAGAACATACATAACCCAATTGAGATTAGAAATTGTTTCCAGAAGTACTTTAAACAATTATATTCACAAGGGCCTGAGAAAGAAATGGACATAGACCGATTTTTGAAAACAAATGGATTACAGAAAATCTCCCAAGAAAGCAAATTAATGTTGAACTATAAAATATCTGAACAGGAAGTAGAAGGTGCCATTCAAAATATGCAATTGGGCAAATCTCCAGGACCGGATGGGCTGACTTCTAGATATTATAGATCTTTGAAAGAGTGGCTATTACAACCTTTGAAGGAAGTCTGCAATGAAATTTTGGAAGGGAAAAGGGCACCAGAGTCGTGGAAAGAGGCGTATATTACACTTATAACGAAAACAGAGACTGAAAAGACTCAGCTTAAGAACTACCGCCCTATATCGTTACTTAATGTGGATTACAAAATTTTTGCTGACATTCTGGCCAAGAGATTGAAAAAAGTATTGATGGAAGAGATTCATAAAGATCAAGCGGGCTTTCTCCCGGGAAGACACTTGTCTGATAATTTGAGGAATATAATTGATATATTGGAAAAACTAGAAGTGAATATAAACACTAAAGCAGTTCTGATATTTGTGGATGCGGAGAAAGCTTTTGACAACATCTCTTGGAGTTTTATGAAGAAGAACCTACAGGGGATGGGGGTAGGCCAAGGTTTTGAAAATGGTATAGGTGCAATATATTCTGAACAAAAGGCAAAATTAATTGTAAACAATGTGGTGATGGAAGAATTTAAGATAGAAAAAGGGACATGACAGGGGTGCCCAATCTCTCCATTGCTTTTTATATCGGTCCTGGAGGTTCTGCTGAACATGATTAGAAGGGACCGGTTGGTTAAAGGCATACAGGTCGGAGCCAAACAGTACAAATTGAGAGCATTTGCAGATGATTTAGTATTGACGTTACAGGAGCCAGAATCTAGTACCAAAAGGGTTTTAGAACTAATTCAAGAATTTGGTCAAGTGGCAGGATTTAAACTGAACAAGTCAAAAACTAAGGTTTTAGAGAAAAATTTAACACCAATCGAAAGAGAGAGGTTTCAGAATGAGACAGGTCTAACTGTGGTTAAGAAAGTGAAATATTTGGGGATTAATATGACAGCAAAAAATAGGAACTTATTTAAAGATAATTATGAAAAATGTTGGATGGAAGTGAAAAAAGATTTAGAAATTTGGTCAAATTTGAAGCTTTCCTTGTTGGGTCGAATTGCAGTTATAAAGAAGAATGTTTTGCCTAGAATGTTGTTTTTGTTTCAAACATTACAGATTGTGGACAAAATGGATTGTTTCAAGAAGTGGCAGAAAGATATTTCTAGATTTGTCTGGCAGGGCAAGAAGCCCAGAATAAAATTTAAGATATTAACTGATGCAAAGGAAAGAGGCGGATTTGCCCTGCCAGACTTTAAACTTTACTATGAATCAGCAGCATTCTGCTGGCTGAAAGACTGGCTGCTTCTTGAGAACACAGACCTTTTGGACTTAGGTTTTAACAACGTTTTTGGTTGGCATGCATATTTGTGGTACGACAAGGTTAAAGCACATAAAGCATTTAAGAACCATATTGTCAGGAAAGCTTTGTTCAATGTTTGGATAAGATATAAGGATTTATTGGAAAATAAAACCCCAAGGTGGGTGTCACCAATGGAAGCAAAGGCCCAGAAAAAGCTCAATATGGAGGCCAAATGGCCGAAATATTGGGAAATCTTGGAACAAGAGGGAGACAGATTAAAACTGCAGAGCTTTGAGAAACTAAAAAACAAAGTGCGAGATTGGCTTCATTATTATCAGATAATGGAGGCATATAATTTGGATAAGAAAATTGGCTTTCAGGTGGAAAAATCAAAATTAGAAACAGAACTGTTAGAACCCAAAAGTAAGATTTTGTCCAAGATGTATAACTTGCTGTTGAAATGGAATACTCAGGATGAAACGGTGAAATCTGCTATGATTAAATGGGCACAAGATGTTGGACATAACATTATGTTTGCTGACTGGGAACAGTTGTGGACCACAGGTATGAAATTCTTTACAATATAGCCGAAACTCTCGTCTCTTCCCTGTGCTGGGAACCCTGCTGGATAGAATGTGCTTGAGGCCTTATCAAAGGCTCAGGTCAGGACCACAGGTATGAAATTTACGGCATGCAATGCCTTAAGAGAGAATATTATGAAAATGATATACAGGTGGTACATAACCCCAGTCAAGCTTGCAAAAATATATCATTTGCCCGACAATAAATGTTGGAAATGCAAAGAAACTGAAGGTACATTCTTTCACCTTTGGTGGACGTGCCCAAGAATTAAGGCTTTCTGGGAAATGATCTATAATGAAATGAAAAAGGTATTTAAATATACCTTCCTGAAGAAACCAGAGGCCTTTCTTCTGGGCATTGTCGGCCAATTGGTGCCAAAGAAGGACAGAACTTTTTTTATGTATGCTACAACAGCAGCAAGAATACTTATTGCAAATGATTGGAAGACACAAGATCTACCCACTTTGGAAGAATGGCAGATGAAGGTGATGGACTATATGGGATTGGCAGAAATGACTAGCAGAATCCGAGACCAGGGAGAAGAGTCGGTGGAAGAAGATTGGAAGAAATTTAAAGACTATCTACAGAAATATTGTAAAATTAATGAATGTTAGAATGATGTTGGATTGAAATTAAGTGGTTTCCAGCTGTAATGCTTTAAGAGAATATGAAAAAAAAAGGATTATAAATAGGTAATAATATAATGGTAAGGATTTGCTGAACTAACCATTTGTGGTGGAATACAAAAAAGGGAGGTATGAGGAGGTCCGGGAAACAAGTTAAAGGAAAATAAGCAATTGAAAATTTATGTGTTTTTAAATTTTCTTCATTCTGTATTTTTGTTATTTATCTGTTTTTTCTCTTTTTTATTTTATTGTAATATTTTAAAAAATCTTAATAAATATCTTATAAAAAAAGAGAGAGAGAGAGAGAGGAGGCTTGGCCCTGCCAGATATGAGATTATATTATGAAGCATCGTGCATATGTTGGTTGAAAGAATGGATGAAATTAGAAAATACAGATTTGGAAGGATATGACAATAGATTCGGTTGGCACGCATATTTATGGTATGGAAAAAAACGAGTGCATAAAGGTTTCAAAAATCATATTATTAGAGGATCTCTGATTGAGGTATGGGGTAGGTACAAAAACCTACTTGAACCAAAAATACCACACTGGTTATCACCATTAGAGGCGATGAGTGTTAAAAAGATCAATATGACTGGGAGGTGGATAACATATGGAAGTTTAATTGAGAAAGAGGGAAGTAAGTGGAAAATGAAACCATATGAAGAAGTGAAAGAATATGTAAATGATTGGCTGCATTATTTTCAGATTAATGAAATGTTTAGAAAAGAGGTTGCAGAAAGGGGCTATTCTGAAAAAGAATCTTCAAAGAGAAGTATTGAATAACGAAGTTAAAAATTTATCTATGATGTATAAATTATTATTAGAATGGCATTTGAAGGATGAAGAGGTTAAATCAGTTATGATTCAATGGGCCAAAGACTTTGGATATAACATTCAATTTGATGATTGGATAAAATTGTGGAAGGAAGGGATGAGATTTACGGCATGTACCACAATTAAAGAAAATGTTATGAAAATGATATATCGATGGTATATAACACCAGTTAAATTAAGTAAGATGTATAAGGTGAGTAATAAATGTTGGAAATGTAAGGAGAAAGAAGGGACATTTTATCATATGTGGTGGGAACGTGGAAAAATGAAGTGCTTCTGGGAAATGATATATAATGAGATAAAGAAAATACTGAAATATACATTTGTTAAAAAACCAGAAGCATTTCTATTAGGAATATTAGGTTGTGAAATAAAAAGGAACGATCAGAAAGTATTTCTGTATGCAGTAACAGCAGCCAGAACTCTTTTGGCCCAGAAATGGAAACAAGAAGAAATGCTACGATTGAAGAATGGAGATCGAAATTAATGGATTACGCGGAACTGGAAAGATTGACAGGGAGGATTCGCAACCAACAAGACCAAAGATTCACTGAGGACTGGAGTAAATTTACAGAATATATTAAAAATATTTGTGATAGTGATATAACGTTTGAAAGTTTTCAAGAAGCTCTGTAAGAAGATTTGGTAGAAATATTGTTTAAACAACATGGGAAGAAAAGATATATATAATGCAATATGTGATAATTACGGAAAATTATCAGACATGTTGATGGAAGTCTAAAAGAAAAAAAAGATATGTGATGAGTTTTTGATGTTTAATGATGTTATAAATTTGTTTTTATTGGAAAATTAATAAAAATCATATTAAAAAAAACAAAACAGAAAGCGATGTAAAATTGTACTGTTAAGTGAACAAGGCTACAGTTACGAAGAAATTGATGAAATATTAGGAAAAACTTAACCAAAGCAGGCATTTCTATATTTTTGAAGAGGTATAAGGAGACTCAGTCACTACAAAATCAGACCGGTAAAGGCAGGGAAAGGTGCACAAAGGCAAGTGACGATGGACGAGTGGAGAGACTGTCCCTACATGACAGAAGAAAATCATCTGGTGTATACAAGATGACATGGCGCAATGTAATGTGAAGTTGAGTGCAAGGACTGGTCTAAATGTTAGAATTCTAAGGAAGAAGCCATTGTCATCTCTCAAGCAAAGGTTGAAAAGATTAAACCCATGTTAACTAGACAGCGGAACAATGGGACAATGTTATTTGGTGTGATGAGACCCAAAACTCCTTGCTTGGTAGTGATGGCATGACATACGCAAGGAGAAGAATCAGAGAAGATTTACATCCTACTTGCATTACACCGACCGTGAAACACCCAGATAGTGTGTTGATCTGGGGTTGTAGGGCAGCAAAAGGTGTGGGCAAAATTTACGTCATTAATGGGAATGTAAATGCCCTAAAATGCATAAATGAAATATTTGCGCCCAAACTGAAGCGTTCCTCAGGTGATCTTTTCCCAGATGCTGAAGCATATTGTCAGGGAACTGCCATCGGTTCAGGAGGGAGAGAGGAAAAGCCGAATGGATTACAGAGAGCCTCCAGGGATCATGGGAAGCAGCCCCCCTTCAAAGGAGGAGAGTAAACACGCCTCCAGTGGAGCGGAGCTGCAGGAGTCGGAAGAGGCAAGACGGTGCCAGGACAACTTGCCTGGCCAAAGCGGGGAGGAGAGGGGTCCTTCGTTACCCACGCTCTCCTTGCGCAGAAAGCATCCGTGCAGAGAGGGGAGGTGCAGACTGGGCGTCAAGAAGCTGCTTTGCTGGGGAAAGTTTAGGAACCGCCCACTCACGGATTCTGCCAGCGACTGAGTCAGCCACGGGAGAGTGGCGCTCCGGACAGATAAGGTTTATTTTGGCAGCAAAAGAAAGGCTTCACAGCCAAGCAGGGAGATATTTGCCTGCTTGCTCTCGAGCAACCCCTTGGAAACATTCCACACACACACACACATATATATATATATATATATATTCTATTTTATACTTCAACAGGATTCCTCTCCATGTCATGTTGCTGCTGTGTGCAAAAGGTGCTTTCAGGATAAAGATATTTCACTGCTGGAATGGGCTGGGAATAGCCCAAACTTTAACCCAATCAGAAATCTATGGAGCCGATTAAAGAAACTTGTTAGTCAGAAGCAACCCAGCAATAAAGTCCAATTAACAGAGGCAATAATTTAATCTTGGTTTCACGTTATTACAGCTGCAGAACTAAAAACTTGGTTCATATCATGGGAAGGCATTGTAAGGCCGTAATTAAAGCTAAAGGTTGCCAATGGTTATGACTGCTGTTCTAATAAATGGTTATGACTGCTGTTCTAATAAATACTCCTTCATAAAAATTCTTTCATTACATTCTTCATTAAATTATCTTTCCATTGATATATAATTTAATGGTATTACTCCACACAAAAGTGGTGTTATGTGCCATCAAACCTCAGAAATACACTTTTCACAAAAGGTTTCCACAATTTTGGCCACTAGGAGAAGTTGTTCACTTTAAAGTTAATGTTCTTTTTATATGGGATCAGATTATTATTATTTATGTTTCATGTTTATAAATGTGTTGGAAGCCATGTTTATATATGTGTTGGGGCAACCCAGCCAAATGGGCAGGGTATAAATAAAAAATATTATTATTACTACAGTGGTACATCGATTTAAGAGCAGCCCTGTTCCGGAAAAGATTAAGTTTGTAAAGCATCTTCATCATCAGCGTCATCAGCATCACTGCTACTAAACCATCGGAAGATGCAGACATTGCGTCTTCCTTGCCTCAGCAGACAACGAAAGTCAGAAAGAACAAAGAAACAGCTTTCCCAGATGTTGAGAAAGCTCCTCCCCAGATGCAGGACACTCTGAGCTGTTAACCCTGTAAGCTCTAAACTTCACAACTTATCTTTCCTAACAATTCTGAAGCTGACATTTAAGATGGCTTGGGCAGTTCAGACCAGCCCGGTCGTGGTAGAAAAAGGAATAATTTGAGGAAGATTGTTCAAAGAAAAAACTGTAAGTTACTGTTTATTGTGGGGGTGTTAGGTTCCCAGGTGTTATAGGGGCCACGGTTGAACTCTGTGAAAATAGATGAGGTTGGTCACATAGAGGTATTTTTTGAATTTCCAGGCTAATATGATGATCCCTATGCAAAAGCCTTTGACTGTGTCGACCACAGCAAACTATGGCAAGTTCTTAAAGAAATGGGAGTGCCTGATCACCTCATCTGTCTCCTGAGAAATCTCTATGTGGGACAAGAAGCTACAGTTAGAACTGGATATGGGACAACTGATTGGTTCAAAATTGGGAAAGGTGTACGACAAGGCTGTATATTGTCTCCCTGCTTATTTAACTTATATGCAGAATTCATCATGCGAAAGGCTGGGCTGGATGAATGTGGCGCCCAACGTGGGGCCGGAATTAAGGGCCGGAATCCCAAGCCGGAATTAAGATCGCCGGAAGAAATATCAACAACCTCAGATAAGCAGATGACACAACCCTGATGGCAGAAAGTGAGGAGGAATTAAAAAACCTTTTAATGAGGGTGAAAGAGGAGAGCACAAAATATGGTCTGAAGCTCAACATCGAAAAAACGAAGATCATGGCCACTGGGCCCATCACCTCCTGGCAAATAGAAGGGGAAGAAATGGAGGCAGTGAGAGATTTTACTTTCTTGGGCTCCATGATCACTGCAGATGGTGACAGCAGTCACGAAATTAAAAAACGCCTGCTCCTTGGGAGAAAGGCGATGGCAAACCTAGACAGCATCTTAAAAAGCAGAGACATCACCTTACCAACAAAGGTCCGTATAGTTAAAGCCATGGTTTTCCCATTAGTGATGTATGGAAGTGAGAGCTGGACCATAAAGAAGGCTGATCGCCGAAGAATTGATGCTTTTGAATTATGGTGCTGGAGGAGACTCTTGAGAGTCCCATGGACTGCAAGAAGATCCAACCTCTCCATTCTGAAGGAAATCAGCCCTGAGTGGTCACTGGAAGGACAGATCATGAAGCTGAGGCTCCAATACTTTGGCCACCTCATGAGAAGAGAAGACTCCCTGGAAAAGACCCTGATGTTGGGAAAGATGGAGGGCACAAGGAGAAGGGGACGACAGAGGACGAGATGGTTGGATGGTGTTCTCGAAGCCACAAACATGAGTCTGACCAAACTGTGGGGGGCAGTGGAAGACAGGAGTGCCTGGCGTGCTCTGGTCCAGGGGGTCACGAAGAGTCGGACACGACTAAACGACTAAACAACAACAACAACGATGATGATCCCACAGGGAGCCTTACCAAGAGAGGCCACGATCCCACGAGTCTCCTCCATGACGTCCTTATGCAGAGCTCTCTGGTCAGGATCCAGCAATGCCCACTCCTCATCCGTGAAACGAACAGCGACATCTTCAAAGCACACTGGACCCTAAAAGAAAAAGGGAAATGTCCTCCTCTGAGACAGCAGAAATATGATCTGCTACACAATGCTCTGTTGTTTCCTTGCAGTGTTGTTTCAATAGGATTGTTTTGCAGCACATTTAAATTATGGGTGCTTATTTTATTCTGTGTTTTAATTATGGGTATCCGTTTTTGTGCAAATAGGTGGAACTCCACCTTGTGTTTCCCAAGTCATTCCACCTACGCAAGCGTTCCAGTTTCCCCAATGGAAGGATCCACTTTCTCCTCTTCTCGTGAGTTGTTCTGGGAAGGTTCCCTCCCAATGCCCTAGAGCCAAATTCAAGGGGTTCATGGGGGCATGGAGAGGGGGAGGAATGGGGGGCAGGCCCCATTTTCCAGCGGATGGGGCTGGTTAGGTGAATCCAGGCCGCTATTTGTTCTCGTTTGTCCACTGCTTAGAAACCAATTTTTGCATTCAGTTATCAATCTAGAAATAAAATAAGCGTGTTTCGGATGGCCATCTGTCTTGGATGATCTATCAGAGATTCCTGCATTGCAGGGGGTCTCCTGGCTCTGAGAGACAAGCAGGGAGGGTGGCTTCTGGCAGAAGGAGAGGGAGCCCCCGGTGGCTCCTCCTTCTCCTGACTCACCTCTGCCTCTCGACCTTCTTCTCCCACTCGCCTCCTTCCTCTTCTGCCTCTGATTCTGCACTGCATTCTGCCACAGAGTCTCCCAGCTCACTAAGCCCTGTTACCCCTTTAGCTTCTGACACCTCCTCTTCCCAGACTTCTCCCTCTTCTGCCTCTACCCGCTCATCCTTCCTCCACCTCCACTCCTTCGGCTCCCAGCCATCATCCCTTCCTGGTTCCCCGGCTGCTTCCTCCCACCATTCCTCTGTGCCCAACAGTCCATGACATTGCTCCATCCCTCAGCCTCTGTCCCCACAAGGCAGCTTCCCCTGACCTGATCTGGTTCCACAGCCGCTGCTTCCCTTCTGCCCCCATGAAAAGATGGATCAGGAAGTCTTGCCGGCATCCTTCTGTCACCTGCAAAAGAAAAAAGGTAAGCAGGACGCCAGGAGTACCTGATTCTCTCACAGGTGAAACAGGGCATCTCTAACTACAGATGGGCCTTTGAGAAAGACTTACCTGCTGAGAGTATTTGGACGTTTGTGCCCATTTCATATGTTAGTTGTGCAAAAATACATCTCCCTTCCTCTGGACCCTTCCTCCCAACTGTCTCTCCCCAAAACAAGATGAAAAGAACCCTCAGATGAGTTGGAAAACCAACAGAATGAAACCAAACAGAGAAAAACCACCTTCCTCCTTACCCAGTGGTCGCTCTCTGGTGTCCAACAGAGGCCTCTCTGCCTCACAGGAATCCAGGTCCATTTCTGCAAAGAGATCCTTTCCCTGGAAAAGAAACAAGGATTCAAAACAGAGAATGGGGGAAAATATAAGAAAGAGAATGACAAAGACTTGAAGGGTGTGAGATCTCATTCCATGGATTCTTTCCCAGAAAAAGGATGGGCCATCAACAGACCATTATGGGATGTTCTCTGTCCTGTTTGGAGCCCCTTGGGAGTATCCAGAGGTAAGTCTCTCTCACCTGCTTTCTCTCCTCTGCCTGACTCAGGAGGAAACCTTCGGCCAGGGCCACCGCCTGGGAACTGGTCTCCGCTCCACATTCCCTCACCCAGCTCTCCATCTCCAGGGGAAGGACAGCCAGGAACTGCTCCAAGATCACCAGGTCCAGCATCTCAGCTTTTGTGTGCCTTTCCGGCTTCAGCCATTGGTGGCAAAGGTGGTAGAGTCGGCTGCAAACCTCTCGGGGTCCTTTGGCCTCCTGGCAGCAGAACTGCCTCACCTGCTGGCTCTGCACCTCTGAGGGAAGGGTGTCCTCCTCACCCAGGATCTTCTGCACAGAGTTTTCCCAGAATCCCCCACTGCTCCCAGTTTGGTTGGCATGGCCTCTTCCTGCTTCAGGGCCAGCTGAGTCTCGCTCATCCATCTGTGCTCTCAGGAAGCCTCTGAGAGATCGGAAGGAACCCTTTGGTCTTCTGCCAAGTTCTGTCTGTCTTAAGGAGAGGAGCTAGCAAATCCTACAAAGCAAATACATTGTTCTGTTACAAAAGTTGTCTAATATCAGGAGAAGAAAAAGGTTCCCTGAGCAAGCATGGATGAGTCTTGCTGGGAAGCAGGGTAGGACTGCACCACATCCCAGACCATTAGCTATCTTTTTTGGGGGGAAAGAAGAGTAGGAGAAGAAATATGTCTCTAGCCTTCTAGCAATGCAAATTGTGGAGGCAACTGAAGGGATTTCTGTGAGATTAATCAACCTAGTTTCTGCTGCTTTCCAGTCAGTGCATGAAGTCAGACCTGACTGACGAGGAAGTCATTTGTATCTTGTGGGAAATGGATGCCTGGCTCTAGTGGGGGTCCTCACTCGGGGGTCTCAGGAGTTGCTCTCCCCCCACCCCCACTCCCCTGCTTCTGTCTCCTTTTCTTGCACTTGGACTCTCTGCTGCTCTCCAGACAGACTCCTGGGGTGGGGTCCCTTGTTCTTTGCTCTGAGGGCCAGGTGTGTAACTGGACAACCCCCTGAGGGCCAAGTGGGTGGGGCCAAATACATCTTTGAAATTTAGGCAGCTAATTTATTATGATTATTCTCTTAGATGGCTTAACACACACACAGCCACTGATGCCAAGGTCCCTGGAGGCTCAGGGAGTAGCAGCGCCCATTTCCGGCTGGTTTTCCAGCAACAATCCCTTTTGTACGGAGAGGATGTGGTCCTGGGATGCCCTGCTCTGGGTGCGAGGGGATGGCTGCAGTGGCCTCCGTGGGGAGCTGCCCTGGGAGACACTGGGAAACTGGTCCCCAATGCAGCAGCCAGACTCTGGGCTGGGATCCCTCTCTTTATTCCTGGCCTTTCTCTCCCACCTTTTTTTTGGGGGGGGGGGCTAGTCCACCTCCTCCTCCAGCTTTGGAAAACCATTTGCACGTTCCCTCTGTTGTGCAATGGGACTCCTTTGTTTAAAGAAATGAGATTTCGTGGGAGTCATTGTTTTTCTGAAGGGGGGGGAGGCCAAATGAGTTTGGGATCCTCTGATCTGCAGGAAGGAGAGCGTGGCAGCCCTGGCCCCTCCCTGGCAGGACCCTCTCCTGTCTGACTTGGGGTCCTCCCCCTGCATGAGCAGATCTGGCCCCCCAGCATGAGGGACTCTCAGCATCTCCCTCCCTTCATCAAGAGATCTCAGAGACATTTAAAACATCCTTTCAAATCTCCAAGTCTGCTGCTGCTGCTGCTGCCCTGAGTGCTGGAAGGAAGACCTGCTCCCTGCAAGGCCCTTTCCCACCTGGCCTGGGGGGCGAGGACCAGACTCCCCCTGCTCAACAGAAGAGACTCCGGGGAGGCCGGAGGGACATTGCCCTGCTGTGAATCCTGGGGAGCCCAGACTCACTGGAAGAAACTCTGGGGCTGGGGCAAATCTTTTAAAATAGTTTTTAATCTGTGGCGCTTTCAATGCTGGGTGTTGGTTTTTTTCTTTGTTGGGGGTGGGATAAACGTTTAGTTGGTGCTGGGGATTAGTTTAATTTCAGTACAAATGTAAGTTGTTGTGTATTGTTCTTGTTTTTTAAATTAGTTTTTAGGACTGACAAAACCCGGGACCAGGAGGAAGGGATGCTGGATGAAGATTGGATTGTCTTCCTTTTTTTTGTTACCAGGATTGTTTTATAAAATTGATGAATGTTAGAAGGATGTTGAAATGGAATGGCTTAGCCCTAGTAAAAATGTTTAAAGAATTAGGAAAGAATATTATGGTTATTAAGTTGTAATCATTTAACTTGTTTTTATTATTGCTTGTAAGCCGCACTGAGCCCGGCCTTGGTTGGGGAGGGCGGGGTATAAATAAAAATTATTATTATTATTATTATTATTATTATTATTAGAAGTTGGTAAAAATAAGACTTAAGCTTTAAGTTTGAAGGTTTTCTACAAGATAAGATGATAATAGATTAAGGTAATGCAATGAAAGATTAGGTTAAACAAAGAGGGAAAGGATTTGCTGAATTAATAAACTGAATTGGAATACAAAAGAGGGAGGTGTGAGGAGGTCCGGGAAATAAGCAAATGAAAGACAAGCAAAGGAAAGATGGAATTGTTTTTAACTATTTTTATTTTTGTATTTTTCTTTTTTCCCCTTTTCTTTTTTCATTTTTGTAACATTTTAAAAACCTTAATAAAATATCTATAAAAAAAAAAGGAGGTTAACTACAGAATAGATATTTAACACAGTAGGGCAGGGTGAGTCTGGGCCTCATCCTCTAGGCCAGGTGGAAAGGGCCTTTCTAAAAAGGAGAAGAAAGAGGAGGAGGAGGAGGAAGAGGAAGCAGCCTCTAGCTCTCCTAGAAGGAAGATTGCAATGCAAAATGTGGAGGCAACTGAAGGGATTTCTGGGAGATGAATCAACCTATTTGCTCCTGCCTTCCAGTCAATGCATGAAGTCAGAACTGACTGACAAGGAAGTCATTTGTATCTTGTGGAAAATGGATGCTTGGCTCTAGTGGGGGTCCTCACCTGGGGATCCTCATGAGTTGCTTCCCCCCACCCCCACTCCCCTGTTTATGTCTCTTTCTCTTGCACTTGGACTCTCTGCCATTCTCAAGGCAGACTCCTGGGGTGGGGTCCCTTTTTCTTTGCTCTGAGGGCCAGGAATATATCTGGACATTATTATTCTATTAGATATCTTAACACACACACAGCCACTGATGCCAAGGTCCCTGGAGGCTCAGGGAGTAGCAGCGCTCATTTCCGGCTGCTTTGCCAGCAACAATCCCTTTGGGAGAGAGAGGATGTGGTCCTGGGATGCCCTGCTCTGGGTGCGAGGGGATGGCTGCCGTGGCCTCCGTGGGGAGCTGCCCTGGGAGACACTGGGAAACTGGTCCCCAATGCAGCAGCCAGACTCTGGGCTGGGATCCCTCTCTTTATCCCTGGCCTTTCTCTCCCACCTTAACTTCCTTCCTTCCTGTGGGGTTTTTTTTGGGGGGGGGCTAGTCCACCTCCTCGTCCAGCTTTGGAAAACCATTTGCAGATGTTTCCTCTGTTGTGCAATGAGGCTGAGCGACGTCACACAGAGTTAAAGTCCCAGGGACCCCTTTGTTTAAAGAAGGGAGATCTTTTCTGAAGGGGGGGCGGAGGGTCAAATGAGTTTGGGATCCTCTGATCTGCAGGAAGGAGAGCGTGGCAGACCTGGCCCCTCCCTGGCAGGACCCTCTCCTCCCTGACTTGGGGTCCCCCCCTCTTCCCGGCTCGAGCTCTCTCCTTCCCTGACCTTCCTCCTGGGGAGTCTGGCAAAAAGCTCTGGCTCTCAGCCCCGGGGCTCCTTCCTCCTCTGGGTAGCAGGAGCATATGGGGGGGTCTTTGCACCCCTGACCCTCTCCTCCCTGACTTGGGGTCCCCCCCCGCAGGAGCAGATCAGCCCCCCCCGCCTCCTCCCCTGCGGCAGCCCTGGGACACCCCCCCCCCGCCTGGCGCTGTGCCTTCCTGCCTGGTGTGGGCAGGCTCTGGCTGGCAGGCGCCTCTGCCTTCCTGCCTGGTGTGGGCAGGCTCTGGCTGGCAGGCGCCTCTGCCTTCCTGCCTGGGGTGGGCAGGCTCTGGCTGGCAGGCACCTCTGCCTTCCTGCCTGGTGTGGGCAGGCTCTGGCTGGCAGGCGCCTCTTCCCGGCACGCGCTCTCTCCTTCCCTGACCTTCCTCCTGGGGAGTCTGGCAAAAAGCTCTGGCTCTCAGCCCCGGGGCTCCTTCCTCCTCTGGGTAGCAGGAGCATATGGGGGGGTCTTTGCGCCCCTGACCCTCTCCTCCCTGACTTGCCCCCCCCCGCAGGAGCAGATCAGGCCCCCCCCCGCCTCCTCCCCTGCGGCAGCCCTGGGACCCCCACCAGATCCCAGAGAGAGAGGAGACTCACCAGATCCCAGAGAGAGAGGAGACTCACCAGATCCCAGGAGGAGGCAGCGAGGCAGCCCTTGCAAGAGACACCAATGCAACACCCCCCCTTCCTTGCAGGGAAGGACTGGGGAGGGAGGGGCCTTGGCTCTGGAGGACCTGCCCCCCCCCCCCCCGCTTCCTGTCCTCTCTAGGAAGGCAGCTCACTTCCCTTTAACCCTTGCAAAGCCGAGTCCTCCCTCGTTCAGCCCTCTCTCGCTTGGCAGATCCTCAGATTCTTATTATTTTTTATGCATTTAGGGGGGCAACTGCTCCCCCAGCTCCGCCAATGCCCAGATATCCTTTTGGGGGGGAGGCTCTTGGCTGGACTCTGAGCATCTCCCTCCCTTGGCCAGAAACCAGAGGAAGAGCCTGCAGGGAAAAGGGCTTTGCAGGAGGCAAGGAAGCTCCTCCTAGAATTCAGGAGTGGAGAGATAGGAGGGGATCCCAGGGTCATCTAGTCCAACCCCCAGCAATGCAGGAATCTCAGCTGAAGCATCCATGGCTGATGGCCGTCCGATCTCTGCTTAGAAACCTCCAAGTGAAAGGGTTAATCTCAATACTATCTGCACCTAAGCTAACTTCTGCAGTTGTGGTTAAGCAGCTAGCAAAAAACCGCAATTGCAAGCTGGGAGCTACTTCCTCTTTCTGCCGGCTAGCAGGGAGAGAGTTTGCTAAGAGGCCAACTTCCTCTTTCTGCCTGCTAGCAGGGAGGCCCATTTCCTTTTTTTCTCTCAGCTAAGCAGAAACTGCAGTTGCTTTCTGCACATGCTCTCTGCTGCAGTAACGCAAGAGAAGAACACACGAACAAGGGAAGGAGGGGCGTTTAGCTAGTCAGATAGCCATATGCCATATAAGGAAATAAGCTTAACCTTGCCAGCTGATTGGAGGGAATTGGGGAGATGGACATGTTCTCAGGTATAAAAATGCTTGTTTACTTGTATCGTTGTAGCCAGTCTTTGGAGAGGACTCCACTGGCTGCCTCTGCGCAGATCTCAATAAATCTCTTTTCTCTGACCAAGAAGTCTCTGGAATTGTTTTTCCCCTCTGGCCACAGGGTTGGCGGACCGCCGGACCTCTGGGTAATTCCAAAGTAAGGCTTTACAAGGAAGGAGAGTCCACCGCCTCCCAAGGGAGACCTTTCCCCTGCCCAACTGCTCTTAGATGTCCCTCAAGGCAGCGGGTCCTGAGTTCTAGCCCTGCTGAAAGAATCACACTGGCCACCAAGGAGGAACCAAGCAAAGTTCAAAATAAATAAATCCCATTTTCATCATAAATGAGTAATACTTTCCTATGCATGCTTTTTATACTAATATACAAAAGTATGCCATTTCCCTTTGCAGAAATGCTTAATTGCTAATTCAATGGACTGAAAATGGTTGTTGTTATTATATTTAGGGAAGCTTTTAATGTTTGATGGACTATTGTATTTTAATCTTTTGTTGGAAGCCACCCAGAGTGGCTGGGAAAACCAGCCAGATTGGCAGGGAATGAATAAATAAATAAATAAATAAATAAATAAATTGATCAGGTGAGTGTTCTCCTTCTGAAAGAGGCAGGTGGAATCTCCACGGTTGCTAATAGCATAGCGTTGAAAGTGCAGAGAAATATGGGGAGCCCTAGAGCATCTGCTTGGCATGCAGAATGTCCCAGGGTCAACCCCTGACATCTCCTGCAAGGGCTGGACAAAATCCCTGCCTGAAACTCTGGGGAGCTGCTGCCAGTCAGTGTACACCAGGGGTCCTCGATCTATGTTACGTGGGCTGAATCCAGCCCGCCAGGGTCGTGAATCTGTCCTTCACGGCCATTTCAGAACCCTTCAAGTGCCCGAGGCTGAAAGCATCTCGCCGCCCGGTCAGTCAGTCCCTGCGTTGCGCAGAGGTAAATGCTACCGGCGTGGTGGCGGCTCAAGCAACGGAAGGCCAGGGGGTTTCGCCCGGGGACAGGGAAGTGTTGTCTTTTGGCGTTTACTTTAAAGGTGGGAGAAGGAAGTATAGTCCTATTTCTGTGAGTGGAGCAGTGGTCTTTCCACTCATGTGATTTACATGCTCTGAAAGTTGGGATCTGTTTTGAGATTTAAATTTTAAAAGGGTGGAGTGGAACCGGATATTGACCATCTTGTTAGCCTGGGGAGCCACATTCTGGTTGAAGGAGGCTAAGATTGGTCCCCAAGGCTTGGGATGTCCCTCCTCCCCTGCCATAGGACTTGGAATCCAGGAGAAAACTCTTGGAATAGCCTTTCCAGGTGCTCAGGGACGGACTCACCTGTCCCCATGTCCTTCCTTTTGCAGATGTGCTGCGGTTGCACATCCCTCTCCCAGGAGTGAGTATTGGGGAGAACCAGAGCACGGACTCAGACCTGCCCTCCTGGCCCCACACTCTGCACTCTCGGATGTGGAGAAGCCCTCCCTTCGTGAGGAACTGACAGCCTGACTTTTGCCTTTCAGCTGCTGGAGGAAGACCAGCTGTACCTGCCGGAGGTGATTCAGAACTGCCAGGCAGCTCAGCTCAGGGGGCTCTGAACCCCGAAGTGCTCCAAGCAGGAGACAGCCAAAGCCGTCCTGGTGAGTGGGTGGTGGTGTGGGAGACCCCCATGGGGAAGTGGGGGTTTGGGGAAGGGGTTGTCCGTCTGCCAGAGAAGAGGACCCTACTGGCTTAGATTCACATATCCTGTTTGAAAGGGGAATCATCTTACGGACTTCCTGTGAACATCTGGGTCAGGAATGCTGTTCCTGGAATGGACAAACACACAAGATGTAACCGGCTGTGCAGTCACATAAACAATACTCTTCTATATATTCTTATCACAATATCAAATGTTTATCTTGCACATAAACAACACATAAAGTGCAATAATATAGACAAGAGCCAGGGACTCCGTGGTGGGGGCAGCTGAGGGCCGTTTTGGCCCAGACTGGCCCCTGACCCTGAGACACTCTTTCCTCCCGCAGGACCTCAGATGTTACGCCCTTTGGGAAAGTGGGGAGGAACAGAAACCAGCAGCCAACAGCATCCCTTCTCTGCTGGCCTTTGCCCGAAGGTCCCCCCATCTCAGAGCAAGTAGCTCTCCCTCATGGATTCAGTCCTTTGAACACTTCCATCTCCCCAAGAGGATCCCAAGGCTACTCATCCTCTGTAGTTGATAACAGACCTAACTAAAAAAAACAGCTTTGTCTTCTGGTGACACCAGAGAATTCTAGAAGACATTCACCCTTTCCATAGCATTATGGATGCACGATTCCCACAGACAGGTTTCTTGGCAAGACAAGGGCCTTCTCTGCCAAAGCTGCGACAGATGGAGAAGCCAGACCTGCTGGGGGTGTCCATGCTGTGAGCCCCTCCATCCTACACTCTGGTTGAATTTGTGAGTAAATAAAACTATATGGACCTGGGACCCCTGGAGTAGTTTGCAAATAGGCACACACACACACACAAATTTGTGCCTGTGTTCCTAATACATAACTAAGCGTGAAGGGCATGTTATGTGCTTTAGCAACAGCCCTCCTGTAAGTAAGGAAATGCAACCTCCGTTGCTGATTTATGAAAAAAGCAGCAAGGGAATCTTCTCGGGTGTCTCATGAGGTCTGTGGGGCCCTTCAAGAAAGAGGAGCCATTTCTGTGCCCTGAGCCCCTGTCAGAGAGAAAGGCAGGACAACAACAACAACAATTCTGGTGCACATTGTTGAAAAGTTCTTGCCCCTCCTGATCCGCTGCCCCAAATTGCACTGCAGTGAATTGGGCCAGAGTCCAGCTTGCCAGGATCAAAGAACTGCAGAGAGTTCTGAATCAGAGCGTCAATCCATCTACCTCAGGATGGCCTACACTGATTGGCAGCAAGCGCTCTCTGAGGTTTCTCTCCCAGCCTTACAAAACACTCGGATTACGTAGAGCATGTTATATATCTGAATTCCCACTCAACAGATTGTAGGAATGCAAAATAGAATCGTAGAGTGGGGAGGGACCCTGGGGGTCATCTAGTCCAACCCCCTGCAAGGCAGGATAATCAGGAAACGTTGGACAAAGGCGCCCGTTTGGAGAAGAAGAACTGCAGGATCCTCCTGCGCAGCTCCCGGGTCCGGATGCCGTAAATGACGGGGTTGAGCACCGGGGGCAAAATGACGTAGAGGTTGGCAATGAGGATATGTGCATAATGGGGGATGTTGCGTCCAAAGCGGTGGGTGAGGAAGGAGAAGAAGGCAGGAGTGTAGAAGACAAAAATGACTGCAACATGAGAGCCACAAGTGCCCAGGGATTTGAGCCGGGCCTCTTTGGAGGGGAGCCGGAAAACAGACTGCAGGATCAGCACATAGGACAAAAGAATGAAGACCACATCAAGCATGAGGATGGTAATAGTGAACAAGCCATAAATCATATTGATCCGGATGTCGGCACAGGCCAGCTTGGCAATGCCCATGTGCTCACAGTAGGTGTGGGCAAGGATGATGTGATCGCTGCAAAATGGCAGGCGGAGAGTCAACAGGGCAATGGGGAGCACAAATAAGAATGTCCTCAGCACAACGGAAGCACACATCCAGGCTACCCTTGCCTTGGTCAAGATGGTGGTGTATCTCAGAGGGTCACAGATGGCCACGTACCTGTCAAAGGCCATGGCTAGCAGCACGACAGACTCCATCCCCGTGAAGCTGTGGATGAAGAACATCTGAGCCAGGCAGGCCCCATGGCTGATCTCCCCAAGGCCAAACCAGAAGATGGCCAGCATCTTGGGCAGAGTGGAGGTGGAGAGGCCCAGGTCAATGGCCGAAAGGACGGAGAGGAAGTAGAACATGGGCTGGTGGAGGCTGGCTTCCGTTTTGATGATGAAGAGGATGGTGCAGTTGCCCACGAGAGCAACGAGGTAGCCAAGGCAGAAGGGGATGGAGATCCAGGAGTGAAGCGCCTCCAGCCCCGGGACCCCCAGCAGGATGAACGTGGGGGAATAAAAGTGGGTGGCATTAGACAGTGGCATTCTCCTCCTGGACCCAGCCAGAGAACAGGTCACTGAGACCCTGCCAAGAAGAAGAAAACAGGCCAGCATTTTCCTCCATGGCTCCTCATGGACACATAGACCCTTGCCTAGCAATCCTGTTTCATATTAAGAAAACAATTGTGTGTTTGTGTGGAGGGGATGAGCCTGCTAGCTGGATTTGGCCAGAGTGTAGGTCCCTGTGTCCAAACAAAGAAAATGAAAAAAGCAGTCTGCACGCTGCTGTATGAGGAACTTTCCTGTCTGCTCCTCCTCTCCCACCCATCAATTCATTGGGCCAATTTAGTCTGACAAAACTGGAGGGGGTGGCAGTTCTCCAGTTTCCCCATCCTGTACATGGTTCTGTATTCTTCTGTTGTGTGTCCCCCACCACCACCACCACATTTCCCACTAATGTATCCTTCATTAAAACCAGCCTTTCTCTGCGGGGAACCTGATTCCTCCACCACCACACGCCCTGATCTTCTCATTCACCTCTTGCAGCTCTACATCTCCCTTTTTGAGACACGGTGACCGGAGCTGGACATGGCAATTGCAACAAAGGTTCCTTGGAAGGAGAGGTAACTCCCCCTTCAAAAAATGGTCCCGGCAACTGCCCCTCCCTCTCCATCTCAGCCTCTAAATCTCAGGGTCAAGCCCCATGTTGGGCGAAAAAGTCCCTCAATGTGGGGAATTGGACTAGAAGCACCTTGTGGTCCTTCCAACTTGTCAGTTCTATGATTCTACTACTCATAGAATCATAGAATCATAGAATCATAGAGTTGGAAGAGACCACAAGGGCCATCGAGTCCAACCCCCTGCCAAGCAGGAAACTTTCCACTCCCCTCCTTTCCACTCACCTTGAGAGGACCTTTTGTTCTGCCAGCTCACCTACAGATCAACACAGCAAGGTGTGCTCTGCTGAGCCACAGAGTCAAAGGTCTACTGGCAGCTGCATCGTGGATGGAGGAGCATCCCTCAGATCTGACTCCACTTGGCTGACCAGAAAGCAGCATTTATAGTGTTTCTGTGGAGGCGCTAGGGTGGACATCTCGGGGGGCTGTTTCACTGTAGAAAGAGCCTTGTTCCATCTCAACTCCCATGGCATCCAAACTGCCCAGACCTGGAGCATCTCTTCCAAGGTTACAGAGTCAGGGGGACTGTGGAGAGCGGACCCAATCCCACCTCCAGGCTTCGGATTCTTTATCATTCTACATCTCCAGCAGACTTGGGAAGAGTGGAACAGAAGGCAGCTTGAAAGAGACAACAGCTTCACAGCTAGAGGGAATTCACAGAGAATCCTGTAGTGGGCAGAGCAGGAATACCAGATTGGCAGGCAGAGAATAAAACAGCGTCATACCTGTATGAATTGATGAATATAAATGGGCAGATTATTATTTTTTTTAAGAATGGGGAACTGCGGTAGGGCAACTGTTAGGTCCAGTGCTATTTTTCTAAAAAAGAAGTTTCAGAACACCTCCCTCATTTTCTTAGAGTGGCAATGGCACCCACCCAAGAGGGGCCAGAACTGAGTTCCAGCAAGTTCTGGCTGGAAAAAAGATCCTGGCTAGGCCCATTATTAAGTGAGGCCAGTGTAACATACACAGGAATGGGAACTGACCACAAGACTAGTAAAAACCAGTTAAAGGGGAAATTAATGGCTGATTGTTAAAGAGAAAAACAACTCCAGATAAGGTACAAGGAGGGTTCTGACACATATACTAAAATCAAATGGGTTGGGTAAGTGTTTTTCATGAACTATGGCTTGATGAGAGATGGTGAAGCGTAGACAAGGCAGAAAGTGGTTGGGTAAAGGATGAACAGCTAAGATTATGCATATTTTGCCTATGCTGTATAGTCTGTGTCCTAACAGAAATGCAATGCATTACTGAATGAAGTCCTACTGATTGGGGATTTGGTGTGAGGCTCTGTTCTTGAAATCGCAAGGAGAACCCCCCCCCCCAACCTCATACCTGGAAACTGAATACAGTGGTACCTCCGGTTACGAACTTAATTTGTTCCGGAGTTCCGTTCTTAAGCTGAAACCGTTCTTATCCTGAGGCGCGCTTTTGCTAATGGGGCCTCCCACTGTGCACGTGCCTCCTGTGCACAATTTCCATTCATATCCTGGGGCAAAGTTCACAACCAGAAGCAACTACTTCAGGGTTAGCGGAGTTCGTAACCTGAAGCGTTCATAAGCAGAAGCGTTCATAACCAGAGGTACCACTGTACAGGCCTCCTGGCAGCTCTGTCTTGCCCTCAGGACCCTGCCCAGGCCACATCCCTCATTGGCCCCATTCTGCACTCTCCCCAAGTGATTTTACCCAGCTGCCATCTGTCTTGGAACTATGACAACTGTTCTTGGTTGCCTGGATGAAGTGGGGTATATGTCTGACCACACCCATTTTGCCACAACCACCTCTGAGATGTGGCTCCCAGAAAGCATTTTATAAGAAAACATGGCCCTGAGGCTGAAAAAAAGTGTCACCACCACTGAATAAATCCCTGCTTTTTCAGCACTGGAAACCCAGAGTAACATGGCACCAAAAGTTCCAGATTTTATTAGGCCAGAGATATGATCAAATCAGTGATTAAATTTAGGAAAGAAACTTGACCATCATTTGTTAAAGCAGTCTATTACAGTATTACATACAGAACAATATAAATATGTCATTTCTGTGTGCAACCTGAGAAACATGGAAGAGATGGAGGAATACTGTAGGTCCTCAGAAATCTCCACTAATTCCATTTCTGGATTTTCATGATCAAAACAAATATCTCCAGTAGAAGGGGTCGACATCCAGGGGGTTGTTCTGTGTTCAGGACCTTATTGAGTGGTGCTGACCCATCTTATAATAACCTCTGTGAATCCAGTTGACTCCAGATAGCACAGGTATCTTCATTTATAGGCAATCTTTTATGGAAGCAGGAGGGACTTCATTATCAGAAAGTGTATGAATCTTTTTTATCTAACTCTGGAATGTATATACCAGGAGAACAACCAAGATGACCAAGGAACTGGAAATGAAGCCTTATAAGGAATGGCTGAGGCAATTTGGTATGTTTAACCTGGAAAAGAGGATATGATAGCCATCTTCAACTATCTGAACGCAACTTCAACTATCTGAAGCAAGTTTATTTCCTGCTGTTCCAGAGGGTTGGATTCAAATGGATGTTTTTTATTGGGAAATTAATATACACTCTTAACAAAAAAAAGAAGGGGAATGAAACAACATCAGCCAGCATGGTGTAGTGGTTAAGGGTGGTGGACTCGTAATCTGGTGAACTGGGTTCGCATCTCCGCTCCTCCACATGCAGCTGCTGGGTGACCTTGGGCCAGTCACACTTCTCTGAAGTCTCTCAGCCCCACTCACCTCACAGAGTGTTTGTTGTGGGGAAGGAAGGGAAAGGAGAATGTTAGCCGCTTTGAGACTCTTTAGGGTAGTGATAAAGCGGGATATCAAATCCAAACTCCTCCTTCTCTTCTTCTCTTTGGACAGGCAGTCTCCCCACCCCACCCCCTTCCCAGTGCATCAATATGGAGATTGTACTTCCCTTTGGCTTAAGCACTAGATGCTGGGAATAAACATTTATTCATTCCACTGGTCACTCGTCTTGGTTCCTACTTGAACTATATGTGGACACTTCTACATAACTGTTGTTATTGTGTTTGTGATGTGCGTGGTTCATTCTGTCATGAATGCTTTAGCTGAGTTTCTTGCATTCAGGGGGCTGGACTAGATGTCCCTTGGGGTCCCTTTCAGCTCTATAATTCTATGATTCATTCAAAACCAATAAAATGTTTGTAAAAGAAAAAAGAAAGATGATGGTTAGATCCAGTGCTTTTTTCCTGGGGGAACGCAGGGGTACGCAGACCCCTAAACATTTTGTGAATCTTTGTCAGAATCTCTTTTTTTATTATTATTATTAAATATTTATTGGTATTTTCAAGAAACACACAGCAAACAAAAACAAAAAAATAAACAAAATAAAAACAACACAAAAATACACAATATTCAAAACTAAACAGAAAAATATAAAAAACACATAAAGTTTCTGATACTTATTTTCCTCAACCTTATTTCTCAGACCTCCTCGCACCTCCCCTTCTTGTATTCCAATTTAAATTATCAATTCAGCAAGTCCTTAACTTATTTCTTCACCTTAAACATTTATTCTAACATATTATTATTTTACCTTACTTCTTTTTTCCATTTCCTCAATTTATTTTTAACAGCCTTATTTTCAATTAATTTAAAAAAGAGAAAACCAATTTCACCTTATTAAAATTACACATCAATACTTATACCTCATTGATTATTCTTAAACCTTTTTCCTAAAGTCGACCAAAGTTTCCCTTCCACGGTTTACCCAATTTCCTTACCACTAACAAAATATAAAACAAACAAAACAAAGCAAATTATCCTTATGTACCCTTTGGATTCCCAACCTCCACCCACCCATTTCCCGGTTCCTGTCCCCAACCAATATCCATCAGTCTTTATGTTATTTATTTAGCCCGGAGATCTCACGTCCGAGGCCCTTATATCTCTCTCAGTTCCTTTCTGCCGGTCTCTTTGATAGTCCTTGATGTTAAGCCCCAAGTCTCGGAGGGGCTCCGGCCCAACAGAATCCATGTTGCTTCCAGCCAGTCCTCCAAACTTAAAAGCAAAGCCTATGGGGTACTCCAACTCTTGTTTCAAATTTCTTTCAGATCCAGATGTCCCCACAGCTCCAGCTTTCACCTTCAACAAATTTGTAATCCTCAGGTCTTCAGATCTCCTCCAAAGGGGATCTCTCCATTTTCCAAACTCCCAATCAGACCAGGCTTTCCGCATCCAATTTTTATTATCCTTTTTTATCATCATGTCAGGCCTCATATTGTAGCTCTCCTTTGACTCCTGCAAACCTCCAGCTCCTCCTTCATTTTCTTCAGAAACAACATATTGCTCCATCGTATCTACGCTTTCAGTTTCATTTATTTGTTCAGTTGAAAAGGCTTCCTGTTTCAAGTCCTTATCAGACTCCAAACTGTTGTTTACTGTCCAGTGTAGTAGCGATACCTCTGTAGACAAAGCATCGTATTCATCTTGTAAGTTTCCCAAGAGAACAAGTGCTCTGTCCAATTCTGCTTGGATTTTACACACTCCAGCCATTTTTGTAATGTAGTATCCTTGTTACCCCTCTAGGGGGATTTTACTTCCTTGATATTCCTTTCAGCTCAAAACCAAAAGTCCTGTTATTTTGTATCAACCCTCCTTATTTTCAACAAGTTGTACCGATTAAACCAGCAAAAACAGCAGAAACAATGTTCTCTTTTTCCAGCTGACAACTAGCTGACTAGCAGCTCACTTGACAGCTGTCAAAATCTTCCATGCAACAGGCTTTCTCATAGGACGTTCCCGGGTCTAGGGGGGGGTGTAATTTCAGCTCCCAAAATTCTTTTTATCCTCCAGAATATCTTCTTTTAATGTCAAAACCGTGAGGTCAGGATCTTTTGTTAAAAAAAAAAAACAAGAAACAGATTCTCTCGACCTTAGCTGCCCAGTCCTTTGCTTTAAATTGTTTACAAAGAGGGGGGGTGGACTTCCTTTTTAGCCCCTTCCCGCTCGTACCAAATCCAAAATGAAAAGTTTTTTAAAGTTCCAATCTCCGTATTACTCACGGGTTGATGTTTTAGAATCCAATCGATCTTAGAAGAAGTTGGCGCTCTCTGTCAATGGCTTGCGGCTTCACTCCGTAGGCGAGGGAGTACTCTCAGCACCACGCCTCACCCTGCCTCCGTTCCGAAGCCTTTAAAAAGGCTCCGTCGCGGATTGGGGGGGCGCAAATGGTGCCCGCCGAGTCTCTGTGTTCACAGGCATCCGCGCCTGTGATTTTAAGGGTCTCCGCTTCGCCGCAGCGGCCAGACCCAGACGCTACGGAGCCGATTCCCTCCGGAGCTCGGAGGGAATCCGCCATTAAACAATGGCGCCAACCCGGAAGTCCCCCTTTGTCAGAATCTCCGCTCGGCCAAGCCGATAAGGCCTCATCTTCCTCCGAGCTGAGCCTTTGAAATCGCCTCCGACGTGTTTAATGACCTGAGCCTTTGATATATATATATTTTAATGATATTTATTAGAGTTTCAAAAAGAGTTACAAAAGTAAAAAAGAAATAGAAATAGAAAAAAGAAACAAAAAATACAAAATACAGAAGAAATAAAAACAATTAAAAATAAATCCATCTTTCCCTGTCTTGCCTTTCATTCACTTATTTCCCTGGCCTCCTCACACCTCCCTTTTTTGTATTCCAGTTCAAATGGTTACTTCAGCAAATCCTTTCCCTCTTTGTTTTTATCTTAATTCTTTATCTTAATATATTATAGCTTTACATTTTCACCTGTTAACAATCCATTTTTACATCCTCCTTCTTAACATTGCTGCTAATACCACTTAATTTCATTCCGACATCATTTTAACATTCATTAATTTTGCAATGTTTCTGTAAATAATCTTTAAATTTCTTCCAATCTTCTTCCACCGACTCTTCTCCCTGGTCTCGGATTCTGCCAGTCATTTCAGCCAATTCCATATAGTCCATCACCTTCATCTGCCACTCTTCCAGGGTGGGTAGATCTTGTGTCTTCCAATACTTTGCAATGAGTATTCTTGCTGCTGTTGTAGATACATAAAGTTCTATCCTTCTTTGGCACCAATTGGCCGACCATGTCCAGGAGAAAGGCCTCTGGTTTCTTCAGGAAGGTATATTTAAATACCTTTTTCATTTCATTATAAATCATCTCCCAGAAAGCCTTAGACCTTGGGCACGTCCACCAAAGGTGAAAGAATGTACCTTCATTTTCTTTACATTTCCAACATTTATTGTCAGGCAAATGATAGATTTTTGCAAGCTTGACTGGTGTCATGTACCACCTGTATATCATTTTCATAATATTCTCTCTTAAGGCATTACATGCCGTAAATTTCATACCTGTGGTCCTGACCTGAGCCTTTGATAAGGCCTCAAGCACATTCTATCCAGCAGGGTTCCCAGCACAGGGAAGAGACAAGAGATTCGACTACATTGTAAAGAGTTTTATTTTTAACCAAGCAGAACAGAAAAGACATCCTCTCTCTATGAAAGCAGAGAGCAACTGAACAAAGGAACTAAGGAACAAAGGAACAAAGGAAACAGGAAACCACTAATGCCACATCCCGTCTCCCTTTCCCGTGAGACTGCAAGGTCTCTGGAATGTAAACAGAGTCCTGGGACTCCACACAGCTGCACAGTGAGAAACAGAAACTAACATCCTACCCCTTTCTGTGAACACCACTGGGCAGTGTGTCAGTACATTATCAGTACAAACCCAATTTCTGTACATAGGTACAGTGTTGATCCTTCGGAACAACCTTGGACAATAAATCAGCAGGAATTTCATTACCTGGCATGTAGGACACCGTTATGAGTCCTTTCTGAACACATTCTCTAGCATGTTGCAGCTTCAACTGCAAGTGCTTCGTGCTTTGCTTACAACCTTCAGAAGTCAGCAAAGCCAAACATGCTTTGTTGTCCTGATAAACCTGGATTGGACATTTGACAGGAATTCTCATGTCTTTACACAACTGTAACAACCATTCACAATCCACAAGTGAATAAGACAATGCATTCAGTTCAGCTTCACAAGAACTTAAAAACTTACTGTTGTTTGCTTCTTGCACAACCAATCAAATAGACCCTGGGTGTACATATAGCAAACTCCAGATGTGCTTTTCCTGTCTGTAGTGTCACTTCCAAAACTCGCATCATCAAATATCTCAAGACCACCAGACTTCTGATTGTTAAATGTCAGTCTGTAATGCATAGTGCCTTTCAAATAGTGTGCTATGCGTTTCAGAGCTTTCCAATCCTTAACAGTAGGATTGTTGACTTGTCTGCTTAGCAAGTTACAGCTAACTGCAATGTCAGGTCTTGAATATCTGGCAATGAAATTTAGTTTGCCTAGCACACTTCTGTACAGTGTAGTGTCAGAAAATGCTCCTTCAGTCTCATCTACCTGATAACCTGTTGTCATTGGTGTGTCTACAGGGTTAGCATCCATCAGGTTTAGCTTGGTTAACACATCAGCAATTTTCTGTGACTGGTATACTGGGAATTAAAGCTGCATCACATGATGGACACTTCAAGATGGCGGGGGCTGCTGAGCAGACTGCCAGAGTTTACACCCCGGGGAAAGCTGATACAGTATCCCAGACCATGCAGGGATGTGTTCCTGAAACCGAAAGCTCCACATAAGGGAGGCTTTTGGAGGAAGAGTGAACGAGGGGGGTGTTTCCTGTTCAGGGGGTGAAATCTCCAAAGCAGGAGGAGCAAGGGGAGTTGGTTGCCACGTCATCCCAACCATCACTGCAACCAGCAGGTGGCACTGCTGTGTTTGAAGCAGTGGAAAGTTTTTCCTGGGAGAAGTTTGGGCAGAGTCCAAATGCCAGGATGATCTGCGCAGATGTGGTGACTAGCTGTTCCAGTACAAAGGCTAAGGCAAACATTTGTGGAAGATGGAACTGGTTCAACACATTTACACCACAGAAGGGTCCGATCCACCAGTTGGGTGAAGGCTCCTTGGAGGTGCAAAGTGTTGTGGAGTCCGGCACACTACCCTGTGTTCCATTGAGCTTTCTGGACTTGTAGCAGAGTGTGCACAACGCTAGCTGCTTGGTGTGTAAGCTTGCAGAAGATACGAGTCCACATGCTGTTGTTCAAAACTAACAGCTTTATTTACAGCAGAACAGTAAAAATAAACAAACCATCTGAGACAGCAGGCATCTTGCTTCCTAGCTCGGCAGCAAAAGCGAAAGTCAGACAGAACAAAGAAACAGCTTCTCCAGAAGTTGGAGACAGCTCCTCCCCAGAACAGGCAGGACGATGGGTTCTGAGCTGTTAAGCCTATAAGCTCTGATTCCCCATCACACCCCCTCTCGTCCTGCACTGCTGGGGGCTCGTACGTTTCACCACTTACCCCAAACACAGACCTTTACAGAACTCCCCATGACGCTGAAAGCTCAAGGTTTCATGAACCCATCTGCCAGGTTCTTCTGGCTTGAATAGTACTGCAATCTCACCAAGCCTAACTGGATACTCTGAAACGCATTCTGGAAACGGATGTCTAGGTGTTTGGTTCTGGGCTTAAACTGCCCAGACTCTGCCAACTTCAGACAGGGTTGATTGTCCTCCCACACCATGACAGGCAAACAACAATCCCTGCAGATTTCTTGAACCAAACAAACATAGAATTCCAATTCCCTGCAAAGCTCAGACAGCGCACTGAATTCAGATTCAGTAAAGGAAAGCGCAATGAGACTTTGCTTCCGGGTGTGATGGCCTGGGATTCGGATTCAGATGCTGAACCTAAGGAATCCCAACCTGCACAGGATTCCTCGCCTCCAGAACCAGCTGAGCCAGGGTTGGGGCATGAGCCTGAAGGGTCCTCACCTGTGCTGGATCCTCAGGTACAGACACCAGCTGAGTCTGCTCTGGCGATGGAGGCACCAGAGGACCCATTGCCTGCAGGTGCTCCACTCTCAGCCCCGTCAGAGGAAGCTGGGGTTACCTCTAGGTCCGGTAACTCTCCAGCCTCTCCTGAGCTGCACAGGCTCAGGACAGAGAGGCGGAGGGAACTAAGTTCCTCCAGAAGCTCTTTCCACATTCCGCACACTAATATGGTTTCTCCCCTGTATGAATTCTTTGATGGGAAGTGAGTTTGGAGCTTTCAGTGAAGCCCTTTCCACATTCCACACACTGATAGGGTTTCTCCCCTGTATGAATTTGTTGATGGGAAGTGAGAGAGAAGCTGTTACTGAAGCTCTTTCCACATTTCACACACGGATAGGGCTTCTCCCCTGTATGAATTCTCTGATGTGAAATGAGATCGGTGCTCCTACTGAAGCTCTTTCCACATTCCACACAATGATAGGGTTTCTCCCCTGTATGAATTCTTTGATGGGAAGAAAGATGGGAGCTCTGACTGAAGCTCTTTCCACATTCCACACAATGATAGGGTTTCTCCCCTGTATGAATTCTTTGATGGGTAGTGAGAGAGAAGCTGTGACTGAAGCTCTTTCCACATTCCACACACTGATAGGGTTTCTGCCCTGTATGAATTCTTCTATGGGAAGTGAGATTGTGGCTGTGACTGAAGCTCTTTCCACATTCCACACACTGATAGGGTTTCTCCCCTGTATGAGTTCTTTGATGGGAAATGAGAGAGGAGCTCTGACTGAAGCTCTTTCCACATTCAAAGCACTGATAGGGTTTCTCCCCTGTATGAATTCTTTGATGGGAAGTGAGTTTGGAGCTTCCAGTGAAGCTTTTTCCACATTCCACACACTGATAGTGTTTCTCCCTAGTATGAATTCTTTGATGGGAAGTGAGAGAGGAGCTCTTCCTGAAGCTCTTTCCACATTTCACACACTGATAGGGTTTCTCCCCAGTATGAATTATTTGATGGGAAGTGAGAGAGGAGCTATGAGTGAAGCTCTTTCCACATTCCACACACTGATAGGGTTTCTCCCCTGTATGAATTCTTTGATGGGAAGTGAGGTTGGAGCTATGAGTGAAGCTCTTTCCACATTCCACACACTGATAGGGTTTCTCCCCTGTATGAATTCTTTGATGGGAAGTGAGATCGGAGCTCTTCCTGAAGCTCTTTCCACATTCAAAGCACTGATAGGGTTTCTCCCCTGTATGAATTCTTTGATGGGAAGTGAGTTTGGAGCTTTCAGTGAAGCTCTTTCCACATTCCACACACTGATAGGGTTTCTCCCCTGTATGAATTCTTTGATGCGAAGTGAGATTGGAGCTCTTCCTGAAGCTCTTTCCACATTCCACACACTGATAGGGTTTCTCCCCTGTATGAATTCTCTGATGGGAAGTGAGATCGGTGCTGCTACCGAAGCTCTTTCCACATTCCACACACTGATAGGGTTTCTCCCCTGTATGAATTCTCTGATGCCTAGTGAGAGAGGAGCTCATACTGAAGCTTTTTCCACATTCCACACACTGATAGAGTTTCTTTCCAACGATATTTTGTTGATGGGAAGTGGAATGGGAGTGCTGACTGCAGCTTTCTCCACACTCCAAATTTTTGGAGTGGGTTCTCCTCTCTGGGGATTTTATCGTGGTCACCTTCCTTCTTGATTTCTGATTCATCACAATCTGCCATGGAGACAAAAAGGGATTAGAGCCTCAGGAACAAATGAAGAAGAACTGAAGGGAGTTCAGTGTGTGTTTATTACCTTTGTTGTTTGTCATTAACCAACATATTTATTATGAGATTCTGTTGAGGTGCTGAATGTTGCTTTGTTTGATATACAGTAGTGGTCAAAATTGTGGAATATCTTTGGAGAAAAGTGTATTTCAGAGGTTTAATGGCTCATAACACTGCTTCTTTTGGAGTAATATCATAAAATTATGTATCAACGGAAATTGTTCAATTACCCATATTCTATCTAATGCTATAGCCAAATAACCAGAAAAAAGAAGGACAACTTGCTTAGGTTGACTTTTGTCAGTGTCTTTTGTGATTGCTATCAAGTTGGTTGGTTTTTGTGTGTTCTTGTAAAACATAATAAAATTATAGAAATGGCACAAAGAGTTGAGGAGGCTTCCGGCGATCGCGGGAGTGGAAGCAAGCGGGATTCCTCAGTGCTGAGAGAATCCAGCTTTTGAGGGGAAAAGGGAGTGCTGCAAGAGCGCCGCAGCTCCCCAAACACCCTTGAAAGGATATTCAAGGGGCAGGGTCCTGGCACGGTCCAAGAGCTTATCCTCCGGCTGCCAAGTAACCTCTTTTTCGGAGGCAACGAGAGCGGTGGGGTAGAGAAGCGGACAGCAGGAGGCCATTTCTATCCCTCAAGAGTGAAGCTCCGAGCTTGCACACAGAAGTGATCAGCTCTCAAACATTAAGAAATCGAATTGGGACTTTTAAAAATACAAATCCATGGATTAGAGCCAATTTGAAGTGGGTAAGGTGGAAAAAAAGGAGATCAGCCTTGCCTGGAATTTAAACTACACACAAGAACAATCTTCAGAGCGGGACAAAAACGTAAGTCAATCCAAACGGATTAAACTGATAATTTATTTGACTGCCTTTTAAAGGACTATAAGGAGTATAAGGATTATAAAGATAGAGAAAAGGGGGAGAGTCGTTTGGAAGGCAATTAATAGTCTTATCAGAGAGTCGGTGGGAAACGTCGGGGGGAGAAGACTCCGAGAGCTTTCTACTTTTGTTTTTAAAAAGATCTGCGCAATTGGCCGCGACGGACTTTAAAACTACTGATTTATTAATTCTAGCCTGTGAAGAGAGACAGAAGTTACTAAGAGGGAAAATACTGTTTCTTTACCTTAATTTGGTGGAAGTTTAAAAGAAGTTTGAGAGGAATTAGGAGTGTTTTTGCCCTCTGAAGTTCATACACCCCCCCCGCCTCCTTCTCTGCGGAGTATTTGAATGGGATACAAAGAAGCGAACTGCGCCATTTTTGTATCTTTGATGGGGGAGGCTTTTGCCCTTCTCCTTCTCTTCCCCTCTCTTTGAGACTTAACACAGACTTTTATTTGTTTGGTGGCATCTTATGGATTTTGATTTCAAGATATATCTGGCAGGGCAAAAAGCCGAGAATAAAATTTAAGTTCTTAACAGATTTAAAAGAGAGGGGAGGCGAGGACTTCCGGGTCAGCGCCATCGATTAATGGCGGATTCCCTCTGAGTCTTGGAGGGACCAGCTCCGCGGGATCGGGTCTTGCCACTGTGGCAAAGCGGGGACCATTTAAAAATCACAGGCGGGGGAAGCCTGTGAACGTGAGGACTCGGCGGGCACCATTTGCGCCCCCCCAATCGGCAAAGGGACCCTTTTAAGGGCTCCGGAGCGGGACGGGGTGAGCGGCGCGGTGCTGAGAGTCGACTGCTTCTTCCGCGGAGCGAAGCCGCACAGCCGTGATCGGAGAGCGCTGACTTTTTCCTGGGACAATTGGATTCTAAAGTAACTACTCGTGAGTAGGATTAAATTGGATTTAAAAGGAGTAAGAACAAGCTAATTTGATACCGAAGCGGGAAGGTATAAACAGGAAGTCTGCCTTCCCTTCTTGTAAATAGATCAAAGCAAAAAGACTGTAAAGCGGAAACTTGGAAAGACGTTTGAAAAAGACTTAAATCCTAACATCAGGAAAGCGGTCTCCCCTCCAGATTGCAGGAGTGGAGGGGGGAAAGTTTGAGGTTTATTTACCTGCAAAAACAAGAGGAAAAGGAAGCTAAAATCTGCTGACTAAAACCTGGGAACGGACTGCCCCCAGACAAGGAAAGCCGCTCAGTGGAAAGCTTATCGGTAAGCAGAGGATTTTTGACTTAGCTCTGCAAAAAGAGATACAGTGTTTCTGGACTTCTACTGGCTTTAAAGTAACTCTTTAAGTGGACTGAAACTGTTGTTTTTTAAGTGAATTGGGGGACTTATAAGGATTATATTTGTATTTTAAAAGTTGCAAGTTCTGGCTGTTACTGTGTCCCCCTAGAGGAGGCTTGACATTGTAACAATAACAACTGAGTTGGAAAATTCCTTTTCAAAACAAACCCTCAAACCGTGGGATTGACCTTGGATTCCCATGAGAGTGTTATGGCAGATGGAAGAGGAAAGTTAGAGCTGGCACAGGAAAAGACTACTAGGTCTGGCAGACACTATCGGACAGACACTGCGCAGCAGCGAAGGGCTTCAACATCTGGAGCATCTGGAATACCAGGGGCTGCCCCTCCACAGGTCAAACCAAAAGTTATGTCATCCGAAGACGTTTTGGCACATGCACTTGGAAAAATTAATGAATCCTTGGAAAATTTAGCCAAGCAGGTAGCTGAGACAAATAAACAAGTAGCTGAAGCATCAGTTAAAATTGACCTGAATACTACAAGCATTAATAATTTGGGACAGAAGGTCACTACCAATACACAATCCATTGAAAAATTACTGCAGGAATCTGCTTCGACCAGAAAGATAGCTGAAGAAGCAAAAGACATTGCAACTGCTACCCAAGAGAAGATACCACCAGTATACAAGCAACTGGAGGACCACAGTTTGACACTGTCCATGATTGAATTGAAAGAGAAACAAAAGAATTAAAGAATTAGGGCTGTACCAGAACATGAGAAAGACAACCTGGCTGACTTTCTTACACAGGAATTTACAGATTTTTGGCAACAGGACTTGGGGAAGGAAGAATTCAAGATAGTGAGTGCATTTAGACTTGGAAGAGGACAAAGGAGGAACAAGGTGAGGGATTGTTTGATTACTTTCCGAACAAAAGAGGAGAGAGATAAAATTATGAATCTGCACTATCAAAGGACTCTGGAAATTGACGACTCAAGAGTTGAGATATTTAAGGATATTCCAAAACATCTTTTGGATTTAAGGCTTAACTACGGTGACCTAGTTGCCCTGCTGAGAAGAAATAGAATTCTCTTTAGGTGGGAATTTCCCCAAGGACTATCCTTTAAATATAAAGGAAGGAAGATAAAAATAAGATCAGTTAACGACAAAGACAGGTTTTTGAAAGACCACGAAGAAGATCTACAGAAAGAAGCGGAATCCGGAGAAGAGCCAAGAGCACTGGAAAAAGGAATACTAGATATAGCAAACCTATCTTTTGGATTGCATGGTCCAGAGAAAGAGACACCATTGACAGAACAAGAACAGACACTCGGAGCAGTTGGAGGTAAAGTGAAGTAACCCCACCATGGCTCTGCAACTTTTAAGTTGGAATTGTAATGGCCTTAACTCCCCTCGGAAGAGAAAAAGTGTTTTTCACCTACTAAAAAAGGAACAATTGGACTTGATTTGTCTACAAGAAACGCATGTAACAAGGTTACACAGGAAATTACTCATTAACAAGAGATTGGGACAGGAGTTTATTTCATCTGATAAAGTCAAAAAAAGAGGAGTTGTGATATATGCAAAGGAGAGACTATTACCGAAACTAATCTTTAAAGATGAACAAGAAAGATTCCTGGCAATTGAAATTCAAGTACAAGGAGAGAAATTTCTGATTATAGGAATTTATGCACCGAATGAGGGGAAATCTGAATTCTTTAAAAAGTTGCATGAGATTTTATTGGACTATCTTGATGGGGGACATGAATGGAGTAGTACCTACAAACATGGACAAGGCACAAAGGCAGGTAGTCACCAAGGATGGTAGACTACCCAAAACCTTTTTTGAGATGACAGACAATATGGACTTAGTGGACATTTGGAGAACAAAGAATCCCTTGGGAAGAGAGGGAACCTTCTTTTCTGAAGCCAAGATGACATGGACTAGAATTGACCAAATATGGGTAACTAGAGGAATGGCACCAAAGATAAAGAAAGTGGAAATCTGCCCAAAAACTTGCTCCGACCATAACGCTTTAAGGATGGAGATGAAGCAAACATCAACTGGCTCCTTCAGATGGAGCATGAATGACACCTTATTTGGAGATAAAGAAGTCTATAAAAAGGCCCAAAAAACTTTGAGAGACTATTTTGAAATAAATATGAACACCAATGTAGAAAAAAGAGTAATCTGGGACGCAAGCAAAGCTGTTATGAGAGGGTTTCTGATACAACAGAATGCAATAAAGAAGAGAAGTCAAAATGAGAAGAAAGATAAAATTTTGGAGAAAATAAAAGAAAGTGAGAAGAAATTGAGGGCAAAACCAAAGTCGCAGGAAATTTTGAGAGAAATAAAATTATATCAAGTACAATATATGGAAATGATGAATCAGGAAATAGAATGGAAAATTAAACAAATGAGACAAAAGACATTTGAATCAGCCAACAAATGTGGGAAACAGCTGGCTTGGCAAATGAAAAAAAGACAAAAACTAAATACTATCACAAATTTAGAAGTGGAAGGAAAGAACATACATAACCCAATTGAGATTAGAAATTGTTTCCAGAAGTACTTTAAACAATTATATTCACAAGGGCCTCAGAAAGAAATGGACATAGACCGATTTTTGAAAACAAATGGATTACAGAAAATCTCCCAAGAAAGCAAATTAATGTTGAACTATAAAATATCTGAACAGGAAGTAGAAGGTGCCATTCAAAATATGCAATTGGGCAAATCTCCAGGACCAGATGGGCTGACTTCTAGATATTATAGATCTTTGAAAGAGTGGTTATTACAACCTTTGAAGGAAGTCTGCAATGAAATTTTGGAAGGGAAAAGGGCACCAGAGTCGTGGAAAGAGGCGTATATTACACTTATAACGAAAACAGAGACTGAAAAGACTCAGCTTAAGAACTACCGCCCTATATCGTTACTTAATGTGGATTACAAAATTTTTGCTGACATTCTGGCCAAGAGATTGAAAAAAGTATTGATGGAAGAGATTCATAAAGATCAAGCGGGCTTTCTCCCGGGAAGACACTTGTCTGATAATTTGAGGAATATAATTGATATATTGGAAAAATTAGAAGTGAATATAAACACTAAAGCAGTTCTGATATTTGTGGATGCGGAGAAAGCTTTTGACAACATCTCTTGGAGTTTTATGAAGAAGAACCTACAGGGGATGGGGGTAGGCCAAGGTTTTGAAAATGGTATAGGTGCAATATAGGTGCAACAAAAGGCAAAATTAATTGTAAACAATGTGGTGATGGAAGAATTTAAGATAGAAAAAGGGACATGACAGGGGTGCCCAATCTCTCCATTGCTTTTTATATCGGTCCTGGAGGTTCTGCTGAACATGATTAGAAGGGACCGGTTGGTTAAAGGTATACAGGTCGGAGCCAAACAGTACAAATTGAGAGCATTTGCAGATGATTTAGTATTGACGTTACAGGAGCCAGAATCTAGTACCAAAAGGGTTTTAGAACTAATTCAAGAATTTGGTCACGTGGCAGGATTTAAACTGAACAAGTCAAAAACTAAGGTTTTAGAGAAAAAATTAACACCGATCGAAAGAGAGAGGTTTCAGAATGAGACAGGTCTAACTGTGGTTAAGAAAGTGAAATATTTGGGGATTAATATGACAGCAAAAAATGGGAACTTATTTAAAGATAATTAAGAAAAATGTTGGATGGAAGTGAAAAAAGGTTTAGAAATTTGGTCAAATTTGAAGCTTTCCTTGTTGGGTCGAATTGCAGCTATAAAGATGAATGTTTTGCCTAGAATGTTGTTTTTGTTTCAAACATTACAGATTGTGGACAAAATGGATTGTTTCAAGAAGTGGCAAAAATATATTTCTAGATTTGTCTGGCAGGGCAAGAAGCCCAGAATAAAATTTAAGATATTAACTGATGCAAAGGAAAGAGGCGGATTTGCCCTGCCAGACCTTAAACTTTACTATGAATCAGCAGCATTCTGCTGGTTGAAAGACTGGCTGCTTCTTGAGAACACAGACATTTTGGACTTAGAAGGTTTTAACAACGTTTTTGGTTGGCATGCATATTTGTGGTACGACAAGGTTAAAGCACATAAAGCATTTAAGAACCATATTGTCAGGAAAGCTTTGTTCAATGTTTGGATAAGATATAAGGATTTATTGGAAAATAAAACCCCAAGGTGGGTGTCACCAATGGAAGCAAAGGCCCAGAAAAAGCTCAATATGGAGGCCAAATGGCCGAAATATTGGGAAATCTTGGAACAAGAGGGAGACAGATTAAAACTGCAGAGCTTTGAGAAACTAAAAAACAAAGTGCGAGATTGGCTTCATTATTATCAGATAATGGAGGCATATAATTTGGATAAGAAAATTGGCTTTCAGGTGGAAAAATCAAAATTAGAAACAGAACTGTTAGAACCCAAAACTAAGATTTTGTCAAAGATGTATAACTTGCTGTTGAAATGGAATACTCAGGATGAAACGGTGAAATCTGCTATGATTAAATGGGCACAAGATGTTGGACATAACATTATGTTTGCTGACTGGGAACAGTTGTGGACCACAGGTATGAAATTCACGGCATGCAATGCCTTAAGAGAGAATATTATGAAAATGATATACAGGTGGTACATAACCCCAGTCAAGCTTGCAAAAATATATCATTTGCCCGATAATAAATGTTGGAAATGCAAAGAAACTGAAGGTACATTCTTTCACCATTGGTGGACGTGCCCAAGAATTAAGGCTTTCTGGGAAATGATCTACAATGAAATGAAAAAGGTATTTAAATATACCTTCCTGAAGAAACCAGAGGCCTTTCTTCTGGGCATTGTCAGCCAATTGGTGCCAAAGAAGGACAGAACTTTTTTTATGTACGCTACAACAGCAGCAAGAATACTTATTGCAAAGTATTGGAAGACACAAGATCTACCCACTTTGGAAGAATGGCAGATGAAGGTGATGGACTATATGGGATTGGCAGAAATGACTAGCAGAATCCGAGACCAGGGAGAAGAGTCGGTGGAAGAAGATTGGAAGAAATTTAAAGACTATCTACAGAAATATTGTAAAATTAATGAATGTTAGAATGATGTTGGATTGAAATTAAGTGGTTTCCAGCTGTAATGCTTTAAGAGAATATGAAAAAAAGGATTATAAATAGGTAATAATATAATGGTAAGGATTTGCTGAACTAACCATTTGTGGTGGAATACAAAAAAGGGAGGTATGAGGAGGTCCGGGAAACAAGTTAAAGGAAAATAAGCAATTGAAAATTTATGTGTTTTTAAATTTTCTTCATTCTGTATTTTTGTTATTTATCTGTTTTTTCTCTTTTTTATTTTATTGTAATATTTTAAAAAATCTTAATAAATATAAAAAAAGAGAGAGGGGGGGGAGGCTTGGCCCTGCCAGATATGAGATTATATTATGAAGCATCGTGCATATGTTGGTTGAAAGAATGGATGAAATTAGAAAATACAGATTTGGAAGGATATGACAATAGATTCGGTTGGCACGCATATTTATGGTATGGAAAAAAACGAGTGCATAAAGGTTTCAAAAATCATATTATTAGAGGATCTCTGATTGAGGTATGGGGTAGGTACAAAAACCTACTTGAACCAAAAATACCACACTGGTTATCACCATTAGAGGCGATGAGTGTTAAAAAGATCAATATGACTGGGAGGTGGATAACATATGGAAGTTTAATTGAGAAAGAGGGAAGTAAGTGGAAAATGAAACCATATGAAGAAGTGAAAGAATATGTAAACGATTGGCTGCATTATTTTCAGATTAATGAAATGTTTAGAAAAGAGGTGGCAGAAAGAGGCTATTCTGAAAAAGAATCTAGGTTTCAAAGAGAGTATTGAATAACGAAGTTAAAAATTTATCTATGATGTATAAATTATTATTAGAATGGCATTTGAAGGATGAAGAGGTTAAATCAGTTATGATTCAATGAGCCAAAGACTTTGGATATAACATTCAATTTGATGATTGGATAAAATTGTGGAAGGAAGGGATGAGATTTACGGCATGTACCACAATTAAAGAAAATGTTATGAAAATGATATATCGATGGTATATCACACCAGTTAAATTAAGTAAGATGTATAAGGTGAGTAATAAATGTTGGAAATGTAAGGAGAAAGAAGGGACATTTTATCATATGTGGTGGGAACGTGAAAAAATGAAGTGCTTCTGGGAAATGATATATAATGAGATAAAGAAAATACTGAAATATACATTTGTTAAAAAACCAGAAGCATTTCTATTAGGAATATTAGGTGGTGAAATAAAAAGGAACGATCAGAAAGTATTTCTGTATGCAGTAACAGCAGCCAGAACTCTTTTGGCCCAGAAATGGAAACAAGAAGAAATGCCTACAAATGAAGAATGGAGATCGAAATTAATGGATTACGCGGAACTGGACAGATTGACAGGGAGGATTCGCAACCAACAAGACCAAAGATTCACTGAGGACTGGAGTAAATTTACAGAATATATTAAAAATATTTGTGATAGTGATATAACGTTTGTAAGCTTTCAAGAAGCTCTGTAAGAAGATTTGGTAGAAATATTGTTTAAACAACATGGGAAGAAAAGATATATATAATGCAATCTGTGATAATTACGGAAAATTATCAGACATGTTGATGGAAGTCTAAAAGAAAAAAAAGATATGTGATGAGTTTTTGATGTTTAATGATGTTATAAATTTGTTTTTATTGGAAAATTAATAAAAATCATATAAAACAAAACAAAACAGAAAGCGATGTAAAATTGTACTGTTAAGTGAACAAGGCTACAGTTATAAAGAAATTGATGAAATATTAGGAAAAACTTAACCAAAGCAGGCATTTCTATATTTTTGAAGAGGTATAAGGAGACTCAGTCACTACAAAATCAGACTTGTTAAGGCAGGGAAAGGTGCACAAAGGCAAGTGATGATGGACGAGTGGAGAGACTGTCCCTACATGACAGAAGAAAATCATTTGGGTGGATACAAGATGACATGGCGCAATGTAATATGAAGTTGAGTGCAAGGACTGGTCTAAATGTTAGAATTCTAAGGAAGAAGCCATTGTCATCTCTCAAGCAAAGGTTGAAAAGATTAAACCCATGTTAACTAGACAGCGGAACAATGGGACAATGTTATTTGGTGTGATGAGACCCAAATCTCCTTGCTTGGTAGTGATGGCATGACATACGCAAGGAGAAGAATCAGAGAAGATTTACATCCTACTTGCATTACACTGACCGTGAAACACCCAGATAGTGTGTTGATCTGGGGTTGTAGGGCAGCAAAAGGTGTGGGCAAAATTTACGTCATTAATGGGAATGTAAATGCCCTAAAATGCATAAATGAAATATTTGCGCCCAAACTGAAGCGTTCCTCAGGTGATCTTTTCCCAGATGCTGAAGCATATTGTCAGGGAACTGCCATCGGTTCAGGAGGGAGAGAGGAAAAGCCGAATGGATTACAGAGAGCCTCCAGGGATCATGGGAAGTAGCCCCTCTTCAACGGAGGAGAGTAAACACGCCTCCAGTGGAGCGGAGCTGCAGGAGTCGGAAGAGGCAAGACGGTGCCAGGACAACTTGCCTGGCCAAAGCGGGGAGGAGAGGGGTCCTTCGTTACCCACGCTCTCCTTGCGCAGAAAGCATCCGTGCAGAGAGGGGAGGTGCAGACTGGGCGTCAAGAAGCTGCTTTGCTGGGGAAAGTTTAGGAACCGCCCACTCACGGATTCTGCCAGCGACTGAGTCAGCCACGGGAGAGTGGCGCTCCGGACAGATAAGGTTTATTTTGGCAGCAAAAGAAAGGCTTCACAGCCAAGCAGGGAGATATTTGCCTGCTTGCTCTCGAGCAACCCCTTGGAAACATTCCACACATACATATATATATATATTCTATTTTATACTTCAACAGGATTCCGCTCCATGTCATGTTGCTGCTGTGTGCAAAAGGTGCTTTCAGGATAAAGATATTTCACTGCTGGAATGGGCTGGGAATAGCCCAAACTTTAACCCAATCAGAAATCTATGGAGCCGACTAAAGAAACTTGTTAGTCAGGACTTCCGGTCGGCGCCAGCGATTAATGGCGGGTTCCCTCTGAGCTCCGGAGGGAACCGGCCCCGTGGAGCGTGGGTCTGGCCGCTGCGGCAAAGCGGAGACCCGAAGAAATCGCAGGCGGTGAAGCCTGCGAATGCGGAGGCTCAGTGGGCTCCATTTGCGCCCCCCCGACTGCAAGGGAGCCTTTTTAAAGGCTTCTGAACGGAGCGGTGGTGAGTGGCGCGGAGCTGAGAGTCGCGCACCATCGTACCGTCTTCACGGGGCGAAGCCGCAAGCCATTGTCGGAGAGCTTCGATTCCTTTCTGGAAATTCGGACTGAAAACAACTACCCGTGAGTAGGGGTAAGAAGATAAATTTATATAAATTTTTAAAAAATTCGGCACTGAAAAGGGGAAGTGCCAACAGGAAGTCTGCTTCTCCTGATTTGTAGACAGGACAAAGCAAAGAGAATATAAAGTAGAAACTTTGAAAGACGTACTGAAAGACCCTAATTCAGCACTAAAGAAAAAGGATCCCCCTCTGCTTAGCAGGGGCAGAGGGGAGAAACTTGATCATTATCTCTCCTGCAAAGACAATGAGAGGCTTTTCCATCGGCTGCCTCTAAAACCTGGAACGGACTGCTTTTGACAGCTGTCAAAGTGCTAAGTGTTAAGAACGTTGATACTCTGTGAAGGGAATAATTGCATATAAAGAGATTTTGGACAGAAAAAGTTATTTTTGGTGGAAAGTATGCTTGATTAAAGAACAAAGAGGAACTACTAGGACTATATTTGTTACCATTGAAATTGAAATTGAAACTGTGTCCCCCTAGAGGAGAATTGTTGCAATAAGCTTTGTGCTACAGAATAACAGAGTCTGGAAATCCCCTTTTAAAACAAAGTAACCAAGCGTGAGACTGACCTTGGACTGTTGTATGGGAGTGATATGGCAGATGAGAAGGGAAAAATAGAACAAACGGAAGAAAAAAAGCTCAGATCTGGGAAACAATATAAAACCGACATTACACAACAAAGAAGGGCCTCAACATCTGGTCCAGCAGGCTCAGCAGGAGTTACAGTTCCACAGCAAAGACCAAAAGTTATGTCATCTCAAGATCCAATCGCCCAGGCATTAAGTAAAATTAATACATCATTGGAATTCCTAGCTAAACAAGTTGCAGAGACAAATAAGCAAGTAGCGGAGGCCTCAGCAAAAATTGATTTGAATACTACAAGTATAAATGAATTGGGGAAGAAGGTGAACTCAAATACACAATCTATTGAGAAACTTATAGAGGAATCGGCCTCCACCAGGAAATTAGCCGAAGAAGCAAAAGAAATTGCAACTGCCACTCAGGAGAGGTTTCCACCGGTATATAAGAAGCTTGAGGACCATGACTTGACCCTGTCTATGTGGGAACTTCAAGGGAAAGAGAAGAATCTGAGACTTCGGGCGGTACCAGAAGAGGAACAAGACAATTTGGCGGACTTTCTTATGAAAGAATTTACTGATTTTTGGCAAAAGGACCTGGGAAAGGAAGAAATTAAAATAGTGAGTGCTTTCAGGATTGGTAGGAAACAAAGAAAGAATAAAGCAAGGGACTGCCTGATCTCGTTAAGATCAAAAGAAGAAAGAGATAAAATTCTTAATTTACAGTACCAAAGACGTTTGGAAATTGGAGACTCTTTCGTGGAAAATTTTAGGGATATCCCTAAACTTATTTTGGATGTCAGGGCCCATTACAGAGATTTGGTGGACCTACTGAAAGGAAATAGAATTCCTTTTAGATGGGAATTTCCTCAAGGCCTATCCTTTAAATTTAAAGGAAGGAAAATAAGAATAAAGACTGTGGAAGATAAAGACAAATTTCTTAATGAACAAGGCGAGAATCTGCAGAAGGGAGTGATTGGAGAGGACCCAACTGACTCACAAGGAACTTTGGATGTAGCAAATTTGTCATATGGACTTGCTGAACCAGGGAAAGACACACTACCGACTGAGGAAGAAGAGCAACTCGGGGCAGTAGGAGGGAAGAACAAATAATTTACCATGGCTCTGCAACTTCTAAGCTGGAACTGTAATGGGATCAATTCCCCTCGAAAGAGGAAAAGTGTTTTCCATATATTAAAGAAAGAACAATTGGATTTGATTTGTTTACAGGAAACACATGTAATGAGGTCACACAGGAAGTTGCTCATTAATAAGAGATTGGGACAAGAATTTATTTCATCGGACAAGGTTAAAAAAAGAGGAGTTGTGATATATGCAAAGGAGAAATTGCTACCGAAACAAATTTTTAAAGATGAACAAGGAAGATATCTGGCTATTGAAATTCAACTTCAAGGAGAAAAATTCCTGATTGTAGGGGTGTATGCACCGAACGAGGGGAAATCTGAATTTTTTAAGAAGTTGCATGAGGTTCTTCTGGACTATATGGACTATAATATAATCTTAATGGGAGATATGAATGGAGTTGTCTCTACAAATATGGATAAGGCACAAAGACAAGTAATTACCAAAGATGGGAGATTACCAAAGACTTTTTTTGAACTGACTGACAATATGGACTTGATTGACATTTGGAGAACTAAGAACCCTCTAGAGAGAGAGGGAACTTTTTTCTCTGAAGCAAAAATGACCTGGACTAGGATTGACCAAATTTGGATTACTAGAGGAATGGCACCGAAGATAAAAAAGGTAGAAATCTGCCCCAAAACTTGCTCCGACCATAATGCTGTAAAGATGGAGATGAAACAAATGACACCCGGCTCCTTTAGATGGAGGATGAATGACACCTTATTTAGAGATGAAGAAGTATACAAAAAGGCCCAAAAAACTTTGAGAGACTATTTTGAAGTGAATTTGGCCACTAATGTTGAAAAAAGAGTAATATGGGATGCCAGTAAAGCCGTGATGAGAGGGTTTCTGATTCAACAGAATGCAATAAAGAAGAGAAGTAGAAATGAGAAAAAAGATAAAATTCTGGAGAAAATAAAAGAAGGAGAGAAGAAACTGAGAGCAAACCCAAAGTCACAGGAGATTTTGAAAGAAATAAAGCTACTTCAGGTACAATATATGGAATTGATGAACCAGGAAATAGAATGGAAAATTAAACAAATGAGACAGAAGACATTTGAATCAGCAAACAAATGTGGGAAATTACTGGCATGGCAATTGAAAAAAAGACAAAAACTAAATACAATTACAAATCTGGAAGTAGAAGGGAAAGACATACATAATCCAAATGAGATCAGAAATTGCTTCCAGAGATATTTTAAACAACTTTTTGCACAAGGGCCACAGAACGAAATGGATATAGACCGATTTTTGAAGACGAATGGATTACAAAAAATTTCACAAGAAAGTAAACTCATGCTGAACTGTGAGATAACTGACCAGGAGATAGAAGGTGCCATTCTAAATATGAAAGTGGGCAAGTCTCCAGGACCGGATGGGTTGTCTTCCTGCTACTACAGACTGTTGAAAGAGTGGCTAATGCAACCACTGAAGGAAGTTTGTAATGAAATTATGGAGGGGAAAAGGGCACCAGAATCGTGGAAAGAGGCCTACATTACACTAATACCAAAAACAGGGACTGAAAAGACTCAACTTAGGAACTACCGTCCCATATCCTTATTAAATGTGGATTACAAAATCTTTGCTGACATTTTAGCTAAGAGATTGAAAAAAGTACTGATTGAGGAGATTCATAAGGACCAGGCGGGCTTTCTTCCGGGTAGACATCTTTTGGATAATCTAAGGAATATAATTGACATTTTGGAAAAGTTGGAAGTGAACAAAAACACTAAGGCTGTTTTGATATTTGTGGACGCGGAGAAAGCCTTTGACAACATTTCTTGGAGCTTTATGAAAAAGAACCTACAGGGTATGGGGGTAGGCCATGGTTTTGAGAATGGTATTGGTGCAATATATTCAGAACAAACGGCTAAACTAATTGTAAATAATGTGGTTACAGAACAGTTTAAGATAGAAAAAGGGACACGACAGGGATGCCCAATCTCCCCTCTGCTTTTTATCTCGGTCCTGGAGGTTTTGCTGAACATGATTAGAAGGGACCGGATGGTTAAAGGTATACAGGTCGGAGCCAAACAGTTTAAATTAAGAGCGTTTGCAGATGATCTAGTCTTGACACTACAGGAGCCAGAATCTAGTACTAAAAGAGTTTTAGAACTAATTCAAGAATTTGGTCAGGTGGCAGGATTTAAATTAAACAAGTTAAAAACCAAAGTTCTTGAGAAAAATTTAACACCGATAGAGAGAGAAAAGTTCCAAAATGAAACAGGCCTGACTGTGGTTAAGAAAGTGAAATATTTGGGGATTAATATGACAACTAAAAATGGGAATTTGTTTAAAGACAATTATGAAAAATGTTGGGCTGAAGTGAAAAAAGATTTAGAAATTTGGTCAAATTTGAAGCTTTCCTTGTTGGGTCGAATTGCAGCTATAAAGATGAATGTATTGCCTAAAATGTTGTTTTTGTTTCAAACTTTGCAAATTTTGGACAAAATGGATTGTTTCAAGAAGTGGCAGAAAGACATTTCTAAATTTGTCTGGCAGGGCAAGAAGCCTAGAATAAAATTTAAGATATTAACTGATGCAAAGGAAAGAGGTGGATTTGCCCTGCCAGACCTGAAACTTTACTGTGAATCAGCAGCATTTTGCTGGTTGAAAGACTGGCTGCTTCTTGAGAACACAGACATTTTGGATCTTGAAGGTTTTAACAATGTTTTTGGGTGGCATGCATATTTGTGGTACGACAAGGTGAAAGCACACAAAGCTTTTAAAAATCATACTGTCAGGAGAGCACTGTTTAATGTTTGGACTAGATATAAAGATCTCTTGGAAAATAAAACTCCAAGGTGGTTGTCACCAATGGAGGCTAAAGCTCAGAGGAAACTTAACATGGAGGCTAAATGGCCAAAATATTGGGAAATTTTGGAACTAGAAGGGGACAGATGGAAACTGCAGAGTTTTGAGAAATTGAAAGATAAAGTGCGAGATTGGCTTCATTAATACCAAATAAGGGAGGTTTATAATTTGGACAAGAAAGTTGGTTTCCAGGTGGAAAAATCAAAATTGGAAACAGAATTGCTAGAATCCAAAACTAAGACCTTGTCAAAAATGTATAACTTGCTGCTGAAATGGAATAGGAGGTATGGCGGTGGGGGTATGGCGGTGGGGGCAGATGTTATAGGCGAAGGGGATCGAGATACAGATATGCTCGTACCCCTTCCAATCTGCGCCCCATCCCGAGGGACGAGGGTAGGGTGAGCAAGGATTACTCACCTCCGTCACTGGTGTTGTGCAATGCCAGGTCTATAGGCAACAAAACCGCCACCCTGCGAGATTTCTTTACCTCGCAGGGGGTCGATCTGGCTTGTGTGACGGAGACCTGGGTGCGCGAAGGGGAAACTGTTACCTTACGAGAGATGGCGCCCCCGGGTTTCTCCGTCCTCCACCAGTCGCAGACTGTGGGCCGAGGGGGAGGGGTGGCATTATTAATCCGGGAAGATTGTTCTTTCAGGGCTCTACCATCGCCACTGATCCCCGGCATTGAATGTGTTGGCCTAGTGTGGGGCTCTGAGGTGAGCTTGGCTGTCTGGCTGGTGTACCGGCCACCTAGCGCACCAGCAGCCACCCTGTCAGGCCTGCTGGAGGCAGTGGCCAGCTGGGCCTTGGAGTTCCCTAACCTATTGGTATTGGGGGACTTCAACATCCATGCTGATGCCACTCCCTCCTCACAGGCTCTGGACCTGGTGTCTTCCATGGCAACACTAGGGCTCTCCCAGTTTGTTTCGGGCCCCACACATCAAGCAGGCCACACGCTGGATTTGATCTTTGGTGCCGGTATAGATGTGATCATGTCTCCTTTGATGAAAGTGCCATGGTCTGATCACTACGCTCTGAAAGCCAGGATTGACTTTCCACCCCCACCCTGCTTAGGTGGCGAGCCGATTTGGGCTCGCCCGCAGAGGCTGATGGACCCTGATAGATTCCGTCAGGCCTTGCGGGACCTTGCTCCCCCTGGCGACTCATTGACTGAGCTTGTTGAGGGCTGGAATACCCAGCTCCTGGCAGCCATCGATGAGATCGCACCTAAGCGCCCTCTGCGACCCCACAGAAACCGGGCTCCCTGGTTTACCGAGGAGCTTCGGAAAATGAAGCGGGATCTCAGACGGCTAGAGCGAGTATGGCGGGGTGCTCGTGACGGAGCCTCAAGAACATCTTATAGGGTTTTTATGAAAACCTATGAGATGGCAGTGAAGGCCGCTAAGAAGTCTTACTTCTCGGCCTCCATTGCATCCGCTAGCTCTCGCCCGGCGCAATTATTTAGTATAATTAGGTCTTTAACGTCCCTTGAAGGACAGCCAAATTTAAATAACAATCTGACACACAGCTGTGAGGCATTTGCGAGCTTTTTTGCGGAGAAGGTCCTGTTGCTCCGCCATGACCTTCCTGCCAATTTGGACACAATAAATGAACTGGAGACCCCTCGACTGTCCTCGGGTCCAGTATTGGACCACTTTGACCAGATATCTCCAGCCGATGTGGACAGACTCCTCCAAGCTGGAAAGCCCACCACCTGTCCTCTTGACCCGTGCCCGTCATGGCTGATTAGAGTGTGTCCAGATGAGGTGCGGGCCCCCCTGGGGGATATCATCAATTTGTCCCTTGGCACCGGGATATTCCCAGGGGAACTGAAGGAGGCAGTGGTGCGTCCGCTCTTAAAGAAAACATCATTAGATCCCTTAGATCTGTCCAATTACCGCCCGGTTTCGAATCTTCCATTCCTGGGTAAGGTGATTGAGAGAGCGGTTGCTGAACAGCTTGGTAGGTTTCTGGATGAAACATCGGCTCTCGATCCATTCCAGTCCGGCTTCCGCGCTGGTCATGGGACCGAGACGGCTCTGGTCGCCCTAACAGATGATCTCCGCAGGCAGCTGGATCGAGGCGGGTCAGGGCTGCTGATTCTTCTAGACCTGTCAGCAGCCTTCGACATGGTCGATCACGAACTCCTAGACCACCGCCTTGCCGACGTGGGGATCCAGGGCACAGTCCTCCAATGGCTGCGCTCGTTTCTCTCTGGTCGGGGACAGAGGGTGGCGCTTGGGGGGGAATTGTCATCGCGCCACTCCTTGGTGTGTGGAGTGCCTCAGGGTGCGATTCTCTCCCCGATGCTTTTTAACATCTTTATGCGCCCCCTCGCCCAGCTTGTTCGGAGTTTGGGGCTGGGTTGCCATCAGTATGCCGATGACACCCAACTCTATCTGTTGATGGATGGCCATCCTGACTCGGCCCCAGACACACTGACCAGATGCCTGGAGGCTGTGGCTGGATGGTTACGTGGGAGCCGGTTGAAGTTAAATCCTTCGAAGACAGAGGTCCTCTGGCTGGGACGGGACGATATGGGATTGAGGGGGCAACTCCCATCTCTTGCGGGGGTGCAGTTAGTGCCAGCACCGTCCGTTAAGAGTTTGGGTGTAATCTTCGATACCTCCCTCTCTATGGAGGCGCAGATTACAGCTATAACAAAGGCGGCATTTTTTCATCTCCGCCAAGCTAAGCAGTTGGCCCCTTATCTCTCTCGCCCTGACCTAGCCACTGTGATCCATGCGACGGTCACCTCCAAACTGGATTATTGTAACTCGCTCTACGTGGGGCTGCCCTTGAGACTGACCCAGAAACTCCAGCGGGTGCAGAATGCCGCGGCGAGACTCCTTATGGGGTCTTCGCTGCGAGACCACATTCATCCGGTGCTATATCAGCTGCACTGGCTCCCGGTGGAGTACAGGATCAGGTTTAAGGTGCTGGTTTTAACCTTTAAAGCCCTATACGGCCTAGGACCCTCGTACCTACGGGACCGCCTCTCCTGGTATGCCCCACAAAGAAACCTACGGTCTGCAAATAAAAACATCCTGAAGGTCCCAGGCCTCAGAGAGGTTAGGCTGGCCTCAACTAGAGCCAGGGCCTTCTCGGCTGCGGCTCCAATCTGGTGGAACGTTCTGTCAGAAGAGACTAGGGCCCTGCGGGACTTGACATCTTTCCGCAGGGCCTGCAAGACAGAGTTGTTCCACCAGGCCTTTGGTCAGGGCGCAGCCTGACTCCCTCCTCTGGCAACCTGCACAGAGTTTTTCTTAATGGTTGCCATTAACTTGATTTTAATTAATTTTTATAATGAAATATTTTCAGAATGTTGGTTTATTTGATTGTTTGATTATTTGATTATTTGATTGTTGTTAGCCGCCCTGAGCCCGGCTTCGGCTGGGGAGGGCGGGATATAAATAAAATTTATTATTATTATTATTATTATTATTATTATTATTATTATTATTAATACTCAGGATGAGACGGTTAAATCTGTAATGATTAAATGGGCACAAGACGTTGGACATAATATTATGTTTGCTGACTGGGAACAGTTGTGGACCACCGGGATTAAATTCACGGCATGTAATGCCTTTAGAGAGAATATTATGAAAATGATATACAGGTGGTACATGACCCCAGTCAAGCTTGCAAAAATCTATCATTTGCCCGATAATAAATGTTGGAAATGTAAAGAGACTGAAGGTACATTCTTTCACCTCTGGTGGACGTGCCCAAAGATTAAGGCTTTCTGGGAAATGATATATAATGAATTGAAAAAGGTATTTAAATATACCTTCTTGAAGAAACCAGAGGCCTTTCTCTTGGGTATGGTCGGCCAAGTGGTGCCAAAGAAGGACAGAACTTTTTTTATGTATGCCACAACAGCAGCAAGGATACTTATTGCAAAGTATTGGAAGACGCAAGACCTACCCACTCTGGAAGAATGGCAGATGAAAATGATCGACTGTATGGGACTGGCAGAATTGACGAGCAGAATCCGTGACCAGGGAGAAGAGTCGGCTGAAGAAGATTGGAAAAAATTTAAGGACTATTTACAGAAATATTGCAAAATTTCAGAAAGATAGATGGTGTTGGATTGAAATTGAGAGGTTTCTAGTTGCAATGATATATAAGAACATAGATGGGGAAAAAAAGGGTTTGAAAAATAAGGTAATGTTACAAGCTGTAATGCTTTAAATGAAGGATTTGCTGAACAAATAATCTTAATTGGGATACAAGAAGGAGAAGTACGAGGAGGTCTGAGAAATGTGTTATTTAAAAGTACGGTTTATGAAATTTATGTCTTTGTTTAATGTTTTTGTTTGTTTTGTTTGTGTGTTTGTTTAAAAAATTGGAAAACTGAATAAATATATTTTTTTTAAAAAAAGAAACTTGTTAGTCAGAAGCAACCCAGCAATAAAGTCCAATTAACAGAGGCAATAATTTAATCTTGGTTTCACGTTATTACAGCTGCAGAACTAAAAACTTGGTTCATATCATGGGAAGGCATTGTAAGGCCGTAATTAAAGCTAAAGGTTGCCAATGGTTATGACTGCTGTTCTAATAAATGGTTATGACTGCTGTTCTAATAAATGGTTATGACTGCTGTTGTAATAAATACTCCTTCATAAAAATTCTTTCATTACATTCTTCATTAAATTATCTTTCCATTGATATATAATTTAATGGTATTACTCCACACAAAAGTGGTGTTATGTGCCATCAAACCTCAGAAATACACTTTTCACAAAAGGTTTCCACAATTTTGGCCACTAGGAGAAGTTGTTCACTTTAAAGTTAATGCTCTTTTTATATGGGATCAGATTATTATTATTTATGTTTCATGTTTATAAATGTGTTGGAAGCCATGTTTATATATGTGTTGGGGCAACCCAGCCAAATGGGCAGGGTATAAATAAAAAATATTATTATTACTACAGTGGTACATCGATTTAAGAGCAGCCCTGTTCCGGAAAAGATTAAGTTTGTAAAGCATCTTCATCACCAGTGTCATCAGCATCACTGCTACTAAACCATCGGAAGATGCAGACATTGCGTCTTCCTTGCCTCAGCAGACAACGAAAGTCAGAAAGAACAAAGAAACAGCTTTCCTGGTTGTTATGAAAGCTCCTCCCCAGATGCAGGACACTCTGAGCTGTTAACCCTGTAAGCTCTAAACTTCACAACTTATCTTTCCTAACAATTCTGAAGCTGACATTTAAGATGGCCTGGGCAGTTCAGACCAGCCCGGTCGTGGTAGAAAAAGGAATAATTTGAGGAAGATTGTTCAAAGAAAAAACTGTAAGTTACTGTTTATTGTGGGGGTGTTAGGTTCCCAGGTGTTATAGGGGCCACAGTTGAACTCTGTGAAAATAGATGAGGTTGGTCACATAGAGGTATTTTTTGAATTTCCAGGCTAATATGATGATCCCTATGCAAAAGCCTTTGACTGTGTCGACCACAGCAAACTATGGCAAGTTCTTAAAGAAATGGGAGTGCCTGATCACCTCATCTGTCTCCTGAGAAATCTCTATGTGGGACAAGAAGCTACAGTTAGAACTGGATATGGGACAACTGATTGGTTCAAAATTGGGAAAGGTGTACGACAAGGCTGTATATTGTCTCCCTGCTTATTTAACTTATATGCAGAATTCATCATGCGAAAGGCTGGGCTGGATGAATCCCAAGCCGGAATTAAGATCGCCGGAAGAAATATCAACAACCTCAGATAAGCAGATGACACAACCTTGATGGCAGAAAGTGAGGAGGAATTAAAGAACCTTTTAATGAGGGTGAAAGAGGAGAGCGCAAAATATGGTCTGAAGATCAACATCAAAAAAACGAAGATCATGGCCACTGGGCCCATCACCTCCTGGCAAATAGAAGGGGAAGAAATGGAGGCAGTGACAGATTTTACTTTCTTGGGCTCCATGATCACTGCAGATGGTGACAGCAGTCACGAAATTAAAAAACGCCTGCTCCTTGGGAGAAAGGCGATGGCAAACCTAGACAGCATCTTAAAAAGCAGAGACATCACCTTACCAACAAAGATCCGTATAGTTAAAGCCATGGTTTTCCCATTAGTGATGTATGGAAGTGAGAGCTGGACCATAAAGAAGGCTGATCGCCGAAGAATTGATGCTTTTGAATTCTGGTGCTGGAGGAGACTCTTGAGAGTCCCATGGACTGCAAGAAGATCCAACCTCTCCATTCTGAAGGAAATCAGCCCTGAGTGGTCACTGGAAGGACAGATCCTGAAGCTGAGGCCACCTCATGAGAAGAGAAGACTCCCTGGAAAAGACCCTGATGTTGGGAAAGATGGAGGGCACAAGGAGAAGGGGACGACAGAGGACGAGATGGTTGGACAGTGTTCTCGAAGCCACAAACATGAGTCTGACCAAACTGTGGGAGGCAGTGGAAGACAGGAGTGCCTGGCGTGCTCTGGTCCAGGGGGTCACGAAGAGTCGGACACGACTAAACAACAACAACAACAATGATGATCCCACAGGGAGCCTTACCAAGAGAGGCCACGATCCCACGAGTCTCCTCCATGACGTCCTTATGCAGAGCTCTCTGGTCAGGATCCAGCAACGCCCACTCCTCATCCGTGAAACGAACAGCGACATCTTCAAAGCACACTGGACCCTAAAAGAAAAAGGGAAATGTCCTCCTCTGAGACAGCAGAAATATGATCTGCTACATAATGCTCTGTTGTTTCCTTGCAGTGTTGTTTCAATAGGATTGTTTTGCAGCACATTTTAATTATGGGTGCTTATTTTATTCTGTGTTTTAATTATGGGTATCCGTTTTTGTGCAAATAGGAGGAACTCCACCTTGTGTTTCCCAAGTCATTCTGCCTACGCAAGCGTTCCAGTTTCCCCAATGGAAGGATCCACTATCTCCTCTCCTCGTGTGCTGTTCTGGGAAGGTTCCCTCCCAATGCCCTAGAGCCAAATTCAAGGGGTTCATGGGGGCATGGAGAGGGGGAGGAATGGGGGGCAGGCCCCATTTTGCAGCGGATGGGGCTGGTTAGGTGAATCCAGGCCGCTATTTGTTCTCATTTGTCCACTGCTTAGAAACCAATTTTTGCATTCAGTTATCAATCTAGAAATAAAATAAGCCTGTTTTGGATGGCCATCTGTCTTGGATGATCTAGCAGAGATTCCTGCATTGCAGGGGGTCTCCTGGCTCTGAGAGACAAGCAGGGAGGGCGGCTTCTGGCAGAAGGAGAGGGAGCCACCGGTGGCTCCTCCTTCTCCTGACTCACCTCTGCCTCTCGACCTTCCTCTCCCACTTGCCTCCTTCCTCTTCTGCCTCTGATTCTGCACTGCATTCTGCCACAGAGTCTCCCAGCTCACTAAGCTCTGTTTCCCCTTCAGCTTCTGACACTTCGTCTTCCCAGGCTTCTCCCTCTTCTCCCTCTACCCGCTCATCCTTCCTCCACCTCCACTCCTTCGGCTCTGAGCCATCTTCCCTTCCTGGTTCCCCGGCTGCTTCCTCCCACCACTCCTCTGTGCCCAACCAGTCCATGACATTGCTCCATCCCTTGGCCTCTGTCCCCACAAGGCAGCTTCCCCTGACCTGATCTGGTTCCACAGCCGCTGCTTCCCTTCTGCCCCCATGAAAAGGCGGATCAGGAAGTCTTGCCGGCATCCTTCTGTCACCTGCAAAAGAAAAAAGGTAAGCAGGACGCCAGGAGTGCCTGATTCTCTCACAGGTGAAACAGGGCATCTCTAACTACAGATGGGCCTTTGAGAAAGCCTCACCTGCTGAGAGTATTTGGAGGTTTGTGCCCATTTCATATGTTAGTTGTGCAAAAATACATCTCCCCTCCTCTGGACCATTCTTCCCAACTGTCTCTCCCCAAAACAAGATGAAAAGAACCCTCAGATGAGTTGGAAAACCAACAGAATGAGACCAGTGGAGAAAAACCACCTTCCTCCTTACCCAGTGGCCTCTCTCTGGTGTCCAACGGAGGCCTCTCTGCCTCACAGGAATCCAGGTCCATTTCTGCAAAACGATCCCTTTTCTGAAAGAAAAACAAGGATTCAAAACTAAATGAATGGTGAGAAATGTTAGAAAGAGAATGACAAAGACAGAATCTTTAAGGGTGTTAGATCTCATTCCCAGAAAAAGGATGGGTCATCAGCATACCATTATGGGATGTTCTCTGTCCTGTTTGGAGCCCCTTGGGAGTATCCAGAGGAAAGTCTCTCTCACCTGCTTTCTCTCCTCTGCCTGACTCAGGAGGAAACCTTCAGCCAGGGCCACCGCCTGGGAACTGGTCTCCGCTCCACAGTCCCTCACCCAGCTCTCCATCTCCAGGGGAAGGACAGCCAGGAACTGCTCCAAGATCACCAGGTCCAGCATCTCAGCTTTCGTGTGCCTTTCTGGCTTCAGCCACTGATGGTCAAGGTGGTAGAGTCGGCTGCAAACCTCTCGGGGTCCTTTGGCCTCCTGGCAGCAGAACTGCCTCAACTGCTGGCTCTGCCCCTCTGAGCAGAGGGTGTCCTCCTCAACCAGGATCTTCTGCACAGAGTTTTCCCAGAATCCCCCACTGCTCCCAGTTTGGTTGGCATGGCCTCTTCCTGTTCCAGGGCCAGCTGAGTCTCGCTCACCCATCTGTGCTCTCAGGAAGCCTCTGAGAGATCGGAAGGAACCCTTTGGTCTTCTGCCAAGTTCTGTCTGTCTTAAGGAGAGGAGCTAGCAAATCCTACAAAGCAAATACATTGTTCTGTTACAGAATTTGTCTAATATCAGGAGAAGAAAAAGGTTCCCTGAGCAAGCCTGGATGAGTCTTCCTGGCAACTAGGGCTGGACTGCACCACATCCCAGACCATTAGCTATCTTTTTTGGGGGAAAGAAGAGTAGGAGAAGAAATATGTCTCTAGCCTTCTAGCAATGCAAATTGTGGAGGCAACTGAAGGGATTTCTGTGAGATTAATCAACCTAGTTTCTGCTGCTTTCCAGTCAATGCATGAAGTCAGAACCGAATGACAAAGGAGTCATTTGTATCTTGTGGGAAATGGATGCTTGGCTCTAGTGGGGGTCCTCACCTGGGGGTCCTCAGGAGTTGCTCCCCCCACCCCCACTCCCCTGCTTCTGTCTTCTTTTTTCCACTTGGAATCTCTTCTGATCTCAGGACAGACTCCTGGGGTGGGGTCCCTTTTTCTGTGCTCTGAGGGCCAGATATGCACCTGCTCAACCCCCTGAGGGCCAGGTATGGGCAGGGCCGAAGACATATCCCTTGAAATTTAGGAGGGTAATTTAGTAGTATTATTCTGTTAGATAGCTTAACACACACACAGCCATTGATGCCAAGGTCCCTGGAGGCTCAGGGAGTAGCAGCGCCCATTTCTGTCTAGTTTTCCAGCAACAATCCCTTTGGGACAGGAGCTGGTCCTGGGATGCCATGCTCTGGGTGCGAGGGGATGGCTGCAGTGGCCTCCGTGGGGAGCTGCCCTGGGAGACACTGGGAAACTGGTCCCCAATGCAGCAGCCAGACTCTGGGCTGGGATCCCGCTCTTTATTCCTGGCCTCTCTTTTCCACCTTAACTTCCTTCCTCCCTGTGGGGTTTTCTTTATTTGGGGGGGGGGGCTAGTCCACCTCCTCGTCCAGCTTTGGAAAACCATTTGCACGTGTTTCCTTTGTTGTGCAATGAGGCTGAGCGACGTCACACAGAGTTAAACTCCCAGGGACCCCTTTCTTTGAAGGAGGGAGATCTTTTCTGAAGGGGGGGCGGAGGACCAAATGAGTTTGGGATCCTCTGATCTCCAGGAAGGAGAGCGTGGCAGACCTGGCCCCTCCCTGGCAGGACCCTCTCCTGTCTGACTTGGGGTCCCCCCCCTGCAGGAGCAGATCAGGCCCCCCAGGCCTCCTCCCCTGCTGCAGCCCTGGGACCCCCACCAGATCCCAGAGAGAGAGGAGACTCACCAGATCCCAGGAGGGGGCAGCGAGGCAGCCCTTGCAGGAGAGACACCGAAGCTGGGGAGGGAGGGGCCTTGGCTCTGGAGGACCTGCCCCCCCTTGCTTCCTGTCCTCTCTGGGAAGGCAGCTCACTTCCCTTTAACCCTTGCAGAGCTACTTCCACTCAACTCAGCCCTCTCTCGCTAGGCAGAACCTCAGATTTTTATTATTTTTATGCATTTTGGGGGCCAGCTGCCCCCCCCCCCGGCTTCACCAATGCCCAGATATCCTTTGGGGGTGAGGCTCTTGGCTGGACTCTGAGCATCTCCCTCCCTTGGCCAGAAACCAGAGGAAGAGCTTGCAGGGAAAAGGGCTTTGCAGGAGGCAAGGAAGCTCCTCCTAGAATTCAGGAGTGGAGAGATAGGAGGGGATCCCAGGGTCATCTAGTCCAACCCCAGCAATGCAGGAATCTCAGCTAAAGCATCCATGGCAGATGGCCGTCCGATCTCTGCTTAGAAACCTCCAAGGAAGGAGAGTCCACCGCCTCCCCAAGGAGACCTTTCCCTGCCCAACTGCTCTTAGATGTCCTCAAGGCAGCGGGTCCTGAGTTCTAGCCCTGCTGAAAGAATCACACTGGCTGTCAAGGAGGAATCCAGCAAAGTTCAAAATAAATAAATCCTATTCTCATCATAGAATCATAGAGTTGGAAGAGACCACAAGGGCCATCGAGTCCAACCCCCTGCCAAGCAGGAAACACCATCAGAGCACTCCTGACATATGGTTGTCAAGCCTCTGCTTAAAGACCTCCAAAGAAGGAGACTCCACCACACTCCTTGGCAGCAAATTCCACTATCGAACAGCTCTTACTGTCAGGAAGTTCTTCCTAATGCTTAGGTGGAATCTTCTTTCTTGTAGTTTGGAACCATTGCTACAAGAAAGAAGATTCTACCTAAGATTCCACCTAAGAAGATTCAACCATTGCTGTCTTCCACTGCCTCCCGCAGTTTGGTCAAACTCATGCTGGTAGCTTCGAGAACACTGTCCAACCATCTTGTCCTCTGTCGTCCCCTTCTCCTTGTGCCCTCCATCTTTCCCATCATCAGTGTCTTTTCCAGGGAGTCTTCTCTTCTCATGAGGTGGCCAAAGTATTGGAGTTAACCAATAACGATCTGTCCTTCCAGTGAGCACTCAGGGCTGATTTCCTTAAGAATGGATAGGTTGGATCTTCTTGCAGTCCATGGGACTCTCAAGAGTCTCCTCCAGCACCAGAATTCAAAAGCATCAATTCTTCGGCGATCAGCCTTCTTTATGGTCCAGCTCTCACTTCCATACATCACTACTGGGAAAACCATGGCTTTAACTATACGGACCTTTGTTGGCAAGGTGATGTCTCTGCTTTTTAAGATGCTGTCTAGGTTTGTCATTGCTTTTCCCCCAAGAAGGAGGCGTCCGTTAATTTCGTGACTGCTGTCACCATCGGCAGTGATCATGGAGCCCAAGAAAGTAAAATCTGTCACTGCCTCCATTTCTTCCCCTTCTATTTGCCAGGAGGTGATGGGACCAGTGGCCATGATCTTCGTTTTTTTGATGTTGAGCTTCAGACCATATTTTGCGCTCTCCTCTTTCACCCTCATTAAAAGGTTTTTTAATTCCTCCTCACTTTCTGCCATCAGGGTTGTGTCATCTGCTTATCTGAGGTTGTTGATATTTCTTCCGGCGATCTTAATTCCGGCTAGGGGTTCATTCAGCCCAGCCTTTCGCATGATGAATTCTGCATATAAGTTAAATAAGCAGGGAGACAATATACAGCCTTCTATTTAAAACATAGAACACATGAAAAGTAGACAAATGACACATCGCCTCTCAAGATTCTGATACCAACTACCATGTTCTTCCCTGGGCTCATTGTGTGGCCTTGTGGGACAGAGCCATCTCTCTGGTTCCTCCCTCCATCATTTATGAAAGTTCCCTCCGCTGCTACTGCCACCACATGGAGATGGCATTTTCCCAGCCTCTCTCAAACAATGAACACAATGTTATTTTTTCCTCTTTCTCCTCTATTTTAGTCTGATCAGACCCAACTTCACGGCCTCTTAGAAGAATTTTCTCTCCTTTGGAAACATGGAAGACATCTTCAGAAAATTAAGCACGCTTGCATTTAAGTTAGGCAGCAGCTTCTGAATTTAGAATTAAAGTTTCCAAAGCCAATTTTAAACATGCGGGGGGGGGGTGGACTTTAAAACTCCAAAACCTATGGCAAAAGTTTTCTTAACATTTCTAAGACTTAGGGTGGAAATCCTATTCACTCCTGAGTTTTACTGAGGTTGCTCTCTCACGCACAAGAACAAGAGCAAATATTTCCCATTTTCTTCATCCCAGTATTGGAGTTAGTGTGCTCATTCTTTCGGTTCCCTCTTTATACTTTTACTGCGAGTGGAGTGGAGGGGTTACACCAGCAAGTGAGAAAGCTCCCTAGGAGCCTTCTTACTCGCAAGAGGCCGCTTGGTCCACTTCAAAGCATTCACACTTGTATGAACCAACCCGGACCCTACCATCGTCATCCTAGACCAGGCATGTCCAAAGTCCATCCCGGGGGCCTAATCCGGCCCACCGGTCTGTTTAATCCAGCTGCTGTGGCAGTTTATTTCCTGGGGTAAAATCCCCCAAAAAGCTCAACAACTTCAATGCTAAAAAGAAGCTCAATGATTTTGGTCGGCCATCACGCATGTTCACTTCATCAATTCTGGCCCTCTTTGAACAAAGTTTGTACACCCCTGTCATAGACCCTTCTTTCTGTGCCTCCTCCATGAGAGCAGGGCCTTTTCTGCAGCGGCTCCCAATTTGGGGAATGTTCTTCCTAGGAAGGCTCACTGGAGGCCTTCATTACATGGTGTTAAACCTTGAAATTAATAAATAGTAGGAATTTGATACAGTGGTGCCTCGCAAGACGAAATTAATTCGTTCTGCGAGTTTTTTTGTCTTGCGATTTTTTCGTCTTGCAAAGCACGGTTTCGGAAAAGTTTTGAAAAAGCTTCAAAAATCACCAAAGTCTTCAAAAACCTCAAAAAAGGCCTTTCTCCTGGGCATGGTCGGCCAACTGGTGCCAAAGAAGGACAGAACTTTCTTCATGTATGCAACAACAGCAGCAAGAATTCTCATCGCAAAGTATTGGAAGACACAAGATCTACCCACCTTGGAAGAATGGCAGATGAAAGTGATAGACTATATGGAATTGGCGGAAATGACTGGCAGAATCCAAGACCAGGGAGAAGAGTTGGTGGAAGAAGATTGGAAGAAGTTTAAATACTATTTTCAGAAACATTGTAAAATTAATGAATGCTAAAATGATGTTGGATTGAAATGAAGTGGCTTTAGCAATAAGGTTAAAAAGAATATGTAAAAATGGACTGATAATTAGATGAAAATATAAAGTTATAATATGTTAAGATATAGAATTAAGATAAACACAAAGAGGGAAAGGATTTGCTGAATTAACCATGTGAATTGGAATACAAAAAAGGGAGGTGTGAGGAGGTCAGGAAACAAGTAATTGAAATATAAGATACGAAAAGATTGATTTGTTTTTTAATTGTTTTTTATTTCCTCATGTATTTTGTATTTTTCTTTGCATTTTTGTATCTTTTTTCTTTTTGTTTTTATTTTTCTTTTCTTATTCTGTAATTCTCTTTTGTCTGTAAAATGTCAATAAATATTTTTTTTAAAAAAAGGCTACCACACCGCGTGCTATGAGTTGCTCCTCGAAGTCAAGTCGCAACTGTATTAACGGTTTTAAGAAAAGGGAAACAAACTTGCAAGACGTTTTCGTCTTGCAAAGCAAGCCCATAGGGAAATTCGTCTTGCGAAGCAACTCAAAAAACCAAAAACCCTTTCGTCTTGCGAGTTTTTCGTCTGGCGAGGCATTCGTCTTGCGAGGTACCACTGTATTTGGAGTACTGGAGGGAAGACTGGGGGCCAGTGGAAAAATACAGGCTAAGCTTCCTTTCTAAGCCTGGGCCTCACCTGGGATAGAGGTGTTAACATGACAAAAGAACTTGATGGCCCATCTGAGAACCTGGTCCTGGGTCCTGGTCCATGCACAGAGCTTGCCATGATGATGGGTGTACACAAATTAATAATAATAATAATAATAATAATACCATCACCATTGGCCATGGTGTCCTCTGTCTAAGTTTGGGGTGGGTGACGCCGCTTTGTGGTGCTCCTGGTCCTTTGTGGATGAGCATCTCCACAGGGTAATACTTGGAAAGTGCTCTTTGACCCATGGAGCCTTCAATGTGGGGTTCCTTGGGGTTTGATTTTATCCCCTAAGAAACATGAAACCACTAGGTGGGGTTATCCAGAGATCTGGGGCACGTTGTCAGCAATTTGCTGGTGACACTCAGTTCTCCTTGACATCTGCAGGTCAGGCGGTCAATGCTCTGGAGCAGTGTTTTGCCTCGATAATGGACTGGATAAGAGCCAACAAATTGAAGTGATGACCAAGAATTCATCTTGTCAGATAAGAGAGAGAGAGGGTGGTTTTATGTATTAATTCAAGATTAGACCCAAGAAAGGATTCTTGAGGTGGAAGACACGATAGCTGAGACAAAAATGATAGTGGTTGGTGTCATGTGACAAGCAGTGTCATGTGAGAGCAGAAGCAGCAAAGCAGGCTGGGAAGTGCTGGGACTGCGCAATCATTCGGGCCTACTAAAGTTATTCAGGCCTAACTGCTAACTGTTGAGTCACTCTGACATGTGACTCATTCTCCTTATAAGTGGCGGCCATTTTCTCTCTGTGTTCTCAGGAAGATTTAAGTCAGAGTCAGTCTTCCTCAGTTGTGAGCAGAGTCAGCATGTAATCTCAGTCAAACTGTTTGGAACCATGTTGTTTATGAAGAAGTTTACTTTAACTCAGTAAAGCTCTTATTCTTTCACTGAAAAACTCTGCATTATTAATTTACGCTGCGTGACAGTTGGAATTTTTGCCTCAAATGAAAAAAAGTGGATTTTTAAAAGAAGCTTGAAAAATAACTGGTTGAAAAATATGATGGGAAAATAATGTTAATGGTAGACTACAATGGAATTTTATCGGAGACTTCTGGCAAAGCACTCTCACAATCAGGTCGGGGGGAAATGCTCCTGCTGACTCGAGCACCTCCCGATCGCAGCCAGGCAAGGCAAACACAGGGAGAAGTGACTGTTCCCAAAAAGGTCTGAGAGGACACTTCAGACCGAAAAGGGCACCAAACAGCACAAAAAGGAGCTTCAAGCACAGAAGAAGGGCTGGAGAACCTCAGCGCTAAAAAACGGGCCAACCTTGCAGCAAGACGCCCCAAGGACTGAAGTGTGTAGTGTTGAACCCTCCGTTTTATAAGAGCAGCCGGACCCTGCATCTCAAATAAATAAAATAAGATTCGGACCAAAAAGGAGCTCAAATTAAAAACTCCAAGCTCATGGATGCAGAGGTTATACATTTTTATTAAGAAATCTCGGCCGAAAGTTTTAAAAAATTTACTTACCAGAGATCCGTGGCAACACGATCTATCTAATTGCAATTAAAGAGCTTTACATCAAAGTAAAAAGTGAGGCTTAGCCTCCTGGCTCCTGCATACTAGCTGAAATATTGATGTTGAAGTGAGTAAAACAGATCAGCAAAGTTTAAGAACTGACATAAATCTCTTTTAACGCTGAGATGAAGAGAGGGGCGGAGGGGGGGAATCGCTAGATCCCTTCCCCCCAATCCTGGTGCTTGGCTCCATGGAGAATCACTCTGAGCAAAGCCATGGAGAAGAAAAAAGGATTAAAATAGTACACAGAACCCAACGGAACCCAAGGGAGCTATAAAGACCTGGCTGAACGTTGTGAACGGCAAAGAAGGGGGCAGGGCCATCTTAAGCATATCTGGTGCCATGGTGCAAAGCTCCCTCCGGTGCCCCCCCCATTTCCCTGGCTCTAGAGAGGACGGTGCTGCCGGTGGGGCCGGAGGAAGTGGGCAGCGGCTGGAGGGTGGCTCCTCCAGCCGGAAAGAGGCAGAGGCTCTGGGCACAGTGCTGCTTCGACGTGGTGCATGGTGGAGGCAGGAGAGGGTGGCGAGCTGGTGCCGGAAGGCGCCGAGTTCAGCCTCCGCCTCTTCCCTGGCGCGCTTCAGAACTTGGTGCCCCGTGCCACTAGCCTCTATTGGTAAGACACCCCTGGAAGGAGGAGAAAAAGACAGGAGAAATGAAAGCATTGAGGAATTGAAGAGAGGGTGGCAAAATGGCGATGACTATAAAGAAAAGATGAATCATCCATCATCCTTAGCCTGTTTAAAATGGAACCATAGACAAAATAATAGAAGGGTCTGCAGCTCTGACTGCAGTGATACCTTATAGTGGGGGATGTAAATGCTTTAAATATTACATCCTGCGGGCCACAGAAAGAGTTTGATATAGACCAATTCTTAAAAACAAATGGATTACAAAAAATCTCTCAAGAAAACAAGATAATGCTGAACTATAAAATTACAGAACAGGAGGTAGAAGGTGCCATTCAGAATATGCAGTTGGGCAAATCTCCAGGGCCGGATGGCTTAACCTCAAAATATTATAGATCTCTGAAGGATTGGATAATTCAACCACTAAAGGAGGTTTGTAATGAAATCTTGGAGGGGGAAAAAGTGCCAGAATCGTGGAAGGAAGCCTATATTACGCTTATACCGAAAACTGAGTCTGAAAAGACACAACTTAAGAACTACCGCCCCATATCCCTGCTTAATGTGGATTACAAAATATTTGCTGATATTTTGGCTAAAAGATTAAAAAAAGTATTAGTGGAAGAGATACATAAGGACCAAGCCGGCTTTCTCCCAGGTAGACACTTGTCTGACAACACGAGAAATATAATTACCATTTTAGAGAAGCTGCAAGTGAATATTAATACTAAAGCAGTTTTGATATTTGTTGATGCGGAGAAAGCCTTCGACAATATTTCTTGGAGTTTCATGAAGAAAAATCTACAGGGGATGGGGGTTGGTCAAGGTTTTGAAAATGGTATAGGTGCAATTTACTCAGAACAAAAGGCTAAATTGATAGTTAACAACGTGGTGACAGAAGAATTTAAGATCGAGAAAGGGACACGAAAAGGCTGCCCAATTTCCCCATTGCTTTTTATTTCAGTCCTGGAGGTTCTGCTAAACATGATTAGAAGGGACCATTTGATCAAAGGTATTCAGGTCGGAGCTAAACAGTATAAACTTAAAGCGTTTGCAGATGATTTAGAATTGACATTACAGGAGCCAGAATCTAGTACTAAAAGAGTATTAGAATTGATTCAGGAATATGGTCAAGTTGCAGGATTTAAGTTGAACAAGTTAAAGACTAAGGTTCTTGAGAAAAACTTAACACCGATTGAGAAAGAGAGGTTTCAGAATGAGACGGGATTAACATTGGTTAAGAAAGTAAAATACCTGGGGGTTAACATGACTGCTAAGAACCTAAATTTGTTTAAAGATAATTACGAGAAATGTTGGTCAGAAGTGAAAAAGGATCTTGAAATATGGTCAAATTTGAAGCTTTCCTTGTTTGGTCGAATTGCTGTTATAAAGATGAATGTATTGCCAAGAATGTTATTCTTATTTCAATCATTGCAAATTTTGGACAAAATGGATTGTTTTAAGAAGTGGCAGAAAGAGATTTCTAGATTTGTCTGGCAGGGCAAGAAGCCCAGAATAAAATTTAAAATATTAACGGATGCTAAGGATAGAGGTGGATTTGCCCTGCCAGACCTTAAACTTTACTATGAATCAGCAGCATTTTGCTGGTTGAAAGAATGGCTGCTTCTTGAGAACACAGACATTTTGGATTTAGAAGGTTTCAATAATGTTTTTGGGTGGCATGCATATCTGTGGTATGACAAGGTTAAAGCTCACAAAGCATTTAAAAACCATATTGTCAGAAGAGCATTGTTTAATGTCTGGACAAGATACAAAGATTTACTTGAAAATAAAACCCCAAGGTGGTTATCACCGATGGAAGCGAAGGCTCAGAAAAAGCTCAATATGGAGGCCAAATGGCCAAAATATTGGGAGATTTTGGAACAAGAAGGTGACAAATTGAAATTGCAGAGTTTTGAGAAACTAAAAGATAAAGTGCGAGACTGGCTTCATTATTACCAAATAAGGGAGGCTTATAATATGGATAAAAAAACTGGTTTCCAGGTGGAAAAATCAAAATTGGAAACAGAACTGTTAGATCCCAAAACTAAGATACTATCAAGAATGTATAACTTGCTGTTGAAATGGAATACACAGGATGAAACGGTTAAATCTGCTATGATTAAATGGGCACAAGATGTTGGACATAACATCATGTTTGCTGACTGGGAACAGTTGTGGACCACCGGTATGAAATTTACGGCATGTAATGCCCTAAGAGAGAATATTATGAAAATGATATACAGGTGGTACATGACACCAGTCAAGCTTGCAAAAATATATCACTTGCCCGATAATAAGTGTTGGAAATGTAAGGAAAATGAAGGTACATTCTTTCACCTTTGGTGGACGTGCCCAAAGATTAAGGCTTTCTGGGAATTGATATATAATGAAATGAAAAAGGTATTTAAATATACCTTCCTGAAGAAACCAGAGGCCTTTCTCCTGGGCATGGTCAGCCAATTGGTGCCAAAGAAGGACAGAACTTTTTTTATGTATGCTACAACAGCAGCAAGAATACTTATCGCGAAGTATTGGAAGACACAAGATCTACCCACCTTGGAAGAATGGCAGATGAAAGTGACAGACTATATGGAATTGGCAGAAATGACTGGCAGAATCCGCGACCAGGGAGTTGGTGGAAGAAAATTGGAAGAAATTTAAAGACTATCTGCAGAAACACTGTAAAATTAATGAATGTTAAAATGATGCAGGATTGAAATGAGATGGTTTTAGTAACAAAATTAAAAGAATATGCAAAAAGGATTGATAATTAGATGAAAATATGATGTTTAATATGTTAAGATTTATAATTAAGATAAAAACAAAGAGGGAAAGGATTTGCTGAATTAACTATGTGAACTGGAATACAAAAAAGGGAGGTGTGAGGAGGTCAGGAAACGAGTAATTGAAATATAAGACATGAAAAGTTTGATTTGTTTTTAATTATTTTATTTTTCACATATTTTGTATTTTTTTCTGTATTTTTGTATCTTTTTTCTTTGTCTTTTTTATTTTTCTTTTTTTATATTGTAATTTTCTTTGTTTGTAAAATCTCAATGAATATCTGTAAAACCATAACAAAGTGTGTAAGAGACCTACAAATTGTAAGAAGCATAATCAGATGAATCGGAAGTTAAAAGTGTGTATATATATCGTTAGTTAGTGTCCATGTCCTTTATGTTGTTATATGTATTGTCTATGTATTGTATATGTCATATGTAAATTGTTGGATAATAAAGGTTGTTTTAAAATATAAATAAATAAATAAATAATAAATAAATAAATAAATAAATATTACATCCTGCAGTCAACCGGAAGCCGCACCTCGGTTGTCGAACATTTCGGAAGCTGAAGGGGCTTCTGGAAAGGATTATGTTCAACAACCAATGTTTGACTGTAATGATAACAATCTTTTACTCTTTTAATGATAATAAATAATTATAAAATTATTTATTTATACAACAACTGCGGTAAGGATTGGAAAAGAGCCAGTGTGGTGTAGTGGTTAAGAGCGGTAGATTCATAATCTGGGGAACCGGGTTTGCGTCTCCGCTCCTCCACATGCAGCTGCTGGGTGACCTTGGGCCAGTCACACTTCTCTGAAGTCTCTCAGCCCCACTCACCCCACAGAGTGTTTGTTGTGGGGGAGCAAGGGAAAGGAGAATGTTAGCCGCTTTGAGACTCCTGAAGGGGAGTGAAAGGCGGGATATCAAATCCAAAAATAAGTAGTGTAACGGATCTGGAGAATTTTCCTGGGTTTATGCTTAATGTAGAATGCTGAATGGGAGGAGTTCTGGAATGCCTGACATCACAAGAGAGGTGGCTCTTAGCCAGTGGGAGGATGAAATACCCTTAAGAAGAAATTAGAGAAAAGATTGTTATATGACAACACCAAGGTATCCAAACAGAAAAAGGTCTGGAGGGTGGAACACATTCCTTATGAGCTGTGATATTTGCACGGTCTCATTCCAGGGCCAAAAGGTCACTAAGAAGAAAAATGATCAGGAGGTTTTATAAAGTACTGTACAGATGGTTTTTCTCTTTTAAATACAGTACTAGAACTGTGGGTCAGCCAATGAAACTGACTGGTGGTACATTCTAGGGCTGTGTACAGGTGCTGTCTTGCCAGCGCCCCCTAATGGCTGTTTGACCAATAGCAACCACCAGACAATCTAGAAGTTCTTAGATTCCACTGGACGGAGGACTGACAGACTCTTAGGTAGAGACAAGCGTTTATTAATTGGTAAACATTAGCAAAGAAATTGATCAGCACCGTAGAAAAAGAGTCTAATGTAAAGCCAACAGCAACTGGAATAAACTACAGAGCTAGCAATATAACCAATAAGCCAAAAAATCTTAGGCAACAATAATCATAATACAGATAGAATAGGTAGAGTTCTTCATGTCTCCCCAGCCGATGGAGATTTGGAAGGTTTATCTGGGACACTTCAGACTGGCAGATGGTTGCTCTCTTCACATTCTGGAATGGAGCATAGAACAATATATCAAGATCTCCCTGTCTCCTTAAGCTGCTGGCCCTTACATAGTCCATAGTGAAGGTCTCATGCCAAGCTGGCAACAGGTGTAATTCATGCTGTAATTACATTCCCATCCTGCACAGCCCCAATCACCCCACACTGCCGGAGGGAAAGGCGCAGGCTGTGGGCCACCCAGCAGGCTGTACAGCAGCCCCTATACCACCCCCAAAGCCGTGGAAGAGGTGCTGACTGCGGGAGGCCCAGCAGGCTGCTCTGGGGGCCTGGGTCAGGCCACACCACCCACGTGGCCCCAATCTGGCCCATAGCTGTCAACATTCCCCTTTTCTTGCGAGGAATCCTATTCGGAATAAGAGAAGAAGAAGAAGAAGAGTTTGGATTTGATATCCCGCCTTTCATTCCCTTTAAGGAGTCTCAAAGCGGCTAACATTCTCCTTTCCCTTCCTCTGTGGGGTGAGTGGGGCTGAGAGACTTCAGAGAAGTGTGACTGGCCCAAGGTCACCCAGCAGCTGCATGTGGAGGAGCGGGGAAGCAAACCCGGTTCCCCAGATTACGAGACTACCGCTCTTAACCACTACACCACACTGGAATTTCCCTTAAAAAAAGGGAAAAGTTGACAGCTATGACCTGGCCCTGATGCTGGGAAGGAGGTGCGGGCTGCAGCAAGGCCTAAGCAGGCCCCACCACGGCCCCAATCCCCTGCCCGTCCCCGGGGGGACGCCATGAACAAGAGGAACACTTACCTCACCAAGAGCGAAGTCCAGTGATGCATCCAGGAGGAAGAAAACAAAGAGAGCCTGGGCTGAAGAGCACCGGCCCTTTGCCTGGCCCTCACCCCACCCCAAACTGGGGGCCCATTGTCCTGCTGAGAAGGGGGCGGGGTGACAGTCACTCTGCAGCAAGGTGGGTGGCACCTGGCAGGTAAGCCCCGTGCTGTGTTGCAAACCCCGCCCACCTCCTGGAGGGGGTGTGAGCAGAAATTACGTTCCCATCCTTTCACTTCTTCTCAAACAGCCACGTTCCTTATATTAATGCTACAGCTACATTGCAAATCAGAAGCACCACATTCTGTTTTCTTCCCTGGTGCCCTGCTCTGATTCATGGGCCCATTTTGTCAATCCAGATCCAGATCATGATCCAGAAAATGCAAGTCTTTGCAATTCCATTTGCTAGCTCAGATGGCTTCAAAACGGAATTAGACAACATCCCTCTTCGTTCTTTCGTTAAGCCACAGCATCAGTTGTCAGGCTGGGTCTTGGCAGACTTGGAGGGCCTGTGTAACAGCTTCCTCTCTGCTTCTTTTCCAGTTCCAACTAATGGTCTCCATTCAATTGGATTTCTATGCATCTCATGGAGACTGGATCTTGTACTCCATCTTTTCTGATGATCAGGAGGTAGTTCTATAATTAAATGTATATACCTTCCATCAAAGGGACGCGGGTGGCGCTGTGGGTTAAACCACAGAGCCTAGGACTTGCCGATCAGAAGGTTGGCGGTTCGAATCTCCGCAATGGGGTGAGCTCCCATTGCTCGGTCCCTGCTCCTGCCAACCTAGCAGTTCGAACGTACGTCAAAAGTGCAAGTAGATAAATAGGTACCACTCCGGCGGGAAGGTAAATGGCGTTTCCGTGCGCTGCTCTGGTTCACCAGAAGCAGGTTAGTCATGCTGGCCACATGACTTGGAAACTGTACGCCGGCTCCCTCAGCCAATAAAGTGAGATGAGCGTCACAACCCCAGAGTCGGCCATGACTGGACCTAATGGTCAGGGGTCCCTTTTGTTACGATATGGATACAACACAGCTGCAAACTGCTAGCTTGATGTTTACATCATGTGATGTGGCTAGCTGTGGGAAAGAATGTTCCCAGAAGTTCACAGGCTACTCAAAGCTGTGTTCTGTGTGTAATATGAGACCTTCCTGTTGCCTATGTAAAGGAAGTCTTTGTCACTTGTTGGAAGGAGACTGAAGTGATCAGACATGTTTTCTTGTAGTGCTGTAATGTCAGAAATAAACAGAATGTAGAAGGACTTTCTGACTATTCTTCTTTCCCCTGCGAAGGGGGAGAAGGGGGTGTGCATTTTCCACGCTGGGAAATGTCGCCTATCGAGGTCTGCCTGGACTGTCTGGGATGGCAGCCAGAGTAGATCAACCGGTAAACAAGCTCCGGGAGCAGGGAGAGGGGCCAGCCTCTCCCGGTGGGGCTAGTTTTACAACACCTTTACCTTTACCTTCCATCAAGGGTGGGGAACATGTGACCCTCCAGATGTTATTGGTCTACAACTCCCATCGTCCTCAACCATTGACCATGATTCCTGTGATGCAGAGAGTTGGAACTTTGGAAGACCTCATAGATCCCACAAAATCTAGTAAATGGTGAACATCTCAATGGAGTCCTGCAAACGAGATGTCCAGGAGTTTAGAGAGGAATAGGATGCAAAATGAGAAAGTGCTATATTACCTAAAACAAAAATGCATTGGAATCCATATAGAACATTTCTTTTGGTTCAAAACTGAGATTGATCTAGCAAAAGAAAAAGAAACATATTTCAGTTATATTGGACTCAACAACCTCTTTACGGGAAAGGATGGTCTAATACTGATAGACCCCACTCTGTACCTAATGTGCTCATAGTGTTATTCTCCATTTGTTCTTGTCTTGTTCTTACTCAGACAAAACCAAGAGGATGGGGAAGCTAGCGCTTGCAAAGCGTGGAGTGTCCAGAAGGAACGCAGCGTCCAGAAAGCGCAAAGCAAAAGCAAATGAAACTGGTGGTCTGTATACAGCACAGTCATAGGGGCTGAGGTTTCTCATAAAGTAGAGGAATGCGCGGGAAAGGGAAGTTGATGGAGAGACGGGCAGGGAGTGGATTGTGCCAGGGAGGAGTGCTGAGAAAAGCCCACGCAGCTCTTTGGGTGCCAGAGAGCCACTAAGCCCCATAGAAACCCCAGGAGTGAGCCTACTCTTTGCTGCTGGCTGCTGTGTTCCTTTAGTGTGTGCAGTCAGGAATGGCTGTACAATTAGGCAGAATGAGGCAGCTGCCTCAGGTAGCAGGTCTGGGGTGGGTAGAGATGTGCAGACCACACAAACTGCACTGCGCCTCCTCAGTTGGTCTGCTGCCCCGTTAGCCACCTTGAGATAAGAGCCAATGGCCAGGCCAGCCCAGCTTCTGTATGTGGAATTATGTGTTTGGAGGGAGAATCTTGTCATTTGCCTGGGGGGCAGAAAGTAGTATCAAAGGCTCCTGTCTTCTGATCCAGACATTGGTCAGAAAAGTTTCCTCAAGCAGCAAGGCATCTCACTTTGCTTCCTCCACCTGCTTTTATCCTCCCAAGTGCCCACCCCCTGAACAGTTGAGTGTCTCTGGCTGATGGCTTCCACAGCATATGGAAGCCCTTTTTCCTGGAGTGGCAATGGTATGTTGGCTACTGATGGCTAAAGCAGGATTTTCTTTCTTCAAGCATCTGCTTTTCGGGACTTGGTTACATTCTTCAAATCTCCAGTGGGTGAAAGATTGATCGTTCTTGAGATTTTCATCTTTACTGTCATGACGCTGCTGGTTTTCATTCTGTGTAAGTACACAATTGGCATACGGTGATACTTCTGTCGTGGGCTTTGCTTCAGTGCCAATAGCATTTCCAAAAAGAGATGGCAGGATCCACCTTCCATTTACCCCTTTCATCTCTCTTTTATACCAGGGAGGGAGTTCCAGCTGTCACCCAGTGAGAGCAATGGCACTGTTTTGTTCTCCCTGAATAAGTGAGTTCCAGCACTTGGAACAGAAGCACAGGCTAACACAAGTCCCTGGGACATCCTGGACAATTCCCTTTCCCAGCTTGCAATTCTCTCCTCCTTTCCCAACTAAATCTCATTTGCTGTGGGAGAGCCCCCGTTTCTGGTCCTCGGCACCCTGCCCTCTGCTAGGGCTCCAGTTCCTTCAAGGAAAGTGTTTGGGGAAAACAGGCTGCAAAGGATAAGGCCATGGCTAATGTGGCTGGATCCATAGCCTACCTGAATATCGAGATATATGCAGGGCTTTTTTCAGCCGGAATTCACCAGGACTCAGTTACGGCCCCTCTCAGGTGCGTGATGTTTCCATTCTAAGAGAACAAGGGAGGCATTAATGGCGAGTTTGAGTGCCTCTTTTTCTAGAAAAATAGCACTGGATAGATGAACACATGGCCTATTTGCCTAGTGAATTCATTTTTAAAGTAAGCAAAGCTCGGGGAGAGGGAGTCAAATGATCCAAGAATTTGCATATTTTAAGCATATGGCAGGGCACGAGGCAACCTGGCAAATGCAAGTCTGTAGGACAAAGAGGACAGGTGTATCTAGACAACCAAAAATCTAACGCTCTCTAAGGAAGGCCAACTATCTGGTGAAGAAGTAGCAGGCTAAATGGAAACAGGACTTCAGACCCCCAGGGCAGCTTAAATCAAGGCATGAGAACCCTCAATCTAAGGGCTGAGAGCAGAAAATATTAATAGAAGTCGTTTTCATGTTTTTGTTGATTTGATTTTTTTATTAGCCCTTCTCCCTAAGGACCCGGGGCACGTTACAAGTCGGCAATTTAAATCCAATATTAATAGCAGTTTGAAACCAAGTATCCCCTTCCCCAGCTTATCAGATTAGTGTGCCGGAACACAATTTCTCCATTTCTTTGCGGAAATAAATCCTGCGTCCAGTCAGGCTTCCCTGCGTGGCTCTGCTTGGGAGCTGACCTGGCAGGAGAGCAGAGTAGCAGCGGTCCTGCATCCGTGTGAGATGAGGGATAAATCAAGTCCAGAGACAGTTCGGTTCTTATCTCTAGAAGCGTTTATTTACAAAGCAACAAAACCGTCAGAAACTTCCGACATCTCTCCGTGCTCCAAAAGCACACACGCAGCCTCTCTGAGGCTTGAGCTGTGTCTCAGTCAGAATCGAAAGCAAGTCTGAATGCAGACACACACTGTGACGCACTTCTCTGCGTCAAGCTCCTCCCAGATACAGGACACCACGGAGTTTTAACCCTGTCAGTTCCAAACTCCACAATTTCTTTTCTACCTCCCTCCTTCTTAGATCGGAAGGAACTGAGAAAGAGAGAGGAGCTTCAAGTGGCAATGGATATGATACGAACTGTTGTTGTTGGGACTGATCCAATCTACGAAGACAAGGATGGTAAGCATTTTATATGCACATCCACACTTTTGCTGTAACATGTTTAAATTAAACAGAGTTCAATTCCTGAAGTTAAATTTGGGGTTCATATTGCTTGAGCAATACATATATTCAATGAAACTCATCACCCAACAGAGTTCACCACTTTTTCATTGCTCAGCAGGAAGCAAAGCAGACGGTTGTGATTCTCACATCTCCCCACTAGAAATGCTGTTCTCCCCCATCACACTGTAACTCACGTTTCCCCCCACTTCTCCCTGCATGCCATCACCAAAGCTGCTCTCTGGGGGGACCTTTGGAACAGATTGGAGGGAAGGGGGCTGAAGATCGCATTGCACAAGGGAAAATCCTTGCACTGACATTATATCCCACATCATAAAAAGAGTTTCAGTGCCTCTATTTTCTTAGATCTCACAAAGCATAATTGAAAACTGCAAAGTATTCTTTGTATATTTGGCTTTCCTGTGGAATTCAAGGCAGAATTGCTTTGAGACCCTGTGATTCCCAGCAGAAAAGGAGGACATAGGAGAGGAACATTAGAGATACTTCATGAGCCACTTTTAATATGAGAACAGGATAGTGGACTGCATGGGTCTTTGGTCTGATCCAGCTGCAGGGGTCTTCAGAGGCTTTTCGTTGGTGATCTCAGCCACAGAGAATCAAGTCTGCCCTTATATTCATAAGAAATCCATCCTGGAGCTCAGCTTCTTGTTTCAGGCTTGAGTGTTTTTAAGTGTTTGGAAATGGTTTCCTGATATTTGCAGATTGTTATTTCAGATACTCCTGCCTTAAACGGTTTCAAATCTTTTAGACTTAGAAATACTTGCTGCAGCTCAAAACATATCGGAGGAAATGCAGTATTTTGCCAACTTAAATGATCAACTGCAAAAAGAAATTGGTAAGCTACCCTATGATGCTGAAAAATTGTAGTGCAGTGGGAACCTGCCCTGATTCTGCACCAGCTGAAAGCCCCTCCTCTAGCTGAAAACTCTTAGAGCCAGAGCAGACTGCTGCCCTCCTTCGCATCCAGCCACCCTAGGGAAACATCAGAGATATTCAGATCAGCTCTCCTGAACTGTCAAAATGCTTTGCAAGCAAGTCACAGAAAGCTGCTCTTAGTTCTATCATCTCCTTCGGGCCAGACTGTAGCAGGCCGTACGCTACCCGGGAAAGCTCTGCTGGATGGCAGAATGGAGGAAGCAAAGCAAGTCTTCTTTGCAGCCTTCACTGCCACTTGGTGGGCTCGATGATGAGCCCTCACCAGTAGTCGATTGCATTCAACCAGATTTTTCCTCCACTCGCGTAAAAGACATCTTCCAGCATCTTTCTTTGCCCTAACCTCTGCAGTATAAGGTAAAGGGACAGCTGACCGTTAGGTCCAGTCGTGACCGACTCTGGGGTTGCGGCGCTCATCTCACTTTATTGGCCAAGGGAGCCGGAGTATAGCTTCCGGGTCATGTGGCCAGCATGACTAAGCCGCTTCTGGCGAACCAGAGCAGCGCACAGAACGCCGTTTACCTTCCCGCTGGAGTGGTACCTATTTATCCACTTGCACTTTGATGTGCTTTTGAACTGCTAGGTTGGCAGGAGCAGGGACCAAGCAATGGGAGCTCACCCCGTCGTGGGGATTCAAACTGCCAAACTTCTGATCGGCAAGTCATAGGCTCTGTAATTTAACCCACAGCGCCACCCATGTCCCCCTCTGCAGTATACTAGGGGGCCAAGCAGGCTGCATGAAGCAGGAATGGGCACTCAGGGCCAATCATGTCAATGGCCCAAGCCAAGGCAGAGGGCCCTCCCCTCTGGGTAGTTGCACCCGCCCTGTGGCACTCCCTCCCACCAGATATCAAGGGAAAAAACAGCTATCTGACTTTCAGAAGACATTTGAAGGCAGCCTTCTTCAGGGAAGGTTTTAATGGTTGGTGTCCAATTCTGTTTTAATTTGTTGGAAGTTGCCCAGAGTGGCTGGGGGAAACCCAGTCTGATGGGCAGCATATAAATAAAGTATTATCATCATCATCATCATCATCATCATCATCATCATCATTATTATTATTATTATTTTGTTGTTCCAGAGCTTGGCCAAAGTTTGGCAGGAGCACCAAAATCCCCCAGAGCCATTTTGGAAGCCCACTGGATCCATCCTGTCAGCTCAGGCAGGGAGACTGCTGGGCAGCAAAGTGGATGGTAAACCAGCAGACTCCCTCATTTGTCCCAGTTGCCCAATGCCAGGAACACACACTCTAGATTCCCACCCCCACCCCCAGCAGAGAGCCTGGAGAGAGGAAGAGAAACAAATAGGTGAGGCCCCAGGGGTTCAGATAAGGCCTGTGAGGGGACGTACATCTTTTGTCTATTCCCTCAAATAAAAGCTTCTTGACTGCGTTCCTTTTCCAGCTCTCCCCACCCAGGTATTTACTGCAGCATCAGCATGGGTTGAAGCGTTAATGTTGTTCTTGTTTTAATCTTTCCGAGCTTCCTAGATGAATATATGTTATCACGTGGCCGCAGGAATGAACTTAACAAAAATAACTGAAATCTGCACAGACAAACAAGGTGGTCCCCATTAAATTCCCTATTTCCCCCCTCTACTTCCTCCATACATGGCTTGACTCAAAGATACCCTTCTTGAAAACTTGAACAATGGCTGGGTCATATATGAAAGGACCTTCTATTGGTTTTCTATTGAGATAGGCTCATGGACGGATGCCCAAAAACATTGTGAGCAGGAGGGTGCCAGGCTCATTTCTGTGGAAACAAGGGAAGAACAGGTGAGCATCAAAGCTGAGTACAGGAAGGTAGAAGATCTCCTTGAGCCAAAGGCTCCTATCATCACCATCCATTTAAGAAGCTCCAATCCCCCTGTATGCAGCCAAGACAGCAACTCCATCAGTCAAGCCAAGGGGTGGGTGGGGCAGGGAGCAGCTGCTACCACCTGGGACTCACTAAGGTTTCTTGGAGCTGCTGAGCTCTAATAGAATGAAGCTGGCAGTCAGGAAAGAGGTCTTGGAGGAGGAGATATTTGAGGGGCATCTATCCCTTGGCTTGCTGGTAAATTCTTCCTCTCCTCTGTGAGATGTACTGAGTGCTTAGAAGGAAGGCTTCGCTCACCACCCTAACCCTCTGGCATGAGAGTATCATGGAGTTTACTCTAGAGGAGCTTGCAGGGTATATCCCTCTCCCAGCACCTTAGCCCTGGTAGAGGAGCTACTGGGCTGCTACAGGGCACAGACATGGGTGAGACTCCATCATCATGCCATCAAGTATCCCACAAGCAGACTGATTCCAGTGTCTTTGGAGCCAACCAACAAACATGGTGGCAGAAATTGGAGTATTTGCCACACAGGTCACTGTCCTGCCAGGTGGTTCCAAGACCAACTGTTCTCTGGCACAGTCATTTACAGCATTTGGAAATTTTAACTCTGTGTCAAGACTGGAAGACGTGTCACCAGTCTTGGTGAGGGCAGGTGAAGTCACCCTTCCCTACAATAGTTCCTCTTTGGGATGCTTCCTTGCTTCCATCATCATCATCATAATTGTGATCAGGGGGACAATACCACATCCACTGTACGAAATTATTCTTGGTGATGGGAATTCTATGTATAGTTTTGATCACTGCTTCCTCAATATATGTGGATTGGACCTTCAAATGTGACACCTGCTGCTTTTAAAATGTGTTTGTTTTATGCATGTTGAATTTCTGTTAAGGGCTATAGTCTCCTAGAGAAAAGGACATTGTCTTAAAAGATTTTATTTGTTCTTTCTGCACCCCCTTCCCTAGTATTTTATAAACAAGCAAGTAGAAAGACATCAAAAGTTTTTTTGGATTGGAGTCTTTAAAGACAAGGGAAAGAAATGGTCGTGGCTGTCAGGAATGGAGGCTTCAGTCCAGTAAGTTTCTGAAGAAACATTTGTTAATGGCGTGCATGCCAAAAAGCTGCAGGTTCTGTTTACATAACTGATCTGTTCACTCTCCAAATATATTTTGCCATGCACTTTTCTCTACTACCAAAGATCTGCATATGTACTCCTCCACATCATTGTCCAGGTGAGCAACTGCTTCTTCTCACAAGGTTGGAGAGGCAGGAAGGCTGCTCTTCCTGCTTCTCTAACCTAGTGAATGTGCTGATTCAGAAGAGGGTGAGGGCATCCTTTTCAATGGGTTGTGCTGCTTAGCTCAGCTACAAAAGGACTTGCAGGAACCTAAACCGAGCAACACTCTCTTTAGGAAAATATTTCTACAGTTATCTGCTGAACAATCTGAATAACTAGCAATCTCAGAACTAAAATAATAGGAGCAGATGAGGCAAGTTTGTGAGAGAGCGTAGTTCACGTCACTCTCTTGAATAGAATCATAGACACATAGAAATTGAGTGTTGGATGAGACCCCAAGGGTCATCTAGCCCAACCCCCTGCAAAGCAGGAATCACTGACAGATCCCCGATAGTTTTGGGTTGTTTAAGACAGTTCATGGTTCTCTTTAAGTATCTAACAACTCTTTTCAACCCGTGTTGATGGATTGACAAGGTCAGAGTAAGATCTCACTCATCCACAGCTTGGTAGTAGAACAGCGAGCTGGTCTGGCATTTATTACCAAGACTGGATGAACAGAGGGTCGCTTTCTCCTGGAACAAAACCCAATGGCATTCATCTCCATTGATGCAACCAATTAATCACTTAACCTTTTTGGAAAAGGTATTGAGTAAAGTTCACAAACGGCCATTGGAGTTGGGTAATACCAGCTGGGAACTTAAACCCTGTATGCCAGTGGTTCCCACTTAGCTAAGTAGTACAGACCCCTTGTTTTTCAAAAGCCAAGCCATGGGCCCCTCTACCTTTGAACATTTGAATATCTCTGTGGCAGTTTTTGTTATGTGAATGGTGTAATGAAGCCGCTGGGTGGGTGGTCTTTGGACTTCCAATTGGTGAATCACTGCTGTATGTGAACTTTGTTGTTGTTTAGTCGTTTAGTTCTGTCCGAGTCTTCGTGACCCAATGAACCGGAGCATGCCAGGCACTCCTGTCTTCCACTGCCTCCCGCAGTTTGGTCAAACTCATGCTGGTAGCTTCGAGAACACTGTCCAACCATCTCATCCTCTGTCTTCCCCTTCTCCTTGTGCCCTCTATCTTTCCCAACATCAGGGTCTTTTCCAGGGAGTCTTCTCTTCTCATGAGGTGGCCAGCTCTCACTTCCATACATCACTACTGGGAAAACCATAGCTTTAACTATACAGACCTTTGTTGGCAAGGTGATGTCTCTGCTTTTTAAGATGCTGTCTAGGTTTGTCATTGCTTTTCTCCCAAGAAGCAGGCGTCTATTAATTTCGTGGCTGCTGTCACCATCTGCAGTGATCATGGAGCCCAAGAAAGTAAAATCTCTCACTGCCTTCTACACTACTACACCATTATTACTAATATCAATTGAATAGATTAATGGAGAGTTAAAAATGGGGGAGTTATAGAATACATTTACACAGAATTTTAGTGTTCTGTAGTGGGACTTGATTCAATATACAATAGACACTGGAGAATGCAAGGCCTTACCAGAAGTGACAATAAGCATGGGGCTATAAACCATGGATAATTGATTAGAGTATATATATATATATATATGAGAGAGAAATCATATCATTCCAACCATCTCTATAATGGCTTTGCGGTTATAGATTATATTTTGTATTTCAGTTGTAGACTTAGCTATTTTTGTTTCTGTATAGTGTCATTGCCATCCTTGTGCATAAGGTGAGTGATAGATGTGAGAGGAGGTGGGTTATGGCAGATGCAAATCTAACAAAGTTTTTATTTGCTCAGAACAATCACTACTGTGCAAACTCTGCTACGAGAGAGTAAGGATCTCTCAACACCCAAAATGGTTCACAGCAGATCTGAGGAGGATGTGGGTGCATATGGAGAGGAGAGAGGGGTGGTTCTGTTGCAGAAATGGAAATCCTAGCAATAGCAGAAGTACTGCATGGGATACTACACAAAATTGTTAAATAAAGTGACTGAATGTTCTTTTGTGTACCACTGAGCCTTCCATAGTGACACCCTCAATTTTTTTTTGTAGTTTCCTATGAGGAATCACTTCATATCAGAAGGAAATAGTCCTGACCCACAGTTGTGGTTTTTTTGTTCTTTTACGTGGTTAGAATTCTAAAATCTGGGGAGAAAAATCCATCACGATTGTGGGTGGATGTGAAGAGAGAAAGAGCTGAACATCTTTTTAATGGTAGAAGACATGGGGAGTGAGTGAGGAAGTAGACATCCAGTCTTGATTGATCAGTCCTGCTTTTCTTTTCAGCTACTGGAATTACTATGAGCCAAATTATGAAGCGAACCATGACTGTGTTGCTGTGTCCTATGAGTGCTACTATGAAAAATGCTGGATGGCATTCGAATGTGATCTGCAAATACACTATATTTGTAAGAAGGTGCCTAATGATACTTGGCTCTAAGAAGACACCTTAAGATGAACGTTAACTGGATCCCATGATCACTACACAAAACCAAAACCAAGAGATCACCCCACGATTTTAATGCACAATCCACACCCTGCCACCTAGATTATGGGACTCTCTGGCATCAACCCTCAAACACACATTGAAAAGACCTTAATCTGCAAGCTCAAACATAGATGGCTACGAAAATAAAGGATGGAAGGGTCCAGTCATAGCCTGTTTCTGTTTAATGTCTTTATTTGCAATGTATACCAGTATTTGTTTCCTTACTCTGCGTGTTGATGCCCCATTGCCCCTTCTGATCTCCATGGTCGCTACCTTACAAGGCACATAAGGACAACCATGCATGCCAAGCAATGAGAATGGGGTGAATTACAAGGTGTGAATAGCTTGGTCTATGTTGAGGACTGGCACCCCAGGAGTCTAGCCGGGGACCTCTCCTGTCATGTCTTGCAAGATTGATGGATGGAAGTGGCTGTGGTCGCTTCATTCTGTCCTGCATAGCAAGCCAAGGTGAACTGATATTTTAATTCTTTATTTTCAGGGAATAAACTGAACAGGAAGACTGGGAAGTGTCCACTCGGTCTGCTCAGTTCCTCTCAGAAGAGGAGGGAGGGTGGGAAGGTTTGCCCCCTTGTCTCCAGCAGTTTCAAGAGGAGGAGAAGACAGAGCTGAATTGTAGCTGAAGGAAGAAATGCCTAGTTACAAGATAGTGGTGGAGGAGGGGGGAGTGAGGGAGCAGCCTGCAGAGACCTCCCTGGAAAGTTTGGGAGATCCTCCTTCTCCAAGCGCTCGTCAGTCACTTCGCCTTCAGGAACAGAGAATGTAGAGGAGTGTGATTCCCGGGACCTTCTGTAGGTACTCAGGATGTTGTTGGGGATGGAAGAGGTGGTCTTCAGAGCAGGCAACATCTCCTTTGCGTGGAGACCTGGATTCTTTGTCTTGCAACCAGAAGACTGATACAAACTTGCTTGTTCTTCTTGTCTTTGATGCTGCCAGGGGAGGAGAGGGTTCTCCATTCCTGACATTCATTGACAAAAGGATATCATTGTAATGGCTTGGGTCTCTCCCACAGACGCGAGACAACTCCGCCAGTCAATTATTTCAGATTTATTGCTCAAACAAACCAAAACATGACGGAGCTCAGCTACTCAGCGTCATCCCCCAAGGAAGCAGTTGCTGGGACTGAGCTCCACCCCCTTTTCCTCCAGCAGGAAAACCCCCACTGTCCTTTCCTTTCCGGGCCTCTTGCAAAGTCTCAAGAGCCTACAAGTTTTTGGAGAGGCTACTGCCTGTCTTTCTCTGTCTGATTCACTGCTTGAGCTGCCTAATCTGTTCCCTCTGTCTGCCAGTGTTCCCGCTTCCTGTCAGTGAAGGGACATAGCTGACAATCATCTTGGTAGTATATATTTATACTTAGTAGTATATATGATACTTGTGTCTTGTGTCTTTGCTGAGCAGACATGCTAACAATCCTACAGTTAAGGATCGGAGAGCACTGAAACACATAGCACGTTACCTGAAAGGGACTATGCACTACAGACTGAGATTCACTAATCAGGAGTCTGGAGGTCTTGAGATATTTGCAGATGCAAGTTTTGGAAGTGACACCATGGATGGCAAGAGCACTTCTGGAGTATGCTACATGTACAACCTGTGTCTGTTTGACTGGTCGTGCAAGAAGCAAACAACAGTGAGTTTAAGTTCCTGTGAAGCTGAACTTAAGGCACTTAATGCACTCATATTCACTTTTGGATTGTGAATGGTTATTGCAGTTGTGTGAGGACATGAAGATTGATGTGAGATGTCCTGTACAGGTTTATCAAGACAATAGGTCATGTTTGTCTTTGCTAATGTCTGAGGGATGTAAGCAAAGAACCAAGTACTTGCAGATTAAATTACATTGTGCAAGGGAATGTATCCAGAAGGGACTCATTCAGATCTCCTACATGTCAGGAAAAGAGATTCCTGTAGATCTGTTGTCAAAAGTTGTTCCCAGAGAACAGCTTGATGAATATGTATGGCGGTTGCAGTTGTGCTGAAGGATTGCAGCAGTGGGTACATGGAAAGGGAGAGGATGTTGGTATTCCATTCCCCCGCTGTGCAGACGTGTGGGATTGTTTTAATCACGTCTGTGTTTTACATTCCAGCACTGATTGTTGGAGTCTTGTGAACAGAAGTTCCGTTCTGTATTGCTTTTTTGTTCTCTCCGAGAGGAAGAAGGAGAGGAGCCATGTTTTCCTTTGTCCTGATTGTGTATATAAATAAAGTAGCTTAGTACTCACACCCCAGAGCCTGGCTTCTGCTGATGTTGTTTCTCTGCTAATGTGTGCTCAGTGTCTCTGGACATGAGTCACAGAATCTCGTCAGGGAAGAAGATTGATGGATCCCAGGAGCGGCACGCAGATGAGAAGAACAGGCTGGCACGTATAATGTTTGCCTCGTCGCCCGCCCTGCCTGAAGGCAACTACCCCAACATCCTGCTGGCCTGCCTCTACTGTTGGGATTTTAGTTTCCACCAGCTGCAAGGAAGTAGCTACATTGTTTACATCATGTGATGTGACTGAGCGTGAGACAGGAAGTCCGAGTCAGTTCTCAGAGTTCTCAGAGTAACCGGGGTGGAGTTACTGTGTGTGCCTTCCGCTTCTGGATTGAAGCAAAGTCAAGTCGCTGACTCTCATGCTGTACTGCTCAAGGTGAGCAGACATGATTTGTACAGTCAAATAAAGTAGCTGGAAAGACTACGGACTGTCTTCTTTCTTCTGTGATGGATTGCCAGAAGATTGTTAGTGTGTTCCTCTCAGAAGGGAGGGATCGCTTATCACCGGTCTCTCTGGACTAATGGTGGATTTTAGCCAGACAATGAGCTCCGGAGAAAGGCCCTCGGAGTGCCTGGGATGCTGGCAACCCTCCCAGGTGGGCGTTTTTCCAACATATGGTAGCAGAGGATGGTTGGTTGATTGCCAGACCTTTGATGTTTGCCAGACAGCTGAAGGTCGCCTGTTTGCAGATGGATGCCGATGTGGATTGATGGTCAAAAAGCTTGACTAATGGTGCCGATCAGGAGAAGCTGATAGCTGTTTAATTGGAGCCAGGATGGATTCCAAGCCGGGGTCGGTAGCACTGATCTGCCCCCCCGCCCAATGATAATTATTCGAGCTGGTGTCTGAAAATGAAAGCAATGTTACAGTGCCAGAGAATATGGGATGTGGTTGAGAACGCGGTTCCTGCAGCCCCGGGAAAGCTATGAAACGATCGCGACACCCAAGAAAAGGCTGCAATAATTTTGTGTCTGTCAGATGACCAGTTAATTCATGTGCAGGACTGTGCACACGCAAGGCTAATGTGGCAGGCATTACGCCGAGTGCACATGCGTGAAGCAGCTGGGACAGCATTGCTGCACTTTCAACAGCTCACCAATATGAGGTTGAAAGTGGGAGGAGTTCTCCGGGAACACCTCACTAAGATGCAATATTTGCATAACCAGCTGGCGCAGCAGAATTTTCCACTAGATGAGACTGTGTTTTGCTTCATGATGATAAACAGTCTAGACCAGAGGTTTGGGACTGTTGCCAGTCAGCTGGGCACCCTGCCAGCTGCAGATCTTAACGTCTCAAGGATCTGTGCAGCTCTGATGAACGAGAACGATCGATTGGCTGCATTTGCCATTTCTGAGGGGGAGAGTGGAGCTATGTCAGCTACCCCCACAGTTGCTCAGGAGGAGCAGGCAGTTGCCTTAAATGCCATTTGTTGCCACAAGTGTGGACGTCTTGGCCATGTGCAGAAGAACTGCACAAGCTGTGTTTCCAAAGGAGCCAAGGGGAGCTCAGGAAAGGAAGAGGCCGGTAGCAAGGGTTGTGCTAAGCCTCAGACAAAGCCAGCTAAAGCTTTGTTTTTGCCAAAGTCTTCATCGTCGACCTGGAATTTGTTTGTGGCAGACACGGGTGTGATTGTTAGTATGTTCCTCTCAGAAGGGAGGGATCGCTTATCACCGGTCTCTCTGGACTAATGGTGGATTTTAGCCAGAGAGTGACCTCCAGAGAAAGGCCCTCGGAGTGCCTGGGATGCTGGCAACCCTCCCGGGCGGGCGTTTTCCCAACATCTACCTCCTCCTGCCGCCCATGGTGAACCCCGTTGTCAGGGATCTGTTTGCAGGGGAGGAAGGAAAGACAGAAATGTACAGAGAGCCCCCCCTCTGCTGAGCAGCTACACTTCGTCAGAGTCAGGGAAGGAAGGGGCAGCTTTCAGGAGACACGGAAGATGAGAGAGAGCGGAGCCAAAAAACTGTGACCAAGGAAAGGAATGAGCAGTTTCCGTCGCTCAGTTTTCCACGTAAGGGGAAAAAACGGAGAGGGGGCTTCCGGGTCTTTTTTGCTGGAGGGGGAATAGGAGGGGGGCACTTCCAGATTCTGCTTTTGAAACTTCTGCACTGTACATAAGTTTGCACTCAATAAATCCTGGAAAAGACAGGCTGGAATCCTGGGCTCTTCGCAAGGATCCACACTCCCTTTCTGACACCCGTAGTCTGTGGGGTGAAGACCCAGCAGATCCGCAAGAGGGTGCTTGGCCTTTTTGGCCAAGGGCGAAAGGGGCCTGCAAAATGGTGGATTGGTGCCACACTGATATGGTTTCTCCCCTGTATGAATACTTTGATGGAAAGTGAGATTGGCGCTCTGACTGAAGCTTTTTCCACATTCCACACACTGATACGGTTTCTCCCCTTTATGAATTCTTTGATGGATAGTGAGTTTGGAGCTGGCACTGAAGCTCTTTCCACATTCCACACACTGATAGGGTTTTTCCCCTATGTGAATTCTTTGATGGGTAGAAAGATGTGAGCTCTTCCTGAAGCTCTTTCCACATTCCATGCACTGATAGGGTTTCTCCCCTATGTGAATTCTTTGATGAGAAGAAAGATGTGAGCTCTGACTGAAGCTTTTTCCACATTCCACACACTGATAGGGTTTCTCCCCTGTATGAATTCTTTGATGGATAGTGAGTTTGGAGCTGGTACTGAAGCTCTTTGCACATTCCACACACTGATAGGGTTTCTCCCCTGTATGAATTCTTTGATGGGAAGTGAGAGAATAGCTCTGACTGAAGCTCCTTCCACATTCCTTGTCTCCTTCTGGCCTCACTATGATAGTCAGCATATTATAGTCGACAGAAAGAGATAACAGAACCAGTTTAAACCAGCTGCACTCAGCTTCTCATGAAGGAATAACCCAAACATCAGGAACCTTGTGCTTCTTGTTTCTCAAACACAGAGAAGCTTTGAGAACCATCTTGAATTCACCAGAATGTTTAGAATAACCTTTGTGGGAAAACCAGAAGCATTTTTACTAGGACTTTTAGGTGCAGAAATACCAATGGATCAGAAAAGATTATTTATGTATGCAACGACAGCAGCGCAGATACTTATAGCCCAGAGATGGAAGAAAGAAAAAGTCCCTACTAAAGAAGAATGCTTAATGAAGATGATGGACTATGTTGAAATGGCGAAAATGACCAGGAGGATCAGAAATCAAGAAGACAAGAACTTTAATAAGGAATAGGGGAAAGCTACTTTGGAGAACAACTAAAAACATTGGCAGGATTGTTATAACACTCATATTGTAGCAAGAATTATGGTAAGAATAGTGTTTTAAGAAAAAAATGGAAGACCTTATAAGATGTATAAAGAGCAATTAGGTTCTTTTAGATCTGTTTAGGTGTTTAACATAGATGAAACGTAGGCTACTCCAGGAGAGCACAACACAACAGACAACCAATATTGGATTTCCTCTATAGATAGTACTACTTTATTGATTACCATGGAATACATTTAACAAGACAGGGAAACATGCACTCAGTTACACACACACACACACACACACACACAGTCACACTCAAATTGGAGAGTCTCGCCTTGTATACTTTCCTTGTTGTTCATCCGAATCTTTGCATTCTTTCGTGGCATGTTCTTGGTTTTTTACAGCTCTTATTATTTGAAACTGATGTTGTGTAGCTTTGGGCATACCACAACTCTTATTGTTCGAAACTGATGTTGTATAGTCGGTCTTCATGCCTCCTTGTGTGTACTGTTCCCAATATACTGCTTTGGCCAGAACATGCACATTCCATTAGCTCTTTGATCAATGCAGTTCACTGATAGTTCATCAACTGCATCCATTTTGTGGTGTTCTTCAGCCATCTTAGGCCCATACAAACCATGCCATTCATTACAAATTCCCCCTCTTGATGTGTAAATTTATTTATACTTCACTTTAAAATCAATATGCAAATATTCTAAGACAGAATTCAATCGTGTCTGCAGATTCTTTAAGCGTTTAAGCAAAATGCATATCCAATTACACTGAATAATATCAACAGAATAATCACAATAGGATGTTTCAATAGATGTAAGAAAGCAGATGTCTTTGGAGAATAGCCGTTAAATATATCTCACAAATGATATTCAGTAAGGCTAGATTCTTCATCAGCAATTTGTTGAAATTTCTCCATTTTCATATTGTATTTTTACAAATGCCTTTTTTGTATTCCAAGCATGTTGTTCCAAGTGTTTTCGTATTTGATCATTATGGAAAAGTAATGTCATTAACTTCTGATAGTCTGGTCCTATAGAAATATCAAAACTGGATAGGTTTAATGGCAAATGCACAGACTCCTTAATCGTTTCCAACACAATATTTCCAGTTCTCAAATTTTGCACATACGTTATGTAGATTTCCCAACATCACTACAGGTTACATTTGCATTCCTGATGTTTATCAATTCCAGTGAGAGTTCCATCTGACCACAATTCAGGGTCCACAGTAGTAACACATAGGCATCCAATCCCACTATCTTGAATAAAAGTATCTTTACCCATCTTTTGTAATTGACAGATTCCATCACTAACATCAAACACACAAGGTTCACTTTGTTCAAAATGTGGTGAGTAGACATATCCTTTCCCCCATCATTCACACCTAGAGATATCAACCATAACATTATCCTTATGATTCAAAACATTAGAACATAATACCTTATGAGAAAGAAAATAAGGAACCCAAAATATATCATTAACAGTCATAGGCAAAAGCTATTAGGGAACATTCGGCACAAAAACATGTGTATATACCTTTAAGAAGTTTCTGGGATTAATTGGCTGCAGCTGGCCATTGCTATAAAAGAAAAAAACTGAGTTTTGTAGCCTGCCTTGCAGGAATAACACCCACCAGAGTTTGTGTTTATTTTGTTTGCTAATAAAGTCTTCGTTTTAGTTTGGGTTTTTACACCTATGTCTCCTGGAGTCACTCTGTACACTGCCACTGGCTGGAAATCCCCCTCCAACAGGTTATGGGCCCAGACCCCAGTCCTGAGTGGGCAGAGACAGAGCGTGAAAAGAACCCAGGGACTGGAAGCAACTCAGCGTTTCTCAAGCAGCTGGCTGTGTGAAGGCATTGGCAGGGAGTGTCTGTTTGAGACCAGGAGCTGAACATTTCTTCAAGCCACGTGTGAGTAAGGACTGAATGGAAAGCTGAAAGCTGGGTGGAGCCATGGCTAGACTTGGAGCTGGAGCTCAAGGAGGAGCTTCATATTTTCCAGTAGAGAAACTGGGAGAGTCCAATTATATGTCATGGAGTTTACAGATGCAGGTGTTTTTAAAGAAAGAACAATGTTGGACTGTTATTGTTAACCCTCCTGTAAAAGAGGAGGATGAAGAAGTAGATGAAGCAGACCAAAGGCTGGAGGACAAAGCCTATGCCAATTTAATTTTGAGTTTAGAGAAGTCTCAGTTATCTCATGTGCGAGACCTTGAAACAGCAAGTGAGATTTGGCAAGCACTGAGAACGATACACATTAGAGACACTGCTGGCAGCAAACTTACTCTAATGAGAGCTCTGTACCGAGCCAGACTAAGTGAGGGTGAATGTGTTTCAACACACCTTCAAAGAATGCGTGATTTGTTTTCACAGTTAAATAAACTTGGGGAGCATTTTTCTGAACAGAGAAAGGTTTATATTGTGCTGTCTTCACTTCCTGAGTCATGGGACAATTTAGTGATGACTTTGGAGGCAATTCCAGAAAGCCAATTAACGATGCATTTCTTAACTGGGCGTTTGCTTGATGAGGAAGAAAGACGCCATGAGAGGAAGGCCACAACCCCTCACCGTAACTCCAGAAATGGGAGGCAGTCCAGTAAAAGATATGCAACTGATGAGGAGCGGCAGCCTAAAGAAGTTGTAGACCACAGAGAGGAAGCAGCTTTCACAGTCAGAAGCGAGAAGACAGGAAGAGTCGAGTCCAGGATGTTTCTGCAGCAGTTCAAGGCACCAGTCACGACGTTGGACAAGACTGGATTTTAGACTCAGCAGCGACAAACATTTTTGTTAAGTCTGCACAAACCCTTGTAGAAAAGCAGCCTTGTAAATCTGTAAATGTAGAACTAGCTGATGGAATAGTGCATGAGTCAGCTGGAAAGGGTAGTGTGAATATCAACTGTTTAAGTACCAAATTTACCAATGTTTTATGTGTACCAAGTTTAGAAAATAATTTGCTTTCAGTTACAAGTCTTGTTAAGCAGGGATTTAAGGTAACCTTCTCTGGTTCAGGCTATAAGATAGAGAAAGCTGGAAAAGTGGTTACAGCGTCACTACAAAATGGTTTGTTTGTTTTGAAAGACCAGCTTTTAAGTGAGTCTGGGGCATGTGTTAAAGCCTGTAATAGAGCCTTGCATGATGAGTGCCAGCATCTGTGGCATCATCGTTTGGGGCATGCCAATTTCCTCAGTATTGCAAAAATGCCAGAATTAAGTAAGGGAATTAAAATGAAAAAATGCTCAGTTTTTCTAGACTGCAATACATGCAAGGAGTCTAAAAGTAAGCGGGGGTCCTATCCTGAAAGTACTAGAATTAGCAAGAGGCCATTTGCTTTAGTACACTCAGACCTTTGTGGGCCATTTGCAGAGTCTGAAGGAGGAGCAAAGTTTTTTTTGGTTCTTGTGGATGATTATAGCCGGTATACTTGGGTATACTTGTTAAAACACAAAAGTGAAACTGGTCAACTGATTAAAAATTGGGTCAACTATATAGAAAGGCAGTTTCCCTACAAAGTTACCCAGTTGCAGAGTGATCGTGGAGGTGAGTTCATGTCTGAAGCCCTCCAGGTCTGGTTGAAAAAGCGTGGTATTAGTCACCGTAAATCGTGTCCTTTTTCGCCTGAAGAAAATTCAGTTGCAGAACGCAAGATAAGGTCTTTGCAAACAATGCTAGATTCTCTGCTAAGTGATTCTGGCTTATCCAGGAAGTTTTGGGGGGAAGCAATTCTGTGTGCTAACTACATACAGAGCAGATTGTTTCATTCTACCATAAACAATACCCCTCATTTTTTGCTTTATGGGGAAAAAACCTTTTTAGACCATGTTAAAACTTTTGGTTGCTGGGCTTGGGTTCACATCCCAAAAGGACAGAGAAGGAAAGGAGAACCCAAGGCAAAGAAACTTAGGTTTGTTGGCTATCAAACTTGGTCAAAGGGGTATCGTTTTGCACCAGGGCGTGGCAGAGTTGTGATATCAAGACATGCAGAGTTTTGTGAGCAAGATGGCTGGGTTCGTTTACATGGAAATTCAGAAGTTGTTTTATCTTCTGATGATACAGATAAATTTGTGAAATCTGAGGAAGAAAAGTCACAAATTAAAGAAGGTTCTGAAAGTGATAGTGATGAGGAATCAGGGGATGAGGGTCCCAGTACACAATCTCCTAAAGCTGAACCAATTTCTCCTGAGCAAGATGAATCAGAAGGGGAAGATAGTTCAGAGGGGGAGAGTGCTCAAGTTAGAAGATCACAAAGAAGCAATAAGGGGGTACCTCCAGAAAGGTTTACTATACAAGAAGTTAAAACTGTTGCTGTGAAGAAAGAACCTTGTGATTATGAGGAGGTTTTAAAGCTACCACACCAGGAAATAGTAAGGTGGAAAAATGCAATGAAAGCAGAAATGAAATCTTTAGCAGAACCCAATGTGTTTACCATTGAGCCACTGCCAGAAGGAAAAAAGGCTGTGGGCTGTAGATGGGTGTATAAAATAAAACACTTGGCAGATGGTAGTGTTAAGTACAAAGCTAGGCTGGTAGCATGAGGCTTTACTCAAAGAAAAGGTGAAAGCTTTGATGAAACCTTTCTCCTACTGCAAGGAGTGAAAGTGTACGTTTATTGCTAGCTCTTGCAGCACAACGTGGGTTTAAGGTAAACCATTTTGATATTGAAACAGCTTATCTTAACGCAAATCTGCAAGAAGAAATTTTTCTTAATCAAGTGCCAGGTTTTGAGGCAGGTGAACAGAATTCTGTATATAGGCTGAACAAAGCAATTTATGGGCTCAAACAGTCAGCCAGAAATTGGAACGAATGTCTTGATAATGCTTTAAAAAATCTTGGCTTTAAGAGAAGCTTAGCTGATAACTGCTTGTACACTAAAGGAAAGGGTGATAAACAAGAATTATGTCTGTCTTATGTTGATGATTTGCTTTACTCTACAAAAAGTGATAAGCAAGTGGAAAAGTTTGCAGAACAACTAAGAAAGGAATTTAAAGTAAGAGATTTGGGTCCAGTAAAAAATTATCTCGGTTTAGAAACTCAAAGAACAAACGATGGAAGTTTTTTGTTGAGTCAAAAAAAATAAAATAATGGAGTTACTTGAAAGAAACAATATGCAAAACTGCAAGGGGGGAAAAACTCCAATGGAAATAGTTTTTTTCAAGAATGAAGGAGAATGCACAGAACCTGTAAATCCTGAAATGTACCATTCAATAGTTTGAAGTTTATTATACATTTCATTGTGGAGCAGACCAGATTTGAGTTATGCAGTTGGAATGTTGAGCAGACTAGTAAGCTATCCCACAGAAAATGCCTGGAAAGGTTTAAAACGTATTTTCCGGTATTTAAAACAAACACTTGATTATTGTTTGAAATTACCATCTTCAGGGTCTACAAAATTGCAGTGTTATGTTGACAGCGATTGGGCCAACCTGCCTGATAGAAAATCAATTTCTGGAATGGTATTTCAATTTGGGGATTCCTTGATAGGTTGGAAGTCCAAAAAGCAAGGTATTGTGGCCACATCTTCAACAGAGGCTGAATACTGTGCTTTATCAGAGTTGTGTAATGAAATAAAATTTTATGTTCAGATCCTCAAGGATTTAGATATACAATGTGATTATCCAGTTCAAATATGGGAAGACAATCAAGCTGTAATAACTTTGGCTGGGTCTGAGCAGTTTATAAACAAATCCAAACATTTAGAAATTAAATATCAAAATGTGGCTTAAAATGTGAAGCAAAACATGATAATGCTGAAGTATTGTGAGAGTACGCAAAATGTGGCTGATATATTTACGAAAGCACTAACTTTTGAGAAACATGCGCAACTAGTGACAAAATTAGAATTGTTGTGTGTGATGTGTAAATATGTTCTGTATATGTTTAAAGTACTGTTGTTTCTGTTTCTGTTTGAATGAGAGGGGGTGTTAGGGGACATTCGGCACAGAAACATGTGTATATACTTTTAAGAAGTTTCTGGGATTAATTGGCTGCAGCTGGCCATTGCTATAAAAGAAAAAAGCTGAGTTTTGTAGCTTGCCTGCAGGAATAACACCCACCAGAGTTTGTGTTTATTTTGTTTGGTAATAAAGTCTTTGTTTTAGTTTGGGTTTTTACACCTATGTCTCCTGGAGTCACTCTGTACTCTGCCACTGGCTGGAAATCCCCCTACAACCAAAGCGTAACATCACACATCATAGATATTGTGGTATTATGTATTCCACTATGTTCAAGTGATAATAATTCTACTTTCCATACATCATTAATAATCCGATAATCAGTTAATCTAAACCACTCAGAATAATCCGTATGCAGTATACTTTCAAGATTTCCTTTAAAAAAAATAGAAATTTCAACACAATAGTTTCAACAAAAATACATCCTCCACATTGTCCCCCCTCCATTCCCCCCCTAAACAGAACACCCCCCTCCCACCCCACCCCCAGACTTCCCTCAGCTCCTTTCTCTGGTTTCTCAACACATATTTCTATCTGCATGTTATAAAATTGTAAAAATCCTCAAATTATCTATCTATATATTACAATAAAGAGTTTGTGAATATTTATTCAAAACCTGCCAAAGAGTCCAGTTCATTTTGTTGTTTCTTCAAATATTTCATAAAAGGTTCCCATTCGTCTTTGAAATCACAATTATCCTTCTCACGTAGTTTGTGTGTCAATTTTGCCAATTCCGCATAGTCCATCGGTTTTTCTTGCCACAGTTCTTTCGTCAGGATTTCCTCATTCTTCCACCCTTGTGCTATCAAGACTCTTGCCGCTGTTGTCGCATACATAAAAATATTTTAAATTTCTTTGGCAGGTCTTTTCCCTAATAAGAAAGCTTCAGGCTTTTTCACAAATGTTGAATGGAACATTTTCTTTAGCTCATTATATATCATTTCCCAAAACATTTTAATTTTACTGCAATCCCACCACATATGATAAAAAGTCCCTTCTTTTTCCTTGCATTTCCAGCATAGGTTTGAGCCAGTTTTATACATTTTCCCTAAGTGTACTGGTGTTATATACCATCTGTAAATCATTTTCATGTAATTTACTTTCAGTAGGGAACAATCTGTAAATTTTAAATCAATTTTCCATAACCTTTCCCAATCTTCCAGCATAATGTTATAGCCTATGTCTTGTGCCCATTTAATCATAGCTGCTTTCCCCTCTTCATCTTTCGTCTCCCATTCTAACAAAATACTGTATGCACCTTTCAGCAATTTTACTTTCCCTTCTACCACTTCTTTTTGAAATCTGGATGTCGTATAACTAAATCTTTTCTTGTTGTTTCTTTGTATGCTTCATATAATTGTCGGTAATGTAACCAACTCTGAAAATGGTCTTTTATTTCTTTATAATCTCTTAATTTCCATTTCCCATCTTGGTCCTTTAACAGATCAGCATATGTGAGCCACTTTCCTTTCTTTCCGAGTGGTTTGAGCAGTAAAGCTGCATGTGGTGAAAGCCACCAAGGAGTCTTTTGCTCCAATAAATCTTTATATCTCTCCCGTACTCTCACTAATGATTTCCTGATTATATGATTGTAAAAGCCTCTGTGTATCTTCCCTTTCCCATACCATAAATATGCATGCCAACCAAATCTATTACCATGTCCTTCCAATTCCAATGCTTCCTGCTTCTCCAGCTTCATCCAGTCTCTGATCCATTCCGGGCAAGCAGCTTCATAATATAATTTAAGGTCTGGGAGGACAAACCCACCTCTATCCTTTACATCTGACAATATTTTATATTTTATCCTTAGCCTTTTGCCCCCCCCCCCCGATAAATTTAGAAATCTCCTTCTGCCATGTTTTGAAGTATTCGGCTTTCAGGATTACTGGAATTGACTGGAATAGAAATGACATTTTTGGTAGCACATTCATTTTAATTGCTGCTATTTTTCCTAACAATGAGAGATTCATTCTGCTTCATATATCTAAATTTCTTTTAACCTCAAGCCAGATTTTTTCATAATTGTTTTTATATAAATTTATATTCCTTGATGTTAACCAAATCCCTAGTTACTTAACCTTTTTATGGACTTCTAGCCTCCAGGCCTTCTATTATATTCAAGATGTTCCTTATATTCTCCTTCATTTGTCTACCTGGAAGAAATCCTGCCTGATCTTGATATATACACTCGTTCAGTATATTTTTTTAATCTGTTAGCTAATACGGTATCCCTTTCATGGATGAAGGGGTATCCCCTTCATGGATCACTGCCTTGCCATGGCGAAGGGGCTTTGACCAAACGTGATCCACCTGGAGCAGGAACTGGCAAGCCATTCCAGTATCCCTGCCAAGAAAACTCCATGGACAAAGATAACAGGCATATAAAAGTTATGACACTGGAAGATGGGCCCCTCAGGTCAGAAGGCGTTCAACATGCTACTGAAGAAGAGCGGGAGACAGGTACAAGTAGATTCAGAGCTGATGGAGTGGCTGGGCCAAAGCCGAAAGGTCACTCAGTTGTGGACATGCCTGGAAGTGAAAGGAAAGTCCAATGCTGTAAAGAAAAATACTGCATAGGAACCTGGAATGTAAGAACCATGAACCTTGGTAAGCTGGATCTGGTCAAAAAGAGATGGCAAAAATAAATATTGACATCCTGGGCATCAGTGAACTAAAATGGACGGGAATGGGTGAATTCAGTTCAGATGACCATCATATCTACTACTGTGGGCAAGAATCCCGTAAAAGAAATGGAGTGGCCCTCATAGTCAACAAAAGAGTGGCGAAAGCTGTACTGGGATGCAATCTCAAAAATGATAGAATGATCTCAATACGAATCCAAGGCAGATCTTTTAACATCACAGTAATCCAAGTTTATGCACCAACTACTGGTGCTGAAGAAACTGAAATAGACCAGTTCTATGAAGACTTACAACACCTTATAGAAGTGACACCAAAGAAGGATGTTCTTCTCATCATAGGGGATTGGAATGCTAAAGTAGGGAGTCAAGAGATAAAAGGAACAACTGGCAAGTTTGGCCTTGGAGTTCAAAACGAAGCAGGGCAAAGGCTAATAGAGTTCTGCCAAGAGAACAAGCTGGTCATCACAAACACTCTTTTCCAACAACACAAGAGACGACTCTACACATGGACATCACCAGATGGGCAACATCGAAATCAGATTGATTATATTCTCTGCAGCCAAAGATGGAGAAGCTCTATACAGTCAGCAAAAACAAGACCTGGAGCTGACTGTGGCTCAGATCATCAGCTTCTTATAGCAAAATTCAAGCTTAAACTGAAGAAAGTAGGAAAATCCACTGGGCCGGTAAGATACAATCTAAGTCAAATCCCTTATGAATACACAGTGGAAGCGAGGAACAGGTTTAAGGATTTAGATTTGGTGGACAGAGTGCCTGAAGAACTATGGATGGAGGCTCGTAACATTATACAAGAGGCAGCAACTGAAACCATCCCAATGAAAAGGAAATGCAAGAAAGCAAAGTGGCTGTCCAACGAGGCCTTACAAACAGCGGGGGAGAGAAGGCAAGCAAAATGCGAGGGAGATAGTGAAAGATACAGGAAATTGAATGCAGATTTCCAAAAAATAGCAAGGAGAGACAAGGCCTTCTTAAACGAGCAATGCAAAGAATTAGAGGAAAACAATAGAATGGGAAAAACCAGAGATCTGTTCAAGAAAATTGGAGATATGAAAGGAACATTTCGTACAAAGATTTCCATAATAAAAGACAAAAGCGGAAAGGACCTAACAGAAGCAGAAGACATCAAGAAGAGGTGGCAAGAATATACAGAGGAATTATACCAGAAAGAGATGGATGTCTCGTATACCCCAGGTAGTGTGGTTGCTGAACTTGAGCCAGAGATCCTGGAGAGGGAAGTCAAATGGGCCTTAGAAAGCACTGCAAATAACAAGGCCAGTGAAAGTGGTGATATTCCAGCTGAACTATTTAAAATTTTAAAAGATGATGCTGTTAAGGTGCAACACTCAATATGCCAGCAAATTTGGAAAACCCAGCAGTGGCCAGAGGATTGGAGAAGATCCGTCTACATCCCAATTCCAAAGAAGGGCAGTGCCAAAGAATGCTCCAACTACCGCACAATAGCACTCATTTCACACGCTAGCAAGGTTATGCTTAAAATTCTACAAGGCAGGCTCAAGCAGTATGTGGACCGAGAACTCCCAGAAGTGCAAGCTGGATTTCGAAGGGGCAGAGGAACCAGAGACCAAATTGCAAACATGCACTGGATTATGGAGAAAGCTAGAGAGTTCCAGAAAGACATCTACTTCTGCTTTATTGACTATGCAAAAGCCTTTGACTGTGTCGACCACGGCAAACTATGGCAAGTTCTTAAAGAAATGGGAGTGCCTGATCACCTCATCTGTCTCCTGAGAAATCTCTATGTGGGACTTCCAGGTCAGCGCCATCGATTAATGGTGGATTCCCTCTGAGTCTTGGAGGGACCAGCTCCGTGGGATCGGGTCTTGCCGCTGCGGCAAAGCGGGGACCCTTTAAAAATCACAGGCGGGGGAAGCCTGTGAACGTGGGGACTCGGCGGGCACCATTTGAGCCCCCCCCCAATCGGCGAAGGGACCCTTTTAAGGGCTCCGGAGTGGGACGGGGTGAGTGGCGCGGTGCTGAGAGTCGACTGCTTCTTCCGCGGAGTGAAGCCACATAGCCATGATCGGAGAGCGCTGGCTTTTTCCTGGGACAATTGGATTCTAAAGTAACTACTCGTGAGTAGGATTAAATTGGATTTAAAAGGAGTAAGAACAAGCTAATTTGATACCGAAGCGGGAAGGTATAAACAGGAAGTCTGCCTTCCCTTCTTGTAAATAGATCAAAGCAAAGAGACTGTAAAGCGGAAACTTGGAAAGACGTTTGAAAAAGACTTAAATCCTAACATCAGGAAAGCGGTCTCCCCTCCAGATTGCAGGAGTGGAGGGGGGAAAGTTTGAGGTTTATTTACCTGCAAAAACAAGAGGAAAAGGAAGCTAAAATCCGCTGCCTAAAACCTGGGAACGGACTGCCCCAGACAAGGAAAGCCGCTCAGTGGAAAGCTTATCGGTAAGCAGAGGATTTTTGACCTAGCTCTGCAAAAAGAGATACAGTGTTTCTGGACTTCTCCTGGCTTTAAAGTAACTTTTTAAGTGGACTGAAACTGTTGTTTTTTAAGTGAATTGGGGGACTTATAAGGATTATATTTGTATTTTAAAAGTTGCAAGTTCTGGCTGTTACTGTGTCCCCCTAGAGGAGGCTTGACATTGTTACAATAACAACTGGATTGGAAAATGCCTTTTCAAAAGAAACCCTCAAACCGTGGGATTGACCTTGGATTCCCATGAGAGTGTTATGGCAGATGGAAGAGGAAAGTTAGAGCTGGCGCAGGAAAAGACTACCAGGTCTGGCAGACACTATCGGACAGACATTGCGCAGCAGCGAAGGGCTTCAACATCTGGAGCATCTGGAATACCAGGGGCTGCCCCTCCACAGGTCAAACCAAAAGTTATGTCATCCGAAGACATTTTGGCACATGCACTTGGAAAAATTAATGAATCCTTGGAAAATTTAGCCAAGCAGGTAGCTGAGACAAATAAACAAGTAGCTGAAGCATCAGTTAAAATTGACCTGAATACTACAAGCATTAATAATTTGGGACAGAAGGTCACTACCAATACACAATCCATTGAAAAATTACTCCAGGAATCTGCTTTGACCAGAAAGATAGCTGAAGAAGCAAAAGACATTGCAACTGCTACTCAAGAGAAGATACCACCAGTATACAAGCAATTGGAGGACCACAGTTTGACACTGTCCATGATTGAATTGAAAGAGAAACAAAAGAATTTAAGAATCAGGGCTGTACCAGAACGTGAGAAAGACAATCTGGCTGACTTTCTTACACAGGAATTTACAGATTTTTGGCAACAGGACTTGGGGAAGGAAGAATTCAAGATAGTGAGTGCATTTAGACTTGGAAGAGGACAAAGGAGGAACAAGGTGAGGGACTGTTTGATTACTTTCCGAACAAAAGAGGAGAGAGATAAAATTTTGAATCTGCATTATCAAAGGACTCTGGAAATTGACGACTCAAGAGTGGAGATATTTAAGGATATTCCAAAACATCTTTTGGACTTAAGGCTTAACTATGGTGACCTAGTTGCCCTGCTGAGAAGAAATAGAATTCTCTTTAGGTGGGAATTTCCCCAAGGACTATCCTTTAAATATAAAGGAAGAAAGATAAAAATAAGATCGGTTAACGACAAAGACAGGTTCTTGAAAGACCACGAAGAAGATCTACAGAAAGAAGCGGAATCCAGAGAAGAGCCAAGAGCACTGGAAAAAGGAATACTAGATATAGCAAACCTATCCTTTGGATTACACGGCCCAGAGAAAGAGACACCACCGACAGAACAAGAACAGACACTCGGAGCAGTTGGAGGTAAAGTGAAGTAACCCCACCATGGCTCTGCAACTTTTAAGTTGGAATTGTAATGGCCTTAACTCCCCTCGGAAGAGAAAAAGTGTTTTTCACCTACTAAAAAAGGAACAATTAGACTTGATTTGTCTACAAGAAATGCATGTAATAAGGTTACACAGGAAACTACTTATTAACAAGAGACTGGGACAGGAGTTTATTTCATCTGATAAAGTCAAAAAAAGAGGAGTTGTGATATATGCAAAGGAGAGACTATTACCAAAACTAATCTTTAAAGATGAACAAGGAAGATTCCTGGCAATTGAAATTCAAGTTCAAGGAGAGAAATTTCTGATTGTAGGAATTTATGCACCGAATGAGGGGAAATCTGAATTCTTTAAAAAGTTGCATGAGATCTTATTGGACTATTTAGATTATAACCTGATTTTGATGGGGGACATGAATGGAGTAGTATCTACAAACATGGACAAGGCACAAAGGCAGGTAGTCACCAAGGATGGTAGACTACCAAAAACCTTTTTTGAGATGACAGACAATATGGACTTAGTGGACATTTGGAGAACAAAGAATCCCTTGGGAAGAGAGGGAACCTTCTTTTCTGAAGCCAAGATGACATGGACTAGAATTGACAAAATATGGGTAACTAGAGGAATGGCACCAAAGATAAAGAAAGTGGAAATCTGCCCAAAAACTTGCTCCAACCATAACGCTCTAAGGATGGAGATGAAGCAAATATCAACTGGCTCCTTCAGATGGAGGATGAATGACACCTTATTTGGAGATGAAGACGTGTATAAAAAGGCCCAAAAAACTTTGAGAGACTATTTTGAAATAAATATGAACACCAATGTAGAAAAAAGAGTAATCTGGGACGCAAGCAAAGCTGTTATGAGAGGGTTTCTGATACAACAGAATGCAATAAAGAAGAGAAGTCAAAATGAGAAAAAAGATAAAATTTTGGAGAAAATAAAAGAAAGTGAGAAGAAATTGAGGGCAAAACCAAAGTCGCAGGAGATTTTGAGAGAAATAAAATTATATCAAGTACAATATATGGAAATGATGAATCAGGAAATAGAATGGAAAATTAAACAAATGAGACAAAAGACATTTGAATCAGCCAACAAATGTGGGAAACTGCTGGCTTGGCAAATGAAAAAAAGACAAAAACTAAATACTATTACAAATTTAGAAGTGGAAGGAAAGAACATACATAACCCAATTGAGATTAGAAATTGTTTCCAGAAGTACTTTAAACAATTATATTCACAAGGGCCTCAGAAAGAAATGGACATAGACCGATTTTTGAAAACAAATGGATTACAGAAAATCTCCCAAGAAAGCAAATTAATGTTGAACTATAAAATATCTGAACAGGAAGTAGAAGGTGCCATTCAAAATATGCAATTGGGCAAATCTCCAGGACCGGATGGGCTGACTTCTAGATATTATAGATCTTTGAAAGAGTGGCTATTACAACCTTTGAAGGAAGTCTGCAATGAAATTTTGGAAGGGAAAAGGGCACCAGAGTCGTGGAAAGAGGCGTATATTACACTTATACCGAAAACAGAGACTGAAAAGACTCAGCTTAAGAACTACCGCCCTATATCGTTACTTAATGTGGATTACAAAATTTTTGCTGACATTCTGGCCAAGAGATTGAAAAAAGTATTGATGGAAGAGATTCATAAAGATCAAGCGGGCTTTCTCCCGGGAAGACACTTGTCTGATAATTTGAGGAATATAATTGATATATTGGAAAAACTAGAAGTGAATATAAACACTAAAGCAGTTCTGATATTTGTGGATGCGGAGAAAGCTTTTGACAACATCTCTTGGAGTTTTATGAAGAAGAACCTACAGGGGATGGGGGTAGGCCAAGGTTTTGAAAATGGTATAGGTGCAATATATTCTGAACAAAAGGCAAAATTAATTGTAAACAATGTGGTGATGGAAGAATTTAAGATAGAAAAAGGGACATGACAGGGGTGCCCAATCTCTCCATTGCTTTTTATATCGGTCCTGGAGGTTCTGCTGAACATGATTAGAAGGGACCGGTTGGTTAAAGGCATACAGGTCGGAGCCAAACAGTACAAATTGAGAGCATTTGCAGATGATTTAGTATTGACGTTACAGGAGCCAGAATCTAGTACCAAAAGGGTTTTAGAACTAATTCAAGAATTTGGTCAAGTGGCAGGATTTAAACTGAGCAAGTCAAAAACTAAGGTTTTAGAGAAAAATTTAACACCGATCGAAAGAGAGAGGTTTCAGAATGAGACAGGTCTAACTGTGGTTAAGAAAGTGAAATATTTGGGGATTAATATGACAGCAAAAAATGGGAACTTATTTAAAGATAATTATGAAAAATGTTGGACGGAAGTGAAAATTTTTTTAGAAATTTGGTCAAACTTGAAGCTTTCCTTGTTGGGTCGAATTGCAGCTATAAAGATGAATGTTTTGCCTAGAATGTTGTTTTTGTTTCAAACACTGCAGATTGTGGACAAAATGGATTGTTTCAAGAAGTGGCAGAAAGATATTTCTAGATTTGTCTGGCAGGGCAAGAAGCCCAGAATAAAATTTAAGATATTAACTGATGCAAAGGAAAGAGGCGGATTTGCCCTGCCAGACTTTAAACTTTACTATGAATCAGCAGCATTCTGCTGGCTGAAAGATTGGCTGCTTCTTGAGAACACAGACATTTTGGATCTAGAAGGTTTCAATAATGTTTTTGGGTGGCATGTATATTTGTGGTATGACAAGGTTAAAGCACATAAAGCATTTAAGAACCATATTGTCAGGAAAGCTTTGTTCAACGTTTGGATAAGATATAAGGATTTATTGGAAAATAAAACCCCAAGGTGGGTGTCACCAATGGAAGCAAAGGCCCAGAAGAAGCTCAATATGGAGGCCAAATGGCCGAAATATTGGGAAATCTTGGAACAAGAGGGAGACAGATTAAAACTGCAGAGCTTTGAGAAACTAAAAAACAAAGTGCGAGATTGGCTTCATTATTATCAGATAATGGAGGCATATAATTTGGATAAGAAAATTGGCTTCCAGGAGGAAAAATCAAAATTAGAAACAGAACTGTTAGAACCCAAAACTAAGATTTTGTCAAAGATGTATAACTTGCTGTTGAAATGGAATACTCAGGATGAAACAGTGAAATCTGCTATGATTAAATGGGCACAAGATGTTGGACATAACATTATGTTTGCTGACTGGGAACAGTTGTGGACCACAGGTATGAAATTCACGGCATGCAATGCCTTAAGAGAGAATATTATGAAAATGATATACAGGTGGTACATGACACCAGTCAAGCTCGCAAAAATATATCATTTGCCCGATAATAAATGTTGGAAATGCAAAGAAACTGAAGGTACATTCTTTCACCTTTGGTGGACGTGCCCAAGAATTAAGGCTTTCTGGGAAATGATCTATAATGAAATGAAAAAGGTATTTAAATGTACCTTCCTGAAGAAACCAGAGGCCTTTCTTCTGGGCATTGTTGGCCAATTGGTGCCAAAGAAGGACAGAACTTTTTTTATGTACGCTACAACAGCAGCAAGAATACTTATTGCAAAGTATTGGAAGACACAAGATCTACCCACTTTGGAAGAATGGCAGATGAAGGCGATGGACTATATGGGATTGGCAGAAATGACTGGCAGAATCCGAGACCAGGGAGAAGAGTCGGTGGAAGAAGATTGGAAGAAATTTAAAGACTATCTACAGAAATATTGTAAAATCAATGAATGTTAGAATGATGTTGGATTGAAATTAAGTGGTTTCCAGCTGTAATGCTTTAAGAGAATATGAAAAAAGGATTATAAATAGGTAAGAACTAACAATTTGTAGTGGAATACAAAAAAGGGAGGTATGAGGAGGAAACAAGTTAAAGGAAAATAAGCAATTGAAAATCTATGTGTTCTTAAATTTTCTTTATTCTGTATTTTGTTATTTATCTGTTTTTTCTTCTTTTTTATTTTATTGTAATATTTTTAAAAAGTCTTAATAAATATCTTATAAAAAAAAGAGAAATCTCTATGTGGGACAAGAAGCTACAGTTAGAACTGGATATGGAACAACTGATTGGTTCAAAATTGGGAAAGGTGTACGACAAGGCTGTATATTGTCTCCCTGCTTATTTAACTTATATGCAGAATTCATCATGCGAAAAGCTGGGCTGGATGAATCCCTAGCCGGAATTAAGATTGCCGGAAGAAATATCAACAACCTCAGATATGCAGATGACACAACATTAATGGCAGAAAGTAGTAACAGAGGGACGCGGGTGGCGCCGTGGGCAAAGCCTCAGCGCCTAGGGCTTGCCGATCGAAAGGTCAGCGGTTCGAATCCCCGTGGCGGGGTGTGCTCCCGCTGCTCGGTCCCAGCACCTGCCAACCTAGCAGTTCGAAAGCACCCCCGGGTGCAAGTAGATAAATAGGGACCGCTTTCTAGCGGGAAGGTAAACGGCGTTTCCGTGTGCGACTCTGGCTCGCCAGAGCAGCGATGTCACGCTGGCCACGTGACCCGGAAGTGTCTCCGGACAGCGCTGGCCCCCGGCCTCTTGAGTGAGATGGGCGCACAACCCCAGAGTCTGGCAAGACTGGCCCGTACGGGCAGGGGTACCTTTACCTTTACCTTTAATGACAGAGATAGCTGTAGAAATTTCTTTTTACGAATCGTTATGCACAAACAGCAAAGCATATAGGGTCTTATTTAAATGATCATATTGTTCCAGGCTTAAAGAAGCGGCAATAGCATGAAATCGGTATCCATTTTCAAAATTGTTTTAGGAACCTTGTGCTTCTTGTTTCTCACACACACAGAAGCTTTGAGAACCCTCTTGATTTCACTGGAATAGGAAAGCTCTTTCCACATCAGATCAATACTTTCTGTACTAAGAAATGCAAACTGACAAGTCTGACTCTATAGATATTCCCCTGGCTCTATAGATATTCTCCTCAAAGAGGAACAGAGCCAGTTCTCCCTCCATCCAACCCTCTCTCCCATCTCAAATCCAGCCCTCTCCAACTCTCTCCCTTTTATTTTTCTGCCCAAAGTCCTGGCTCCATCCCCTTCCCTCTGTCAAGATAGCCAATCAGAGAGGCTCTGGCCCTCTGGTGGAATTCTCAGGCACTGCATCCCCAGACTCTGCTGTCCATCAAACCCCCGTCTTATATTGGTGCATCTGGTTCTTCCTGCCTAAGTGCAAAGCTTTACTTTTCTCCCTACTGAAATTCACTTTGTGAGCTTGGGCCCGGTTCTCCAACCCGTTAAGGTCATTTTGAATCCCAATTCTGTCTTTTGTGGCATTTGCTGCTTCTCCCAGTTTGGTTCACCATAAATTTCATCAGCATCCCCTGAATTCCCCCACCCATTTTTTTTTATGAAGAAGTTGAGCAACAACGGGCCCAGGACAAAAGCCTGTGGCACCTCACTTGTCACTTCATCCCAGGATGACGAAGAACCATTACTGAAATCTTCGGATGAAGGGCAAAACATAACTTTTATAAATAATAAAAAGGATATCAACAAGTTGAAACATGTACAGAGGATGGCAACCAAGAATCTATTGATTGATTGATTGATTGATTGATTGATTGAATTTGTAAACCACCCTATTCCCACAGGTCTCAGAGAGTTCACAACATAAAATCACACTATAAAAACACAAAATACACAATAAAACTATAAACAATGGAAGATAGAGCAAACCTTTTCTTCTTCCTGTTCCAGAGGGTAGGACATCAACCAATGACTTCAAGCTAAAAGAACGGAGATTTCTGACTAAACATGAGGAAGAACTTTTGACAGCAAAAGCTGTTAGTGGAATGGACTCCCTTGAAAGGTGCTGGGATCTCCATCCTTTGAGGTTTTATGAAGTTGGATGGTCCCCTGTCATGGATGCTTTAGTTGCGATGCCTGCTTCACAGGGGGTGGACTAGATTACACCAGAGGTCACATCCAACTCCACAATTCTACGATCCTGATTCTATGATTCTCCTCACTATGAGTTTTTTGATGAAAAGTGAGATTGGATCTCTGACAGAAGCTCTTTCCACATTCCACGCACTGATAGGGTTTCTCCCCGTATGAATTCTTTGATGGGAAGTGAGATCGGAGCTCTTCCTGAAGCTCTTTCCACATTCCACGCACTGATAGGGTTTCTCCCCGTATGAATTCTTTGATGGGAAGTGAGATCGGAGCTCTTCCTGAAGCTCTTTCCACATTCCACGCACTGATAGGGCTTCTCCCCTGTATGAATTCTTTGATGGGAAGTGAGATTGGAGCTCTTACTGAAGCTCTTTCCACATTCAAAGCACTGATAGGGTTTCTCCCCTGTATGAATTCTCTGATGGGAAGTGAGATTGGAGCTGGTACTGAAGCTCTTTCCACATTCCACGCACAGATAGGGTTTCTCCCCTGTATGAAATATTTGATGGGAAGTGAGACGGCTGTTCTGACTAAAGCTCTTTCCACATTCCAAGCACTGAAAGGGTTTCTCCCCTGTATGAATTCTTTGATGGGACGTGAGAGAGGAGCTATCTTTGAAGCTCTTTCCACATTCCACACACTGATAGGGTTTCTGCCCTGTATGAATTCTTCTATGGGAAGTGAGATTGGAGCTGGTACTGAAGCTCTTTCCACATTCCACGCACTGATAGGGTTTCTCCCCTGTATGAATTCTCTGATGGGAAGTGAGATTGGAGCTGGTACTGAAGCTCTTTCCACATTCCACACACTGATAGGGTTTCTTCCCTATATGAATTCTTTGATGGGAAGTCAGATGGGCTCTCTTTCCGAAGCTCTTTCCACATTCCAAGCACTGATAGGGTTTCTCCCCTGTATGAATTCTCTGATGGGAAGTGAGAGAGGAGCTATTTGTGAAGCTCCTTCCACATTCCATGCACTGATATGGTTTCTCCCCTGTATGAATTCTTTGATGGGAAGTGAGATAGCAGCTCTCCCTGAAGCTCTTTCCACATTCAAAGCACTGATATGGTTTCTCCCCTGTATGAATTCTCTGATGGGAAGTGAGATTGGAGCTCTTCCTAAAGCTCTTTCCACATTCCATACACTGATAGGGTTTCTCTCCTGTATGAATTCTCTGATGGGAAGTGAGAGAGGAGCTTTCAGTGAAGCTCTTTCCACATTCCGCACACTGATATGGTTTCTCCCCTGTATGAATTCTTTGATGGGAAGTGAGAAAGGCGTTTGTTCTGAAACTCTTTCCACATTCCGCACACTGATAGGGTTTCTCCCCTGTATGAATTCTTTGATGGGAAGTGAGAAAGGCGTTTGTTCTGAAACTCTTTCCACATTCCACACACTGATAGGGTTTCTCCCCTGTATGAATTCTCTGATGGGAAGTGAGATTGAAGCTGGTACTGAAGCTCCTTCCACATTCAAAGCAGTGATAGGGTTTCTCCCCTGCATGAATTCTTTGATGGGAAGTGAGAGTGCTTTTGTTACGGAAGCTCTTTCCACACTCTTGACACTCAAATGGTTTCTCTCCACTGTGAATCCTCTGATGTACTAGGAAATCTCTGTTCACAGTAAAGCTCTTTCCACATTCCACGCACTGATAGGGTTTCTCCCCTGTATGAATTCTTTGATGGGAAGTGAAACTATTTCTGTAACGGAAGCTCTTTCCACATTCCACGCACTGATAGGGTTTCTCCCCTGTATGAATTCTTTGATGGGAAGTGAGACTATTTCTGTAACGGAAGCTCTTTCCACATTCAAAGCACTGATATGGTTTATCCCCTGTATGAATTCTCTGATGGGAAGTGAGGGAGTAGCTTTCAGTGAATCTCTTTCCACATTCCACGCACTGATAGGGTTTCTCTCCTGTATGAATTCTTTGATGGGAAGTGAGATTGTGGCTGTGAGTGAAGCTCTTTCCACATTCCACGCACTGATAGGGTTTCTCCCCTGTATGAATTCTTTGATGAAAAGTGAGACTATTTCTGTAATGGAAGCTCTTTCCACATTCAAAGCACTGATAGGGTTTCTCCCCTGTATGAATTCTCTGATGGCGAGTGAGACTGCGGCTGTGACTGAAGCTCTTTCCACATTCCACACACTGATAGGGTTTCTCCCCTGTATGAATTCTCTGATGGCGAGTGAGACTGCGGCTGTGACTGAAGCTCTTTCCACATTCCACACACTGATAGGGTTTCTCCCCTGTATGAATTCTTTGATGAAAAGTGAGACTATTTCTGTAACAGAAGCTCTTTCCACATTCCATGCACCGATAGGGTTTCTTTTCAATGGTAATTCTTTGTTGGAAAGTGGAATGGGCGCTCTGACTGCAGCTCTCTCCACACTCCAAATTTTTACCTTGCTTCTCTCTGGGGATTTTGTCTTGATCACCCTTTTTCTTGATTTCCAATTCTTCACAATCTGCAATGGAAACAGAAAGGGATTAGAGACTTGGGAACCAATGCAGGCCCCAGTTATTGAAAGATGCTAATTGAATTTGTGCTAGAGGAAGAAGTACCGTATTTTTCACCCTATAGGACGCACTTTTTCCCCTCCAAAAATGAAGGCGAAATGTGTGTGCGTCCTATGGGACGAATGCAGGCTTCAGGAAGCTATCCGCAAGCCTTCAGAGCCCGTGGGAGTTCCTGCGGGCTCCGAATGCTTGCGGATAGCAGCCTGTTCTGGGGGCTGGGGTTGCAAATAATTCCCCCCCTTTATTCCCCCCCCAAAAAAAACTAGGTGTGCCCTATGGGCCAGTGCGCCCTACAGGGCGAAAAATACAGTAAATGGACTAGGGTGTGTGTTCATTACCATTGTTGTTTGCCATTAACCGACATAATTACTATTAGATTTTGATTGATTATTAATGTGGCTTTGTTTGATATAAGTTGTTCATTTTAAAGTTATTGTACTTTTTATACTGGATCAGAACATTATTATTGTTTCATGTTTTTCTGTGTTGGAGGCTAAACTAAAAATGTGGCAACTGTGTGTTAGGATATTTCCGTTCCACCTTAAAAGGGAGCAGGATGTTTGTGTCACAGCCTGCGTATTTCCTGTCTCACAGGATGTTTCTGTTGTCTGTTCCTTTCGTTTCCTTCTGGTTGTCTGAGCAGACCGGAGCAGACGGTCATCTCTTCCTTTGTTCTGACCAACGCTGAATAAACTGTAAATATGCTCTCCTGCTGTGCATCTTTTGCTGTGTGAATTCTGCTGATAGAGTGTGCACAAGTCCAAGAATGTGGCTATCTTTTCTTGAGGCTTCGTGCCGCTGATTGCTGATATTGCCTGACTACGGGAGGTCGATGGATCGTCCGGCACCGAGCTTGGGGGCTCAGATGGACTTTATCTCCCTGGCAGTATCCCAACAACAGGTTATGGGCCCAGATTCACAGCACTTACAGGAGAGTAAATCAGCGACAGACTGCTGAGGTATGAGTTGGAAAAGCAAAAGCAGAGGCTTTTCTGAATGCCGCGGAAAAAGTCTTTGAAGTCCGGCTGGTCTAATTGGCCTGGGAGCCGAGCCAGAGGCATCATGATTAATGGGCTGCCGAGATAAGACGTCTTTGAAGGCATAAAGGCTCAAGCAAAAAGCTGGAATGTAGATTTTCCAAGCTTCTGAGGCCACTGAGTGCCCAAAGTTAAATCGGCACAATTATCAGACCTGGGCTAAATGGTGTGAGAGTTTGCTGCGTCAGTTTGGAGTCTGGCATACTGTGTCTGAAGCCACTCCAGTTCCTCGGACAGAGAAATGGGAGGCCCAGAATTCGACGGCCATAGACGTAATAGTCTTATCCGTCTCTCTGGAGGATATAAAAACGCTTGCTGGAAATCTCACGGCATGTGACATGTGGGATGCTTTGAAAAAAGCCCATCTGCCAATCATCCCAGCCCAGAGTTTGAATGCATCGGAGGTCCTGGCTGTTTCCCAGAATGCGAGTGAATGCAGGGATGCTGAGGGCACCGGTTGCAAGCTGCAGGGGGAGCAGACTGTAATGTCATCCCAGGCAGCATTCCAGCCTCCGGGGGAGCCAAGGAGTCGGCAGCTGAGAGCTCTGTTTCTCGTGAGAACCAAGGTCAAAGCCTTTGCAGAGGCCGGAAGGCCAGATGTAAACAGAGCAAGAAGCCTGCAGATGGCCAGGAGCGGTGGGGGGGGGAAGTTGCAAAAGCCCACGCAAGTGGAAAACAAGGTTTTGTTTGCTGGCACAGCTTCACCAAAGGCTAAAGGCAAGCTGCAAAAGCCCACGCCGGTGGGAAACAAGGCCAAGGCCAGGTTTGTTGTGGATTCAGGGTGCACCCGCCATCTTGCGAAGGACCGTCATCTGTTTATCTCCTTCAAGCCTCAAGATGGTGAGATCCACCTGGCTGATGGAAGGACTTTGCAAGCTGCAGGAGTTGGAACTGTGAAACTTGCAAGTCTGCATACTACCATCAGAGATGTACTTTTTGTTCCAGGAGCTGCGGACAATTTGCTTAGTGTCCCACAGCTGACTGGGCGTGGTTTTGAGGTTTCCTTCAAGAGGACAGTCTGTGTCATCAGGAAAGGCAAAGAGGACATTTTGCATGCAAAGTTTCAGGATGGCCTATTCTGTATAACTTACGATGACAGTGCTGTTGCTATGTCTAATGCTGATACTTCTTGTGTTGCACAAACTAACAAGGTTCTTCATGCAGGATGCATTCATGATGCACATCGAAGATTTGCTCACCTGTCTTGGCAAGTGCTAGCCAAGATGCCTGGGTTGGTTGAAGGTTTGAACATCAAACCCTGTAAATTTCACATGAAATGTGTATCTTGTGCAGAGAACAAGGTGAAGGTTGCTCCAAAAGGCAAGGAGTCTAGCAGGCAGGCTTCCAAACCCTACCAGCTAGTTCACGCAGACCTGGTAGGTCCTCTTGCGCCCTCTTTGGGAGGAGCAAGGTACTTCATGGTTCTAATTGATTCTTTTTCCAGGTACATTCATGTGTTTATTCTTGAGCAGAAATCGCAAGCGTTTCCTAAGTTCAAGGCATTCTGTGCTTGGTTGGAGAATGCTCACGGTAAACGTATCGGCTGTCTGTTTACTGATCAAGGCGGGGAGTTCACTTCTCAGCAGTTTGAAGCTTTCCTGACTGAGAAGGGAATCCAGCATGACTTGTCAACGCCTAGATTGCCATGGATGAATGGGCTTGCGGAGAGAGCAAATCAAACGTTGCTGCAAGGACCAAAAACCTTGTTGCATGATGCCAACCTCCCTGAGAAGTTTTGGGGGGAGGCTCTCTCGAATTTTGTTTACACTTTTAATCGCAGACTGCCATCAGCTATTGGTTGCACTCCCTACGAGAAGATGTTTGGTAAGAAACCTAATGTCAAGCACATGAGAATCTTTGGTTCTGACATGTGGGTACACACCCCACAAAGCAACAAGCTTGGGAAGCGTGGGGCACATGGTTTGTTCATGGGGTACGAAAAAGGTGCATAAAGGGTATGGATGACTAACTCTAAATCCATAAAGTTCACAAGGAGCGTTGAGTACAATCCTAAGTGGGGGGGAAATGTGGGAATTTTCCAGAGTTACCCAGAGGAAGATGAAGGTGATGTGAAGAAAGCAGATCATGCTGAGAAAGCTGAGGAAACTGAGGATGATGATGATGATCAGAGTTCGGATTCCAGTTCAGTGGGCGGCGCTGCTGCTGGTGTCAGTGACAGTGATGACACAGCAGACTACAAGAGCGCAAAGCCCTCAGTCAGACCGTCTGATGCGTCTGACGATGAACTGGAAGAACCACTGTTCACCATTGGTCACTTTTCTCCTAAGAAGGAGGAGATGAGTCCAGAAGACTTGCGTCTGGTTCGCAGGTCTGAAAGGGTGACCAAAGGCAAACCTCCGAAGAGATTTGCTGATGAGTTTGCTAAGACAGCAACTGCTGTTCTTAGTAGCTCAGAGAAGGTGTGGGAACCTTCAAGCTTCAAAGAGGTTCAGGAGTTAACCTCTAAAGACGCTGAGCCTTGGCTAAATGCCATGAAGGCTGAAGTTGATTCCTTGAACAGGAACCAAACTTGGGAGTTGGTACCGGTAGTCCCAGGTATGAAACTGGTTGGCAGCAAATGGGTCTTCAAGGCCAAGACAGACCAGAATGGCAAGGTTGTCAGGCACAAAGCCAGATTGGTTGCCAGAGGTTTTTCACAGGTATCAGGACAGGATTACCACGAGACCTACTCACCCACAGTCAAATATGAGAGCATTTGGCTGATGCTCAAGATCGCTGCAGAGGAGAAACTGCATGTTTCCCATCATGACATAAATACAGCTTTTTTGTACGGGATTTTGGGGGAGGAGCTGTATATGCTTCCACCTGACGGGACGCAGATACAGAAGGGAATGGTCTGTAAACTGCGGAAATCCTTATATGGTCTCAAGCAGAGTGCCAGGTGTTGGAACACAAAACTCACTGAGACGTTGCTTTCTCTAGGTTTTCACCAGGGCAAAGCTGATCCGTGTGTGTTTGTCAAGGAGGAGGGGCAAAACAAACTGTATTGTTTATGTTTTGTTGATGATCTTCTGATGTTTTGGAAGAATCAGGCTTTTTACCAAAGCACCCTAGCTCAATTGAAGGAGCACTTTGACATGAAGGATCTTGGTGAGGTATCCAACTATCTTTCTCTGCAGGTGGAGAGGGACCAAGCAGGTAATTTTCTGGTACACCAGACACAGAAAATTGCTGATGTATTAACCAGGTTGAATTTGGTTGATGCAAACCCAGCAGACACACCGATGGTGACAAGTTACCAGGTAGATAGTACTGCTGAAGCGTTTTCTGACACAACGCTGTACAGATGCATTCTAGGCAAGTTGAATTTCATTGCTAGATGTTCAAGACCTGACATTGCTGTAAGCACTAACCTGCTTAGCAGACACGCTAACAATCCTACTGTTCAGGATTGGAAAGCTCTAAAGCACATAGCCCGGTATTTGAAAGGGACTTTGCACTACAGGCTGAGGTTCACCAGTCAGAAGACTGGAGGTCTTGAAATCTTTGCAGATGCAAGTTTTGGAAGTGACACCACGGATGGTACAAGCACTTCTGGAGTGTGCTACATGTACAACCACTGCCTGTTTGACTGGTTGTGCAAAAAGCAGACAACAGTTAGCCTAAGTTCCTGTGAAGCAGAACTCAATGCTCTGTCATTTTCACTCATGGATTGTGAATGGTTGAGGCAACTGTTTAAGGACATCGGGGTTTCTGTAAAATGTCCTATACAAGTGTATCAAGACAATAGATCTTGTTTGGCTTTGCTGAACTCAGAGAGTTGCAAGCAAAGAACCAAGTACTTGCAGATTATGCTACATCGTGCAAGAGAGTGTATTCAGAAAGGACTCATTCAGGTGTACTACATGCCAGGAAATGAAATTCCTGCTGATGTCTTGTCTAAGGTTGTTAACAGAGAACAACTTAAGGTTTACGTACAAAGGTTGCAATTGGGTTGAACCACAGGTACTACAGGTTACACGGAAAGGGGGAGGATGTTAGGATATTTCCGTTCCACCTTAAAAGGGAGCAGGATGTTTGTGTCACAGCCTGCGTATTTCCTGTCTCACAGGATGTTTCTGTTGTCTGTTCCTTTCGTTTCCTTCTGGTTGTCTGAGCAGACCGGAGCAGACGGTCATCTCTTCCTTTGTTCTGACCAACGCTGAATAAACTGTAAATATGCTCTCCTGCTGTGCATCTTTTGCTGTGTGAATTCTGCTGATAGAGTGTGCACAAGTCCAAGAATGTGGCTATCTTTTCTTGAGGCTTCGTCCCACTGATTGCTGATATTGCCTGACTACGGGAGGTCGATGGATCGTCCGGCACCGAGCTTGGGGGCTCAGATGGACTTTATCTCCCTGGCAGTATCCCAACACTGTGTCCCTGAAGGACATTTTGGACTCACAGCTGTCCATGGAGGCACAGGTCAATTTTGTATCCAGGGCACCTGCCTACCAGCTCCATCTGGTACGCCAGCTGAGACCCTACCTGCCCAAGGACTTTCTCACCAGAGTGGTGCATGCTCTGGTTATCTCCCGCTTGGACTACTGCAATGCACTCTACGTGGGGCTACCTTTGAAGGTGACCCGGAAACTACAACTAATCCAAAATGCGGCAGCTAGACTGATGACTGGGAGGGGCCATCGAGACCACATAACACCAGACCTACATTAGCTCCCAGTATGTTTTCGAGTAGAATTCAAAGTGTTTGTGCTGACCTTTAAGGCCCTAAACCATGAGTAGGCAAACTAAGGCCTGGGTCCAATCACCTACTAAATTCGGCCCGCGGATAGGAATCAGTGTGTTTTGATATGAGTAGAATGTGTCCTTTTATTTAAAATTCAACTCTGGGTTATTTGTGGGGCATAGGAATTCGTCCCCCCCTTCAAAATATAGTCCGGCCCCCAACAAGGTTTGAAGGACAGTGGACTGGCCCCTTGCTGAAAAAGTTTGCTGACCCCTGCCCTAAACGGTCTTGCCCAGTATACAAAAAAAAAAAAATCTCCACCCCCATCATTCAGTCCTGACACTGAGATCCAGCTCCGAGTGCCTTCTGGCGGTTCTCTGCCTGCAAGAAGTGAGGCTGCAGGGAACCAGACAAAGGGCCTTCTCAGTGGTGGCACCTGCCCTGTGGAACACACTTCCGTCAGATGTCAAGGAAATAAACATCTATCAGACTTTTAGAAGACATCTGAAGCCAGCCCTGTTTAGGGAATTGTTAAAGTTTGATGTTTTGTCGTGCTTGTAATATTCTGTTGGGAGCCGCCCAGAGTGGCTGGGGAAACCCAGCCAGATGGACAAGGTATAAACAAATTATTATTATTATTATTATTATTATTATTATTATTATTATTATTATCTGAGATTCGAAAAGCCTGCCTCTTCTCTGGGATGGATTTTGTTTGGCCCAGTCATGGCTTCCCCTCTATCCACAATGTCAGTTGTCTCTTTGGGTCAACCCAAGATGGATAGGAGCAAAAACAAAAACAGAAAACCTGACAGAAGCTACTTATCTTTCCTAACAACTCTGAAGCTGACATTTAAGATGCCTGGGCAGTTCAGACCAGGCCAATAGTGGTAGAAGGAGGCAGAACTGGAGGAAGATTGTTCACAGAAAAGACTGTAATTTGCTATTTTTTGTGGGGGTGTTAGGTTCCCAGGTGTTGTAGGGGGCGCTGCTGAGCTCTGTGAAAATATATGAGGTTCGTCACATAGAGGTATTTTTTGAATTTCCAGGCTGATATGACGATCCCACAGGGAGCCTTACCAAGAGAGGCCACGATCCCACGATCCTCCTCCATGACGTCCTTATGCAGAGCTCTCTGGTCAGGATCCAGCAACACCCACTCCTCGTCCGTGAAACGAACAGCGACATCTTCAAAGCACACTGGACCCTAAAAGAAAAAGGGAGATGTCCTCCTGTGAGACAGCAGAAATATGATCTGCTACACAATGCTCTGTTGATTCCTTCCTGTAAATTGCGGTGTTGTTTCAATAGGATTGATTTGCTGCACATTTTAAATATGGCTGCTTATTTTATTCTGCATTTTAATTATGGGTGTTCATCTTTGTCCAAATAGGTGTTACTCCGCCTTGTGTTTTTCAAGTCATTCTGCCTTCGCAAGCGTTCCAGTTTGCCTGATGGAAGGATCCACATTCTCCTCTCCTCGTGAGCTGTTCTGGGAAGGTTCCCTCCCAATGCCCTAGAGCCAAATTCCAGGGGTTCATGGGGGCATGGAGAGGGGGAGGAATGGGGGGGCTGGTTAGTTGAACCCAGGCCACTATTTGTTCTCATTTGTCCACTGCTTAGAAACCAATTTTAGCATTCAGTGATCAATCTAGAAATAAAATAAGCCTATTTTGAATGGCCATTTGTTTTGGATGATCTAGCAGAGATTCCTGCAGTGCAGGGGGTCTCCTGGGTCTGAGAGACAAGCAGGGAGGGTGGCTTCTGGCAAAAGGAGAGGGAGCCCCCGGTGGCTCCTCCTTATCCTGACTCACCTCTGCCTGTCGCCCTCCCTCCCCCCACTTGCCTCCTTCCTCTTCTGCCTCTGATTCTGCACTGCATTCTGCCTCAGAGTCTCCCAGCTCACTAAGCCCTGTTACCCCTTCAGCTTCTGACACCTCCTCTTCCCAAGCTTCTGTAGGGATCAGCTGGGATTACCATGAGGAATTATAAAAAATACATCAAGCCATCGTGTCCACGATGAAAGCATTGTGTTGACTGGGCTTGATACATTGACAATAATTTCTGACCAAATTTCTGACCAAATGCATCTCTGGCCATTTCCTCTACTGCCCATTTCTCTCTGCTTCACAAGTCAACATACACAGCCCAGTTGCTTAGCCAGGCAGGCATCCTGGGTCATGAAAGATAGTGGGCAAACTTCTTTGATGTAGCTTTCTGATATGTTGATCTTAGGGCCTGGAAATAGCTTCACAGGAAGGTGATAAAGATGCCTATCTCCTTGCCATCCTTCCATCCTCTCCTATTTACTCCTGTTTATGATCTCCGGAGTTTCTCTAGTCCTCTTTTATTTACTCTCAGATTATGTATGCATGCTCAGAGTAGTAGTCTTTGTAATTAAAATAATTTCTTTTGATCTAACTTTGTCCCCACGTGGGTTTGTTGAAATGCTCAGAAGAAATCTGATTGGTTCTTTCGAACACTCTGTAAAAAGCTTTTTTGTGAATAAAAACTACCTGGGCCAGGGGCTGCATACGGACAAGCACAGAGAGACACGATTATACGCACCCTTCCCAGAGTCTTGCTGGTTCAAGTCTCTGTGTGTATTCTTATTAATCAGATTCAATCCTTCCTTTACTTTGCGAACGCAACAGCTTCTCCCTCTTCTCCCTCTGACCGCCCATCCTTCCTCCACCTTCACTCCTTGGGCTCTGAGCCATCTTCCCTTCCTGGTTCCCCAGCTGCTTCCTCCCACCATTCCTCTGTGCCCAACCAGTCCATGACATTGCTCCATCCCCCGGTCTCTGTCCCCACAAGGCAGCTTCCCCTGACCTGATCTGGTTCCACAGCCGCTGCTTCCCTTCTGCTCCCATGAAAAGGCGGATCAGGAGGTCTTGCTGGCATCCTTCTGCGACCTGCAAGAGAAAAAAGGTAAGCAGGACGCCAGGAGTGCCTGCTTCTCTCACAGGCGAAACAGGGCATCTCTAACTGCAGATGGGCCTTTGAGAAAGCCTCACCTGCTGAGAGCATTTGGAGGTTTGTGCCCATTTCATTAGTTGTGCAAAAAGACATCTCCCTTCCTCTGGACCCTTGGTCCCAACTGTCTGTTGGGTGATAATGCCGAGGCTGCTACCTCCCCCGCAATGCAGCGTTGCCCCGGATCCATCACTCCGGTCTGCCATCACACTGATGTGGCCCATCTCCAGGGACATGAGCACACAACTAGCAGAGTTCAAACAGAAGCTTAGCCGTGAGGAGTAACATCTAAGCCTAATTTATTACGCATAAAAACAAACCTAACAGAACAAAGAAAAACATGGCTTCTCTCTCTGTCTTTCTTCCTCGGAGAGAGAACTGCAAAAGCAATACAGAGCGGAAACAGCATATCTCCCTTTCTGCTCACAAGACCCAATAATCAGTGCTGGAATATAAGTAGACATGTGACATGTAACAATCCCACACATCTGCAGCACGGGAGGAATGGAATTCTCAACACTGTCCCCCCCCCCAAAAAAAAGAAACCAAGATGAAAAGAATCCACAGATTAGTTGAAAAACCAACAGAAAAATACTCCTTCCTCCTTACCCAGTGGCCTCTCTCTGGTGTCCAACGGAGGCCTCTCTGCCTCACAGGACTCCGGGTCCATTTCTGCAAAATGATCCTTTTCCTGAAAAAGAAACAAGGATTCAAAACAGAGAATGAATGGTGAGAAATATTACAAAGAGAATGACAAAGACTTGAAGGGTGTGAGATCTCATTCCATGGATGCCTTCCCAGAAAAAGGTTGGGCCATCAGCAGACCATTATGGGATGTTCTCTGTCCTGTTTGGAGCCCCTTGGGAGTATCCAGAGGAAAGTCTCTCTCACCTGCTTTCTCTCCTCTGCCTGACTCAGGAGGAAACCTTCGGCCAGGGCCACCGCCTGCGAACTGGTCTCCGCTCCACAGTCCCTCACCCAGCTCTCCATCTCCGGGGGAAGGACAGCCAGCAACTGCTCCAAGATCACCAGGTCCAGCATCTCAGCTTTCGTGTGCCTTTCTGGCTTCAGCCACTGATTGTCAAGGTGGTAGAGTCGGCTGCAAACCTCTCGGGGTCCTTTAGCCTCCTGGCAGCAGAACTGCCTCAACTGCTGGCTCTGCACCTCTGAGCAGAGGGTGTCCTCCTCACCCAGGATCTTCTGCACAGAGTTTTCCCAGAATCCCCCACTGCTTCCAGTTTGGATGGCATGACCTCCTCCTGCTCCAGGGCCATCTGAGTCTCGGTCATCCATCTGTGCTCTCAGGAAGCCTCTGAGAGATGAGAAGGAACCCTTTGGTCTTCTGCCAAGTTCTGCTTGTCTAAATGAGAAGCTCTAGCAAATCCTACCAAGCAAACACATTGTTTTGTTACAGAATATGTAGGTCAGAAGAAGGAACAGGATCCTGAGCAAGCATGGATGAGTCTTGGAGGGAACCAGGGCTGGACTGCACCACAGCCCAAACCATGAGCTATCTTCTGAAGAAGGAGAAGAAGAAGCAGACCCTAGCTTTCCCAGAAGGAAGATTGCAATGCAAAATGTGGAGGCAACTGAAGGGACTTCTGGGAGATGAATCAGCCTGGTTTCTTCTGCCTTCCAGTTAATGAATGAAGTCAAAACTGACTTACAAGGGAGTCATTTGTATCTTGTGGAAAATGAATGCTTGGCTCTAGTGGGGGTCCTCACCTGGGGGTCCTCAGGAGTTGCTCTCCCCCCCCCCCCCCGCCTCTGTCTCCATTTCTAGCACTTGGACTCTCCGCGGCTCTCCAGGCAGACTCCTGGGGTGGGGTCCCTTTTTCTTTGCTTTGAGGGCCAGGAATGAATCTGATTAACCCACTGAGGGCCAAGTGGGCAGGGCCAAAGACACCTCACTTGAAATTCAGGTGGGTAATTTAGTATTAGTATTCTATTAGATACACACACACAGCCATTGACGCCAAGGTCCCTGGAGGCTCAGGGAGTAGCAGCGCCCATTTCCGGCTGCTTTGCCAGCAACAATCCCTTTGGGAGAGAGAGGATGTGGTCCTGGGATGCCCTGCTCTGGGTGCGAGGGGATGGCTGCCGTGGCCTCCGTGGGGAGCTGCCCTGGGAGACACTGGGAAACTGGTCCCCAATGCAGCAGCCAGACTCTGGGCTGGGATCCCTCTCTTTATTCCCGGCCTTTCTCTCCCACCTTAACTTCCTTGCTCCGTGTGGGGTTTTTTTTTGGTGGGGGGCTAGTCCACCTCCTCGTCCAGCTTTGGAAAACCATTTGCAGATGTTTCCTCTCTTGTGCAATGAGGCTGAGCGACGTCACACAGAGTTAAAGTCCCAGGGACTCCTTTGTTTACAGAAGGGATATCTTTTCTGAAGGGGGGGCGGAGGGCCAAATGAGTTTGGGATCCTCTGATCTGCAGGAAGGAGAGCGTGGCAGACCTGGCCCCTCCCTTGCAGGACCCTCTCCTGTCTGACCTGCCCCCCCCCCCGCAGGAGCAGATCAGCCCCCCCCCCAGGCCCCCTCCCCTGCTGCAGCCCTGGGACCCCCACCAGATCCCAGAGAGAGAGGAGACTCACCAGATCCCAGGAGAGACACCGAAGCAGGAAAGGACTGAGAGGGAGGGGCCTTGGCTCTGGAGGACCTGGCCCCCCCTTGCTTCCTGTCCTCTCTAGGAAGGCAGCTCGGTTCCCTTTAACCCTTGCCAAGCCCAGCGTGCCCATCTCTCCCCTCCGCCTTTTCTTTCCCACTTCCAGAGATGCTTTTTGGGGGACGCCCCCCCCCACTTTCCTTTCCTTCTAGCGCAGTGATGGCGAACCTTTTAGGAACCGAGTCCCCAAACTGCAACCCCAAACCCATTGATTTTATCGCAAAGTGTCAACACGGCTATTTAACCTGCATATCTCATTTTTCCTGTGTTTTCACGTTTCTTCTTTATGACTGCTGTTGTAATAAATAATCCTTCATAAAAGTTATTGCATTACATTCCCCATTAAATTATCTTTCCATTGATACATGATTTTATGAAATAACTCAGTGCTCTTTTTCTTAAAAAAATGTTTAGGGTACTCTCATTTTGACTCAAGGAAATCACCACCGGGGGGAAATAAATACAGTTCAAATCTGGGAAAATAAGTACAGTGAGTTTCTTTCCCTGTTAAATTCACAAAATGTTTAGGGGTATGCGTCCCCCTGCGTCCCCACAGAAAAAAAGCCTTATTATTACTCGAAAACAAAGTGGTGTCATGAGCCATCAAACCTTGGAAATACATTTTGTCCAGAAGGTTCCACAATTTTGACCGCTAGTGTACACTGGAGGGCTGTACTAAGAGACCCTCTCCCAGTTTTTGATATGAGATAATAACACTGGTCAACAAAAAATTTGTTGTCTGCGTTTTTTCAGTTGATTTAAGACGAATCTGATGCGTTGAATCCAAAAATCACATTGGTTTTGCTCAATCAGGTCAAGTTTTTGAGCTATGGCCACATGTCGTTTTTTTACGTTTTTGTTCACATGTACTCTTGTGTGGAGCATTTTAGAAGAAGTTGGTGGGGGTAAAATGCCATGTCGAATAATTCTTTTGATTGGAAATGATTATTTTAATGACAAGAAGTATTCAGGTCCAATAGTTCTGGGTGATTATGTCGAAAAGGGATCAGTTTGAAGTCATAAAACCTCGAAATCTTCCATAAATTGGTGTGGCAAAGCATAAAGTTGGGGGATCAAAACTAAGTTAATGGGACAGCCGCCCCTCGAAGTATCCTGATCATCAATCAGCATGTCGTCCTGTAGCTCATTGTGATGAAATTCCAGTGCCTATCTTCGGAGAACTTCCTGACATTAGTGATGAAGATGCCTCCAGTGTTGAAGGACATGAAGAAGAAGTGGTTCTTGAAGATGATGCTCCACATCCATTTTCCCAGAAGGAGTTGAATGATCTAGTTCGCGACCTCAGCTTGTCGAAGGACTCTGCCAAACTGTTGGCATCCAGATTGAAGGAAAAAAACCTCCTCTCTGACAGTGCTCACATCAGCTTCTTCTGCAACAGGCATCAAGAGTACCTCCATTTTTTCTCGGAAGAGAAGGACTTGGTGTACTGTGCAGATATTGCGCAGCTTCTGCTCAAGCTTAGAGTGCCACAGTATGAACCCAAAGATTGGAGACTATTCATTGACAGCAGCAAGCGATCACTGAAATGTGTTCTGCTACACAACGGCAACCAGTTTGCCTCTATACCCCTGGCTCACTCGAGTACACTGAAGGAGAACTATGAAGCGGTGAAGTATGTGCTGGAGAAAATTGGTTATGATCAGCATAAGTGGTTTATTTGTGTTGACCTGAAGATGGTGAACTTTTTGTTGGGACAACAGTCTGGCTTCACCAAGTACCCATGTTTTCTGTGCATGTTGGATAGTAGGGACTGTGCTCAGCATTACACAAAGAAGGACTGGCCTGTGCGGGAGGAAATGGTGCCTTGCAAAAAAAGGAACGTCATCAACGACCCTCTGGTGGACAGAGACAGAATACTCTTCCCACCGCTGCACATCAAGCTCGGCTTAATCAAGCAGTTCACCAAGGCTCTGGACAAGGATGGTGACTGCTTCACTTACTTGTGCCAGGCTTTTCCAGGATTGACCATGGAGAAGTTGAAAGCTGGCATCTTTGACGGTCCTCAGATCCGTCAGCTCATCAGAGATCCAGAGTTCGGAAACTTAATGAACAAAGTGGAACTGGAAGCGTGGAAGGCATTTGTTCTGGTAGTGAAGAACTTTCTTGGCAACAATAAGGCCAGAAACTACGCAGAACTTGTCAACAACATGCTGACTGCTTTCAGAAACCTAGGCTGCAACATGAGCGTCAAGATGCACTACCTATTTTCACATGTGGACCGGTTTCCTGAGAACCTGGGTTCAATGAGTGACGAGCAGGGGGAGAGATTCCATCAGGACATGAAAGAGATGGAGACCAGGTATCAGGGTCACTGGGACACAGTCATGATGGCTGACTATGGCAAGCGATGGGCTGCACCTCACAACGGTTGGTAGGAATGTTTTTGCAAAAAATCTCAGAAACCTCATCAGGAGGGCTTTAAACTGACTAATGTGGGGGAGGGAGACAGTGCTCCTGAAGGTAGGAGTCTATCAATTGATGAAGATGATCATCCAAATGTCATAGACCGAATGGAGCAAACAGCACGCAGACCTAGTGGTGGGAGGAAAAAATCCTTAAATAAGAGACACGGGGGAATGATTAATGGACTTCAATGTCTGTACACTAATGCGCAAAGTATGGGAAATAAACAAGATGAGCTTGAGCTCTTGGTACAGCAAACTAAATATGACATAATAGGCATCACTGAAACCTGGTGGGATAAGTCCCACGATTGGAATGTAATAATGGAGGGATACAATCTATTTCAGAGAAACAGACCAGACAAGAAAGGAGGAGGAGTGGCGTTATATGTCAGGGATGTGTATACCTGTGAAGAGATCCAAGATTTAGAACCTCAAAGCCAAAGTGAGAGCATTTGGGTCAAAATTAAGGGAGAGAAGAATAACAGTGACCTCATTGTGGGAGTTTACTATAGATCCCCAAGCCAAACGGAGGACATAGATGATGCCTTCCTGGAACAGATGGCCAAGCATGCAAAAGGAAGGGAGATAGTAGTAATGGGGGACTTCAATTACCCGGATATTTGTTGGATGTCAAACTCAGCCAAGAGCATAAGGTCAAACAGATTCCTCACTGGCCTTGCAGACAACTTCATTGTCCAGAAAGTGGGAGAAGCTACAAGAGGAACAGCCATTTTAGATCTGGTCCTAACCAATGTTGATGACCTGGTTAGTGGGGTAGAAGTGGAAGGATCATTAGGCGCGAGTGATCATGCTCTTCTGAAGTTTACTATACAGCGGAAAGGAGCAGCCAAGCATACTAGGACTCAATTTCTCGACTTTAAGAAAGCCGACTTCATAAAACTTAGGGAAGTGCTGGGTGAGATCCCATGGACAGTAATACTAAAAGGAAAGGGAGTTCATGATGGCTGGGAGTTTGTTAAGAGGGAGATAGTAAAAGCACAACTTCAGGCAATACCAATGAGACGGAAACATGGAAGGTGCCTAAAGAAGCCAGGGTGGCTATCTAAAGAACTTTTAACTGAGTTAAGATTAAAAAAGGATGTGTACAATAAATGGAAAAGGGGGGAAACCACCAAAGAGGAATTCAAACAAATAGCCAGCACGTGTAGACACAAAGTCAGAAAAGCTAAAGCACAGAATGAACTCAGGCTTGCTAGAGAGGTTAAAAGCAACAAAAAAGGCTTTTATAGGTATGTTCGTAGCAAAAGGAAGAACAAAGAAACAGTGGGGTCACTCAGAGGAGAAGATGGTGAAATGCAAACAGGGGACACAGAAAGGGCTGAACTCCTCAATGCCTTCTTTGCCTCAGTCTTCTCCGATAAAGAAAACAATGCCCGACCTGAAGAATTTGGAGCAAATGATTCAGCAGAGGAAACACAGCCCAGAATAACTAAGGAGATAGTACAAGAATACTTGGCTAGTCTAGATGTATTCAAGTCTCCAGGGCCAGATGAACTGCATCCAAGAGTATTAAAAGAACTGGCAGATGTGATTTCAGAACCACTGGCAGTCATCTTTGAGAATTCCTGGAGAACAGGCGAAGTCCCAGCAGACTGGAGGAGGGCAAATGTTGTCCCTATTTTCAAAAAGTGGAAAAGAGAGGACCCAAATAATTACCGTCCAGTCAGTCTGACATCAATACCAGGGAAGATTCTGGAGCAGATCATTAAGCAAACAGTCTGTGAGCACCTGGAAAGGAATGCTGTGATCACCAATAGTCAGCATGGATTTCTGAAAAATAAGTCATGTCAGACTAACCTGATCTCGTTTTTTGACAGAATTACAAGCCTGGTAGATGAAGGGAACGCAGTGGATGTAGCCTACCTTGATTTCAGCAAGGCATTTGACAAGGTGCCCCATGATATTCTTGTAAAGAAGCTGGTAAAATGCGGTCTTGACTATGCTACCACTCAGTGGATTTGTAACTGGCTGACTGACCGAACCCAAAGGGTGCTCATCAATGGTTCCTCTTCATCCTGGAGAAGAGTGACTAGTGGGGTGCCACAGGGTTCTGTCTTGGGCCCGGTCTTATTCAACATCTTTATCAACGACTTGGATGATGGACTCAAGGGCATCCTGATCAAATTTGCAGATGACACCAAACTGGGAGGGGTGGCTAACACCCCAGAGGACAGGAACACACTTCAAAACGACCTTGACAGATTAGAGAACTGGGCCAAAACAAACAAGATGAATTTTAACAGGGAGAAATGTAAAGTATTGCACTTGGGCAAAAAAAATGAGAGGCACAAATACAAGATGGGTGACACCTGGCTTGAGAGCACTACATGTGAAAAGGATCTAGGAGTCTTGGTTGACCACAAACTTGACATGAGCCAACAGTGTGACGCGGCAGCTAAAAAAGCCAATGCAATTCTGGGCTGCATCAATAGGAGTATAGCATCTAGATCAAGGGAAGTAATAGTGCCACTGTATTCTGCTCTGGTCAGACCTCACCTGGAGTACTGTGTCCAGTTCTGGGCACCACAGTTCAAGAAGGACATTGACAAACTGGAACGTGTCCAGAGGAGGGCAACCAAAATGGTCAAAGGCCTGGAAACGATGCCTTATGAGGAACGGCTAAGGGAGCTGGGCATGTTTAGCCTGGAGAAGAGGAGGTTAAGGGGTGATATGATAGCCATGTTCAAATATATAAAAGGATGTCACATAGAGGAGGGAGAAAGGTTGTTTTCTGCTGCTCCAGAGAAGCGGACACGGAGCAATGGATACAAACTACAAGAAAGAAGATTCCACCTAAACATTAGGAAGAACTTCCTGACAGTAAGAGCTGTTCGACAGTGGAATTTGCTGCCAAGGAGTGTGGTGGAGTCTCCTGCTTTGGAGGTCTTTAAGCAGAGGCTTGACAACCATATGTCAGGAGTGCTCTGATGGTGTTTCCTGCTTGGCAGGGGGTTGGACTCGATGGCCCTTGTGGTCTCTTCCAACTCTATGATTCTATGATTCTATGACTACTGTTGGACTCTGAAGAGAGACCTCCCTGCCGCTGAGCATTCCAGGAGTTCCAAGAAATGGAAGTTCAAGCCCTGAAGTTTGAAAAATGGTGAAGTAACATGCAATTTATGTGTACTTACCTTTATCAATGCCCACCATTCAGTTTACAATAAACCTGACCTGATGGAGAGAAACGGATGCCATTTCCTGATTCAGCAGTGCAAAAATACCCTAAATCAGTTGTAGAAATCTAGACAACATTCAAAAAGTAAAAAATTGTTGCCCAGTGTAATGATTGTCTGCGTGCGCACGTAGAAATTAATATAAACAAATGAACCCAGCCAGATGGGTGGTAGTGTAGCAAATAGTCAGGCCAGTCAAATGACCACGCAGCAACAGAAGAATTAAAGCAAGAAAGTTTTAATTGTTTGCCGGCAGCAAGCAATGGCACGGAGGAATAAGTTCCGTAGTCCGGCCCTTCCCAACAGGGGAGGCTTCCCTTTATACATTCTTGAATCAGGTCTTTATCCAATCAAAAGTTACAGCACTACACATACTCTGACAGATACAAGAGATTCTGCCTAGAGACAAAAGCTCCTTTGCCTGGAGACTGTGTTCCAGAGAGAAACATTAGCTTCTGCCTAGAGACAGGGCATGAGGAGTTGGACATGAACCTTCCCTGTCCTTACTCGGTAATTCTTATCAGCCTGTCTCTGGGTGTCTCTGGGCAGTGGCTGTCTGAGTGCATGTACCGGATATGGGCCTGGCCTAGATCAACCCAATGGCTGCCTTGCTTAACATTTTAACTCCCAAAACGCCTTCCCTGAGCACGTTGCCACAGTGGTGGTGGTTATATTTTGCCGTTTCTTCGGCTGCCCTTTGCTCACAGCCTCCAAGGAATGAATTCCTCCGTTGGCTTCCATGGGAAAGCCCAGCGAACATGTCAACCCAGCAGCCCCTTCTAATGTTGCCGTCTTTATGCTTACTGACCTGGGAGTCAGGCCCTGCTGAACTCAAGGCAGCTTACTCCCGAGTAGGAAAAACAGACTGGCGGGCCCCTCGCTCGGGCAAGGAGGCTAAGGCCCTGCTGGGATTACAGTGCGTGTGCCCACAGAGAGGGCTCTAGGTTTGCCACTTGGCCATTTTGTCAGCTCTCATGAACTCTTGACCAGGAGGCTAGCGGCTGCCACAACCTCCATTGCTCCAAAATAGAAAATCTTATTTATTTCAGTTATTCCGTTTATTTTCCACCTTTTTCTCCCCAAGGTCACCCCAGGGAGCTTCATGGCTGGGTGGGGATTCGAACCCTGGTCCCCCAGGTCATAGAGTCCAGCACCCAAACCTCTACCCAGCACTGAAAACCTTACATGATTTCCAGATTTCACTTTGGTATAGAAATATGTGGATTTCAGCATTAGCTGAAAAAATAACTTATAAATTACTTGCTGCCAAAGGCTCGGATGACCCTGTACAAGTCCCATGATGTCTGGTGGGATTTTATCTTTTATCTTACCAGCTGCACTGGCTCCTGGTGGAGTACAGGGTCAGGTTTAAGATGCTGGTTCTGACCTTTAAAACCCTTCGCGGCCTCGGACCCTCGTACCAACAGGACCGCCTCTCCTGGTATGCCCCTTGGAGGACCTTATGGTCCATAAATAACAACATTTTGGAGGTCTCGGGCCTCAAGGACGTTAGGTTGGTCTCGACCAGAGCCAAGGCCTTTTCAGCACTGGCCCCGAACAGGTGGAACGCTCTGTCACAAGAGACCAGGGCCCTGTGGGATTTGACATCTTTCTGCAGGGCCTGCAAGACGGAGTTGTTCCACCTGGCCTTTGGTCTGGACTCAGTCTGATCCTCCTCTTTCTTTTTTTGATGGAACCCCTTATATGGGATCCTGTATATACTAAATTTTCCCTCAGGCCTTTTGCTGGCCCATGGGCATGTGGGATTTGGTTAATGTGAATGAAAAGTAAATTTTCAAAAAGGAGAAGGGGGTTATGAACAGAATAAAATTATGTCTTAGTATATAAGATGAGGAATGGGCTAAGATAATGAAAACTTGGGACATAATAATTAGAAAAACATAATTTGTAAGCATGGTTTGAAGATGGGTTTGAATTTGCCGAATCAGATTGGAACAAAGAGGAACACAAAAAAGGGAGATGTGAGGAGGTCAGGACAGAGGGATAAGGAATTTTGTAACTGTTTAAAGTGGATTTTTCTTTTTTCTATTTTTCTTTTTTTGTTATATATTTTTGCTTTTTGATTTTTCTCTGGGTTTTAATTAATGGAATGATCTATGTGAAATGATGAATTCTTTGTTTTGTAAAACCTTAATAAACATTTATTTAAAAAAAAAAACATATAGGACCAGCATGGATAGCTGACCCTGGTGAACATTTGATGTTTCATTCCCTTATGGTCTTGATTTGTGAGTCGCCAGTAAAATAAGGCTGCATTTTAAGCTGCATTTTAAGCTATATTTTAATCAATTGGTTTTTTGCTTTTTTTAAACTGTATTTTATGTTTGGTGTTAGCCACCCTAAGCCCGGTCTTGGCCGGGTATAAATAAAAATAATCTTCTTCTTCTTCTTCTTCTTCTTCTTCTTCTTCGTCTTCTTCTTTGCAACAAATAAAGACACACAGAACTCCCTCTCTGCAGTGCAATCTGAAATTTGGGTTTCCTGAAGGTCCTAAGGATTTGGCCAACCTAATATTAAGTAAATAAGGTAAGCCAAAGGTTCTCTCCATATGTACCATCCCCTAGTCTCTGCTTCTCAATTTGTATTGTATTATTTTATGTACTGTGGCTTGCCATTGTTTTTCTGATTACAGTTTAGAAATTATTTATTGTATCTGTTGAGTGTGAAGGAGGTGAGGACAGGAGACCCCACCTAGGCCCGAAGTCACCCCAGGCCTCAAAACCAAATTTCCCCTTTCTCTCTTCTAAAAATCCACAGCTTCAGCTTTTCTCTGCTTTCTCACAAGATGCTGCTGCATAGGCAAAACGTTATTTTTATCAGTACGAGAAGGCTTCCAAAAGCTAATGAATAGACTCTATCAATGCCAAGAATAAGCAGGCCTGGGAACTGAGTCTTATCTCATCCAGTTGCAACACATCTTGGACATGCTGAAACGCAAAGGTTTCTCAACCCCCTTGGCTTCTCATCCCGCCAAGAGTCCCAGAGTCCCAAGACAGGAGCTTTCTGTTCATGCTCAGGGAAACTCCGGAGGAGGGGGAGAAGGGGGAGGGAACTGGAGGGGAATATATGGCTCTGTGCAAATGGCTGTGAACTTGTGCTTGTTTGTGAAGTTATCACACTAGCTCCTTCTACCAGTCCCGGATGGTAGAAATAAAGCTTTTTCTCTGAAATTATCCCTTGAGTGCCTGTTTGACTCCCATTTCCCTCTCCTCAGGTGCAATGCTCTTCCCACCCGAGGGCAAAGCCTGAAAAGGCTACAAGTGGACTTCTGTTTAAACTTTTATATGTTGATATTATTATTTTATACTATTCTAATAATTGTTGAATGTTACTTTTTGATGTCGGTTGCTTATTTTAAAGTTATATTATCTCATGTTTGTATTGCATTAGATTGTTATAAGATGTACATTTTTTGTTTCTTCAGCTTGTAAACCGCCTTGAGTATTGTAAGGTAGAAAGACGGTATACAAATTAAAAATGATGATGATGAACCTCGTGGGACTTTGAGCTGCTTCTGGATCCAGCCGAGACTCAGGCAGACTCAATGGCTGGAAGTGCCTTTGAGCAACTGCAGATGGTTCCACATTCCAGGACCGGGAGAGCCTGGCCTCACGCCTTCGCTTCTTCAAGGCTGGATGACCACAGTGCCCTCCATGTGGGGCATCCCTTGCGCTTGGTCTAGAAGCTTCAGCTGGTGCAGAAGGCCTTCTCGGCATATGACCCTTTGTCTCAGAGGGCATCACTGGTTGCCCATTGGCTACCAGACCCAGTTCAAGGCCTTTCCATTATCATAGGGACCAGTTTACCCATGAGATCCCCTCCTTACCCCACAGGCAGACACTCGACCGCTTCAACTACAGGTGCCACGCAAGACCTCAATTGTTTAGTATGGCAGCACAGACCCTTTGGAACTCCCTGCCTCTTGAGATCAAGCAGGCGCCTCCCTCCCACCTTTTTGGGGAACCTGCTAAAAACATGCCTGTGCAGGTGCTTAGAAAGTTGAGGTGAATATTAGCATTTTAACTTAGCTTAATCGTAGTTACTGAAAACCAGACTTTCTCAATTTCTTCAGATATACATAGGAGATTGGCTTCTTTCTCCTCAATATTTAGCTATCACAAACTCAGCAACGGCAACAAAGTTGAATGCTGCAAAGTGGACCGTGAAGCCTCCTGCCTGATGTCAAGTGGCAGGGAGTTCCAAAGTATACTTGCTGCCACACCAAAAGATCAATCTTTAAAGTTGGAGGTTCCTACAGGGCGGGGCTGGCAGGTTGCACAGTCAGTGGCCCAGTATTAGTGCTTTTTAAACAACAGCATATCATTTCCTCTTCCAGAAATGCTTAATTGTGAATTCAAGGGACACGGAAGTCTTTACAGACAGAGATGACAAGACAGCTTTCCAGATTCGTTATCTGGGAGTGAGACAGTTGGCAGAGTGGCATTGGGCTCGCTAAGATGCCAGCTACTACAGGAAATGCTTTATTGAGCCTTTTTAGCACTGCAATACCATTTTCAATTTTTTTTGAAGATTCATTTTTAAGTCATGGCCGTGTGTGAGCAAATGCTCCACATTTGCCAAGCTTTCAGGAGCAGGACTAAGGGGTGAAATGAAGCCCCCCAGATCCCCAAAGGTTGATGGAAAGGGTCTATCTCCCGTCTTCCTTTTCATTATCGGTTATTTCCACCTAAGAAATGGGAAGAAAGCAGCTGCTCATGCTAAGCGCAGCGTTTGTTGGGGTGGAGATTAATGAGCTGACAATGGTATGATTCATCAGTAATAAATATGATTTGTTCTAATCTGTAAGTGAAGACACATTTGAAACAATACAGAAGCAGTCAAAGGGAATTTCCTAGGAAGTCTTTTATTCAGTCTCACCTGCAATCATGTGTCCTGAACACACAGAAACACATAGCTAATATGAAATAACTGACAGTGACAGACTCCAAATAACACGCAACACATGCAAGCAGATTAACGGAAGAGGACACCTGATTTCCCCACCATTTTTAAAAACATTGTTTTTATTTATCTTCATGGTACAGAAGATAACTTTTCAGAAAGCAATAGTTATAACAGTAAACAACAAATAACATGTCCTGATGAAATTGCAGGCTTTCATCTTGACATGTGATAATGTTTCATTTGATTATTTTAAGAGATCATGCCATATTTTCTCACGAGTGCTGGGTGGATTCCTGCAACAGTCTTGACAATATATGTATTTGATAAACATTTGCCACGTGTTATAAAAGGAATATGGCATGTGTAGCCCAAGCTTCTTGATTTCACCAGGCCAACAAAATTTAAAATACTTATTGTGGTGCCCAGAAATGAACACAATATTCTAGGTGGGGTCTGACCAAGGCAGAAGAAAGTGGTACTATTCCTGCCCTTGATCTGATTCTGCCTTCTGCCACATTGGCCTCCGCTCCCTGTTTGGTGTCGTTTGCAAATGTGATGAGCATTCCCTCAGTTCCTTCATCCAAGTCATTTATAAAGACGTTGAACAACAACAGGCCCAGGACAGAACCCTGCAGCACCCCTCTTGTCACTTTCCCCAGGATGATGAAGAACCATGAAGGAATCCTGTTCAGGTTTAGACTGTCAAATCCACCTAACAGTTACCTTGTTCAGCCTCATTTTACCAGCTTCCTCACGTAAATATCACGGGGGACTTTGTCAAAAGCCTTACTGAAATCAAGATGAACTATTACCACAGCAATCCCCTGAGAAACAGTCTGTAACTCCATCCAAAAAAAGAAAAAGAAAAAAAAGAGAGATTTCTCTGGCTTGACTCATTTTTGACAAAGCCGTGTTTTCAACCTATCTGTTTATGTTGTGAAACACCGTGAAATCTTCAGATGACGGGTACATGAATTTTAAAATGATAATAATAAGGATATTGACAAGCTGGAACATGTGCAAATGAAGGCGATCAAGATGGTGTTATTTTATTTATGCATTTATTTCATTTCTATAGCACCCTATAGCAGCGGTGCCATGTTGAATAAAATATAGGAGGGGTTTAGTAAGCCCCACCTCAGTTAAACAGTCACAGGATGCGGTGCATGCATGCCATTTGAATGGCTGTTCCTATGAACTGGGGGTGGCCCCCTCACATATCTTACTGGGGGGCAAAGAGCCCTCAGACTCTAAGAGTTGGCTCTTATTCTCTATACCCAAAAGTCTCAGGACGGTTACAACATAAAGTCACACAATGAAAACACAAAACACACAGCCCAAAACCTGTAACCCCCACCTCCCCACCACATTTTAAAAGGGCATTAGATGTCAATCAGCCAAAGGCCTGTTTAAAGTCATGTGTTTTTCCCTAGCGATGAAAGCTGTATAATGAAGGGTTTTCTACTCTTCGTATGAATTCTTTGATGGAAAGTGAGATTGGAGCTTTTCCTGAAGATTTATCCACATTCCACACACTGATAGGGTTTCTCCCTTTTATGAATTCTCTGATGCTTAGTGAGATCAGAGCTCGTACTGAAGCTCTTTCCACATTCCACACACTGATAGGGTTTCTCCCCTGTATGAATTCTTTGATGGGAAGTGAGAGTGGAGCTCTGACTGAAGTTCTTTCCACATTCCACACACTGATAGGGTTTCTCCCCTGTATGAATTCTTTGATGGGAAGTGAGACTGGCGATCTGACTGAAGTTCTTTCCACATTCCACACACTGATAGGGTTTCTCCCCTGTATGAATTCTCTGATGTCTAGTGAGATCGGAGCTCTTCCTGAAGCTCTTTCCACATTCCACACACTGATAGGGTTTCTCCCCTGTATGAATTCTCTGATGGGAAGTGAGATGGTGGCTGTGAGTGAAGCTCTTTCCACATTCAAAGCACTGATAGGGTTTCTCCCCTGTATGAATTCTCTGATGGGAAGTGAGATGAGCCCTGTGAATGAAGCTCTTTCCACATTCCAAGCAATTATATGGTTTCTCCCCTGTATGAATTCTTTGATGGAAAGTGAGATGAGCCCTGTGAATGAAGTTCTTTCCACATTCCATGCACTGATAGGGTTTCTCCCCTGTATGAATTATTTGATGGGAAGTGAGAGAGGAGCTCTCCCTGAAGCTCTTTCCACATTCCATGCACTGATAGGGTTTCTCCCCTGTATGAATTCTCTGATGCCTAGTGAAACTGGAGCTATCAGTGAAACTCTTTCCACATTCAAAGCACTGATAAGGTTTCTCTCCTGTATGAATTCTCTGATGGGAAGTGAGAGAGGAGCTCTCCCTGAAGCTCTTTCCACATACAAAGCACTGATAGGGTTTCTCCCCTGTATGAATTCTCTGATGCCTAGTGAAACTGGAGCTATCAGTGAAGCTCTTTCCACATTCTACGCACTGATAGGGTTTCTCCCCTGTATGAATTCTCTGATGGGAAGTGAGATGGTGGCTGTGAGTGAAGCTCTTTCCACATTCAAAGCACTGATAAGGTTTCTCCCCTGTATGAATTCTTTGATGGGAAGTGAGAGAATAGCTCTGACTAAAGCTCTTTCCACATTCCATGCACTTATAGGGTTTCTTCCTAATGAGATTTCCTTGATGGGAAGTGGAATTGGAACTTTTCCCACTTTCAAGATATTTATACAGCTTCTCCATTGTGGGGATTTTGTTATGGTCACCCTTGTCCTTGATTTCCAGTTCATCACTATCTGCAATGAAGAGTAATGGATTAGCGTCTCAGGGAGAAATTAAGGAAGAATACATGTTAACTCTGGTAATAGAGGGATAACACTAGTGGGTTAGATGGATGGTTTTCTGAAGGGTTGGGTGCATTAATTAACGGGGATCAACCGACATCCTTACGGGAACCTGTGATTCGACAAGCCTGGCTCTTCTCTCGAATGGATTTTCTTTGGCTCCATCATGGCATCCCTCCGTTTCCAATGTCAGTCTTCTCTTTGGACAACCAAAGACTGACGGGAGGAAAAACAAAAACTGAAAACCTGACAGAAGCTACGTCAACTTCCCTAACAATTCTGAAGTTTACAGTCAAAAGGGTCTGGGGAGTTCAGACCAGCTGTTTCTGGTTTAATAAGCTGCAACTGGAGGAAGAACATTCACAGAAAAAAACAGTAATTTACTGTTAAAAGGTTTTTTTGGGTTGTGATATCCGGTGTTGTAGGGGGCGCTGTTGAGTTCTGTGAACATATATGAGGTTAGTCACATATGGAGTTTTGAATTTAGAAACAGATATTATGATCCCACTGGGAGCCTTACCGAGAGAGGCCACAATCCCATGATTCTCCTCCATGACGTCCTTATGCAGAGCTCTCTGGTCAGGATCCAGCAACTCCCACTCTTCATCCGTGAAACAAACAGCAACATCTTCAAAGCACACTGGACCCTAAAGGAAAAAGGGAAATGTCCTCCTCTGAGACAACACTGTTGTTCACCACCACTCCTTGAGCTAGGACATTGTTCTACCCCTTGGCCTCTGTCCCCACAAGGCAGCTTCCCCTGACCTGATCTGGTTCCACAGCCGCTGCTTCTCTTCTGTCCCCATTCAGAGATGGATGAAGAGGTCTAGCCAGTATCACTGTGTCACCTGCAAGAGAAAAAAGGTAAGGGGGAGGCCCAGAGTGCCTTCTTGTCTCACAGGTAAATCAGTGCATCTCAAACTACACAGGGGCCTTTGAGAAAGTCTCGCCTGCTGAGTGCATTTGGATGTTTGGGTGCATTTCAGATGTTAGTTGTGCCGAAATATATCTCCCCTCCTCTGGGCTCTTGGTCCCACTATCTCCCCCAACAAAAGAGGAAAAGAACCCACAGATGAGTTGGAAAACGAACAGAATGAGACCTAACGGAGAAAAACCTCCTCCCTCCTTACCCAGTGGCCTCTCTCTGGTGTCCAACGGAGGCCTCTGGTCCATTTCTGCAAAGAGATCCTTTCCCTGAAAAAGAAAAAGGATTCTAATGAGAGAATGGGGAGAAGGATTAAAAAATGAATGTCAGGGCCAACGGCTTCAAGGGTGACAGATCTCATTCCATGGATGCCTTCCCAGAAAAAAAATATGAGCCATCAGTAGAGCATTATGGGATGTTCTCTTTCCTGTTTGGAGCCCCTTGGGAGTATCCAGAGGAAAGTCTCTCTCACCTGCTTTCTCTCCTCCGCCTGACTCAGGAGGAAACCTTCGGCCAGGGCCACTGCCTGGGAACTGGTCTCCGCTCCACAGTCCCTCACCCAGCTCTCCATCTCTGGGGGAAGGACAGCCAGGAACTGCTCCAAGATCACCAGGTCCAGCATCTCAGCTTTTGTGTGCCTTTCTGGCTTCAGCCACAGATGGCAAAGGTGGTAGAGTCGGCTGCAAACATCTTGGGGTCCTTTGGCCTCCTGGCAGCAGAACTGCCTCAACTGCTGGCTCTGCCCCTCTGAGTGGAGGGTGTCCTCCTCACCCAGGATCTTCTGCACAGAGTTTTCCCAGAACCCCCCACTGCTCCCAGTTTGGATGGCATGGCCTCTTCCTGTTCCAGGGCCAGCTGAGTATCGCTCATCCATCTGTGCTCTCAGGAAGCCTCTGAGAGATCGGAAGGAACCCTTTGGTCGTCTGCCAAGTTCTGTCTGTCTTAAGGAGAGGCACTAGCAAATCCTACAAAGCAAATACATTGTTCAGTTACAAAAGTTGTCTAATATCAGGAGAAGAAAAAGGTTCCCTGAGCAAGCATGGATGAGTCTTGGAGGGAACCAGGTCTGGACTGCACCACAGCCCAAACCATGAGCTATTTCATTTATTTAAATTTCTATAACACTTTATATTTTAAAGATAAATCTCAAAGCGGTTTACAGCATATTAAATCTGTGGGGATAATTAGGGAGGCAGGAGAGGATATATTATTTAATCATAGAATCATAGAGTTGGAAGAGACCACAAGGGCCATCGAGTCCAACCCCCTGCCAAGCAGGAAACACCATCAGAGCACTCCTGACATATGGTTGTCAAGCCTCTGCTTAAAGACCTCCAAAGCAGGAGACTCCACCACACTCCTTGGCAGCAAATTCCACTGTCGAACAGCTCTTACTGTCATGTTTAGGTGGAATCTTCTTTCCTGCAGTTTGGATCCATTGCTCCGTGTCCGCTTCTCTGGAGCAGCAGAAAACAACCTTTCTCCCTCCTCTATGTGACATCCTTTTATATATTTGAACATGGCTATCATATCACCCCTTAACCTCCTCTTCTCCAGGCTAAACATGCCCAGCTCCCTTAGCCGTTCCTCATAAGGCATCGTTTCCAGGCCTTTGACCATTTTGGTTGCCCTCCTCTGGACACGTTCCAGTTTCTCAGTGTCCTTCTTGAACTGTGGTGCCCAGAACTGGACACAGTACTCCAAGTGAGGTCTGACCAGAGCAGAATACAGTGGCACTATTACTTCCCTTGATCTAGATGCTATACTCCTATTGATGCAGCCCAGAATTGCATTGGCTTTTTTAGCTGCCGTGTCACACTGTTGGCTCATGTCAAGTTTGTGGTCAACCAAGACTCCTAGATCCTTTTCACATGTAGTGCTCTCAAGCCAGGTGTCACCCATCTTGTATTTGTGCCTCTCATTTTTTTTGCCCAAGTGCAATACTTTACATTTCTCCCTGTTAAAATTCATCTTGTTTGTTTTGGCCCAGTTCTCCAATCTGTCAAGGTCGTTTTGAAGTAATGATATCCTTCCTAACTTGCGCTAGCAAGTTCCATATTCTAGCAGAGTTCCAAACATCCCCCTTATTAAATTACGCAGCGATCAGCTTGTTGCTGACTCATCTGAGGCTTACTATTAAAGATTCCTTCCTGGTAACATCCCTTCCAATCCCTTTTAAATGAATAAGCACAATAATCTGATTCACGTTAATATAAATGTTTACTCACAGATTCATTCACGTTCACAGACATATCCCTGAAGGCAGGCTTAGGTTACATAACAACTAGAACTATTCCATAAAGAAGTTAGTCCCAAATGACTGCCACTAAGGAGTCACTTCCCCAAACACACAGCAACATACAAAATGGAGACGGCACACTGATCAGAACATGGAGGCCGTGTGCTCCTCCATGCTAGTACAACAGACTGCACCCTCTTCAAGTCTGTCCCAGCTCAGGCGGAAACAGGAAGTCTTCTCCTGAGTGGTAGAAAACATCCCCTAATGTGTCCACTGTAGGAATGTTGTACTTGACTGCAGTTTCACATCCCACAAAATCAATAAAATAGAAATAAAACCATTGGAAGAAAGTCAATTATATAGTCGATAGTCAAAGCAACATAACAGAAAGCAATTATTATCTTAAAGATTGCAAAATAAAACATTACAAAGGAGGTCAACTACAGAATAGATATTCAACACAGTAGGGCTGGGTGAGTCTTGGCCTCACCCCTAGGCCAGGTGGAAAGGGCCTTTTTAAAAAGGAGAAGAAAGAGGAGGAGGAAGAGGAGGAGGAGCAGGAAGAAGAAGCAGCCTCTAGCTCTCCTAGAAGAAAGATTGCAATGCAAAATGTGGAGGTAACTGAAGGGATTTCTGGGAGATGAATCAGCCTGGTTTCTCCTGCCTTCCAGTCAATGCATGAAGTCAGAACTGACTGACAAGGAAGTCATTTGTATCTTTTGAATAATGGATGCCTGGCTCTAGTGAGGGTCCTCACCTGGGGGTCCTCAGGAGTTGCTCCCCCCACCCCCATTCCCCTGCTTCTGTCTCCTTTTTTGCACTTGGACTCTCTGCTGCTCTCCAGAAAGACTCCTGCGGTGGGGTCCCTTTTTCTTTGCTCTGAGGGCCAGGAATGAATCTGATTAACCCACTGAGGGAGAAGTGGACACGGCCAAAGACATCTCCCTTGAAATTTAGGTGAGTAATTTATTATTATTATTCTATTAGATATCACACACACAGCCACTGATGCCAAGGTCCCTGGAGGCTCAGGGAGTAGCAGCGCCCATTTCCGGCTGCTTTGCCAGCAACAATCCCTTTGGGACAGAGAGGATGTGGTCCTGGGATGCCCTGCTCTGGGTGCGAGGGGATGGCTGCAGTGGCCTCCGTGGGGAGCTGCCCTGGGAGACACTGGGAAACTGGTCCCCAATGCAGCAGCCAGACTCTGGGCTGGGATCCCTCTCTTTATCCCTGGTCTCTCTTTTCCACCCTTTTTTTTGGGGGGGGGCTAGTCCACCTCCTCGTCCAGCTTTGGAAATCCATTTGCAGATGTTTCCCAGGGACCCCTTTGTTTAAAGAAGGGAGATTTTTTCTGAAGGGGGGGGCCGGAGGGTCAAATGAGTTTGGGATCCTCTGATCTGCAGGAAGGAGAGCGTGGCAGACCTGGCCCCTCCCTGGCAGGACCCTCTCCTCCCTGACTTGGGGTCCCCCCCTGCAGGAGCAGATCAGGCCCCCCAGACCTCCTCCCCTGCGGCAGCCCTGGGACCCCCACCAGATCCCAGAGAGAGAGGAGACTCACCAGATCCCAGGAGGGGGCAGCGAGGCAGCCCTTGCAGGACAGACACCAAAGCAGGAAAAGGACTGGGGAGGGAGGGGGCTTGGCTCTGGAGGACCAGCCCCCCCTTGCTTCCTGTCCTCTCTAGGAAGGCAGCTCAGTTCCTTTTAACCCTTGCAAAGCCGAATCCCTCCAGCTCAGCCCTCTCTCCCTTTGCAGAACCTCATATTCTTATTATTTCTTATGGATTTCGGGGGGGGGGCAGCTGCCCCCCTGGCTCCGCCAATGCCCAGATATCCCTTTGTGGGGTGAGGCTCTTGGCTGGACTCTGAGCATCTCCCTCCCTTGGCCGGAAAGTGGAGGAGCAGCTTGCAGGGAAAAGGACCAATTCTGCAGCTCCAGCTCCAGAGGCATAGCAAGGTCAGGTGGTACCCGGTTTCACACACACACCCCACACACATACAGAATTCTTTTCATCAGTAAAAGAAGTTACACACAACTATTTAAAATATTTAGAAATAATTACAAATGAACCGTTTGCTGAGAATCAGATTAAAATACATGTCCACATCTTAAATATCTGGATGGGCTTGCCTAAACAAACATTTATTTATTTTTGCAGGCACCAAAAAGAAAAGCGGGAAAAGTAATGCGGGCAGGGAGTTCCAAGGTCTACCTGTGTCGCCACACTAAAACTTTGCTTTCTCACAAGTACAGGTGTTCTATGTGGAACCGGTAACTGTGCCAGTTTTCTCAAAGCAGTTGAGTTGGGAATACATGGGGGAAGGCAATCTGATCAGAAGCTGTTAAGAGCTTTGTAGTCCACCAGAAGATGAGTGCGACCAGGACAATGGCCAGCCTAGCCCTAGAAACGTGGCTGTAGGGAATTATTTGTAAACCCAACTTTTTTCGTTAAGTACCTTTCATCATCCTCAAGCACCAGCACCAACCAATAGTCATTTTTACCACCAATCAGAAAGAAGCCGTTCCAAAGCAGTGTTGTGGTGCAGAGACAGACAGACAAGTCTTTGGGAGCAGCCAGATTTTTATGTGTCTAACAAAAGCACCATGCATTGCCCTAAAAGTGATCCATGCGACGGTCATCTCCAGGCTTGACTACTGTAACTCGCTCTACGCGGGGTTGCTCTTGAAGCTGTCCCAGAAACTCCAGCGGGTGCAGAATGCTGCAGCGAGGCTCCTCACGGGGTCTCTGCCATGGGAACATATTCATCCAGTGCTTTTCCAGCTGCACTGGCTCCCGGTGGAGTACAGGGTCAGATTTAAGGTGCTGGTTTTGACCTTTAAAGCCCTTCACGGCCTAGGACCCTCGTACCTACGGGACCGCCTCTCCTGGTATGCCCCACGGAGAGCCTCAAGGTCCATAAATAGCAACACCCTAGTGGTCCCGGGCCCTAAGGAAGTTAGATTGGCTTCAACCAGAGCAAGGCCTTTTCAACTCTGGCTCCGGCCGGGTGGAACGCTCTGTCTCCTGAGACCAGGGCCCTGCAGGATCTGATTTCTTTCCACAGGGCCGTAAGACAGAGTTGTTCCGCCTGGCCTTTGGCTTGGAGCCAATTTGATTCCCTCCCTCTCTTTCTTTTTTCCTTTCCTTCTCCTCCTGTGATGAGGCTGCATTTTAATATTTTAATGTTTCAATGTTTCAATGTTGTATTGTAATTTTGTTTTTAAGTTGTAATCATTCATCTTGTTTTTATTATTGCTTGTAAGCCGCTCTGAGCCCGGCCTTGGCTGGGGAGGGCAGGGTATAAATAATAAAATTAGTATTATTTATTATTAAAAGTCCAGGGAACATTAGATGCTTCTAATTTTTCCGATGAAGTGTTTTATTCAGTCTCACCTGCAATCATGTGTGCTGAACACACAGAAACACATGCAGATAATGAAATTACTGGGAGTTACAGTCTCCAAATAAAATCAACACATGCAAGCAGATTGATGGAATAGTACACATGATTTCCCCATCTCCTTTTTAAAAAACATTATTTTTCTTTATCTTCATGGTACAGAAGATAAATATTCAGAAAGCAATAGTTACAACAGTAAACAAAAAGTAACTTGTCCTGATGGAATTTCAGACTTTCAGCATGTCATGTGTTAAAGTTTCATTTCATTATTCTAAAACAGGCATCCCCAAACTCGGCCCTCCAGATGTTTTGGGACTACAATTCCCAGCATCCCAGACCACTGGTCCTGTTAGCTAGGGATGATGGGAGCTGTAGTCCCAAAACATCTGGAGCGCCGAGTTTGGGGATGCCTGTTCTAAAAGACCACGATACATTTCCCCATGAGTGCTGGGTGGATTCCTGCAACAGTTTTAACAATTTATATATTCAACAAACATTTGCCACGTGTTATAAAAGGAATATGGATTGTGTTCCCCCACCTTCTTGATTTCCCCTGGCAAACAAAAGTTAAGATACTTAAATTGTGGTGCCCAGAATTGAACACAGTATTCTGGGTGGGGTCTGACCAAGGCAGAATAAAGTGGTACTATTCCTGCCATTGATCTGATTCTGCCTTCTGCCACATTGGCCTCCGCTCCCCGTTTGGTGTCATCTGCAAATGTGATGAGCATCCCCTTCAGTTCCTTCATCCAAGACATTTATAAAGAACTTGAACAACAACAGGCCCAGGACAGAACCCTGCAGCACCCCTCTGGTCACTTTTCCCCAGGATGATGAGGAACCATGAAAGAGTCCTCTTTGGGATTGGTCAGTCAAATCCACCTAACAGTTACCAAGTTCAGCCTCATTTTACCAGCTTCCTCACAGAAATATCAAGGGAGACTTTGTCAAAAACCTTACTGAAATTAAGATGCACTATTACCACAGCAGTCCCCTGAGAAACAATCTGTAACTCCATCCAAAAAAAGAAAAAGAAAAAAGAGAGATTTCTCTAGCTTGACTTGTTTTTGAGAAAGCCATGAAGGGTACATATTTTTTTTAAATGCTAATATTAAGAAGGATATTGACAAGCTGGAACAAGTGCAAAAGAAGGCGACCAAGATGGTTTTGTTTTATTTATGCATTTATTTGACTTCTATAGCGCCCTATAGCAGGAGTGCCAACTTGAATAAAATATAGGAGGGGTTTAGCAAGCCCCGCTTCGGTTAAACAGTCACAGGATGCGGTGCAAGCATGCCATTTGAATGGCTATTCCTATGAACTGGGGGGTGGCCCCCTCACATATCTTATTGGGGGGCAAAGAGCCCTCAGACTCTAAGAGTTGGCTCTTATTCTCTTTACCCACAGGTCTCAGGACGGTTACAACATAAAACCACACAATGAAAACACAAAACACCCCCCAAAAAACCTGTAACCCCCACCTCCCCACCACATTGTAAAAGGGCATTAGATGTCCATCAGCCAAAGGCCTGGTTAAGGAGATGAGTTTTTCCCTGGCACTGAAAGATGTATAATGAAGGGTTTTGGGAAGTTTGTATGAATTTTTTGATGTGAACTGAGATTGCAGCTCTGACTGAAGCTCTTTGCACATTCCCCACACTGATATGGTTTCTCCCCTGTATGAAGAGGAGATGAGTTTTTCCCTGGCACTGAAAGATGTATAATGAAGGGTTTTGGGAACTTTGTATGAATTCTTTGATGGGAACTGAGATTGCAGCTCCTACTGAAGCTCTTTCCACATTCCCCACACTGATATGGTTTCTCCCCTGTATGAATTCTCTGATGGCGAGTGAGACTGGCGCTCTGACTGAAGCTTTTTCCACATTCCACACACTGATATGGTTTCTCCCCTGTATGAATTCTTTGATGGGAAGTGAGAGAGGAGCTCTTCCTGAAGCTCTTTCCACATTCCACACACTGATAGCGTTTCTCCCCTGTATGAATTCTTTGATGGTAAGTGAGACTGGCGCTCTGACTGAAGGTCTTTCCACATTCCACACACTGATAGGGTTTCTCCCCTCTATGAATTCTTTGATGGAAAGTGAGACTGGTGCTCTGACTGAAGCTTTTTCCACATTCCACACACTGATAGGGTTTCTCCCCTGTATGAATTCTTTGATGGGAAGTGAGATTGTGGCTGTGAGTGAAGCTCTTTCCACATTCCACACACTGATAGGGTTTCTCCCCTGTATGAATTCTTTGATGGGAACTGAGAGAGGAGCTCTGACTGAAGCTCTTTCCACATTCCACACACTGATATGGTTTCTCCCCTGTATGAATTCTTTGATGGGAACTGAGAGAGAAGCTCTGACTGAAGCTCTTTCCACATTCCACACACTGATAGGGTTTCTCTCCTGTATGAATTCTCTGATGCTTAGTGAGATTGCCCTTTTGACTGAAGCTCTTTCCACATTCCACACACTGATAGGGCTTCTCCCCTGTATGAATTCTCTGATGGGAAGTGAGATGGTGGTTGAAACTGAAGCTCTTTCCACATCCAAAGCACTGATATGCTTTCTTCCCAATGGGATTTCTTTGATGGGAAGTGGAAAAGGAACTTTTCCCACATTCAATATATTTATTCAGCTTCTCCATTGTGGGGATTTTGTCATGGTCACCCATGTTCTTAATTTCCAGTCCATCTCTATCTACAATGAAGAGAAATGGATTAGCGCCTCAGGGAAAAATTAAGGAAGAATACTTGTTAACTCTGGTAATAGAGGAATAACACTAGTGGGTTAGATGGATGGTTTTCTGATGGGTTGGGTGCATTAATTAACGGGGATCAACCGACATCCTTAGGGGAACCTGTGATTCGATAAGCCTGGCTCTTCTCTCGAATGGATTTTGTTTGGCTCCATCATGGCATCCCTCCATTTCCAATGTCAGTCTTCTCTTTGGACAACCAAAGACTGACGGGAGGAAAAACAAAAACTGAAAACCTGACAGAAGCTACTTCAACTTCCCTAACAACTCTGAAGTTTACAGTCAAAAGGGTCTGGGGAGTTCAGACCAGCTGATCCTTGTTTAATATGCTGCAACTGGAGGAAGAACATTCACAGAAAAAACAGTAATTTACTATTCAAGGGTTTTTTTTTGGGGGGGGGATATTGTAATATTGTTGTAGGGTAGGATATTGTTGTAGGGGGCGCTGTTGAGGTCTGTGAAAATATATGAGGTTCGTCACATATGGAGTTTTGAATTTAAAAACTGATATTATGATTCCACTAGGAGCCTTACCAAGAGAGGCCATGATCCCACAATTCTCCTCCATGACGTCCTTATGCAGAGCTCTCTGGTCAGGATCCAGCAAATCCCACTCCTCATCCGTGAAACAAACAGCAACATCTTCGAAGCACACTGGAACCTAGAGAAGAAGGGAAATGTCCTCCTCTGAGACAACACTGTTGTTCACCACCACTCCTTGAGCTAGGACATTGTTCCACCCCTCGGCCTCTGTCCCCACAAGGCAGCTTCCCCTGACCTGATCTGGTTCCACAGCCGCTGCTTCTCTTCTGTCCCCATTCAGAGATGGTTGAAGAGGTCTAGCCAGTATCACTGTGTCACCTGCAAGAGAAAAAAGGTAAGGGGGAGGCCCAGAGTGCCTTCCTGTCTCACAGGTAAATCAGTGCATCTCAAACTACAGAGGGGCCTTTGAGAAAGTCTCGCCTGCTTAGTGCATTTGGATATTTGGGTGCATTAGAGATGTTATGTGTGAAAAAATATATCTTCCCTCCTCTGATGAGTTGGAAAACCAACAGAATGAGACTAAACAGAGAAAAAAATCCTCCCTCCTTACCCAGTGGCCCCTCTCTGGTGTCCAACGGAGGCCTCTCTGCCTCAGAAGAAATCTGGTCCATTTCTACAAAGAGATCCTTTCCCTGAAAAAGAAACAAGGATTCAAAAGAGAGAATGGGGAGAAGGATTAAAAAATGACTGTCAGAGAGAATTCCGGCTGATCGCGGGAGCGAAGACAAGCGGGATTTCTCTCTGGAGAGGGAATCCAGCTCTTGGGAGGAAAAGGGGGGTGCTGCAAGGGCGCCGCAGCCCCCCAAAACACCCCTGGAAGGAGATCCAGGGGGCAGGATCCCGGCACGGCCGTTTTGTGATTCCCCCGGCCGCCAGGTAACCTCCTTTGGAGGCGATGAAAGCAGCGGGGTAGAAAGGCAGGCAGTGGGAAGCCATTACTATCCTCCAGGAGCGAAGCCTCGAGTTTGTGCTTGTGCGCAGAAGCCATCGGCTCTCAAACACTAAGAATTCGAATTTAAAAGGACTTAAAAGGATTAAAAAATCAAAATAACAATTGGAGACAATTCGATGAGGATGAGGTGGGAAAAAGGAGGTCAGCCTCGTCTGGAATTCTAAGTAGACACAGGAGGGATTCACAGAATGGGACAAAACTGTCAGTTAATTCAAACGGATTTTACTTTGGCGATTAGAAATCTTTTTTATGGACCTTTAATTAACGCTAAGAAGGATGAGGAATTAAAAAAGCCTTTTTTTAGACAGTCTTTTTTGTGAAATTTCTGGGAACGTCGGAAATGGACCTCTGTACTTTCTACTTTCGATTACAAAAGATCTGCGTAACAGACAATTAGTGCCTCTAAGACCTTTGATGTATCTTCTATTTTTTTATGGTGGAGGGATGGATTAAGTGGCAAAGTTCTTAGAAGACAGAGGCTGTTCTCTTTCGTCATTTTTGTTATTTTTGTGACTATGGGACTTTGAGAGTGCTTCTCTTTTTCTTGGAGACTGTATTCCCCCCCTTTCTTGCTTGCTTCTATTTCTGTGACGCAGGAAAATAAGCAGCGCCATTTTAATTCTCAGAAAGGGAGAATTTCTTTCTCTTTCCGATATAAATAAAAACTTTAAGGACGTTGACTTGGGAGTGGATTAGTGGACTATATTTGGGTATTTGGACATTTTTGATTTTTTTCTTCCCCTTTTCCCCCCTTCCCTTTCGTGGATTATAAAGTCTGCTTCCTTTGCTAAGTTTTTGTCTTTTGTTTCTTCTTAGAGGCTTGTTTTTGGAGTTTGGGATTTCTCTTTATAATTTTTTTTTTGTGGATATTTTGTCGGGAAATTGGGAATAGCCAAACAAGTGGCAAGAAGGCTATTGTAATAAGTGGATATTTTAACTCCCTGGCTGTTGGAGCGTGGATTGGATTAGCCATACAAGTGGCAAGAAGCTAATATTTAATATTAGGAATGTCTCATACTCAAAAAAAAAAGCGAAGGGGCGACACCAGTAGAAAGAAAAAGTTCAAGGCAAGAGTCAGAATTAAAAGGGGAAATAGTAAAGATGTTTGCAGAAATTAAATCAGAAATTTTAAAAAGTGAGAAAAATTTAGAGACAAAATTAGAACAGTTGGACAAAAAAACAGATGTCACAGTTAAAAAAATAGACTTAACAGTTAATGAACTAAAAGGACAAATGAAAGATATGTCCAAGAAATACCAGGAACATGGAAAGAAGCCTATATCACTTTTATTCCAAAACAAGATTCTGACCTGACTCAAGTTAAAAATTATAGGCCAATTTCATTGTTAAATAAGGATTATAAATTGTTTGCAAGTATATTAGCAAATAGGATGAAAAAGATAGTGAAGGAAATGATACATAAGGACCAAGCAGGTTTTCTTCCTGGTAGGCAGATGAAAGACAACATTAAAAGGAGTAAAAGTATCTGAAAATTGAAACTAACTTTGGATTGCTTTGAAACTGTGTTCAAAAGAGGACATTACTGATTAATATAAATAGAAACTGTTTCCCCCTAGTGGAAGCCTTTGAAACTGGTTGTTTTACAAGAGCTGGGCTAGGGGAATTTCCAGCGGCAAGAGAAAAAACTGTGAGACTCTGGGACTGACCTTGAATCTTTAAGTGTTATGGCAAATGGAAAGGAAAAAACAGATCAGCAAACTGTAGAAAAAACATTAAGGTCTGGGAGGACTTTGCAGCAACCCAGGAGAGGCTCAACACCAGCCCTACCTGCTTCTTCTGCGGCTGCTTCTGTATCAGTTCATTTAAAATCAAGAGGAATGCCGACAGAAGAAGCTTTGGCGATTGCATTAAATAAGATAAATGATTCACTGGAACAGCTTAACAAGAAAACAGACGCGATAAATGTGAAAGTGGATGCCGCAACTACTAAAATTGACTTAAATACAGAAAGTATAAATAATTTGGGACAAAAGGTGAATACCAATACAGAAACCATCCAGAAATTGATACAGGAATCTATTCTGATACGGCAGACTGCGGAAGAAGCCAGGGAGAAAGCCGCTGCTGCTGAATGCAAAGTAACAGAACTTGAGAGAGAGAGAGTCCCATCCTCACAGAGGCAACTCGAGGAACATAAGTTGACGCTTGCTATGATTGAACTTAAAGAAAAACAGACGAATTTGAGGATCAGAGCCCTACCTGAATTTGAGAAGGAAAGTTTGACAGATTTTCTCACACAGGAACTCGCTGACTTTTGGGACTTGGACTTGGGCCAAGAAGAGTTTAGAATTGTGAAGGCCTTCAGACTTGGAAGAGGAGGGGGAAAAGAGAAGAACAGAATAAGAGACTGCTTGATCACCCTTCGAACTAAAGAAGAGAGAGATAGAATATTGGGTTGGCATTATCAGAAGAACTTAGAAGTACAACAGTTAAGAGTGGGAACTTTTAAAGACGTCCCGAAATGGAATAAAATCATCTTTAGGTGGGAGTTCAAGGGGGGAAAAAAGGCAGATGAAGTTGATGGACTATATGGAACTGGCGGAAATGACTGGCAGAATCCGAGACCAGGGAGAAGAGTCGGTGGAAGAAGACTGGGAAAAGTTTAAAGATTATTTACGGAAATACTGTAAAATTAATGAATGTTAGAAAAATTTGGAATGAAGTTATATGGCTTTAGTAGAAATGTTATAAGGAATTAAGTATAAATAGATTAATAGAGTATTAAAGGAAAAAATAAGGCTAGAATGTGCTAAGATAATTATAGGATAGAAAACAGAGGAAGATGGAAAGGAATTGCTGAAACAATTAGTAGAAGTGGAATACAAAAAGGGAGGTGTGAGGAGGTCGCGGAAATAAGTGAATGAAAGATAAGATATTGAAATTATTTGATGTGTTTTAAATTGTTTTTGTTTTGTTTTGTTAGTTTAATGTTAGTGTTTTGTTAGTGTTATGTAGTGTGTGTGTTTTGTTTGTATTGTATTGTATGGTTTTTCTTTTTTGTAGTGTTTAAATTGTTGGAAAAGGCAATAAATATTATTTTTTTTAAAAAAAGAAAGACAACATATATAATAAATATAAACAAGCGATGTTAACGTTTGTGGATGCTGAGAAGGCCTTTGACGATATTTCATGGGAATTTATGTTGAAAAACTTTGAATTTATGGATATGGGTCAATCTTTCCTTAATAGTATAAGGGCGATATATACTGATCAAAGAGCGAAATTAATAGTTAATAATGTAACAACAGAAAATATTGTAATAACTAAAGGCACGAGACAAGGGTGTCCTCTTTCACCGTTGTTATTCATTTCGGTTCTGGAGGTCTTTCTAAGATCAGTAAGAAGTAATGAGCTAATAAAGGGAGTGACAGTTGGTCAAAATGAATATAAAGTAAAGGCCTTTGCCCATGACTTGGTCATAACAGTGGAAGATCCCACAAGTAGTGTTAAAGAGGTGTTAGAAGAAATAGAACAGTTTGGTCAGGTTGCGGGTTTTAAATTAAATAAGAAAAAGACAAAAATAATTGCGAAAAATATGGATCAAGAAATAATTGAAAAAATGCAGCAACAAATAGGGATAGAGGTGGTTAAGAAAGTTAAATATTTGGGGATTTTGTTAACCCCTAGGAGTATTGATCTGTTTCAAAATAATTACATACCAATATGGAATAAAATTAAGAGAGATCTAGAGGTGTGGGGGAGAATGAAGTTATCATTTTGGGGAAGAATTGCAACGATAAAGATGAGTGTGTTACCGAAAATGTTATTTCTGTTTCAGACTATTCCAATAATCAAAGGGGCGGCAATATTTAAGGAGTGGCAAAGAATGATTTCAAGGTATATCTGGCAGGGTAAGAAGCCGAGAATAAAATTTAAGTTACTAACAGATGCAAAAGATAGAGGAGGCTTTGCCCTGCCAGACTTGAAATTATATTATGAAGCATCGTGTCTCTGTTGGTTGAAAGAATGGATAAAATTAGAGAACACAGAATTGTTAGATTTGGAAGAATTTGATAACATTCGGTTGGCACACATATCTATGGTATGACAAGAAACAAGTGCACAAGTGTTTCGAAAACCACATCATTCGAAGATCTCTCATAGAAGTCTGGGATAGGTATAAAAACCTACTGGAGTCAAAAATTCCACATTGGTTGTCTCCGTTGGAGGTGATGAGTGTGAAGAAGATCAATATGAGGGGGAGGTGGATAACATACGGGAGTTTAATAATGAAAGAAGGAAGTAAATGGAAATTGAAACCATATGTTGAAGTAAAAGAAAATGTAAATGATTGGTTGGATTATTTTCAGATTAATGAAATGTTTAAAAAAGATGTATTAGAAAGAGGTTTTACCGACAAGGAATCAAAATATCAATTGGAAGTATTGAATAATGACGTAAAAAAATTGTCTAAAATGTATAAATTATTATTGGAATGGTATACAAAGGACAAGGAGGTTAAATCGGTTATGATCCATTGGGCCAAAGATTTTGGATATAATATACAATTTAAAGACTGGGTTAAATTGTGGAATGAAGGACTGAAATTTACTGAGTGTACTATAATAAAGGAAAATGTGATGAAAATGATATATAGATGGTATGTAACACCAGTAAAATTAGCAAAAATGTATAAAGTAAGTAATAAATGTTGGAAGTGTAAAGAAAAAGAAGGAACATTTTACCATATGTGGTGGGAGTGTAAAAAAGTGAAATGCTTTTGGGAAAGGATATATAATGAGTTAAAAAAGATGTTGAAATATACATTTGTTAAGAAACCAGAAGCATTTCTATTAGGAATAATAGGAAATGAAATTAATAAGAAAGAATGGAAGTTATTTTTATACGCAGTAACGGCAGCAAGAATACTAATGGCCCAAAAATGGAAACAAGAAGAATTACCTATGATTGAAAAATGGAGAATGAAATTAATGGAATACGCAGAACTTGATAAATTAACAGGAAGGATCCAGAACCGACGAGACCAGAGATTCACTGAAGACTGGATTAAATTTACAGATTATATGAAAACTATATATGATGACCAGATAACATTTGTAAGCTTTCAGGAAGCTCTGTGAGAATGTATGGTAGAAATATTGTTTAAAAAATAAGGTAAATTAAGATATTATTGTAGTGCAATATTAGAATTATTAAATTAAGAAATGTGCAAGAAGTGATCAAGACGGAGAATTATCAAACATGTTGATGGAAGTAAAAAAAAAGGATGTTGGTGATAAATTGGATGTTTTGTTTTGTATAGTTTTATATTGGAAAACTAATAAAAATATATATTAAAAAATAAAAAATGAATGTCAGGGCCAACAGCTTTAAGGATGTCAGAACTCATTCCATGGATGCAGAAAAAGGATGGGCCAACAGCAGATCATTATGGGATGTTCTCTGTCCTGTTTGGAGCCCCTTGGGAGTATCCAGAGGAAAGTCTCTCTCACCTGCTTCCTCTCCTCTGCCTGACTCAGGAGGAAACCTTCGGCCAGTGCCACCGCCTGGGAACTGGTCTCCGCTCCACAGTCCCTCACCCAGCTCTCCATCTCCAGGGGAAGGACAGCCAGGAACTGCTCCAAGATCACCAGGTCCAACATCTCAGCTTTCGTGTGCCTTTCTGGCTTCAGCCACTGATGGTCAAGGTGGTAGAGTCGGCTGCAAACCTCTCGGGGTCCTTTGGCCTCCTGGCAGCAGAACTGCCTCAACTGCCGGCTCTGCACCTCTGAGCAGAGGGTGTCCTCCTCACCCAGGATCTTCTGCACAGAATTTTCCCAGAACCCCCCACTGCTCCCAGTTTGGATGGCATGGCCTCTTCCTGCTTCAGGGCCAGCTGAGTCTCGCTCACCCATCTGTGCTCTCAGGAAGCCTCTGAGAGATCGGAAGGAACCCTTTGGTCTTCTGCCAAGTTCTGTCTGTCTTAAGGAGAGGCACTAGCAAATCCTACAAAGCAAATACATTGTTCAGTTATGAAAGTTGTCTAATATCAGGAGAAGAAAAAGGTTCCCTGAGCAAGCATGGATGATTCTTGGAGGGAACCAGGTCTGGACTGCACCACAGCCCAAACCATGAGCTATTTTATTTATTTAAATTTCTATAACACTTTATATTTTAGAGATAAATCTCAAAGCGGTTTACAGCATATTAAATCTGTGGGGATAATTGGGGAGTTAGAAGAAGATATATTATTGAATGATATCCTTCCTAAAATGCACTAGCAAGTTCCATATTCTAGCAGGGTTCCATACATCCCCCTTTTTTAGATTACGCAGCGATCAGCTTGTTGCTGACTCATCTGAGTCTTAGTATTAAAAATTCCTTCTTGGTAAAATCCCTCCCAATCCCTTTTAAACGAATAAGCACAATAATCTGATTCACGTTAATATAAAAGTAGTTTACTCACAGATTCGTACACGTTCACAGACAGGCAGGTTGTTACATAACAACTAGAACTATTCCATAAAGATGTTAGTCCCAAATGACTCCCACTAAGGAGTCACTTCCCCAAACACACAGCAACATACAAAATGGAGAACACACACTGATCAGAACATGGAGGCCGTGTGCTCCTCCATGCTAGTACAACAGACTGCACCCTCTTCAAGTCTGTCTCAGCTCAGGAGGAAACAGGAAGTCTTCTCCTGAGTGGGAGAAAACATCCCCTAATGTGTCCACTGTAGGAATGTTGTACTTGACTGCAGTTTCACATCCCACAAAATCAATAAAACAGAAATAAAACAATCAGAAGAAAGTCAAATATATAGTCTATAGTCAAAGCAACATAACAGAAAACAAATATTCTCTTAAAGATATCAAAATAAAACATTACAAAGGAGGTCAACTACAGAATACATATTTAACACAGTAGGGCTGGGTGAGTCTGGGCTTCACCCCCTAGGTCAGGTGGAAAGGGCCTTTTTAAAAAGGAGAAGAAAGAAGAGGAGGAGGAAGAGGAGGAGGAGGAAGAAGAAAGAGGAGGAGGAGGAAGAAGCAGCCTCTAGGTTCCTCTAGCTCTAGCCTCTAGCTCTCCTAGAAGAAAGATTGCAATGCAAAATGTGGAGGTAACTGAAGGGATTTCTGGGAGATGAATCAGCCTGGTTTCTCCTGTCTTCCAGTCACTGCATGAAGTCAGACCTGACTGACAAGGGAGTCATTTGTATCTTGTGAAAAATGGATGCTTGGCTCTAGTGGGGGTCCTCATTCGGGGGTCCTCAGGAGTTGCTCTCCCCCCACCCCACTCCCCTGCTTCTGTCTCCTTTTATTGCACTTGGACTCTCTGCCACTCTCAAGACAAGACTCCTGGGGTGGGGCCCCTTTTTCTTTGCTCTGAGGGCCAGGTATGTATCTGGCCAACCCCCGAGGGTCATGTGGACAGGGCCAAAGACATCTCCCTTGAAATTTAGGAGTGTAATTTAGTATTATTATTCTATTAGATAGCTTAACACACACACAGCCATTGATGCCCAGGTCCCTGGAGACTCAGTGAGTAGCAGCGCCCATTTCCAGCAACCATCCCTTTGGGAGAGAGAGGATGTGGTCCTGGGATGCCCTGCTCTGGGTGCGAGGGGATGGCTGCCGTGGCCTCCGTGGGGAGCTGCCCTGGGAGACACTGGGAAACTGGTCCCCAATGCAGCAGCCAGACTCTGGGCTGGGATCCCTCTCTTTATTCCTGGCCTTCCTCTACCACATTTTTTTTTTGGGGGGGGCTAGTCCACCTCCTCGTCCAGCTTAGCAAAACCATTTGCAGATGTTTCCTCCGTTGTGCAATGAGGCTGAGCGACGTCGCACAGAGTTAAAGTCCCAGGGACCCCTTTGTTTAAAGAAGGGAGATTTCGTGGCAGTCAGGGATCCTCTGATCTGCAGGAATGAGAGCATTGCAGACCTGGCCCCTCCCTGGCAGGACCCTCTCCTCCCTGACTTGGGGTTCCCCCCCCCCCCCGCAGGAGCAGATCAGGCCCCCCAGGCCCCCTCCCCTGCTGCAACCCTGGGACCCCCACCAGATCCCAGAGAGAGAGGAGACTCACCAGATCCCAGGAGAGACACCAAAGCAGGAAAGGACTGGGGAGGGAGGGGCCTTGGCTCTGGAGGACCTGGCCCCCCCTTGCTTCCTGGCCTCTCTAGGAAGACAGCTCGGTTCCCTTTAACCCTTGCCAAGCCCAGCGTGCCCATCTCTCCCCTCCGCCTTTTCTTTCCCACTTCCAGAGATGCTTTTTGGGGGACGCCCCCCCCCACTTTCCTTTCCTTCTAGCGCAGTGATGGCGAACCTTTTAGGAACCGAGTCCCCAAACTGCAACCCCAAACCCATTGATTTTATCGCAAAGTGTCAACACGGCAATTTAACCTGCATATCTCATTTTTCCTGTGTTTTCACGTTTCTTCTTTATGACTGCTGTTGTAATAAATAATCCTTCATAAAAGTTATTGCATGACATTCCTCATTAAATTTTATTTCCATTGATAGATGATTTTATGGTATAACTCAGTGGTTTTTTTCTAAAAAAAATGTTTAGGGTACTCTCATTTTGACTCAAGAAAATCACCACCGGGGAAAAATAAATACAGTTCAAATCTGGGAAAATAAATACAGTGAATTTCTTCTCCTATTAAATTCACAAAATGTTTATGGGTATGCGTCCCCCTGCGTCCCCACAGAAAAGAAGCACTGGTATTACTCCAAAACAAAGTGGTGTCATGAGCCATCAAACCTCGGAAATACACTGAGGGGGGAAAGTATTTGATCCCCTCCTAAATTTGCCCGTTCGCCCTCTGACGAAGAAATGACCAGTCCATAATTTTAATGGTAGGTCAGAGGGCAAACGGGCAAATTTAGCAGGGGATCAAATACTCCCCCCCCCCGTACATTTTGTCCGGAAGTTTCCACAATTTTGGCCGCTAGTGTACACTGGAGGGCTGTAAAAAGAGACCCTCTCCCAATTTTTAATATGAGACAATAATGCTTGTCTGTGTGCACACAAAGAAATTACTATAAATAAATAAACCCAGCCAGATGGGTGGTGGTGTAGCAAGTAGTCAGGCCAGTCAAATGACCACACAGCAACAGAAGAATTACAGACAGGGTTCTGTCTTGGGCCCGGTCTTATTCAACATCTTTATCAACGACTTGGATGATGGACTCAAGGGCATCCTGATCAAATTTGCAGATGACACCAAACTGGGAGGGGTGGCTAACACCCCAGAGGACAGGATCACATTTCAAAACGACCTTGACAGATTAGAGAACTGGGCCAAAACAAACAAGATGAATTTTAACAGGGAGAAATGTAAAGTATTGCACTTGGGCAAAAAAAATGAGAGGCACAAATACAAGATGGGTGACACCTGGCTTGAGAGCACTACATGTGAAAAGGATCTAGGAGTCTTGGTTGACCACAAACTTGACATGAGCCAACAGTGTGACGCGGCAGCTAAAAAAGCCAATGCAATTCTGGGCTGCATCAATAGGAGTATAGCATCTAGATCAAGGGAAGTAATAGTGCCACTGTATTCTGCTCTGGTCAGACCTCACCTGGAGTACTGTGTCCAGTTCTGGGCACCACAGTTCAAGAAGGACACTGACAAACTGGAACGTGTCCAGAGGAGGGCAACCAAAATGGTCAAAGGCCTGGAAACGATGCCTTATGAGGAACGGCTAAGGGAGCTGGGCATGTTTAGCCTGGAGAAGAGGAGGTTAAGGGGTGATATGATAGCCATGTTCAAATATATAAAAGGATGTCATATAGAGGAGGGAGAAAGGTTGTTTTCTGCTGCTCCAGAGAAGCGGACACGGAGCAATGGATCCAAACTACAAGAAAGAAGATTCCACCTAAACATTAGGAAGAACTTCCTGACAGTAAGAGCTGTTTGACAGTGGAATTTGCTGCCAAGGAGTGTGGTGGAGTCTCCTTCTTTGGAGGTCTTTAAGCAAAGGCTTGACAACCATATGTCAGGAGTGCTCTGATGGTGTTTCCTGCTTGGCAGGGGGTTGGACTCGATGGCCCTTGTGGTCTCTTCCAACTCTATGATTCTATGATTCTATGATTCCAAGTCGGGCGTGGGGGGAGGGAAGTAGAGGGTGGTATTTGGAAAATTATTAAGAATGTGATATAAAAGTAGAATGATTGTGTTTGTAATTGGAATTATGTTGAATGACTGTGGTTGTAAGTCCCCCCCCCCCAGTTTTTACTTCTTTTTCTGTCACAAAAACTTTAAATAAAATTTATTTATTTTTTAAAAAAGAAGTTTGCTTAGAGAAATGAGAACGGTAGCTTAAAAACACCAACACTGAAATGCTTGCATGCAAAAAGTTTTCTCTCTTTCCTATGCTGAACAAGAGTTCAAATGGCTAGAAAATTCTTTTTGAAGTTTCGCTAAGTTACAGCTCATTACAGCCCATCAGTGCTATAGACAAACTCCAGATACTCCTCAGGAGCTGAGAAATCCTCACAGGGAAGCCTGTTAATTCTAAAGGAGCTTTGTGAATACAAACAGCACAAGCTGGAAAATATTTTTTTTAAAAAGACAATTAAAATCATTTAAAAGACTTGACTTCAAACGGCACCCCAAAAGGAGCTTGTTTAAATAGAAGGCTGCTGCAAAGGGGAATTCTAGTTTCCTGTCATATCCAGTCCCTCGTGCCGTGCATATAGGAAGAGCAGAAACACTTTCAAGGTCACTGTGAACAGACCAGCAGATAGGAGCTGGACAATTATCATGAAAACTCTCATGCTAACAAGGATGGATCAAAGCAAACATCACAGTGCAGCAAAGGAAGTTTATAAATTGTAAAATTGCTCCAATGGGAAGACTTGCAGGCTAAACATGCATGAATCTTAGCAAGGGAAATATAGATGAAAGGCCTCCTGAAATGTGACAGTGATTGAAATCCTTACCTGATAGGCGTAAGCTAGAGATCCTCGCCTGTTAAGTGTAAGGTTACCAGGAAGCTTGCCAATTGTTATCTTTGGCCCAGAGATCTAAGGGAAGAATGGGAAGCCGTGTAAGAAACCGGCACTGCATAATTGCATGCTGTAACGACCTTCTTGACCTGTTGCTCATCTGGCTCATCCTGTGTCATGAATTGCCATATTTTTCGCTCTATAAGACTGTGGAGAGAGGCTCAGAACTTACAGGGTTAAGAAGTTCTGAGTGACGTCTCACATTCTGAGGCGTGGTTTAGAATACTGAGGGGAGTGTTTTCTGTGTCTCAGTCAGTGTGTGTTTGCTCCGTTGCCAGAGAGCAGCGACCATGAGTGCATTGTCACCAGGAGATTTATAACTGTTGTGTTTTGCTAAGGGAATAAAGACTTAAAAGTAAGATAAGGAGACAGCCTGCGTTCAGCCTGATTTATTACGCACACACGGCGACCCTGCTTCTGTTCCGCTGTATTTACGTGCTGCTGAAATCGGAGGTCCCTGGGGGAAAAGCAGAGCCGCCCAGAGGAAGCATGCGGACCCCCCAGGAATGGCACAGGTTATGGGTCATCAGCAAACGCTTTGAAGCAGAGATAAGCAACGTTCGTGCGTGTGGAGAAGCTGGAACCAGTTGGAGCTGTGCCCAGAAGGGAGCTCACTGGAAGATCTGATCTGCTGGACCGGGAAGTGCTACTACTGTACGTAAGTAGGCTGGGCCCCGGGAGAAGATGGCAGACAGCCAGGAATCGTCAGTCCCTTTTGATAAGGTGGACGGGAAGAAGCCCTGGGTCGAGTGGCAGGCACTGAAGAAAGCAGTGGGAGCCAGGCCAGAGGGGGCTGAGAATTGCTCTGAGGAAGCACCAAGCCCAGGAGGGGCTGAGGGACGCCCAGAAAGCCCAGAGGGGGCTGGGACTGTGTTGGGAAGCTATTGCAATGCCTCAACACATGAGCTGTATGCTGGAGAGCAGCTGAGAGAAGAGAGGAGAGACGCAGTGGCAATTTGTTCCACTGGGAATTTTGCACCTGAGAGTGGGGGTGCAGGCCATTCCAAGGGTCTTGAGAGTGCCCAGGCTGTTTGGCAGGAGCTGGAGGGGGTTTGCAGAGAAACCACAGCAGAAGCCAAAAGCCACGTCCCCAAAAGCAGAAAAGCCTCAAGGAGCGCTGCTGGAAAGGTTGGGGGGGCAGAGAAGACCAAAGGCAAGCTTGCAAAGTTTTCCACTCGGCGTTGCTTTGTCTGTAATTCCCCGGACCATCTGTGTCACAGCTGCCCACAGAGAGCAAGGGAGACAGGGCAGGATGTGTCCAAGGTTGCTTCCCATGGGAACCAGCCGGGTTTCCATGGCAACCAGTCCTGCAGAGGAGGCAGGCGTGGGAAAGCTTATCAGCTGACTGCTTCAATGGCAGTGTTGGAGAACACCACCTGCAAGGTCGGGGGCAGCAGGAAGTCCGTTGCTAAGGCAACAAAGAAGGACAACTTCAGTGAGGAGAGAGTGCTGCATTGGGTTGTGGACTCTGCCTCGAATGCTCATCTGGTAACAGAGACATCTGGTGTCGAGATAAGGAACTGCAGAGCTGTTTCAGCTGGGAAAACGCTGTGCTTTGCTGACAGTTCACAGAGACGTGTGACTCATGTTGCAAACTTGTTTGTCTCTTTCTTACAGGCGGAGCTGAAGGTCTACGTCGTGCCTGAGATAAAACATTGTCTTTTATCTGTACCATGCCTTTTACAGGAGGGATTTGTGGTGTGTTTTGAGAATAATGTTTGTACAATTTCCAGAGGGGGGAGGCAGCTAGCACGTATTGAGAAAAATCAGAACAACCTCTTTGTTCTGGAAACACCTCTGGAGGGTGAGGGGAATGCTGGGAAAGCCACTGATCACACTCATGTGTCGTGTGCTTGCGTGTGGCACAAGAGAATGTCACATGGTTCCTGTGAAGACATTCAGATGTTATCAGAGTGCACCAAAGGGTGCCGGATACGCGAATGTGGTCAACCTTTGAATTGCAGAGCTTGCAGAAAAGCCAGGAACAAGGGATTTAATTATCCCAGGGTGGAGAGAGTAACCACAAAGCCTTTTGAGCTTGTACATGCAGACCTTTTTGGTATGCCACAGCCAAGTCTGGGCAAGGCCAAGGTTCTGATGGTGCTGACAGATGATTTTACGCAGAACTCATGGGCGTACACGCTGAGAACTAAGGAGGAGGCAACACAACTGATCAAAGATTGGATTGCTGAGGTGGAACTAAGGTTCTCCACCAAGGTGCAGGGGTTCAAGTGTGACCGAGGTTCAGAGGTCACTGGGTCTGCTCTAAAGAGTTTCTTTCGCCAGAGAGGGATACGTCACAAGGTGACTTCTCCTCAGGAGAGTGGCGTGGCAGAGCTTAGGAGTAAAGCTCTGGTTCAAGCATCAGAGATTCTACTGTATGACTCTGGTTTGCCTCAAAGTTTTTTGGGGGAGGCGGTAAAGACAGCCAATTTCACGATGAACAGGTGCTACAATGCAGTGGTAGGTGACACCTCGTATTTCTTGCTTCATCGAAAGAGGCCGCTTGTGCATTTCTTTCGTGCTTTCGGTAGCAGAGCTATGGTGCCTGTACCAAAGTTTCAGCAGCAGGAGGGTGGCCCAAGGTACCAGGAAATGATCTTCTGTGGGTATGAACCTGCGACAAAGGGATGGAGATTCGCATATCCAGAAGGTGATCAGACCAAGCTTCTGGTCAGTAAACAGGCTGAGTTCTATGAGCAGGATGGTTGGGCAAGGCGCAAAGCGAGCCCTGACGTTCACTCAGATTGTCTGTCTGACTCTGAGGAGGAGGGAGAGCCAGAGCCTGAACCTGCTGGTGGAGACCAGGTCCCTGAACAGAGTAGGGCGTCTCCACAGGTTGTTAAAAGAGTGTCCAAGAGTGAGCCCTCATCTCCTGTCTGCATCATGGAGAAAGCTCACAGACGTGTCAAGTCAGAGGGGGAGTCTTCTGATGAGAAAGACGCACATGCTGGCCCCAGTGGGTCAGAAGGAGCACCCCAGTTTGTGCCCAGGCGGTCATCTCGGGCTACAAAGGGAATTCCACCTGAGAGGTTTCAGGTCACAAATGCGTGGGTTGGTTTCGCACAGTGCGAACCTGAGATTCGTGAGGAGGTTCAACAGGTGCCGAACAACGATGCCAGGAAGGGGCGGAAGGCAGGGGGGAAAGTGTTGAACACTCAGAAGTCTATAAATGTGTGTTCACAACTCCTCTCAGAACGTGATTCGAGAGGGGGTGTGGAGAGAGGCTCAGAACTTACAGGGTTAAGAAGTTCTGAGTGACGTCTCACATTCTGAGGCGTGGTTTAGAATACTGAGGGGAGTGTTTTCTGTGTCTCAGTCAGTGTGTGTTTGCTCTGTTGCCAGAGAGCAGCGACCATGAGTGCATTGTCACCAGGAGATTTATAACTGTTGTGTTTTGCTAAGGGAATAAAGACTTAAAAGTAAGATAAGGAGACAGCCTGCGTTCAGCCTGATTTATTACGCACACACGGCGACCCTGCTTCTGTTCCGCTGTATTTACGTGCTGCTGAAATTGGAGGTCCCTGGGGGAAAAGCAGAGCCGCCCAGAGGAAGCGTGCGGACCCCCCGGGAATGGCACAAAGACGCACCTTTTTCCTCCTAAAAAGTAAGGGGAAATGTCTGTGTGTCTTATGGAGTGAATGCCTATGGACGGCGGCGGGATCCCGCTGCAGTTGCGAGAGGAGGATCCATGGCTCCCCTTCCTTCCCTCCTCCGTGGCTCGCTTTGAAGCAGCAGAGCCAGAGAGGAGCCGCTTACACGAGAGGAGGCTGCTGGGGTTCCTGTGTCAGGTCCGTCCGGGGGCGTGCTGCCTCCCCACTCATCGCTCCTTGAGCACGCATGCTAAAGAAACATAAAGCTCCTGTCCCTCTCACTCTCACTCTGATATACCGGTAGTTTATTAAATAGTTTAGTACAACATTTGATTCAGAATATTTTCCCCCTCTTTTCCTCCTCTAAAAACTAGGTGCGTCTTATGGTCAGATGCGTCTTATGGAGTTAAAATACGGTATGCCAGAGTGTTCGAATTTAATTGCTCATGTATCATGTGGGCTGGTCCTCTGAAATGTATAAGTGTGGTGAGAGCCAGTGTGGTGTAGTGGTTAAGAATGGTGGACTCGTAATCTGGTGAACCGGGTTCGCGTCTCCACTCCTCCACATGCAGCTGCTGGGTGACCTTGGGCTAGTCACACTTCTCTGAAGTCTCTCAGCCCCACTCACCTCACAGAGTGTTTGTTGTGGGGGGGGGGAAGGAGAATGTTAGCCGCATTGAGAATCCTTCAGGTAGTGATAAAGCGGGGTATCAAATCCAAACTCTTCTATAAAAGCCTGAGCTAAGCATAGCTTGACGCTTCCGTCTGCCTTAAGACTGGAGACTGGTTGCAACCAAATAAAGGGCAATTTCCCCTCAAATCCTTGGTCATTCCTTTATTGGCTGACTCCTGCTTCAACCTTGTCCAATTATCAAGATTTATTCTATATTTGAGACCTTAGAATTCCTGTAACAAACCTGATACCAGACAAACCCTCCATGTTAACTGGTCAGCTCCCCAGACAAAAGTCCCATGCCTCACCCAGGACAAAGCAGTTACAAAAGCATTACAAAGCATTACAAAAAATATTGGTAAGACCATGAGACAATATTGTTACATATCATCACTGACAAGTAAATACACCCCCCACACACACACACAAACCCCCTCACTTAAACATGCTGTGCCAAAAAGCAATGGATGAATTCTGACACCTCCCCTGACAACTTGAGAAGACACCATGGGGATAAAGTTCTTCAAAGCCCCTGGCAGCTCATCCCTGCCCTCCTGCTCCTCTCCTGCTCTTGTTGCAGTTCCCCCTTGGGAGTCTAGGAGGCGCTCTTCCTTAGCCCCAGTGCACTCAGCACCCGCTCACGGATCTCCTTGGTCTTGGCGCCATAAACGATGGGGTTGAGCATGGCTGGAACCATGAGATAGATGTTTGCCAGGAAGATGTGGACGTGGTGAGGGATGTTGTGTCCAAAGCGGTGGGTGAGGAAAGAAAAGAGGCCTGGTGTGTAGAGGATGATGATGACCCCCACGTGGGCCCCACAGGTACCCAGGGCCTTGTGCCTGGCCTCCAGCGAGGGCAGCTGGAAAACAGCATGTAGGATTAGTCCATAGGAGACGAAGATAAAGCCAAGGTCAGCACCGACAATGACAAGGGATAGTATCAACCCATAGAGGTTGTTGGGTGTGGTGTCCCCACATGCGAGCTTCACTACTGCCATATGTTCACAGTAGGAATGGGATATAAGGTGGGAGTGGCAGAACGGCAGTCTCTTCACCAGGAAAGGAAAGGGCAAGACAATGATGAAGGCCCGGACCCCGATAACAGCACCAAACTTTGCCACAGTGTTTGTCGTCAGTAATGTTGTGTAGCTGAGTGGGGAGCAGATGGCCACGTAGCGGTCATAAGCCATGGCAGTGAGGGTCCCAGACTCCACCGCACAGAGGGCATGGATCATGAACATCTGCACCAGGCAGCCAGCAAAGGTGATCTCTTGGGTGCCAGCCCAGAAGATGCCCAGCATCTTGGGAACGATGCAGGTGGGCATGGCTATATCTGTCAAAGCCAGCATGGAGAGGAAGAGGTACATGGGCTTGTGGAGGCTGGAATCAGTCTTGATGATCCAGAGCAGGGTGGCATTGCCAAGGACAGCCATGGCATAGATGAAGCAGAAGGGGATGGAGATCCAAACCTGTATGTCCTCCAGACCTGGGAGACCCAGGAGAAAGAAGGAGGAGGAGGAGGAAGGGGCATGGCTGCTAATGTTGCCAATGTCTGGCATGACAGATACTAGTGAATTGCATATACAGTATGCAGAGAGAGTAGAGCCACTTCCTTTGATTAAAGCTCCCCCATTGCAGTGAGATTGTTCGTGTTAAATTGAGCAAAGACCTGACCCTGCGGCTTATCTGTCTGAATTTCTCCCTTTGTGACACAGGTGCTCCTGACTTTACATGGATGTGTTCAGACTGCTCCTTGTAAAATCGTAAAAGGTGGCTTCCTCTAGATTTTCGTGTATTTGCATATACTGGCTTCCAGAGACATTGCCCAGTGGGAGACTACTGACCTCAGGGTCTTTCTTGCTGCTACGAATGGTCTCTGTTCTTCTAAGGTCGGTTCTCTTTATATGCTCCATCAAAAAGCGAGCAGACAGAAAATGAATTTGATGCTTCTCAATGAGGAGGCTTGAGAGAGGTGGGCTTTTGCTGCTTGGTTTAAATTGTGGAATCAGACAATTCAGGGGTGCTCTATAGATTCTCCTAGGATCCCCCCATCAATTACTCATCAAGAAGCCCCCTTTTTGGAAAAGTTGCTTTTGTTTACCCCCATTCTTCAGCTCTTCTGACTGGTCTTTGGGGGTGATAATTTTAAAAAATATCTTTTTGACTTAATTTATATCTTTGAAAGGGAAAAAGGAAGTTCAAGAAGAGAACAACTAGTGCCAGAACAACATCCTCAGGAGTCCAATTCTGGAGTAAAGCACCTGCATGAAAAGAAAGGATAGCATAATAATAATAATAATAATAATAATAATAATAATAATAATAATTTATTTATACCCCGCCCATCTGGCTGGGTTTCCCCAGCCATTCTGGGCGGCTTCCAACAGAACACTAAAATACAATTACCTATTAAACATTAAAAGTTTCCCTAAACATGAGGATGGATCCAGGCCATGTCACAACTGCAGATAAATTCAGGGTTAGGGTCAGGGAGCATAAGTGCTTTCAGAAGACATTGACACATGGAGTGACTCTCTTCTGGGTTCTAGTCAACTGTTCCAGCACAAGGCACCCATCTCCCTCCCCCATATGCACCCAGCATTAAAAACACAAGAAGAGCCCTGTAGCTTGATCAGGCAGAAAGTTCACCTGGTCCAGCATCCTGCTTTGCCAGATGTCCCAATGGGAAGCCTAAAAGCAGAACAGCTATAAGCAGCTATCCTTTACTGAGTGAGACCAGCTCACAATTGTCTGCACTGACTAATGTTATCAACGAGTCTATGTTCAAGACCCTCAGCCCAGACGTGGGCCCCCAATGGCCACTCCGTGCAGACCATTCTACCATCCTCTAGCGGAGAAAGTGCTGCTGGAGAGCCAGCGTGGTGTGGTGGTTAAGAGTGGTAGACTCGTAATCTGGGGAACCGGGTTCGCTTCCCCGCTCCTCCACCTGCAGCTGCTGGGTGACCTTGGGCCAGTCACACTTCTTTGAAATCTCTCAGCCTCACTCACCTCACAAACTGTTTGTTGTGGGGGAGGAAGGGAAAGGAAAATGATAGCCGCTTTGAGACTCCTTAGGGTAGTGATAAAGCGGGATATCAATCCAAACACTTCTCCTCCTCCACCTCCTCCTCTTCTTCTTCCATGGTTTTGTTAGCAACACACTTGCATTCCCTTTTTGACTGCAGAGCAGATACAAGCCTTTTTTGCAACACATGCAGTAGGTGATTAATCAGAAATGGTACACGGACCCACACCTCTTACTTTAAATCAGTTTTTTATGTCTGTATCAGCTGGCGAGGTGCATGGATCTCTCCAGGGTCCTTGAAGTCCTTGCTCCAGAAACAGCTTGGATCCATAGCTCACCTGTGCCCAGCCCAGGCACATCTGCGAGGTGGGCGGATTCAGTGCCTTCATTTTATAGGCTTTGGAACAGCTAGGTCGAGATAATGGCAGGGGATTTTTAGTGACTTCAGAGTCCCTCAGGTGCTGCATCTGTGGGAGATGGAGCACAGGTGAGACATCCCTTGGTGATTCTGGGTGCGTAAGGTGCAAGGGGTTCTATGAAGCCCACTTGGCTATTGCCTAGAGATGGTTGCTAGGGAGCAGGCCAGGCCAGCTTCACGCAGCTGGGATGGAATGTGTTCTGTCCAGGGAGATTCTTGCTGAAAATCACCAAGGCTGCATACACACCACACACACCAACACACACACACACACACACACACAGAGAGAGAGAGAGAGAGAGAGAGAGAGAGAGAGAGAGAGAGAGAGAGAGAATCTTGTGAGCTATAGTTCAAGGCCACTGGCAAATGACTCGTCTTCCCTGCAGATACTCCAGAGGAGATCTCGGGGGAGTTCAGAGACATGAGGCATGGTGAACCCCCGACTCCCTATGTCTCCTATCAATATGTTTTTTTAACCAGCACAAGTTAGCTCTGCTGGATATTGTATGAGGGAAAACTTTGGTACTTGGAAAATCAGGTAGAAGTTGAACAAATAGGAAAGATTTATTTAACAGAATGAAATGGATAAAGCAAAGGATGTATCAGGAGGTAATATTCTTTCAGGAAGCAGTTAACTTATTAATAATATACTAAATCTCATGGATGTTACAGGCTTCTAATCAAGCACAGCTTGATTAACTTTCTTCATTTATTACACTTTAGGTAATAGGTTATAGGTTTCCAGACTAGATCTCTCCCTTCCTGACTGGAATGAGACCCAAGGAGACATTATCCTCCCAGCTTCTACTTCTGTTGCTCAAACTCAGCCCTCCAGTCAACTCCTCTCTGAAGACTCTCCCAAGACACTCAACACAGTTTTACTGTGTAAGCTCAGATACACCTTTCTCTAGCTGCAGATATTTTCCTTAATAATAATAAATAATAATAATAATAATAATAATAATAATAATAATAATAATAATAATAATTTTTTATTTATACCCCACCCTTCCCAGTTCAGAAAACTGGGCTCAGGGTGGCTAACAACAAATTTTAAACACTTAATTGTGATACAATTAAAAACAGCATAAAATACAGTATAAAAGCGTGAATAACAAGTTCAAAAATCAATTTATGGGAAAATCCATCCAATAAACATTAGATGATCACCAGGGCTAGCTGGCTAAATTAGTCCTATTTGGGCCAGTGAGGAGGCCAGGGGAGAATTAGCTGTGGGATCCCAGAGCGGGTAATCTTCATAAAAAGGGGAGGGAAGGAAAGGGAATAAAAGATCAGGCTAAATTCAGATTGAAAGCCAGGCGGAATAGGTCTGTCTTAGGCCCGACGGGAGGAGGTTAAATCCTGAAGGGCCCTAGTTTCATGGGAAAGAGCATTCCACCAGGTCAGAGCCATCACTGAGAAGGCCCTAGCCCTGGTGGAGGATAATCTGACTTCTTTAGGGCCTGGGACCTCTAAACTATGATTATTCATGGACATAAGGTCCTCTGTGGGGCATACCAGGAGAGGCGGTCCCGTAAATATGAGGGCCCTAAGCTACAAAAGGCTTTAAAGGTCAAAACCAGCACCTTAAACCTGACCCTATATTCCACCGGGAGCCAGTGCAACTGGTAAAGCACTGGGTGAATATGCTCCCATGGCAGGGATCCTGGGAGGAGCCTCGCTGCAGCATTCCACACCTGCTGGAGTTTCTGGGACAATTTCAAGGGCAGCCCCACATAGAGCGAATTACAGGAGCCAAGCCTGGAGCTGACCGCCGCATGGATCACTGTGGCCAGATTGGGGCGGGAAAAGTTGAGTGGATGTTACACACAAGGCAGAACCAATTCTCTATCTCCCTCTTTCCCTCCTACTCTTCTGTAAACCATCACTCAACTACCCCAACTACCCCAAAACTCCCTAAGAAATGGCTCCATTTATTTCCCCTCCCCTCACATGGACACTCTCTCCTTCTGTGATTTCCACCAAGTGGGATTTGTATAATCCTCCTTTAAAGCTGTTGAGCATCCAACCAAGTTTGTAACCGTGAAGAACAGAACCACCCATGGGGTATGATAATCGTTGTGAACAGGCACCTTGGCGTGGCTTCCCATGCCAGATTGCCCTTCAAAAGCTTTTCCGGTGGAAGAGGAGGAGAGCTCTGTCCCGTATCTGTTTGGTCTTCACCCCATAGATGATGGGGTTCATCATGGGTGGGAAGAGGAGGTAGAAGTTGGCCAGCAGGATGTGTATGTAGGGAGCAACATGGTGACCAAACCTATGGATGACTGAGGAGAGGACCACAGGAGTGTAGAAAACCAAAATGGCACACAGGTGAGAGATGCAAGTGCTGAAGGCTTTGAGCTGCTCTTCCTTTGAAGCCAGACTGAGGACAGTTTGTAGGATCTTGGTGTAAGAAAGACCAATAAAGGTCAAATCAAGTACTACAACAAAGAGAGCAACTATGATCCCGTAGATGTTATTGAACCGAGTGTGGGCACATGCCAATCTCACCAGCGCCATGTGCTCACAGTAGCAGTGGGCGATGACGTGGGAGCGGCAATAGGGCAATCTCCTAAGCAGGAAGGGCAATGGGAGCATCAGGACCGCAGCCCGCACCAAAGCCCCCAGCCCAATTTTGGCTACCAAGGAATTGGTGAGGATGGTGGTGTACCTCAGAGGGTGGCAGATGGCCACGTAGCGATCAAAGGCCATGGCCAAGAGCACAGCAGACTCCATGATGGAAAAGGTGTGGAGGAGAAACATCTGAACAAGGCAGGCGGTCAGACTTATTTCCCTGGCCCTGAACCAGAAGATGCTCAGTGTTTTGGGCATGGTAGTGAGGGACAAGGTCAGGTCAATGGAGGCCAGCATGGAGAGGAAGAAGAACATGGGTTTGTGGAGGCTCTCATCAGTCTTGATCACGTACAGCAGGGTGCTGTTGCCCAGCAGGGAGGTGGTGAAGACAGAGCAGAAAAGTATGGAGATCCAACCGTGGCAGCTTTCCAGTCCAGGAATACCAGACAGGAAGAACACTGAGGGGTCAGAGAAGGTGTGGTTGGGAGTCGTGTTCATGTCGATATCTGCATCAAATAGACTTTCCTTTCACAGGCAAGGCATACCAGATGGGACCATAAGCTCTTTCTGAGCTATAACTCTGCGATGCTACAACTGGGGAGATCCTTATGACATCAGAGACACAAATTCTGTTGGCAAAAAAAGGGGAGAAGATAAGAACACTAGCCACTGCTTTGATAGATCAGGCAAGGGTCCAACTAGTCAAGCACTCTGCATCCCCCCCCTCCTCCCGCTGTTTGATGCTTCCATCTGGAATTCAGAGATATATTACCTCAATCGGTTCCTTTCATCCATGATGACCAACAAACAGACTCATCCTTCTTGCATTTGTCCATATGAATACAGGAAGTTGCCTCAGTATGCTGATTGAAAGGCTATGGAACCATCTGGTTCAGTATTGGCTACAGGGGTTTTCCCCAGCCTTACCTGTATCTGCCACCTTGGACCTTCCCCAGGCAAAGGAAGTGTTGCAGCACGATGCTGTGGCCATAGGCCTTCCCAGTGGGCTACAACTCAGCTTTACAAAAATGGCTATAAACTAGCAACTCCCCTCAACGTAAGGGGGGAGTAAAAGGAAGGTGATTGATAAGAGGTGACGCCGTCACACACTGTTGTTCAGCCCCGTGACAAAGACTGCCTTGCAAGTGTCCTAGGGGCTGGGAGGTGCCACATCCCAGCATGGATCTCAGTCTATGGGGTCAGATAGCCCAGCAGCTTGTGGGCAGAGATCCAGCCTCTGCAGTTGTTCTGGCAGGTCCCAGCACAATGTGACCTTATTACGATTACTATTATAATTTCTATTATTATTGGTGTCTGTTGGGTAGAATGGCTCTTACTACCAGTAGGTTGTTCCTAATCCTTCATCAGAATCTCAGTCCTTGTTATCTGAATCCGTTGGTTCAGGCCCTACTCTCTGGAGCAGGAGAGAACAAGCTCACTCCATCTTCCAGGAGATAGCCCTCCAGATATCAGGAGATGACTATCCTATTACTTCTCAGTCTCCTCTCTTCCTCTAAACATAGCTGACTCCTTCAACCATTCCGCATAAGGCTTGGTTTCCAGACCCAAGAATATCTGGGTCACCCTCCTCTGCACATAGTTCTTCTCTATGACCACTATTATCACCACCAACCTGCCCCATAAACTCACCTCTTTCCACATAGTACAGTACTGCTCCAAAGTGGAAAATGTTCCATTGAAAACTGTAGTTTCATAGAATCATAGAAATGTAGAGTTTGAAGGGACCCCAAGCACCATCTATTCCAACCACTGTAATGCAGGAATCACACACATTTGAAACTAGAACTCAAGCCAATGGCTCAAGGACAGTAGGACTTGAACCAATGGCTTCACGTTACAGGAAAGGAGATTCCGACTAAAAAGCAGAAATAACTTTCTGACAGTAAGAGCTGTTAGGCAGTGGATGGGTGGGCATCTGTCATGGAAGGTTTAGCTGAGATTCCTGCATGGCAGGAAGTTGAACTAGCTGACCCTTGGGATCCCTCCCAACTCTACAGTTCCATGATTCTATGACAGCTTTGCTCCATGAACTGTCAGTCTCAGATCATGCATAGACCACCTTAGTTTCCCCCCCTCCCCCCAGCTGTTCTCCAGATTTTCTTTTGCTTTCTAGGCTGGGAAGCCAGTATCTCCCATGAAGCCCAGAAACAAGGCATGAAGGCAATAGATTTTCCCTCTTCACTGTCCCTAGGATCCCATAGGAGTGGTTGCCAAGACCACACATAACACTGGTCCTGAAAGACCTTCATTGGTTCCTAGTACGTTTCTGAACACAATTCAAAGTGTTGGTGCTGACCTTTAAAGTCCTAAACGGCCTCGGCCCAGTATACCTGAAGGAGCGTCTCCACCCCCATTGTTCTGGCTGGATGCTGAGGTCCAGCTCCGAGGGCCTTCTGGCGGTTCCCTCGCTGCAAGAAGCCAAGTTACAGGAAACCAGGCAGAGGGCCTTCTTATTGGTGGCACCCGCCCTGTGGAACGCCCTCCCTTCAGATGTCAAAGAAATAAACAACTACCAGACTTTTAGAAGACATCTGAAGGCAGCCCTGTTTAGGGAAGCTTTAAATATTTGATGAATTATTATATTTTAATATTTTGCTGCAAGCCATCTGGAGTGGCTGGGGAAACCAGCCAGATGGGCAGGGTATAAATAATAAATTATTATTAATTATTATTATTATTATTATTATTATTATTATTATTATTATTATTATTATGAGAATGTTTGCACAACTGCTACAGGTCCCCATATTAGCTATCCTCTTGTCCACACATTTGTGCTTTGAAGCCCCTCCACCCAGCCCAGCCCAGCCCCAATGTGCAAACAATTCTCCCCTCCTCTGGCAGAGAAGGCACAGATGGACCTTTCCATTATTTTGCTAGCAACACCCTTGTATTCCCTCTTCAGTTGCAGAGCAGATACCAGACTTTTTGCAACCCACCCTGTGAGTAATTAATCAGAAACGGTTTACCGACACAGACCTGCCACGGTAGATCAGCTTTTAACATCTTTTCTGCTGGTGAGGAGCTTGGAGTCCTCCAAAGTTGTTGCAGTCCTGGGTCTAGAAATGGCTTGGATTCATAGCTCAAATGTGCACAGGAACATCTGCGAAGTGGGTGGATTCAGTGCCTTCATTTTATAGACTTTTAAATGGCTAGGTCGAGATAATGGCCAGGGATTTTTAGTGACCTCAGAGTCCCTCAGGTGCTGCATCAGTGGGAAGTGGAGCACAGGTGAGACATCCCTTGGTGATTCTGGGTGGGTAAGGTGCAAGGGGTTCTATGAAGCTCACTTGGCTTCTACCTAGAAACCTCTGCCTGGGAGCAACCCGGACAAGCCCTACCTGCGTGAGGTGGAATGTGTTGTTCTGTCAATGGAGAATCTAGCAGTCCGTCACACAAAACATTTTAAACACACACACTGATAAAAAGAGTGCTGGAAGCTGTCGTTTGTTAAAGGTGCTGGGAATGGCAGCCCATTTTGGGGGGCAGCTGCTTTTAATGTGCTTTTAATGTAAATCACTATTAGAAGCAGTATTCTTGTTATTATTATTTTTATGCTGGTAAAGGGGCAGACGGAGCTCAATGGAGGATTTGTTGAGAAGTCGCAGTCATGAAGCATCTCAAAGGAATTGGCCGCAGAGGGCCCTGTGCCGATGGCGACGAGAAGTGACTTCTGCTCAGATAGTCAACTTCAGCCACCACCAAGAGGGCATCTTTGAGGAACGATTGAGGGGGAACTGCTGCCTGCAAGGCTCAAAAGAACACCACTTTGGACCCCTTGTTTGCTAGAAGAATCACTAAGTTGTAAAATTGGAAGGGGGCCCAAATTGCCACTTGGTCCAACCTTTGTTTTTTGTTTTCTAAAAAGATATTTATTAAAATTTTCAAATTTTTATGCAAACAAAAAACAAACAAAAAATTAAAAAGACATATAGTTCATAATACTTAATTTTCAATAACATATTTCTCTGACCTCCTCATACCTCCCCTTCTTGTATTCCAATTCAAATTATTTGTTCAGCAAATCCTTAACTCAAAGCATTACAGCTTATAAAAACACCTTATTTTCTATCCAACATCTTAAGTTATTATAACCTTAAACTTTTACTTATAAAGAACCATTTTTTCGTATTCCTTTATACCATTACAGCTAGAAACCACTCAATTTCAATCCAGCATCATTCAACATTCCTTAATTTTACAATATTTCTGTAAGTAGTCCTTAAATTTTTTCCAATCTTCTTCTGCCGACTCTTCTCCCTGGTCACGGATTCTGCCAGTCATTTCTGCCAATCCCATATAGTCAATCAGTTTCATCTGCCATTCTTCCAGAGTGGGTAGATCTTGCGTGTTCCAATACTTTGCGATAAGTATTCTTGCTGCTGTTGTGGCATACATAAAAAGCATTCTATCCTTCTTTGACACCAATTGGCCGACCATGCCCAGGAGAAAGGCCTCTGGTTTCTTCAAGAAGGTATATTTAAATACCTTTTTCAACTCATTATATATCATTTCCCAGAAAGCCTTAATCCTAGGGCACGTCCACCAAAGGTGAAAGAATGTACCTTCATTTTCTTTACATTTCCAACATTTATTATCGGGCAAATGATAGATTTTTGCAAGCTTGACTGGGGTCATGTACCACCTATACATCATTTTCATAATATTCTCTCTTAAGGCATTGCATGCCGTAAATTTAATCCCAGTGGTCCACAACTGTTCCCAGTCAGCAAACATAATATTATGTCCAACATCTTGTGCCCATTTAATCATTACAGATTTAACCGTCTCATCCTGAGTATTCCATTTCAACAGCAAATTATACATTTTTTACAAAGTCTTAGTTTTGGGTTCTAACAATTCTGTTTCCAATTTAGATTTTTCCACCTGGAAACCAACTTTCTTATCCAAATTGTAAGCCTCCATTATCTGATAATAATGAAGCCAATCTCGCACTTTATCTTTTAATTTCTCAAAACTCTGCAATTTCAGTCTGTCCCCTTCTTGCTCCAAAATTTCCCAATATTTTGGCCATTTGGCCTCCATGTTAAGTTTTTTCTGAGCCTTAGCCTCCATTGGTGACAACCACTTTGGGGTTTTATTTCCAATAGATCCTTATATCTAATCCAAACATTAAACAATGCTTTCCTGACAATATGGTTTTTAAAAGCTTTATGTGCTTTAACCTTGTCATACCACAAATATGCATGCCACCCAAAAACGTTGTTAAAGCCTTCTAGATCCAAAATGTCTGTATTCTCAAGAAGCAGCCAGTCTTTCAACCAGCAGAATGCTGCTGATTCATAATAGAGTTTGAAGTCTGGCAGGGCAAATCCACCTCTTTCCTTTACATCAGTTAATATCTTAAATTTTATTCTAGGCTTCTTGCCCTGCCAGACAAATTTAGAAATGTCTTTCTGCCACTTCTTGAAACAGTCCACTTTGTCCAAAATTTGCAGTGTTTGAAACAAAAACAACATTCTAGGCAATACATTCATCTTTATAGCTGCAATTCGACCCAACAAGGAAAGCTTCAAATTTGACCAAATTTCTAAATCTTTTTTCACTTCAGCCCAACATTTTTCATAATTATCTTTAAACAAATTCCCATTTTTAGCTGTCATATTAATCCCCAGGTATTTCACTTTCTTAACCACAGTCAGTCCTGTTTCATTCTGGAACTTCTCTCTTTCAATCGGTGTTAAGTTTTTCTCAAGAACCTTAGTTTTTAACTTGTTCAATTTAAAACCTGCAACCTGACCAAATTCTTGAATTAATTCTAGAACTCTTTTAGTACTAGATTCTGGCTCCTGTAGTGTCAAAACTAGGTCATCTGCAAATGCTCTCAATTTATACTGTTTAGCTCCAACCTGTATACCTTTAACCATCTGGTCCCTTCTGATCATATTCAGCAAGACCTCCAGGACCGATATAAAAAGCAAAGGGGAAATTGGGCATCCCTGTCGTGTCCCTTTTTCTATCTTAAATTGTTCCGTAACCACATTATTTACAATTAATTTGGCCTTTTGTTCAGAATATATTGCACCTATACCATTCTCAAAACCATGGCCTACCCCCATACCCTGTAGGTTCTTTTTCATAAAACTCCAAGAAATATTGTCAAAGGCTTTCTCCGCATCCACAAATATCAAAACTGCTTTAGTGTTTATGTTCACTTCTAGCTTTTCCAAAATGTCAATTATATTCCTCAGGTTATCAGAAAGATGTCTTCCCGGAAGAAAGCCCGCTTGGTCCTTATGAATCTCTTCAATCAATACTTTTTTCAGTCTCTTAGCCAAAATATCAGCAAAGATTTTGTAAGCCACATTTAATAAGGATATGGGACGGTAGTTCCTAAGCTGAGTCTTTTCAGTCTCTGTTTTTGGTATTAGTGTAATATAAGCCTCTTTCTGGTGCCCTTTTCCCTTCCAAAATTTCATTGCAGACTTCCTTCAATGGTTGTAATAGCCACTCTTTCAAAGATCTGTAGTAATTGGAAGTCAACCCATCCGGTCCTGGAGACTTGCCTACTTGCATATTTTGAATGGCACCTTCTATCTCCTGGTCAGATATTTTGCAATTCAACATTAATTTACTTTTTTGTAATCCATTTATCTTCAAAAGTCGGTCTATGTCCATTTCGTTCTGTGGCCCTTGTGCATATAATTGTTTAAAATACATCTGGAAACAGTTTCTAATCTCAATTGGGTTATGTATATCTTTTCCTTCTACTTCTAAATTTGTAATAGTGTTTAATTTCTGTCTTTTTTTCAGTTGCCAAGCTAATAGTTTCCCACATTTATTCGCTGATTCAAATGTCTTCCGTCTCATTTGTTTAATTTTCCATTCTATTTCCTGATTCATCAATTCCATGTATTGTACTTGAAATAACTTTATTTCTTTCAAGATCTCCTGTGACTTTGGCTTTACTCTCAGTTTTTTCGCTCCTTTTTTATTTTTTCCAAAATTTTATCCTTTTTCTCATTTCAGCTTCTCTTCTTTATTGCATTCTGTTGAATCAGGAACCCTCTCATCACAGCTTTACTTGCATCCCAAATTACTCTTTTTTCCACATTAGTAGTCATATTTATTTCAAAATAATCTCTCAAAGTTTTTGGGGCCTTTTTGTATACTTCTTCATCTCTAAATAGAGTGTCATTCATCCTCCATCTAAAGGAACCGGGTGTTATTTGCTTCATCTCCATCTTTACAGCATTATGGTCTGAGCAAGTTTTAGGGAAGATTTCCACTTTTTTATCTTTGGTGCCATTCCTCTAGTAATCCAGATTTGGTCAATTCTAGTCCATGTCATATTAGCTTCAGAGAAGAAAGTTCCCTCTCTCCCCAGGGGGTTCTTAGTTCTCCAGATGTCGATCAAGTCCATATTGTCAGTCAATTCAAAAAAAGTCTTTGGTAATCTACCATCTTTGATGACTACCTGTTTTTGTGCCTTGTCCATATTTGTAGATACAACTCCATTCATGTCCCCCATCAAGATTATATTATAGTCCATATAGTCCAGAATAACCTCATGCAACTTCTTAAAAAATTCAGATTTCCCCTCGTTCGGTGCATACACCCCTACAATCAGAAATTTCTCTCCTTGAAATTGAATTTCAATAGCCAAATATCTTCCTTGTTCATCTTTAAAAATTTGTTTCGGTGAGAGTTTCTCCTTTGCATATATCACCACTCCTCTCTTTTTGACCTTGTCAGACGAAATAAATTCTTGTCCCAATCTCTTATTAACAAGTATTTTCCTGTGTAGCCTCATTACATGTGTTTCCTGTAAACAAATCAAGTCCAGTTGTTCTTTTCTTAATATATGAAAGACACTTTTTCTCTTTCGAGGGGAGTTAAGTCCATTACAATTCCAACTTAGAAGTTGCAGAGCCATAGTGAGTTACTTGTTCTTCCCTCCAACTGCACCAAGTTGTTGTTCTTCTTCTGTCGGTGGTGTATCTTTCCCTGGTTCAACAAATCCAAATGATAAATTTGCTATGTCCACAATTCCTTTTCCTGATGCAGTTGGTTCCTCTCCAGCTTCCACTTCCTTCTGTAAGTCCTCCTCGTGATCATTCAAAAATTTGTCTTTATCATTCACTGTCCTTATCCTTATTTTCCTTCCTTTGTATTTGAAAGATAGACCTTGGGGAAATTCCCATCTAAAAAGAATTCTGTTTCTTCTCAGTAAACCCACAAGATCTCTGTAGTGGGCCCTTACATCCAAAATAAGTTTGGGTATGTCCTTGAAGATCTCCACAAATGTTGTGGACAAAATGGACTGTTTCAAGAGGTGGCAGAAAGATATATCTAGATTTGTCTGGCAGGGCAAAAAGCCCAGAATAAAATTTAAGATATTAACTGATGCAAAAGAAAGAGGGGGGTTTGCCCTGCCGGACTTAAAACTGTATTATGAATCAGCGGCTTTTTGCTGGCTGAAAGACTGGCTACTTCTTGAGAACACAGACATTTTGGACTTGGAAGGGTTCAATAACAGGTTTGGTTGGCATGCATATATATGGTATGACAAGGTAAAGACTCATAAAGGTTTCAAGAGTCATATTGTTAGGAAAGCATTATATAATGTCTGGATTCGGTATAAAGACTTGTTGGAAAATAAAACCCCCAGGTGGTTGTCACCAATGGAAGCTAAGGAAGTGAAAAAACTTAATATGGAATCTAAATGGCCAAAATATTGGGAAATTATAGAACAAGAGGGGGGAAAGGTGAAACTACAGAGTTACGAGAAATTGAAGTCTAAAGTAAGAGATTGGCTTCACTATTACCAGATAAATGAAGTATTCAAACAGGACAGGAAAATTGGCTTCCAGGTGGAAAGATCAAAATTAGAAACAGAATTGTTAGAACCCAATACCAAAAACTTGTCAAGAATGTACAACTTGCTGCTGAAATGGAACACACAGGATGAAACGGTTAAATCAGCTATGATTAAATGGGCACAAGATATTGGTCATGACATTATGTTCGCTGACTGGGAACAGTTATGGACCACCGGTATAAAGTTTACGGCATGTAATGCCTTAAGAGAGAATATTATGAAAATGATTTATAGGTGGTACATGACCCCAGTCAAGCTTGCAAAAATCTATCATCTGCCCAATAATAAATGCTGGAAATGTAATGAAACTGAAGGTACTTTCTACCACCTTTGGTGGACGTGCCCAAGGATTAAGGTCTTCTGGGAAATGATCTATAATGAAATTAAGAAGGTGCTTAAGTGTACCTTTCATAAGAAACCAGAGGCTTTTCTCCTGGGCATGGTAGGCCAATTGGTGTCAAAGAAAGATAGGACGTTTTTTATGTATGCTACAACAGCAGCAAGAGTTCTTCTAGCAAAGTATTGGAAGACACAAGAACTACCCACGCTGGAAGAGTGGCAGACGAAGGTGATTGACTATATGGGACTGGCTGAGATGACGAGCAGAATCCGTGACCAAGGGAAAGAGACGGTGGAAGAAGATTGGAAGAAATTCAAATTTTATCTTAAGAACTGTTGTAAAATTATTGAGTGTTAAAATGTCATGGGTAAGGTAAAGCAGATTTGCAGCGATAAATGATTGGGTAAGAGAAAAAGGTGAAAGAAAGGGAATTAGAAGTAATTTAGATCAGGGGTTGCTGGAAAAGTTTAAAACAGGGATGCAGAAAAGGGAGGCATGGGGAAGTCGTCGAAATTGGGTATAAGGAAAAAAGGTTATGAAATTATACATGTTTATATGTTTGTTTGTTTTTGTATTGTTATTTGTAATGTCTTATAATATATGTCGGAAAATCAATAAAAATTTTATTAAAAAAAAGAAGAAGAAGATCTCCACAAATGAATCTTCAATTTCCAGAGTTCTTTGATATTGCAAATTTAAGATTTTGTCTCTTTCTTCCTTTGTTCTTAAGGTAATCAAACAGTCTCTTGCTCTGTTCTTTCTTTGTCTTCTACCAATCCTAAATGCGCTCACTATCTTAAATTCTTCCTTCCCCAGGTCCTGTTGCCAAAAGTCTGTAAATTCCTTTGTAAGGAAGTCTACCAGGTTGTCTTTCTCACTTTCCGGTACTGCTCTGAGTCTTAAATTCCTCTCTTTCCCTTGTAATTCAATCATAGACAATGTCAAATCATGATCCTCAAGTTTCTTATATACCGGTGGTATCTTCTCCTGAGCAGCAGTTGCAATCTCCTTAGCTTCCTCAGCTAACTTCCGAGTCGAGGCCGATTCCTCCAATAATTTTTCAATAGACTGTGTATTAGAGTTCACTTTCTTTCCCAGTTCATTTATACTTGTGGTGTTCAAATCAATTTTTACTGAGGCCTCAGCTACTTGTTTATTTGTCTCTGCAACCTGTTTATTTGTCTCTGCAACCTGTTTAGCTAAGTTTTCCAGAGATGCATTAATTTTACTAAGTGCCTGAGCCAGTAGGTCTTGTGATGACATAGCCTTTAACTTTACTTGCAAAGCAGCAGCTCCCACTGTGCCTGCTGCTCCGGATGTTGAAGCCCTTCTCTGCTGAGCAATGTCAGTTTTGTATTGTCTACCAGACCTGAGAATTTTTTCCTGTGTCGGCTCTATCTTCCCTTTCTCATCTGCCATAGCACTTCCATACACAGTCCAAGGTCAGTCTCACGCCTAGTAACTTTGTTTTGAAAAGGAATTTTCCAGGCTAAGTTGCTTGGTGGCTTAATACTTGCTACAACATAATCTCCTCTAGGGGGACACACTTCCAACTTCAGTTGCAACTTTTAGAACAACTATAATCCTTATAGGTCCCCTTTATCCCTTAAAAAGCCACAGTTTCAGTTAAAAGTTACTTTTTGGTCCAAATCCGTTCAGAAAGCAATTGTATCCTTTCACAGAGTATCAGTATTCTTTACTCTTAACACGTTGACAGCTGTCAAAGGCAGTCCGTTCCCAGGTTTTAGAGGCAGCAGATATAGCTTTACTTCTCTCTATCCTTGCAGGTAAATAATGCTCAAAATTCTCCCCTCCACCCCTGCAAACAGGAGGGGAATGCTTTTTTTTTTGGTGATGGATTTGGAATCTTTAAAAGACGTCTTTCAAAGTTACAGCTTTACAATCTCTTTGCTTTGCTCTATTTACAAGCCGGGAAAGGCAGACTTCCTGTTTATACCTTTCCCGTTTCGGTACCTAATTAGCTCAAATTTTCTTCAATTTTAATTTCTTGCTCCTACTCACGGGTAGTTGCTTTAAGTCCTAATTGTCCAGAAAGGAATCAGCGCTCTCCGACCATGGCTTGCGGCTTCACTCCGCAAAGAGGGTAGACGACTCTCAGCTCCGCGCCGCTCACCCCCGTTCCGTTCGGAAGCCTTTTAAAAGGCTCCTTTGCAGTCGGGGGGCACAAATGGAGCCCGCCGAGTCTCCGTGCTCACAGGCTTCACCGCCTGTGATTTCTTCGGGTCTCCGCTTCGCCGCAGCGGCCAGACCCAGACCTCACAGAGCCAGTTCCCTCCGGAGCTCAGAGGGAACCCGCCATTAGTCGCTGGCGCTGACCGGAAGTCTTTGGAATGCAGGAATCAGAGCTAATGATTCCCTGAGGGGAGAGAGCAGAGTTGGGATCTGGCGGCTGACACACCACCTCTCTCAATGTGCTGTAATCACAGGCCATGCTGCTTTACTGCAGTGCAGCTCGTTAATCCAAAATACCATATTTTTCACTCTATAGGACACACTTTTCCCCTCCAAAAATGAAGGGGAAATGTGTTTGCGTCCTATGGAGTGAATGCAGGCTTTCGCTGAAGCCTGGAGAGCGAGAGGGGTCAGTGCGCACCGCCCCCTCTCACTCCCTGGGCTTCAGGCAGCTATCTGCAAGCCTTCAGAGCGCGGTGGGAGTTCGCGCCAGGCTCTGAAGGCTTGCGGATAGCAGCCTGCAGCCTGAAGCCCGGGGAGTGCAGCGCCAACTCCCGCTGCGCTCCCCGGGCTTCAGGCAGCTCCCAGACCTGTTCTGGGGGCTGGGGTCAGGGGAAGCTCGGGCTTCCCCGGCCCCAGCCCTGCGGCTAAAAACGAAGCCAAGACAGCCAGCGGGATCCATCCTGCTGGCTGTCTTGGCTTCTGCCAAAGCCGCGCGCAGCCTCTCCCTGCTGGAGAGGTTGCATGTGGCTAAAGTGGATGGATCCTGCTGGCTGTCTTGGCTTCTTTGCTCTTTGGGGCTGGGGGGGGAATAATTTTTTTTCTTTATTCCCCCCTCCCTAAAAACTAGGTGCGCCCTATGGTCCTGTGCGCCCTATGGAGCGAAAAATACGGTAACTGTGGGCATAGTCATGCTTAGAGTTTCATTAGAATGACGCCGTCATTTAGTGTTTGCTCACAAAACACACAAAAAAATCCTGAAGGGGCAAAATAATAACAATGGAAAGTTTCACCATAAGTCAAAGGCCAAATGAATTGATGAGCGAGATGGTCCTTTACTGGTGACCAGGGCAGGCTCCATGCCACAGAATCATAGAACTGTAGAGTTGGAAGGGACCCCAAGGGTCATCTATGTTGAATGGTGTCTTTAAATGTAAAGGTTCATCATTGTTCCACCTGATGTCCATGTCTTTAAGGGGCCAGAGCAAGGGCCAGAGCAAGATAACGAGACCCAGTCTTAGAATCATAGAATCATAGAATCATAGAATCATAGAGTTGGAAGAGACCACAAGGGCCATCGAGTCCAACCCCCTGCCAAGCAGGAAACACCATCAGAGCACTCCTGACATATGGTTGTCAAGCCTCTGCTTAAAGACCTCCAAAGAAGGAGACTCCACCACACTCCTTGGCAGCAAATTCCACTGTCGAACAGCTCTTACTGTCAGGAAGTTCTTCCTAATGTTTAGGTGGAATCTTCTTTCTTGTAGTTTGGATCCATTGCTCCGTGTCCGCTTCTCTGGAGCAGCAGAAAACAACCTTTCTCCCTCCTCTATGTGACATCCTTTTATATATTTGAACATGGCTATCATATCACCCCTTAACCTCCTCTTCTCCAGGCTAAACATGCCCAGCTCCCTTAGCCGTTCCTCATAAGGCATCGTTTCCAGGCCTTTGACCATTTTGGCTGCCCTCCTCTGGACACGTTCCAGTTTGTCAGTGTCCTTCTTGAACTGTGGTGCCCAGAACTGGACACAGTACTCCAGGTGAGGTCTGACCAGAGCAGAATACAGTGGCACTATTACTTCCCTTGATCTAGATGCTATACTCCTATTGATGCAGCCCAGAATTGCATTGGCTTTTTTAGCTGCCGCGTCACACTGTTGGCTCATGTCAAGTTTGTGGTCAACCAAGACTCCTAGATCCTTTTCACATGTAGTGCTCTCAAGCCAGGTGTCACCCATCTTGTATTTGTGCCTCTCATTATTTTTTTGCCCAAGTGCAATACTTTACATTTCTCCCTGTTAAAATTCATCTTGTTTGTTTTGGCCCAGTTCTCTAATCTGTCAAGGTCGTTTTGAAGTGTGATCCTGTCCTCTGGGGTGTTAGCCGCCCCTCCCAGTTTGGTGTCATTTGCCCTTGAGTCCATCATCTTTCATCAGTCTTGCAGCTGTGAAACATAGCAGGTGCTGCTGAGTTGTATTTGATTAAGGTGTGTCAGCATTTGGGTGTAGTATATAAGGAGCAGCACCTAGCTCTCCCATTACCCTGGGGGATGGGTTGGTGGTTGGGTCATGTTGATGTATTTAGTGTAAATGGAGTTTTTGTTTTTGTTATTAAAACCTTGTTTAAGTTATTTTTGAGTCCCTTTTTTATGCATGGTCTCCCCAGCAAGCTCTCTGCAGCGCTACCATACTGCAAATAGCCAACAATCTAAACCCTGCAGGAATCTCAATGAAAGCATCCATGATGATGACCACCCAACACCTGCTTAAAAGCCTCCAATGTCTCTGCTTCACTTCTTAGAACACCTAGTGTTATTAATTTTTATTGTTGAAAAATACTTTATTATATTTTGCTTAGATTCATGGAGGGAGATGGACCCTGTGGAGAGGCTGTTCGTCCACAGTCTGACATTTCTGACACTGGCTCTCCCCGCTTTCCTTCTCTCTGAGACTTGCAATCTTCCCTCTCCACTTTCTCCTTCCTCTTTGCCTCCACCCTGAGGTCTCCCTTCTGCTTCTTCTTCATGGCTCTCCTCTGCTAACTCACCCTTCCTCCAATCTCCCTGCTCTTCTTACTGCTCCTTGCCTTCATATTCACTGGCTCAGTATTCTGTGGCTTCACAGGAGCAGGCATTGCGCTCATATCTTAAGAGGTACTTCAAGATAAAACGGAGACATTGATTTGAAGTGCACTCACATCACACGTACCTTTTACCTGCACAAATTCCTTTATGAGAGCTTGGCTGGGGCAGCCAGAGCCAGCCTTCCAGGTGACGGTTGTACTGGAGGAGAAGAAGAGAATAAGGCAGGAGGGAGGCAGGAGGCAGACAGAGGGAGAAGGAACCCTGGCGCCCTAGGCTACAAAATGAGTGAGGAAATGGAGGTCGATGGAGGAGGAAGAAACTCCAACTGTGGAAGGGATGCAGGTGGAAGAAAAATGCTGGAATCGTGCTGCAGGTTCCGCTTGCCTCTCTCGCTGTCTGCTTTCCCCCTCTCTTCCACAGCCAAGGAATCCAGGTTTCTTCGTCCTGGGATTTCCTCTGTTTCTTCTTCCTCTGGCAGTGGAGAAATAGGTTCCTGCCCTTCCATCAGACAGCTTTCAGATATGCATGATTTTGTGTATCCATGGTGCCTCTGGAGGGGAACTTTCACATGAGCAATGATCACACAGTACTGAGAAACAGACCCTGGTCAATGGAGAGAGATGGGGAAAGCACATGTCTCACAATTGCAAAAGCTGACTTCAGCTATGGCTATCATGCCCACATTTATATGAAGACAAAGGGAATCTGCAGGTAACCCAAAATGGGCCTTAGGATCTGTTGGAGGCGAAATCTCTGCCAGAGACATGGAGGTGGGTGTCTGGAAAGTCAGCCCTGGATAAGATGGTGGTCAGGACCAGAGCAATGTTCAAGTAAAAGTGGGGTTGGGAGGCAAAGTAGAATGAACCTCAGTGTTTATGGCTCAGGGCAGCAAGGCATGACTGGAGAAGAGTATGGCATTGTATCGGGGTCAATGAGGGCCTCCCTCCCTCCCTATCCTCATTATCCTCAATGCCCTTTCTCGTATCTCCTTGGTCCTGGCTCCATAGACAATGGGGTTGAGCACTGGAGGCACCAAGAGGTAGACGTTGCCCATTGTGACATGAACCAGCACAGGAAGGTCTCTCCCAAACCTGTGCACCACAGACAGCCCAATCAGGGGCACATAGAAGGACAAGACAACACACACATGGGCCACACAGGTCCCAGAAGCCCGGAGGCGCTCCTCCTTTGACTTCAGCTGCAGGACGGTCTTAATGATCATCACGTAGGAGACAGAGATGAGCAGAGAATCAAGACCCATCACCAGGAGAATGGCAGCCAAGCCATACACAACATTGGGCAGCTTGTCATTACAAGCAAGGTGCATCACGTCTTGGTGAACACAATAGGAATGTGTGAGGACAGTGGAGCCGCAGAGGTGCAGGCGGATGATCAGCAATGGAAAAGGGAGGAAGAAGATGACCCCTCTCACCAGGGCCACCAAGCCCACTTTCACCGTCACTGCATTGGTGTGGATGGCAGCATGCCTCAGAGGGTGGCAGATGGCCACATAGCGATCCACAGCCATGGCCAAGAGGATGGTGGACTCAATGCCTGATAGTGCGTGGATGAAGAACATCTGGAGAAGGCAACTCCCATAGCTGATCTCCTTGGCATCAAACCAAAAGAAGGCGAGGAGTTTGGGCATGGTAGAGGTGGAGAGGGCCAGGTCCACAGCAGCCAGCATGCAGAGGAAGAAGTACATAGGTGTGTGGAGGGCTGGCTCTGTCTTCACGACAAACACCACCATGCAGTTGCCCACCACGGCCACAAGGTACATGGCGCAGAGGGGGAAGGCCAGCCAGAATTGGGCGCCTTCCAGGCCAGGTAGGCCCATCAAGATGAACGAGAAAGAGTCGCCATGAGTTCTGTTAGTGGCTGACAACGACATGTCCGGTGTGATGCCCTTATGTTGTTCTACGCAGCTGAAAGGGAAGGAGATGGTAGTTTAACAGTGTCAAACTGGGTTTGATTCCATGGAACCAAAATGTTCTCTCCATAAGAGCAAGGCACAAGGCAGCATCTGTTTCTCACTCATTTCCTCTCTCACTCACTCTCTTTCTCCCCCCCCTCCCATTGTAGCCTTCTTTACTGATCACATACTGCATGATTAACAAGCAGGACTCATTGTCCAGGCCTGATGTGTTGGGCAGTAGGACAAGAACGCTTAAGAAACCATTTGTTCTCTTTGATGGATGCATCCCATAACTCCAGGACAGCATCCTGTTCTCAAGGTGGCCAAACAGATGCCTGTGGTAAACTAGGGAGCAGAACATGAGCACAAGAGCAGCCCTCTCCCGTCCTGAGGTTTCCAGCAACTGATATAATATAAATATATTTAAGGTAAATAAAATGCCCATCTTCAGACTCAGCAGGAGGGGGTTCCAGGTCTCAAGGGAATGTTAGTCTATCAGAAACAAAAAGTCTGCCCTAATCTCAAGAAAAAACCCCCACTCCATACCTTTGAGGGACCGCTCTCCAGCGCCAGTCGCTGTTTGGACCTCACACAGCCAACACAACTGAGAGAAGGAAAGAGATTTATAGAAAGCAAAGCCGCTAGGGACCAATTTGTTACCTCTGAGGAACCAGCTGAAGGGTGTGCCACAATGCAATGTATCTAGACATTTCTTTTATGGTGGGGCTGCTTGGCATATAGAATCATAGAACTGTAGTGCTGGAAGGGAACTCAAAGAGGCATCCCAAATCTGCAATGCTGGGAATCTCAGCTAAAGCACCCAAGACAGATGGCCACCCAACCTCTGCTTCAAAACCTCCAAGGAAGGAGAGTCCACCACCTTCAGAAGGAGTCCATTCCACTGCTGAACAGCTCTTCCCATCAAAAAACTCTTCCTAATGTTTAGTCAGAATTGTTAAGCATAATTGTGTAATGTACATTGAAACGGAAAATATATCTATAATGTGCCTGCATTGTAATGTGAGGCATGGCAGGAAATTTCCACTGGAGCTAAAGAAGAGCCTAACAGGTTTATCATTAATGGGGCTGCATCATGGGACTGTATGTCTTCTAGCTTTGTCACATGAAATGGGTTGTGTTACAGGTTTATGCATATGCTAATCTGCAGGCATCCACCTTTGGTGGGTTGCATTCTTTGTTCCAAGCTGCTGAAGAGAATGGACTGTGAGTCTCTGCCTCCAGCAAACAGCCTGGGGCTAATGGAGGCTGCAGTGGAGAAGAGAGTGAACTTTGATTTTTAGCTCAGGATGCAATATACAGTGGTACCTCGGGTTAAGAACTTAATTTGTTCTGGAGGTCCGTTCTTAACCTGAAACTGTTCTTAACCTGAGGTACCACTTTAGCTAATGGTGCCTCCCGCTGCCGCTGCGCCACCGCCACACGATTTCTGTTCTCATCCTGAAGCAAAGTTCTTAACCCGAGGTACTATTTCTGGGTTAGCGGAGACTGTAACCTGAAGCGTCTGTAACCCGAGATACCACTATATTTGTAATCTAAGATAGGCCTTAGGCTGGGATCAGTATAAATAATTATGCATCTAATGGAATGTAACTTTATTTGCTTTAAGTTGTTTGGAGTTAAGTTCTGAGTAAGTAAAACTTTTGGGCCATATTTTTGGACTGAATAATTTTCATTTCAATACAAGAGTCAGTTTTTGTTCACCCAACAGCTTCCATATGCACCATATTTCCCCCACTGGTACCAAAGAGATCTTTCTGGCCCTCTTCTCCCCCCTGCCTTCTCCTCTGCACCCACCAAAAGATGCTTTAGGCTTTAAAAAAGAAAAAGAAAAGAAAACAAAAAACAACAGCCCAACAACCCATGGAGGAAAGAATCAGAGACATTTCCATAATGTGTGACTTGGCTCATGAGAAGGTGCAGCTCCTGCCAACTTGTTTAGAGGTGACAACATTAAGAACATGAGTAGGTCAGGCCAATCGTCCCTCTAATCCAGCACCCTTGCCAGCCAACCAGATGTCCCAATGGGAAGCTTGTTAGAAGGACAGGAGCAACACAACACTGGGGTGACTGGGGGCAGCCACCGAGACCATATAACACCTGTCCTGAAAGACCTACATTGGCTCCCAGTATGTTTCCGAGCACAATTCAAAGTGTTGGTGCTGACCTTGAAAGCCCTAAACGGCCTCAGCCCAGTAGACCTGAAGTAACGTCTCCACCCCCATCATTCAGCCCGGGCACTGAGGTCCAGCTCCGAAGGCCTTCTGGCAGTTCCCTCACTGCGAGCGGCCAAGTTACAGGGAACCAGGCAGAGGGCCTTCTCGGTAGTGGCACCAGCCCTGTGGAATGCCCTCCCACCAGATGTCAAAGAGATAAACAACTACCTGATATTTAGAAGACCTCTGAAGGCAGTCCTGTTCAGGGAAGTTTTTAATGTGTGACATTTTAATGTATTTTTAATCTTTGTTGGAAGCTGCCCGGCCAGATGGGTGGGGTACAAATAAATAATAATAATAATAATAATAATAATAATAATAATAAAATAATAATAATAATAATAATAATAATAATAATAATAATATTCAGAGGCTTGCTGAGTCCAGTGGTGGAGATGGAAGGTAGCCATTGCAGCTAAGAGCCATTGATAGCCTCCTCCTTAATGAAGTTGTTTCATCCATGTTTAAAGCTGCCCCTGTTGGTGGCCATCACTGCAGCTTTCCCTGACAGGCTTCCCTCGAAGCATATGTGGGGGTTCAAGTCTCCTAAAGAGGCAACGCAGACAGACGCAATAAGCTCAAGGGTAGCTTTTATCCACCTTGTGACAGGTTTCCAGAAAGAGAGGAACAAATATGCACACAGTATTTCCAGGGGCCCATTTAGTCTGCCAAAAGTAAATGACACTTGGGTTTGTTTTAAATTATGGAAAAAACCCATTGTGTGTTTTTCAAAATATTATCAACAGTATGAGGGAAATGGCAGAGAGATGAGGATGTGGAGAATTTATTCCAACAAAAGATTTAAAATATACATTAAAACATCAGTCATTAAAAACTTCCCTGAACAGGGCTGCCTTCAGATGTCTTCTAAGGGAGATAGTCTTCTGAGGGACCCTTTTCTGCCATCGAGAGGGAGAGTCCTTCTCCACCTTGCCTTTCCTGGAGCATGAAACTTTCTCTTTTTTCTTTTGGATATTTTTTATTAGTTATCAATTACAACAATCCAATAAAAGCCTCATTATAACAATACCAAATTATAATACAATTGCTAATACCAATCATTCAGATGCCAAATTATACCATTTAGGTGCTAGAATTGATCTTTTGATGATTTACTTTATTTCTGCATTCCAAAATGTTACTGATTTCCAGTCAACATAACAATCCCTTATACAGCAACTGCAATTTTAACGACTTCCATTCGTATTGACACATTAAGCGATTTATAGAGCTACAGGTGAAGCATTCAGACTATATCCTTGTTCTTCCTGAGCAGGAAACCTTCTCTAGCCTGTCTCACAAGCAAAGATGAGTAAGGGCGAGTTCAGGGGAGATACAAATAAATTTCCTGTTTTGTGGAGTGAATTCTGTATCATTTATCACCAACACAGTGGCTGATAACCCTTTTCTCAGACATCCCTGTATAACACTGAGGTTGGTTCCTAAGAAACTCCCTTTGGTGGGGACTGCTGTTATTGTATTTATTTGTTATATTATTTATCTGCCTTTTCCCCAGAGCTGGGACTCATGGCAGCTTACAAAAATTAAAGCAAACTCGGCTCAAACACAAACGCTCTAAAAACAAATATAGTATAATAGTTAAATAGTAATTCATAATGGAATTTAAACAATGCAAAAAAACTAATCGATTGAAATGCAGATAGCGAAAAAACTAAAAACCTAATCCATTTGCTTCTACAATGAGCACCTACTTGGGACCACCCACACTTCGTTGACCCATTTTTTGTGGGGCATTTGCACAATATTGTGATCACAGCATTCCCTCCTCAATGCTTTCTTTCCCTGTTTAACTTTCTCCCCAACCACTCTGAGCTCAGAAAATCTAACAGAATGGAACAGCCACACAATTTCCCCAGGTGGAGATGACCCAAAACTCAGAGGGGCAGAATGCTTGTCAACACACACACAAAAGAAAATATGGTCATTTTTCTCAGGAAGTGCCATTTTTTCTTATGATTCTTTGCCTCTTCAGGAGCTGGTCTAGAAACAATAGCAAAAAACACCTTAAACATTATGCAGCGTCCCTCCACCCGAAAGGGAGGAAATTCCTACCCAACGTATGTTGTGTTTTGGGATGTCTTGACACCGGAGTGATGTAACACAGCGGTGGGGGTGCAGCCTGAGTGCAGCCTGGATGTGGTATTAATTTTGTTTAATTTATTTATTAAATCTATATCGCAACCTTCCTCCCAAAGGAGCTCAGGGTGGCATACAACAAGAGAACAATAACATACGGTAATATTTAAAAGAATTCCAATACAGATGCAGATTTAAAATGCTTGATGGAAGAGGAAGGTCTTAACAGAGATGGTGCCTGCCTCATATATAGGGCAGGGATATCCAAAGGCGTCACCACACTAAAGGTCCGATTCCTTCAATGTGTGGGGTGGACCTCTTGATAAGATGGTTTCTGCAGGAGGCCCTCACCTGCAAAGCACAGTAATTGGTTGGGTGTATGAGCGCTGAGACGATCTATCAGGTGTGAGCTTCAGTCTCCAGGAAATTGTGTGGCAACCACACAGGAAAGATGGCTACCAGGGTCTTACAGATCCTGAGAGCTGCCTGGAAGGACACATGGCTATTGAATTATGGGAGGCTTAGAGATACAGCAGATCAGTGTACAGCTTTGTTTGCACCAATTTGTCTAATGAGAACCACGATCTTAAAGGTTGACCAAGCACATCTGTCCAGATACACTGCTAAGTGGAATATTCTAGGATATTCTGTTGTAAAAATATGTATATCTGGGTCAATGAGGGCCTCCCTCCCTCCCTATCCTCATTATCCTCAATGCCCTTTCTCGTATCTCCTTGGTCCTGGCTCCATAGACAATGGGGTTGAGCACTGGAGGCACCAAGAGGTAGACGTTGCCCATTGTGACATGAACCAGCACAGGAAGGTCTCTCCCAAACCTGTGCACCACAGACAGCCCAATCAGGGGCACGTAGAAGGACAAGACAACACACACATGGGCCACACAGGTCCCAGAAGCCCGGAGGCGCTCCTCCTTTGACTTCAGCTGCAGGACGGTCTTAATGATCATCAAATAGGAGACAAAGATGAGCAAAGAATCAAGGCCCATCACCAGGAGAATAGCAGTCAAGCCATATACAATGTTGGGCATTCTGTCCCCACAAGCCAGGTGCATCACATCTTGGTGAACACAATAGGAATGTGTGAGGACAGTGGAGCCGCAGAAGTACAGGCGAATGATCAGCAGTGGAGGAGGGAGGAAGAAGACGACTCCTCTCACCACGGCCACCAAGCCCACTTTAGCCGTCACTGCGTTGGTGAGGATGGAGGAGTGCTGCAGGGGATGGCAGATGGCCACATAGCGATCCACAGCCATGGCCAAGAGGATGGTTGATTCAATGCCTGATAGAGTGTGGATGAAGAACATCTGGAGAAGGCAACTCCCATAGCTGATCTCCTTGGCATCAAACCAAAAGAAGGCGAGGAGTTTGGGCATGGTGCAGGTGGAGAGCACTAGGTCCACGGCAGCCAGCATGCAGAGGAAGAAGTACATGGGCGTGTGGAGGGCTGGCTCTGCCTTCACGACAAGCACCACGGTACAGTTGCCCACCACAGCCACAAGGTACATGGCGCAGAGCGGGAAGGCCAGCCAGAATTGGGCACCTTCTAGGCCAGGTAGACCCATCAAGATGAACGAGAAGGAGTCGCCATGAGTTCTGTTGGTGGCTGACAATGACATGATTGGCTTGAAGCCCTGTGAGTGCTACTCACCTGAAAGAGAAGGAGAGGGTCGATTCATAATGCCAAATTGGGTTTGATTCCATGAAAGCAATATGCGCTCCCGTCTCTAATTGTAAGACATGAGGCAGCATCTGTCTCTCTCGTTCTCTGTCACTCCCCCTCCCCCCATTGTAGCCTTCTTTACTGATCACACAATGCATCTTAACCAGCAGGACTCATTGTTCAGGCCTGATGTGTTGGGCATTAGGGCAAGACAGTTTGAGAAACGATTTGTGACTTTTTTATAATTTTTATTAAATTTTCAGTTTTACAATTTCAAATACTCATTTTACATCCTTAAGATAGGAATGTCTTCCCTTCTTCTCTTTCCATGGTTCATTTTACATATCTTAAACCCCTGCATATTTTACAAAAACTATACCAATCAGTTTTCCATTATTGCATCCATCAAAACCTATTTACACTGTTGAATTGATCTTAATGCTGCCAACGTTTTCAGCTGTATACAATTATTCCCCGTATATTCAATAAACGTCTTCCAACGTTCTCAAAACATATGTTCTTCTTGTTCTCTTATTCTATATGCTAAGTCTGCAAGTTGTGCAGATTAGAAATGATTTGTGTCTTCTGGTAGATACACCCCATGACTCCAGGAGCAGCTGGTGAGTAGCAACATGGCCACAGACCATGGACAGTGGTCACTGCCGCATATCAGGGTTGGGTGAGCTTGGGACACTGTGCGTCCACCAGGGGTTGTCTTGGATTGTACCTGGCGGTCCACTCCCCGCCCCACCTGGTGCATAAGGGGCCTTGTGAGGATGAAAAAGACCCTTTTCTCCTTGGGGTCTTGAGGACCCACCAAATGGAATCCAAGTAAAAAACCATTCTAAGACTCTTGAGGGCTCATTTAGGGTGTTATTGGGAACAAGAAACGCAGCAGAGCATTTTTGTTGGTTTTGTTAAAAAGAGGCAAGCTTGGCCATTGGCAACAGGAGCCTGCAATAGCCATTCCCAGAAGCACCGAACCAGCTCTTCTGCTTGATGAACTTTCCCTCAGTGCCTGAAATCTAAAGGAACGAGTTTTATAATGGCTTGTCAAAAGAAGTCTATTGTGGTCAGCAACAGTGCTATTCAACATTTCCTGCAGGTCTTAAAATTAGAAGAGCCTGGCTGCTGGATCAGGTCAATGATCCATCTAGTATAGCATCCTCTTCTCCCAGTGGCCAACCAGATGCCTGTGGGAAACCAGTAAGCAGGATTCGAACACAAGAGCAAGGCTCTCCCCTCCTGTAGTTCCCAGCAACTGATATAATATAAATATATTTAACACAAATAAAATGCCCATCTTCAGACTAAGCAGGAGAGGGTTCCAGGTGGGGGTTCGATGGATCAGTTGGTTAGAGTCTGGTGCTGATAACACCAAGGTTGCAGGTTTGATCCCCACGGTCAGGGGGAAAAACAATGCTGTCCAGGGTTGTAAAGACTGTGGAGAGAATAATTGGGTGCACTCTTCCCACCTTGGATCAAATCTACGCTTCCAGGTGCCATAAGAAAGCTGCAGAGATAGCGCAGGATAGTGTGAACCCCGGAAATGATCTCTTTCAGCTTCTGCCTTCTGGAAGAGGGTACAGGGTTCTAAGACCAGGACTAGCCACCTGTGAAACCGTTTCCACCCAAATGCGATTTTGGTTTTAAACACAGTGTAAGGTAGTCTCTGTGGGAGTATATTGTATTTAATTATGGGGTATCAGAGTTTTTAGGGGGTTAACCAGGCTGGGATAGCTGGGATAGCAGGCTTCTTGGTTTTTGAATGTCTGATGTAGATTTTTTCAATTTCGTTGTTCTGTATGGGACAATGACAATAAAGACTATAGTATCATATCGTATCGTATTGAACAGCTGCCTATTCCTGCACTGCAAGAGGTTGGACGGGATGGTCTTCAGGGTCCCTTCCAACTCTTTGACTCTATGATCCTATACTTCTATGATTCTAGTGCCAAGAAGAAACCCCCCTCAACATACCTTCGAGAGAACGCTCTGCAGCAGCAGTCGCTGTGTGAACCCTGCCTGCACAACCTCACGCAGCCAACACAGCTGTGGAAAGGAGATGCATTTATAGACAGCCCAGTCCCTGGGGGCCAATTTGTTACCTCTGAGAAACCAGCTACGGATTCCAAACTGAAGGATCTGCCCTAATCTAATACATACAGACATTTCTTTTATGCTGAGGCTGTTTTGCACATGGAATCAAGGGACTGTAGAGTCCAACCCTTTACGATGTAGTGTCATTGAAAGCCTCCTCCACAAATTTGTCTAATCCTTGTTTGAAGCTACCCCTGTTGGTGACCATCACTACAGCTTTCCCTGATAGGCTTCCTCTGAAGTGTATGTGGGGATTCAAGTCTCCTAAAGAGGCAACGCAGATAGATGTAATCTAAAAGGTAGTTTTTATTCACCACACAACAAGTTTCCAGAAAGGTAGGAAGAAATGTGCATACAATATTTCCAGAGGCCCAATTCAGTTTGCCAAAAGTTAATTATACTTCGGTTTGTTTAAAATTATGGAATAAACCCATCATGCATTTTTCAATTTATTATCAACAGTATGAGGAAAGTGGGAGAAAGAAAGAAAGAAATAAATAATAATAATAATAATAATAATAATAATAATAATAATAATAATTTATTATTTGTACCCCGCCCATCTGGCTGGGTTTCCCTAGCCACTCTGGGCGGCTTCCATAGAAACCAAAAAACACTAAAATATCATACATTAAAAACTTCCCTGAACAGGGCTGCCTTAAGATGTCTTCTGAATGTCAGGTAGTTGTTTATCGTTTTGACATCTGATGGGAGGGCGTTCCACAGGGCGGGCGCCACTACCGAAAAGGCCCTCTGCCTGGTTCCCTGTAGCTTTGCTTCTCGCAATGAGGGAACTGCCAGAAGAAGGCCCTTGGCACTGGACCTCAGCGTCTGGGCAGAACGATGGGGGTGGAGATGCTCCTTCAAGTATACTGGGCCGAGGCAGAAAGAAAGAAAGAAAGAAAGAAAGAAAGAAAGAAAGAAAGAAAGAAAGGGTCTCTCAAGAGACCCTTTTCTGTCACCTAGAGGGAGAGTCCTTCTCCATCTTGCCTTTCCTGGAGCATCAATCTTTCTCTAGCCACCTCACAAGCAACAATGAGTACAAGTGGGTTTAGGAGATTTCCTATTCTGCACAATAAATTCCAAAGCATATATCACCTACATAGTGGTTGACAACCCTTTTGTTACACATCCCTGAATAACACCGAGGTAGGTCACCAAGAAACACCTTTTCGGGGGCCTCTTTCTGCAGGAGGCCCTTGTCCACGGAGCTCAGTGATCAGTTGGGTAGAGGACAGATCCTTCAGGTATGAGCTTCAGTCTCCAGGAAATGGTGTGGCAACTACACAAGAAGCATGGCTACTAGGGTCTTGCAGCTACTGAGAGCTGCCTGGAAGGAGACATGGCCATTGACTTACAGTGGCTTGGAGATGCAGCAGTGCACAGCTTTGTTCTGCCTGATTTGTCTAACAAGGACTGTGATCTTAAAGGTTGACCAAGCACAGCTGTACGGATGAGCTGTTGGTGAAATAACTCTAGGATAATCTGTTCTAAAGAAAATTCTGGGTCAATGAGAACCTCCCTCCCTCCCTATCCTCATTATCCTCAATGCCCGTTTCCGAATCTCCTTGGTCCTGGCTCCATAGACAATGGGGTTGAGCACTGGAGGCACCAAGAGGTAGACGTTGCCCATTGTGATTTGAACCAGCACAGGAAGGTCTCTCCCAAACCTGTGCACCACAGACAGCCCAATCAGGGGCACGTAGAAGGACAAGACAACACACACATGGGCCACACAGGTCCCAGAAGCCCGGAGGCGCTCCTCCCTTGACTTCAGCTGCAGGACGGTCTTAATGATCATCACGTAGGAGACAAAGATGAGCAGAGAATCGAGACCCATCACCAGGAGAATGGCAGTCAAGCCATACACAACATTGGGTGTGGTGCTGTTGCTGGAAGCCAGGTGCATGACATCTTGGTGGAGGCAGTAGGAATGGGTGAGGTTGGTGGAGCTGCAGAAGTGCAGGCGGCTGATCAGAAAGGGCAGAGGAAGGAAGAAGACGACCCCTCTCACCAGGGCCACCAAGCCCACTTTCGCCGTCACTGCGTTGGTGAGGATGGAGGAATGCTGCAGAGGGTGGCAGATGGCCACATAGCGATCCACTGCCATGGCCAGAAGGATGGTGGACTCCACTCCGGACAGAGAGTGGATGAAGAACATCTGGAGGAGGCAGGTCCTGTAGCCAATTTCCTTGGCATCAAACCAGAAGAGGGACAGGAGTTTGGGCATGGTGCAGGTGGAGAGGGCCAGATCCACAGCAGCCAGCATGCAGAGGAAGAAGTACATGGGCGTGTGGAGGGCTGGCTCCATCTTCACGACAAGCACCACGGTGCAGTTGCCCACCACGGCCACAAGGTACATGGCGCAGAGGGGGAAGGCCAGCCAGAAGTGGGCACCTTCCAGGCCAGGCAGGCCCATCAAGATGAACGAGAAAGTGTCGCTATGAGTTCTGTTGGTGGCTGACAATGACATGTCTGGTGCGATGCCCTTGTGTTGTTCTACACAGCTGAAAGGGAAGGAGAGAGAAGGAGTCAAGTGGGTTTGAGCCCATGAAACCAGAATGGCAGCTCCCCATTCCTGTGTGGCCAAGCAGAGGGAGTCAGTTCCAAGGGGTAATAGGATGAACATTAGCTAGGAGGGGTTGAAGGAACAATGAGGGTAATGCCCAGGCCTGCCAGTTGACTTATTTCTAGTCCAGTTTTAAGCCAGTCAGTAAAACCCCAAAGCAGAGCAGAATTAAAAATGAACAGCTCATGTTCTTCAAACCAAGGATCAGGAAACCAAATTTTACGAGGAACCCTTAGGGGTTATGTTTTGCTTGGGGAAGAGAATACAGAGAGGTCACACGATAGCCATCTTCAAATAGCTGAAGGGATGTCACATGGAAGATGGAGTAAGCATCTCCTCTGCTGCTCCAAAGGGTAGGACCTGAACCAATGGTTTCAAGTTACAAGAAAGGAGATTCCGACTACATCTCAGGAGCCTTTTGACAGTGGAACAGACTCCCACAAGAGGTGGTGGACTCTCCTTGCTTGTAGGTTTTGAAGCAGAAGTTGGGTGGCCATCTGTTGGGGAGTCTTTAGTTGTAGATTCCTGCATTGCAGGGGGTTGGACTAGATGACCCTTGGGGTCCCACTCAACTCTACGATTCCATGACTAGGAACATAGGAAGCTGCCTTATACTGAGTCAGAACATTTGTCTATTTAGCTTAGTATTTCCCACACTGACTGGCAGTGGCTCTCTCAGATTTCAGGCAGGAGTCTCTCCCACGTCTACTAGGAGATGCCGGGGATTGAACCCAGGAACTTCTGCTTCCAGGCAAATGAAATCTACCACTGAGCTATGGACCGTCCCATTTTTAACAACAAAAACAACAAGAACATCAGAGGACAGGATAAAATCAATAACTGCCATAAAAGCAGTAGTTATTAATGACCACAAGTCAAATTAAAATGCAACCTCTATGCTTGGTTGTGGTGAACTTCTCTGGCTAGCAAATACTGGCGACTAAGAGCAGAACATTGAAGGGATGCGGGTGGCTCTGTGGTTTAGACTTGCTAATCAGAAGGTCGCGGTTCTAATCCCCGCAACGGGGTGAGCTCCCGTTGCTCGGTCCCTGCTCCTGCCAACCTAGCAGTTCGAAAGCATGTCAAAGTGCAAGTAGATAAATAGGTACCGCTCCAGCAGGAAGGTAAACGGCGTTTCCGTGCAATGCTCCGGTTCGCCAGAAGCAGCTTAGTCCTGCTGGCCACATGACCCGGAAGCTGTACGCCGGGTCCCTCGGACAATAAAGCGAGATGAGCGCTGCAACCCCAGAGTCGGCCACTACTGGACCTAATGGTCAGGGGTCGCTTTACCTTTACCTTTAAGAGCAGAACATTAGATTCATGACGCATTCATGACGCTGCTGCATTATGTTCAAAAGTCGCCATGTGTGTGGTCAGCCTGCCTGCCAGCCTCTCTTCTCCAATGACCCAGTTGCTGTGGCCACACCCTTTCTCAGTCCTTTTTTTCTGGGGGGGGATGCATACCCCTAAACATTTTGTGAATCTTTGTACCTTTGTCCATTTTGCTGTATTTATTTTCCCCGATTTGGACTATAAAATGGTGATTTTCTTGAGTCAAAACAAGAGTATCCCTAAACATTTTTTTAAAAGGAAAAAAAAGCACTGCTCTTTCCTACCTTTGACTGCAAAGACATCAGAACAGCAGCCTAACACGTCCTACTCAAGGTTACCGAAACAACCAGGTCAACCTTTGCCAAGCTGATGTCTCCAGATGTTTTGGACGATAGCTTCCATCTCATTCAGCAGCCAGCATGGGCAATGGTCTGGGACGAAAACATCTGGAAGGCGCCAAAATCACAAAGGCTCATCTAAGCACCAGGGTTGTCTGTCTTGAGTTCAAAACATGGAGCTGGAAAGCAGAGCCATGCAGGAAGTTGGACTCAATGAGCCTTGGGGTATCTTAACAATGCTACAATGCTTCTGCGGCTCAGAGTTTGCACATTTTCATGGCGCTTTCTCCCTGAGTTATGGAAAGGGTGAGAGGGGGAAATATTAGGTAGCCCTGTCTCCCCAGCACTTCTTCCATTCATACAGAGCAGAATATTGTCATAGATCTTGGGTACCAGAGTCTGTCAGTGAATGGTAGAAATCAATACATGGCAGCATTTAGATAATATCTGGGATATGAAGGGAAAATACAATCTGCAGAACTGTGACATATGCAGATTTCCTAGGTTAGCTTTGGACTTAAGTTTTCTGACGGGGGGCAATGAGGGACGCTCTAGGGGCATAATGTTCTGCAACCCCCCCCCCCCCATTGAAAACCTCCGGCGTAAATATATTCCAAATAAACCATGCCGCATAGGCCAGTATATCAGCCACACATTTATTCCAAATTCCGACCATGAAAAGTTAAAGTGCAGCTTAAATTCGCGACCTTACAAAAATTGGCTTTTACGATATCACTGCTGAAACAGACGTACGGTAAAATAGAACAAAAAGAAAATGTTTTATTGCCAATTTGCGAGCTTGAATGCCTGCGGAATTGTAGCAACTGAATAGCGATTTGCAACTTTAGCAATTCTATGTTAACTTTTGCGGGCTTGCAAGACCGAAGGCTTGAATTGACTAGGAGTTACAATTCTACTAACCACAGCAGTTTTCAGCCTGTAACCCAATTTTAAGGGAGCGGCTTATATTCAGGTATTGTCTTTTTTCATCTCCCCTCCCCTTTGAATTTTAAAGGTGCGGCTTATTTGCAGGTGCGGCTTATATTCGGGCCAACACAGTGTTTCTTAGAGAAACTCTAGCCTTCACAGTGCCTTGATTTTCCCAGTGGAAACACATTCCTGGGTGAGCTTCTGGACCGCCCTGGAATCTTACTATCGCTCTGCAGAGATTAGGGTATGGAATGCAACCTTCGTGACAATATTTTGAGTGGAACACTAGGATACATGGAGGTTGCTGTGGTTTTTATAGAGGGCAGGCAGTGTACACACCATAACTTTAGCACATTTGGAGCATGCTCTGTCCCTTAAATAATTCTCTTGTTCACTTTGCACAGAGCTACAGTCCCCAGAAACCCTTCGATCGTAAGAGCAGCCTGTGTGATCAAGCCAATGGCCTGTCTAGTCCAGAATCCTGTTCTCACAGTGGCAAAAAGATGCTTGTTATGAGAAGACCACAAGCAGGATCCGAGCGCAAGAGCATCCTCCCCTCCTGCGGTTTCCACCAATGCAGGCGCAAACTGCACTGCCCAGAATTCTGTGAGGGGGAAAATAAGAAGACCTTCAAATGTCCTTCAAAATATGCTTCAAAAATGTGTTTTAAGGGTACAGTGGTTGCACAGCCCATGAGACTGTGCAGACAAGCAAATTGACTCTTGGGAAACCTCTACTTAAAAGAAGCCTGCAAACCAACCCCAGGAAGTTATTCTCCCAACCTCTCCTTGATATCATCTTGGTAAAAAGCCCCATACAAGTGTCTGGCCTCATACAAACATCACATCTCCCTGTTTCTGCTCCGGTGCCTTTTATTGCGAGCAGACGCCTCGAGACAGGATGAAAGGATTCTCAGCTTTTGGGGGGGGGGATACACAAAGCCCAGGTTCGCAACGCACCTAAGATTCAAGAGGCAAGCATCCCCTACCTTTCCCGTACCTTTGTCACTCTGGGAGGGGGTTCATCCTCCAGTACCAGAGGCCAGGTGGACCCTTCCTTGCAACGAAAGCCACTAGCAGAACTGAACAGGCGGGAGGAGGCTGGAATTATAGCACACTCTCAAGCCCGGCCCCTTGGGGACAGTTTGTCATTGCCACCGGGGGGGGGGGGCTGCAAGAAGCTCAGCTGTTGAACTGAAGCTGCCTTATATAGCTAGCTCACCGAGGTCAGTGTGGCATGTTCTGACATACAGCAGCAGTAGCTCTTCAGGCAGAGCCATTTTCCCAGCCTGAGGATCCCTTTCCGATGAAAGATGAGGATGAAGACTGAACCAGGGACCTTATTCGGCTGGGGAGGGAGGGATATAAATAAAATTTTATTTTTATTTTTATTTTTATTCATGCACAGAATGTGCTCTGTGACACTACTTGAAAGGAGACTCCTTAGGGTAGTGAAAAAGTGGGATATTAAATCCAAACTCCTCCTCCTCCTCCTCTTCTTCTTCCTCTTCTTCTTCTTCTTCTTAGCCTTGGTGAAGACTTGACGTTTTTATCCCCCAAAAAGTTTTTGATTGAGTTTCCACTGAATTGAGGCTGTGTTTTAATGTTTCAGTGTTGTATTTTAATCTTGTTTTTTCAGCAGTATTTCAATCAATTGTTTTTATATTTGGTGTTAGCTGGGGAGGGCGGGGTATAAATAAAATATTATTATTATTATTATTATTATTATTATTATTATTATTATTATTATTATTATTATTCTACTGCAGCCCCTTCCAAGAGCACACAGGCAGACAAGGGCTTCAGTATGCCTCTGCCCCAGTTCTCTCTTGCTGATGATCACGGCAGGTTGCACCATGTTGCTGACAAACAGATAACTCAGGCGCTGAGGAGGAAGGATCTGTGGCCCAGGGAGGTCTCTGGTCAAACTGAATTGGAAGAAGAGCAGGGGAAACGGGGTCATGAACAGAGTGTTTCCGAATTCCACCAGTTTCCAATGGTGAGCATAAAAAGCTGTGGTCCCTGAACGACCCTCTGGGTTTCTTCCAGCTCAACCAGTTGCATTCTGTGAAACTTCCTCCTCTGTGTAAACGCACACAGGTTTGCAGCCGAAGGCAGCTGGCTGAGGCTGCAGTCCAAAAATGCATGCTTTCTTGTAACCTGAACCAGCGGGTTCAAATGACAAGAAAGGAAATTCCGACTAAATATTAGGAAGAACTTTCTGAGGATGAGAGCTGTATGGCAGTGGAACAGACTTCCACGGAAGCTGGTGGACTCCCCTTCACTGGAGGTTTTTCTTTCTTTTTCCCCTATAGGAAGCCATAGAACTGTAGAGGTGGGACCCCTGAGGGTCATCTAGTCCAACCCCAGCGATGCAGGAATCTCAGCTAAAGCATCCAAGACAGGAAACTGAAGGTTTATAAGCAAAGGTTGGCTGGCCATCTGCCAGGGCTTCTCTAGTTGTGATTTCTGCATTTCAGAGCATTGGACTAGATTACCTTCGGGGGGTCCTTTCCATAATTCAATGAATAGGAAACGGTTGTAGTTTACTGAAAGCAGTAGGACTTAGTTCCAAGAAGACATTATTTGGATATGTGCATAGGGATGTGACAGGATTCAGTTCAGTTAGCCTTCAGAGCTTAATTTTATCAAACTCGCAATTCCAGAAACAAAATGAGAATGGAAATGCAGACAACCTCCAGATTTCGTGACTCATCCACCCACTGTGGAGTGGGTGACCCAATGATGTTCATAATCAGCATTATTAAGTTTTCTTTTCTTTTTTAATATCATCTTTATTAATTTAAAATACAATCATACAATACAGGTGAGTACAACAGAGTTAAGCACGAAAATGAAAAAAAAGAAGAAAGAAAGAAAAGACGGACAAAAAAGAATTTAACAATAACAAGAAAATATCAATTAAAAAAGGCAATTATTTATACAACATCATTTCTTATCCAATAAAGTCTTTTGTGAAAAACTTCCAATCGTTCTCATTGTACTTTTTCTATTGTCTTGATTTTATCACACAGTTTATTTTATAGCTTTTTCTATATATTCCTCTAAGATGTTTATTCCATTTATTTATTGTACAATAAAAAGCATTAATAAGTTTTCATAGAACGCACCACACTTGGCGCTTTCTGCAGCTGGTGAAGTGAATAAAAGACAGTGTGGGAAACTGCCTTCCACCAACTCAGACCACAGGTTCTTTTGTCTCAGTTCTGTCTAGACCAGGGGTAGTCAACCTGGTCCCTCCTGCCCACTAGCAGACATTTCAGGATTCCAGGTGGGCGGTAGGCGGTTCTACGCCCCATGTTACTGCAGCACTGGTGGGTGGTAAGGAAATTTCACCATCAAGAAAAAAATGCATTAGTGGGCGGTAGGTATAAGAAGGTTGACTACCCCTGGTCTAGACTGACTGGCAGTGGCTCATCAAGGTGTCAGGCAGGAAGAAGAAGAAGAGAAGAAGAGTTTGGATTTGACATCCCGCTTTATCCCTACCCGAAGGAGTCTCAAAGCGGCTCACAAACTCCTTTCCCTTCCTCCCCCCCAACAAACACTCTGTGAGGTGAGTGGGGCTGAGAGACTTCAGAGAAGTGTGACTGGCCCAAGGTCACCCAGCAGCTGCATGTGGAGGAGCGGGGAAGCGAACAGATTACGAGTCCACCGCTCTTAACCACTACACCACACTGGCTCTCCCAGGTATGTATTGCAGGGGGTTGGGCTAGATGACCTTCAGGGTCCCTTCCAACTCTAAGATTCTAGGATTCAGGTGGAACTTGAGACCTTCTGCATGGACGGCAGATGCTCCACCACCCAGCTGCAGCCGCTCCCCAAAAAGTGCAGCTCTAGCCCACAAAAAGCTTTTGGCACAATAAATTTTGTTGGTATATAAGGTGCCACCAGACTCTTTTATTAGCATTGGGGCGATGGCAACTGTTATAAGGAAAATACTGCTCCTTTTCCCATATAGAGTCCTTAAGTGGGTTCCCTATCAGAAGGAGAAAGTAAAAGAGGCCAACCTGAGTATATTGAGAAGCAAGGCAACTGGTGAACCTGATCTTTTATTAACTGTTGCCTCCTGCATGTGGTGAGCGAGGACCCTGTGGCAACAGTTAATAAACTCAGCTTCCTGGTCTGGACTCTCATCCTCCAAAAGGAAACCAATAAACATATATAATCCAGTGCTGTCCCAAGTATTAATTCCTTTCCAAAATAGGGATTGTGTTTTTTTTAAAAAAGACATTGTAAAATCAACAAAAAAGAGCAGCAGCTGAGTTTTGTCTGTCTGTTTCTCTCTGTGTGAGGCTATTCTGAGAGTCTCGTGTCAAGAGATGTAAGTAAACCCGTTTCCGTTCAAAACCAGGAGCCAGTAATGGTGGGGCTTATACAGCCATGGAAGTGTAGAGGTGGAGGGGACCCCAAGGGTCATCTAGTCCAGCCCCCTGCAATGCAGGAATCTCAGCTAAAGTATCCATGGCAGATGGCCACCCAAGACTCCACAACCTCCCAAGGGAGATTGTTCCACCGTCAAATAGCTCTTACCCTCAGAAAACTCTTCCTAACGTTGAGTCAGAATCTCCTTCCTTGTAATTGTAATTTTGTGGGGTGTGTATACCTTGCTTTAGGTTTCCTTGGAAGGAAGGTCACTGAAGACTGCAGCATTTTCTGTGATACTAAGTTCATTGAATACATATACTGTATACAAGGGATGCGGGTGGTGCTGTGGGTTAAACCACAGAGCCTAGGTCGCGGTTCAAATCCCCGCAACAGGGTGAGCTCCTGTTGCTCGGTCCCTGCTCCTGCCAACCTAGCAGTTCAAAAGCACACCAGTGCAAGTAGATAAATAGGTACCACTCCGGCGGGAGGGTAAACGGCATTTCTGTGTGCTGCTCTGGTTCGCCAGAAGCGGCTTAGTCATGCTGGCCACATGACCCGGAAGCTGTACGCTGGCTCCCTCGGCGAAGAAAACGAGATGAGCGCCGCAACCCCAGAGTTGTCTATGACTGGACCTAATAGTCAGGAGTCCCTTTACCTTTACCTTATACTGTATATAAGGTGAGTATAATTTAGAGCATTCACCTTCCGGCAGATCCTGCTGCCCTATTAGGTTTTTGGCAGTGGGGTGGGGGTCCTCAAAGGCATTACTTTGATTCTCGCTGAGAACAAATCAGGCCTCTCTCTTTTCCCCAGGGCCATATCTCACTGGCTATTGTCCTCCCTCTCACACATACAGACCTTGTGGATTTCACCTCCAGCCACAGGAGAGATGGGACCCCTCAGCTCACTTTCCAGAAATACATCTCCAGCTTTTTAGGTTCTAGTGAAGCACCACGGCCCAAACTTACATAACAAAGCAGACCTGTTAAATTGCCTCTCCCAGTTTTGTAGGGTTTTGACACTGACCCCAGTAAGCTCCCATTTGGACTAGCACTGCGCTGAACACGGAGATGCCTGGAAACTTCAGTCAGCTTACAAAATAACAGTACAGTGGTACCTCAGGTTACAGACGCTTCAGGTGACAGACGCTTCAGGTTACAGACTCCGCTAACCCAGAAATAGTACCTTGGGTTAAGAACTTTGCTTCAGGATGAGAACAGAAATCGTGCTCCGGTGGCGCAGCGGCAGCGGGAGGCCCTATTAGCTAAAGTGGTGCTTCAGGTTAAGAACAGTTTCAGGTTAAGAACGGACCTCCAGAACGAATTAAGTACTTAACCCGAGGTACAACTGTAATATGAAATAAAAGTCCACACCTTGATTTCCTGACTGTCTCCTGACTATTGAACAATCTATGCCACAGATCTAATAAGAAGCACAGAAGCCGGAAAACAAGAAGCAAACCATGAGATTCAAATCTATGGGTTAAGCAAAGACACTCCAAATTACCCCTCTTTTCCTTCAAAGCACATTATGTTGCATGCCCTCAAGCCAGGCTGTTTTCCTTCCGAGTTACATTTCTCCCCAGATGGAAACATCTCAGAGAAAGGATGTGGTCTGTTTATCCCACTGTGTTGGGTCTGTCCTCCACCCCCACCCCCTTTCCAGAAAGCAATTTTTGTTCCCAGAGTCAAAAATAATTCTGCTGAATTCTCCCTCCCTCCTTCCACCCCCATTTTACTTTCTCTCCCCCCCTCCCTCTCCAGATCAGAGGTGCTGCTTCCTCCAGGGCAGGGCGAGTGTTGGGAAGATTGAGGGGACCAGGTGGGGCTGGGGAACTGGGGAACTGGCCATGCAATGGAAGAGCTTGGGGGGGTTCCAACTTGGCGCAAAAGGAGAAGGGGGCTCTGGCCAGCAAAATGGCACATCTTTCATGCTTGCACATGTCCAGGAAGCTCCGGGTGGAGTGGGGAGTGTTCTTCCAGTTTGCATGACCCAGTTAATCCCCAGTAGTTTATTTAGATATTTATTTACAGATTTCTCAAATGTAGGCTCTAGGTGGGTGTCCTCACGTGATTTCCATGAAGGAATTGTCCTGGAAATGAATAATAATAATAATAATAATAATAATAATAATAATAATAATAATAAATTTTATTTATATCCCACCCTCCCCAGCCGAAGCTGGGCTCAGGGCGGCTAACAACAATAAAATAGTACGACATTCTAAAATCATTTCATTATAAAATTAATTCAGCTCAAATTGATGTGTTTGTGCTGGTGTCAAGTGATGTGGCTCTCTGCTCTCTCTCCTCTGCCAGGGGCGACCCCTTTGGAGACACCAGCCGTAAGAAAAGGCCAGCACAATCCAGATTACACCTCACCCCCTCCCCTTTCCTACATTTCTTAGGGGAGGAATGCTGAACTCAACCAGCAAGTCACACAAGAGACTCAGCTCTACAGCTGCAAATAGAATGTTTTAAGTGCAATATGAAGTCAGGGGTGCCTGGCATGCTCTGGTCCATGGGGTCACGAAGAGTCGGACACAACTAAGCAACAACAAAGTGCAACATACAATGTGACACTAGATGGCAATGGTGAGCCTTATGGAAAATTCAATGTATTTTTTAAAAACACTTTTTTTAAAAAAGCATTTTCAGAACTTTTTAAAATATTTGTGTAGATTCCACCAGGGAAGGAGAATCCTGGAAAGAAACGAGAGGCAGGACTATTGAAATATCTGAAGGGCTGTCAGATGGAAGGTGGAGCAAGCCTGCTTTCTGCTGCTCCAGAGGAGAAGACACAGATTCAAATGGCCAGAAAGAAGATTTGGACTAAGCCTTAGGAAGAACTTTCTGAGAGTAAGAGCTGTTTGACAGTGGAATGAACTCTCTCAGAAGGTGGTAGACTCTCCTCCCTTGGAGGCTTTTCAACCAAGGTCAGGCCGCCAACTGTCAGGGATGCTTTAGTTGTGATTGCTTCATTGCAGGGGGTTGGACTAGATAGCCTCTGGGGTTCCCTTCCAATACTACTATTCTATAATTCTATGAACCTCCTTGCTTTTTCCTAGGACCAGTCAAGGGTGTGGACAGTCAGGGACTGTCAGAGTAATAATCCCTGGAGCTCTAAAAAGCGCAGGTTGCCGCCATGTTGGTCCCTACAAAAAGGCCCTCTCCTCTTTTCTATCGGCCCACCCTCCCATCCAAAGTCCAGCTAAAATAGTGTGGTGGGTGCGTGGGGGTCAGTCTGGATGATGCCCTGAGTCCTCCCAGTTCTTGTGGTCCAGTAATCAGGGAGGAATCTAACAGAAGAAGAAGAAGAAGCGTTTGGATTTGATACCCCGTTTTATCACTACCCGAAGGAGTCTCAAAGCGGCTAACAATCTCCTTTCCCTTCCCCCCCCACAACAAACACTCTGTGAGGTGAGTGAGGCTGAGAGACTTCAGAGAAGTGTGACTGGCCCAAGGTGACCCAGCAGCTGCATGTGGAGGAGCGGAGACGCGAACCCGGTTCCCCAGATTACGAGTCCACCGCTCTTAACCACTACACCACAATGGCTCTCTGGTTCAGATGAGTTTCCTTGGAAGACAATGGCCTTAGTTGGCCACTTCAGTGTCCTCACCAGCATCCTCAAAGAATGAGCTAGCTTGCAAGAGCTACAAATAAGTGATGGTGCCATTGTGGCTAATGAATGGACCTTTCCTCCTCGCCCTCATCTAGCTGCTAGGCAGGAGGACAAGAGCTGCAGGAATTGTGTGTGAAGAAGCTGGAAGCAGGCTGGAAGCTGGAGACACAGAGACCTGCTTGCTTTGTGCTGGAGCCAAAGCTGTGACCAGTGGAGAAGCAAGACCTGTTGGGATGTTGATGCTGTGAGCCCCTCCACCTTAGACTCAGGTTATATAGATATATGTAAATAAAACCATAAATCCTAAAGACAACACAGTCTCTGCTGACCTTCAATCCAAGGAAACTGAAACCTGGAATGCCAGAATTATCTCACCTTTTGGAGATTGTGCGGGGTTGTAACAACAGGTTTCCTTCGAAGTGCCTCTGCAAATATGGGCAGCCTTGAGACCCCTTTCTTTTAACACAGGCAACCTTCTCCATTGGTTCCAGCCAGCAGACCCTAATGATCTGACATTGGTCACTTCCAAGCACGTTGGTTGTCCTTTTTAGAAAATAAAATAAACAGACTGTCAGCAACGTGTTCTAAACATCTTCAGGAAGTGTGTTTAGTTGCCAAGTGGAGCTGCTTGCATTCTGATCTGCCAAAAAAGAGAGATGAGAAATGGGGTTTGGGAGAGGAATTTTTCAAAGGGAAGCAGAACAGAATGTAAACTTCCTGACGTCCTGGCCAGGTAGAGTCAGTAAAGGCAAGCAAGCAGGGGTGCAGGAAGGGGGCGGGGGGCAGGCCACCCCAGGTTCCATCATGAAGGGGGGGTGACAAATTATCAATGAACAATTACTGCCCTACTAGGGCGGTTCATAGGGATGTGGGTGGCGCTGTGGGTTAAACGACAGAGCCTAGGACTTGCCGATCAGAAGGCCGGCGGTTCGAATCCCTGCGACAGGGTGAGCTCCTGTTGCTCAGTCCCTGCTCCTGCCAACCTAGCAGTTCGAAAGCACATCAAAGTGCAAGTAGATAAATAGGTACTGCTCCGGTGGTACCGTGCGCTGCTCTGGTTCGCCAGAAGCAGCTTCGTCATGCTGGCCACATGACCCAGAAGCTGTCTACGGACAAACTCCAGCTCCCTCGGCCAATAAAGTGAGAGGAGCGCCGCAACCCCTGAGTCGGCCACGACTGGACCTAATGGTCAGGGGTCCCTTTACCTTAGGGTGGTTCATAAAAAACTTTTTTTTGAAAATGCCTGCTCCAAAGGCCTTTTCTTACTACACTAGGGATTATATAGCTATATATGAAATTTCATGCATATCAGTTAATATCTTGACCCTCCTCCACAAAAATAGCTGTTTACTTGGCCGTTTTCCTATGTTGTGAAGGCTGAAATTTCAATTCAGTGGAGCACTTACTGTTCCCAACCCTAATCCTGTGGAAAGCCATTTAATTAGACTTTAATTTGATTTTGACATGTTTTTAGGAGGTTATTTAATTATTGTTTAATTTTATATCAATGTTATGTATCTGATGTTAACCGCCCTGAGCCCGACTTCGGCCGGGGAGGGCGGGATATAAATAAAAGTTTATTATTATTATTATTATTATTATTATTATTATTATTATTATTACTACTACTTATTGTTATTACTTTGTAAGAAAATATGAAATAAGGTAAAAACATTTTTGCAGGCAAAAAAAATAAATCAATGTGTGTGGGGGGTGACAAGAAATTTTCCTCACCGGGTACCACCTGACCTTCCTACGCCTCTTCAAGCAAGGCAATGTTGCACAGAAAAGGGGTTTGGGGGAGAACACACATTGCAGTTCTCACTCATGGTGGACCCACAGAGCAGAAGCAAATTTGGGAAATGAGGCTTCATTAGGAAAGGAACTGAGAAGAAAACTGCCAATATCATAATGCCATTATGCAAACCTATGGGGCAACCACATACAGAACACTGTGTACCGTTCCGGTTGCCTCGCCTCTGAAAAGGTTTTGTAGAGTTGGAAATGGTTCAGCAGTGGGCCCCAAATGATCAAGGGGCTGGAGTGAGTCTCTTGTGAAGGAAGGAAGGATTCAGCCTTTGGGACTTTTTAGTTTGAAACGAGGAAGAGGTGACATGACAGAAGTTTATAAAATTACACAAGGCATGGAGAAATTGCATGGAGGGGAGTTTTTCTCCCTCTCACATCACGCTGGAATTCATGGAACTCCGGTGAAGCTGAATGTTGGGAGTTTCAGGGCACATAAAAGAAAGTCTTTCTTCATGGAAACTATGGGGGCAGGGATGGACACCAAGCTGGGTGGCTTCAAAAGGGTATTGGACAAATTCATGGCGAAGAGGGGGCACTGATGAATATCGTCACTGGAAACCACAGGAGGGGAGCATATCCTCCAACTGTCCTGAAAATGCTGGGATCATCCCCAAAACTGTCTCGCAACCACAGCTTCTCATGGTGCCATGGGAAGTCCCAAGTTAGAGTGGTCCAACATGTGACCTTTGCTAAGTTCCAAAGGAGCATCCACAGTGGCCGTTGCTAAGGGCGGCCACACATTCGCCCTAACCCATCGTGCCAACCCACTGGGCTTCCCTTGCCACGTGTAACACAGGGGGGCCAGTGGTGGCAAGCTACCCCAACTCCCATTCACGTGTTTGTGTGCTTGCGAAGTAACATCCAAACAAAGCTCGTTGAACCAATGACAGGACAAATATACAGTTATCCCCACATCAGGATTGGCTAATCAATCTGAGCATTTGGTGAGGGCTGTCCAATAGGCTGTCTCTGGAGATGGGATTTATTCACTCCCACTGCTCCCTGACACCCACCAGCATCAAGGTTGGGCAGCCTGGCCTGAGATGTGATTGGCACCAGGGGTCTCAGCCTTCAGAATTGGCGACCAGTCACTGACGTCGCAGGGCAGGTTCTACAGGGGGGGAAGTGGAGGTTCTGCTTGGCTTGGTGCAGCCTGTCAGTCATAAGCTGGAGGCTGATGAGTTGGTGGCAGGTGGGAGGGAATGAGGAGAGGAGAGCTGAGGTGGAGAGGGCTGGGAGGTTGGGCAACCTTTTCTGTGCCCAGAAGAGAAGAAGAGAAGAAGAGTTTGGATTTGATATCCCGCCTTTCACTCCCTTTAAGGAATCTCAAAGCGGCTAACATTCTCCTTTCCCTTCCTCTGCGAGGTGAGTGGGGCTGAGAGACTTCAAAGAAGTGTGACTGGCCCAAGGTCACCCAGCAGCTGCATGTGGAGGAGCGGAGACGCGAACCCGGTTCCCCAGATTACGAGACTACCGCTTTTAACCACTACACCACACTGGCTCTCACTGCCCAGTGGGGCAGAGCCACAGTTAGGGGGTACGAAGGCGACAGGCTCAGCAGCTGTGGGCCCCATTTTGACCTTTTGACCATGGATCTGAGATTGATAGATTGATATAGTTAGAACTACAGTATATGAGCTAAAATCAGTACATCGCTGTCCTCTGGGGGCTGCATCATGGGTTGTGATGTGTCTACACCAGGCCATACTGTCCTCCCTCAGCTGTCCCTATTCTCTGGCCTGAGTCTCACTCCTGTGCTTATTTTTTTCCTGTGTTCTCATTTCCAGGATGCCTTGCCAAAAATGTTATTTGTGTGTTTGTTTGTTTTATTTGAAATATTTACCAGCCATCTTTTAGGGCAGTGTTTCCCAACCTTGGGCCTCCAGCTGTTTTTGAACTACAATTCCCACCATCCCTGACCACTGGTCTTGCTAGCTAGGGATGATGGGAGTTGTAGTCCAAAAACAGCTGGAGGCCCAAGGTTGGGAAACACTGTTTTAGGGCAACCTCCTTCTCGGCAGCTTCTGTATGGTACTGAAATAATTTTAAAAACCAGCACTATAACCTCTTAGGAAATCATCAAACGATTCCAAAAAATGAAACCGTAAAACTACCCGTCAAATGTACCTAATCAAACCAACATAATACTGTCAAAAAGCAGCAAAATCTTTAAAATCCTCCCAGCGGTTCTCAACCTGTGGGTCCCCAGATGTTGTTGGACTACAACTCCCATCATCCCTGAGCTCTGGCCTTGCTATCTAGGGTTGATGGGAGTTGTAGTTCAAAAACATCTGGGGACCCACAGGTTGAGAAAGGCTGCTTAGCCCATTAAAACCCTAGATATCTGGAGTTGTCACTATTGATGTTTTGTTTGTTTCTTAGGTTTACATGGAAACTTTTTCTCAAGGGAGCTCAAGGTGGTGATCTTTATGGTTCAGTGGGAATGTGAACTCTGAATTCCAGGTTCAACACTCTAATTGGCTCTCTTTTATGAATCATGATCCAGTCCCCTTCCCTGGGCTATAAAAGCTGGTGGGAAGATGCATCTTGTGCTCATCCATATAAATTAATGTGCACGAACAGCAAAGGGTGCCCTTTTGCGCACAGCCTGTCATTACACACCCTGAAGCCACCGGCAGTTGTTCGAACTGCTGATAGCAGTTGTTCTTGTTGTTCTAGTATATCTGCAACCTGATAAAGAGAGCACAGCAGAGGTTATATTTTCTGAGACTCCTCCGGAAAAACAATCTCTCAGAGGACCTGTTGATGGCATTTCACCATCGTGCAGTTGAGAGTGTATTAACTTATGGTCTGTGTGTGTGGTTTGGGAGCTGCATGGTCAGGGGAAAAACAATGCTGTCCAGGGTTGTAAAGACTGCGGAGAGAATCATTGGGTGCACTCTTCCCACCTTAGATCAAATCTATGCTGCCAGGTGCCATAAGAAAGCTGCAGAGATAGCGTAGGATAGTGCGCACCCCAGAAATTATCTCTTTCAGCTTCTGCCTTCTGGAAGAAAGGTACAGGGTTATAAAGACTAGGACTAGCCGCCTGAGAAACAGTTTCTATCCAAAGGCGATTTTGGATTTAAACGCAGTGTAAGGTAGTCTCTGTGGGAGTACGGTATATTGTATTTTAAAAATGGGGTATCAGAGTTTTTAGGGGGATAACCAGGCTGGGATAGCTGGGATAGCATGCCTGTGGGTTTTTGAATGTCCGATGTAGATTTTCAATTTCGTTGTTCTGTATGGGACAATGACAATAAAGATTATCGCATTGTATCGTAAGGAGCACCGAATCCTTGTTATCCCACAGGGCTGGTCATATCATTATTAGGCAGAGACAGCATCTTAAAAAGCAGAGACATCACCTTGCCAACAAAGGTCTGTATAGTTAAAGCCATGGTTTTCCCAGTAGTGATGTATGGAAGTGAGAGCTGGACCATAAAGAAGGCTGATCGCAGAAGAATGGATGCTTTTGAATTCTGGTGCTGGAGGAGACTCTTGAGAGTCCCATGGACTGCAAGAAGACCAAACCTCTCCATTCTGAAGGAAATCAGCCCTGAGTGCTCACTGGAAGGACAAATCCTGAAGCTGAGGCTCTGAGACTTTGGCCACCTCATGAGAAGAGAAGACTCCCTGGAAAAGACCCTGATGTTGGGAAAGATGGAGGGCACAAGGAGAAGGGGACGAGAGAGGACAAGATGGTGGGACAGTGTTCTCGAAGCTACCAGCATGAGTTTGACTAAACTGCGGGAGGCAGTGGAAGACAGGAGTGCCTGGTGTGCTCAGGTCCATGGGGTCACAAAGTCGGACACAACTAAATGACTAAACAACAACAACAACAAAGCGACCACCTCAGGCAGCAAATGATGGTGGTCGGGCGAGTGGCAATGAGCTTGGCAGGACAGGGCTGTCCTGTCCTGTACAGTGGGACCTTGGTTCTCAAACTTAATCCTTTCCGGAAGTCGGTTCCAGACCAAAGCGTTCCAAAACCAAGGTGCGCTTTCCCATAGAAAGTACAGTCGTACCTCTGGATACGTAATCTTTGGGTTACGGCCGCTCAATCACGCTGCGCACATGCGCAGAAGTGTGCCTCTGTTTACGTAATTTTCGGGGTGTGAACGGACCCCTGGAAAGAATTAAGTTTGTATCCGGAGGGTCCACTGTAATGCAAAATGGATTAATCCATTCCAGACTTTTAAAAACAACCCCTAAAATAGCAATTTAACATGGATTTTACTGTCTCTAACGAAACCCTTGATCCATAAAATGAAAGCAATAAACAATGCACTGCAGTCACACAAGCAATCAATCAGTACCTGAACTGGGTTCCACACAGTCACAAAAACAAACAAAAAAAGAGCCGCAAAAACGCAAAATACAGTGGTACCTCGGGTTAAGTACTTAATTCATTCTGGAGGTCCATTCTTACCCTGTTCTTAACCTGAAGCACCACTTTAGCTAATGGGGCCTCCCGCTGCCGCCGTGCCGCTGTTGCGCAATTTCTGTTCTCATCCTGAAGCAAAGTTCTTAACCCGAGGTAATATTTCTGGATTAGCGGAGTCTGTAACCTGAAGCGTCTGTAACCTGAAGCATCTGTAACCCGAGGTACCACTGTAAATAGCAAAAAAGGACAGACCTCAGGGTGGCACTCAAATAGGAAGTGTAACACTCAAAACGGAGTACGTCCGGCTTCCGAAAAAAGTTCCCCAAAAAACCAGAACAGTGTTTGGGTTCTAAGTTGTTTGAGTACCAAGACATCTGAGAACCAAGGTACCAGTGTATTAATTCAATGCATTCTTAGTAGCTGTTTGTGACTCTTAGTAACTGTTTGCGACCCACAATGCAACATCGAACTTTGATCGGTGCAGATGTTCAGCTCTTAACAACCCGAGTAATTGGCTGCTTTATAACTTCGCAGTTGAAAATGACGGTAGTCTTTCATTTTGTTTTTTAAAGTGGCTTTTAATTGAATAACTTCAGGCTGTGGTGCCCTTGGGTGGGGGTGGGGTGGGGGTGGTAGCAGGGCCAGCTTCCCTTTAATCCCCCAGTGTCCTCTCGGTGTTTGTCCTCTGAGCCCATTCTCACCATAAAGTTGTTTGTCTTCCCAGAGCACGGCTGGCTCATCTGGTAATAAATCTGTGCTGTGGGCCGGGAGATTGGGGGGGGGGTGCTGATGATGATAAACAGCTTGCCCAGAAGACCCAGAGAGGAAAAGCAGCCTTTGCCAAGACAGCAGCAGAAGCAGAAGCAGCAGCGTCATCAGTGGGGAAAGATGTGATTTACTGCCCAGAGCATCCTCTATCCTCGTGGGCCTTTGCACTGAAGTGGAGGCGGCCCCTGATTGGTTGGGCAGCCGCAACAGCTGGGCTCTTTTTCAGGATGCCAAATAAAAGGCATCCCCCCCCCTCCAGCCTGGGAAAACAACCGTTCTGGATCGCAAGCAGGATTCAATGCTTTTTCTAACGTGGGACGAGGCTCTGGCTATGGACTCTAACCGGACGGTCATGCAAGCTCAGTAAGTAGATAGGATAGCAAGCGCTATTCCTTCCTTGTATCATCTCCTCCCTTGCAGGTTTCTAAGCAGGGGTTGGGTGGCCTTCTGTAGGGGGCTCTTCAGCTGTGATTCCTGCCTTGCAGGGGGATTGGACTTGATGGCCCTTGTAGGTGTCCATTCCCCAGTGGGGTCCCTTCTATGCACAAATCGGCTTTCAATGAAGAAGAAGAAGAGTTTGGATTTGATATCCCGCTTTGTCACTACCCTAAGGAGTCTCAAAGCGGCTAACAATCTCTTTTCCCTTCCTCCCCCACAACAAACGCTCTGTGAGGTGAGTGGGGCTGAGAGACTTCAAAGAAGTGTGACTGGCCCAAGGTCACCCAGCAGCTGCAGGTGGAGGAGCAGGGAAGCGAACCCAGTTCACCAGATTACGAGTCCACTGCTCAGGTGCTGATGAGAGTTGGAGGGCACCCAGTCGGCAAAGGCTGGAAGATGATCCGATTGCCTTAAGGGGTAATGTGCTTTGTGGGGGGGGGGTGCAGGAATGGAGCAGAGCAAGGTCCAAGCTGAGCCCACCAGTATCACTTGCAGTGTGGTAGAAGATGCTGAGCCCCACTGACTTGACTGTGGGGCACAAAGTGTCTTGGGCTGGGGCAGTGCTAACTCCCCCCCAGGGGGGGCTGCTTGGCAGCCCTCACCACTGACTTCCCCCTATTGTATGTGCTGTGGGTTTACCCTGACCCTCTGCTTCCTGCCCTTTAACCTCAGAGATCAGTCAAGGGACCTGGATGCTCAAGACCGAACTGCACACCAGATCTTTTGGGAGATCTGTGATCCAGATATTCTTTTTAATGGAAACAGAGGGGAGGGGGCTGCAAATTTAATGGTGCCAGCATAGCTGTGCTGGGGGGAATGGAAACGTAACCCCTTGCCCTCTCCCCAGGTATTTCTTACTCACAAGGAAAGACATGCAGGAATCCTAACTCCTCTTTTAAAGCCACCTAGGTTGGTGGCCATCACAGCCTCCTGTGGAAGGGAAATTCATAGTTTAACTCTGCAATTCATGAAGAAGGACTTCCTCTTGATCCATGGTCTGGAAGCCAAGCCTGATGAGGAGCGGTTGAAGGATCTTGGTATGTTTAGCCTGGGAAAGAGGAGACTGAGAGGAGATAGGAGAGCCATCTTTGAATATCTCAAAGGCTGTCCCATGGGAGAGGGAACAAGCTTGTTTTCTCCTGCTCTGGAGGGCAGGACTCGAACCCATGGCTTCAAGTTACAAGAAAGGAGATTCCGACTAAACATATGGAAAAACTTCTTGACAGTATGAGCTGTTCAACCGTGGAACGGGCTTCCTTGGAAGGCGGTGGGCTCTCCTTCCCTGGAGGTCTTTAAGCAGAGGTTGGATGGGCATCAGTCCTGGATGCTGTAGCTGAGATTCTTGCCTTGAGGTCCCTTCCAACTCTAGGGTTCTATGATTCTCTCATTTGCCCCTTCTTTTTAACTTTTATCAGTTACTGCCCATAACTTTCAGTCCCCATTCCCAATTCTAAATCCCCTGACAGTGGTCATAAATGCTTTGTTTCAAAGGCAACTTGCAACCCAGCACCGGTCCAGCCTGCCTCTCGTGTGTTGTTAGATGAATGGAAACAGAAACATGGGTGTGCTTTGCATTTAAAGTTAGCCATGCAAATGAGCAGCTCGTCTGCTGCCATAATTAGTGCCCAAAGGAAAGCCGGTGCGAGTTTGTTAAATGCAGGGTTCCCAGAGAAGGACGCCCAAAACGGTACAGGGATCAGTTCCAGTGATTTATTAGAAGGAAGCCTGCAAAGTAAACAGCAAGCATTTGTTGCGACTGCCGCACCCGGGCAAGCTTGTCATGCAGAGGCAGACTTAGGGGAGTGAGACCAATTTGCCCGCACAGGGGGCTGAGATGAGAGGGTTCTTCAGGGGGCGGGGTATAAATAATAAAATTATTAAAATGGTTGTGGTGAACAATGGAAGGGGAGAGGCTTGGAAGTACCAAATTTTGGCATCACAGAGGGCGCCACTGAAATTTTAAAGCCCCCAAACCGCCACTGATGTTATGCATTATAAAGATTAAAAAGAACAAAACGAATTGGACTCCTTGGCAGGTTTTGAATAAACATACACAAATTTATTTGTTAACATAATAGATGGATAGTTTAGAGATCTTTACTTTTTTACAATACGCAGAGAACAATATGTGTTGATAAATCAGAGAGAGGAGCGGAGGGAAGTCGTAGGGGAGGGAGAGGTTGTTGTGGGGGGGTGGGAAATGGGGGGAATATAATTGTTAAAATAATTTGTTATGTGAAAATAATCAATAAAAATTCTAAAAAATAATATTAATAATAATAATAAAATGCATTATACAGCCGTATCTTGGATCCCGAACGCCTTGTGAGTCGAACGTTTTGGCTCCCGAATGCCACAAACCCAGAAGTGATTGTTCTGGTTTGCGAATGTTCTTTAGAACCCGAACATCCCAAGCGACTGTGACGATTGGCTGCAGGAGCTTTCTGCAGCCAATCGGAAGCTGCGCCCAGCGACGCGGACTTATAAAAAATATTGGGGGGGCCCGGGAAAGCTCATGAATAATAAATAAGCTCATGAATATGCAAATAAAGTGGCGCCGCCTCCTCGTGAGCGAATAGGGGAGAGCGTGCTGCGCCTATTAATCAGCTCCAAAGGAAATTGGGTGGAGCTTTTGCTCGGGAGGGAGGGCAGGAGGCATGCAGCCCGCCCCCCCTGTGCATTTTGGGCTGGGGGAGGGGCGGCGATGGCGCTCTGCTGGAGGGGCGCCGGAGATTATTGGGGGGGCGGAGCCCCCCCAAACGAATTTTTGAGGGGGCTCGGGCCCCCTCAAGCCCCATGGAGTCGGCGCCTATGGCTGCGCCTTAGTTTCTGAACATTTTGGAAGTCAAATGAACTTCCGGAATGGATTCCGTTCGACTTCTGCGGTATGACTGTACAGTGGTACCTCGGGTTAAGTACTTAATTCGTTCCGGAGGTCCATTCTTAACCTGAAAGTGTTCTTAACCTGAAGCACCACTTTAGCTAATAGGGCCTCCCGCTGCCGCTGCGCCACCGGAGCACGATTTCTGTTCTCATCCTGAAGCAAAGTTCTTAACCCAAGGTACTATTTCTGGGTTAGCGGAATCGGTGACCTGAAGCGTATGTAACCTGAAGCGTATGTAACCCGAGGTACCACTGTATACAGAAAGCGTCATATATCAGTTGGGCCAGAAACTTCTGTCAGTCCCAAGGCGAAAGGTCAAGCGTCCCATAGTCACAGATGCAAAGCATCAAAGCAAGCCAATTAGCACATATCAAAGTAGTAAATGCCGATTAGTGTTGTTTTGACTGCCACTTTGGAGTTTACAAGCCTTTCGGAACATTTTCCCTGTTGAGTTTTTCCCATGTTGTCAAGCCCCATCTGCCCCTCGCTTCCCTCCATGTGCAGAAGCTGCCTTCTTGAGTGTCCGGACCCACAAACGGTCTTGTCCGGTCCATCTGCCAGAGCCGTTCTTTGCAGGCAAGGGAGGCCCCTAACTCACAAAGGGCATGAGACCCATTCAGCTCCCCTCACCTGGTTTTGCCAGCCAGCCAAAGCCATTCCTGGGATTGTGGCCGCTGTCGCATGCTGACCTCTTCTAGGAACCCACAGGAACAGTTCCTCCCATCTACAGTACCAGAAAGCCAAACACGGCGATGGCTGCCCTTTTCTTGTGTTTGCAACCAGATTTCCAATTAACCTGTGTCAGAGAAAGCAATGTCAATAAATCCCTGGAGGCAGATGTCAATTTATGGAAAGTGGGGAGTGTGCACCACAAAACAGCAACTTCCTCTTCATATCCTGTTTCTTATCTTTCTGCCTGCGGCACCCATTACATAATCCGTACTAAAAGCTTATTATCACATGAATCCGGAACGAAGCAACTGCTGGCAACGTTCTGCACAATACAGGAGGACTTCTTGGCCTGTTCATTGGGGCAAAGGGGGGGCATAGCTCAGTGGCAGAGGAACTGCCTTGCCTGCAGAAGTTCCCAGGTTCAATTTCTGGCGCCTCTAGGTAGGTCTGGGAGAGGCTCTAAAATCCTGCAGAGTCTTTGCAACCAGTCAGTGCTGGGTTAAATAGACCAGTGGTCTATTCAGTATAAGGCAGCTCCTTTGTCTCTGGGGTCCTTCCTATGTGGCCCATTGTTCTTGTTTAGTTGTTTAGTCGTGTCCGACTCTTCGTGACCCCCTGGACCAGAGCACGCCAGGCACTCCTGTCTTCCACTGCCTCCCTCATGCTGGTAGCTTCGAGAACACTGTCCCACCATCTCGTCCTCTGTCGTCCCCTTCTCCTTGTGCCCTCCATCTTTCCCAACATCAGGGTCTTTTCCAGGGAGTCTTCTCTTCTCATGAGGTGGCCAAAGTATTGGAGATCAGCTTCAGGATCTGTCCTTCCAGTGAGCACTCAGGGCTGATTTCCTTCAGAATGGATACGTTTGATCTTCTTGCAGTCCATGGGACTCTCAAGAGTCTCCTCCAGCACCAGAATTCAAAAGCATCCATTCTTCAGCGATCAGCCTTCTTTATGGTCCAGCTTTCACTTCCATACATCACTACTGGGAAAACCATGACTTTAACTATACGGACCTTTGTTGGCAAGGTGATGTCTCTGCTTTATGTGGCCCATTAGCCAGTGTTTGATTTGCTGCATTCCAGCCTTGCAAGGGGGTTGGACTAGATGACCCGTGGTGTCCCTTCCAACTCTACAATTCTATGTTTCTTCAGATTTATTTTTTATTTTGCCAAAGTAATAATAAATAAATAAATAAATAAGAATAAAAATGTGCACCCCACCTCCGGGAGCCTTCCGTTGTAACTATCCAACTTCCCAAAACTTCAACGCCTCTTGCGATGGTTTGACCCTTTTCCGTTTTAACTGTACAAATTCTACAAACACCCTCCATATCTCCTCAAAATCATTTCTTCCGCATATTCCCCATCTCACATTAATAGAACATGCTAATTTATCATGAATAGCTATATCCCACAACTCTTTGTACCATTCTTCCATTTTATAGTCACCCTGCCCCTTCCACTTCCTAGCTATAATAACTTATGTCAATAAATCTGTGAGCAAGACCTTCATAGCCTGTGAACCTTCCACCCCATCATAATTTTTAAATGCTTTATTAATTTTTGCAAAAACAAAATTGACAAAAGAATCCAAAATCAATACATATTACAAAAAGGAGGGGAAATAGATTCATACGTAACAGATTCCATTATGACTTCCGATCATCCCAACGTGTTTCCTGGGGTGCATTTTTGACTGCCCACTTTCCATTGTCTCTCACAGATTGTCTCAATTGTTTTGATTTAGTAAATTTTACACCCCATCGTAAATTGATAATAATGGTATCTCTGGACTTACGGTTAGCTTTAACCCAGTGATTTCTGTTATCTCCTTAAACACTCTTTGCCAAAAAAATAATAATTGTACATATATGCACCTCCACCACATGTGAACGTAAGTCCCGGTTTCCGGGCATCCCCTCCAGCATAACACCAAATATTCCTTGTTTATTTGATTTAATCTGACTGGCGTTAAATACCATGTCCAAACTAACTCCTAATAATTTTCTGTTAATTCTATGCTTCTACAATTCCTGGAGATCACACAGTAATACGGAGCTGGTTTCCTTTCAATTCCAGATCATGACGCAGCGCCCAAGGCAGGATGGAACCTCCCGAGCCAGACGCTCCCAACGCCTCCTTCTACCAGCCTTCCGTGCTCCTCCTGACGGGCATCCCTGGAATGAGCAGGAGCCACCATAGACTCGTCTCCATCCCCTTCTGCTTGCTTTACCTTGTGGCCCTCTTGGGGAACTGCATCATCCTGTTCATCATTGGCAGAACGACCAGTCTCCATGAGCCCATGTATTACTTCCTCTCCATGTTGGCCCTCATGGACCTGGGCCTGGTCCTGTGCACCCTCCCGACCACGCTAGGCATCTTCTGGTTCGATGTCAGGGCGATTGGCTTTGATGCCTGCCTCACCCAGATGTATTTCATCCATGTCGTCTCCATGCTGGAATCCTCAGTGCTGCTGGCCATGGCCTTTGACCGCTTTGTGGCCATCTCACGCCCCCTGAGGTACAAAGCCATCTTGACCAAGCCAACCATTGTCAAGATAGGCCTGGCCATGTTGCTGAGGGCAGCCGTCTCCCTGCTCCCGATCCCTTTTCTGCTCAGGAGGCTGACGTACTGCAGCGACAACAGCCTCTCCCACTCCTTTTGCTTGCATCCTGACATCATGAAGCTGGCCTGCAAAGACGTTGACATCAGCGTCAACGTTCTGTACGGTTTAATCATCATTCTTTCAACTGCTGGCATAGATTCGCTCCTCATTGTGCTGTCTTATTTCCTGATCATCAAGACTGTCATCAAGGTGGGTCCCAAGGGGAAGTGCCTGAAGGCTTTGAATACCTGCGTCTCTCACATCTGTGCGGTCCTCATTTTTTTCATCCCCATGATTGGCCTATCCATCATCCATCGATTTGGCAATGGTGTGGACCCGCTTGTAAAAGCCATGGTTGCCTACGTCTACCTGATCGTGCCCCCCGCTTTGAACCCTATCATTTACAGTATTAAATCCAAGCAGATCCGGAAAGCCATCTGGAAGCTGTTGCTTTGGAAGACGGTCCCTCTTTGAAATGGAGCGGAGAGGTCAAGAGGTAATTCAGTTCATTTCAGCCGTTGTGAAACTAGCCATTTTGCAGTTCCCTGGACAGTTTTGTACCCTGTGGAGCAGCCTGCACCAATTTTGCAAAGGAAACCAGCACAAATGATTGACAACTCCGCCCATTTGCAAAAATAGCTGAAGCAAATCGGAAGATCAGAACGTGTCACTGTGAAGCTGGCACCGTCTTCCACCTGTAGGGCTCTCACTGGGAATATGGAGCAAGCTTGTTTTCTGTTGCTCCACAGGGGAGGACAAGGACCCACAGATCCAAATGACAAGAAAGACTCCGACTAAACACTAGGAAGAACTTTCTGATGCTAAGAGCCATTCAACAGTGGAACAGACTCCCTCAGAAGGTGGTGGACTCTTGTTCCTTGCAGGTTTTTAAGCAGAGGTTGGATAGTTGTCTGTCGTGGATGCTGTAGCTGTGATTCCTGCATTGCAGCGGGCTGGACTAGATGACCCCTGGGGTCCATTCCAACTCTGCAATTCTACGATTCCATGATTCTGTGAAGCATACCTTCAATTCAACACCAAACTGTAGCAGTCGCAATGCTTCTCACTTAGGTGCATCAAGGCAGTTTTTCTGTTTTGCATTTAGGTTCTGATTTATGTCTTGGGAAGTGAAAAATGTGGCAAACTTTGTATTTCGGGTAGATTAAACCAATTAATCTTTGGCTGTGTCTCACACAATGCTTTGGAACACACTTTTACTGTACTGCCAAGGCCAAGATTTTCAAAGGGGTCTTGGAACATTTCTCTGGAGCCAGCCCAACCCAGAGATAAGGGAACAAATCACAAAAGGGAGAGAAAACACCGTGTCAGGGAAATCTGCTTCCTGGTCCATAAAGCAAGGTGTCTCTAGGTCAGATCATCACACACCTGCATAGACAAGTGAAGTCTGGCTCACATAAGAGGCGACATGGCTCACAGCCCACAACTGGCCACGTCACTGCTATTTCCTGTGTTGTCATCAGTAGGTCAAGTACCACCTTTTCCTGTTGCCTAGAGTGGACATCCAGGGGAACGTGGCTCCAAACAGGGAGGATTTCTTGCAGTACCTGTTGGGAGCAACTTCCTTCTGACTATGACCAGGTCGATGGGCGTGACCCTACCTGGTGCAAATAAAAGGGCCAGGCACATGGCTATCTCCCTCTTACCTGCTTCTCCCTTTCGTCCTTCTGGATCTCCACTGCTCCTGGCTCTTAGCCAGCGCATGGCTCATCCTTTACAAAGGATGGAGCCCACAAGTAGCAAGTCTGAGATTTAGCACAGACTTCATTTTCTCTACAGATGAAACTGTATGAAGCCTGCCTTCAGATTACGGCTTGTTATTTTCAAGAAGTCTGTGTTGTGTTATTCTTATTTTAAGAGGGAAAGAAAGGGGAAATTTACCAGGAAGAATTCACTTTGCACAAGGCAGACTGGATTGCTTAATTAAAAGATTCTAATGAGTCATCAACTGCTTCCAACAAGTTTGAAATATACTCGGAGTCCTGTCGTGATTTCATGCTCTTTATTGCAGCTTGTAAAACAGTGATTGAATTGCCCCCCCCCAAAAAAAACCTCAGGCTTTTATATACATTATTTACCCAATGAGTCCCATCTGTTTGGCTGATTCTGCTTCCCTCCTGGAGCCTGATTGGTGTTTTCTTGCAGGCCAATCATTTGTTGCATTCTAGGATCCTACCAGCCTAATAGGCTGATTAACTTCTTCCTGGAGCCTGATTGGTGTTTTCCTGCAGGCCAATCAGTTGTTACATTCTAGGATCCTACCAGCCTAATAGGCTGGTTAACTTCTTCCTGGAGCCTGATTGGTCTTCTCCTGCAAGCCAATCAGTTGTTGCATTCTAGGATCCTGCTTGCCTATTGTTCTAGGATCCAAGCTTAGTACCTAACAAAGTTGCAAGGGAATGTTGCAAGGGAACTAGCATGAGTGAGGAGGGATCATATCAAAACAATAAACCCTCTCCTACCTTCCTAAACGTTCCCACACAATGAGTCAGTGGGACTGCTTCCTCTTGCCTTGGATGGAAGAGGCTGGGACCCCTGAAGACCCCTGAGTATCTTGGAGGGGGTCCACTGGAGAACTCTCCTCATCCACTTTTATATAACCAGGGAAAGGGTCTGGGTCGTGAGTAACAGAGAGCCTGTGTGGGGCCATGGTGAGAGTATTGACCCTGGGAAATCAGGGCTCACATCCCCACCAAGACATGAAGCCCATCAAGGTGTCACACACACACACACACACACACACACACACACACACACTGCCTCACAGGGTTGTTGAGGGAATAAGATGTGGAAGGGGAGAACCATGGACACCACCTGGAAGAAAAGTTGGGATGTCAGCATATTAAACAAACAAAACATAATGAGTGACAACTCCAGATAACAAGAGTTGTAATGAGCCACGAGATTTTTAAGGCTTTGCTGGTTTGCGACAGTATTATGTTGGTTTGATTAGGTCTGTTCTGACGGGTATTTTTATAGTTTCATTTTCTAAGTGGTATGTTGCTTTTAATAAATCATTTTAGCAAGGTATGTTTGGGCACATTTGCTTTTAATTGTAAATGGAATGCAATTGTTCTCCCATCCCTAAGTGTGGGTTGCTGTTGTTGTTGTTAAAATGTGTTTTATTGAAGTAAACCAAACCAATCAATACAATAAAAATAACAGAAGTGCGAGAAAGCAGTGCAGTACGTATATCGTAAAGACACTTACTATTAGGTTGGCCAAGTCCTTAAATCCTTTAGGAAAGCCAAATTTCGCATTGTTCTTCAGAGAGGGAGTTCTGTGTGTCTTCATTTGTTGCATATAAGATAAAATCCCACCAGACAGAATGGGACTTGTACAGGGTCCTCTGAGTCTCTGGCAGCAAGTAATTTATAAGTTATTTTTTCAGCTAATGCTGAAATCCACATATTTCTATACCAAAGTGAAATCTGGAAATCATGTAAGGTTTTCAGTGGTGGGTAGAGGTTTGGGTGTTGGACTCTATGACCTGGGGGACCAGGGTTCGAATCCCCACCCAGCCATGAAGCTCCCTGGGGTGACCTTGGGGAGAAAAATGTGGAAAATAAACGGAATAACTGAAATAAATAAGATTTTCTATTTTGGAGCAACGGAGGTTGTGGCAGCCGCTAGCCTCTTGGTCAAGAGTTCATGAGAGCTGACAAAGTGGCAAAACTGATTGGGAGAAACAGAAATCAAGAAGACAAGAAATTTAACGAAGAATGGAAAAAAATTATAATGAACTTGAAGAACACTGTAAAAATTTTAAAACGTTAGCAGGATTGACATAACACTTGTAATATAACAATGTTATGGTTAAAATTGGATTTAAACGAAAATTTGATAAATATTATAAGATGCAGTGGAAAAAAAATTTACAATGGAAACCGTGGGGGGGGGGGAGAGGGAGGTCCAGGGATTCAGGCGATCCTATATATGTATAACATTGATTATATTTGAATGTAAGTGATATTTGTAAAAACTGAAAATAAAATTCTTTTTAAAAAGAGTTCATGAGAGCTGAAACTTTTCAATTGATTGTCCCACAGCTTGGGCAAAAAAAAAAGCAGTGGTGATGTTGGAATGGGATGCTTGAGTGAAATTAAAACACCTGTCCGCTGCTGGCGCCAGAGACCATCACATTGTAGCTCTTCTCCACATTGTAGCTCTTTCCACACTCTCGTTAAGAATTTCAGAAACCGATTTGGCTTCCACAATCATACCACAGAAGGAATTGACTGGATCTGTTCTAATGCGTTTGTGTTGTGTTGTGTTTGTGTGTGTAAGAGAAAGAAAAGTCGCAGACTATTTCTCCCATCGTGACACATGTGGAAATGCTATAGGGCTGCAATTTTCAGCAGACTTGCAAGAGGGTAAACCCCATAGATGGCGATCCTTACTTCCATGTGAACATGCATACAATACTATTGTACATCTTTAGAAAATGAAACAGAGGGGGGAGGAAATAAACAGTAAAAGAAACATACTTCGGAGACCTCAAATATCCACCTACTGTATATATGAAAAACGTGTTTTAATATGGCTTTTACAGTAAAAGAGACAACATTTTGTTACACGCCACCCCGATCTCTGAGTGGTGAGAGAATCCGGGGGGTTCCAGGTATTGGCTGTGTCCTAGATGGCTTCTCTCATGTGCCCCCCCCTTGTTTCAACTCTTTCTATGGGGCAGTTCAGTAGAGCTTGTTCAACAGAACCAGAGAAAAGTTCACAATGTTCAGGTATGGCTGTTCTGGAAGCATTGATTCCAGGCCGAGCTCCATGCTTTCTCCTATGGGCCTTCTGTGGTTCTTGTTGGCCACCAGGGAGTGATCCGTGTTGCAGTTGGCGCTGTGGGAGCTCCATGTGACATAACCACAGCTCAGTGCTGATCTCCTGGTGACAATCAAGGCCAGCTGGTGACAGTGGCCTCATCTTGGGTGTCTCCAGGACACTCCATGGGATTGTTTTTTAAAGAATAAAAAAATTCCATTTCCCGATTTTACATCATCGAAATATCTTTTTATTCAATAAAGTTGATATACCCAATATTGAAATCGACCAGCCTCCTGCCCTTTCTGTGGTTGCTTGTATTATATCCTTCCCTTTGCATATCCAAGCTAAACCTAATCGTGTTTTGTCCAATGCAATCCTATTTAAAATATTTCACTGCACGTTTTTATGTCGGCTCTGCTAATGATTTAAGTCGTTTACAGTACTGCTTTAATAATAATAATAATAATAATAATAATAATAATAATAATTTATTATTTATACCCCGCCCATCTGGCTGGGCCTCCCCAGCCACTCTGGGCGGCTTCCATAAAAACCAAAAATACAGTAAAATATCACACGTTAAAAACTTCCCTGAACAGGGCTGCCTTAAGATGTCTTCTGAATGTCAGGTAGTTGTTTATCTCTTTGACATCTGCTGGAAGGGCGTTCCACAGGGCGGGCGCCACTACCGAGAAGGCCCTCTGCCTGGTTCCCTGTAGCTTTGCTTCTCGCAATGAGGGAACCGCCAGAAGGCCCTCGGCGCTGGACCTCAGCGTCCGGGCAGAATGATGGGGGTGGAGACGCTCCTTCAGGTATACTGGACCGAGGCCGTTTAGGGCTTTAAAGGTCAGCACCAACACTTTGAATTGTGCTCGGAAATGTACTGGGAGCCAATGTAGGTCTTTCAAGACCGGTGTTATATGGTCTCGGCGGCCGCCCCCAGTCACCAGTCTAGCTGCTGCATTCTGGATTAGTTGTAGTTTCCGAGTCACCTTCAAAGGTAGCCCCACGTAGAGTGCATTGCAGTAGTCCAAGCGGGAGATAACCAGAGCATGCACCACTCTGGCGAGACAGTCCGCAGGCAGATAGGGTCTCAGCCTACGTACCAGATGGAGCTGGTAAACAGCTGCCCTGGACACAGATTTGACCTGTGCCTCCATGGACAGCTGTGAGTCCAAAATGACTCCCAGGCTGCGCACCTGGTCCTTCAGGGGCACAGTTACCCCATTCAGGACCAGGGAATCCTCCACACCTGCCCGCCTCCTGTCCCCCAAAAACAGTACTTCTGTCTTGTCAGGATTCAACCTCAATCTGTTAGCCGCCATCCATCCTCCAACCGCCTCCAGACACTCACACAGGACCTTCACCGCCCTCACTGGTTCTGATTTAAAAGAGAGGTAGAGCTGGGTATCATCCGCATACTGATGAACACCCAGCCCAAATCTCCTGATGATCTCTCCCGCGGCTGCATGTAAATGTTGAAAAGCATGGGGGAGAGGACAGAACCCTGAGGCACCCCACAAGTGAGAGCCCAGGGGTCTGAACACTCATCCCCCCCCACCACTTTCTGAACACGGCCCAGGAGGAAGGAGCGGAACCACTGTATGACAGTGCCCCCAGCTCCCAGCCCCTCAAGACGGTCCAGAAGGATGTTATGGTCGATGGTGTCAAAGGCCGCTGAGAGATCCAGCAGAACTAGGAAACAGCTCTCACCTTTGTCCCTAGCCCGCCGGAGATCATCAACCAGTGCGACCAAGGCAGTTTCAGTCCCATGATGAGGCCTGAATCCCGACTGGAAGGGATCCAAATGGTCCGCTTCTTCCAGGCGTGCCTGGAGTTGTTCGGCAACGTTCAGTAAATGATCTCTATGCAAAATGGAAAAGGGACACTCTGTGCGTTGCCTTGGTAGAGAGCAATGTGTCCCTAGGCCTCGGAGGAACATTTTAGAGAAGTTATAAACACGCCTTGTTCTTCCTGCTCATTGCTTGAGTGTGTGTGATATGGACACAAAGCGGGGGGGGACACGCGAACCACGGAGCCCCAGGCAAACACCTATTCCTGATCTTTCCCGATTACAAACCCCACCAGAGAGGAAGTCCTAGCGCTGTAGCAGAGCCAGACACCGCGGGGGACCTCAGTTCTCCATGGGAGGCCAGTCGGGGTCATCAGCATTTGACAGCTGGCCAATCAGCGATTGCAAAACAGCGCCCTGAACAGGCGAAGGCGAGCACTGCAACTGCGAGAAAAGGAGCTCCGGAGAAGCGTGCGACCCCCTGCTGAGAGAAGAGCGAAAGTGTCGATTCCAAGCGGATACAATGTATCTGGTCTTGGCCCAATGTTAGCCTAGCTGGAAACTCCAGAAGGAAAGGAAAGCAGGAGGCGTCCCCCAAAAAGCATCTCTGGAAGTGTGCAATGCGCGCCAGAGAGAAAAACGCAGAGGGGAGATCTGGGCACGCTGGGCTTTGCAAGGGTTAAAGAGAACTGAGCTGCCTTCCTAGAGAGGACAGGAAGCAAGAGGGGGCTGGTCCTCCAGCTCCAAGGTCCCTCCCTCCCCAGTCCTTTCCTGCAAGGAAGGGGGGTGTTGCTTTGGTGTCTCTCCTGCAAGGGCTGCCTCGCTGCCCCCTCCCGGGATCTGGTGAGTCTCCTCTCTCTCCCCAACGAGGGTGCAGTGGGGGGGCAGGGGGGGTCCCAGGGCTGCAGCAGGGGAGGGGGCCTGGGGGGCCTGATCTGGTCCTGCGGGGGGGGGACCCCAAGTCAGGGAGGAGAGGGTCCTGCCAGGGAGGGGCCAGGTCTGCCACGCTCTCCTTCCTGCAGATCAGAGGGTCCCAAACTCATTTGGCCCTCCGCTCCCCCCCCTTTCAGAAATGACCTCCCTTCTGTAAAGAAAGGAGTCCCTGGGACTTTACCTCTGTGTGACGTCGCTCAGCCTCATTGCACAACGGAGGAAACATCTGCAAATGGATTTCCAAAGCTGGAGGAGGAGGTGGACTAGCCCCCCCCCCAAAAAAAGGTGGGAGAGAAAGGCCGGGAATAAAGAGAGGGATCCCAGCCCAGAGTCTGGCTGCTGCATTGGGGACCAGTTTCCCAGTGTCTCCCAGGGCAGCTCCCCACGGAGGCCACGGCAGCCATCCCCTCGCACCCAGAGCAGGGCATCCCAGGACCACATCCTCTCTCTCCCAAAGGGATTGTTGCTGGAAATGGGCGCTGCTACTCCCTGAGCCTCCAGGGACCTTGGCATCAGTGGCTGTGTGTGTGTTAAGCTGTCTTAGAGAATAATAATATTAAATTGGCCGCCTAGATTTCGAGGGAGATGTCTTTGGCCCCACCCACTTGGCCCTCAGAGCAAAGAAAAAGGGACCCCACCCCAGGAGTCTGCCTTGAGAATGGCAGAGAGTCCAAGTGCAAGAAAAGGAGACAGAAGCAGGGGAATGGGGGTGGGGGGAGAGCAACTCCTGAGGACCCCCAGGTGAGGACCCCCACTAGAGCCAAGCATCCATTTTCCACAAGATACAAATGACTCCCTTGTCAGTCAGTTCTGACTTCATGCATTGACTGGAAGGCAGGAGAAACCAGGTTGATTCATCTCCCAGAAATCCCTTCAGTTGCCTCCACATTTTGCATTGCACTCTTCCTTCTAGGAGAGCTAGAGGCTGCTTTCTTCTTCTTCTTTTCTTCTTCTTCTTCTTCTTCTTCTTCTTCTTCTTCTTCTTCTTCTTCTTCTTCAGACAATAGCTCATGGTTTGGGCTGTAGTGCAGTCCAGCCCTGGTTCCCAGCAAGACTCATCCATGCTTGCTCAGGGAACCATTCCCCCCCTGTCCTACAAATTCTGTAACAGAACAATGTATTTGCTTTGTAGGATTTGCTAGAGCTTCTCATTTAGACGGACAGAACTTGGCAGAAGACCAAAGGGTTCCTTCCGATCTCTCAGAGGCTTCCTGAGAGCACAGATGGATGTGCGAGACTCAGCTGGCCCTGAAGCAGGAAGAGGCCATGCCATCCAATCTGGGAGCAGTGGGGGGTTCTGGGAAAACTCTGTGCAGAAGATCCTGGGTGAGGAGGACACCCTCCGCTCAGAGGTGCAGAGCCAGCAGTTGAGGCAGTTCTGCTGCCAGGAGGCCAAAGGACCCCGAGATGTTTGCAGCCGACTCTACCACCTTTGCCATCAGTGGCTGAAGCCAGAAAGGCACACAAAAGCTGAGGTGCTGGACCTGGTGATTCTGGAGCAGTTCCTGGCTGTCCTTCCCCTGGAGATGGAGAGCTGGGTGAGGGACTGTGGAGCGGAGACCAGTTCGCAGGCGGTGGCCCTGGCTGAAGGTTTCCTCCTGAGTCAGGCAGAGGAGAGAAAGCAGGAACAGAGAAAGCAGGTGAGAGAGACTTTCCTCTGGATACTCCCAAGGGGCTCCAAACAGGACAGAGAACATCCCATAATGCTCTACTGATGGCCCTTCCTTTTTCTGGGAAGGCATCCATGGAATGAGATCTCTCACCCTTAATTTTTTTGTCTTTGTCATTCTCTTCCTAATATTTTTTGCCATTCATTCTCTCTTTTGAATCCTTGTTGCTTTTTCAGGAAAAGGATCATTGTGGAAAAATGGACCTGGATTCCTGTGAGGCAGAGAGGCCTTTTTTGGATACAGGAGAGAGGCCACTGGGTAAGGAGGAAGGAGTATTTTTCTGTTGGTTTTTCAACTAATCTGTGGATTCTTTTCATCTTGGTTTCTTTTTTGGGGGGGGGGGACGACAGTGTTGAGAATTCCATTCCTCCCGTGCTGCAGATGTGTGGGATTGTTACATGTCACATGTCTACTTATATTCCAGCACTGATTATTGGGTCTTGTGAGCAGAAAGGGAGATACGCTGTTTCCGCTCTGTATTGCTTTTGCAGTCCTCTCTCCGAGGAAGAAAGACAGAGAGAGAAGCCATGTTTTTCTTTGTTCTGTTAGGTTTGTTTAGGCTTAGATGTTCCTCCTCAAGGCTAAGCTTCTGTTTGAACTCTGCTAGTCGTGTGCTCATGTCCCTGGAGTTGAGCCACATCTGCGTGACGGCAGACCAGAGTGATGGATCCGGGGCAACGCTGCATTGCGGGGGAGGTAGCAGCCTCGGCATTATCACCCAACAGACAGTTGGGATCAAGGGTCCAGAGGAAGGGAGATGTATTTTTGCACAACTAACTTATGAAATGGGCGCAAATGTCCAAATGCTCTCAGCAGGTGAGGCTTTCTCAAAGGCCCATCTGTAGTTAGAGATGCCCTGTTTCACCTGTGAGAGAAGCAGGCACTCCTGGCGTCCTGCTTACCTTTTTCCTTTTGCAGGTGACAGAAGGATGCCAGCAAGACCTCCTGATCCGCCTTTTCATGGGGGCAGAAGGGAAGCAGCGGCTGTGGAACAAGATCAGGTCAGGGGAAGCTGCTTTGTGGGGACAGAGGCCGAGGGATGGAGCAATGTCATGGACTGGTTGGGCACAGAGGAATGGTGGGAGGAAGCAGCCGGGGAACCAGGAAGGGAAGAAATCTTAGAACCCAAGGAGTGGAAGTGGAGGAAGGATGAGTGGTCAGTGGGAGAAGAGGGAGAAGCCTGGGAAGAGGAGGTGTCAGAAGCTGAAGGGAAAACAGGGCTTAGTGAGCTGGGAGACTCTGTGGCAGAATGCAGTCCAGAATCAGAGGCAGAAGAGGAAGGAGGCGAGTGGGAGGAGGGAGGTTGAGAGGCAGAGATGAGTCAGGAGAAGGAGGAGCCACCGGAGGCTCCCTCTCCTTCTGCCAGAAGCCGCCCTCCCTGCTTGTCTCTCAGAGCCAGGAGATGTCTGACATTGGAGGAGCAAAGGCAGGCTGCACACTGGCGCACTGTTCGATCACTTGCCAGAAACCCAAGAGAGGAGGGGACTTGGAAAGTTGTGGGGAGCCGGGGGTCTTAACTCTCTGCAACTGCTTTTGTGGAAGAAGGTGCTCATGGAATGAGCTGCTGTTCACAGCGGGCCTGAAACTCAGCCAAGCTTGTGAATATCATGTTCTTGCTAATAAAGTGTAAACTCCAGCTGTGAACTATGGGATTTCCTGACCTTATATCTCTGTGACACCAGCCTTCTGAATGTTGCCAGCAGGATTCATCTGTAGTTATAATAATAATAATAATAATAATAATAATAATTATTATTATTATTATTATTATTATTATTATTATTATTATTATTATTTATTATTTATACCCCGCCCATCTGGCTGGGCCTCCCCAGCCACTCTGGGCGGCTTCCATAAAAACCAAAAATACAGTAAAATATCACACGTTAAAAACTTCCCTGAACAGGGCTGCCTTAAGATGTCTTCTGAATGTCAGGTAGTTATCTCTTTGACATCTGCTGGAAGGGCGTTCCACAGGGCGGGCGCCACTACCGAGAAGGCCCTCTGCCTGGTTCCCTGTAGCTTTGCTTCTCGCAATGAGGGAACCGCCAGAAGGCCCTCGGCGCTGGACCTCAGCGTCCGGGCAGAATGATGGGGGTGGAGACGCTCCTTCAGGTATACTGGACCGAGGCCGTTTAGGGCTTTAAAGGTCAGCACCAACACTTTGAATTGTGCTCGGAAACGTACTGGGAGCCAATGTAGGTCTTTCAAGACCGGTGTTATATGGTCTTGGCGGCTGCCCCCAGTCACCAGTCTAGCTGCTGCATTCTGGATTAGTTGTAGTTTCCGAGTCACCTTCAAAGGTAGCCCCACGTAGAGCGCATTGCAGTAATCCAAGCGGGAGATAACCAGAGCATGCACCACTCTGGCGAGACAGTCCGCAGGCAGATAGGGTCTCAGCCTACATACCAGATGGAGCTGGTAAACAGCTGCCCTGGACACAGATTTAACCTGTGCCTCCATGGACAGCTGTGAGTCCAAAATGACTCCCAGGCTGCGCACCTGGTCCTTCAGGGGCACAGTTACCCCATTAAGGACCAGGGAATCCTCCACACCTGCCCGCCTCCTGTCCCCCAAAAACAGTACTTCTGTCTTGTCAGGATTCAACCTCAATCTGTTAACCGCCATCCATCCTCCAACCGCCTCCAGACACTCACACAGGACCTTCACCGCCCTCACTGGTTCTGATTTAAAAGAGAGGTAGAGCTGGGTATCATCCGCATACTGATGAACACCCAGCCCAAACCTCCTGATGATCTCTCCCAGCGGCTGCATGTAAATGTTGAAAAGCATGGGGGAGAGGACAGAACCCTGAGGCACCCCACAAGTGAGAGCCCAGGGGTCTGAACACTCATCCCCCCCCACCACTTTCTGAACACGGCCCAGGAGGAAGGAGCGGAACCACTGTATGACAGTGCCCCCAGCTCCCAGCCCCTCAAGACGGTCCAGAAGGATGTTATGGTCGATGGTATCAAACGCCGCTGAGAGATCCAGCAGAACTAGGAAACAGCTCTCACCTTTGTCTCTAGCCCGCCGGAGATCATCAACCAGTGCGACCAAGGCAGTTTCAGTCCCATGATGAGGCCTGAACCCCGACTGGAAGGGATCCAAATGGTCCGCTTCTTCCAGGCGTGCCTGGAGTTGTTCGGCAACCACTCGCTCAATCACCTTGCCCAAGAATGGAAGATTTGAGACTGGGCGATAGTTGGCCATCGTGGCCGCATCTAAAGATGGTTTTTTAGTTGCTGTTTTCATGGAATCCTAGAGTTGAAAGGGACCCCAAGGGTCACCAAGTCTAAACTCCTACATTGCAGGAGTCTCAGCTAGATCATCGAAGACAGATGGCCATCCAAACTAGGATTATTTTATTTCTAAATTGAACATTGAATGCTAAAATAGGCTTCTAAGCAGTGGACAGACGAGAACAAATAGTGGCCAGGATTCACCTAACCAGCCCTATTGTATGCAAAATGGGGCCTGCCCCCCATTCCTCCCCCTCTTCATGCCCCCATGAAGCCCTTGAATTTGGCTCTAGGGCATTGGGAGGGAACCTCCCCAGAACAACTCACGAGGAGAGGAGAAAGTGGATCCTTCCATCGGGGAAACTGGAATGCTTGCATAGGCAGAATGACTTGAAAAACACAAGGCGGAGTAACACCTATTTGCACAAGGATGAATACCCATACACAACTGAGATTTCTGTAGCAGATCATATTTCTGCTGTCTCAGAAGAGGACATTTCCTTTTTCTTTTAGGGCCCAGTGTGCTTTGAAGATGTTGCTGTTCGTTTCACGGACGAGGAGTGGGTGTTGCTGGATCCTGACCAGAGAGCTCTGCATAAGGATGTCATGGAGGAGAATCTTGGGATCATGGCCTCTCTTAGTAAGGCTCCTTGTGGGATCGTAATATCTGTATTGAAATTCAAAACTCATCTCTCTGAGATGAACCTAATATATTTTCACATAGCTCAGTATCTCCCCCTACAACACATGAGATTACAACACCCCCCAATAAACATCGAAGCGTAAATTACTCTTTTTCCTATGAATGTTTTTCCTCCAGTTGCAGCTTCTTAAACAATTGCCAGGTAAAATGCCATGTAAAATTACCATGTAAAATGTCAGCTTCAGAGTTGTTAGGAAAGATAAGTAGCTTCTGTCAGGTTTTGTTTTTGCTCCTGTAATTTTTTGGTTGACCAAAGAGACGACTGACTTTGGAGATGGGGGGATGCTATGACTGGACGAAACAAAATCCATCCCAGAGAAGAGCCAGGCTTATCAAATTTCACGTTCCCGTAAGTGTGTTAGATAATGGCATACAACAAAGGTTGACCTCACATCCAACTCCCTTCAGTTCTTCTTCCATCGCAAGCTTTAATTAGCATCGTTACATAATTGGGCGCTCTATTTGTTCCTGAGGCTCCAATCCCTTTTTGTCTCCATTACAGATTGTGATGAATTGGAAATCAAGAACAAGGGTGACCACGACAAAATCCCCAGAAAGGAGAAGCCACATAAAAATTTGGAGTGTGGAGAGAGCTGCAGTCAGAGCTCCCAGCTCACTTCCCATGAAGGAACTCATACAGGGGAGAAACCTGATCAGTGTGGAAAATGCATCCAGGCCTTTAGTAGAAGCACAGATCTACATTCACACCAGAAAATTCACAGTGGGGAGAAACAATTTAAATGTGAAGAGTGTGGAAAGAGCTTCATTCGCAGATCCTCTCTCACTTCCCATCAAATAACTCATACAGGGGAGAAACCTTATGAGTGTGGAGAATGCAGGAAGGGCTTTGCTAGAAACACAGATTTACGTTTACATCAGAGAATTCACAGTGGGGAGAAACCATATCAGTGTGTGGAATGTGGAAAGAGCTTCAGTACCAGCTCCTATCTCACTTCCCATCAGAGAATTCACAGTGGGGAGAAACCATATCAGTGCATGGAATGTGGAAAGAGTTTCACCTGGAAGAACACTCTCACTATCCATCAAATAATTCATACAGGGGAGGAACCCTATCACTGCTTGGAATGTGGGAAGAGCTTCAGTAAGAGCTCCTCTTTCACTTCACATCGAAGAATCCATACAGGAGAGAAACCTTATCAGTGTGTGGAATGTGGGAAGAGCTTCGGGAAGAAGGACAGTCTCACATCCCATCAAAGAATTCATACAGGGGAGAAACCCTATCAGTGTGTGGAATGTGGAAAAAGCTTCAATACAAGCTCCTCTCTCACTTCACATCAGAAAATTCATACAGGAGAGAAACCCCATCAGTGTTTGGCATGTGGAAAGAGCTTTAGTCACAGGAGCTCTCTCACTTCCCATCAAAGAGTTCATACGGGGGTGAAACCATATCAGTGTGTGGAGTGTGGAAAAAGCTTCAGTACGAGCTCCTCTCTCACTTCCCATCACTTAATTCATACAGAGGAGAAGCCATATCAGTGCTTGGATTGTGGAAAGACCTTCAGTCAGAAGGGCAATCTCGCTTCCCATCAAAGAATTCATACAGGGGAGAAACCATATCATTGTGTGGAATGTGGAAAGAGCTTCAGCTGGAAGCAAAATCTTACTTCCCATCAAAGAACTCATATAGGGGAGAATCTGAGAATCCTTTAATTGTGGAGTTGGAGGTGACCCCTAATGTAATCTAGTCGAACCTGCTGCAATGCAGAAATCACAACGAAAGCCTCCATGATGGAGAACCATCTAATGTCCGCTGGCCTCCAATAAATGAGAGTTCACCACTTTAAAGGGAGTCCACTTCACTGTCTAACAGCTCTTACCATTAAAAAGTTCTAGATACAGGTAGGTAGCCGTGTTGGTCTGCCATAGTCGAAACAAAATAAAAAAATTCCTTTCCAGTAGCACCTTAGAGACCAACTAAGTTTGTTATTGGTATGAGCTTTGGTGTGCATGCACACTTCTTCAGATACTTCTTCAGACAGGTATCTGAAGAAGTGTGCATGCACATGAAAGCTCATACTATTAAAAAGTTCTTCCTGATGTTTCATTAGAATCTCCTTTGTGGTAACTGGAAGATATTTCTTCAGGTCCTACTCTATGGAGCCAGAGAAAACAAGCTTACTCCATCTTCTATGACACAAGTTATTCAAAGATGGCTCTCATAGTCCCTCTCAGTCTCCTCTTCTCCAGGCTAAACATACCCAACTCCCTCGGCTTTTCCACATAATGCTTGGTTTCTGGACCCTTGATTATTTTGGTAGCTCTCCTCTGCACATGTTCCAGCTTGTCAATATCCTTATTATTAGTTATTCTTCATTTATTTAATTTCTGCCTTGGTCAGACTACAGCTGGAATATTGTGTCCAATTCTGGGCACCACGATTTAAGAAGGATGTTGACAAGTTGGAACGTGTGCAGAGGAGGACAACCAAGATGGTCAAGGGTCTGGAGTCCAAGTCTTGTGAGGAGCAGTTGAAGGAGCTGGATATGTTTAGCCTGGGGACAAAGGAGACTGAGAGGAGATATGAGAGCTATCTTCAAATATCTCAAGGGCTGTCACATGAAAGGGGGAAGAAGCTTGTTTTCTCCTGTTCTGGAGGGTAGAACTCGAACCAATGGCTTCAACTTACAAGGTAGGAGATTCTGACTAAATATACAGAAAAAACTTTCTGACAGTAAGAATTGTTCTACAGTGGAACAGTCTTCCTCTGGAGGTTGTGGACTCCTTGGAGGTTTTTAAGCAGAGGTTGAATGGGCATCTGTCATGGATGCTTTAGTTTGGACAAGATAATTCTATGATTATTTGATCTTTATATACCATGTAAAAAGCTGTAGGATTCTTAGAGGCTGTTTGCTGCCTTTGCAGCACCAATGTGAGCTCCGTGGGGCCCAAGCCTGGGCAATGTGTCTGGAGCTCCTGAGCTGCCCAGAGAAGAAGACCCTCTTCTTGGCCTCCCTGAAGTCATCCACAAGAAAGCAGACCAAGACATTAGACACAAACTAGGCTGCAGGAGTTGCAGGAAGGAGGCAAAGAAGGCACCATCGAACCACCTTAGGGACTCCAGTCTCGATTTGTGTAGGGTTAATTCCACAGCCTTTTCTTCTCCCAAATATGTCCCATAAGGCAGCAGGTCCTGAGTTCTACCACTTCTGGAACAAATGTACTGGCTACCAATGAGGTACCAAGCAAAGTTCAAAACAAATAAATCATATTCTGATCATAAATGACTAATACTTTTTAATGCATGCTTTTTATGCAAATAGGCAAAAGTATGCCATTTCCCCTTCCAGAAATGCTTAATTGCTAATTCAATGGACTAAAAATTGATGATTGTTGTTGTTATTATCTATTAAATTTATACACTGCCCTTCATCAAAAGACCTGAGGACCGTTTAAAACATAGAACACATAAAAGGTAGAGCAATTATGCACCACCTCCTATTTCTTTAATCAGGTGATGGTCCTTCTTTTGAAGTAAGAGGTCAAATCTCCACGATTGCTAATAGCATTATTATTATTATTATTATTATTATTATTATTATTATTACTGTAAATTTATATACCACACTATACGCAAAAGCCTCAGGGCCGTTCACAGAATAAAATCAGAATATAAAACCACAAAATACATAATCAAAATAAAAACAAAAACAAGTCAAAAACCTCCCCAACACATTTCAGAAGGACACTGGATGTCAATCAGCCAAAGGTCTGGTTCAAGAGGAATGTTTTCTCCTGGTGCCTAAATGTCAGGGACTGGGCAAAGAAGGAATGGTGGAGACTGCCTCCCCAGCCTGACCCTTCCAGGGAGGGGGAGGAGGAAGAAGAAGACAGTTTACATTTACAACAGGGGTTTGAGGGAGGTCATAGCTCAGAGGCAGATGAGGGGGAAAGTTGGGAAATAATGGGAGAGGAGGAGGGGGAGGAAGCAGCAGCAGGGGGGTGACAACTGACTGACACAATGTATTTAGAAAGCATTCCAGACCCTCCATCTCCCCGAACTTGGCGAGCCTTGAAAGTAGGAGAGCAAAGAGCTCAAAGACAGATTCACTCAGGACAATGCCATTATCCAAAAGGCTGGGATCTATAGCCTCTCTCTGTAAAAAATGAATAAAAAGAGGATGATAAGAAACATTCCTTTGTCTTTATTCGTTCCTGGGCAACCAACCGGGAGTCACTGACATCCGCCTCACACTACAGGTGTATAATGAAGGCTCCAGGCAAACCTCCCTGGAGAGACCATTCCATAGACAGGGAGCCACTGCAGAGAAGGCCCCAATCTCATGTTGCCACCCTCTGGACTTCTCGAGGAGGCGGCATATGAAGAAGGGCCTCAGAAGATGATCTTAGAGTTCAGGCAGCTTCCGATGTTCCTTTGGAGGCTTCATCAAAACTCCGCCAGATCAAAAGGGATAGAAATTCCTGCTATATTTTTTTTTATAAATAGTGAGCAATGCATGCACAGGCAGGAAGAGGAAGATCTGGGTCCTCCTAAGTTTCAAGATACAGAGGGAAGGGAAAGCTGAGTGTAGTCGGACACATGCTATAGACTCCGAGAAGACCAATTTCAAAAAGCTGAAGGAGCTACGGGGTGAGATCCCATGGTCAGAAATACTCCAAGAGAAGAGAGTCCAGGATGGATGGCAGTTTCCCCAAGGAGAAATATGAAAGGCACAAACGCAGACAATTTCAGCAACAAAGAAAAATGGGAGGCATCTCAGGGGAGTCACAGAACCACTCTAGTCTGCCTTGGTCAGACCACACCTGGAATACAGTGGTACCTCGGGTTACATACGCTTCAAGTTACATACACTTCAGGTTACACACTCCGCTAACCCAGAAATAATGCTTCAGGTTAAGAACTTTGCTTCAGGATGAGAACAGAAATCTTGCTCTGGCAGCACGGCAGCAGCAGGAGGCCCCATTAGCTAAAGTGGTTCTTCAGGTTAAGAACAGTTTCAGGTTAAGAACGGACCTCCGGAACGAATTAAGTACTTAACCCGAGGTACCACTGTACTGTGTTCAGTTCTGGGTGCCACAATTTAAGTATCCTAAATGCAACTAAAAATCAACAGGGACATTTCATCTTCACTCCCAGGAGAGGCAGGAACCAGCGTGTCATCATACTCCACCCTCAGCTGTGATCTAGCTGAATGGGAGACATGAGAGACAGCTTGTTTTCTCCTGCTCCCCAGGGTAGGACCCAAACCCACGGCTTCAAGTGGCAAGAAAAAGGTTCTGACTCAGCAGCTGGAAAATCTTTCTGAAGGTAAGAAGGTGGTGGAACTCTTCTTCCTCGGAGTTTCTGAGCAGAGGCCATCTGTCAGGGATGCTTTTGCAGATTACTGCCCTGCAGGGGGTTGGACTAGATGACCCTAGGACCCTCTTCTATCGCTCCCATTCCTGGATTCTAGGATGAGGATCCTTGCTTCCTGCAAACCCCTTTTCCCTGCAACCTCTTCCTCCAGTTTCTGGCCAAGGGAGGGAGCGGATCACAGACCAACCAAGAGCGTCCCCTCAAAATGAGCATCTCTGGGATTCTGCAATGCAGGAGAGAAAAGGCAGAGAGGACTGAGCAGGGTGGACTCGGCTTTGCAAGGGTTAAAGGGAACCGAGCTGCATTCCTAGAGAGGACAGGAAGTAAAGGGGGGCCAGGTCCTCCAGAGGAAAAGCCCCTCCCTCCCCTTCCTGCAAGGGGGCGCGCGGTTGCTTTCCTCTGCTGCAAATGCTGCATTGTTCTCTTCCACGGGGATCTGGTGAGTCTCTTCTTCCTCCCCCCCGCAGAGGGTGCAGTGGGGGGAGGGTGGGGGTCCCAGGGATGCAGCAGGGGAGGGTGGCTCATGTGGGGGGGGGGAGCCCCAGGGAGCAGGGGGTCCTGCCAGGGAGGGGCGAAATCGCACGAGGTCCGCAACTACAGTAGTCTATATTCTGCATTTGTATAAAGACGCTGCTTACTCCTTTGGGAAGGGCAATCCTCTCCTGGGATCTGGTGAGTCTCCTCCCCCCCCCCAGGGTGCAGTGGGGAGAAGGTGGGGGTCCCAGGGCTGCAGGAGGGGAGGGTGGCTCCTGCGGGGAGGTTTAAAACAGCCCCACGTGCAATTTGGAAAAATCCATCTGTCGCAAACCCCCCCCCCCCATGCAAAGCGCCTGCCTGCTGCTCGGCTTACTCTCCCCTGGAGCAACGCTCCGCCAAGGAAGTTTAGAGGCGGGCTGCGATTGGTTGGTTGCTCCCCTTGGGCGGTGCTGCTTTTGCTGCGATTGGTCGCTTGGCCGGTGGGAGGGGGCTGCCCGGGTCATCCTGCACTCCAGCAGGATCTGTACAGGCTCTGCGCAGCGGCGCCTGCCAAGTCGCAAGGCGTGCCAGGTCACTTACTCCCGAGTAAGCCCGCTTAAGGCTGAGCTAAAAGCACGTGGCTCCAGAGGCGAAGAAGGTCAGGTGGTACCCGGTGCGGAAAATTTCTTGCCACCCCCCCCCCATTGATTTTTTTTCATTTTATGTTTTGCCTGCAAAAATGGTTTTGCGTTATTTCATATTTTCTTACAAAGGAATGTCGATTCTGGGCCTCTGATAACAAGTAGGCGACTATGGACAGATACTTAAATCTACAGGATGGATTGTGTTATTTTATTTATATTTATTGTTTATTTAATAAAATTTATTTTTAAAAACCTGCAAAGTGGTTTACCAAAACAGAAAACAAGCAAAAAACCCACAGCAGTAAAATCAAGAAAAATCAACAATTCTACTTTAAAACATACAAAAGCTAAAATATTAAAACAGATTAAATTTACTTCAACTTCCTAAGCATCTAGGTATGCTTGCCTAAAGAAGAATGCTTTTAGCAGGTGCCCGAAAAGAGTCTAGCAAAGGCATGTGCTTTGTTGCAATAGGCGGGGAGTTCCAAAGTGCAGGTGCTGTCGCAGTAAACAATGCAGTACAGATATTATGCGGAACCTGTAGTAGTGCTTGAAACTACTGAAGGGGAGGTTTTATTTAGTGTTATTTCACCATGCTCTGTATTATCTGAAAAGGAAAACATTTCTTTAAAAAACAGAACTGCACAGCAGCAATCTAGTCCCATCTTGATCAGTGGGACTTATTCCCGAGCCTATGGTGCGTAAGATTCGCTGCAATCCTATGCACCCCTTGCATCCAACTTCTGCCAAAAACTATGCACAAGCCTGCACCAGAGAATTGTAGAGTTGGAAGGGACCCCTGAGGGTCATCTAGCCAAACCTCTGGGGCAATCCAGGAATCTCAACTAGACCATACCTGACCGATGGCCATCAGTCTTCTGTTTTCCCCCTCAGCCAGGACACACAACTGGAGGTGGGGGAAAAGATAAATTTTGACAATGGGACAGATTTGTCAGGCGTGCGCAGGAACAGCTTGAAGACTTTACACAGAGAGGAACCCCACAGGGGTTTCCCCACATGTAACGTAACAGGCAGGGACATTGCGGGAAGGACACAAGAGTACCAAAGTCAGCCCATTTTATCCTCTTTGGCATGGTGGCACTAGGGCTCTGGGACCACCCTCCCCCAAATATTTCCTTGTCTTCAATGCATTAAAGTTAAAGGGACCCCTGACCATTAGGTCCAGTCGTGGCCGACTCTGGGGTTGTGGCGCTCATCTCGCTTTACTGGCCGAGGGAGCCGGCGTACAGCTTCCGGGTCATGTGGCCAGCATGACTAAGCCGCTTCTGGCAAACCAGAGCAGCGCACGGAAACGCCGTTTACCTTCCCGCCGGAGCGGTACCTATTTATCTACTTGCACTTTGACGTGCTTTCGAACTGCTAGGTTGGCAGGAGCAAGGACCGAGCAACGGGAGCTCACCCCGTCGCGGAGATATGAACCGCCGACCTTCTGATCGGCAAGTCCTAGGCTCGGTGGTTTAACCTACTGTTAATCTATAGTACAGATCCTTTTTAAATTAAACACTTTCTCTAAAATTAAAACAGCAGAAGTAATCAGTAGCATAGATATCAAAGGAAAGGCAAGAGAATACAGTGGTACCTCGGGTTAAGTACTTAATTCGTTCCAGAGGTCCATTCTTAACCGGAAACTGTTCTTAACCTGAAGCACCACTTTAGCTAATGGGGCTTGCTGCTGCTGCCACGCCGCCAGAGCACGATTTCTGTTCTCATCCTGAAGCAAAGTTCTTAACCCGAGGTAATATTTCTGGGTTAGTGGAGTCTGTAACCTGAAGCGTATGTAACCTGAAGTGTATGTAACCCGAGGTACCACTGTAGTCCCTGATAGATACAAGGGAGACACAGATAGACAAGCACACAGAAGTAAATAATCCATCCTTGGGGAGAGGGGTGGGAATGTACAGTTTGCTGCACTTAGCCTCGAGATGGGAGACTGAAAGGGCTTAAAAAATTAAAGTCTTGTGTCTAGGAATCTCTTTCTGCAAAAGCATCAGACTGGTTGTCAAAAGTGTGAACTTCATTAATAGACCCTATTTCAAGGAATTGGTCAATTAGCCACAGAATAGGTTTGCTGATTTTTTCCTCATCTTCTTTCAATTCCACAACTGCTTTTGGGGGGTCCTCGCTTCACGCAGGGGAGGCTGGGGGCAGAGGGAGACTGGCCTGCCGAGCGCCCAGGGCAGCACTGAGCTGCTCCTCCTGGTGCCACGCGTGGACAAAACAGGGCGGCAGCGCTGCCCCTGTCCCACGCACTCCACTTTCAGGGGCAGCAGAGGCCTTTTCGGAGGAGAAGAAGAGTTTGGATTTGATATCCCGCCTTTCACCCCCTTTAAGGAGTCTCAAAGCGGCTCACATTCTCCTTTCCCTTCCTCTGTGAGGTGAGTGGGGCTGAGAGACTTCAAAGAAGTGTGACTGGCCCAAGGTCACCCAGCAGGTGCAGGTGGAGGAGCGGGGAATCGAACCCGGTTCACCAGATTACGAGACTACCGCTCTTAACCACTACACCACACTGGAGGGTTGGGGCCCAAAGTGGGCGCCCAGGACAGGCAGCGGCCTTGTCAGGCCTCCTCAGCAGCCCAGAAAATCGGCCTAGGTGAAGAAAAGGAGACTAGGCGAATTAGTTTCAGCCTTGCCTTGCCTTCGCTCCGCCTCCAACCCAGCTGGCCAATCGGCTGTGTCCAGGGGGCGGGGCGAAGGCAAGGCAAGGCCTAATCTACTCGGCCTAGTCTCATTTTCTTCACACAGGCCGACTTTCCAGGACCCGGGAAGCCCAGCGGAGTATAGGGCAGTAGGGTGGATCATAAAAAACTCTTGTGTGTGAAAATGCCTGCTCCAAAGGTGTTACTAAACTAGGGATTATGTAGCTATATCTGAAATTTCGTGCCTATCAGTTAATAGCTTGAGCCTGCTCCACTGAATGGAAATTTCAGCCTTCACAACATGGGAAAACGGCCAAGTAAACAGCTGTTTTTGTGGAGGAGGGTCAAGATCTGAACTGATATGCATGAAATTTCATATATAGCTATGTAATCTCTAGAGTAGTAAGATAAGACCTTTCGAGCAGGCATTTTTTAAAAAAAGTTTTTTTATGAACCACCCTAGCAGGGCAGTAATTTTTCCTTGGTAATTTGTCACCCTCTTCCATGATGGCACCTGGGGCGGCCTGCCCCCCGCCCCCCCTTTCCTATGCCCCTGCTTGGCTCTCTTAATAAGGACTCGCGGGGGGAGTTGAAGACAGGCAAAGAGTGTGACGCGGCAGCTAAAAAAGCCAATGCAATTCTGGGCTGCATCAATAGGAGTATAGCATCTAGATCAAGGGAAGTAATAGTGCCACTGTATTCTGCTCTGGTCAGACCTCACCTGGAGTACTGTGTCCAGTTCTGGGCACCACAGTTCAAGAAGGACACTGACAAACTGGAACGTGTCCAGAGGAGGGCAACCAAAATGGTCAAAGGCCTGGAAACGATGCCTTATGAGGAACGGCTAAGGGAGCTGGGCATGTTTAGCCTGGAGAAGAGGAGGTTAAGGGGTGATATGATAGCCATGTTCAAATATATAAAAGGATGTCATATAGAGGAGGGAGAAAGGTTGTTTTCTGCTGCTCCAGAGAAGCGGACACGGAGCAATGGATCCAAACTACAAGAAAGAAGATTCCACCTAAACATTAGGAAGAACTTCCTGACAGTAAGAGCTGTTCGACAGTGGAATTTGCTGCCAACTCTATGATTCTATGATTCTATGATTCTAAAGAGATTCGCTTTTACTGCGTCCCGTCTTCTTGCCCCCCCCCCCCCGATAGGGAGAGAGCCTCCCTGCTCAGGTTTCTCAGCAGGCGGGCGTCGCAAGAGGTCTGACTGGAGCCCTGGCCGCTCGCTTGCTGGCAGGCACTCTGCGGGGCAAGTCCTGCGTGGAGAGGAGCGCAGACAGAGAGGAAAGGCGGCTGGAGGGGGCGGGAAAAGAGCACTCGCTCATGAAGTTTGTGTGTTTCTCCTCTGAGGGTATCTCGGTTGGGAAGGGAGTGGGGCAGCAGGAGGCATTCTTGCTTGAAAGGATCTTGAGCTCTCCCTCTCCCAGGGTTGAACTTCTTGAGGGTCTTCTGAGCACTTTTGGGAGGCTTTTGATTAAGATATCCTGCCTCGTCTTCTTTGCTTCTCTTCACATTCTTCTAAAAACTTAGGAGTGCTTAACAAAGCATCTTTCTATTCACCAGATGCTGTTTAAACTGAATTCCACAGCCCTCTACTTACATCTGGTGGTGAGTTTCTTGGCTTGTCCCAGCCCCCCCCCCTTCCAGTCTGGAGCTGCGCTAGGTGCTTTTAAAATGTGTGGCGGAAGGGGGTGGGATGATTGAGTTGCTCTTGTTTTTATTTCTATTTTCATTATGTGTTATATGTTTTTAAATTGTATTTTCATGCTGTGAAACACCCAATCGTGTGCATATTTGTAGCATTCAACTGTTCTTTCCTGCCCCGTGTGTGTGTGTGTATTCACACACATACACACATCTACTCATATCTTCCTTCCTTTCAGAAGTTTGAAAGCCATTGTGATGTAGTGGTTAGAGGCCTGGGGGAGAACCAGCTTCAAATTGCCACTCTTACTTAAAACTCACTGCTGTGGTTTAGGGGGAAGCCACTTTTCCCCAGCCTAACCCACCTCACAGGGCTGTTGTGAGAGTTAAAGTGAGGGCAGAGGAGAAGAACCACGTAGATTGCCTTGAGCTCCTTGGAGACAGGTGGGACAAAAACGGAATGATGGGTGGATGGATAATGCTGGGATAACGGTCTATGTTTCATAACCCCACCTTCCGGACCATGAAGTCCCATGGATTTATCTGGCTGAGTTTCCCCAGCCACTCTGGGCGGCTCCCAATCAAGTGTTAAAAACAGTACAGCGTTACATATTTATTTATTTATTTATTTATTTATTTATTTTAAATAAATTTTTATTGAAGTTTTACAAATCAAAAATTTCATCGTTTCAAATTAGATATTTTCATGAATACAGTTCACATAAAGAGCAAAAACACCAAAAAGCAAAAATATATAGCAAAAAGATAGAAAGGAAAAAAACAAAAAAAAAGAAGGAAAAAAGAAAAAAGAAAAAATCTACTTTTTTATATTAACAAAATTCCGTACCCCTCTGTCTTGACCTCCTCACATCCCCCTTTTTTGTGTTCCTCTTTATTCCAATCAAATTCAGCAAATTCAAACCCTTGTTTAAACCATACTTAACTTTATATTCTTCTAATTATTATGTCCCAATTTTTCATTATTTTAACCCAATCCTCATCTTATATACTGGGACATAATATTATTCTGTTCATAACCCTTGACATTCTTCTTTTCATTCATATTTAACCAAATCCCACAAACCCTATTACCTTCACTTCCCACATCATATTAACACTCAAATATTTTACAATGTTTTTGTAAATAGTCCTTAAACTTTTTCCAGTCCTGTTCCATCAGTTCTTCTCCCTGGTCACGGATTCTGCCAGTCATTTCGGCCATCTCCATATAATCAATCACTTGCATCTGCCATTCTTCCACGGTGGGTAAATCTTGTGTCTTCCAATGCTTGGCAAGGAGTATTCTTGCTGCTGTTGTTGCATACATAAAAAATATTCTGTCTTTCTTTGGCACCCATTGGCCAACTATGCCCAAAAGGAAGGCCTCTGGTTTCTTAGGAAAGGTAAATTTAAATACCTTCTTCAGTTCATTATATATCGTTTCCCAGTAAGCCTTAACCCATGGGCACGTCCACCAAAGGTGAAAGAATGTTCCCTCAGCCTCTTTACATTTCCAGCACTTGTTGTCAGGCAGGTGATAAATTTTTGCAAGCTTGACTGGGGTCATGTACCACCTGTAAATCATTTTCATAATATTCTCTTTTAAGGCAATACATGCCGTAAACTTCATACCGGTGGTCCACAACTGCTCCCAGTCAGCAAACATAATGTTATGACCTATGTCCTGCGCCCATTTAATCATCGCTGATTTGACCGTTTCATCCTGTGTATTCCATTTTAACAGCAAGTTATACATCTTTGATAAAATCTTAGTTTTGGATTCTAACAATTCTGTTTCCAATTTTGATTTCTCCACCTGGAAGCCAATTTTTTTGTCCGAATTGTAGGCCTCTCTTATTTGATAATAATGAAGCCAATCTCGCACTTTGTCTTTTAATTTCTCAAAACTCTGCAGTTTCAATCTGTCACCTTCTTGCTCCAAGATTTCCCAATATTTTGGCCATTTGGCCTCCATATTGAGCTTTTTCTGAGACTTAGCTTCCATAGGTGACAACCACCTCGGGGTTTTACTTTCCAGCAAATCTTTATATCTTGTCCAGACGTTAAACAAAGCTTTCCTGACAATATGATTTTTAAATGCCTTATGTGCTTTAACCTTGTCGTACCACAAGTATGCATGCCACCCAAAAACGTTATTGAAACCTTTTAAATCCAAAATATCCGTGCTCTCAAGAAGCAGCCAGTCTCTTAACCAGCAAAATGCTGCTGATTCATAGTACAATTTAAGGTCTGGCAGGGCAAATCCACCTCTTTCTTTTACATCAGTTAAAATTTTAAACTTTATTCTAGGTTTCTTGCCCTGCCAGACAAATCTAGAGATGTCTCTCTGCCACTTCTTGAAACAGTCCATCTTGTCCATAAGTTGCAAAGATTGAAACAAAAATAACATTTTTGGCAAAACATTCATCTTAACAGCTGCAATTCGACCCAACAAGGAAAGCTTCAAATTGGACCAAATTTCTAAATCTTTTTTTACCTCTGACCAGCATTTCTCATAATTATCTTTAAATAGGTTCAAATTTTTCGCAGTCATATTAATCCCTAGGTATTTCACTTTTTTAACCACAGTTAAACCTGTTTCATTCTGAAACCTGTCCTTTTCTATTGGTGTTAAATTCTTCTCTAATACTTTAGTTTTTAGCTTATTTAATCTAAATCCTGCCACATGACCAAATTCTTTAATCAGTTCCAAAGCTCTTTTCATACTAGATTCCGGCTCCTGTACAGTCAAAACCAAGTCGTCTGCAAAAGCTTTCAGTTTATATTGTTTGGCTCCGACCTGTATTCCTTTAATAAACCGGTCCCTTCTGATCATGTTCAGCAGCACCTCCAGGACCGAAATAAATAGTAATGGAGTGATAGTGCAACCCTGACGTGTTCCTTTTTCTATCATAAAATCTTCAGTCACCACATTATTTACAATCAGTTTTGCTTTTTGTTCTGAATAGATTGCTCCTATACCATCTTCGAACCCCTGTCCCACTCCCATCCCTTTGAGATTTTTCTTCATAAAGCTCCAAGAAATATTATCAAAGGCTTTCTCCGCATCAATAAAAACTAACACAGCTTTCGTATTAATGTTCGTTTGCAACAGCTCCAAAATGTCAATTATATTCCTTGTGTTATCAGATAAGTGTCTACCTGGAAGAAAGCCTGCCTGGTCTTTGTGTATTACTTCAGCTAGTACTTTTTTTAATCTGTTAGCTAAAATGTCTGCAAAAAATTTGTAATCCACATTCAAAAGGGAGATGGGACGGTAGTTCTTTAGTTGTGTCTTTTCAGCTTCTGACTTGGGTATCAATGTGATGTATGCTTCTTTCCACGATTCAGGCGCCCTTTTCCCTTCCAAAATCTCGTTGCACACCTCCTTTAATGGTTGAATTAAAAAGTCTTTCAAAGTCCTATAATATTTGGAGGTTAGTCCGTCCGGTCCTGGAGATTTGCCCAGTTGCATGTTCTGAATGGCACCTTCAATTTCTTGTTCTGTAATCTGATTATTCAATATTATTTTATTTTCTTGAGATATTTTTTGTAATCCGTTGGTTCTCAAAAATTGGTCTATATCAATTTCTTTCTGCGGCCCTTGCGTATAAAGTTGTTAAAATATCTCTGGAAACACCTTCTAATCTCCGCCGGGTTCTGTATAGTTTTCCCATCAATCTCAAGATTCGTAATCGTATTTAGCTTCTGTCTTTTTTTCAGCTGCCACGCCAATAGTTTCCCACATTTATTGGCTGACTCAAAAGATTTTTGTCTCATTTGTTTAATTTTCCATTCTACTTCCTCATTAATCAATTTCATATATTGCACCTGATATAACTTGATTTCTCTTAGGATCTCTTTTGAATTTGGTTTGGCTCTTAACTTCTTCTCCCCTTCTTTTATTTTCTCCAAAATTTTCCCTTTTTTCTCATTTTGGGATCTCTTTTTTATTACATTCTGTTGAATCAAGAACCCTCTCATAACCGCTTTGCTTGCGTCCCAGATTGTTCTTTTTTCAACCGTGGTTCTCATATTTATTTCAAAATAGTCTTTCAAAGTCTTTTGGGCCTTCCTTACAATGTCTTGGTTTCTTAATAAGGTGTCATTCATCCTCCATCTGAAGGAACCGATAGGTGTTAGTTTCATTTCCATCCTTACAGCATTATGGTCGGAGCAGGTTTATGGGCAGATTTCCACCTTTTTTATCTTAGGTGCCAGGCCTCTAGTTGTCCAGATTTGATCAATCCTTGTCCATGTCATTTTGGCTTCAGAAAAGAACGTTCCTTCTCTACCTAGGGGGTTTTTGGTCCTCCAAATATCAATCAAGTCCATATTGTCAGTCAATTCAAAAAAAGTTTTTGGTAGTCTGCCCTCTTTCGTCACCGTCTGTCTTTGTGCTTTGTCCATATTCGTAGATACCACTCCATTCATGTCTCCCATCATAATAATGTTGTTATAGTCCATAAAATCCATCAATGTCTCATGCAGTTTCTTGTAAAACTCCGATTTCCCCTCATTTGGTGCATAGATTCCTAATATCAAAAATTTCTCTCCTTGTGTTTGAATTTCAATTGCCAAAATTCTTCCCTGTTCGTCCTTAAAAAGAAATTTTGGTGATAGGCTTTCTTTTGCATAAATAACCACTCCTCTCTTTTTCACCTTGTCTGATGAAATAAATTCTTGGCCTAATTTTTTATTAATTAACACTTTTCTGTGTAGCCTAATCACATGTGTTTCCTGCAAGCAAATTATGTCCAATTGTTCCTTTTTTAATCAGCGTTACATATTTAAAAACTTCCCTGAACAGGGCTGCCTTAAGATGTCTTCTGAATGTCAGGTAATTATTTATCTCTTTGACATCTGACGGGAGGGCGTTCCACAGAGCGGGCGCCACTACCGAGAAGGCCCTCTGTCTGGTTCCCTGTAGCCTTGTGTGAGGACAAGACTCACCTGTGTGACATTTTGCGAATCAACACCACTGCCTTTGAACCAGATCTAGCCTATGTGCTGCAGTCCAGATCTCAATTTCACCCTTCACATTAGTGCAAGCAAGTTTCCCCCCCTCAATTGAGATGAATACATTGTAAAATCTCGGTTAATGTCAGTTGGTTTAAATACATTTGGACACAACATGTATCCTTGGTGCTATGTTCCTGTTCATATTTTTAAACTAAAAAGTTGACAGACAACCTTTATTAGCAATAATATGTAATGTACTTTACAATGTTCCTGACATATATTTCAGCTTCCTGGATTTTTTTTTTTCATCTGACCTTCAGAGATGAAAGGCAGAGTGATTTAACACCTGTTTAGATTTGTCATCCATGTGATGAAATGAAAAGTATGTTGTTTGCAATAAACTTTGCATAAAATAGTTGATTTGCATTTAATTTGCATTTAATTTTGATGGTTCAAAGAACGTCAGGCAAAATGGTCAGCCCTCACACATGTTCACTTCATCAAATTTAGCCCTCTTTGAAAAACGTTTGGACACCCCTGCTCTATTGCAAATGCTGCATTGCACAGGAATCTGGTGAGTCTCTTCTTCCTCCCCCCAGAGGGTGAAGTGGGGAGGTGGGGATCCCACCCCAGTAACGCCCTTCTCCTGCATTCAATTGTCTGAAGATTTGGCATGGTACCTTCCTGGGCAGAGTCTGGGCTGTGGTACAGTCCTATCCTGGTTCTTAGCAGGACTCATACACACTTGCTCAGGGAACCATTTCTTCTCCTTATTGTATATCAGCATTATAACAGACCAATGTATTTGCTCTTTAGGATTTGCTAGCTCCTCTCATTAGCACAGACATAACTTGGCAGAAAACCAAAGGGTTCCTTCTGATTTTTCAGAGGCTTCCTGAGAGCATAGATGGATGAGCAAGACTCAGTTGGCTCTGAAGCAGAAAGAGGCCATGTCATCCAAACTGGGAACAGTGGGGGATTCTGGGAAAACTCTGTGCAGAAGATCCTGGGTGAGGAGGACACCCTCTGCTCAGAGGTGCAGAGCCAGCAGTTCAGGCAGTTCTGCTGCCAGGAGGCCAAAGGACCCCAAGAGATTTGCAGCTGACTCTACCACTTTGACTGTCAGTGGTTGAAGCCAGAAAGGAACACAAAAGCTGAGATGCTGGACCTGGTGATTCTGGAGCAGTTCCTAGCTGTCCTTCCACCGGAGATGGAGAGCTGGGTGAGGGACTGTCGAGCAGAGACCAGTTCCCAGGCAGTGGCCCTGGCTGAAGGATTCCTCCTGAGTCAGGCAGAGGAGAGAAAGCAGGAAGAGAGAAAGCAGGTTGGAGAGACTTTCCTCAAGATACTTCCAAGGGGCTCCAAAAAGGATGGAGAACATCCAAAAATGCTCTCCTCATGGCCCATTCATTCTTTTTCTGGGAAGACATCCATGCAATGAGATCTAACACCGTTAATAATTTTGGCTTTGTCGTTCTCTGTTAATATTTCTCACCATTCATTCACGGTTTTGAATCCTTGTTGCTCTTTCAGGAAAAGGATCTCTTTGAAGAAAAGAACACAGATTCCTGTGAGACAGAGAGGCCTCCGTTGGACACCAAAGAGAGGCTACTGGGTAAGGAGGAAGGTGGTTTTTCTCCATTTGGTCCCATTCTGTTGGTTTTCTAAATCATCTGTGGGGTGCTTTCATCTTTTGTTGGGGGAGATAGTTGGGACCAAGAGCCCAGAGTAGGGGAGATATATTTTTTCTCACAACTAACATCTGAAATTCGCCCAAACATCCAAATGCACTCAGCAGGCAAAGCGTTCTCAAAGTCCCATCTGTTGTTGCAGATGCACTGCACTCTGGGCATCCAACTTTTTTTTCTCTGGCAGGTGACAGAACGATGATGGCAAGACCTCTTCATCCATCTCTGAATGGGGACAGAATGGAAGCAGCGGCTGTGGAACCAAATCAGGTCAGGGGAAGCTGCCTTGTGGGGACAGAGGCCAAGGGGTGGAACAATGTCCTAGCTCAAGGAGTGGTGGTGAACAACAGTGTTGTTTCAGAGGAGGACATTTCCCTTTTTCTTTTAGGGTCCAGTGTGCTTTGAAGATATTGCTGTTTGTTTCACGGATGAGGAGTGGGAGTTGCTGGATCCTGACCAGAGAGCTCTGCATAAGGAGGTCATGGAGGAGAATCGTGGGATCTTGGCCTCTCTTGGTAAGGCTCCTTGTGGGATCATAATATCTGTTTTTAAATTCAAAATGGCTCTCTATGTTGAACCTCATATATATTCACAGAACTCAACAGTGCCCCCTTAAAACATCTGGGATTACAATTGTCCCACAATAAACCTTGTACAGTAAATTACTTTTCTTCTTCTTCTGTGAATGTTCTTCCTCCACCTTCTTAAAACAAGGATCAGCCTGGTCTGAACTGTTCAGGCCATTTTAACTGTAAACTTCAGAGTTGTTAGGGAAGTTGAAGTAGCTTCTGTCAGGTTTTCAGTTTTTGTTTTTCCTCCCATCAGTCTTTGGTTGACCAAGGAGAAAACTTGCATTGGAAATGGAGGGGATACCATGATTTAGCCAAGCAAAATCCATTCGAGGGAATAGCCAGGCTTTTTGCATCACAGGTTGCACTAAGGGTGTCAGTGGATCCCTGTTAATAAATGCACCCAACCCTTTAGTAAAGCCATCGATCTAACCCACTTGTGTTATGTTGGGATTTTTTTGCCTACGTGCTATTTGATGCAGCTTCTCACAAAGCAATTAAGAAGTTGGCCGAAGGCCAAGAAGACTGAGCAGAGGGAGTTGTTCTGCCTACAGATATGAGGCCTTGGATACAGTTCTGCTATTAGTTGAGGTCTCTACTTAGGCATGATGACTCATGACCTTCCTTGGTTGGTTAGTTGGTTGAACAGTGTGTGTTCTGAGAGTCGTTTGGAGTTTGTTAAGTGAGAGAGTTAAGATCCGTATCCTGTATATAGTAACTTGTGAATCTGCTTTAATAATAAATACCTATAAGTAACCAAGTTACTGGTAGCAGCGTCTTGTTCCTGCTTCATCCTACATGCCTGCAACTGATTGCTTCTGGAAGTCTGCATATGCACTGCTATATTCAACTTGATCTGGCTAAGATCCTGCAACAGGTTAAGGTTGCGAAACTTCAATATGTTATTCCCCTAATACCAGTGTTTACAAGTTCTAGATTCAGGTAGGTAACCGTGTTGGTCTGACACAGTCGAAATATATTTTAAAAATTGTAAAGTAGCACCTTAGAGACTAACAAAGTTTGTTCTTCATATAAGCTTTTGTGTGAATGCACCATTAATTTCTCCCTGAGGCTATAATCCATTTCTCTCATTGCAGATAGTGATGGACTGAAAATGAAGAACAAGGGTGACCATGACAAAATCCCCACAATGGAGCCGTATAAATATATTGAAAGTGGGAAAAGTTCCCATTCCACTTCCCATCCAAGAAATCTCCCTGGGAAGAAACCATATCAGGGTGTGGAATGTGGAAAGAGCTTCTGTCAAAGTGACCATCTCACTTCCCATGAAATAATTCATACAGGGGAGAAACCCTATCAGTGTGTGGAATGTGGAAAGAGCTTCAATAAGAAGGACAGTCTCACTTCCCATCAAAGAATTCATACAGGGGAGAAACCCTATCAGTGTGTGGAATGTGGAAAGAGCTTTAGTAAGAGCAAGCATCTCACTTCCCATCAAATAATTCATACAGGGGAGAGACCGTATCAGTGTGTTGAATGTGGAAAGAACTTCCGTCGGAGCAACGATCTCATTTCCCATCAAAGAATTCACACAGAGGAGAAACCCTATCAGTGTGTGGAATGTGGAAAGAGATTCCGTTGGAGCACTGATCTCACTACCCATCAAAGAATTCATACAGGGGAGAAACCCTATCAATGTGTCGAATGTGGAAAGAGCTTCAGTAGGAGCTCCTCTCTCACTTCCCATCAAAGAATTCATACAGGGGAGAAACCCTATCAGTGTGTGGAATGTGGAAAGAGCTTCAGGTATATTTCCCATCTCTATACCCATCAAAGAATTCATAAAGGGGAGAAACCCTATCAGTGCGTGGAATGTGGAAAGAGCTTCAGTCAGAGCGCCAGTCTCACTTCCCATCAAAGAATTCATAAAGGGGAGAAACCCTATCAGTGTTTGGAATGTGGAAAGAGCTTCAGTCAGAGCTCTGATCTCACTTCCCATCAAAGAATTCATACAGGGTAGAAACCCTATCAGTGTGTGGAATGTGGAAAGAGCTTCACTAATAGCTCCAATCTCACTTCCTATCAGATAATTCATACAGGGGAGAAACCATATAATTGCTTGGAATGTGGAAAGAGCGTCATTCCCAGGGCCCATCTCACTTCCCATCAAAGAATTCATACGAAGTGTGGGAAAACACAGGTAGACCAGGTTAACGCCATGTACTGGTAGGATGTGAAATCACATTCTGCCTTTAAGAAAAGAACAAAGTGACATTTATAGGGACAAATAAGGAACGTCAGATGTTAAAAATAAAAAGTTAAAACAAATAGAATATGGCTACAAAAAAAGAAATGTTAACAGTGGTGATAACAACACAAGCTCAACAGAGAAGGTCCATGCAGGATCCTGAACCTATAATGTTAATTGCAGAAATGCTGGCTGAAATAAAGAGAGACTTAAAAGATAATTCAAAAAGTTTAGACTGTATAGAAACTAAGATAGAGCAAAACATGAAATCAGTGGGAGTCTTGTTGGGCGAAATTAGTGACTTAGGGAACATAGTCCAAGAGTTAAACATCAAGACAAAAGGCTTAGAAGGCACTTTGGAAAAAACACACAAACAGAGGTTAAAGAACTGAAGAGAGGCCAAGAGAAGACAAAGCTGGAAGCGGCAGAATTGAGTAAATTACAGGAAGTGACCTGGGACTCTATGGCGGTAATGGAAATGCATCAGAAGCAATTAAATTTGAAATTTGGGGGATCCCTGAAACAAAGGGAGAGGATATTAGAAAGAAAATCATAGAAACACTCGCAAACTGGTTACAGATACATGAAGAAGTAATTTTTACAACTGACAAGCTCTTCAGAATTAAATCAAGCTTCACAAAAGCCAAAAAATGGCCAGGTGACTGTTTGGTGATTTTTAATTCAAGAGGAATGAAAGAGAAAATATTACAGGTGAATGTGAAAAAAAGATTACATTTTGGAGATGAAAATATACTTTTGAAGGAGATCCCAGTGAGATTGCTGGAAAAAAAGAAGCAGTTACAAATTCCTGGCTGATGCACTGAGAAACAATAAAGTACCTTACAGATGGGAATTACTGGAGGGGGGTTTCATTTTCATATACAGTGGTACCTCGAGTTACAAATGCTTAAGGTTACAAACTCTGCTAACCTGAGTTACCTTGAGTTGAGAACTTAGCCCCAGGATGAGAACGGAAATTGTTTGACGGCAGCGCGGCAGCAGCAAAAGGCCCCATTAGCAAAAGCAAGCCTTTAGTTAAGAACAGTTTCAATACTGGAATATAATTTATCTAAAACCCAGGGAAGTATGAGGAGATGGTATCTTAATATATGATTTTTAAATGAAAATGAAAAACATTTCAATATATAACCCGAGAAACGCAAATATATTTTTAAAATAACTCCAAATCTTCAACATCAAGACTGATGGAATGGGAAGGATATAAAACTTACCTCAGAGGGGATATTATATCCTTCTCGGCCAACAAGGCCAAGCTGCAAAGATTAAAAGAAAATAATCTAAAAATTTCTTTAAAAACACTATGGGGCGATATGGCAAAAAACTCATCTAAGGTTACATATGAAAGAATACAACAACAAACATTAGAACTGAATAATATACTAGCTCAAAAAATTGAGTTCAGACTACTAAGTCTAAGACAAATATATTGGGAACAGGGAGAAAGACTGACAAAAATTCTAGCTAATCGTCTAAAACAAAAGAAAGCGAACCAAATAATACCTTTAAACAGAAATGAAAATAACATCGCAGCGACCTCATCAATTGATATCAATAATGAATTTTTTTAATTCTACAAAAAATGATATGAAGGACCAGAAAATATATCAGAGGATGAGGTGGAGAATTTCTTTCAAGATATTAAAATACCAACTATTGAAGAATATCAAAAAGATATGCTATCAGCACCCCTAAATATATCAGATATTGAGAATGTAATAGATACAATGGGTAATGGGAAATCACCTGGACCAGACAGTTTTCCTATAGAATGGTATAAAATATTCAAAATCTACTAGTCCCCAGACTTCTAGAAGTCTATGAGGAAATAGCTCAGAAAGGTATATCTGCTGCAACATTCAATGAAGCTTTAATAATAATTATACCAAAACTTAAAAAAGACCCTACTAAATGTGCAAATTATAGACCAATATCGTTAATGAATGTTGATGCAAAGATTTTGAATGCAATATTGGCTGCAAAATCACAAAAAGTTATTCAAAACTTGATTCCTAATAATCAAACAGGTTTTATAAAAACAAGACAAGCTACAGATAATATCAGATTAACAATAGATTTGATAAATTTAAACAAAGATTAAGAGGAGTTTATGGTATTGTCATTAAATGCAGAAAAGGCTTTTGACAGAATATATAAAGAATTCATAGGGTTTGTGTTACGTAAATTTTGTTTCCCTATAGAATACTGTAATTGGATTAAAATGATTTATAAAAACCCGTCCCGGATTGTTACAAATGGAAGAACTTTGAATTTGATTAGTTTAAATTGAGGAATGAGACAAGGATGTCCTCTTTCTCCGTTATTATTTAATCTCTGCCTGGAACCATTAACAAGAGCAATAATTCAGGATGAGCATATCAAGGGTGTAAAGCACAACAAAGATAATTACAAAATTGTATTATTTGCGGACGATATCCTTTTATTTATTACAAACCAGAAGATAGAATTCAGAAAATTATGGAGAAAATAAAAACCTTTGGCAGAATATCGGGATATTCCATAAATTGGACAAAATCAGAGATTTTACTAATAGGGCCAAGGGCTACATTGTATAGAAACCATCAGTTTCGGATGTGCAAAGACTTTATTAAATACTTGGGTATAATGATTTCATTAGATATAGATCAAATTGTAAAATTAAATTTGAATAAAATTATAAATGAAATTTCTTTTGATATTGAAAGGTGGGGACCTCTAAACCTCTCCCTTTGGGAAAAGGTTAAAAGTCCTCAAAACTGCCCTGTCCGCTTATCCATCTCTTCGTATTCCATCAACTTTCAACTTAATTTGCCACTCCCTCTTCATTGGAATTTGGTTTCCTTTCCAGTTTTGTGCTAACAATGTTCTCGCTGCTGTGGTGGCGCACATAAAGTAACTTCTTCAGAACTTGGGGATCTCGTCCTTAAGGATTCCTAAGAGAAAAGCTTATGGCTTTTTAGGAAATGTTAATTTAAACATATTTTTTAACTCATTGTAAATTGTATCCCAGAATTTTCTCTTTTTTTTTACACTCCATGCACGATACATTGTCCCGACTGCTATGTTACATTTCCAACACAAATATGAATTATTTTTATACATCATTGCCATTTTATTAGGTGTTACATACCAGCATTAAATATTTTCATATAATTTTCTTTGAGGGTATAGGATGCCTTGAATTTGAGATCTTCCTTCCACAGTTTCCTCCATGCTGAAAGTATACAGGATGAAAGCATGGCTTTCTCAAAAACAAGGAAAGCCAGAGAAATCTCGCTTCCCCTTTTTTTGGATGGAGTTACACACTTTGTTGATCAGGGGACTGCTGTGGAAATAGCGCATCTTGATTTCAGTAAGGCTTTTGACAAAACCCCCTTTGACATTTATGTGAGGAAGCTGGTAAAAATGTGGGCTGAATGAGGTAACTGTTAGGTGGACCAAACCTGAACAGTCCTCCTTCATGGTTCTTCATCATCCTGGAGAAAAGTGACAAGAGGGGTGCTGCAGGGTTCTGTCCTGGGCTTGTTGTTCAACGTCTTTATAAATGACTTGGATGAAGGAACTGAGGGGATGCTCATCACATTTGCAGACGACACCAAACGGGGAGCGGAGGCCAATGTCACAGAAGGCAGAATCCGATCAAGGGCAGGAATAGTACCACTTTATTCTGCCTTGGTCAGGCCCCACCTAAAATCCTGTGTTCAGTTCTGGGCTCCACAATTTAAGTATTTTAAATTTTGTTTGCTGGGGGAAATCAAGAAGGTGGGGGAACATAATCCATATTCCTTTTATAACACTTGGCCAATGTTTATTAAATACATGAATTGTTAAGACTGTTGCGAGAATCCACCCAGCACTAATGGCAAAATGAATCATGATCTTTTAGAGTAATCAAATGAAACTTTAACACATGGCAGGATGAAAGTCTTCAATTTCACCAGGACAAGTTATTTGTTGTTTACTGTTGTAGTCATTGCTTTCTTTAAAATTATCTTTTGTACTGTGAAAATAAAAGCAATACAGTGGTACCTCCGATTGCGCACGGGATCTGTTCCGGAGCTCTGGTCGGATCCCAAGATCTCCTCAACCGGAGGTGCCTGTTCTGCACATGCGCACTGCACGGTAGAGTACTTATGCGCATATGCGTGGGATGAAACCCAGAAAAACACTCCCGGGTTTGCCGCGTGGGTATCCCCAAGGATAGGTAACGAGGGGAACATAAGTAGAGGTACCACTGTATTATTATTTTTTTATAAGGAAGGTGGGGAATCATTTGCACTCTTCCATTAATCTGCTTGCGTGTGTTGAGTGTTATTTGGCGACTGTAACTCCCAGTAATTTACCATTACAGTGGTACCCTAAGTTACAAACGCCTCAGGTTACAAACTCTGCTAACCTGGAAGAGTTACTTTGAGTTGAGCACTTTGTCCCAGGACGAGAATGGAAATCGTGTGCTGGCAGTGCAGCGGCAGCAAGAGGCCCGATTAGCGAAAGCACGTCTCTGGTTAAGAACAGTCTCAGGTTAAGAACAGACCTCCGGAATGAATTAAGTTTGTAACCAGAGGTACCACTGTATTTGTTTCTGTGTGTTCAGCACACATGATTGCAGGTGAGACTGAATAAAAGACTTCCTAGGAAATTCCCTTTGACTGCTTCTGTATTGTTTCAAATGTGACTTCACTTAACAGATAAGAACAAATCATATTTATTACTGATGAATCATACCATTGTCAGCTCATTAATCTCCACCCCAACAAACGCTGCGCTTAGCATGAGCAACTGCTTTATTTCTATTTCTTAGGTGGAAATAACTGATAAGGAAGAAGGGAGATGGACCCTTTCCCTCAACCTTTGGGGATCTGGGGGGCTTCATTTCACCCCTTAGTCCTGCTCCTGCAAGCATGGCAGATGTGGAGTATTTGCTCACACTCTGCCATGACTTAAAAATGAATCGTCAAAAAAAAAGTAAAAATGGTATTGCAGTGCTAAAAAGGCTCAAGAAAGCAATTCCTGTAGTAGCTGGCCTCTTAGAGAGCCCAATGCCACTCTGCCAACTGTCTCACTCCCAGATAACTAATCTGGAAAGTTGTCCTGTCATCTCTGCAAGGAATTCAGTGTCCCCTGAATCAGCAATTAAGCATTTATGGAAGGGGAAATGGCATACTCTTGTATATTAGCATTAAAAGCGTGCATAAGAAAGTATTACTCATTTATGATGAGCATAGGATTTATTTATTTTGAACTTCGCTTGGTACCTCGGCATTACCAGGGGAGCAGCTTCCCTCTATGTGCATAAAAAATAATAAAAATCTGAGGTTCTGCCAAGCGAGAGAGGGCTGAGCTGGGGGGATTTAGCTTTGCAGGGGTTAAAGGGAACTGAGCTGCCTTCCTAGAGAGGACAGGAAGCAAGGGGGCAGGTCCTCCAGAGCCAAGCCCCCTCCCTCCCCAGTCCTTCCCTGCTTTGGGGTCTCTCCTGCAAGGGCTGCCTCGCTGCCCCCTCCTGGGATCTGGTGAGTCTCCTCTCTCTCTGGGATCTGGTGGGGGTCCCAGGGCTGCAGCAGGGGAGGGGGCCTGGGGGGCCTGATCAGGGAGGGGCCAGGTCTGCCACGCTCTCCTTCCTGCAGATCAGAGGATCCCTGACTCCCACGAAATCTCCCTTCTTTAAACAAAGGAGCCCCAGGGACTTTAACTCTGTGTGACGTCGCTCAGCCTCATTGCACAACGGAGGAAACATCTGCAAATGGTTTTCCAAAGGTGGACGAGGAGGTGGACTAGCCCCCCCCCCACAAAGAAAACCCCACAGGGAGGGAGGAAGAAAAGTGGGAGAGAAAGGCCAGGGATAAAGAGAGGGATCCCAGCCCAGAGTCTGGCTGCTGCATTGGGGACCAGTTTCCCAGTGTCTCCCAGGGCAGCTCCCCACGGAGGCCACGGCAGCCATCCCCTCGCACCCAGAGCAGGGCATCCCAGGACCACATCCTCTCTCTCCCAAAGGGATTGTTGCTGGAAAACCAGCCGGAAATGGGCGCTGCTACTCACTGGGCCTCCAGGGACCTGGGCATCAATGGCTGTCTAGAGCCAGTGTGGTGTAGTGGTTAAGAACGGTGGACTTGTAATCTGGGGAACCGGGTTCGCGTCTCCACTCCTTCCACATGCAGCTGCTGGGTGACCTTGGGCCAGTCACACTTCTCTGAAGTCTCTCAGCCCCACTCACCCCACAGAGTGTTTCTTGTGGGGGAGGAAGGGAAAGGAGAATGTTAGCCGCTTTGAGACTCCTGAAGGGGAGTGAAAGGCGGGATATCAAGTCCAAACTCTTCTTCTTCTTCTTCTAGTTAAGCTATCAAATAGAATAATAATACAAAATTACCCGCATAATTTCAAGGGAGGTGTCTTTTGGCCCCACCCACTTGGCCCTTGTCCAGATACATTCCTGGCCCTCGGAGCAGAGAAAAAGGGACCCCACCCCAGGAGGTTGTCTGGAGAGCGGCAGAGTCCAAGTGCAATAAAAGGAGACAGAAGCAGGGGAGTGGGGGTGGGGGAAGAGCAACTCCTGAGACCCCCGAGTGAGGACCCCCACTAGAGCCAAGCATCCATTTTTCACAAGATACACATGACTACCTTGTCAGTCAGTTCTGACTTCAGGCATTGACTGGAAGGCAGGAGAAACCAGGCTGATTCATCTCCCAGAAATCCCTTCAGTTGCCTCCACATTTTGCATTGCAATCTTTCTTCTAGGAGAGCTAGCGGCTGCTTCTTCTTCCTGCTCCTGCTCCTCCTCTTCCTCCTCCTCCTCTTTCTTCTCCTTTTTAAAAAGGCCCTTTCCACCTGGCCTAGGGGTGAGGCCAAGACTCACCCAGCCCTACTGTGTTAAATATGTATTCTGTAGTTGACCTCCTTTGTAATGTTTTATTTTGATATCTTTAAGAGAATATTTGTTTTCTGTTATGTTGCTTTGACTATAGACTATATATTTGACTTTCTTCTGATTGTTTTATTTCTCTTTTATTGATTTTGTGGGATGTGAAACTGCAGTCAAGTACAACATTCCTACAGTGGACACATTAGGGGATGTTTTCTCCCACTCAGGAGAAGACTTCCTGTTTCCTCCTGAGCTGGGACAGACTTGAAGAGGGTGCAGTCTGTTGTACTAGCATGGAGGAGCACACGGCCTCCATGTTCTGATCAGTGTGTGTTCTCCATTTTGTATGTTGCTGTGTGTTTGGGGAAGTGACTCCTTAGTGGGAGTCATTTGGGACTAACATCTTTATGGAATAGTTCTAGTTGTTATGTAACAACCTGCCTGTCTGTGAACGTGTACGAATCTGTGAGTAAACTACTTTTATATTAACGTGAATCAGATTATTGTGCTTATTCGTTTAAAAGGGATTGGGAGGGATTGTACCAGGAAGGAATTTTTAATAGTAAGACTCAGATGAGTCAGCAACAAGCTGATCGCTGCATAATCTAAAAAAGGGGGATGTATGGAACTCTGCTAGAATATGGAACTTGCACTAGCAAATGCACTAGCATTTTAGGAAGGATATCATTCAATAATATATCTTCTTCTAACTCCCCAATTATCCCCACAGATTTAATATGCTGTAAACCGCTTTGAGATTTATCTCTAAAATATAAAGTGTTATAGAAATTTAAATAAATAAAATAGCTCATGGTTTGGGCTGTGGTGCAGTCCAGACCTGGTTCCCTCCAAGACTCATCCATACTTGCTCAGGGAACCTTTTTCTTCTCCTGATAATAGAAAACTTTCGTAACTGAACAATGTATTTGCTTTGTAGGATTTGCTAGTGCCTCTCCTTAAGACAGACAGAACTTGGCAGAAGACCAAAGGGTCCCTTCCGATCTCTCAGAGGCTTCCTGAGAGTATAGATGGGTGAGCGAGACTCAGCTGGCCCTGGAGCAGGAAGAGGCCATGCCATCCAAACTGGGAGCAGTGGGGGATTCTGGGAAAACTCTGTGCAGAAGATCCTGGGTAAGGCGGACGCCCTCCGCTCAGAGGTGCAGAGCCAGCAGTTGAGGCAGTTCTGCTGCCAGGAGGCCAAAGGACCGCGAGAGGTTTGCAGCCGACTCTACCACCTTGACCATCAGTGGCTGAAGCCGGAAAGGCACACGAAAGCTGAGATGCTGGACCTGGTGATCTTGGAGCAGTTCCTGGCTGTCCTTCCACCAGAGATGGAGAGCTGGGTGAGAGAATGTGGAGCGGAGACCAGTTCGCAGGCAGTGGCCCTGGCCGAAGGTTTCCTCCTGAGTCAGGCAGAGGAGAGAAAGCAGGTGAGAGAGACTTTCCTCTGGATACTCCCAAGGGGCTCCAAACAGGACAGAAAACATCCCATAATGGTCTGCTGTTGGCCCATCCTTTTTCTGCATCCATGGAATGAGTTCTGACATCCTTAAAGCTGTTGGCCCTGACATTCATTTTTTATTTTTTATATGTTTAATATATATTTTTATTAGTTTTCCAATATAAAACTATACAAAACAAAACATCCAATTTATCACCAACATCTTTTTTTTTCTTCCATCAACATGTCTGATAATTCTCCGTTTTGATCACTTCTTGCACATTTCTTAATTTAATATTGCACTACAATAATATCTTAATTTACCTTATTTTTTAAACAATATTTCTACCATACATTCTCACAGAGCTTCCTGAAAGCTTACAAATGTTATCTGGTCATCACATATAGTTTTCATATAATCTGTAAATTTAATCCAGTCTTCAGTGAATCTCTGGTCTCGTCGGTTCTGGATCCTTCCTGTTAATTTATCAATTTCTGCGTATTCCATTAATTTCATTCTCCATTTTTCAATCATAGGTAATTCTTCTTGTTTCCGTTTTTGGGCCATTAGTATTCTTGCTGCCGTTACTGCGTATAAAAATAACTTCCATTCTTTCTTATTAATTTCATTTCCTATTATTCCTAATAGAAATGCTTCTGGTTTCTTAACAAATGTATATTTCAACATCTTTTTTAACTCATTATATATCCTTTCCCAAAAGCATTTCACTTTTTTACACTCCCACCACATATGGTAAAATGTTCCTTCTTTTTCTTTACACTTCCAACATTTATTACTTACTTTATACATTTTTGCTAATTTTACTGGTGTTACATACCATCTATATATCATTTTCATCACATTTTCCTTTATTATAGTACACGCAGTAAATTTCAGTCCTTCATTCCACAATTTAACCCAGTCTTTAAATTGTATATTATATCCAAAATCTTTGGCCCAATGGATCATAACCGATTTAACCTCCTCGTCCTTTGTATACCATTCCAATAATAATTTATACATTTTAGACAAATTTTTTACGTCATTATTCAATACTTCCAATTGATATTTTGATTCCTTGTCGGTAAAACCTCTTTCTAATACATCTTTTTTAAACATTTCATTAATCTGAAAATAATCCAACCAATCATTTACATTTTCTTTTACTTCAACATATGGTTTCAGTTTCCATTTACTTCCTTCTTTCATTATTAAACTCCCGTATGTTATCCACCTCCCCCTCATATTGATCTTCTTCACACTCATCACCTCCAACGGAGACAACCAATGTGGAATTTTTGACTCCAGTAGGTTTTTATACCTATCCCAGACTTCTATGAGAGATCTTCGAATGATGTGGTTTTCGAAACACTTGTGCACTCGTTTCTTGTCATACCATAGATATGCGTGCCAACCGAATCTGTTATCAAATTCTTCCAAATCTAACAATTCTGTGTTCTCTAATTTTATCCATTCTTTCAACCAACAGAGGCACGATGCTTCATAATATAATTTCAAGTCTGGCAGGGCGAAGCCTCCTCTATCTTTTGCATCTGTCAGTAACTTAAATTTTATTCTCGGCTTCTTACCCTGCCAGATATACCTTGAAATCATTCTTTGCCACTCCTTAAATATTGCCGCCCCTTTGATTATTGGAATAGTCTGAAACAGAAATAACATTTTCGGTAACACACTCATCTTTATCGTTGCAATTCTTCCCCAAAAAGATAACTTCATTCTCCCCCACACCTCTAGATCTCTCTTAATTTTATTCCATATTCGTATGTAATTATTTTGAAACAGATCAATACTCCTAGGAGTTAACAAAATCCCCAAATATTTAACTTTCTTAACCACCTCTATCCCTATTTGTTGCTGCATTTTTTCAATTATTTCTTGATCCATATTTTTCGCAATTATTTTTGTCTTTTTCTTATTTAATTTAAAACCCGCAACCTGACCAAACTGTTCTATTTCTTCTAACACCTCTTTAACACTACTTGTGGGATCTTCCACTGTTATGACCAAGTCATGGGCAAAGGCCTTTACTTTATATTCATTTTGACCAACTGTCACTCCCTTTATTAGCTCATTACTTCTTACTGATCTTAGAAAGACCTCCAGAACCGAAATGAATAACAACGGTGAAAGAGGACACCCTTGTCTCGTGCCTTTAGTTATTACAATATTTTCTGTTGTTACATTATTAACTATTAATTTCGCTCTTTGATCAGTATATATCGCCCATATACTATTAAGGAAAGATTGACCCATATCCATAAATTCAAAGTTTTTCAACATAAATTCCCATGAAATATTGTCAAAGGCCTTCTCAGCATCCACAAACGTTAACATCGCTTGTTTATCGTTCCTGGTAGTCAGATATTCCATTATATTTATTATATATGTTGTCTTTCTTTTTTTAAAAAAATAATATTTATTGCCTTTTCCAACAATTTAAACACTACAAAAAAGAAAAACCATACAATACAATAAAACAAAACACACACACACTACATAACACTAACAAAACACTAACATTAAACTAACAAAACAAAACAAAAACAATTTAAAACACATCAAATAATTTCAATATCTTATCTTTCATTCACTTATTTCCATGACCTCCTCACACCTCCCTTTTTGTATTCCACTTCTACTAATTGTTTCAGCAATTCCTTTCCATCTTCCTCTGTTTTCTATCATATAATTATCTTAGCACATTCTAGCCTTATTTTTTCCTTTAATACTCTATTAATCCATTTATACTTAATTCCTTATAACATTTCTACTAAAGCCATATAACTTCATTCCAAATTTTTCTAACATTCATTAATTTTACAGTATTTCCGTAAATAATCTTTAAACTTTTCCCAGTCTTCTTCCACCGACTCTTCTCCCTGGTCTCGGATTCTGCCAGTCATTTCCGCCAGTTCTATATAGTCCATCAACTTCATCTGCCTTTTTTCCCCCCTTGAACTCCCACCCAAAGATGATTTTATTCCATTTCGGGACGTCTTTAAAAGTTCCTACTCTTAACTGTTGTACTTCAAAGTTCTTCTGATAATGCCAACCCAATATTCTATCTCTCTCTTCTTTAGTTCGAAGGGTGATCAAGCAGTCTCTTATTCTGTTCTTCTCTTTTCCCCCTCCTCTTCCAAGTCTGAAGGCCCTCACAATTCTAAACTCTTCTTGGCCCAAGTCCAAGTCCCAAAAGTCAGCGAGTTCCTGTGTGAGAAAATCTGTCAAACTTTCCTTCTCAAATTCAGGTAGGGCTCTGATCCTCAAATTCGTCTGTTTTTCTTTAAGTTCAATCATAGCAAGCGTCAACTTATGTTCCTCGAGTTGCCTCTGTGAGGCTGGGACTCTCTCTCTCTCAAGTTCTGTTACTTTGTGTGATGGGATGATGAGCTGCTTGTGCGTAAAATCCTAATCCCTCAGAGTTTGGCTAAGTCCCCAAACCTCTGTCTGTGATGGAGCTCCTTAAACCTGACTCCATCAATCGCTCGTTGAATCGGACAGTGGGCGTTTACGGAACTTCTTCCAGCATAAAAGCTCCTTAACGGAAACGCGTCTTCTGGACTCTCGGCGTGACAGTTTCCGCCGAGGAGTGGGTGTCCCTACAGGAGGTCCTGAAATCTCCCCGCTGCTCCCGCTTGAAGTGTCTCTGAGCCCTCCCTCCGACTCACTTTCCCTTGGAACTCCACTTCTCCCCCTGCTGGTCCCCTCCTCCGCTGAATGGTCTCTCTCACCCTCCATGAGCCCTTTCACCTCCTTAGTCTCAGATGGCAGTTCCCTGACATCCACCTCCCCTCCAGGGCCCCCTTCACCCCCTTCCCTCCCCTCCTCTGCGGGAGGCGAGGGAGCAAAACCCCTGAAGGAACCTCCCTCATCTTCCGAAGTTTCGAACACTTCCCTCCACCTTTTGCTGTCTCCGGTTTCCAAGTACTCCTCCTCATCGGAGTCTGTTCCTCCTTCCAACTCCGATTCCCTGAATCCCTCCAGTTCCTCCTCATCGTCAGTGGTGCCAAAGTACTCCCTCCGAAACCTCGCTACTGGCTGAGGTTTCCTGGGGAACCTTTGGTGAAACGTTTCGATCAAGATCTCGTCACGGACCTCCTCTGCCTTCACCCAGGTGTTTTCCGACTCCGGTTCCCCTTCCCACGCGACCAAATACTCCACCTGATTACCCTTCCACCTGGAGTCGATGATTTCCGCCACATGGTTGCGGCTTTCCCTTTCTTCTATGGCTGGCCCCCGTGTGGATACCCCTTCACCTTCCCCCCTGTATGGTGACAGTAATGACCTGTGGAATACTGGGTGCAGTTTCATGTGGTTCGGTAACCGGAGTCTGAACGCCACTGGGTTGACCTGTTGGATGACCTCAAATGGTCCCAATCTTTTGGGTCTCAATTTCTTGCAACCCCCCTTGAACGGCAACCCTTGGGTTGATAGCCAGACCCGACTCCCCACCCTAATTGTTTCACCTTCCCTTCTGCTCTTGTCTGCCTGCCTCTTATATTCTTCCTTGGCCCTTTCTAAGTTGAGTTGGAGTTGACGATGGATCGCTTCCATTTCTTCTACAAAAAGTTCCGCGGCCGGAACACTCCATCTTTCCCCACCTTCCCCTGGAAACGCCCTGGGGTGGCACCCATAATTAGCCAAAAAGGGGCTCATCCCGGTGGACACATTCTCAGCATTATTGTAAGCAAATTCCGCTAGTGCCAACTTTTCGACCCAATCGTTCTCTCTGTCATTGACATAACACCTCAGGTATTGTTGGAGAATACCGTTTGCTCTCTCCGCCTGCCCATTGGTCTCAGGGTGCCTGGCAGTCGAAAAGTTGACCTCTACGTGCAATAAGCTCATAAGTTTCCTCCAGAATCTGGACGTGAACTGTTTCCCTCTGTCGGAAACCACCCTCAAGGGGGCGCCATGCAGTCTGAAAATATGTTCTACAAACAATTTCGCTGTTTCTTCCGCCGTGACTGCATGTGAGCAAGCTACAAAGTGACCCATCTTAGTTAACAGGTCTACTACGACTAGTATGGCGGTTTTCCCCTGGGATTTGGGCAGATCAGTCATAAAATCTATCGACACCGCCTCCCACGGTCGTTCTGGTGTGGGTAACGGTTCTAATAACCCCGCTGGTGCCCGCCTTTCTCCTTTGGCTCTCTGGCATTGGTCACACCTTCTCACATACTCCCGTACATCCTCCCTCACCTTGGGCCACCAAAACTCCCTGGTCACCAACCACATGGTCTTGTGTTGCCCAAAATGCCCCGCTGTGGGATTGTCGTGCAGCTGTTTGAGTACTCTCCCCCTCAATTCCCCTTCGGGTATATATAGCGCCCCTCTGTAATACAATGCCCCGTTTCTTTCTTCAAAACCCCTGGGGTCTTCTCCCTCTCTCCTTAGACCTCTGAGCTTGTCCTGGGCGTACTCATCATTTACCGTCCCCTCTACCAGTTCTCTTTGCCCCACCCAGGCCGCACCACACACCCAGTGGTCCTCTGGGATAATATGTCTCTCTTCCGGCGCTCCCTCCCCCTCCAAATATTCAGGTTTGCGAGAGAGAGCGTCCGCTCTGATGTTTTCTGGACCTGGCACATAGCAAATTTCAAAATGGAATCTGGAGAACTCCTGGGCCCATCTCACTTGTCGTTGGTTGAGCACCCGTGCCGTTCTCCAATACTCCAAATTCTTGTGGTCCGTACACACTTGCACCTTATGTTGTGCGCCAATTAGTAAGTGTCTCCATCTCCGGAACGCTTCGTGAATGGCGAGTAGTTCTCGGTCATATACCGTGTAGTTCCTCTCGGATTTGTTCAGCTTACGCGAAAAGAAGGCACACGGTCTCCATTCCGACTTATTGCTCCCTGGCTGAAGCAGCACCGCCCCCACCGCCCGGTCTGAGGCATCAGTTTCCACTCTCATGGGTTTTTGTAAATCCACATGCAGGAGCTGTTCTTCCGAAGCGAATGCCCTTTTCAATTCCTCAAAAGCATGCTCCGCCTCCGCCGTCCAAACGAATTTCTTCTTGCTGCTTAGACAGTCCGTGATGGGAGCCGTTAAGTGGGCAAAGTTCTTGATGAATTTACGGTAAAAGTTCCCAAACCCTAAGAACCTTTGCACATCTTTTTTCGTTTTCGGTGTCTTCCATTCCAGCACCGCCTGGACCTTCCCTGGATCCATGGCTAATCCCTTGTCTGATAAGCGGTACCCCAGGAATTCCACCTCCTTGGTGTGGAACTGACACTTCTCCAATTTCACCCACAACTGGTTTGCTTGCAGCTGGCTCAGCACTTCCCTGACATCCTTTACATGCTGCTCCTCATTCTCTGAATATATCAGCACGTCATCGAGGAAGGCCACGCAATTCTTGTAGAGCAAAGGTCCCAGTACGTGGTTCATGAGCGATTGAAAACAGGCGGAGCCTGATTGTAATCCGAATGGCATAACGAGATATTCAAACGCCCCCAAAGGGGTGAACATGGTGGTTTTCCATTCATCCCCCTTCTTTATTCGTATCAGGTTGTATGCTCCTCTCAGGTCCAGTTTTGTGAATATCTTTCCCTTCCTCACCCTGGTCAAAATGTCATCAATCCTGGGCATGGGGAAAGTCACTGGTTCTGACACGGCATTTAGGGCCCGGTAGTCCACGACCAATCTCGGTTTATCCGTGTTTTTTTTGTCCACAAAAAACACTGGGCTCCCCCCCACCGCTCTGGACTCTCTGATGAAGCCCCTCTTCAGGTTTTTATCAATAAACTCCCTTAACTCCTGCATTTCCCTGTCTGACATGGCGTACAGCTTGCCCACGGGGAGCTGGGCCCCAGGGACCAGATTAATTTGGCAGTCAAAGTCTCTGTGCGGTGGTAATTTATCTGCTTCCCTTTCACTGAAGACCTTGCTCAGGTCAGCGTATTGTTTGGGCACCTTCCCTTTGTCCGCCACTTCCGTCCCTGCTAGAGAGGCTTTTGCCCCTTCTGGCACCTTTCCCTCTCTGCAGTGTTCCAGACAATGTGCTGACCCAAAGGAGACCACTCTCTGATGCCAGCCCACTAGCGGGTCATGCAACGCTAGCCAGCTCATTCCCAAAATGACTGGAGCCCCTCCCAGGGTGGCTACATTGAACGCTATCCTCTCAGTGTGCCTGGCCACCCTCATAACCATTGGGACGGTTTGTAGGCTGACTTCTCCTCCCAGCAGCTCCCTCCCATCGATCGTGGTGACCTGCAGGGGGTTGCTTAAAGGGAGTGTCTGTATCTGGTGTTCAGCTGCAAACTCCTTGCTCATAAAATTACAGGAGCTGCCTGAGTCCAGCAGCGCCTTAGTCTTTAGTGGGTATCCGTTTGCCAGCTCTAGCAACACCTCTATTACTAGGGCTGGTCTTGGAGGTTCCGGAGTGGGCACTTTTACTGCTCCTTGGCCTGTCTGCAGTGCCCTGACAGAGGCAGACAGGCGTTGGCTTTTACTGGCTCCTGGACTTCCTCCTCCTTCCCCCCAACAGCTCCAGCCATCCCTTGCCATTCCTTTCTTTGCGGGCAGACTCTGGCAAAGTGACCTGGCTGCTGGCAGAGATAACATTTCTTGGCGCTCTTTCCCTCCTTCTTCCTCCCTTCACTGGGATTTGAAACTGCGCGCGCGCGCGCTGTTCCAACTTCCATCGGCTCTCCTGGCGGGAAACTTGGTTCTGGAATCTCTGGAATGCGGAAATCCCTCCAACGCTCTCCTTTCCCCTCCCGCTTCTCCAAGGCTCTTGCCTCCTGGCGTGCTCCAATGGTCAGCGCTGATTTGGTCAGCTGATCCATAGACTCCGCCCTGGGCGCCCGGGAAAGTTCATCTTTCACCGCCGAAGAAAGCCCCTCTTCAAAGAGCATTTGAATGGGTTCCGCCGAAAGGTCCCACCCCAATCTATGTATCAACATTGTAAACTCAGTCCAGTACTCACGAACCGATCGGCTCCCCTGTTTGCACGCCATCAATTGTCTGCGCACCAGCCCCTGTTCAATCTCGCTGGAAAACATCAAATCCATGGCGCGAAAAAACTTCCTCGCGTCCTTCAGCATGTCACTATTCCCTGCCATCAGGGGTCTGACCCAATCTCTCGCCCCTCCTTTGAGATGGCCAATCACAAACGCCACTCTCGATGCCTCGTCGGGAAAGTCATTAAACTGCAGTTCAAGAGCATACTGCATCTCTGTCCTAAAGGCTTGGTAGTTCCTGGGGTCCCCCCCAAACTTCTGCACCATTCCTGGCATCTTTCTTGCTAGTGTAGCGCCTTTTGCCTTTTCTGCATCCTGCGCCCTCCTTTCTTCTAGCCTCGCCGTTTGCATTGCTAGCTGGAGTTCCAACACTCTGTACCTTTCTTCCAGGCTTGGACCCTCTCCAGCTCCTGCTGCTCCTCCGGCTCCGGCTGGGTTACTCATGATGCCTTTCTGCACAAGCTGCTTTCAGGGACTGTCCGATTGCTGTGATGGGATGATGAGCTGCTTGTGCGTAAAATCCTAATCCCTCAGAGTTTGGCTAAGTCCCCAAACCTCTGTCTGTGATGGAGCTCCTTAAACCTGACTCCATCAATCGCTCGTTGAATCGGACAGTGGGCGTTTACGGAACTTCTTCCAGCATAAAAGCTCCTTAACGGAAACGCGTCTTCTGGACTCTCGGCGTGACAGTTTCCGCCGAGGAGTGGGTGTCCCTACAGGAGGTCCTGAAATCTCCCCGCTGCTCCCGCTTGAAGTGTCTCTGAGCCCTCCCTCCGACTCACTTTCCCTTGGAACTCCACTTCTCCCCCTGCTGGTCCCCTCCTCCGCTGAATGGTCTCTCTCACCCTCCATGAGCCCTTTCACCTCCTTAGTCTCAGATGGCAGTTCCCTGACACTTTGCATTCAGCAGCAGCGGCTTTCTCCCTGGCTTCTTCCGCAGTCTGCCGTATCAGAATAGATTCCTGTATCAATTTCTGGATGGTTTCTGTATTGGTATTCACCTTTTGTCCCAAATTATTTATACTTTCTGTATTTAAGTCAATTTTAGTAGTTGCGGCATCCACTTTCACATTTATCGCGTCTGTTTTCTTGTTAAGCTGTTCCAGTGAATCATTTATCTTATTTAATGCAATCGCCAAAGCTTCTTCTGTCGGCATTCCTCTTGATTTTAAATGAACTGATACAGAAGCAGCCGCAGAAGAAGCAGGTAGGGCTGGTGTTGAGCCTCTCCTGGGTTGCTGCAAAGTCCTCCCAGACCTTAATGTTTTTTCTACAGTTTGCTGATCTTTTTTTTCCTTTCCATTTGCCATAACACTTAAAGATTCAAGGTCAGTCCCAGAGTCTCACAGTTTTTTCTCTTGCCGCTGGAAATTCCCCTAGCCCAGCTCTTGTAAAACAACCAGTTTCAAAGGCTTCCACTAGGGGGAAACAGTTTCTATTTATATTAATCAGTAATGTCCTCTTTTGAACACAGTTTCAAAGCAATCCAAAGTTAGTTTCAATTTTCAGATACTTTTACTCCTTTTAATGTTGTCTTTCATCTGCCTACCAGGAAGAAAACCTGCTTGGTCCTTATGTATCATTTCCTTCACTATCTTTTTCATCCTATTTGCTAATATACTTGCAAACAATTTATAATCCTTATTTAACAATGAAATTGGCCTATAATTTTTAACTTGAGTCAGGTCAGAATCTTGTTTTGGAATAAAAGTGATATAGGCTTCTTTCCATGTTCCTGGTATTTCTTGGACATATCTTTCATTTGTCCTTTTAGTTCATTAACTGTTAAGTCTATTTTTTTAACTGTGACATCTGTTTTTTTGTCCAACTGTTCTAATTTTGTCTCTAAATTTTTCTCACTTTTTAAAATTTCTGATTTAATTTCTGCAAACATCTTTACTATTTCCCCTTTTAATTCTGACTCTTGCCTTGAACTTTTTCTTTCTACCGGTGTCGCCCCTTCACTTTTTTTTTGAGTATGAGACATTCCTAATATTAAATATTAGCTTCTTGCCACTTGTATGGCTAATCCAATCCACGCTCCAACAGCCAGGGAGTTAAAATATCCACTTATTACAATAGCCTTCTTGCCACTTGTTTGGCTATTCCCAATTTCCCGACAAAATATCCACAAAAAAATAAATTATAAAGAGAAATCCCAAACTCCAAAAACAAGCCTCTAAGAAGAAACAAAAGACAAAAACTTAGCAAAGGAAGCAGACTTTATAATCCACGAAAGGGAAGGGGGGAAAAGGGGAAGAAAAAAATCAAAAATGTCCAAATACCCAAATATAGTCCACTAATCCACTCCCAAGTCAACGTCCTTAAAGTTTTTATTTATATCGGAAAGAGAAAGAAATTCTCCCTTTCCGAGAATTAAAATGGCGCTGCTTATTTTCCTGCGTCACAGAAATAGAAGCAAGCAAGAAAGGGGGGGAATACAGTCTCCAAGAAAAAGAGAAGCACTCTCAAAGTCCCATAGTCACAAAAATAACAAAAATGACGAAAGAGAACAGCCTCTGTCTTCTAAGAACTTTACCACTTAATCCATCCCTCCACCATAAAAAAATAGAAGATACATCAAAGGTCTTAGAGGCACTAATTGTCTGTTACGCAGATCTTTTGTAATCGAAAGTAGAAAGTACAGAGGTCCAATTCCGACGTTCCCAGAAATTTCACAAAAAAGACTGTCTAAAAAAAGGCTTTTTTAATTCCTCATCCCTCTTAGCATTAATTAAAGGTCCATAAAAAAGATTTCTAATCGCCAAAGTAAAATCCGTTTGAATTAACTGACAGTTTTGTCCCGTTCTGTGAATCCCTCCTGTGTCTACTTAGAATTCCAGACGAGGCTGACCTCCTTTTTCCCACCTCATCCTCATCGAATTGTCTCCAATTGTTATTTTGATTTTTTAATCCTTTTAAGTCCTTTTAAATTCGAATTCTTAGTGTTTGAGAGCCGATGGCTTCTGCGCACAAGCACAAACTCGAGGCTTCGCTCCTGGAGGATAGTAATGGCTTCCCACTGCCTGCCTTTCTACCCCGCTGCTTTCATCGCCTCCAAAGGAGGTTACCTGGCGGCCGGGGGAATCGCAAAACGGCCGTGCCGGGATCCTGCCCCCTGGATCTCCTTCCAGGGGTGTTTTGGGGGGCTGCGGCGCCCTTGCAGCACCCCCCTTTTCCTCCCAAGAGCTGGATTCCCTCTCCAGAGAGAAATCCCGCTTGTCTTCGCTCCCGCGATCAGCCGGAATTCTCTCTGACACTCATTTTTTAATCCTTCTCCCCATTCTCTCTTTTGAATCCTTGTTTCTTTTTCAGGAAAAGGATCTCTTTGCAGAAATGGACCAGATTTCTTCTGAGGCAGAGAGGCCTCCGTTGGACACCAGAGAGAGGCAGCTGGGTAAGGAGGGAGGATTTTTTTCTCTGTTTAGTCTCATTCTGTTGGTTTTCCAACTCATCAGAGGAGGGAAGATATATTTTTTCACACATAACATCTCTAATGCACCCAAATATCCAAATGCACTCAGCAGGCGAGACTTTCTCAAAGGCCCCTCTGTAGTTTGAGATGCACAGATTTACCTGTGAGACAGGAAGGCACTCTGGGCCTCCCCCTTACCTTTTTTCTCTTGCAGGTGACACAGTGATACTGGCTAGACCTCTTCAACCATCTCTGAATGGGGACAGAAGAGAAGCAGCGGCTGTGGAACCAGATCAGGTCAGGGGAAGCTGCCTTGTGGGGACAGAGGCCAAGGGGTGGAACAATGTCCTAGCTCAAGGAGTGGTGATGAACAACAGTGTTGTCTCAGAGGAAGACATTTCCCTTTTTCCTTTAGGGTCCAGTGTGCTTTGAAGATGTTGCTGTTTGTTTCACGGATGAGGAGTGGGACTTGCTGGATCCTGACCAGAGAGCTCTGCATAAGGATGTCATGGAGGAGAATTGTGGGATCATGGCCTCTCTTGGTAAGGCTCCTAGTGGAATCATAATATCAGTTTTTAAATTCAAAACTCCATATGTGACGAACCTCATATTTTCACAGACCTCAACAGCGCCCCCTACAACACTGGATATTACAATATCCCCCCCCCCAAAAAAAAACCCTTGAATAGTAAATTACTGTTTTTTCTGTGAATGTTCTTCCTCCAGTTGCAGCTTATTAAACAAGGATCAGCTGGTCTGAACTCCCCAGACCCTTTTGACTGTAAACTTCAGAGTTGTTGGGGAAGTTGAAGTAGCTTCTGTCAGGTTTTCAGTTTTTGTTTTTCCTCCCGTCAGTCTTTGGTTGTCCAAAGAGAAGACTGACATTGGAAATGGAGGGATGCCATGATGGAGCCAAAAAAATCCATTCGAGAGAAGAGCCAGGCTTATCAAATCACAGGTTCCCCTAAGGATGTTGGTTGATCCCCGTTAATTAATGCACCCAACCCATCAGAAAACCATCCATCTAACCCACTTGTGTTATTCCTCTATTACCAGAGTTAACAAGGATTCTTCCTTAATTTCTCCCTGAGTCTCTAATCCATTTCTCTTCATTGTAGATAGAGATGGACTGGAAATCAAGGACAAGGGTGACCATGACAAAATCCCCACAATGGAGAAGCTGAATAAATATCTTGAATGTGGGAAAAGTTCCTTTTCCACTTCCCATCAAAGAAATCCCATTGGGAAGAAAGCATATCAGTGCTTTGGATGTGGAAAGAGCTTCAGTTTCAACCACCATCTCACTTCCCATCAGAGAATTCATACAGGGGAGAAGCCCTATCAGTGTGTGGAATGTGGAAAGAGCTTCAGTCAAAAGGGCAATCTCACTAAGCATCAGAGAATTCATACAGGAGAGAAACCCTATCAGTGTGTGGAATGTGGAAAGAGCTTCAGTCAGAACTTCTCTCTCAGTTCCCATCAAAGAATTCATACAGGGGAGAAACCATATCAGTGTGTGGAATGTGGAAAGAGCTTCACTCAGAGCTCCTCTCTCACTAAGCATCAGAGAATTCATACAGGGGAGAGAGCCTATCAGTGTGTGGAATGTGGAAAGAGCTTCACTGATAGCTCCTTTCTCACTTCCCATCAGAGAATTCATACAGGGGAAAAACCCTATCAGTGCGTAGAATGTGGAAAGAGCTTCACTCACAGCCACAATCTCACTTCCCATCAGAGAATTCATACAGGGGAGAAGCCCTATCAGTGTGTGGAATGTGGAAAGAGCTTCAGTCAAAAGGTCAATCTCACTAAGCATCAGAGAATTCATACAGGAGAGAAACCATATCAGTGTGTGGAATGTGGAAAGAGCTTCACTGAAAGCTCCTCTCTCACTTCCCATCAGAGAATTCATACAGGGGAGAGACCCTATCAGTGTGTGGAATGTGGAAAGAGCTTCACTGAAAGCTCCTCTCTCACTTCCCATCAGAGAATTCATACAGGGGAGACACCCTATCAGTGTGTGGAATGTGGAAAGAGCTTCAGTTTCAACGACCATCTCACTTCCCATCAGAGAATTCATACAGGGGAGAAGCCCTATAAGTGTGTGGATTGTGGAAAGAGCTTCAGTTACAGCAGCAATCTCACTCGCCATCAGAGAATTCATACAGGGGAGAAACCCTATCAGTGTGTGGAATGTGGAAAGAGCTTCAATACAAGCTCCTATCTCATTAAGCATCAGAGAATTCATACAGGGGAGAAACCCTATCAGTGCTTGGAATGTGGAAAGAGCTTCAGTCATAGTTCCCATCTCTGTACCCATCAAAGAATTCATACAGGGGAGAAACCCTATCAGTGCTTGGAATGTGGAAAGAGCTTCAGACAGAAGGGCAATCTCGCTTACCATCAAAGAATTCATACAGGGGAGAAACCATATCAGTGTGGGGAATGTGCAAAGAGCTTCAGTCAGAGCTGCAATCTCAGTTCACATCAAAAAATTCATACAAAGTTCCCAAAACCCTTCATTATACATCTTTCAGTGCCAGGGAAAAACTCATCTCTTTAACCAGGCCTTTGGCTGATGGACATCTAATGCCCTTTTACAATGTGGTGGGGAGGTGGGGGTTACAGGTTTTTTGGGGGGTGTTTTGTGTTTTCATTGTGTGGTTTTATGTTGTAACCGTCCTGAGACCTGTGGGTATAGAGAATAAGAGCCAACTCTTAAGAGTCTGAGGGCTCTTTGCCCCCCAATAAGATATTTGAGGGGGCCACCCCCCAGTTCATAGGAATAGCCATTCAAATGGCATGCATGCACCGCATCCTGTGACTGTTTAACCGAAGCGGGGCTTGCTAAACCCCTCCTATATTTTATTCAAGTTGGCACTCCTGCTATAGGGCGCTATAGAAGTCAAATAAATGCATAAATAAAACAAAACCATCTTGGTCGCCTTCTTTTGCACTTGTTCCAGCTTGTCAATATCCTTCTTAATATTAGCATTTAAAAAAAATATGTACCCTTCATGGCTTTCTCAAAAAGAAGTCAAGCTAGAGAAATCTCTCTTTTTTCTTTTTCTTTTTTTGGATGGAGTTACAGATTGTTTCTCAGGGGACTGCTGTGGTAATAGTGCATCTTAATTTCAGTAAGGTTTTTGACAAAGTCCCCCTTGATATTTCTGTGAGGAAGCTGGTAAAATGAGGCTGAACTTGGTAACTGTTAGGTGGATTTGACTGACCAATCCCAAAGAGGACTCTTTCATGGTTCCTCATCATCCTGGGGAAAAGTGACCAGAGGGGTGCTGCAGGGTTCTGTCCTGGGCCTGTTGTTGTTCAAGTTCTTTATAAATGTCTTGGATGAAGGAACTGAAGGGGATGCTCATCACATTTGCAGATGACACCAAACGGGGAGCGGAGGCCAATGTGGCAGAAGGCAGAATCAGATCAATGGCAGGAATAGTACCACTTTAGTCTGCCTTGGTCAGACCCCACCCAGAATACTGTGTTCAATTCTGGGCACCACAATTTAAGTATCTTAACTTTTGTTTGCCAGGGGAAATCAAGAAGGTGGGGGAACACAATCCATATTCCTTTTATAACACGTGGCAAATGTTTGTTGAATATATAAATTGTTAAAACTGTTGCAGGAATCCACCCAGCACTCATGGGGAAATGTATCGTGGTCTTTTAGAACAGGCATCCCCAAACTCGGCGCTCCAGATGTTTTGGGACTACAGCTCCCATCATCCCTAGCTAACAGGACCAGTGGTCTGGGATGCTGGGAATTGTAGTCCCAAAACATCTGGAGGGCCGAGTTTGGGGATGCCTGTTTTAGAATAATGAAATGAAACTTTAACACATGACATACTGAAAGTCTGAAATTCCATCAGGACAAGTTACTTTTTGTTTACTGTTGTAACTATTGCTTTTTCAATATTTATCTTCTGTACCATGAAGATAAAGAAAAATAATGTTTTTTAAAAAGGAGATGGGGAAATCATGTGTACTATTCCATCAATCTGCTTGCATGTGTTGAGTTTTATTTGGAGACTGTAACTCCCAGTAATTTCATTATCTGCATGTGTTTCTGTGTGTTCAGCACACATGATTGCAGGTGAGACTGAATAAAACACTTCATCGGAAAAATTAGAAGCATCTAATGTTCCCTGGACTTTTAATAATAAATAATACTAATTTTATTATTTATACCCTGCCCTCCCCAGCCAAGGCTGGGCTCAGAGCGGCTTACAAGCAATAATAAAAACAAGATGAATGATTACAACTTAAAAAACAAAATTACAATACAACATTGAAATATTGAAACATTAAAATATTAAAATGCAGCCTCATCATAGGAGGAGAAGGAAAGGAAAAAAGAAAGAGAGGGAGGGAATCAAATTGGCTCCAAGCCAAAGGCCAGGCGGAACAACTCTGTCTTACGGCCCTGTGGAAAGAAATCAGATCCTGCAGGGCCCTGGTCTCAGGAGACAGAGCGTTCCACCCGGCCGGAGCCAGAGTTGAAAAGGCCTTGCTCTGGTTGAAGCCAATCTAACTTCCTTAGGGCCCGGGACCACTAGGGTGTTGCTATTTATGGACCTTGAGGCTCTCCGTGGGGCATACCAGGAGAGGCGGTCCCGTAGGTACGAAGGTCCTAGGCCGTGAAGGGCTTTAAAGGTCAAAACCAGCACCTTAAATCTGACCCTGTACTCCACCGGGAGCCAGTGCAGCTGGAAAAGCACTGGGTGAATATGCTCCCATGGCAAAGACCCCGTGAGGAGCCTCGCTGCAGCATTCTGCACCCGCTGGAGTTTCTGGGACAGCTTCAAGGGCAGCCCCGCGTAGAGCGAGTTACAGTAGTCAAGCCTGCAGATGACCGTCGCATGGATCACTTTTAGGGCAATGCATGGTGCTTTTGTTTGACACATAAAAATCTGGCTGCTCCCAAAGACTTGTCTGTCTGTCTCTGCACCACAACACTGCTTTGGAACGGCTTCTTTCTGATTGGTGGTTAAAATGACTATTGGTTGGTGCTGGTGCTTGAGGATGATGAAAGGTACTTAACGAAAAAAGTTGGGTTTACAAATAATTCCCTACAGCCACGTTTCTAGGGCTAGGCTGGCCATTGTCCTGGTCGCACTCATCTTATGGTGGACTACAAAGCTCTTAACAGCTTCTGATCAGATTGCCTTCCCCCATGTATTCCCAACTCAACTGCTTTGAGAAAACTGGCACAGTTACCGGTTCCACATAGAACACCTGTACTTGTGAGAAAGCAAAGTTTTAGTGTGGCGACACAGGTAGACCTTGGAACTCCCTGCCCGCATTACTTTTCCCGCTTTTCTTTTTGGTGCCTGCAAAAATAAATAAATGTTTGTTTAGGCAAGCCCATCCAGATATTTAAGATGTGGACATGTATTTTAATCTGATTCTCAGCAAACGGTTCATTTGTAATTATTTCTAAATATTTTAAATAGTTGTGTGTAACTTCTTTTACTGATGAAAAGAATTCTGTATGTGTGTGGGGGGGGTGTGTGAAACCGGGTACCACCTGACCTTGCTATGCCTCTGGAGCTGGAGCTGCAGAATTGGTCCTTTTCCCTGCAAGCTGCTCCTCCACTTTCCGGCCAAGGGAGGGAGATGCTCAGAGTCCAGCCAAGAGCCTCACCCCCAAAGGATATCTGGGCATTGGCGGAGCCAGGGGGGCAGCTGCCCCCCCCCGAAATCCATAAGAAATAATAAGAATATGAGGTTCTGCCAAGCGAGAGAGGGCTGAGCTGGAGGGATTCGGCTTGGCAAGGGTTAAAGGGAAGTGAGCTGCATTCCTAGAGAGGACAGGAAGCGGGGGGGGGGCAGGTCCTCCAGAGCCAAGCCCCCTCCCTCTCAGTCCTTTTCTGCAAGGAAGGGGGGGTGTTGCTTTGTGTCTCCCCTGCAAGGGCTGCCTCGCTGCCCCCTCCTGGGATCTGGTGAGTCTCCCCTCTCTCTGGGATCTGGTGGGGGTCCCAGGGCTGCAGCAGGGGAGGAGGCCTGGGGGGCCAGATCTGCTCCTGCAGGGGGGGACCCCAAGTCAGGGAGGAGAGGGTCCTGCCAGGGAGGGGCCAGGTCTGCAACGCTCTCCTTCCTGCAGATCAGAGGGTCCCAAACTCATCTGGCCCTCCGCCCCCCCTTCAGAAAAGATCTCCCTTCTTTAAACAAAGGAGTCCCTGGGACTTTAACTGTGTGACGTCGCTCAGCCTCATTGCACAACAGAGGGAACATCTGCAAATGGTTTTCCAAAGCTGGACGAGGAGGTGGACTAGCCCCCCACCAAAAAAAAACCCCACAGGGAGGAAGGAAGGGAAAGTTGGGAGAGAAAGGCCAGGGATAAAGCGAGGGATCCCAGCCCAGAGTCTGGCTGCTGCATTGGGGACCAGTTTCCCAGTGTCTCCCAGGGCAGCTCCCCACGGAGGCCACTGCAGCCATCCCCTCGCACCCAGAGCAGGGCATCCCAGGACCACATCCTCTCTCTCCCAAAGGGATTGTTGCTGGCAAAGCAGCCGGAAATGGGCGCTGCTACTCCCTGAGCCTCCAGGGACCTGGGCATCAATGGCTGTGTGTGTGTTAAGCCGGCTAAAAGAATAATAATAATAATAAATTGCCCGCCTGAATTTCAAGTGAGACGTATTTGGCCCCGTCCACTTGGCCCTCAGGGGGTTGGCCAGATACATACCTGGCCCTCAGAGCAAAGAAAAAGGGACCCCACCCAGGAGTCTGTCTTGAGAGCAGCAGAGAGTCCAAGTGCAATAAAAGGAGACGGAAGCAGTGGAGAAATGTGCCCTGAAGTGGGGGTGGGGGGAGAGCAACTCCTGAGGACCCCCGGGTGAGGACCCCAATGAGAGCCAAGCATCCATTATTCAAAAGATGCAAATTATTCCCATAGGAGTCAGTTTTTGTGTCTGTCTTTCAAGGGCTGCATCGCTGTCCCCTGCTGGGGTCTGGTGAGTCTCCTCTCCACTCATTTGGCCTTCCACTCCCCATTGGGGGGGGGGGGGAGAATGACACCAAGGCAGGATAGAGCAGGAATATGGCTTCCCATGATCTGGACTCGAGACTTCTGTGGATGCAGCCTAGAATAGCGCTAGCTTTTTTCTTCTTCTTTTGATGCTGTATCACATTCATCACTGGTAGTGACAAGCAAGTGATTCTGGCTGTTTTCACCAGATTTAGCTGGCTCCCCCCCCCCCCCCATCTTGCATTCTGCTTTACTGGGAGAAGCTGCAAGAAGTTCAGAACTCTGCATAGATTAAGATATGAGACAGAAGCTGCAGGCTCTGCTTGGAGACCTTGCCCAGCTTGTCTTTAAAACTCCGAAATTCCTCCATGATGGCTTTCTTGTCAACTTTCGCATTGCTAGGCAATGCTTCTGTTATTTCGCTCAGTTCTTCTTCTCTGTAGTTACTTGTAGACCCGATTCGGGTGCATGATGCAAACCCTCCAAGTGTCCCTATTTCACAGGGACAGTCCTGGATTTTGCAACACATCACAGCACTGAATAAAACAATCCGGAAATGGGTTTCACATGTAAGTCAGACCAAGCCCAGAGAATAAAACATCACCATAAGCAGAGAACATGGACTCAGCGCATCTGGTCTTAAAGGAGCCTGAGAATTTTATTCACTGACTGACTCCTCTTAGATTTCACCCACTTTCTTCCATATCACAAAAATGCCACATTTCAAAAGCAGAATATAAATATATACACCCTGTTTCATTCCTTTATGCTGCTCTGCCTTTCACAAAACCTGTGTCCTCGGCCCAGGCAAATACTTAGCAGTCAGGGCATACCAAAACATCTCCAGCCATGGATGTTCTCACTGCAACTTTGAGAAAGTTGGTGGATTAGCATTTTTCCTGTGCGGATTTATATCACTATTGTTGGTGCTGGTAGCCTCTTCTTCCTCATTGTCTGGTTTCCTAACAATTTTGGCATTGCTGCTAAAAAAATCTAAAATGTTTTTCCCCCATACTGTATTTATTGACAAAGGGATTTTGCAGGATTCTTGGGTGCTCAGTAGAGAGAGAAGAGGGTGTGTAAACTTTATACAACTTTATGCACTGTATTTGCTTTGTAGGATTTGCAAGAGCTTCGCACTAAGACAGACAGAACTTTGCAGAAGACCAAAGGGTTCCTTCCGATCTCTCAGAGGCTTCCTGAGAGCATAGATGGATGTGCGAGACTCAGCTGGCCCTGGAACAGGAAGAGGCCATGCCAACCAAACTGGGAGCAGTGGGGGGTTATGGGAAAACACTGTGCAGAAGATCCTGGGTGAGGAGGACACCCTCTGCTCAGAGGTGCAGAGCCAGCAGGTGAGGCAGTTCTGCTGCCAGGAGGCCAAAGGACCCCGAGAGGTTTGCAGCCGACTCCACCACCTTGACCATCAGTGGCTGAAGCCAGAAAGGCACACGAAAGCTGAGATGCTGGACCTGGTGATCTTGGAGCAGTTCCTGGCTGTCCTTCCCCTGGAGATGGAGAGCTGGGTGAGGGAATGCGGAGCGGAGACCAGTTCGCAGGCGGTGGCCCTGGCCGAAGGTTTCCTCCTGAGTCAGGCAGAGGAGAGAAAACAGGTGAGAGAGACTTTCCTCTGGATACTCCCAAGGGGCTCCAAACAGGCCGGAGAACATCCAAAAATGCTCTCCTAATGGCGCATCCTTTTTCTGGGAAAGCATCCATGGAATGAGATCTCACACCCTTCAAGTCTTTGTCATTCTCTTTCTAACATTTCTCGCCATTCATTCTCTGTTTTGAATCCTTGTTGGTCTTTCAGGAAAATGATCATTTTGCAGAAATGGACCTGGATTCCTGTGAGGCAGAGAGGCCTCCGTTGGACATCAGAAAGAGGCATCAGGGTAAGGAGGCAGGAGTTTTTTCTCTCTCCATTTGGTCATATTCCTTTGGCTTTGAACAGGATGGATTTGAATCAAATCATTTGTTTTTACAGAAAATCTCATTCTTGCTGGTATAATCTTAATATTTACAACCAGATGAAGGTTTCATTTTTAGAATAATAAATTTTCGGAGTGGTTTTTACAGTTTTATCAAAGATTACTGATTTGGTTAGAAATACATAGATAATTATGGAATTATTGTCAGGATCCCTAAGATAGCTGCTTATATTTGGACAACTTTTCTGCTGTACTTTATTGGAAGGAGAAAAATAAATAAATAATCATTTCCTTAATAACAATTTAAATATTTTATTTAACTAAAACAATAACATTACAGCATATGTATCCATGTTTTTTAACTGGCGTACAGTAGTTAGAGATTTTATTGTTTGGACAGTGCCAGTTGAGCCCTGGGAAGAAGGGCCTGGAAACCGCAAACTCTTATTAGTTGACTGGCAAGCACTTCAAGGTCCTGGAGCCCCCTCGCCGATTCCCCCATATGCCCCCCTTCACCCCTGGTGTTACGCTGATTTCCTTCCCCAGCAGATGGGCTGCCTCTCTCCCTGCTGGGCCCCTCTCCAGCATCGCTCTGGAGCCTTCCCTCCGCCTCTGGCTCTGATGGCAGTTCCCTGACACACTCCAAACAATCTATTCATTGAACCTCTTTGAACTTATCATTTAAGAGTTAAAGGGTTGATTTTGTGTATATAAATTTGCAAAGGAAGAATAAGGTGAAGGTTTTCTCCTCAACTCTGTATGTTTATTTTATAGCATTTTTCCTGTGAAGAAAAGGCATGATTTTTGCGGACACAAATTCACTCTTTTAAGAACTGCAAAAACAAACATCTGTGATAATATCTTCATGTTAGAAAAACTGCCCCAAATATTCTTACAGAAAGCTCTGGAATTGCATGACATTGTGAATGGATTAATGGAATTCATTTACCAAAAAATTTAGACATTGTATATAAAGGCTCATGCTACATAATTAAAAACAAATCCTTATTTCCTTATGAGTAACCTTTGAACTATAATGTTACTTAAATAGAAAACTATCAATAGAAAGATTTTTCCTCCAAAAGCAATTTATTTTTAAAAATCAGATTTAAATTTTTAAAAATCCAAATTAAAATTTAAAAAACCCTGTTTATTTTATATATTTTTTTAATCATTGCTTTTCTAATCCACCATGGTTTTGAAACTCATCTGTGGGTTCTTTTCATCTTGTATTGGGGGAGATAGTGGGACCAAGAGCCCAGAGGTGGGGAGATATATTTTTCATAACTAACATCTGAAATGCACCCAAACATCCAAATGCACTCAGCAGGCGAGACTTTCTCAAAGGCCCCTGTGTAGTTTGAGATGCACTGATTCACCTGTGAGACAAGAAGGCACTCTGGGCCTCCCCCTTACCTTTTTCCTCTTGCAGGTGACAGAATGATGCCCGCAAGACCTATTCATCCATCTTTGAATGGGGACAGAATGGAAGCAGCAGCTGTGGAACCAGATCAGGTCAGGGGAAGAGGCCTTGTGAAGATAGAGGTCAAGGGGTGGAACAATGTCCTAGCTCAAGGAGTGGTGGTGAACAACAGTGTTGTCTCAGAGGAGAACATTTCCCTTTTTCCTTTAGGGTCCAGTGTGCTTTGAAGACGTTGCTGTTTGTTTTACGGACGAGGAGTGGGCATTGCTGGATCCTGACCAGAGAGCGCTGCATAAGGACGTCATGGAGGAGAATCGTGGGATCGTGGCCTATCTTGGTAAGGCTCCCAGTGGGATCATAATATCTGTTTTTAAATTCAAAACAGCTCTCTATGATGAACCTCATATATTTTCACAGAATTCAACAGTGCCCCTTACAACACCTGGGATTTTAATATTCCCACCATTAACCTTGAACAGTAAATTACTGTTTTTTCTGTGGATGTTCTTCCTCTGGTTGCAGCTTCTTAAACAAGTATCATTCTGGTCTGAACTACCCAGACCCATTTGACTGCAAACTTCAGAGTCATTAGGGAAGTTGAAGTAGCTTCTGTCTAAAGTAGGCTTTCTATTTTTGTTTTTCCTTCTATAAGCTTTTGGTTGACAAAAGAGAAGACTGACAAATCTGGAAATGGCAGATTGTTCTGTGTTTATGTATTTTTCTTTGTGTGTTTTTGTATTCCTTTTTATGCACAATAATAAAAGAATAGTAAAAATAGTATGTATATATAAAAAAAGAATAGTAACAAAAATGCAAAACAGAAAGAAATTTAGAAAACCATTAGAAGGGGTTGAAGGAAGTCTAAGGCTGTCAAAGCCAAAGATTTATTATGTGGTATTGGAGCTGTAATATTGGAAAATATGTGCAACTAATATGTGCAATTAATAAAAATAATATATATATTTTAAATTATATATCACAGGTTCCCCTAAGGATGCCAGTTGAACCCCGTGAATAAATGCACCCAACCCCTTAGTAAAACCATCCATCTAAACCACTTGCGTTATGCCTCTATTACCAATGTTAACAACTATTCCTCATTAATTTCTCCCTGAAACTCTAATCATTTCTCTTCATTGTAGATCGCGAACGACTGGAAATCAAGAACAAGGGTGACCATGACAAAATGGAGAAGCCGTATCAATATCTTGAATGTGGAAAAAGTTCCCGTTCTACTTCCCATCAAAGAAATGCCATTAGGAAGAAACCATATCAGTGCTTGGAATGTGAAAAGAGCTTCAGTACAAGCTCCTCTCTGAGTTCCCATCAGAGAATTCATACAGGGGAGAAACCCTATCAGTGCGTGGAATGTGAAAAGAGATTCACTCACAACCACAGTCTCACTTCCCATCAAAGAATTCATACAGGGGAGAAACCCTATAAGTGTATGGAATGTGGAAAGAGCTTCAGAAAGAGCTCACATCTCACTTCCCATCAAAGATTTCATACAGGGGAGAAACCCTATCAGTGTGTGGAATGTGGAAAGAGCTTCAGTAAGAGCTCCCACCTCAGTTCCCATCAAAAAATTCATACAGGAGAGAAACCATATAATTGCTTGGAATGTGGAAAGAGCTTCTGTCGGAGCACCGATCTCACTTCCCATGTAAGAATTCATACAGGGGAGAAACCATACGATTGCTTGGAATGTGGAAAGAGCTTCCGTCGGAGCAGTGATCTCACTTTCCATCAAAGAATTCACACTGGGGAGAAACCCTATATATGCTTAGAATGTGGAAAGAGCTTTATTCAGAGTGCCCATCTCACTTCCCACCAAAGAAGTCATACAGGGGAGAAGCCATATCAGTGCTTGGAATGTAGAAAAAGCTTCAGTACGAGTTCCCTTCTTACTTCCCATCAAAGAATTCATACAGGGGAGAAACCCTATACATGCTTAGAATGTGGAAAGCACTTCCGTCGGAGCACCGATCTCACTTACCATCAAAGAATTCATACAGGGGAGAAACCCTATCAGTGCGTGGAATGTGGAAAGAGCTTCAGTACGAGCTCCTATCTCACTTTCCACAAAAGAATTCATACAGGGGAGAAACCGTATCAGTGCAGGGAATGTGGAAAGAGCTTCAGTACGAGCTCCTATCTTACTTTCCATCATAGAATTCATACAGGAGAGAAACCCTATCAGTGCAGGGAATGTGGAAAGAGCTTCAGTACGAGCTCCTATCTTACTTTCCATCATAGAATTCATACAGGAGAGAAACCCTATCAGTGCAGGGAATGTGGAAAGAGCTTCAGTACGAGCTCCTATCTTACTTTCCATCACAGAATTCATACAGGAGAGAAACCCTATCAGTGCAGGGAATGTGGAAAGAGCTTCAGTAAGAGCTCCCATCTCACTTCCCACCAAAGAATTCATACGAAGGGCAGAAAAACCCTTCATAATACCACTTTAGTCGCCAGCCAGATATGCGCCTCTTTAACCAGGTCTTTGGCCGATTGACATCTAATGCCTTTTTAAAATGTTTGGAGGGGGAGTGTAAGGTGTTTTTTGTGTATGTGTATTTTCGTTTTATTATATTGTGTTTTTATGTTGTAACCACCCTGAGACCTGTGGGTGTAGGCTATAGGAGGCAACTCCTAGAGGCCATGGGGTCTTTGCCCCCTCCCATTATAAAATATTTTAGGGGGCTGGATTTCCGGTTCCGGTCTGCCTTAATGCCACTCCCACTATAGCGGTGATCGTTAGCAAAGAATAAACATGGATGATTTGAGAGTAATTATCCTTGCAAGCTCCCCCCAGGACCCGGGGGGAGTTAGCTTCATTCACAGATCATCTTGTTACCTGGCTCTTACTCCGGCATGGAATCCGAGCGGCAGGGAGGCGCTGAGTGCAAAAGCACTTTGCTTATCTGTAACCCTCCTACGCAGCCATTAAGAAGCAGAGGGAGTTCAGTTTATTAGAATAAATTTAGAACTAATATACAGACACATGCTGTAAAATATGGGAAAATATCATAAACTGCTAAATTGAAAAATTATCCAGTAGCACTTTAGAGATCAACTATGTTTGTTCTGGGTATAAATTTTCGTGTACATGCACACTTCTTCAGATACACTGAAACAGAAGTCACCAGACCCTTAAATTGAAACAGCTACAGAGCCATAATGATTCAAACTGGAAAGAAGACTTCCTTCGATGTAAAATATGGTATGTAAGGGGGAGGGAGCCTTTACCCTCTCTTTGTATATATCACGTTTGCTACATAAATGATTCAGCAAAACCCCTTTGAATGCTAACAAACTGATAAAAGGCAAGAGAATGGGCAACGGAAGGGGCATGCGTCCCTCCTGGTCAGCCTGGCTATGTGAGGCCCTGGGGCTCTCAGCAGCATCCTCAACCCCTTTTCTGCCAGCCTGGCTAGATGAGGCGCTGGGGCTTTCCGCAGCATCCTCGAGCCCTTTCCCCACTTGGCTGGTCCCTTCTCTCCTTCACTGGAGGTGTGGCTTTCCCCACCGCTGGAGAGGAGGAGCTGTATCCCAACTGCTCCCCTGCCACCCTCCCCTGTTCTGACGGCAGTCCCCTGACACCAAGTAACTTTGCAAAAAAAACCCCAGAAAAAATCCTGAAAGACTATTTTGAATTAAATTTGAATCAAGGGACAGAAAATAATATGGTCTGGGATACAAGTAAAGCAGTGGTGATAGCTTTCTTTATTCAGCAAAGTGCATATCAAAAAAAAAAGGTTAGAGAAGGTAAAAATAAATTTTGAAAGAATTGATTAGAAATGAAAAAGAATTGATTAAAAAACCCCCTGAAAATATTCAATAAAGCGGAATGTAAAAACGTTACAAACAATGTTAGTGAACCAAGAAATTGAATGGAAGAGAGAGGCTCAGAACTCACAGGGTTAAGAAGTTCTGAGTGACGTCTCACATTCTGAGGCGTGGTTTAGAATACTGAGGGGAGTGTTTTACTGTGTTTCTCTCAGTGTGTGTTTGCTCCGTTGTGAGAGAGCAGCGACCATGAGTGCATTGTCACCAGGAGATTTATAACTGTTGTGTTTTGCTAAGGGAATAAAGACTTAAAACTAAGATAAGGAGACAGCCTGCGTTCAGCCTGATTTATTACGCACACACGGCGACCCTGCTTCTGTTCCGCTGTATTTACGTGCTGCTGGAGTCGGAGGTCCCTGGGGGAAAAGCAGAGCCGCTCAGAGGAAGCGTGCGGACCCCCCGGGAATGCCACAGGTTATGGGGTCATCAGCAAACGCTTTGAAGCAGAGATAAGCAACGTTCGTGCGTGTGGGAGAAGCCGGCTGAGGGGAAGACTGCAGCCAAGAGCCAGCTGAGGAGAAGCTGGAGCCAGTTGGAGCTGTGCCGGACGTTTGAGACAGAGGGGAGCTCACTGGGAAGATCTGATCTGCTGGACCGGGAGGTGCTACTACTGTACGTAAGTAGGCTGGGCCCCGGGAGAAGATGGCAGACAGCCAGGAATCGTCAGTCCCTTTTGATAAGGTGGACGGGAGCAAGCCCTGGGTCGAGTGGCAGGCACTGAAGAAGGCAGTGGGAGCCAGGCCAGAGGGGGCTGAGAATTGCTCTGAGGAAGCACCAAGCCCAGGAGGGGCTGAGGGCCGCCCAGAAAGCCCAGAGGGGGCTGGGACTGTGTTGGGAAGCTATTGCAATGCCTCAACACATGAGCTGTATGCTGGAGAGCGGCTGAGAGAAGAGAAGAGAAATGCAGTGGCAATCTGTTCCACTGGGAACTTTGCACCTGAGAGTGGGGGTGCAGGCCATTCCAAGGGTCTTGAGAGTGCCCAGGCTGTTTGGCAGGAGCTGGAGGGGGTTTGCAGAGAACCCACAGCAGAAGCCAAAAGCCACGTCCCCAAAGGCAGAAAAGCCTCAAGGAGTGCTGCTGGAAAGGTTGGGGGGGCAGAGAAGACCAAAGGCAAGTTTGCAAAGTTTTCCACTCGGCGTTGTTTTGTCTGCAATTCTTCTGACCATCTGTGTCGCAGCTGCCCACAGAGAGCAAGGGAGACAGGGCAGGATGTGTCCAAGGACGCTTCCCATGGGAACCAGCCGGGTTTCCATGGCAACCAGGCCTGCAGAGGAGGCAGGCGTGGGAAAGCTTATCAGCTGACTGCTTCAATGGCAGTGTTGAAGAACACCACCTGCAAGGTCGGGGGCAGCAGGAAGTCCGTTGCTAAGGCAACAAAGAAGGACAACTCCAGTGAGGAGAGAGTGCTGCGTTGGATTGTGGACTCTGCCTCGAATGCTCATCTGGTAACAGAGACACCTGGTGTCGAGATAAGGAACTGCAGAGCTGTTTCAGCTGGGAAAACACTGTGCTTTGCTGACAGTTCACAGAGACGTGTGACTAATATGGGGACCTTGTTTGTCTCTTTCTTACAGGCGGAGCTGAAGGTCTACGTTGTGCCTGAGATAAAACATTGTCTTTTATCTGTACCATGCCTTTTACAGGAGGGATATGTAGTGTGTTTTGAGAAAAATGTTTGTACAATTTCCAGAGGGGGGAGGCAGCTAGCACGTATTGAGAAAAATCAGAACAACCTATTTGTTCTGGAAACACCTCTGGAGGGTGAGGGGAATGCTGGGAAAGCCACTGATCACACTCATGTGTCGTGTGCTTGCGTGTGGCACAAGAGAATGTCACATGGTTCCTGTGAAGACATTCAGATGTTATCAGAGTGCACCAAAGGGTGCCGGATACGCGAATGTGGTCAACCTTTGAATTGCAGAGCTTGCAGAAAAGCCAGGAACAAGGGATATAATTATCCCAGGGTGGAGAGAGTAACCACAAAGCCTTTTGAGCTTGTACATGCAGACCTTTTTGGTATGCCACAGCCAAGTCTGGGCAAGGCCAAGGTTCTGATGGTGCTGACAGATGATTTTACGCAGAACGCATGGGCGTACACGCTGAGAACTAAGGAGGAGGCAACACAACTGATCAAAGATTGGATTGCTGAGGTGGAACTAAGGTTCTCCACCAAGGTGCAGGGGTTCAAGTGTGACCGAGGTTCAGAAGTCACTGGGTCTGCTCTAAAGGGTTTCTTTCGCCAGAGAGGGATACGTCACAAGGTGACTTCTCCTCAGGAGAGTGGCGTGGCAGAGCTTAGGAGTAAAGCTCTGGTTCAAGCATCAGAGATTCTACTGTGTGACTCTGGTTTGCCTCAAAGTTTTTGGGGGGAGGCGGTGAAGACGGCCAATTTCACGATGAACAGGTGCTACAATGCAGTGGTAGGTGACACCCCGTATTTCCTGCTTCACGAAGAACGGCCGCTTGTGCATTTCTTTCGTGCTTTCGGTAGCAGAGCCATGGTGCCTGTACCAAAGTTTCAACAGCAGGAGGGTGGCCCAAGGTACCAGGAAATGATCTTCTGTGGGTATGAGCCTGCGACTAAGGGATGGAGATTTGCATATCCAGAAGGTGATCAGACCAAGCTTCTGGTCAGTAAACAGGCTGAGTTCTATGAGCAGGATGGTTGGGCAAGGTGCAAAGCGAGCCCTGATGTTCACTCAGATTGTCTGTCCGACTCTGAGGAGGAGGAAGAGCCAGAGTCTGAACCTGCTGGTGGAGACCAGGTTCCTGAACAGAGTAGGGCGTCTCCACAGGTTGTTAAAAGAGTGTCCAAGAGTGAGCCCTCATCTCCTGTTCGCATAATGGAGAAAGCTCACAGACGTGTCAAGTCAGAGGGGGAATCTTCTGATGAAGAAGACGCACTTGCTGACCCCAGTGGGTCAGAAGGAGCACCCCAGTTTGTGCCCAGGCGGTCATCTCGGGCGACAAAGGGAATTCCACCTGAGAGGTTTCAGGTCACAAATGCGTGGGTTGGTTTCGCACAGTGCGAACCTGAGATTTGTGAGGAGGTTCAACAGGTGCCTAACAACGATGCCAGGAAGGGGCGGAAGGCAGTGGGGAAAGTGTTGAACACTCAGAGGTCTGTAAATATGTGTTCACAACTCCTCTCAGAACGTGATTCGAGAGGGGGTGTGGAGAGAGGCTCAGAACTCACAGGGTTAAGAAGTTCTGAGTGACGTCTCACATTCTGAGGCGTGGTTTAGAATACTGAGGGGAGTGTTTTACTGTGTTTCTCTCAGTGTGTGTTTGCTCCGTTGTGAGAGAGCAGCGACCATGAGTGCATTGTCACCAGGAGATTTATAACTGTTGTGTTTTGCTAAGGGAATAAAGACTTAAAACTAAGATAAGGAGACAGCCTGCGTTCAGCCTGATTTATTACGCACACACGGCGACCCTGCTTCTGTTCCGCTGTATTTACGTGCTGCTGGAGTCGGAGGTCCCTGGGGGAAAAGCAGAGCCGCTCAGAGGAAGCGTGCGGACCCCCCGGGAATGCCACAAATACTAAGGTAGAAAAACTTTGAATTTGCAAATAAACCAGGGAAACTACTTGCCTGGCAATTAAAAAAAGAAACAGGGACAGACTGTAATAAATAAATTGAGAATAGAAGGCAAAATAGTAGATAACCCGAAGGATATTACAAGGCAATTTGTAAAATATTATACAGAGCAATATCAAGCTGGTAAAGAAAATAAAGATATAATTGAAGAATATTTAAAGCAGAGTAAGTTACCAAAAATTCTGAAGGAGAAAATTATTTGAATGCACAAGAGGTGCAACAAGGAGCTAACCATTTAAAATTAGGCAAATCGCCAGAGCCAGATGGTCTACCAGCCAAATATTATAAAAATAACTACAAGACTTTCTGATACAACCGTTGAAAGATGTAATGAATAAAATGTTGAACACAAGGGAAAATTCCAGATTCATGGAAAGAGGCATACATAAAATTGCTTCCAAACAAGACACAGATTTGCTTTCAGTAAAAAATAGGCCTATTTCTCTGCTCAACAATGATTATAAATTATTTGCTAATATTATGGTGAATTGTTGTTAAAAAAGTTAGTTCATCAGGATCAAGCTGGCTTTCTTCCTGGCCGACAGATGAAGGACAACATAAGGAATATAATTAATAGAATAGAATATCTGGAGGTCAGGAATTAAAAGCAGGCTGCTCTGATGTTTGTGGATGCAGAGAAGGCTTTTGACAATGTGTCTTGGAAAAAATCTATGTAAATAGTGAATTTTGGAGAAACATTTTAAGAGGAATTGATGCAATTTATACAGATCAGCAGGCAATGCTGATAGTGAATAATGTAGCATCAGAAAAGTGTAAAATTACAAAAGAGACAGGACAGGGTTGCCCCTTGTTGTCATTATTGTTTATTTTAGTATTAGAGACCCTGGTGAGGAACATAAGATTTAATGAAGAAATAAAAGGTATAACAGTTGGGTGCAAAGTGTATAAATTGAGAGCATTTGCAGATGACCTTGTAATAACAGTGGAAAAACCATTGGTAAGTATACCAAGGGTATTAGATAAAATATTTGAGTTTGGACAGGTAGCAGGATTCAAGTTAAATAAAAATAAAACAAAAGTACTGGTGAAAAATATGACAGAACAAAATAAAAATAAACTACAACTAGCAACACAATTGACAATTAAAAAAGGTGAAGTATCTGGGGGTATGGTTAACTGCTAAGAATATAAACATTTTAAAGGATAATTATGTAACAACGTGGAATGAGACAAAGAAAAATGTGGAGATCTGGGGAAAGATGAATATCACTTTGGGAAAGAATTTCAGTTCTGAAAATGAATGTATTGCCAAGAATGTTGTTTATATTTCATTTTTAAAAAAATTATTCAAAATTATAACAAGACATATTATCCAAAAACATATCATCCTTGTTCCCCCCCATTTTTCCTCCCCCCCCCCGCAACCCCCCCAACTTCCCCAGTTCCAGTCTTTGGTTTCTCTAAAAATGCTGTTTTCTGCATGTTACAAATTTGTATAGATCATCAAACTATTTAGCTGATTATTATCAATAAAAGGTTTGGGAATGTTTATTCAAAACCTGCCAAAGAGTCCAGTTCGCTTTGTTGCGTCTTCAGATACTTTGTAAACGGTTCCCATTCATCCTTAAAGTCATAGTTATCCTTGTCCCGTAGCTTATATGTCAATTTTGCCAATTCTGCATAGTCCGTCAATTTTTGTTGCCATGATTCTTTAGTTGGGATTTCTTCAGTCTTCCATCCTTGTGCTACCAGAACTCTTGCGGCCGTTGTTGCATACATGATGTTTTTCAACTTTTTTGGCAGGTCTTTCCCTACAATCCCCAACAAAAATGCCTCGGGTTTTTGAACATTTTCTTCAATTCATTGTAAATCATTTCCCAAACTTTTTTAATTACCTTACAAGAATGTTGTTTATATTTCAAACAATACCCATGGTCAGCAGAGAGGGACACTTCAAACAATGGCAAAAATACATTTCCAAATTTATCTGGCAGGGCAAGAAAGCAATGATTAAATATAAACTCTTAACAGATACCAAAGAAAGAGGTGGCTTCTCTCTGCTGGATTTGAAATTATATTATGAAGCATCATGTCTCTGCTGGCTACGGGAGTGGATAATGTTAAAAAATACAGACAACTTAGACCTTGAGGGTCATGGTAATAGATTTGGTTGGCATGCACATTTATGGTATAAGAAGACCAAAGTGCAAAAAGATTTTTGAATCATTTGGTAAGAAAAGCAATTTATGGAGTATGGGGAAAATATAAAAACCTGTTAGAACAGAAAACACCATGGTGGCTTTCATCAGTGAAAGCTATATCTCTAAAAAAGACTAATGTGAAATGTAATGGGCAACCTATAGAGAGTTATTCATAGAAGTAGAACAACTGAAATTGAAAAGTTTTGAAGACATAAGAAAGTTGGTTACAGATTGGTTGCATTAGCATCAATTAAATGATGTATTTAAAATAGATAAGAAAAATGGATTTAGTACAGAAATTTCAAGGTTTGAAAAAGACTTATTGGAAAATAATGTGAAGTTACTTTCTAAAATGTATAAATTGTTGCTAGAGTGGCATACAAAAGACGAAGAAGTCAAATTGTAGCAGGTGTTTAATCAGTAATGATTAAATGTAACATATTGGGCATAATATTCAATTTTCATCTTGGAAAAAACTGGAGGGAGGCTTGAAATTTACAGCGTTCTGTGCGTTGAAGGAAAATTATATGAAAATGATGTATTGGTGGTATTTAACACCTGTAAGAATAGCAAAAATGTATAGAACTGCTTTAAATGTTTGCTGGAAATCATCATCATCATTTTAAATTTGTATACCATCTTTCTACCTTACAATAATCAAGGCAGTTTACAAGCTGAAGAAACAAAAAATGTGCATCTTATAACAATCTAATGCAATACAAAAATGAGATAATAAAACACAACTTTAAAGTAAGCAACCTACAACAAAAAAGTAACATTCAACAATCATTCGAATAGTATAAAATAATAATATCAGCATATAAAAGTTAAACAGAAATTCACTCTTAACAGTTACAATAAATAATATCTAAACTATAATCAATAAAACAACGGCAAGCCACAGTACACAAAATAATACAATACACACTGAGAAGCAGAGAGTGAGGCAAGGCAGGTGGAAGGAAGCCTTTCCTGATGGAGTCTCTCCCCTCACAGTTCTTGCTCCAGGACCAGCTCCCTTGTGAGGACTCCTAGAGTTGGAGGGTTTTAGATAACTGACACATGGAACAGTGTTTAAAGTTTGACTATGCTGATAACTGATAATGCAATGGTATATCATGGCAGTTTCCCTGCTTTTCAAGGGGCGCTTTCCTTGTCAATGACTGTTGAGTAACCTCAGCATACATGCCATGGGAATGCTGCTCCTTGTGTGTCGCTGGACCACAGGATCAGTGCAGGGGTTGTAACCCAGTGTGAAGTGAGTCCTTCTCCTCCCGTCTCTGCTAATTGCAGGCAAAGATTCAGAAATCGTAGGCAAGCCGTGTCTCATCTATTCTCATTGTTGTTGTTGTTGTTTAGTCGTTTAGTCGTGTCCAACTCTTCGTGACCCCCTGGACCAGAGCACGCCAGGCACTCCAGTCTTCCACTGCCTCCTGCAGTTTGGTCAAACTTATGCTGGTAGCTTTGAGAACACTGTCCAACCATCTCCTCCTCTGTCACCCCCTTCTCCTTGTGCCCTCCATCTTTCCCAACATCAGGGTCTTTTCCAGGGAGTCTTCTCTTTTCCAGGGAGTTCTTCTCATTGAGAGCTCCCTAATAAGCTGAGGCCAGCCTGGAAGAGCATTTGAAAATCTGATTTGACAGTATTTCCTAGTATGGCATGCAATAGCTTTAATACAGTGGTACTTTGATTCTCAAACACCTTGGTTCTCAAACGCCTTGGTTCTCAAACGCCTTGGTTCTCAAATGCCGAAAACCCGGAAGTAAGTGTTCCTGTTTTCGAACGTTTTTCGGAAGCTGAACATCCGATGCGACTGTCAGCTATTGTTTCCGGGGCACCTGTTCCAATCAGAAACTGCACTTTTCAAACAGTTCGGAAGTCAAATGGACTTCTGGAACAGATTAAGTTTGCCACTTTTGTTTTTGCTATTTATTTTGTCTTTTGGTTTTTTGAGGCTTTTTCAGTTAATTTGTTTTGGTGACTGTGTGGAACCCAGTTCAGCTACTGATTGATTGATTGTGTGACTGTGGAAATGGATAAAATCCAAACAATGAGAGGGAGCAAGGCAGGTGGAAGAAGTCCTTGAGTCAGGGAATCCTCCATAATGAGATGAGATATTTGTTTGAATTTAAATTTGTTATGTAAAATTTGCTAAAAAAAATGTTTTTTTTTAAAGACTCCAACCAGTAATCATGGGAAAATATGGTGTGATCTTTTAGAGTGCAGTGGTACCTCGGGTTAACTACTTACCGTATTTTTCGCTCCATAGGGCGCACCAGACCATAGGGCGCACCTAGTTTTTAGAGGGGGGAATCAAGAAAATTGATGTGGGGATCTGTTTTGCAGCACAAGGCTAGGGTTAGGGGGGCTGAAGCGACGGAGCCCCAGACCAACCATCCCAAAGACATCTTCCTTCCAAATCGGGTTGACAAAGCCAAGCGCTGCTTTGCAAGCAACACGATGTATGTCTGCACTGATCTTTTTGCCGTCTTAAGTCGTGTTTGTGTGTGAAAACCGTCCCCAGTGCAGGTGGGGCAACAGCAGCCAGAATTTGGGGCTGCAAAGAGGAAGGAAACAGACCATGTGGGGAGCGGGGTTTAAATCCACACTCATGCGCTTAACACCCCCCCCGTAAACGCTGCTAATAAAATCCCCTAGCATTGCAGTGGGTTGGACTAGATGACCCTTGGGACCCCTTCCAACTCTACAATTCTATGATCAAAGTCGGACTTCTATGATTCTATGCTTCCCCTGTGGCTGCTTCAAAGTTTTTAAAAAAGTAAGAAAGTCGGGAGATCCCATCGTGCCTATTCCACGTCTGCTTTCCTGGCTGCCTTCGCCGCCTCCCCCTGCAAAAAAGGGGCCGCTTATTCTCCAGGAACCCCCCCCCCAGCAGGCAGGGGCGACGTGTTTTGGCGCGTCCCTCGTCTCCTACCCCACCTCCGCCTCGCCTTCTAGGTTCCCTCGCTCCCTCCCCTGCCGTTTCTGCGGTGGGTGCTGGCAGGTCTTTCCGCCGTTTCTTGGAAGAGCAATCCCCCCGCGGCGGCAAGGGAGAGGGGCGGTGGGAGCGTGCGTCAGGCGGAAGGGAAGCGGCCTCACCGCCTTTAAGTGGCATTGCATGTCATCTGAGCAAGCTCCTGTGTGGGCAGGCGAGAGAGAGAGCGTGGCGCAGGGACACCAGCGGAGCGCCCACTTCTTTCTGCCCGTCGCCGCCACCAGAAGGATTTACCCTCCTCCCCAGCGTGCTTTTTTGGCTGCAGAAGCCTCCCTCTCGCCCCACCTCCGGCGGCTTTCCCGCCTTTTTTGCCCGGGTCTCCCTCGCATTAGAGAGATACGCCTCAAGGCAGCGAAGAATAAGCAGCAGCACAAAGCGAGGCCCAAGCACGAGGCGCTCTTCGGGGCACTGGTTTTCTGCCGCGCGCGCTCTTTCTCGGCATTCCCTTTTTTGCTGCTTTTCTCTTTCCCCCGCTTGATGGCCGCCGCCGCCACCAAGCCCACATCTACTCAAGCTACCAGGCGGTGATGCCGCACTTCGTCTGCATAGCCAAGGAGTTCCCTCAGCCCACCCGGCCGGCCAAGCTGCCTCGGGGCAAGCTGCGCAGACACCGCCAGTCGCGCTTCAAGCCAAAGCTCTCCCGGCTTCAGCAAAAGGAACCCGAAGCCTTTGGAGCGCAGCCCGAGTTCCCGCTGCGCTCCAAAGGCTTCAGGCGGCTATCCCTGAAGCCTGGAGAGCGAGAGGGGTCGGTGCGCACCAGGCTTCAGCGAAAACAACGCGTAGCCTCTGGAGCGCTCCCTCTGTGCTTTGGAGGCTTCGCGTTGCTTTCGCTGAAGCCAAGGAGCCTGCATTCGCTCCATAGGACGCACAAACATTTCCCCTTAATTTTTGGAGGGGGAAAAGTGCGTCCTATAGAGCGAAAAATACGGAAATTCGTTCCGGAGGTCTGTTCTTAACCTGAAGCACCACTTTAGCTAATGGGGTCTCCCGCTGCCGCTGTGCCGCCGGAGCACAATCTCTGTTCTCATCCTGAAGCAAAGTTCTTAACCCGAGGTAATATTTCTGGGTTAGCGGGGTCTGTAACCTGAAGCGTCTGTAACCTGAAGCATATTTAACCCAAGGTACCACTATAATCAAATGAAACTTTAACACATGGCATGATGAAAATCTGCAATTTCATCAGGGTAAGGTATTTGTTGTTTATGGTTGTAACCATTGCTTTCTTTAAAATTATCTTTTCTACCATGAAAATAAATAAAAGCAATTTTTTAAAAAAGAGGTGGGGAAATCATATGTACTATTGCATTAATCTGCTTGCATGTGTTGAGTGTTATTTGGAGACTGTAACTCCCAGTTATTTCACATTATCTATGTGTTTCTGTGTGTTCAGCACATATGATTGCAGGTGAGACTGAATAAAAGACTTCCTAGGAAATTCCCTTTGACTGCTTCTGTATTGTTTCAAATGTGACTTCACTTACAGATAAGAACAAATCATATTTATTACTGATGAATCATACCATTGTCAGCTCATTAATCTCCACCCCAACAAACCCTGCGCTGAACATGAGCAGCTGCTTTCTGCCCATTTCTTAGGTGGAAATAACTGATAATGAAAAGGAAGAAGGGAGATAGACCCTTTCCCTCAACCTTTGGGGATCTGGGGGGCTTCATTTCACCCCTTAGTCCTGCTCCTGAAAGCTTGGCAGATGTAGAGTTTTTGCTCACACACGGCCATCACATAAAAATTAATCTTCTTTTAAAATGGTATTGCAGTGCTAAAAAGGCTCAAGAAAGCAATTCCTGTAGTAGCTGGCATCTTAGCGAGCCCAGTGCCACTCTGCCAACTGTCTCACTCCCAGCTAACTAATCTGGAAAGCTGTCCTGTCATCTCTGCAAGGACTTCAGTGTCCCTTGAATTAGCAATTCAGCATTTCTGGAAAGGGAAATGATACACTTTTGTATATTAGCATAAAAAAGCATGCATAAGAATTATTAGACAGAAAAAGCATGCACAAGAAAGTATTACTCATTTATGATAAGGATCTAGGAGTCTTGGTTGACCACAAACTTGACATGAGCCAACCGTGTGACGCGGCAGCTAAAAAAGCCAATGCAATTCTGGGCTGCATCAATAGGAGTATAGCATCTAGATCAAGGGAAGTAATAGTGCCACTGTATTCTGCTCTGGTCAGACCTCACCTGGAGTACTGTGTCCAGTTCTGAGCACCACAGTTCAAGAAGGACACTGACAAACTGGAACGTGTCCAGAGGAGGGCAACCAAAATGGTCAAAGGCCTGGAAACGATGCCTTATGAGGAACGGCTAAGGGAGCTGGGCATGTTTAGCCTGGAGAAGAGGAGGCTAAGGGGTGATATGATAGCCATGTTCAAATATATAAAAGGATGTCACATAGAGGAGGGAGAAAGGTTGTTTTCTGCTGCTCCAGAGAAGCAGACACGGAGCAATGGATCCAAACTACAAGAAAGAAGATTCCACCTAAACATTAGGAAGAACTTCCTGACAGTAAGAGCTGTTTGACAGTGGAATTTGCTGCCAAGGAGTGTGGTGGAGTCTCCTTCTTTGGAGGTCTTCAAGCAGAGGCTTGACAACCATATGTCAGGAGTGCTCTGATGGTGTTTCCTGCTTGGCAGGGGGTTGGACTCGATGGCCCTTGTGGTCTCTTCCAACTCTATGATTCTATGATGAGAATAGGATGTATTTATTTTGAACTTTGCTTGGTTCCTCCTTGACAGCCAGTGCGATTGGTTCAGCAGTGCTAGAACTCAGGACCCGCTGCCTTGAGGGACACCTAAGAGCAGTTGGGCAGGGAAAGGTCTCCCTGGGGAGGGGGGGGGACTCTCCTTCCTTGGAGGTTTCTCAGCAGAGATCGGACGGCCATCTGCCATGGATGCTTTAGCTGAGATTCCTGCATTGCTGGGGGTTGGACTAGATGACCCTGGGATCCCCTCCTATCTCCACTCCTGAATTCTAGGAGGAGCTTCCTTGCCTCCTGCAAAGCCACTTTCCCTGCAAGCTCTTCCTCTGGTTTCTGGCCAAGGGAGGGAGATGCTCAGAGTCCAGCCAAGAGCCTCCCCCCCAAAGGATATTTGGGCATTGGCGTAGCCAGGGGGGGGCAGCTGCCCCCCTAAATGCATAAAAAATAATAGAAATCTGAGAGAGGGCTGAGCGAGGGAGGACTCGGCTTGGCAAGGGTTAAAGGGAACAGAGCTGCCTTCCTAGAGAGGACAGGAAGCAAGCGGGGGCCAGGTCCTCCAGAGCCAAGGCCCCTCCCTCCCCTGTCCTTCCCTGCTTGGGTGTCTCTGCTGGGATCTGGTGAGTCTCCTCTCTTTCCCCCCAGAGGGTGCAGTGGGGAGACGGGGGGGGGCAGGGCTGCAGCAGGGGAGGAGGCCTGGGGGGCCTGATCTGCTCCTGCAGGGGGGGGCAAGTCAGGGAGGAGAGGGTCCTGCCAGGGAGGGGCCAGGTCTGTCGCGCTCTCCTTCTTGCTGATCAGAGGATCCCAAACTCATCTGGCCCTCCGCCCCCCCTTCAGAAAAGATCTCCCTTCTTTAAACAAAGGGGTCCCTGGGACTTTAACTGTGTGACGTCGCTCAGCCTCACTGCACAACGGAGGAAACACCTGCAAATGGTTTTCCAAAGCTGGACGAGGAGGTGGACTAGCCCCCCCCCCAATAAAGAACAGCGGGGAGGAAGGAAGGAAAAGTAGGAAAGAGAGACCAGGAATAAAGAGAGGGACCCCAGGCCATAGTCTGGCTGCTGCATTGGGGACCAGTTTCCCAGTGTCTCCCAGGGCAGCTCCCCACGGAGGCCACGGCAGCCATCCCCTCGCACCCAGAGCAGGGCATCCCAGGACCACATCCTCTCTCTCCCAAAGGGATTGTTGCTGGAAATGGGCGCTGCTACTCCCTGAGCCTCCAGGGACCTCGGCATCAGTGGCTGTGTGTGTGTTAAGCCATCTAAGAGAATAATCATAATAAATTGGCCGCCTAAATTTCAAGAGAGATGTATTTGGCCCTGTCCACTTGGCCCTCAGGGGGTTGGCCAGATACATACCTGGCCCTCAGAGCGAAGAAAAAGGGACCCCACCCCAGGAGTCTGTCTGGAGAGCAGCAGAGAGTCCAAGTGCAATAAAAGGAGACGGAAGCAGTGGAGAAATGTGCCCTGAAGTGGGGGTGGGGGGGAGCAACTCCTGAGGACCCCCAGGTGAGGACCCCCACTAGAGACAAGCATCCATTATTCAAAAGATACAAATGACTTCCTTGTCAGTCAGGTCTGACTTCATGCATTGACTGGAAGGCAGGAGCAACAAGGCTGATTCATCTTCCAGAAATCCCTTCAGTTGCCTCCACATTTTGCATTGCAATCTTCCTTCTAGGGGGCTAGAGGCTGCTTCCTCCTATTCCTCCTCCTCCTCCTTCTTCTCCTGTAGTACTTATGCTGTGTGTGACACGGGTCAGCGTCATTGCACAACAGAGGAAACATGTATGAATGGTTGCTCCCAAACCTCTTCCTTTGTTTCCCCTCTTTCTTTCTGCTTCTACCACCCCCTTATTGGCAGAGGAGGCCAGCCAAGCAGATCAAGCCAAGCTTTATGAGGAGCTGGGTATGTTGAGTTGGAGAGGAGGAGACAGAGAGGAGATAGGAGAGCCATGTCACCTGGGGGTAGGATTCCAACCAATGTCTTCAAGCTACAAGAAAGGAGATTTGGACTCAACACTCCTAGTCATTTTTCACGAGGCACCAATGACTCCCTTGTCAATCAGTTCTAACTTCATGCATTGACTGGAAGGAAGGAGCAACCAGGTTGATTCACCTCGCATTAATCTCTTCGCTTGCCTCCACGTTTCCACAATCTCCCTTCTAGAGGCCTATATCTCCTCCTCCTCCTCCTCCTCCTCCTCCTTTTTAGAAAGATAGCTCAGAGTCTGGGCTGTGGTGCAGTCCTGCCCTGGTTCCCAGCAAGACTCATCCATGCTTGCTCAGGGAACCTTTTTCTTCTCCTGACATTGTACAACTTTTGTAACAGAACAATGTATTTGCTTTGTAGGAGTTGCTAGAGCTTCTCATTAAGACAGACAGAGTTTTAAAAAGATCAAAGGGTTCCTTCCGATCTCTCAGAGGCTTCCTGAGAGCACAGATGGATGAGCAAGACTCAGCTGGCCCTGGAACAGGAAGAGGCCATGCCATCCAAACTGGGAGCAGTGGGGGATTCTGGGAAAACTCTGTGCAGAAGATCCTGGGTGAGGAGGACACCCTCCACTCAGAGGGGCAGAGCCAGCAGTTCTGCTGCCAGGAGGCCAAAGGACCCCGCGAGGTTTGCAGCCGACTCCACCACCTTGACCATCAGTGGCTGAAGCCGGAAAAGCACACGAAAGCTGAGATGCTGGACCTGGTGATCTTGGAGCAGTTCCTGGCTGTCCTTCCCCTGGAGATGGAGAGCTGGGTTAGGGACTGTGGAGCAGAGACCAGTTCCCAGGCGGTGGCCCTGGCCGAAGGTTTCCTCCTGAGTCAGGCAGAGGAGAGAAAGCAGGCAGAGAGAAAGCAGGTGAGAGAGACTTTCCCCTGGATATTCCCCAGGGGCTCCAAACAGGATGGAGAACATGCCATAATGACCTACTGATGGCCTATCCGTTTCTGGGAAAGAATCCATGGAATGAGATCTAACACTCTTAAAGTTTTTTTCTTTTTCATTCTCTTTGTAATATTTCTCACCTTTCTCTGTTTTGAATCCTTGTTGGTCTTTCAGGAAAATGATCATTTTGCAGAAATGAACATGGATTCCTGTGAGACAGAGAGGCCTCCGTTGGACACCAGAGAGACACCACTGGGTAAGGTGAATGGTGGGTTTTCTCCTTTTGTTGGTTTCCCAACTAATCTGTGGGTTCTTTTCATCTTTTGTTTTGGGGGGGTGACTGTTGGGGCCAAGGGTCTAGAACAGGGGAGACATATTTCTGCACAACAAACATATGAAACATATGAAACAAATGTCCAACTGCACTCAGCAGGTAAGGCTTTCTCAATGGCCCATCTGTAGTTAGAGATGCCCTGTTTCACCTGTGAGAGAAGCAGGCACTCCTGGCGTCCTGCTTACCTTTTTTCTCTTGCAGGAGACAGAATGATGCTGACAAGACCTCCTGATCCGCCTTTTCATGGGGGCAGAAGGGAAGCAGCGGCTGTGGAACCAGATCAGGTCAGGGGAAGCTGCCTTGTGGGGACAGAGGCTGAGGGATGGAGCAATGTCATGGACTGGTTGGGCACAGAGGAATGGTGGGAGGAAGCAGCTGGGGAACCAAGAAGGGAGGACGTCTTAGAGACCAAGGATTGGAGGTGGAAGAAGGATGGGCGGTCAGAGGGGGAAGAGGGAGAAGCCTGGGAAGAGAAGGTGTCAGAATCTGAATGGGTAACAGGGCTTAGTGAGCTGGGAGACTCTGTGGCAGAATGCAGTGCAGAATCAGAGGCAGAAGAGGGAGGAGGCAAGTGGGAGGAGGGAGGTCGAGAGGCAGAGGTGAGTCAGGAGAAGGAGGAGCCACCATTGGCTCCTTCTTCTGCCAGAAGCCATCCTCCCTGATTGTCTCTCAGAACCAGGAGACGTCAGACAATGGAGGAGCAAAGGCAGGCTGCACATTGGTGCACTGCTCAATCACTTGCAAGAAACCCCAGAGAGGAGGGGAGTTAGAAAACTGTGGGGAGCCGGAGGCCTTCACTCTCAGCAACTGATTTTGTGGAGGAAGACCCTGACATGGAATTCGACTCAATATTGATCCAGAGCAGAACTCCAATATATAGTTAGCAGATTGGCACTGTCCATAAGAAATCCAGTTGCAGCAGACTTTACTTACATAACATAATAAGTCTAAACCTTAACACTCAGCATACTGTGTACAGAACACCAGAAGGAAGAGAGAGAGAAAGAGAAAGAGGCTCCTTCTGGCCTCTTATTATAGTCAGCCTGACCTTCATAGAATCATAGAATCATAGAGTTGGAAGAGACCACAAGGGCCATCGAGTCCAACCCCCTGCCAAGCAGGAAACACCATCAGAGCACTCCTGACATACGGTTGTCAAGCCTCTGCTTAAAGACCTCCAAAGAAGGAGACTCCACCACACTCCTTGGCAGCAAATTCCACTGTCAAACAGCTCTTACTGTCAGGAAGTTCTTCCTAATGTTTAGGTGGAATCTTCTTTCCTGCAGTTTGGATCCATTGCTCCGTGTTCGCTTCTCTGGAGCAGCAGAAAACAACCTTTCTCCCTCCTCTATGTGACATCCTTTTATATATTTGAACATGGCTATCATATCACCCCTTAGCCTCCTCTTCTCCAGGCTAAACATGCCCAGCTCCCTTAGCCGTTCCTCATAAGGCATCGTTTCCAGGCCTTTGACCATTTTGGTTGCCCTCCTCTGGACACGTTCCAGTTTGTCAGTGTCCTTCTTGAACTGTGGTGCCCAGAACTGGACACAGTACTCCAGGTGAGGTCTGACCAGAGCAGAATACAGTGGCACTATTACTTCCCTTGATCTAGATGCTATACTCCTATTGATGCAGCCCAGAATTGCATTGGCTTTTTTAGCTGCCGCGTCACACTGTTGGCTCATGTCAAGTTTGTGGTCAACCAAGACTCCTAGATCCTTTTCACATGTACTGCTCTCAAGCCAGGTGTCACCCATCTTGTATTTGTGCCTCTCATTTTTTTTGCCCAAGTGCAATACTTTACATTTCTCCCTGTTAAAATTCATCTTGTTTGTTTTGGCCCAGTTCTCTAATCTGTCAAGGTCGTTTGAAGTGTGATCCTGTCCTTTGGGGTGTTAGCCACCCCTCCCAGTTTGGTGTCATCTGCAAATTTGACAGAAGAGATAAGAGAACCACTTGAAACCAGCTTGTTTCTTCCAGAACCCTCTTGAATTAATCAGAATAGGAAAGAGATCAATGCTTTCTGCACTAATAAATGCAGACTGACAATCCCCCCATTTATTAGGTGCAGGAAGTATTGATATGCAAAACACCTCTAGAAAAACATTGCATGTACATTTTCCTTCTACAAGAATAAATCCTAGCCTTTGGTTGGTAGACCAAAGACTAAACAGTCTGACCAGATGCTTCTGTGAGCAGCAGAACAACATCCTGACTCCTAAAAAACCAACTCACGTTTTTCAAATGTAGTCCCTTACATTATAAAACAAAATAGTACCTATGAAACCTGACACAGTTAAGGAAAAGACGCAACTCACTCATCAAAACAGCTATCTTATATACCTTACCTTATGTTACCTTATCTTAAACTCCACTCAAATATATAAACCAAGACCTGAAAACATCACTTCATAGCAAACCTCTCCAACAGAATACTCAACAGAGCACCTCTTTACAAGACCACTTAAACAAACTACCTAATCTTACTTTTCATATACCTCCACACTAAAGAAACTTCCACCTAGACAACTAGTCCATTAATTGATTGACAATGCAAACTGACAGACCCTCAGGGAATGAGCTGCTCTTCTCATTAGGCCTGAAACTCAGCCAAGTCTGTGAATATTGTGTTCTTGCTAAGAAAGAATTAACTCCAGCTGTGAACTGTGGGATTTCCTGCCCAGATAACTCTGTGACACGAGGCTTCTGAATGTCGCCAGCAGGATTCATCTGTAGTTGCTGTTTTCATGGAATCCTAGAGTTGAAAGGGACCCCAAGGGTCATCAAGTCCCACCCCCTGCATTGAAAGATCATCCAAGACAGATGGACATCCAAACTAGGCTTATTTTATTTCTATATACATCACTGAATGCTAAAATAGGCTTCTAAGCAGTGGACAAACGATAGCAAATAGTGGCCAGGATTCACCTACCCAGCCCTGTCCACTGCAAAATGGGGCCCGCCCCCCATTCCTCCCCCTCTCCATGCCCCCATGAACCCCTTTAATTTGGCTTTAGAGCATTGGGATGAAACCTCCCCAGAACAACTCACGAGGAGAGGAGAAAGTGGATCCTTCCATCTGCCCAACTGGAATGCCTGAGTAGGCAGAATGACTTGGAAAACACAAGGTGGAGTACCACCTATTTGCACAAAGACCAATACCCATAATTAAAACGCAGAATTAAATAATTCCATTAAAGCGTTAAAATAAGCATCCATATTTAAAATGTGCAGCAAAGCAATCCTATTGAAACAACACCACAATTTACAGGAAGGAAACAACAGAGCATTGTGTAGCAGATCATATTTCTGCTGTCTCAGAGGAAGACATTTCCCTTTTTCTTTTAGGGTCCAGTGTGCTTTGAAGATGTCGCTGTTCGTTTCACGGACGACGAATGGGCATTGCTGGATCCTAACCAGAGAGCTCTGCATAATGACGTCATGGAGGAGAATCGTGGGATCGTGGCCTCTCTTGGTAAGGCTCCCTGTGGGATCATAATATCTCTTTAAATTCAAAACAGCTGTCTGTGATGAACCTCATATATTTTCACAGAATTCAACAGTGCCCCTTACAACACCTGGGATTACAATATTCCCACAAAAAACCTTGAACAGTAAATTACTGTTTTTTCTGTGAATGATCTTCCTCCAGTTGTAGCTTCTTAAACAAGGATCAGGCTGGTCTGAACTATCGAGGCCATTTTAACTGTAAACTTCAGAGTTGTTAGGGAAGTTGAAGTAGCTTCTGTCAGGTTTTCACTTTTTGTTTTTGCTCCTGTCAGTCTTTGGTTGTCCAAAGAGAAGAGTGATGTTGGAAACGGAAGGGATTCCATAACCTTTGCTCTCCGCCAACCCAAGCGTGGGTTGCCTGACAAAGGTGTTTGGCTGTTTTAAAATGTGAACTGCTGCATTAGGGACGCGGGTGGTGCTGTGGGTTAAAACACAGAGCATAGGACTTGCCGATCAGAAGGTCGGCAGTTAGAATCCCCGTGACGGGGTGAGCTCCCGTTGTTCAGTCCCAGCTCCTGCCAACCTAGCAGTTCAAAAGCACGTCAAAGTGCAAGTAGATAAATAGGTACTGCTCTGGCGGGAAGGTAAATGGTGTTTCCGTGTGCTGTTCTGGTTCACCAGAAGCGACTTACTCATGCTGGCCACATGACCTGGAAGCTGTACGCGACATTTTTCCACCTTCGCCGCATCAAGCAGTTGGTCCCTTACCTTTCCCGCCCCGACCTGGCCACAGTGATCCATGCAACAGTCACCTTCAGGCTTGACTATTGTAATTCGCTCTACACGGGGCTGCCCTTGAAGCTGTCCCAGAAACTCCAGCGGGTACAGAATGCTGCAGCGAGGCTCCTCACGGGGTCTCTGCCATGGGAGCATATTCGCCCAGTGCTTTTCCAGCTGCACTGGCTCCCGGTGGAGTACAGGGTCAGATTTAAGGTGCTGCTTTTGATCTTTAAAGCCCTTCACGGCCTAGGACCCTCATACATATGGGACCGCCTCTCCCGGTATGGCCCACGGAGGACCTTAAGATCCATAAATAGTAACACCCTAATGGTCTGGGCACTAAGGAAGTTAGATTGGCTTCAACCAGAGCCAGGGCCTTTTTAACACTGGCTCCGGCCGGGTAGAACGCTCTGCCTCATGAGACCAGGGCCCTGCAGGATCTGATTTCTTTCCGCAGGGCCTGTAAGACAGAGTTGTTCCGCCTGGCCTTTGGCTTGGAGCCAATTTGATTCCCTCCCCCTCTTTCTTTTTCCTTTCTCCTCCTGTGATGAGGCTGCATTTTAATATTTTAACGTTTCAATATTTTAATGTATTTTAATCTTGTTTTTAAGTTGTATTCATTCAACTTGTTTTTATTTTTGCTTCTTAGCCACCCTGAGCCCGGCCTTGGTTGGGGAGGGCAGGGTATAAATAAAAATTATTATTATTATTATTATTATTATTATTATTATTATTAATTATTATTATTATTACACCGGTTCCCTCAGCCAATAAAGCGAGATGAGCGCCTCAACCCCAGAGTCGGTCACAACTGGACCTAATGGTCAGGGGTCCCTTTACCTTTACCTTTACCTTTACCTTACTGCGTTTTCAGTGTGTGGATTCAACATTCTTTTTGACCAGTTTTAACAAGTATTCTACATTAATTCCTCCCTGAGGCTCTAATCCATTTCTCTTTATTGCAGATAGTGATGTACTGGAAATCAAGAACAAGAGTGACCATGACAAAATCCCCACAATGGAGAAGCTGTTTAAATATCTTGAAAATGGAAAAAGTTCCAATTCCACTTCCCATCAAGGAAATCTCATTAGGAAGAAACCCTATAAGTGCATGGAATGTGGAAAGAGCTTCGGACAGAGAGCCCATCTCACTTCCCATCACAGAATTCATACAGGAGAGAAACCCTATCAGTGTGTGGAATGTGGAAAGAGCTTCAGTCAGAGCTCCTCTCTCACTTCCCATCAACTAATTCATATAGGGGAGAAACCCTATCAGTGTGTGGAATGTGGAAAGAGCTTCATTAAGAGCTCCCATCTCACTTCCCATCAGAGAATTCATACAGGGGAGAAGCCCTATCAGTGTGTGGAATGTGGAAAAAGCTTTAGTCACAGTGGCCATCTCACTTGCCATCAAATAATACACACAACAGAGAAACCATATCAGTGCTTGGAATGTGGAAAGAGCTTCACTACGATCTCCTCTCTGAGTTCCCATCAGAGAATTCATACAGGAGAGAAACCCTATCAGTGTGCGGAATGTGGAAAGAGCTTCAATACGAGCTCTGATCTCACTAAGCATCAGAGAATTCATACAGGGGAGAAACCCTATCTGTGTGTGGAATGTGGAAAGAGTTTCATTGATAGCTCCTCACTCACTTCCCATCAAAGAATTCATACAGGGGAGAAACCATATCAGTGTGTGGAATGTGGAAAGAGCTTCACTCATAGCTCCCATCTCACTTCCCATCAAAGAATTCATACGGGTGAGAAACCCTATCATTGTGTGGAATGCGGAAAGAGCTTCAGTAAGAGATCTGATCTCACTAAGCATAAGAGAATTCACAGAGGGGAGAAACCCTATCAGTGTGTGGAATGCGGGAAGAGCTTCATTCAGGGCTCCCATCTCACTTCCCATCAAAGAGTTCATACAGGGGAAAAACCATATAATTGTTTGGAATGTGGAAAGAGCTTCGCTCAGGGCTCCCATCTCACTTCTCACCAAAGAATTCATACAGGGGAGAAACCCTATCAGTGCATGGAGTGTGGGAAGAACTTCAGGAAGAGCTCTGAACTCAGGTCCCATGAAAGAATTCACACAGGGGAGAAACCATATAATTGTTTGGAATGTGGAAAGAGCTTCACTCAGGGCTCCCATCTCACTTCTCACCAAAGAATTCATACAGGGGAAAAACCATATCAGTGTGCGGAATGTGGAAAAAGCTTCAGTATGCACTCCTCTCTCACTTCCCATCAAAGAATTCATACAGGGGAGAAACCCTATCAGTGTGTAGAATGTGGAAAGAGCTTCACTGATCGCTCCTCTCTCAGTTCCCATCAAAGAATTCATACAGGGGAGAAACCCTATCAGTGTGTGGAATGTGGAAAGAGATTCCTTCGGAGCACTGATCTCACTTCCCATCAAAGAATTCATACAGGGGAGAAACCCTATCAGTGCGTGAAATGTGGAAAGAGCTTCAGGGACAGCTCCTCTCTTAATTCCCATCAAAGAATTCACACAGGGGAGAAACCCTATCAATGTGTGGAATGTGGGAAGAGCTTCAGGGACAGCTCTCAACTCAGTTCCCATCAAAGAACTCATACAGGGGAGAAACCCTATCAGTGCATGGAATGTGGAAAGAGTTTCAGGAAGAGGTCCTCTCTAACTTCCCATCACAGAATTCATACGGGGGAGAAACCCTATCAGTGCGTGGAATGTGGAAAGAGCTTCAGTGCCACCTCCCATCTCACTTCCCATCACAGAATTCATACAGGGGAGAAACCCTATCAGTGTGTGCAATGTGGAAAGAGCTTTAGTCAGAACTCCAATCTCACTTCCCACCAAAGAATTCATACAGGAGACAAACCCTATCAGTGTGTGGAATGTGGAAAGAGCTTCAGGGATAGCTTTGATCTCATTTGCCATCAAAGAATTCATACAAAGGATGAAAAAGCTTTCATTGTACAGTTTTCAGCGCTAGGGAAAAACACACCTCTTGAACCAGGCCTTTGGCTGATTGACATGTAATGTCCTTTAAAAATGTGATAGGGAGGTGGGGATTACATGTTGGGGAGGTATTTTTGTTTTCATATTGTTATTTTATCTTGTAACCATCTTGAGACCTGTGGAATAGGAGCCAACTCGTAGAGGCCGAGGGGTCTTTGCCCCCCCAATAAAATATTTGAGGGGCGCACCCCCCCAGTTGATAGGCATTGGCATTCAAATGGCATGCACACACCACAGCATGTGACTGATTATGTGAGGTGGTGCTCACTAAAACCCTTCTATATTTTATTCAACTTGGGACCCCTGTTATAGGGAAGTATCGAAATTAAATAAATGCATTAATAAAATAATACCATCTTGGTTGCTTTCATTTGCACATGTTGCAGTTTGTCAATATTCTTCTTAATTATTATCATTTTTAATTATAGCTTAACCCACACACAGCCATAGATGCCAAGGTCATGAGGCCACCAACTGATGTGCCTTTCAAGGAGTGTTAGACAAATTCCCGGAGGAGGACAGGGTTCTGCTCTGGCTGCACAGGGAGAGACAGCCAAGCTTCTGAAAAACAGTTGCTGGAAATTGCAGGAGGGGAAGAAAGGGGCTCTAGTGCTCGGATCCTGCTTGGGGGTTTCCTGTTGGGGCACCTGATCAGCCACTGTGAGAACAAGGCTAGATGGGCCCTTGGTTTTAGCAGCAGCCGGGCAATAGTCCTTTCTGGGCTCCTGAAAGGGCGCAGGAGGGAGCCAGGTGAGCCCAGCGCTTTCTCCAGCGGCCATCTGAAGATTTCATGGTGGTTCACAACATAAACATACAGGTTAAAACGGGTCGGCAAGTTTTACCTCGCCTGGGCTGGTTCACTCCCGCGGAGATTGCTTCGTGGGCTGGATTGCGTCTGCACAGACGATTTCCGGTGCCGCGGAAGCGAGTCCCCACTCCGTGCTGTGGCGGTTTAGCACAGTGCATGGGGACTTGCTGAGCGGCCAGCTCGATTTGGCTGGCGACTCGTGGGCCGTTTAAACTACCCCCGTTGGCCACTTGCGGCCCATGGGCCACAGGTTGCCGACCCCTGGGTTAAAAGCTTTCTCAAAAACAAGTAAAGCTAGAGAAATCTCTCCTCCCCATGTTTTGGATGGAATTCTTAACCCAAGGTACTATTTCAGGGTTAGTGGAGTCTGTAACCTGAAGCGTATGTAACCTGAAGCATATGTAACCCGAGGTACCACTGTATTTAGACCCTCAATTTGAGTAACTTGGGGGGCATCACCGGAATCAATTATGCTTCAGGTACCATTAGGCATGCAATTTTCAAGTAAATGTATACAGTTTATTTTTCTTGGGTGTGACAATTAGTCTACAGAGGCATGAAGTCCTTGGTGCTTTACTTTATATTCACTTCCTAAGTACTGAAGTACTAAGTACTGTACTTTTCCGCGTATAAGACTAGGTTTCTTTTACTTTAAAATAAGGTTAAAAATCTGGGGGTGTCTTATACATGGATAGTGCATATGCCCAGTTTCTAAATTTGGGGTCCCCCAAAGTAGGGGGTGTCTTATACATGGGGGCGACTTATACACGGAAAAATATGGTACTTTGTGGACTTCAGCGTCAGGTCAATGAAGACAAGGTGCAGCTGCTGTACAGGGTGACATTAACTAGCACAAGGTGGTTCTATCAGTAGGCAGATAGGCTTGACGCTGCTCTATCTCTTTGCAATCCTAGGCTAGAAGTGAGTAGTTGCAAAGTAGCTTTCGGACACATTTGAGTAAGACCCATTTGTATAACTCCTGCTATTTCCATAAATGATATTTTTACTAGAGGGTTATGTGAATTGCTGAAACAGGCACACAGCCTAAAAGGTAAATACTGTTTAGGGAAGGTTTTAATATCTGAAGGACTATAGTATTTTAATATTTTGTTGGAAGCTGCCCAGAGTGGCTGGGGAAACCCAGCCAGATGGGCGGGGTATAAATAATAAATTATTGTTGTTGTTGTTGTTATGTTAAAGCTATGGTTTTCCCTGTAGTGATGTATGGAAGTGAGAGCTGGACTATAAAGAAGGCTGATCGCTGAAGAATTTATGCTTTTGAATTCTGGTGCTGGAGGAGACTCTTGAGAGTCCCATGGACTGCAAGAAGATCAAACCTCTCCATTCTGAAGGAAATCAGCCCTGAGTGCTCACTGGAAGGACAGATCCTGAAGCTGAGGCTCCAAGACTTTGGCCACCTTATGAGAAGAGAAGACTCCCTGGAAAAGACCCTGATGTTGGGAAAGATGGAGGGCACAAGGAGAAGGGGACGACAGAGGACGAGATGGTTGGACAGTGTTCTCGAAGCTACAAACATGAGTCTGACCAAACTGCGGGAGGCAGTGGAAGACAGGAGTGCCTGGCGTGCTCTGGTCCAGGGGATCACGAAGAGGGGGACACGACTAACGTTTAAACAACATTATTATTATTATTATTATTATTATTATTATTATTATTATTACAAATATATGTATATATTGCCATTTTAGGGCAATTTCCTGTTTGCTTTGAGCCTTAATTCAAATCTCTGAATAGTTATTCTAAAATTCAGTTTACATTGCTAGACATCACGTGAGAGAAGTTTTTAATCAAGAGTTATCTTAGGTCCATTATGAGTCAAGCTGAGCTCTCTGGCTTAGCCATCTTGTCAATTGAAAACAAAGTAGCGAAAGGAATTGATTTTGATGATGTGATTTCAAAATTTGCAAGGAACAAAGCGAGGTGGGAATGTTTTAAGTGCTTATGCTAAAAATGTTAAGTAAATAAACCAGAAAATAACACTAACAACTGTATCTTATTCTTCCTTCTTTTAATAATTTAAGGAGGGGGTGTTACAAGAAATTTTCCGCACCGAGACATTGCAAAACAGCCCCCCCCCCATCGAGGGAGTGCTATGAACAGGCGAAGGGGGGAATTGCAACTGCCAGAAAAGGAGCTCAGCTCCGTTTGCGGGAGAAGCGGAGAGAAGAGCGAAAGTGTCGATTCCAAGCGGATACAATGTATCTGGTCTTGGCCCAATATTAGCCTATGTGAAAACTCTAGGGGAAGGAAAGCAGGGGGCGTCCCCCCAAAAGCATCTCTGGAAGTGCGCAATGCGCGCAAGAGAGAAAAACGCAGAGGGGAGAGCCGGACCAGCTAGGCTTGGCAAGGGTTAAAGGGAACCGAGCTGCCTTCCTAGAGAGGAAGCAAGGGGGGGGGCCAGGTCCTCCAGAGCCAGGGCCCCTCCCTCCCCAGTCCTTTCCTGCTTTGGTGTCTCTCCTGCAAGGGCTGCCTCGCTGCCCCCTCCTGGGATCTGGTGAGGCTCCTCTCTGGGATCTGGTGAGTCTCCTCTCTCTGGGATCTGGTGGGGGTCCCAGGGCTGCAGCAGGGGAGGGGGCCTGGGGGGCCTGATCTGCTCCTGCAGGGGGGGACCCCAAGTCAGGGAGGAGAGGGTCCTGCCAGGGAGGGGCCAGGGCTGCCACGCTCTCCTTCCTGCAGATCAGAGGGTCCCAAACTCATTTGGCCCTCCGCCCCCCCTTCAGAAAAAATCTCCCTTCTTTAAACAAAGGAGTTCCTTAACTCTGTGTGACGTCACTCAGCCTCATTGCACAACAGAGGAAACATGTGCAAATGGTTTTCCAAAGCTGGATGAGGAGGTGGACTAGCCCCCCCCCCCAAAAAAAAGTGGGAGAGAAAGGCCAGGAATAAAGAGAGGGATCCCAGCCCAGAGTCTGGCTGCTGCATTGCGGACCAGTTTCCCAGTGCCTCCCAGGGCAGCTCCCAGGGCCGGATTTAGGTTTGATGAGGCCCTAAGCTCCTGAAGGTAATGGGGCCCTTTATATGTCCAGCTGTCCTTTGTCAACAACAAATAGTCGCTGGGTTTTTGTCGTTGTTGAATATATGCTGTATGGTTATTTATGGACCTAATAGTTATTTGCACCTGTTGCCATGCTACCAGTACTTGCAGAATGTAGACATCCTATATATAGAAATGAGCAAACCAGTGATATTTTAGGAAGCAGGCTAGCAGGCGGGGCCCATGACTTACATCATAGCAGCCTACACAGCACAAAACACTGTTGCTGTATGTAGGTTTTATTTTATCCAGGTTTTTTTCCCTTTAATTTTTTTGGGGACCCCCCAAGAGAGTCTATATTTTGTTTAGCTTATAAATAAATCTGGCCCTGGCAGCTCCCCACGGAGGCCACTGCAGCAATCCCCTCAGACCCAGAGCAGTGGGAGAGAAAGGCCAGGAATAAAGAGAGGGATCCCAGCCCAAAGTCTGGCTGCTGCATTGCGGACCAGTTTCCCAGTGTCTCCCAGGGCAGCTCCCCACGGAGGCCACGGCAGCCATCCCCTCGCACCCAGAGCAGGGCATCCCAGGACCACATCCTCTCTCTCCCAAAGGGATTGTTGCTGGAAAACCAGCCGGAAATGGGCGCTGCTACTCCCTGAGCCTCCAGGGACCTGGGCATCAATTGCTGTGTGTGTGTGTTAAAAGAATATTAATAATAAATTACCCGCCTAAGATTCAAGGGAGAAGTCTTTGGTCCTGCCCAGTTGGCCCTCAGGGGGTTGGCCAGAAACATACCTGGCCCTCAAAGCAAAGAAAAAGGGACCCCATCCTAGGAGTCTGTCTTGAGAGCGGCGGAGAGTCCAAGTTCAAGAAAGGAGACAGAAGCAGGGGGGTGGGGGTGGGGGGGAGCAACTCCTGAGGACCCCCAGGTGAGGACCCCCACTAGAGCCAAGCATCCATTTTTCACAAGATACAAATTGACTCCCTTGTCAGTCAGTTCTGACTTCATTCATTAACTGGAAGGCAGGAGAAACCAGGCTGATTCATCTCCCAGAAATCCCTTCCGTTGCCTCCACATTTTGCATTGCAATCTTCCTTCTAGGAGGCCTAGAGGCTGCTGCTTCTTCCTCCTCCTCCTTTTTCTTCTTCAGAAGATAGCTCATGGTTTGGGCTGTGGTGCAGTCCAGCCCTGGTTCCCAGCAAGACTCATCCATGCTTGCTCAGGGAACCTTTTTCTTCTCCTGATATTAGACAACTTTTGTAATGGAAAAATTTATTTGCTTTGTAGGATTTGCTAGCTCCTCTCCTTAAGACAGACAGAACTTTGCAGAAGACCAAAGGGTTCCTTCCCATCTCTCAGAGGCTTCCTGAGAGCACAGATGGATGAGCGAGACTCAGCTGGCCCTGGAGCAGGAAGAGGCCATGCCAACCAAACTGGGAGCAGTGGGGGGTTCTGGGAAAACTCTGTGCAGAAGATCCTGGGTGAGGAGGACACCCTCCGCTCAGAGGTGCAGAGCCAGCAGCTGAGGCAGTTCTGCTGCCAGGAGGCCAAAGGACCCCGAGAGGTTTGCAGCCAACTCTACCACTTTTGCCACCAATGGCTGAAGCCAGAAAGGCACACGAAAGCTGAGATGCTGGACCTGGTGATCTTGGAGCAGTTCCTGGCTGTCCTTCCATCGGAGATGGAGAGCTGGGTGAGGGACTGTGGAGCAGAGACCAGTTCCCAGGCGGTGGCCCTGGCCGAAGGTTTCCTCCTGAGTCAGGCAGAGGAGAGAAAGGAGGCACAGAGAAAGCAGGTGAGAGAGACTTTCCTCTGGATACTCTCAAGGGGCTCCAAACAGGATGAATAACATCCCATAATGCTCTCCTAATGGCCCACCCTTTTCCTGGGAAGACATCCATGGAATGAGCTCTAACACCCTAAAGCTTCTATCTTTGTCATTCTCTTTCTTATCGTTCTCCCTTTTCTCTCTTTGGAATCCTTGTTTCTTTTTCAGGAAAAGGATCATTTTGAGGAAATGGACCTGGATTCCTGTGAGGCAGAGAGGCCTCCGTTGGACACCAGAGAGAGGCCCCTGGGTAAGGAGGAAGGTGGTTTTTCTCCATTTGGTTTCATTCTGTTAGTTTTCCAACTCCTGTGTGAATCCTTTTCGTCTTTTGTTGGGGGATAGTTGGGGCCAAGAGCCCAGAGGAGGGGAAATATATATTTCTTTTTTATAAATGATTTTTATTTGTTTTGCATATAATCACATTACATAACATCGTATCCTCTTGTTTTATCTCTTTGGCTTGACTGAGCCTAACGATTTCCCTCCCTCCCGTCTGATGGTTTACAAAATTAAACTTTACAGCTTTACATTTTGCTTCGTTTCCTTTCCTTGTTATATCATTACCTCTACCTGAATAGGTAGCAATTTCACCTTACAGATCTTCAGATAACCCTGCTAATGATGTTACTTTCATACAGTTGTCGTTCAAATATAATACAAATTTGTTCCAGTCCTTTTGGAATGCTTGGTCTCACTGGTTCTGGATTCTTTCCCCCAGTTTCGCCAGTTCTGCAAAGTCCATCATTTTAATCTGCCACCCTTCTTTTGTTGGTAACTCCTGGTGTTTCCATCTTTGGGCTAACAAAATTCTTCCCACAGTTGTTGCATATAAGAACAATTTTTTATCTTGTCTCGGTATCTCTCTACCCACTATACTTCATAAAAAAGCTTCTGGTTTTTTAACAAAGGTGTCTTCAAACATTTTCTTTAACTCATTATATATCATTTCCCAGAAAGCTTTTACCTCTTTACATGTCCACCACATATGGTAAAAAGTACCTTCCTTTTCCTTACATTTCCAGCATTCATTTTTTGTTCTATACATTTTGGCCGGTTTAACTGGTGTTAAATACCACCTATTCATCATTTTCATAACATTTTCTTTAAGTGTACTGCATGCTGCGAAGTTAATACTTTCATTCCATAACCTCTCCCAATCATCTAACAGTATATTATGTCCAATATCTTTAGCCCAATGTATCATTACCAATTTTACCTCCTCATCTTTAGTATGCCATTCCAATAATAATTTATACATTTTTGACAATATTTTTTGTCTTATCATTTAATAAATCTATCTCAAATCTAGATATTTTTGTTTCAAAACCATTTTTCTTTTTATTCTCTTTAAACACTTCATCTGACAATAATGCAACCAATCCCTCAATAATTATTTTGTTTCCTCAAAAGTTTTAAATTTCAACTGGTTTCCTTCCTCCACCACTAAATCTCTTATGGTGGCTCATTTTTCTTCCATATTTATTTTTTTAAACTGCAATCACTTCCAATGGTGAGAGCCACCATGGAGTTTTACGTTCTAATAGACTTTTATATCTATTCCACACCTCATAAATTGTCTTTCTTATAATGTGGTTCAGGAATTCTTTTGGCATTTTTACCTTCTCATACAATAAATAGCATGCCACCCAAATCTGTTATCATATCCTTCCAGATTTAACTTGCTGTTGTTTGTTAAGGGATTGGATTTTGTTAAAGAATAGAGATCTGTTAGATCGGGAAATATTTTTCTTCACAACTAACATCTGAAATGCACCCAAACATCCAAATGCACTCAGCAGGCGAGACTTTCTCAAATGCTCCTCTGTAGTTTGAGATGCACTGATTCACCTGTGAGAGAAGCAGGCACTCTGGGCCTCCCCCTTACCTTTTTCCTCTTGCAGGTGACACAGTGATACTGGCTAGACCTCTTCATCCATCTCTGAATGGGGACAGAATGGAAGCAGCGGCTGTGGAACCAGATCAGGTCAGGGGAAGCCGCCTTGTGGGGACAGAGGCCAAGGGGTGGAACAAGGAAACAAGGAGTGGTGGTGAACATCAGTGTTGTCTCAGAGGAGAACATTTCCTTTTTTATTTCAGGGTCCAGTGTGCTTTGAAAATGTTGCTGTTTATTTCACGGACGAGGAATGGGGTTTGCTGGATCCTAACCAGAGAGCTCTGCATAAGGATGTCATGGAGGAGAATCATGAGATTGTGGCCTCTCTTGGTAAGGCTCCTGTCAGGTCTGGCAAGGCTCTCCCACACAAGAAGCGACAGGCTGGAAGTTTTACCTTCTAATTTATTAAGCAATTACTGAGCCCAGCTTCTGTAACACATCAATCACTACCAGAGTCACTTGCTGCACTAAACTTCCGTCGATTTCCCAGGCAACCTAAATTCCACCTCCGGGTCCCCCTGTTTCTGGTCCTGCGCAAAGCTAATGCCTTATTATTTCTTCTAGTTTTCAGGGAGTCTGGTTCTGTTAGCCCCCCTTTGTCTAGAGTGGATTCTAACGGTTCCCCTCCTCCTGTGGCTTGCTCTGTGTTGTTTTGACGTTCCACAGGCTGCGTTCCAGAGCTTGTCTCTTCCTGACTATGCAAAGGACTCCAGTTCCTGCTTCCCCAACTTTGGACTCCCTCCTCTCTGGATTTCTCGCTTTCTGTCAGAACAAAAGCATCCCTGACATCACCCCCCTCCAAGCCCCCCCCCTCCTCTGCAGCCTTGCTGCCTGCCATGGAGGGCTCTCAAGACTGGCCTCCACCATCCCTCAGTCTCCTCTGCTTTTTCTCTTCCTCACTGAGGTCTGCCTCCACCCTCTACATTTGGGCTTGTGTGGTGAACGACGGTCAAACTGTCTCTTCAAGTCGGGGGCGTGCACATTCTCACTCCTTTCCATGGAGGCGCAGATTGCAGCTATAACAAAGGCGGCATTTTTCCATCTCCGCCAAGCTAAGCAGTTGGCTCCTTACCTCTCTCGCCCTGACCTAGCCACTGTGATCCACGCGACGGTCACCTCCAGACTGGATTATTGTAACTCACTGTACGTGGGGCTGCCCTTGAGACTGACCCAGAAACTCCAACGGGTGCAGAATGCTGCGGCGAGACTCCTTACGGGGTCTTCGCTGCGAGATCACATTCACCTGGTGCTATACCAGCTGCACTGGCTCCCGGTGGAGTACAGGATCAGGTTTAAGGTGCTGGTTTTAACCTTTAAAGCCCTATACGGCCTAGGACCCTCGTACCTACGGGACCGCCTCTCCTGGTATGCCCCACAGAGAAACTTACGGTCTTCAAATAAAAACATATTGAAGGTCCCAGGCCACAGAGAAGTTAGGCTGGCCTCAATTAGAGCCAGGGCTTTTTCGACTGTGGCTCCAACCTGGTGGAACACTCTGTCACAAGAGACTAGGGCCCTGCGGGACTTGACATCTTTCCACAGGGCCTGCAAGACAGAGCTGTTCCGCCAGGCCTTTGGCCAGGGCACAGCCTGACTCCCTCCCTCGGCAATCTTCGCGGAGCTCTGGCCCAATGGTGGCCAGTGGCTTGAATTTAATTAATTTTATAATGAATGATTTTAGAGTGTTGTTTGTGTTGTACTTTTGTATTGTTTTATTGTTGTTAGCCGCCCTGAGCCCGGCTTCGGCTGGGGAGGGCGGGATATAAATAAAATTTATTATTATTATTATTATTATTATTATTTTCTCCCATGAATTTTCCTCAGCCGTACAGCCCTTCCAGGAAACTAAATACTGTAACTTCCTCCTGTGAAACCTAGAATCCAGTATCTCCACAAGCTCATACTCCTCTTGGTCATTAACCAGGACTGGAGGAGGCGGTGCCTGCCTAGGTTTCTGGTACTGGTGTTCCGGAACAAATGGTAATAGGAGTGCCCTGTGGAAAACAGGATGGATTTTCATGGAGTTAGGCAACTTAAGCCTGATCAATACAGGGTTAATCTGTTCTACTACTTCAAAAGGCCATAACCTCCGTGGTTCCAGTTTCTTGCACCTCCACTTCATGGGCAAATCTTTCGCTGACAACCATACCTCATCCCCCACTTTAATCTCCTTGCCCTGCTGCCTATGCTCATCAGCACCCTTCTTGTATGTGGCCTTAGCCACGTCTAATTTTTCCCATAGCAGTTCAAGTCCCGCATTTCTTCCATGAATTGTTTTGCTGCTGGTACAGATTACTCCACGGATCAGGAAATGCCCTCGGGTGTCATCCGTGGTTGGTGGCAAATGGAGTCTGCTGTGTAGGCATATGCACAGCATTGTTGTAAGTGAACTCTGCCAGGCTCAACTTGTTCACCCAGTCATCTTGCTGATAGTTCACATAACAATGAAGGTACTGCTGCAACGTCGCATTGGTTTTCTCTGACTCTCCATTGGTTTGTGAGTGCCTTGCCGATGTCAGGCACACCTCTACATCCAACAACTGCATTAGTCTCCTCCAAAATTGGGAGGTAAATTGTGCCCCTCTATCAGAGATTACCTTCAGAGGTAATCCATGCAGCTTTTAACATAGTCCACAAACATCCCGGCCATTTCTTGAGCAGATGGCAGTTTCTGGCAGGGCACAAAGTGTGCCATTTTCATGAACAAGTCTACTGCTACCCATTTATAGTCTGTTTCTGCGAGGCCGGAAGATCCGTGATGAAGTCCATCGCAACTGCTTCCCATAGTCCTTGTAGTGTCAGTAGTGGCTGTAGCAATCCCATCGGCATGCTCTCACATACTCTCTCGTCCCTTATATCTTTGACCACCAAAATTGTCTCTTCAAATTACAGAGCCTTGTAGTGTCCCAAATGACCTGCTGTGGGATTGTTGTGACACTGCTGTAGCACTCTGGTGCATACTCCCCTTCTGGAATGTAAATCACCTCTCCGTTGAACAGCAAGGCTTCTCTCTTGGTGAAACCCTCGACTGCATCCTCACCTCTCTGTATTGCCTCGAACTTGCTTTGCACGAAGCCATCTGTTGCCGTCTGTCTTTCGAAGTCTGCAGTTTCCGCCATTGGCGTCGCTGGCAGTTGTAATTGCTCCGGTTTCAGAATATGTCTCGGTCCGGTGTTTAACTCCCCCTCCAGATAGTCTGGCTTTTGGGACAGGGCATACACCCTCTTGATCTGGTGCCCTGGCATGTATCAGATTTGGAAGTTGAACTGAGCAAAAAACTGCGCCCATCTGATTTGCCTCTGGTTCAGGTGTCTTGCCATTTGCCAGTATTCTAAGTTCTTGTGGTCTGTGCACACCTCCACTTGGTGTTGTGCCCCTTCAAGGAAGTGTCTCCAAACTCTTATGGCCTCTCTTATGGCAAGCAGTTCTCTCTCCCAAATGGTGTAGTTCTGTTCCAAAGTGTTCAGCTTCCTGGAGTGGAAGGCACATGGCCGCAGATCACTCTGGCTGTTCTCTTGCAGTAACACCACTCCTATGGCTCTTTCTGATGCATCCATTTCCACCACCAATGGTTGGTGTGGGTCTGCGTGGTGCTCTTCTGCGGCGAACATCTCCTTGAGCCTCTCAAATGCATCTTGGGCCTCTGCTGTCCACCTGAACAGCTTTTTGCCTCTCAGTCCGTAAGCAAAATCCCCAAAACTCCATTTCCTTGATGTGAAACTGGCACTTTTCCAGCTTCACATAGAGGCTGTGTGTCCTCAGTCTGTGCAGCACCTCCGTCACATGCTGCGTGTGCTCTTCTGGGTTCTCTGAATAACTCAAGACATCATCGAGATAACACAGAACTGTATTGTCCAATAACCCTGCCAGTATGTGATTGATGAATGCCTGAAATGTGGCTGTGCCCGAATGTAACCCAAATGGCATAACTATGTATTCAAAACTTCCATGTCTGGTATTAAATGCCGTTTTCCACTCATCACCTTGTTTCACTCGTATCAAGTTGTACGCCCCCCTCAGGTCCAGCTTGGTGAAAATTTTCGCTGACAATAACCTCTCCAGCAGGTCACCAATATGGGGCAAAAGGTACTGGCTGGGAATCATGAGGTGGTTGGTTTTTCTATAGTCCACCACAAGACGGCATTCTGGGGTGTCCTTCTTGTTCACAAAGAACACTGGTGACCCACCAGGCACCTTGACAGCCAAATAAACCCATGCTCCAAGTTCTTCAGAAATTCCCTGAAATCGGCCAATTCCTTCTCCAACATGGTGTATAGACGACTGGTGGGCAACTGGGCACCAGGCAGCAGGTCTATCTTACAGTTGTAAGGTCTGTGAGGAGGTAGCCTGTCCACCTCCTTTTCACAGGACACGGCTCTGTAAGCCTTATACTGCAGGGGTATGAAACTCTTCTCCTGTGAGTTCCACCACCTCTGCCCCTTTGGCTCCTGCCTCTGTTGGTGCCTGGAACCCTAGGCAGTGTGCTTGGCAGTTGTTGTTGTTTAGTCGTTTGGTCGTTACCAACTCTTCGTGACCCCCTGGACCAGAGCATGCCAGGCACTTCTGTCCTCCACTGCCTCCCGCAGTTTGGTCAAACTCATGCTGGGAGCTTCGATAACACCATCCAACCATCTCGTCCTCTGTCGTCCCCTTCTCCTTGTGCCCTCCATCTTTCCCAACATCAGGGTCTTTTCCAGGGAGTCTTCTCTTCTCATGAGGTGGCCAAAGTCTTGGAGCCTCAGCTTCAGGATCTGTCCTTCCAGTGAGCACTCAGGGCTGATTTCCTTAAGAAAAGCTTGGCAGTAAGCTGATGCAAATGTTACGGAACGCTGCCCCCATGCTATTACTGGATTGTGCTTAGTGAGCCACATTATTCCCAAGACTAGGGGGCAGCTAGCTAACTTGGTGATATGAAACACCATCTCCTTCTTGTGGCCTGACAGCTCCACCCCAATAGACTGTGTGGCATAGGCAACTTGCCCCCCCCCAATGGTCTGCCATCAATTGTTTGCACTTCCAATGGGGCTTCTAGCCACTGTGTGCCCAGCTTCTGCTGCTCCACAAAGTCTGAGTCTAAAAAGTCCAGGGAAGCCCCTGAGTCTATGAGCCCTGCACCCTGCAGCCATCTGGGAGTCATAGCGTCACTGGCAGAGCAATTTGAGGGATGAGTGTTTCAACCTGAGGCCCTTTCATCCCATCCGCCGGCCTCTTTCACGGACTGTGGCCTTCCATTTCCCGCTTGTGCCTCTTCAAGCTGGGATCCTCCCTCATGCAGGGCCCAGGCAGGGAACTCCCCACCTTTTGACTTGAGCACTGTCTTGCCAAATGTCCAGCTTTGCCACATGCAAAGCAACGTCTGGTCTCTTGATGACGTCTGCCCCCCTCCACCCATGCCGCTCCCAGATTCCCCTTCCCTGCGGAGCCCAGTTGCATTGGTTCAGGAAGGTCCTCCTGTCTGGGCGTACCAACTCTTGGCTCTGGAGTGTTAGGGATGTGGTTTTTCACAAACATCAGCCGTCCCTGTCCTTTCTTCTTGAGCGTCCTCCGCTGCTGTCTTAGACCCAGTTGCAGGGAAGCATGGCCTAATTCCTCCAGAGATTCTAGGGGCGCCATTCTTGATAATTCATCCAGTATAGATTCATTCAATTCTGCCTGATATAAGGCAGCTAAAGGAGCACTGTTTGGCTGACAGCCAAGCTTTGGAACCAGCAAATTGAAAGCAGCCCAAAAACCAGAGACTGTTTTACTGCCTTGGCACAGATTCAGTAATTCCTGCTCGGCTGTCACATTTTTCAGGGGTTTTTGAAATATTTTATCCATCATCAACGTAAACTCCCTCAAATTTGCGGGGGCACTGTGTTTGCCTGCTATAAGGGGAACTGTCCAAGCTTTTGCATCTCTGCCTAGCAAGCTGATTATATAAGCCGATCAGAGCTAAATTCTGCCTCCCTGGTGTCTGATAGTACACACCCCGGAAATGATCTCTTTCAGCTTCTGCCTTCTGGAAGAAGGTATAGGGTTATAAAGGCCAGGACTAGCCGCCTGAGAAACAGTTTCTACGCAAATGCAATACTGGTTCTAAATGCAGCATAAGGGGTATCTGTAGTATAGTGTATTTTAAAATGGGGTTTTAGAGTTTTTAGGGGTTTTTGAATGTTTTATGTAGTTTTGTAGTAGTTTGATGTAGTTTTTATGTAGTTTGATGTAGTTTTGTGATAGTTTTATGTAGTTTTTATGTAGTTTTATGTAGTTTTTCAATTTCATTGTTCTGCAAGGGACAATGACAATAAAGATATCGTAATTGTAATCGTAATCGTCCATAAAATAAAGCAATTCCGTCTGAAGGCATGATACTCCTCTGGTTTGCCGGACTACTGGGACGGGCTTGCAAAAGAAGTCTTACTTGCTCTGAGAGCTCTCTGTCTGCAGCTGCAGTCTCTGTTCTGAGAATGCTCCTGGTAGCGTATCTAGCTGCGATTTCAACTGCCAGCTGTATTGCCGGAGCTCATCAAGGGGGTCCCTTATCTAGGCTGGTCCCTCTCCCACTCCTCCGGCCCCTTCTGGTCCCCCGGCCCATTGTACTTGCCACTCTCTGGGGTCCGTCAGTGTGAGAGAGGTTGAGTGCAGCAAGCTGTGAGGTCTGGTAAGGCTCTCCCAAACAAGAAATGGCAGGCTGGAAGCTGTTTTATCTTCTGATTTATTAAGCAATTACCAAGCTCTAGCCTGGCTTCTGTAATACATCAATCACTACCAGAGTCAGTTGCTGCACTGAACTTCCGTCGTTTTCCCAGGCAACCTAAATTCCACCTCTGGGTCACCCTGTTTCTGGTCTTGTGCAAAGCTAATGCCTTATTCTTTCTTCTAGTTTTCAGGGAGTCTGATTTTGTCAGCCCCCCCTTTGTCTAGAGTGGATTCTAACGGTTCCCCTCCTCCTGTGGCTTGCTCTGTGTTGTTTTGACGTTCCACAGGCTGCGTTCTAGAGCTTATCTCTTCCTATGCGAAGGGCTCCAGCTCCTGCTCCCCCCAGTTTGCACTCTCTCCTCTCTGGATTTCTCTCTTTCTGTCAGAGCGAAAGCATCCCTGACAGCTCCCTTTGGGATCAAAATATCTGTTTTAAAATTCAAAGCAGCTCTCTGTGATGAACCTCATATATTTTCACAGAACTCAATAACAAACGGGATTACAATATTCCCACAATTAACCTTGAACAGTAAATTACTGTTTTTTCTGTGAATGTTCTTCCTCCAGTTACAGCTTCTTAAACAATGATCAAGCTGGTCTGAACTACCTAGACCATTTTATCTGTAAACTTCAGAGTTGTTAGGAAAGTTTAAGTAGCTTCTGTCAGGTTTTCTGTTTTTGTTTGTGCTCCTGTCAGTCCATGGTTGACGAAAGAGAAGACTGACATTAGAAACAGAAGGGATGTCATGATGGAGCCAAACAAAATCCGTTTGAGAGAAGAGCCAGGCTTATCAAATCACAGGTTCTCCCCAGGATGTTGATCCCCATTAATTAATGCACCCAACCCTTCAGAAAACCATCCATCTAACCCACTTGTGTTATTCCTCTGTGACCAATGTTAAAAGGTATTCTTCATTAATTTCTCCCTGAGGCTCTAATCCATTTCTCTCTTCATTGCAGGTAGTGATGAACTGGAAATGAAGAACAAGGCTGACCATGACAAAATCTCCACAGTGGAGAAGAAGTATAAATATATTGAATGTGGAAAACGTTCCCATTCCTCTTCCCATCAAAGAAATCCCATTGGGAAGAAACCTTTTAAGTGCTTGGAATGTGGAAAGAGCTTCAGTCAGAGCACCCATCTCACTTCCCATCAAAGAATTCATACAAGAGAGAAACCATATAATTGTTTGGAATGTGAAAAGAGCTTCAGTAACAGCTCCTCTCTCACTTCCCATCAGAGAATTCATACAGGGGAGAAACCCTATCAGTGCGGGGAATGTGGAAGGAGCTTTAGTCAGAGTGGCCATCTCACTTCCCATCAAAGAATTCATACAGGGGAGAAACCCTATTTGTGTGTGGAATGTGGAAAAAGCTTCAGTAAGAGCTCCCTTCTCACTTCCCATCAAAGAATTCATACAGGGGAGAAACCCTATCAGTGTGGGGAATGTGGAAAGAGCTTCAGTAACAGTTTTTCTCTCACATCTCATCAAAGAATTCATACAGGGGAGAAACCCTATCATTGTGGGGAATGTGGAAAGAGGTTTAGTCAGAGTGGCCATCTCACTTCCCATCAAAGAATTCATACAGGTGAGAAACCCTATCAGTGCATGGAATGTGGAAAGAGCTTCAGTGTGAGCTCTTATCTCACTTCCCATCGAAGAACTCATACAGGGGAGAAACCCTATCAGTGCATGGAATGTGGAAGGAGCTTCAGTCAGGGATCCTCTCTCACTTCCCATCAAAGAATTCATACAGGGGAAAAACCCTATCAGTGCACGGAATGTGGAAAGAGCTTCAGTTGGAGCAGTGATCTAACTTCCCACCAAAAAATTCATACAGGGGAGAAACCCTATCAATGTTTGGAATGTGGAAAGAGCTTCAGTTTGAGCTCCTATCTCACTTCCCATCAAAGAATTCATACAGGGGAGAAACCTTATCAGTGCATGGAATGTGGAAAGAGCTTCAGGAAGAGCTCCCATCTCACTGTGCATCAAATAATTCATACAAGGGAGAAACGTTATCAGTGCATGGAATGTGGAAAGAGCTTCAGTACAAACTCCTATCTCACTTTCCATCAAAGAATTCATACAGAGGAGAAACCCTTCATCATACAGCTTTAGGAGCCAGGCAAATCCATATCTTTTTAACCAGGCCTTTGGCTGATTGACATCTAATGCCCTTTTAAAATATGGTGGGGATGGGGGTTACAGATGTGTATTTTGTGGTTTTATATTGTGTTTTTATCTTGTAACCATCCTGAGACCTGTGGGTGTAGGGAATAGGAGCCAAATCTTAGAGTCCATCAGGTCTTTCCCTCCCCAATAAGATATTTGAGGGGGCCACCCCCCAGTAGATAGGCATTGCTATTCAAATGGTGTGCATAATAATAATAATAATAATAATAATAATAATAATAATAATAATAATAATTTATTATTTATACCCCGCCCATCTTGCTGAGTTTCTCCAGCCACTCAGGGCGGCTCCCAATCGAGTGTTACAAACAATACAGCATTAAATATTAAAAACATCCCTAAATAGAGCTGCCTTCAGATGTCTTTTAAAGATAGGATAGCTGCTTATTTCCTTCACTTCTGAAGGGAGGGTGTTCCACAGGGTGGGTGCCACTACCTAGAAGGCCCTCTGTCTGGTTCCCTGTAACCTCACTACTCGCAATGAGGGAACTGCCAGAAGGCCTTTGGTGCTGGATCTCACTGTCCGGGCTGAACAATGGGGGTGGAGACGCTCCTTCAGATATATAGGAACATGTGATTGATTGTGCAAGGCGGGCCTTACCTTGCTCCCCACCAATATTTTATTCAAGTCATCACCACTGTTTCGGGTGGTATTCAAATTAAATAAAGACATAAATCGCCTCCCTTTACACATGTTCCAGCTTGTCAATATCCTTATTTATTATCATTTTTAAATTTATGTGCCTTTCATTTGAAGATTTCACAACATAAACATAAGGATGAAAGCATGACTTTCTCAAAAACAAGTCATGCCAGAAAAACCTCTCTTTTTCTTTTTTCAATGGAGTTACAAACTTCATTGATCAGGGGACTGCTGTGGAAATAGTGCATCTTTCTTTCAGTATGGCTTTTGACGAAGTCCCCCATGATATTTTTGCGAGGAAGCTGGTAAAATGTTGGCTGAACGAGGTAACTGTTAGCTGGATTTGACTGACCAAACCCAAAGAGGACTCCTTCACGGTTCCTCATCATCCTGGGGAAAGTGACAAGAGGGGTGCTGCAGGGTTCTGTCCTGGGCCCGTTGTTGTTCAACGTCTTTATAAATGATTTGGATGAAGGAACTGAGGGGATGCTCATCACATTTGCAGATGACACCAAACAGGGAGCGGAGGCCAATGTGGCAGAAGGCAGAATCAGATCAAGTGCAGGAATAGTACCACTTTATTTTGCCTAGAATACTGTGTTTAGTTCTGGGCACCACAATTTAAGTATCTTAAATTTTGTTTGCCTGGGGAAATCAAGAGGGTGGGGGGAACACTAGCCATATTCCTTTTATAACACGTGGCCAATGTTTATTGAATACATATATTGTTAAGACTGTTGCCGGAATCCACCCAGCACTCAAGGGAAGATGTGTTGTGATCTTTTTGAGTAATCAAATGAAACTTGTAGCACATTGCAGGATGAAAGTCTTCAATTTCATCAGGACAAGTTATTTGTTTTTTACTGTTGTAACCATTGCTTTCTGAAAATTCATCTTCTATACCATGAAGATAAATCAAAGTAATTAAAAAAGAGAGAGAAGGGGAAAACGTGCACTATTCCATTAATCTGCTTGCATGTGTTGAGTGTTATTTGGAGACTGTAATTTCAGTAATTTCACATTATCTATGTGTTTCTGTGTGTTCAGCACACACGATTGCAGGTGAGACTGAATAAAACACTTCCTAGGAAATTCCCTTTGACTGCTTCTGTATTGTTTCAAATGTGACTTCACTTACACATAAGATCATATTTATTGCTGAAAAATCATGTCATCATTGGCTCCTTAATCTCTGCCCCGACAAACCCTGCACTTAACATGAGTAACTTCTTTTCCGCAATTTCTTAGGTGGAAATAACTGATATTGGAAAGGAAGAAACGAGGTACACCTTTTCCCTCAACCTTTTGGACGAGGTTAAAGTGGGAAATCCCAAGGGAGATTTTGCTTAACCGAGCTTCAATTCAGCGGGTGAGACTGGATTTTCACAGGGCACAGCTACAGAATAATGATAGAAAGTTCTCCAACCTTGGTGGGTGGGCGGAATTTCTTTTCAATTGTTTTTATTGATTTTCCAGATTATTACAAGTCATTGCCAAATTAATTCATTTCAGTACAGTTTTCCAAAACATGTTTCTCACTCTCCTTGTGAGATATTGTGGTAATCATTCACTTCTTTCAAAGCCAGCATCCATCTGTGTTTTTGTTTATCTGTTGCAATAGGACAGAACTCACTCATTGTGCTAGTTAAGAAGGTCTGCCCTGAGGCACATCAGGACAAAAGCTGATAAAGTAGTTCAAACACAGCAAACAGAGAGTCCTAAAACACCCTTAAACATACGTTGGGAAAGATAGAAATAAAATAAGCATAGTTTGGATGGCCATCTGTCCTGGATGAACTGGCTAAGATTCCTACATTGGGTCCCTCTTAAGATTCTGTGAGGAGACCAACCGCATGGATTCCAATAGAAAATTCTTTTAAAATCATTTATGGACAGTTAAAAACCTTTGGAGAAGTATTCTCCCTTGCTTTGAACATCATTGTCTATGCTTTGCACTCTGTAGGAAGGCCTATTCATAAAGAAGCAAGTTTTCTTGCTTCAGCTTTATTTTGTAAAGGTAAAGGTAAAGGTACCCCTGCCCGTACGGGCCAGTCATGTCCGACTCTAGGGTTGTGCGTTCATCTCACTTAAGAGGCCGGGAGCCAGCGCCGTCCGGAGACACTTCCGGGTCACGTGGCCAGCGTGACGAAGCTGCTCTGGCGAGCCAGCACCAGGGCAGCACACGGAAACGCCATTTACCTTCCTGCTATAAGGTAAAAGGTAAAGGTACCCCTGCCCGTACGGGCCAGTCTTGACAGACTCTGGGGTTGTGCGCCCAACTCACTCCTGCTATAAAGCGGTAACCTATTTATCTACTTGCACTTAAGGGTGCTTTTGAACTGCTAGGTGGGCAGGAGCTGGGACCGAAAGACGGGAGCTCACCCCATCGCGGGGATTCGAACCACCGACCAGGCGATCGGCAAGTCCTAGGCGCTGAGGTTTTACCCACAGCGCCACCCGCTGTGCCCAGTGTCAAATTAGTCTTCTGGACCCCATCTCTTTGACATCTGACGGGAGGGCGTTCCACAGGGAGAAGGCCCTCTGCCTGGTTTCCTGTAACTCTCACAGCGAGGGAACCGGCAGAAGATCCTTGGAGGAGGACCTCAGCATCTGGGCTGAACGATGGGGGTGAAGATGCTCCTTCAGGTATACTGGGCTGAGGCTGTTTAGGGCTTTAAAGGTCAACACCAACCTGCCCTGTATTCATAATGTACTTGCACCTCCATGGACAGCTGTGAGTCTGAGATTACTCCCAGGCTGCACACTTGGTCCTTCAGGGGCACAGTTACCCCTTTCAGGACCAGGGAGTCACTCACACCCACCCCCGTCCCCCTAAAACAGTACTTCTGTCTTGTCAGGATTCAACTTCAATCTGTTAGCCACCATCCATCCTCCAACAGCCTCCAGACACTCACACAGGACCTTCACTGTCTCCACTGGTTCTGACTTAAAGGAGAGGTGGAGCTGGGTATCATCCACATACTGGTGGACACCCAGCCCAACCCCCCTGATTATCTCTCCCAGCGGCTTCATATAGATGTTGAAAAGCATTGGGGAGAGGACAGAGCCCTGAGGCACCCCAAAAGTGAGAGCCCAACAACACTTTCTGGACATGACCCAGGAGGAAGGAGCAGAACCACTGTATAACTGTGCCCCCAGCTCCCAACACCTCTATCTGGTCCAGAAGGATGGTATCAAAGGCCACTGAGAGATCCAGCAGAACTAGGAATCAGCTTTCACCTTTGTCCCTAGCCCGCCGGAGATCATTGACCAGTGCAACTAGGGCAGTTTCACTCCCATGATGAGACAGAAGACACGGCAGAAGACACATCACTCCCTATTCTTCCCTAACTGCAAAATGTTGCATATCCTTTGCTGAATCTGCTGGGTCTTCACACTGTACACAATGGGATTAAGAAGTGGTGGGACTGCAACATAGATGTTGGCCATAAGCATGTGAACAATGGGGGAAAGGTGCTTCCCATATCGATGTGCCATACTTACGCCAATCATTGGGACGTAGAAAATCAAGATGGCAGCAATGTGGGATACGCAGGTGTTGAGAGCCTTCAGACATTCTTTGCGGGAGGCAATGCTCAAAGCAGTCCTCAGGATCAGGATATAAGATACAAGAATGATGAGAGCATCCAACACTACAGTGCACATGACTACGATCAAACCATATAGGATGTTGACTCTGGTGTCTGCACAGGCTAACTTCATGGCATCTTGGTGGAGACAGTAGGAATGAGAAAGGACATTGGATCTGCAGAAAGGGAGACGCTTAATAAGAAAGGGGATGGGGAAGCAGACAGACAGGCCTCTTGAAAAGAGAATTATACCAATTTTCACAATTACAGAATTTGAGAGCAGTGATCTGTATCTCAGTGGATCACGGATGGCAATGAATCGGTCAAAAGCCATTGCCACAAGAATGCCAGACTCTGCCCATTGAAATATATAGATAAAGAACATCTGGCTGATGCAGGCATTGAATGGGATTTCTCTGAAGTCAAACCAATACACGCTCAGCATAGTTGGCATGGTGGACATGGAAAGGCCCAGATCCGAGCAGGCAAGCATGGAAAGGAAGAAATACATAGGTTCATGGAGGCTTTCGTCACTTTTAATGACATAGAGGATAGTGAAATTCCCAAGCAGAGTCAGGGCGTAGAGCACAAACAGTGGGAAGGCCACCCAAGAGTTCTTCTCCTGCATCCCAGGGATGCCAATCAGGACAAAGGTTTGGTGGCTCACAAGGCTGCTGTTGAATCTGGTGATGGAGGACATTGTTCCCCAAGTGTATTTGGTGGGAAAATGCTAAGTTGTAATAAGCTGTGAATATTTGCTATAAAGAACTTTGGGAAATACTCAAGTTGTAGGCAAGTGTTCAGGTGCTTTCTCTGTGCCCGAGAGTGGAGCCCCAAACTTATTCAGGGAAGGAAAGTTAGTCCTCAGTGCTCATCCTGTCCTGTGCAGATAAGCTCCCCAACTCGAATATGAAGTCAATCTCCGGCACTCACCCTCCTCCAAGCAGTGTGATTTTTTAAAAAAAGAAGGTCTATGCCATTATACCTGGCTCTTTTGTCAAAGAGACACTTAAAGCATCTTACAAAGTTGAGTAAGAAATTGCATAGGAGTCCTCACCCCCGATATTACTATATGAAAGACATGACATGAAAAGAAAGAGGGATGGAATGGGATGGAGGGTGATTGGGAATGCTTTCTCAAATTAAATTATTACAATGAACACTTGAGGTGGCAACAGTCCAGCAACTCAAAGGCTGCTGGTATCTCAGCAGATGCAATGACACAGCAGCCTGGTGGAATTTTACCATCACTTGTGTAGCCGATGAATCTCAAAAGCCAGCAGAATACAGATGATAGGGGATCTGATAGATGGTCTCCAACACGGACTCGCTAATGGAGAGTAGGTGTCATGTTGAGGGCCTAGAAATCTAAACGGGGAGATGAATAATAGAATTGTAGAGTTGGAAAGGACCCCTGCAAAGCAGGAATGAGAAGTCCTGTGTTCAAAATCTTTTTTCAGCCACAAAGTCACTGGATGGTCTTTCCCCGATTCTGTTATCCAAGAATGATACTGGTTTACATTGCAGGGCTTCTGGGAGGATCAAGGAGAGAAAATGCGCAGAGTGCTTTTAATTCTTACATGCTCTATCAAAGTGTGAGGTGTTGTTGTTGAGTATTGGCGATGGAGATCTCATCGTGTGGCTCTGGCAAATTCACAGCCTCTCCATTTCTCCTCTGCAAAATAGAAATAAACACCACAGTGTAATAGTTAAATTAGAAAGGATATATCTAAATGACGGAATGGATAGTTAAATGGGGAGGATTGGACATGTCTCACCCTAGCTCCTCCTCTTCTGAGAAGACATTGAAACAGAGGTCCTGAATTTTGCACCTCCAGTGGGTGAAAGGGTTGTGTCAGGGAACTGCCATCAGGGCCGGAGGGAGAGAGCGGGCTCCAGAAGGATTCCAGAGAGCGTCCCGGGATGGGGAGAGGCAGCCCATCTTCTGGGGAAGGGAATCAGAGTAGCACCAGTGGAGAAGGGGGGCAGATGGGGGAATCGGCGAGGCGGTCCCATGACTCCTTGCCGGGGACCAGCAGGGAGAGTAAGGGTCCTCCGCTGCCCACACCCTCCTTGCGCAGAAGGCTTCCGCGCAGGGAGAGTAGGCGGAGACTAGGCGTCAAAGAGCTTCTTTGCTGGAAGAAGTACAAGAAACGCCCACTGACGGATTCTGCCAGCGATTGAGACAGCCACGGGCGAGTGGCTGTCCGGACAGAAAAGGTTCACTCAGGCAACCCAGCCAGGTGTGGCACTGGTTTACGCACGAGCAACCCCTAGAACCATTACAGGTTGTGACCAGAAATTGAAATCAGTTTGACTTTTAAAAATTTAATTTACAAAAAAAACCAACAAACAAACATTCAATAATACACACAGAGAGAGAGAAAGAGAGAGAGGGGGGGGACCTCGAGGTACAAATGCCTCAGGTTACAAATGCTTCAGGTTACAAACTCTGCTAACCTGGAATATTTACCTAGAGTTGAGTACTTTAACCCAGGATGAGAACGGAAATCGTGTGCCAGTGGTGCAGCGGCAACAAGAAGCCCTATTACCGAAAGCATGCTTCTAGTTAAGAACAGTTTCAGGTTAAGAATGGATCTCTGGAACGAATTAAGTTCGTAACTAGAGGTACCACTGTATATGAATACAAAAATCCAAACAATGTTCAATAAAAGGTTCTAAGAACTAGATTAGAATATGATAAAGAGAGCCAAGAGGAACTTAGCTATCACTTTAAAAGCGACTCCCAGACGCCAATGTTCTTAAGTGGTGGTTAGCGGAGGGAAGTCAGGTATTTGGAATAGAGGAGCCAGAAAACCCCAAATAGAAATTCATTCCAAGTAAAAATGTTCAAAATGTTCCATAAAATGTTCAAAATAAAATGGTGAAGTCTGACATCCCTCTCCCCCACGTGGGAAACTAAGGGCACAGCAGTAAAAACTCCAGGTTATTGGTTCCTGTTCCAGAAATCCACTTGCTTTCCTGACTGGCCCAAACCTTCTCCCCAGTGTGAAATTCTGAAATGAATCCCAGTCTCACTCTGGTTAGTCCAGCATGAATTGCAGCATTTTCCCCTTTGATGACAATGAGCTTAATGGCCATCATACTGATAATTATATTCTCATCAAAGTACAGTACACTAGCACTTAATGCATATGATACTTCAACATATCTGTGCTAGACTATCATAATCATCTGCAATTGCCAAAAAAGAACTCTGAGTGATATCCACAATATTTATCTGACCACCCCCAATAAAATATAGCATACAACACGGGAATAAAATTGGAAACAAATGTAAGCCATCGCAATAGTCTCATGGCCTCCTGATTGATGATGATCTCTCTGATGTTGATCAAAGGAAAACTCGTCAGCTTTATATCTCATGAATTTGCCTGAATTTAGGACACAAACCTGACACGAGTTCTCCCAGGATGAATGCTGAGCCTGCCTTTGCTGTTCCATGAGGGATTCTGCCTATGCTTTTTATGGCAGGAAGGGTTATGGTGATAATGTTTACCCTTAGGGAGACAAGCTGTTCCGAGACTGTTAGATATCTGGGCAGAGATTTTTGAAATCCCATTGGCAATTACTAGGGAATCTCCACATATCCTGCCCAAGAGCCTGCGGTTCTGCTCCCAAAGCCATTCCAGAGACCACCTGGGCTCCCACGGTCCATGAAACCAGATAACTTGGATGCAGGTGGAATATAAAAAGAGAGAGGGACCCTCCTCCCCACAGATCTGAGGACCACTAAAACGTGTGTGTTTAAGCAAAAGGATGACATTACCATTCTCTAGATTTAAATGAGGTTGAAATAGTAAATGTATCATTTCAAACCAAGACCTCACTTGGCAAAACAATATAACTCAGGTGGTTAGGAAGGCCCAACAGAGACTCCATTTCCTCAGGGTCTTGCGAAAGAACAATGTTAAACAACAATTGATGATCTCCTTCTATCGGTCCACAATAGAAAGTGTCCTCTCAAATTGTATCACAGTGTGGTACGTTGGCTTGACAGCCACGGGCAGAAAGTCTTTACAGAGGGTGGTGAACACAGCACATGATATCATGGGCTGTCCTCTGAGCCCGCTAGATGACATTGCAAGGGATTGTTGCCTTAGGATATAGAGAAAAATTCTCAGGGATGATTCACACCCCGACCCGCAGCTCTTTAATTTCTACCCTCGGAAAGGAGATATAGAAGTATGATCAGTTGTACCAACAGGCTAAAATACAGTTTCTATCAGTGGGCTGTTAGGCTGCTGAACGAAAAATAATATAGTGCAACTGACTTTCGGGGTTGGTGTGTTGTGCAACAAGCACACAGAGTGCAATGGGATTGAGTGTTTGTGGGAGAGGGAGAAGAAGAAGAAGAGGAGGAGTTTGGATTTGATATCCTGCTTTATCACTACCCGAAGGAGTCTCAAAGCGGCTAACATTCTCCTTTCCCTTCCTCTGTGAGGTGAGTGGAGCTGAGAGACTTCAGAGAAGTGTGACTAGCCCAAGGTCACCCAGCAGCTGCATGTGGAGGAGCAGGGAAGCAAACCCGGTTCACCAGATTACGAGTCTACCGCTCTTAACCAGTCTCCACCCCCATCGTTCAGCCCGGACACTGAGATCCAGCGCCGAGGGCCTTCTGGCGGTTCCCTCATTGCGAGAAGTGAGGCTACAGGGAACCAGACAGAGGGCCTTCTCGGTAGTGGCGCCCGCCCTGTGGAACGCCCTCCCATCAGATGTCAAAGAGATAAATAATTACCTGTCATTCAGAAGACATCTTAAGGCAGCCCTGTTCAGGGAAGTTTTTAATATGTAACGCTGTACTGTTTTTAACACTGATTGGGAGCCGCCCAGAGTGGCTGGGGAAACTCAGCCAGATGGGCGGGGTATAAATAATAAATTATTATTATTATTATTATTACACCACACCGAGGGAGGCTCGGTTAATTTCACTGTACACAGGTTGTACATTGACAATAAAGGTATTATTATTATTATTATTAACACAAGAAAAAAGAGTGGTGGTTAATTAATTAATTAATTAATTACACAAAACATTACTTGGATTTCAGCGCCCCTTTGCCAGTATTTATTAATTCTCTTATTTGGTCTATGTTCCTATGCAGTTACTTGCTAAGCCAAGCAAAAATACCACATCAAGTTCTAAACATCTCCAGTCACAAGAAGTGGGTTGACTTAGACTGTAGGTGTCTGTCTAACCAGTTATAAACGCATTCTGGCCACACGCTCTAAACTTCTCCAGTTTTCAGGTGTGAATCGATCTGAACTGCAAAAGCAACATCTTCATTCCTCACAGCTGGATCCCAATGTCAGGCTCCAGGGAAATCCGATCCTCCCCCCTCACGGCAGGCTGCTGAGGAAAGTAGACAAGAAAGCTCTTTATTCAATATCTACAGAGAGAGGCTTAGGAACGCTGCCTCTTGGAGTAATGGCGTTGCTCCGAGTAAACTTCAGCCCCTTCCCTTCTCATTCGTCCCCCTTATGATGGCTGCTTAAGGCCAACTGTCTTCTAGCTCTCTGCTCTCTCTGCTTCACTGCTCTCTGGGTTCTGGGAGAAGCGGGGTCTGGAATGCTTTCTAGTGATAACATGTCAGCTGGCTGCTCCGGCTCTGCTTCCCCCTCCTCCTCTCCTTCTCCCAGTATTTCCCAGCTTTGTCCCTCCTCTATCTCTGAGCCGTTCTGAAAGCCACTGATTTAAATTTATCTTGCTTCCCTCTTCTCTGGAAGATTTGGGGGTGAGGGGAGGCGATCTCCACCATTCCTCCTCAGTCCAGTCCCTGACACCCAAGTTGTTCGGGGCTTTGCACATTGACGTCCCTACCTTGAATTGGGCCAGTAGCAAAGAGGCAAACATATAGTTCATGCTCGGTTGGTGCCATGAGATCCATTCTTGCTGCACCTCTTAAACGCATGCGGCAGAATTTGGAATCAGCTGCAACTTCCGGAATAAAACAATGAATAGCCCCTCATACAGTGCATTGCCCTAATTCAGTTGCGAAGGCCACCACACTGTGGGTCCTTGTGGCCAGATTGTACTTCTCAGGAATAATAATAATAATTTTATATTTTTATTATTTACACTCCGCTCTTAGGCAGTGAACCATTGTAGCTGGTCATTAATGACAGCGGTCTCAAGTGAGAAGGCCTGAGGGTGTCTACCCATGGCTTTGTGTAGCTATTAAGCTGCAGGGGGACATGAGGGAATCAGGCAGGGCCTCCCAGGACAAAAGCTAAGGGTCCAAGCAATACACCAAGGCCAATGTCTTCTGGCTCCCTGCATCTATTTTGAACCAATACCCAAATAATCCTAATCCTAATGATAAAACATTTTATTTATACCCAGCCCTCCCCAGCCAAGACCGGGCTCAGGGCGGCTAACAAGCAATAATAAAAACAAGTTGAATGAATACAACTTAAAAACAAGATTAAAATACAACATTAAAACATTAAAATGCAGCCTCATCACAGGAGGAGAAAGGATAAAAGAAAGAGGGGGAGGGAATCAATTGACTCCAAGCCAAAGGCGGAACAACTCTGTCTGACAGGCCCTGCGGAAAGAAATCAGATCCCACAGGGCCCTGGTCTCATGAGACAGAGCGTTCCACCTGTTCGGGGCCAGAGTTGAAAAGGTTGAGGCTAATCTAACTTCCTTAGGGCCTGGGACCTCAAGGGTGTTGCTACTTATGGACCTTAAGGTGCTCCATGGGGCATACCAGGAGAGGCGGTCCCATAGATATGAGGGTCCTAGGCTGTGGTCTTTATGTCTCTTGTTATGAACAAACAAACAAACAAACAAACAAACAAACAAACAAACAAACCACCTTTATAGATTAGTTAATCAAGTAATGTCCACAAAGAATCCTACTTTTAACACTGATACTTTTAGTATGCTCAGATGCGAACACCAACATATCATTTATGTTTCGGTAGTATGTATGTAACTCCCATTTAGATATGTTTTCTAAAGATTTACAAATGTTTATATTTGATGTAGTTTTAATAGATACTGCTAAAATTATTTTGCTCTGATGCTTGCAGACTATGTTTAATCAAACTTACTAAAGAGGTTGCAGTGCATGTGTTTTGAACGGACGATCTATCAAATGCTTTATTGAAGTTGAATATTTTGTGGGATCCCATCTTTCACAATATGGAAATAAATCTCATTCAAAGAAATGATTGAGTATACATCGGGTGGGGGGGCAATTTCTTTAATGAATGATCATCGTGATGGAAATAAACAGCTTAATGCCCTACTTGGATGTATTCATTGGGGAAAAAACTTTTAACAGAAACTGTGCAAAATCTTCCATTTAAAAAATCAACACATTAAAAGGAAAAAACAGAATACTTATTAAAGAGATATGGAAAAGACTCAAAATTAATCCATCTATCCCTAATTATAAACCACTTTATCTTCTTCTTCAGAAGCAATATCAACACTTACTTATTTTTAAATTGCAAAATGTTGCCTATCCTTTGCCGAATCTGCTGGGTCTTCACACTGTACACAATGGGATTGAGAAGTGGTGGGACCGCAACAAATATGTTGGCCATCAGCATGTGGACAATGGGGGAAAGATGCTTCCCGTATCGATGTGCCACACTGATGCCAATCATTGGGATGTAGAAAATCAAGATGGCAGAAATGTGGGCCACACAGGTGTTGAGAGCCTTCAGACACTCTTTTCGAGAAGCAATGCTCAAAACTGTCTTCAGGATCAGGATGTACGATACAAGAATGATCAGAACATCCAGCATTATAGTGCACATGACTACAACCAAGCCATATATGATGTTGACTTTTATGCCTGCGCAGGCTAACTTCATGGTATCTTGGTGGAGACAGTAGGAGTGAGAAAGGACATTGGATCTGCAGAAAGGGAGCCGTTTAATGAGAAAGGGGAAAGGGAAACAAAAACAGAAACCTCTGGACAAGATAGCTATACCTATTTTTGCAATGACTGAATTCGATAGAAGTGATTTGTATCTCAGTGGATCACGGATGGCAATCAAGCGATCAAATGCCATTGCCACAAGAATGCCAGACTCTATCTCTTGAAGTATATGGATAAAGAACATCTGGCTGATGCAAGCATTGAATGGGATTTCTCTGGAGTCAAACCAATAGACCCCCAGCATAGTTGGCAAGGTGGAGATGCAGAGGCCCAGATCCGAGCAGGCGAGCAGGCAAAGGAAGAAGTACATGGGCTCATGGAGGCTTTGGTCAATCTTGATGACATAGAGGATCGTGATGTTCCCAAGCAGAGTCAGGGCGTAGAGCACAAACAATGGGAAGGCCATCCAAGAGTTCTTTTCCTGCATCCCAGGGATGCCAATCAAGACAAAGGTTTGGTGGCTCACAAGGCTGCTGTTGAAACTGGTGAAGGAGGACACCATTCCCCTGGTGTTGTTGTAGAAAGATTCTAAGGAGTAACAAAATTGATCTGAACGTTAGAGATTCTGATATCCTGCTTCAATCCAACATGAAATGTTGTTATTAGAGCCTCCATTCAAAGAAGGAGAAACAGTCCTAAAATCAGTGCTAAATTCTCCTTTTATGGTGGTCAACTAAGAACCCTATTTTTAATGTCTGAAGTTTTATTCTGCTTTTAGTCCTCTGTTGGGGACCGCCCAGAGTGGTTGGAGAAACCCAGCCAGATGGGCGGGATAGAAATAATAAAAGTACAGTATTATCATCATCACCACCACCACCATCATCAATTTCAGTCCTCAACAGTCTCCCAACTCCAACCAGTTCATCTCTTTTATTATTTAAAGTTTCTATACCTGTTTGCTTGCTTTTGTCAAGGTGGTGCTGGCTTTTGTGGCCTTGGGAAATTCATTGTTTCTCAATTTCTCATCTGCAGATTTGGAATAACAATCACAGTGTAACTGCTGACATAGAAATGATATATCTAAATGACTAAATGTGTAGCAGCTTAAGGAACAGGGGGTGGGACAAGTCTCATCCCACCTTCTCCTGCCCCCCCCTTTAAAGAACAGGTTGGGCAGCCATCTGTCATGGATGCTTTGGCTGCCATTCCTTCACCCTTGAGGTTCCTCCCATCTCTACAAGTCTATGATTCCTCTTCTGAGAAGACAACCTTGAAACTGAAACACCCACTGAGCGAAAGGGATGTGACCAGATATGACCAGAGGCTGGAATCGGGGGGCGGGGGCAGATATTGACTGATTTTATAATTGTGTACATAAAAACAAAAATGTACAAATGAATAGAAATGAGTAGAAATGAGTAGAAATGAATATTAAGAATGGATGAAGGAAGAAAAACTAGGATACCAGGATAACATACCTTTAGGCACCAGGTGAAAATGTTCCTCTAACACCAGGCTTCTGGGTGGTTGAACAATCTCTGGTCTTTTAAACATTTGTGGGAGTGGAGTCTTTGGTTTGCTTTTTTGTTTTGATTATGCATTTTGCCTTATTTTGTAATGTTATGTTGTGAAGCTCCCTCTGATGTTGGGTGAAGAGCAGTAGACAAACACAATAGATAAAAACAGTAATTATGATGACGATCTGGGAAAATAAGATGTGAATCTGCATGAGGAAAAGTGGCTAAAACCTGCAAGACTTAGAACATGCAAGTGTAAAAATAAAACAGAATAAAATGAAGTATGGAAGGAGAAGGAAAAAGTACCCTTTTACAACTAAACTTATTCAAAGCCGTCCATAGTCCGAAGCCTAGAAAAAGCCGCCTCTATTCATACCTCAGTCCTAAGATGGGCCTGTTGCGATAAGAAAGATCTTCTCAAAGGAGTAACAAAGGGCCCCTCTAGATGACCGATTTATTGAGGATTCATCTTGAGTTGCTTGTGCAAATCTGACAGAGAGGTTAGTGACTGCATTTTCATTCTGCTTCGTTTGTGAGGTGGTTATAAGAGAACGCATATTTATCCTGCATTCATCCTGATTTGCATTCAGAGCCCTTGCTCATCTGTCAGTCACTCATTTGTTCATCCTGCACTTTTCAAGACATTTCCCTGTCACTTTCCAAATTGCAAACAGTCTGTTTTTTAAATAAATATATATAAGAAGTAGATTTGTTGTTCTGGGTTGATAGAGCATTCCCACTTTAAATGTGTAAACTGAAATTTCTGGTGTGTGGTTGAAGCACTCACCTGAAATATTGGTGGTCTGGAGATGCCCAACAATAAATCAGAGCAACAGTTAATGTCTGTGGGAAAGATGGAGCAGAAAGATCTAATCCAGTATAAAATTATATTGAAAAGCAGGGAGAATTTCTTCCAGGCCCTGTGTGAAGTACATGTACTGGCATGTTCTGCTTGATATAGGTTGGGAATAAGATAACCTGAATGATCAACTCACCCTTTATATATGTAGACTGGGACATCCTGCAGATACCATCTTAGCAAGATGTGGGATCTGCACAATGAAGGAAACGGACCTCTGGAATTGCCTCCTGAATGGGACCCAGTGTCCCTTTGGAATGGCCTGTTCTTCAATAGGAGACAGCGCTGCCTCTGTTGGCATTTGGGCACCTACCGAAGACCCTCCTCTTCAGTCGCAGTTGGCATCTGCACTTTTAGAGTGTTTGTATAAATGAATTTGTTCCTAAATCTCCATATGGTTTTTATATTGGAATCATTTGGAAATTTTAAACATATGGAACTGTTTTCAACTGTTGTTTGCATATTTCATCTTTCTTTGTATACTTTCTGGTCGCAACCTTCCCTGGGACTATGTGGTGAAGGATGGGGAAGAAATCAAACCGATAAAGCAATCAAAGCGAAAAGATTCTTTTTACACTTGTTTACAGCTTCCATTGTCCTCCGTAGTCCTGGGCAGCAGATGGACTCCTCCAATATGGAATTACACATTAAATCCCACTTTCTCTCTGGCCTGCCCAGTAGCAACTGCAGCATTTTCACTCAAATGATAAAGATGATAATGGTGATAATGTTCATAATAATCATATTGATAATGAGAAGCATGATTATCATCAAAGTTCAGCAGCAGTACAGAGGCATATGCTGCTTTTCCATATAGATATGGATATTAGACCATTATTGTTATTTGCAGCTAACAATTAACAAAAATGCCTCTGGTATACACAATATTTAACACGGAACATTGGAACAAAAAGCAAGTGTAAACCCTCTCGATCATCTTATAGCCTCATGACTGAGGAAAACCCCTCTGAGCTCAGTCAAGGGAAAACTCACATGCTTTGTATCTCAACAAGTCCTTTGCCCTTACCTGACTTTATGGCACAGGCTGTGAACCTGACCTGGGTGAACATGGAACCTGCTGCTCCTGCCTGTGATGTTCATGGCAATAAGCGTTGTAGAAAAACTGTTTTTCCTCTGGGAAGTGACACCATGGGGCTTAGGTGCCCAGAACTGCTGAACCCACTGGGAGGAGATCTCTGAAATCCCAGCAGCAGTTATGAGAGAATCCCCAAGGATCCTGTGAAGGGACCTGCAATTCTGTTCTCAGAGGTGTTCTGGAGGACCACTCTGTGCTCCCTTGTTCCTTAACACCAGAGAAGTGGGATGCAGACGGAAATATGCTCAGAGTGGAGTATTGATTTCATGCTCTTTATTTCAGCTCATAGTACAACAGTGCAAATTTCCCCCCAAACCTCTGGCTATATATACATTATTTACACAAATAATGTGTGATCGGCTGATTCAACTCCCCTCTTGGAGCCTGATTGGGCTACTCCTGCAGATGAATCAGGTTGCTGCATTCCAAGATCCTACCTGCCCATTGTACTAGGAACCAAACTCAGTACAGTCACACCTCATGTTACGTTTGCTTCAGGTTGCGATTTTTCAGGCTGCATCCCACGGCGGCCCGGAAGTACCGGAAAGGGTTACTTCTGGGTTTCGCGGCTCGCGCATGCGCAGATGCGCAAAAGGATATCACGTGCATGCGCAGAAGTGGCGAATTGTGGTGTGCGCACACTCAGACGCACAGATAAGGGTTGTATTCTGCTCATGTTGCAAACAGGCCTCAGGAAGGGATCCCGTTTGCAACCAGAGGTACCATTGTACATAACACAGACGGAATATCTTAACCAGGAGGTCTCAACCTACCTCTCTGAGTGGATCCAGAGAGAGAGGTGTGAAAAGGGCAGAACAGCCACATGCCCCTTGAAGGGTGCATTTACAATAGAGAGCCCAGTCAGACGACGCGGCACTTGGGGGGCATAAAGCAGGCACCCGCCTATTGGCGCCCCCAGCATAGCACAGCCTGGTGCTCCTCTCTGTGAGCGCTGGTTCCTCCAGTGCTGGGAGAGGAGCGCTGGCCTGCCTTGGGGGCACCTGTTTTGCACCCCCTCAAAAACCTGAGCCCGGGGGCACTGCCCCTCTGGCATGCCCCGCACTACGCCCCTGGGCTGCTAAGGCTCTAAGGGTTTCTGCAGCTTCTCGCTCTTCCTGGTGGGCTGAGCCCACTTCTTCCTTCTCTTTTGACTCTTCCTAGACCAAGGTGATGGGTGTGTGTCTGTCTCTGGCTCCTGTGAGGTGGCTGGGACCAGTCAAGAAGAACATAAGAAGAGGCTGTTGGGTTAAGCCAATGGCCAATCTTGTCCAGCCTCCGGCTCTCACATTGAAACCCATAAGCTGGAAACGAAGCCCCAGAGCCCTCTCTGCTCCTGTCATTCCCAACAACTGGTATTCAGAAGCCTTACTGCCTCCAACTATGGAGGCAGACAACAGCTATCATGGCTAGTAGCCATCGATAGTCCTCTCCTCTTCCATGAATCCTCTTTTAAATATGGCTGTCATACGTCTGAGCTTTCTCGGACATATCTGGGATTCATCTGTTGGGGAAAAAATCTCAACAACTTTTATGTCCGGATTTTCACATTTTAAAATAAGGCAGCCCCACTTTAAAGCCACCTGAGTTGGAGGCCATCACTGCCTCCTATGGGCTGGGAGCCAGTTCCACAGTTTAACTCTGTGCTGTGCGAAGAAGGACTTCCTTTTATCTGTCCTAAATCTTGCAGCATTCCACTTCAATCCCACTTGGACTACTGCAATGCGCTCTACGTGGGGCTACCTTTGAAGGTGACCTGGAAACTACAACTAATCCAGAATGCGGCAGCTAGACTGGGGACTGGGAGCGGCCACCGAGACCATATAACACCAGTCTTGAAAGACCTACATTGGCTCCAAGTATGTTTCCGATCACAATTCAAAGTGTTGGTGCTGACCTTTAAAGCCCTAAACGGCCTCGGTCCAGTATCCCTGAAGGAGTGTCTCCACCCCATCATTCTACCTGGACACTGAGGTCCAGCTCCGAGGGCCTTCTGGTGGTTCCAAGTTACAGGGAACCAGGCAGAGGGCCTTCTCAGTAGTGGCACCTGCCCTGTGGAACACCCTCCCACCAGATGTCAAAGAGAACAACAACTACCAGACTTTTAGAAGACATCTGAAGGCAGCCCTGTTTAGGGAAGCTTTTAATGTTTGATAGTAATAATAATAATAATAATAATAATAATAATAATAATAATAATAATAATAACAACAACAACAACAACAACAACAACAACAACAACAACAACAATTTATTATTTATACCCCGCCCATCTGGCTGAGTTTCCCCAACCACTCTGGGCGGCTCCCAATCAAGTATTAAAAACAATACATTACTGTGTTTTGATATTTTGCTGGGGGCTGCCCAGAGTGGTTGGGGAAACTCAGCCAGATGGGCAGGGTATAAAGAATAATAAATAAATGGGTGTCCATGAGTTTTAGCGTTATGAGAAAGGGATAAAAACTTTCTCCATGCTGGGCATCGTTTTATAGACTTCTTTCATGTCACCTCTTACCCACTTTTCCCTCTAAGCTAAGAGAGTGTCCCTGCTAAGCCTGCAGAGCAACACAGGGATGGAGAGACGGTGGGACTTGTGCTTCCCGTTGGGCAGAACGTTGAAGTGAGACAGCAGGTTGAAGAAGAAGAAGAACCAACAAAATGAATTCCATTTCTTTTAATGCCAAATGTGAACAGCAACATGATGGGAGAAACCCCTTGGTTTAAAGAATACACATCAAAAGGTAAATTGACAGCACCTTTGAGCCCTACTCGTAAGTAAGCATAGATTATATTTTGTATGGAAACTGTGCCATTGTTTAGGATTTCTTTGTAAGAAAATAAAATTGAGGAAAGGACAAAGCAGACTAGTTATTAGAGAGGCAGAGGCATACCTAGGTGTTGGCAAAACCTGCCCCCACTGCAGGCGCAGAAGCGGTGCAAAAATCACCCCAGAAATCTTCCATCCTCTGTGGCAAGGCAGTATGATGGTAGACCATTGGAGATTTTGGAGGGTATGAGGTATTGCTGAGTGGCAATGAACTGCCACTGTCATAGCAACTGGGAGAAGCTTCCCATCCTTATTGCACAAAGGCAAAAAAGGTGCACAGACATGAGATGGATCCATTTATCCCTAATTATAAAACACAAACACTTTATCTTCCTCTTACGGCAGAATTCTCCTTTGGGAGAAATATCAACCCCTAGTTCTTTTCAGCTGCAATATGTTGCATATCCTTTGCCGAATCTGCGGGGTCTTCACACTGTACACAAAAGGATTGAGAAGTGGTGGGACAGCAACAAATATGTTGGCCATCAGCATGTGGACAATGGGGGAAAGGTGCTTCCCGTATCAATGTACGACTGTGATGCCAATCATTGGGACGTAGAAGATCAAGATGGCAGAAATGTGGGCCACACAGGTGTTGAGAGCCTTCAGACATTCTTTGCGGGAGGCAATGCTCAAAGCAGTCCTCAGGATCAGAATATAAGATACAAGAATGACGAGCGCATCCAACAGTACTGTGCACATGACTGCGATCAAACCATATAAAACATTGACTCTTGTGTCTGCGCAGGCTAACTTCATGGCATCTTGGTGGAGACAGTAGGAGTGAGAAAGGACATTGGATCTGCAGAAAGGGAGCCGTTTAATGAGAAAGGGGAACGGGAAGCAGACACAGAGACCTCTGGACAAGATAGCTATACCTATGTTTGCAATGACTGAATTTGAGAGCAGTGACCTGTATCTCAGGGGACGACGGATGGCAATCAAGCGGTCAAAAGCCATTGCCACAAGAATGCCAGACTCTATTGCTTGTAATATATGGATAAAGAACATCTGGCTGATGCAGCCATTGAGTGGGATTTCCCCAGAGTCAAACCAATAGACCCCCAGAATAGTTGGCATGGTGGATATGCAGAGGCCCAGATCCGAGCAGGCGAGCAGGCAAAGGAAGAAGTACATGGGCTCATGGAGGCTTTGGTCAGTCTTGATGACATAGAGGATCGTGATGTTCCCAAGCAGAGTCAGGGCGTAGAGCACAAACAGTGGGAAGGCCATCCAAGAGTTCTTCTCCTGCATCCCAGGGATGCCAATCAGGACAAAGGTTTGGTGGCTCATAATGCTGTCATTGGAGTTGGTCAGAAGTGAAATCATCCCCCAAGTGCTTTTGGTGAAAGGACTTGAAGGAGTCCTAAAAGTGATCTGCATATTAGAGATTTTTCTACAACCTTACAGATTCTATCAATGTCATATTGCCTTTATGAAAGGGGATACATATCCTGTTTTAATTCAACAGCAAAATTTGTGTTAGAGCCTCTATTCAAGGAAGGAAGAACAGTCCTGAATGCTCCTTCAGTTCACCTCCTATCCTGGCCAAATAACACTCCAACCCTATCATAAAAATTGCCAGTTTCTCATCTGCGAAACAGAAATAAAAAATACAGTGGCATTGCTGAATTAGAAATTATCTGTCCAAATGACTGTGTGTATAGCTGTACAAGGGAAGGATTGCATAGCAGTCACCCCTCCTCTCGCTCTTCTTCGAAGACACCTTGAAACGGAGGTCCTTTTCCCAGCCCCATCCAGTGGGCAAGAGGAACATGACCAGAGATGATCAGAAGCTGAAATATGAAGAAAGAGAATATTGATAGAGTAATTTTTAACACAAAAAGAAAAATACAAACAGCACTGAATAAAAAGTGCTGAAATTAGATTTTGCTTGCAGAAGATAAGAAGCACCAAGCTGTTTGCAGAGGAAGATAAATACATATTAAAGAAATATTACATAAATCTGTTTTTCTTTAAGAGGTTGTTAATGTTTTTTCTTGTCTGAAACAGTCAGGCTTTATATAAGCTACAGTTCTCAAATGAAAGCTTCTACCATTCCACTGTTCTGTAGACCTTGTCCTCTATATCCCTGGGCAATGCTCCTGTTCACAATAAGCAACAGAAAAGCAGTTTCCAAATTATAGTCTCCTGTTCCAGGAGCCAGCTGTTTTTCCTGACTGGCCCAAACCATCCCACCAATATGAAATTCCACGTTGAATCCCAGCCTCTCTCTGGCTGGCCCAGTATGAATTGCAGCATTTTAAGTTGCATGATAAGGACCATAATAACCGTATTGGAAAAGATAATAATTATTCTCATCAAAATTCAGCAGTGATACCACAGTACTTCATGTATGTGATAGCTTCCCATAAACGTGTCAGTGTTATTTTCTTATTACCTGAAACTAACAATTAGCAAGAACTCTGATATGCACAATATTTACAACCCCTCCAAATATGATATAACATAAAGCATGAGAATAAAATCAGAACAGTTTCCATCATCTCGTGGCCTCTTGATTGAGGAAGACCTCTCTGAAGCTGATCAATGGAAAACTCTCTCTCTCCTTCGTGTCTCATGGTGTCTGCTGCACTTACCCGACTTTATGGCACAGGCTGAGTACCTGACATGATTTCTCCCAGGAGGGACACTGAGCCTGTCTTTGCTGCTCCAAGAGGGATCCCATCTGCACTTTTTATGGCACAAAGGGTTATAGCAAAAATGTATTTCCTCAGAGAGGCCAGCTGCTCCCGAACCACCAGAAAATTGCTGAACCCCATTGGGAGGAGATCTCTGAAATCCCTGCTGCAAGTAGAAGGACACACCCAGGCAGTGGCGTAGCGTGGGTTGTCAGCACCCGGGGCAAGGCAAGTAATTTGCGCCCCCTAACCCATGGATTTGCGCCCCCTAACCCTACAAATCTATGCCTATGAATGATGGTCCCTCTCTCTCTCTCTCTTTCTCATATTCCAATTGATTCCCATTTCCGCCGATCGATCCCCGAAGCTCTCACCCAGCGAAATTCGTGCGTAATTACGCTTCGCCATCCCTAATCCTGCCGCTTCCACCGGGAAATCATGACGGTGCGTTTCTCCTCTCCAAACTTTCCCCGGCCCTTTGCCGTCCGGCGCAGCCCTTTTGGCTACGAGATCCCCTCCTTCTCTGCCCGCTTCCGACCCCACTTCCCCGTCCAGCCTCCCTACCTCCTGAAAAAAGGCGCCGGCGCCGAGCAGGACACCCCCCGCGGCCATCGGACAGAGGCGGGGCCGAGGGAGGCGAGCCAATGGGCGAGGCGGGGCGGGGTGGGTGGCCACGGGGGCGGGCGCTGCTGCAGTCCTCGGGTGGGCAAGGTAGGAGCAGGCGGAGGCTGGCCGCCGCTCTGACAATAGGGGCGGGCCGAGGGCACGACGCGGCTGGGCCCTCTGGACTCGCGCCCCCCCAGATGTTGCGCCCGGTGCGGCCGGCACCCCTGGCACCCCCCACGCTACGCCACTGCACCCAGGCATCCTGCACAAGGACTTGCAGCTCCGCTCTCAGAGGCATCCCAGAGATCACTCGGCGCTCCCCTCTTTTGTATAACCAGAGAAGTGGGATGCAGACAGACTATCCTAACAGGGAGGTCTCGTTCTCCATGCAGATCTGAAGACCCCTAAAATCTGGGTCTGGGTAAAAGAATGACGTTGCTGTAAACTCTAAAAGAGTTTCAAGTAGTAAACAAACAATTGTCAGCTGCGAGAACAGTGATAGTTAGTTAGTTAGTTAGTACATTTCATTCATATTCCATCGCTCAACCTGTAGGATGGTGGTATACACACACAATAAAATCATTAAAAAGTTGCTTTTCAATACTTTAAGAAAAACTCACCATATCTTCATCAAACCAGAAAAAGCAATGCTGCAGGAGTGCCTCTTCTCCATGTGAGAGCCAGTGTGGTGTAGTGGTTAAGAGCGGTAGTCTTGTAATCTGGGGAACCGGGTTCGAGTCTCCGCTCCTCCACATGCAGCTGCTGGGTGACCTTGGGCCAGTCACACTTCTTTGAAGTCTCTCAGCCCCACTCACCTCACAGAGTGTTTGTTGTGGGGGAGGAAGGGAAAGGAGAATGTTAGCCGCTTTGAGACTCCTTAAAGGGAGTGAAAGGCGGGATATCAAATCCAAACTCTTCTTCTTCTTCTTCTTCTTGTCTAATCCTCCTTTAAAGCCATCCAAGTTGGTGGGCATCGTTGCCTCCAGTGGGAGAGAGTTCCACAGTTTAACTCTGCATTGCTCAAATGTGTTATTTCTTTTAACTGCACCAGATCTTCCAACATTCAGCTTTGATTGGTGCACATGAGTTCTACTTAGTAGAACTTAACCAAATATGACAAAAAATGAAGATGAATGAGGCTAGGAGCATAAAAACGGGAAAAACTATCCACGCAGAGCTGAGAAATCCTATTTAAATCACAACGACTATGCCCTATACAGGGGAAATTTGCAGAGCACATAAAGGGCAAAGAAACTCAGCTTCATTTGGTCCTTGATTCTATGGCTGAGGTGAGACCTAGAGGTTTTTCGTTACTGATACCTGATGCCACAGACAAGACACCTCAAGAAGCGGTTCCGCTCCTAGATGCAGTACTTGACCAGAGAAGGACAATTATGGGGCACATGGACCTACACTCTTATGGCTTTCCCAACTGGATTGCTACAGTTCACTCTACGAGGAGCTATCCTTCAGGATAGTCCAGGAGTTGCAGTGGATTCCAAAGTCTGCTGCACGCATTGCAAGTGGTGCAGCAGAAAGGGATCGTGTAACACCAGCCGTGTGTGAACTGTGTGTTTGCCTATTTGCAACCGGGGCGAAAGTGTTTGCTTTAATGTACAAAGCCCCACACAACCTGAGAACCAAGTACCTGATGGAGCCCCTCTCCCCATTTCTGCCAGGTCAGGCCCTGGGATCTGCAGGGGAGTCACGTCTAGATATTGTGTTTATGAGCATGTTTGATTTGGCCTGACTTAATCAATCCACTTTTGGTTAAAGAAGTTGTTTTCACCAGTCAGAGTGAGAAACGACATTGGATCTACAGAAAGGGAGCTGTTTAATGAGAAAAGGAAACAGGAAGCACAAACCAAGACCTCTGAACAAGATAGCTGCACCAAATGTTGCAGTTAAAGAATTTGGGAGAAGTGATCTGCATGTCAGTGGATCACAGGTGGCAATTAATCAGTCAAATGGAGTTATTTATTACCTTTGTATACCCTTCTTCACCCTTAGATCTCAGGGCAGTTCACAACATACAAATACAGGATAAAAACCACAGGATACATAAGAAGAAGAAGACAACAACCCAATATTGCTCCACCCCCCTCAACACTTTTAAAAGTCATTGGGTGTTAATCAGTCAAAGGCCTGGTTGAAGAGGAATGTTTTTGCTTGGCGCCTGAAGCTGTGTCTCTTTAAAGATGTGCCCCTTCAAACAGGCAGGGACCACCCCCTCTCCTAAAGAGGCATTGATCACCTTCTTGACCCAGCCAGCTCGCGTGGAAAAGGCAAAGGCAAAGGTCAGAAGTCCAAGACAACGCAACACAAGGTTATGGTCTCATGCTACACTCCAAAGGTCCGGAAGACGTCTAGATCTTTCTTCATCGTTAACTCAGGAGTGACCCGGCACATCTGCAAAGACAAACACCTGTTCGTGTCCTTTACTCCGCAGGAAGGTACGATTCACCAAGCAGAGGAGGATGAGCTTTATCAGCTCGGTCGAGCGGAGATTCCTCCTCTGGCCAAGTCCTCCGGAATCGCCTCCGACGTGATTGACGACCTGAGCCTCTGACAAGGCTCCAGGCACATCCCCCATTCAGCAGAGAATCAAAGCAGCACGTGGAAGTGATGAAATTTATGGCTACATCGCTATGATTTATTTTCTAAGCTATGCAGATAGAAAATAAATACACATCCTCTCTCTGTGAGAGCAGAGAGCAACTGAACAACAAAGGAACAGGAAATCAGTAACGTCACATCCGTCTCCTGTCTTCCTTGAGACTTCCAACAGTATGGAATGTGTGGAATGCAAAACAGAGTCTTGTGACTCCAAAACACTACACAGTGGCAAACAGAAACTAACACCCACACCCTGCTGGCTTTTACCAGCCAAGAGAGGCAAAGGTCTAGAGCAGACATGGCCAAACTTGGCCCTCCAGCTCTTTTGGGACTGCAATTCCCATCATCCCTGACCACTGGTCCTGTTAGCTAGGGATGATGGGAGTTGTAGTCCCAAAACAGCTGGGTGGCCAAGTTTGGCCATGCCTGGTCTAGAGCGTCACCCTGACCGATCCAAGCACCTTGTCCACATCCTTGAGCCTCACCAACTGAAACTCATGCAACACAACAGGACTAGACTGTGCTCTGGACACCCCTTGAGTTTCAGCTGCTAAAACAGTGGAGTCAAGATCTTGGTGGATGAAAGTGATTTTATCCTCAAAATGCTTTGCAAAGAACACTAGACAATCTGCTGGATGGCTTGGTGAGGATTCAGTGGAGGCAGCAAAGTATGCCTTCTTTGCTGTCTTCACTGCCTCTAGGTAGGCTCAATGATGAGCCCTCCCCATTGCATTTGACCAAATCTCTCCTCCACTCATGTTCAAGACATCTTCCAGTATGTTTCCTCATCCTATGCACTGGAGTATACCAGGGAGCCAAGGGGCTCCATGAGGTGGGAAAGGGCATTCTGGGGTGATCATATCAATGGCCTGAGCCATCTGGATGTTCCAGAAGTTGGCCAGGTCTTTGCCAGGAGCTCTGGTGATATCAGCCAGGAAATCTCCCAGAGCCATCTGGAAACCTATTGGATCCATCAGCCTCCTCTCTCATCTCTCTATGATGAATATCTCCATTCTGCTATCAATTCAGGTTTAAGCATAATCACCTAGCCTAGCCAACCCTCCTTTCCTCCATACAACGGTTGCCATGGGCCTTATCAGTTTATTCTTTTCAGTGTTCTGGAACAAACATCTGCTACCTAAAAAGCAACCCATTCTGCATTGTAAGAGGTAAATATTGCTCATGCAGTTTAGCTAGGCCACAGGCTCAAAAGAAAATGGAGTTTTCAGGAAGATACAATTTTAAAGAAAAAATTGATTATTCTCCATCAACAGCTCTATTTCTGAGTATTAATCTTCCTTCTTCTTTGTGTATGGAATCTGTGCAGAATTGCTCAGTGTCTGCCATTAAACGTATCAGAATAAAAAGGACAAAACAGACTCAATATTAAACAGATTCAGAAATAACCTGGGATGCGTTTCTACATTTTATATTTGTAAAAAACCCAGAAGCTTTCCTTTTTGGAATTATAGGTGCAGAACTACACAAACTGTATAGAAATTATATATGTCTGCTACTACAGCGGAAATGTTACTTGCCCCAAAATGGAAAGAAGCAGAAGTCCCAGCAAAGGACGAATTGATACAAAAACATGGAATATGCAGAAACGGTGAAATTTACTGGAAGAATAAGAAATCAAGATAACAAACTTTTTATAAAAGGATGGAAATGGTTTATGGAATATTTAAAAACGAAGTGTAAAAAGATAAGAACATTGGCAGGATTATTGTAATGACCTTCAGTTTTATAAGAGTAAATATTTAAAGTGGATGAATAAATGAACAAGTTAAGTTAATTTGGAATATGCAGGACATATAAAAAATATATTTAAGGGACCGCAGAAAGAGGAGGAAGGAAGTCGAAAATCAAAATGTTAAAATGATCGTAAAACAATTGAAATGTAAATAACTGAAAATCATATTTAAAACAAAAACAGAGATGACCTGGGATGGATCCATCTATCCCTAAATATAAACTACTTTATCTTCCTTTCATCAGAGAATTTTATTTCGGTAGAAATATCAAACCCAACTTTTTTTTAAAGTGCAGTATATTCCATACCCTTTGCCGAATTTGCCGGGTCTTTACACAGTACACAAGAGGATTAAGAAGTGGGGGAACCATAACAAATGTGTTGGCCATCAGCATGTGGACAATGGGAGAAAGATGCTTCCCGTATCGATGTACCACAGCAATGCTAATCATTGGGACATAGAAAATCAGGATGGCAGAAACGTGGGCCACACAGGTGTTCAGAGCCTTGAAGCATTCTTCATGAGAGGCAATGCTCAAAACAGTCTTCAGGATAATGACATATGATGCAAGAATGATAACAATGTCTGTCCCTAAAGTGCAAACAGCTATTATCAAACCATAGAAAATGTTGACCTTTATGTCTGCACAGGCTAACTTCATGGCATCTTGGTGGAGACAGTAGGAGTGAGAAAGGACATTGGATCTGCAGAAAGGGAGCCGTTTAATGAGAAAGGGGAAAGGGAAGCAGACACAGAGACCTCTGGACAAGATAGCTATACCTATTTTTGCAATGACTGAATTTGAGAGCAGTGACCTGTATCTCAGTGGATCACGGATGGCAACCAAGCGGTCAAAAGCCATTGCCACAAGAATGCCAGACTCTATTGCTTGTAATATATGGATAAAGAACATCTGGCTGATGCAGCCATTGAGTGGGATTTCGCCAGAGTCAAACCAATACACACTCAGAATAGTTGGCATGGTGGAGATGCAGAGGCCCAGATCCGAGCAGGCGAGCATGGAAAGGAAGAAGTACATGGGCTCATGGAGACTTTGGTTGGTCTTGATGACATAGAGGATCGTGATGTTCCCAAGCAGAGTCAGGGCGTAGAGCACAAACAGTGGGAAGGCCACCCAAGAGTTCTTCTCCTGCATCCCAGGGATGCCAATCAGGACAAAGGTTTGGTGGCTCACAAGGCTCTCATTATACCCAGGGATGGATGACATGGCACACCAAGAGATTTCGGTGAAATGATTCTAAGAAGTCATAAAATTCTTATTCTTTGACAGATTCTTTAAAGTAGTGATAAAGTTGCCTTAGAGCCTCTATTCAAAGAAGGAAGAGCAGTCTTGAATGCTGCCTCAGCTCACCTTCTACCCTGGCTAGAGCACCCCAACCCATCATCAAAATCAGTCCCCAGCCGTCTCCCAACTTTAACAAGTGGAGTGGAGGTCACGAGAGTGTGGCTTTCAAAGATTCAGTCTCCCAACTTCTCATCTGAAAAATTGAAATAACAATCAAAGTGCAATATGTAAATTAGAAATGGTAGATCTAAATCATTAGTTGTAGTAGTATTATTGGGGAAAGACAGGACTAGTCTCACCCCATGTCCTCCTCTTATGAGAAGACCCCTTGAAATGGGGGGGGGCCTTCATTTTGCAGCCCTATCCAGTTGATGAGAAGATTGTGATAATAGAATCATAGAAATGTAGAGTGGAAAGGACCTTGGGGGACATTTTCTCCCTACTCCACACAGATGTTGCAGCAAAAATTGCAGGCCACCATAATATTCCATTTTTCCTCACTTAGTGGTCCTATAGTCCTTCTGCTCTGTAGTCCTTCTCCTCCTCCTCCTTTCTGGAAAGCAGACCCCCACCCCAACCACAAGATAGAGCAGAGCAGTACAACCTCCAGATTATTGACTCCTGATCCAGGAAACCAGATATTTTCTTGACCAGCCCAAACCCTCCCCCTCCCCCATATGAAGTTCCAGATTAAACCCCATCTCTTTCTGGCTCCCAGTATGAATGGCAGCATCTTTACATTACTCAGGAAAACATCTCTGAAGTAATCAGAGGAAAACACATCTGTTTGATAGCTCATGCAGTCCTTTGCACTTACCTGACTTCATGGCACAGCCTGTGAAGCTAAGATGCTTTCTCCCCGGGTCAACGCTGATCCTGCCTGTGCTGCTGTAAGAGGGATTCTGCCTGTGATATTTATGGTGTGTAAAGAGTTACTGAAAAACTATTTTCCCACAGGGAGACAAGTTGCCCTCAAACTGGGAGACGACTGCTGAACCCTGTGAGAGGAGATCTCGCAAATCCCAGTGGCAAGTATTAGGTAAACTCTGTGGATCCTGCACAAGGACCTGGAGTTTTTGTCTCAGAGGTGTTCCAGGGATCACTCTGCTCCTCTCCTTTGTACAACCAGAGAAATAGGAGATGTACAGAATTTCTTAACAGTGAGGTCTCATCCTCCCTGACAGAGAAACCAACTCCTAGGGGCAAAAAGGTCTTTGGCACCCCAATAAAATATTTGATGGGGCTGTACCGCTAAGTTGATGGTCATTGCCATTCAAATGGTGCGTGTGCACTGTGTCATGTGATCAATTATGCAGGGCAGGGCTAACCTGCCCCCCGTATATTATTCAAGTGGGCACCCTGATCCCTGAAGAATGAAGACCCCTAAAATGTGGGTCTGAGTAAAAGAATCCAGCTCTTGACATGAAGGTTCAAAAGAGAATCAGTTACTAAACAGATCAGGGTGCATGGGGATGGAAGAGCCCTTTGTGGTGCACCACTTACAATGCATGTAATTGTAACTGCTTTCAGATCCTTTTCATTGCATTTGTCTTTAGAATGTTTTAAGTGTTTCAGAATGTTTTTGCTTTGTTTTAAAACTGGATATCTGCTGATGGATTCTAATTTTATAGAACCATAGATTCGCAGAGTGGGAAGTGATCCAAAGAGCCTTCTTGTCTGACCCCCCTGGAGCAGAAGAAAACAAGCTTGCTTCATATTCCATGGACAGCCCTTTCAATATATGATGGTGGCTACTATTATCTTCTCTCAGTCTCCTCTGTTCCAGGCTAAACATACCCAACTCCCTCAACCATTCCTCACAAATAAGGCTTGGTTTTCAGACCCTTGATAATCTTGGTCGCTCCCCTCTTCACACCTTCCAGCTTGTCGGTATGGTGCTGGCATGCCAGGTGTCTCCCATTCTATATATTTTTGCACCTGGTTATTCCTGCCTGCATGTAGAACTGTACATTTGTCCAAACAGAAATTCATTTTGTCAGTTTGCGGCCAGTTCTGCAATCTGTTAAATTCATCTCAAATCCTGCTTCTGCTTCTGTGGCATTAGCTACCCCTCCCAGTTTGGTGTCATTTGCAATTTCAATGAGCATCCCCTGTTAGGATATTTCCGTTCCACCTTAAAAGGGAGCAGGATGTTTGTGTCACAGCCTGCGCATTTCCTGTCTCACAGGATGTTTATGTTGTCTGTTCCTTTCGTTTTCTGCTGTTTGCCTGAGCAGTCGGAGCAGACGGTCATGTCTTCTTTTGTTCTGACCTACGCTGAATAAACTGTAAATATGCTGTCCTGCTGTGCAACTTTTGCTGTGTGAATTCTGCTGATAGAGTGTGCACAAGCCTGAGGCTTCGTGTCGCTAAATTGCTGGTACTGCATGACTACGGGAGGTCGATGGATCGTCCGGCAACGAGCTTGGGGGCTCAGATGGACTTTATCTCCCTGGCAGTATCCCAACATCCCCTCCATTCCTTCATCCAAGTCATTTATCAAGATGTTGAACAACAACGAGCCCAGAACAGAAACCTGTGGCACCCCGCATGTCACTTTTTTCCAGGATGATGTCAGGGACTGGGCAGAAGAGGGATGGTGGCGGCTGCCCCCCACTTCCTGAACCTACCTGGAAGAAGGAAGAGGAAGACAGTATTGATTTACAATTCCTGTATGAGGAAGGTCACAGCTCAGAGGCAGATGAGAGGGAAAGTTGGGAAATCATGGGAGAGCCAGAGCAACACCAGGCTGACACATCATTAGAAAGCATTCCAGACCCTCCATCTCCTAGAATCTGGTGAGCCCTGAAAGTAAGAGAGCAAAGAGCTCAAAGACAGAGGGTATGTAGCAGCACCCATAGAAGTGACTAATGGGCGAGTGGGAGAGAAGGGGGGATGGAGATTCACCCAGGACAACGCCATTATCCAAGAGGCTGGGTTGTATAACCTCTCTCTGTAAATACTGAATAATAAAAAAGGATGGTAAGAAATCTTCCCTTGTCTTTATACTTTCCTGGGCAACAGCTGAGAGTCACTGATGGCATCCTGACAGATCGTCCCGAGTCAACTTTAATTGCTGGTCAAGTCATAAATACTGACAGAAGGTGCAGGAGCAGAATGCCAGTACTGATAACCAGGGAGAATTATTTCAATGGCTATTACAACAAATTTTTTGTTAAGAGGACACGTAAAACAATTAACAAGCACAATAACTCATCAAAATACAGAACTCAGAAGACCGGGAGTAGAAGCTCAGAGGTGTTCAGTGCCCCATTCCCCCATTGAAATTCAGTGGAGAGACTTCCAAGTTCCTTGTTTTTAAAGCAAATGCGTAAATGTTCTTCAAGGTGAGACAAGATGATTTATAGACAGACCTGGAATGTGTGTTTTTTGTAATTAATCTTCTGGAAGGAGTTGCCAGCCTTGGGTGATCCCCTTACTGATTAACCAGCACCCTTGTTTGTTGAGATTGGACAGTTTTATGGCTCATCTTGAGTCCATATTCCAGGAACCGAAGCAGAAATCTGCATGTACAAGAAATTTTTTGAAGCTGACGCAGGGGTCTAACTCAGTAATGGAGAACAGTACAGAGTTCAGTTTGCTGTTGCAGGAGCTAGTGTGGAATTGGGAAGCCTTGATGGCGATTTACCATGCAGGGCTGAGTGAAACCCTGCTGGATGAGTTGGCAAGAATGGACCCTTCTGCCAGTTCCCTGGAGGCATTGATGCAAGTGGCCTTGAAGCTCGACCAGCAGTTGCAGGGGCGGAAGCAAGAGAGGGGAGCTGTTATCAGGCTGCAGGAGAGGCCGTTTGAAATGCCACACATTCCAGAGAGAAGGCCTGGGAGCCAAATGAGGAATGGTCCGGCAGAAGAGGCTATGCAAATAGGTCTCCAGAAAACTCCTTCCAAATGAATCCAAGGGAGTGAGGCATTCTCAAAGTAAATGAAGGATTGAACTCTGATTAATAAGAATATACACAGAGGCTTGAACCAGCAAGACTCTGGGAAGGGTGCGTATAATAATCTGTCTCTCCACCCTCTGGCCCAGGTCGTTTTATTCACAAAAGAACTTTTTACAGAGAGTTTGTAAGAACCAATAAGATTTCTTCTGAGCATTTCATTTTTTAAAAAATAATATTTATTGCTTTTACAACAATTTAAACACTTACAAAAGAAAAAACAAAGAAAAAACAATACACAATACATTATAATACACAAACACTACATAAAAATTAACAAAACAAAGCAGAAACAATTTTAAAACACATCAAAAGATAGAAGAGGAAAAAAAGGAAAAAGAAAAAACTTCCAATATCTTATCTTTCTTTCCCATATTTCCACGGCCTCCTCACACCTCCCTTTTTGTATTCCACTTCTATTTATTTATTTCAGCAATTCCTTACTATCTTCCCCTGTTTTCTATCCTATAATTATCTTAACATCTTTTAACCTTATTTTCCTTTAATACTCTATTAAGCTATTTATACTTAATTCCTTATAACATTTCTACTAAAGCCATATAATTTCATTCCAACATTCTTCTAACATTCATTAATTTTACAGTATTTCTATAAATAGTCTTTGAACTTTTCCCAGTCTTCTTCCACCGACTCTTCTCCCTGGTCTCGGATCTTGCCAGTCTTTTCCGCCAATTCAATCTAGTCCATCAACTTCATCTGCCATTATCCAACACTTCAGTGCTTTCAAGAAGCAGCCATTCTCTCAGCCAGCAAAAAGCAGATGATTCACATCAAAGTTTAGGTGTCTGGCAGGGCAGGTCCACCTCCTTCTTTAACATCCGTCAATATCTTAAGTTTTACTCGAGGCTTCCTGCCCTGCCAAACCAATCCAGGAACATCCCTCTGCCACCTCCTGAAACAATCCCTCCCATCCAAAACTTGCACTTTTTGATACAAAAGCAACATCCCCGGCAACACAGCAACCCTCATCCCCACCACAACAGCTCGGCCCGACCATAACAACTTCAGATTTATCCATATTTCCCAATCCCCCTTCTCTTCAATCCAACGTCCTTCACAGTTACCCTTAAGTAAATTCACATTTTTGGCGGTCCTACTGACCCCCAAAAATCTTTCTTTCTCAGCCGATGTTGATCCTGTCTCCTGAAGCTCTGTCAAACTTTCCTTTCCCAGTTCTGGTGGGGTCAGCTTATATTCGTCAAGTTGCTTTTGAATGTGTGGGGCTCTCTCACACTCCAATTGTGTTGTTTTACATTCAGCAGCAAAGGTTTCCCTGACTTCATCCGCAGTTTGCCGTGTTAAAGTAGATTCCTGTGTCAATTTCTGGGTGGCTTCTGTCTTGATATTCACCTTTTGTCCCAGATTATTTAAATCAATTTTAATATTTGCAGCATTTACTTTCACCAGCCTTTCATTCATCAAATCTGTTTTCTTATGAAGCTGTTCCAGTGAGTCATTTATTTTCAATAATGCGACCACTAAGGCCTCTTCTGTTGACATTTCATCTGTTCTTTCCTTTCCATTTGCCATAACACTTAAAAGATTCAAGGTCAATCCCTGAGTCACACAGTTCTTATCTTGCAACTGGACACTCCCCTAGCCCAGCTCTTATAAAGTAACCAATTTCAGAAACTTCCACTAGGGGGAAACAGTTTCTATTTATAATAATCAACAATATCACCTTTAAGTGCAACTCGTACAATCCAAAGTTAGTTTCAGTTTTCAGTTACTTTATTACTCCTTTTTAGAAACAGCCGGAGACAGTGGAAACAATGTATCTCTCTTATTTTGCTAGCTGTCAAGGACCCAAATAATTATCGCTCAGTCAGTCTGACATCAATACCAGGGAAGATTCTGGAGCAGATCATTAAGCAAACAGTCTGTGAGCACCTAGAAAGGAATGCTGTGATCACCAATAGTCAGCATGGATTTCTGAAAAATAAGTCATGTCAGACTAACCTGATCTCGTTTTTTGACAGAATTACAAGCCTGGTAGATGAAGGAAACGCAGTGGATGTAGCCTACCTTGATTTCAGCAAGGCATTTGACAAGGTGCCCCATGATATTCTTGTAAAGAAGTTGGTAAAATGCGGTCTTGACTATGTGGATTTGTAACTGGCTGACTGACCAAACCCAAAGGGTGCTCATCAATGGTTCCTCTTCATCCTGGAGAAGGGTGACTAGTGGGGTGCCACAGGGTTCTGTCTTGGGCCCGGTCTTATTCAACATCTTTATCAACGACTTGGATGATGGACTCAAGGGCATCCTGATCAAATTTGCAGATGACACCAAACTGGGAGGGATGGCTAACACCCCAGAGGACAGGATCACACTTCAAAACGACCTTGACAGATTGGAGAACTGGGCCAAAACAAACAAGATGAATTTTAACAGGGAGAAATGTGAAGTATTGCACTTGGGCAAAAAAAATGAGAGGCACAAATACAAGATGGGTGACACCTGGCTTGAGAGCAGTACATGTGAAAAGGATCTAGGAGTCTTGGTTGACCACAAACTTGACATGAGCCAACAGTGTGACGCGGCAGCTAAAAAAGCCAATGCAATTCTGGGCTGCATCAATAGGAGTATAGCATCTAGATCAAGGGAAGTAATAGTGCCACTGTATTCTGCTCTGGTCAGACCTCACCTGGAGTACTGTGTCCAGTTCTGGGCACCACAGTTCAAGAAGGACACTGACAAACTGGAACGTGTCCAGAGGAGGGCAACCAAAATGGTCAAAGGCCTGGAAACGATGCCTTATGAGGAACGGCTAAGGGAGCTGGGCATGTTTAGCCTGGAGAAGAGGAGGTTAAGGGGTGATATGATAGCCATGTTCAAATATATAAAAGGATGTCACATAGAGGAGGGAGAAAGGTTGTTTTCTGCTGCTCCAGAGAAGCGGACATGGAGCAATGGATCCAAACTACAAGAAAGAAGATTCCACCTAAACATTAGGAAGAACTTCCTGACAGTAAGAGCTGTTCGACAGTGGAATTTGCTGCCAAGGAGTGTGGTGGAGTCTCCTTTTTTGGAGGTCTTTAAGCAGAGGCTTGACAACCATATGTCAGGAGTGCTCTGATGGTGTTTCCTGCTTGGCAGGGGGTTGGACTCGATGGCCCTTGTGGTCTCTTCCAACTCTATGATTCTATGATTCTATGATTCTAACGTTCTAAGTGCTGTCAATGGACATTCCAAAACATCAGTCCTACTAGCAGCCCGTTTCCAGGGTCAGAGCAGCAGTACTTTACCTCTCTCTCTCTCTTTTTTAAAATGATATTTATTAAAAGTTTAACAATTACAAAAAGAGAGAGAAAAAAGACATTAAAGAGTTACAATACATCAAAAAATAAAAAGCAGAATAAAAACAATACAGCACAACAATAAAAACACAAAAACATTTAAAAACAAAAACATTTAAAAACACATCCAGTATTTCCATATCTTTGTCTTTCATTTACTTGTTTCATCGACCTCCTCACACATCCCTTTTTTGTATTCTAATTCAATTTAGCTATTTCAGCAAATCCTTTCCATCTTTCTCAATTTTTGTTCTATAATTTACCTTAACTCAATCTGACCTTAAATTTTACACTTTGGCCCAATAACAATCCATTTTTACTTAATTCTTTATAACATTTCTGCTAAAACCATGTAACTTCATTCCAGCATCCTTCTAACATTCATTAATTTTGCTATATTTTTGTAAATATACTTTAAATTTTTTCCAATCTTCTTCCACCGACTCTTCTCCCTGGTCTCGGATTCTGCCAGTCTTTTCCGCCAGTTCCATGTAGTCCATCAGCTTCATCTGCCATTCTTCCCTGGTGGGTAAATCTTGTGTCTTCCAGTACTTTACCTCTCTTTACTCTCTCCTGCGGGCATACTTAGTCCACAACTTCCCCCCCATTCTCCTGCCTCCAAGGGGGGTTTTATACTCTTTGCCGATGGAAATTTAATCTTTCACCAAAGGCTTTCCAAGACTTCAGCTTACAGACTCCTTGCCTCAGTCTATTTACAAATAGGGAAGGCGGACTTCCTGTTTTGAACCTCCCCGTTTCGATGCCAAATTAAACGTTTAAAATCCAATTCTCCCGTATCAGCTCTACTCACGGGTAATTACTTTAAAGTCCAAATTGTCCACAGGGAAAAGTCAGTGCTCTCCAGCAACAGCTATGCGGCTTCACTCTGTGGAAGAAGCAGATGATTCGAAGCACCGCACCACTCATCCCACGTCGCTCCGGATCCCCGAAACTGGGTTTCCCCGCGAGTAGGGGAGGCGCAAAGGGTGCCTGCCGAATCCCACGTTCACAGGCTTCTCCCGCCTGTGATTTTAACGGGTCTCCGCTTTCGCCGTAGCGGCCAGACCCAAATTTCCACGGAGCAGATTCCTCCCGGTCAGTGGAAATCCGCCATTGTCCAGAGGCACCAACCCGGAAGTTCTCTTCTGAGCATTTCAACAAACCCCACGTGGGGACAAAGTTAGATCAAAAGAAATTCTTTTAACTACAAAGACTACTCTGAGCATGCATACATAATCTGAGAGTAAATAAAAGAGGACTAGAGAAACTCTGGAGATCATAAACAGGAGAGGATGGAAAGATGGCAAGGAGATAGGCATCTTTATCACCTTCCTGTGAAACTATTTCCAGGCCCTAAGATCAACATCCTGAGATTAACATATCAGAAAGGCTACTTGAAAGAAGCTGCCCACTATCTTTCACAGCCCAGGATGCATGCCTGGTGAAGCAGCTGGCAGCTGGGCTGTGTGCGTGACTTGTCAAGCAGAGAGAAATGGAACAGGATGCAGAGGTGTGGATTGATCAAGAATCATCTCAAAATAGTTTAAACCCAGTCAATGCAATGCTTTCATTGCTGACACAGATGGCTTACTCTATATTTGTTATAATTCCTCATAGCAATCCCACCTGATCACTACAAGGGAGCTGCACTCTTGGAACTTCAAACCACTTGGGAGAAGTTGGGTGTGCATAAAAATTGGTTTGGATGCAGCCTTGTTTAATCCATCTCTGTCACTGGAATGCTTTCTTTAAAAAAACCTTTGAAATCTACAGACTGAAGAACACTATTTTTTAACAGTGAAACTAAAATTTATATATATATATATATATATATATATATATATATATATATATATATAAAATCTTTTTAAGGATTGAACTGGATAAAAGTGTTTCCTTTTTGTGTCTAATTGCTTCGCCAGGCTTTGAGCTTCCTTGCAAACCAATTTCTCTTCCCTTTGACACAAAATTGTCATTTGATAAAGGTATCAGCTCCTGTTTTTTTTAAACGTAAAGTTTGGTAAATCCTCTGTCGAATTTGCTGGGTCTTCACACTGTACACAACAGGATTAAGAAGTGGAGGGACCGCAATGTATATGTTGGCCATCAGCATGTGGACAATGGGAGAAAGGTGCTTCCCAAATCGATGTACCACAGTGACACCAATCATTGGGACGTAGAAGATCAAGATAGCACAAATGTGAGAGATGCAGGTGTTGAGAGCCTTGAGGCGCTCTTGGTGGGATGCAATGCTCAAAACAGTCTTCAGGATTAGGACATAGGATATGAGAATGATCACAACGTCCAACCCCAAAGTAAACATGGCCATTACCAAACCATACAAAATGTTGACTTTTGTGCCAGAACAGGCTAACGTCATTGCATCTGGATGTAGGCAGTATGAATGAGAAAGTACATTAGATCGGCAGAAAGGGAGCCGTTTAATAAGAAATGGACAAGGGAAGATGACACAGAAACTTCTGCAGAAGATAGCTATAGCTATTTTTGTAATGACTGAATTTGGTAGACGTATTCTGTACCTCAGTGGATCACGGATGGCAATGAACCGGTCATAAGCCATTGACACAAGAATGCCAGAGTCCATCTCTTGAAATATGTGAATAAAGAACAGCTGGCTGATGCAGCCATTGAGTGGGATTTCTCTCGAGTCAAACCAATAGACTCCCAGCATTGTTGGCATGGTGGAGATGCAGAGGCCCAGATCCGAGCAGGCGAGCAGGCAAAGGAAGAAGTACATGGGCTCATGGAGGCTTTGGTCAATCTTGATGACATAGAGGATCATGATGTTCCCAAGCAGAGTCAGGGCGTAGAGCACAAACAGTGGGAAGGCCACCCAAGAGTTCTTCTCCTGCATCCCAGGGATGCCAATCAGGACAAAGGTTTGGTGGCTCACAAGGCTGTCATTATACTCAGGGATGGATGACATGGCATGCAAAAAAAAAAAAATAATAATATTGGGAGGATTCTAAGGAGTCATAAAATTCTTATTCTGACACGATTTTACAGATTCTGTAAAGTTGTATTCTGAAGACCGATAAATTTCCTAGTTTAGCCCACTAGGAAAAATAATATTGGAGCTTCCATTCAAAGAAGGAAGAGAAGTCCTGATTCCTGCCTCAGCCCACCTTCTACCCTGGCCATAGACCACCCCAACATCAGCATCAAAATCAGTTCCCAACAGTCTTCCAACTTTGTGCAGTGGAGTGGAGGTCACAACAGTGCGGCTTTCAAAGATTCAGTCTCCCAAACCCTCATCTGCAAAATAGGAATAACATTCACAGTGTAAGAGTTAAATTAGAACTCGTAGATATAAATCACTAGACGTATAGTATTATTGGAGAAGGACAGGACTGGCCTCACCCCATGTCCTCCTCTTATGAGAAGACACCTTGATATGGAGGTTCTTCATTTTGCAGCCCTATCCAGTTGATGAGAGGATTGTGATCACAGAATCATAGAAATGTAGAGCGGAAAGGACCTTGGGGAACATCAAGAATCATAGAATTGTAAAGTAGTGACTGGAGTCTAAAGGTTGGGGGGTGGCAGAACAAAGATACAAATAAACACTGAATAAATGGTCCTTAAAAAGAGACTAAGGTGCTTCCAAAGAAAGCAAATATATAGAGAGAGTAAATAGTTCAGGAGAGATTGCACAAGCCTATTCATCTTTAAGAGGTGTTCAAATGCTTTATAATCATATACTTTATTGTGGCAACTCACCCTGGGAAGGGCAGGAAAGAACTAAAATAGGTAACAATGGAAAGAAAATCTAGGGGAAACTCAGCCAGATGGGTGGGGTATAAATAATAAATTATTATTATAAATTATTATTATTATAGAAGAGAAGCTTACATATTTCTCCATACTGCAGACAGATGTTGCAGCAAAAACTGCAGCCCACCACAACTTTCCATTCTTCCTCACTGAGTGGTCCTGTAGTCCTTCTGCTGTGTAGTCCTTCTCCCCCTCCTTCCTTCTGGAAAGCAGACCCCCACCCCCACCCCCAACCTAGAGCAGAGCAGTAAAACCTCTCGATTATTGACTCCTGATCCAGGAAACCAGATGTTTTCTTGACCAGCACAAACCCTGCCCCCCCATTCTGAAGTTCCAGATTAAACCCCGTCTCTTTCTGGCTGACCCAGTATGAATGGCAGCCTATTTACATTACTCAGGGAAACGTCTCTGAAGTCAATCGGAGGAAAACACATCCGTTCGATAGCTCATGCCACCCTTTGCACTTACCTGACTTCATGGCACAGCCTGTGAAGCTAAGATGCTTTTTCCCAGGGGCAACGCTGATCCTGCCTGTGCTGCTCTAAGAGGGATTCTGCCTGTGATATTTATGGTGTGTGAAGAGTTACTGAAAAACTCTTCCCTCAGGGAGACAAGCTGCCCTCAAACCGGGAGACAATTGCTGAATCCTGTGAGAGGAGATCTTGCAAATCCCAGTGGCAAGTATTAGGTAATCTCTGTGGATCCTGCACAAGGACCTGGAGTTCTTGTCTCAGAGATGTTCCAGGGATCACTCTGTGCTCCTCTCCTTTGTATAACCAGAGAAATGGGAGAGGTACAGAATATCTTAACAGACAGATATCTCATCCTCCCCGCAAAAGTGAAGACCCTTAAAACGTGGGTCTGAGTAAAATAATTGGGTTCTTGTCATAAAGGTCCCAAAGAGGTTTGGTTGGCAGACCATTCTGACCAGTGAAGTGCACACAGGTTTTGTGCAGTATGAGCTCAACATACTGCAGCACTTACAATGCACACAGCAGAATTCTTCTGCAGCTTCCAGACTTTCCTGGAGCGCATTGCAATAAGCTAATTGGGAGATGACTACAGACCTTCCTTCTGTAGTTAAGCCCTGCATCTGGAAGTGAAACCATTTGATGACAGGTTTTCAGAATAAAATCAATTGGCTTATCATTTCCACACATTTAACCCAGTAAAAATAGATTGGAAGCTGGAGTTAACGTACATATATCTATTTTCAAATCACAAAGTCCTTTTCACAGATCAGTTATATTCGGTGTGAGACTTTAATGCTATATACTGTATAAGGTTGGGAGAGAAGAGAGGTGGGTGGGTTATAAGCTCTTTGTAGTGTAAGGTAAAGGTAAAGGTACCCCTGCCCGTATGGGCCAGTCTTGCCAGACTCTGGGGTTGTGCGCCCATCTCACTCAAGAGGCCGGGGGCCAGCGCTGTCCGGAGACACTTCCGGGTCACATGGCCAGGGTGACATCACTGCTCTGGCGAGCCAGAGCCGCACACAGAAACGCCGTTTACCTTCCCGCTAGAAAGCGGTCCCTATTTATCTACTTGCACCCGGGGGTGCTTTCGAACTGCTAGGTTGGCAGGCGCTGGGACCGAGCAACGGGGGTGCACCCCGCTGCGGGGATTCGAACCGCCGACCTTTCGATCGGCAAGCCCTAGGCGCTGAGGCTTTTACCCACAGCGCCACCCGCGTCCCCTCTTTGTAGTGTGATCATGCATAAATGTCTTGGAAAATGCTTAACAGGGCCAGTTTTGGGGTGGAATTTAATACCTATTTATTTATTTTGCATATTTTTGTAGGACTAGTGTCTGAAAGGGTTGAATTATGGGGCAATTCCATCCCATGTGGAGATATGTGCATTTGGAGGTGCAGTCTCTCCAGCATTTTGGTGAGGTTCCTGTGTGTATCAGCACTAACTTACGTGGTGCTAAGTACCATCTATAGATAAGTTTCAAGGTGAGTTCCCTCCTTTTGTCTGAGATAGATTTAAAGGGAGGTTTAAGGATTGAACCTGGTAAGAGTATTTCATTTTGTGTCCTTTTGCTTCTTCAGGCTTTGAGTTCCCTTATGAACCACATTCTGTTCCCTTTAGCACAGAATTGTCATTTGGAAAAGATATCAACCCCTGGTTTTCTTTAACGAGAACATTTTGTAAATCCTCTGTCGAATTTGCTGGGTCTTCACACTGTACACAACAGGATTAAGAAGTGGAGGGACCGCAATGTATATGTTGGCCATCAGCATGTGGACAATGGGGGAAAGGTGGTTCCCAAATCGATGAACCACACTGACGCCAATCATTGGGACGTAGAAGATCAAAATAGCACAAATGTGAGAGACGCAGGTGTTGAAAGCCTTGAGGCGCTCTTGGTGGGATGCAATGCTCAAAACAGTCTTCAGGATCAGGATATAGGATATGAGAATGATCAGAACATCCAACCCCAAAGTAGACATGACCATTACCAAACCATACAAAATGTTGACTTTTGTGCCAGAACAGGCTAAATTCATTGTGTCTGGATGGAGGCAGTATGAATGAGAAAGCACATTAGATCGGCAGAAAGGGAGCCGTTTAATAAGAAAGGGGAGTGGGAAGCAGACACAGAAAGCTCTGGACAATATAGCTATTCCTAATTTTGCAATTGCAGAATTTGGGAGAAGTGAGGTGTAACTTAACGGATCACGGATGGCACTGAACCGGTCATAAGCCATTGCCACAAGAATGCCAGACTCTGCCCATTGAAACAAATGGATAAAGAACATCTGGCTGATGCAGGCATCAAGTGTGATTTCCCCTGAGTCAAACCAATAGACCTGCAGCATAGTTGGCATGGTGGAAATGGAGAGGCCCAGATCCGAGCAGGCAAGCAGGCAAAGGAAGAAGTACATGGGCTCATGGAGGCTTTGGTCAATCTTGATGACGTAGAGGATAGTGAAGTTTCCCAACAGGGTCAGGGCGTAGAGCACAAACAGTGGGAAGGCCATCCAAGAGTTCTTCTCCTGCATCCCAGGGATGCCAATCAGGACAAAGGTTTGGTGGCTCACAAGGCTGTCGTTGAAACTGGTGATGGAGGACATCGTTCCCCAAGTGTATTTGTTGGGAAAATGCTAAGGAATAAAAGTCAAATGAATATTAGAAATCTGGTATGATTTTACAGGTTCTGTCCTAGTTTAGTCCAACTTGAGACATTGTATTAGATCTTCCACACATTAGAGCCTTCCAACTCTGACATACGATTCACTCTTCTAAGCCCAACCAGTGCCAGTCTTATGATTTATTTGTTTGTTATTTACATAGTTTTTACTCCACACTTTTGCCAAAGGGGATCTCAACCAGCTTCTGAAGTTCAGTTGTAAGAGAGTTTCTGCTCTCAGATTTACATATAAAATTATGTGACAGAGAAATGCATGGGGAAGGAAGCAGAAGTAGCTATTCCACACTTAAAGGTACAGTTCTTGCAGAGACTACCTGCGGCAGCCTGTTGGGATGTCTACTCAGCCTCTCTTGTGGAGAACTGATGGGAGCTGGTCTTTCAGCAAATCAGTGGGACAGCCCTGCTTTCCTTCTGCTCTATTCTTCTGCTCTATTCTATCTAAATGGCAGAATGGATAACTGTGCAGCTGAGAGAGGCTGGTTTTACTCCACCTCCTCTTCTGTCAAGGAACCTGGAAACCAAGGTCCTTAATTTTGGAGCTCCAGGGGGCAAGTGGGTTGGGGCCAGATATGACCAGAGGCTGAAATGAGTTAATATATATATATATATATATTTTAAGTGCATAATCAAAAAGCTAGTGATTGTATTTCAGTGTGTTCAAGATGTTACCATATTCCTAAAACATATCAAAGGAAAATCAAAGGCACATTCTACATAAATCCAACTTGGGGAAGAAATATATAAGGAACCGTGTATGCATTTGAAAACACATTTGGACACAATGAATACGGGGGTGGGGGGATACAGAAAATAAGCTTAGAATTAATTCAAGGACTGCATGTATAAGCTAAAGCAAAAAATACTCATTAGCATATGATGCTGAATACACTACCATTCACATAAGTTGAACTTTCATATCAGCCTTTTCATGCACATTTTCTGTTTGTTTTGTTGTTCTTGCTTAGAATTAATTCAAGCCACTGCTATACATGGCTTAGGTCCAGCCTATCTGAAAGATCATATTCTCTCATATGAATCTGCCTGGGCTCTGAGATCTTTGGCGGAGACTCAGTCCCATCACCCTCCTAGACACATTTGGTGGGGACACAGGAGAGGGACTTCTTGGTGGCTGCTCCCAGACTTTGGAACTCCCTTCCTTGAGATGTTCTATTGGCTTCCTCCTTCATATTCTTTCACCAGCAGGTGAAGACAGATTTATCCCTGCAGAACTTTTGGAGCTGACTGTTTTTAAGGAAAGAGCTGATGCTAGCATGTTTTTATCGCTCTGACCAACATAAAGTTTTTTTCCTACTGCTTAGTCAGAATCTCCTTTCTTGCAATTTCATTCCATTGGTTTAGCTCCTCCCCTCCAGAACAGGAGAAAACAAGCTTGCTCCATCCATGGACAGCCCTCCAGCTATTTGAAGATGGCTATCAGATCACCTCTCAATCTTCTCTTCTCCTGGCTAAACATCCCCAAACCAATCCTTCTTGAGGGGCCACCCACAATATTGTTCCCTAAACACATCTTGCCTTTGAAGCATTTAGGCTCCACAGCTGAAGTTTCCACAAACATCTTTCCTGTTGGACCCACCTGGCATTCCAGGTGCATTTATTTGGCTGTGAGTGGACTTGGTGGCCTCTTTGACACTTCTCTTCCTCCTGCTGGGAACAGGTTGTTAGACTATTCTTATATTACTATTTAGTGACTCCATTAATAATGGGTTATGGTCCGATAATGTTATTGGTATTATTTCTATTTTTCTTACTATTAATTCCAATTCTTTGGATATCCAGATGGCATCACTTCTGGCACTACTTTCATGCACATGTGAATAAAACGTGAATTCCCTATCTAATCAATGTTTATTTCTCCAAATATCTATTAAATTCAGATTTTCTGCCATTTCTCAAAAGGTTTTTGGAAGCCTTCCTTCTTTGGAAGAAATGCCAAAGATCCACAGAGCTCTAAAGGAAAGACTTAAAAATGAAATGGTCAGGGACCAGCTGGACTCTTGGTCTGTTTCTGCAGGGCTGTTCTGAGGTTCTTATGCTATCCATACTTAAGAGATGCAAGCTCTGTCATTTCACAATACTGTGAGAGATCTATCTGGAACCGATCAAAAAGTTTATATCTCAAACAGCGCTTTGCACATACCTGACTTTATGGCACGGTCAATGTGACACGTTTTCCGCAGCAGCAAACACTAAGCCTGCCTTTGCTGTTCCAGGAGAGATTATCCCTGTGCTTTTTTATGGCGTTGAGAATTATGGAAGAAACATTTCCCCTCTGGGAGAAAGGCTGTCTCAAAACTGCCAGAAAACTGCTTTGTCTCAGGGGGAGGAGATCTCTGAAACCCGGGGGCAATTACTTGGAAATCTCTCTTCGTCTTTTTGAAATAATTTTTATTTGATTTTACAATTGTTGTTGTTTAGTCTTTTTGTCGTGTCCGACTCTTCGTGACCTCATGAACCAGAGCACGCCAGGCCCTCCTGTCTTCCACTGCCTCCCGCAGTTTGGTCAAACTCATGCTGGTAGCTTCGAAGACACTGTCCAACCATCTCGTCCTCTGTCGTCCCCTTCTCCTTGTGCCCTCCATCTTTCCCAGCATCAGGGTCTTTTCCAGGGAGTCTTCTCTTCTCATGAGGTGGCCAAAGTCTTGGAGCCTCAGCTTCACGATCTGTCCTTCTAGTGAGCACTCAGGCTGATTTCCTTCAGAATGGAGAGGTTTGATCTTCTTGCAGTCCATGGGACTCTCAAGAGTCTCCTCCAACACCAGAATTCAAAAGCATCAATTCTTCGGTGATCAGCCTTCTTTATGGTCCAGCTCTCACTTCCATACATCACTACTGGGAAAACCAGAGCTTTGACTATACGGACCTTTGTTGGCAAGGTGATGTCTCTGCTTTTTAAGATGCTGTCTAGGTTTGCCATCGCATTTTACAATTATAACAATACAAAATACATATCCATATTTAGAGATTTCTTAATCACCACCCTCCCCTCCATGGGTCCTATTGTCAAGCTTTTCAACTGCATCTTATTTCATAATCCGTTTTTTATCTCTCTCCATATTGTCCATGATATTTGCTACATTACAAGTCTTATTAGAATCCTGCCAATGTTTCCATCTGCTTACAGTGGTCTCCTAGATAAATTATAATTTCTCCCCTTTCTTTATTTAACTTTTTGTCTTCTTGGTTCCTGAGCTTTCTGGTCAGTTTTGCCATTTCGGCGTAGTCCATCAGCTTAGTCTGCCATTCTTCTCTGGTAGGGGACTTTATCAACCCTCCATCTCTGGGCTAGTAGCATCCGTGCGGCTGTCGTCACGTACATAAAAAGTCTTTTCTGCTCCTTTGGGATCTTGGCATCTATAATTTCTAATAAAAAAGCTTCTGGTTTTTTTTTAATAAAGGTTATTTTAAATATTTTTTTCCATTATATATCATTTCCCAGAATGCTTTTATTACTTTACACGACCACCACACCTGCTTTTTCTTTACATTTCCAGCTGCTATTTGTACTTGTCTTATACATTTTTGCTAATTTACTAGGAGTCAAATACCACCAGTGCATCATTTTCATATAGTTTTATTTCACTGTATAACATGCTGAGAATTTCAAATCAGTTTTCCATAACCTTTCCCAATCTGAAAGTTTAATATTATGCCCCAAATCCCTCTCCCAGTGTATCATTAGATTTAACCTGTTCATCTTTTGTATGCCATTCCAGGAGCAATCTGTGCATTTTCAACAGTAATTTTAAATTATTTTCTAACAAATCTTTTTTTCAAATCTTGAGGTCTCACAGCTGAAACCTTTCTTTTTGTCTATCCTAAAAATATTATTTAATTGGTGAAACTGTAACTAATCAGTTAATAAATCCCTTAATTCTTCAAAATCTTTCAGTTTCAGCTGATGTTCTACTTCACTTAGCAGCTCCCTGTATTTCCCAATTACTTCTCATGTTTAGTTTTTTTCAGAGATGTCGCTTCTAGTGGGAAATGCCACCACGGTGTTTTCTGTTCTAGTAGGTTTTCATATTTTCCCCGAACAGTAAAAATTGATTTTATTACTAAATGATTCTGAAACCCTTTTTGTACTTTTGCTTTTTCATAGCAGAGATGCATGCAATCCAAATCTGTTATCATGTCCTTCCAAATCTAGAATATTTATGTTTTTCAATATTATCCATTCCCTGAGACAGGATGCCTTTTAATAGAATTTTAAATCTGGAAGGGCGGAGCCCCCTCTTTCTTTATCATCTGTTAAGAATTTATATTTTATTCTTGGTTTACCCCCCTGCCACATAAATCTAGAAATGTTTTTTTTGCCATTCTTTGAAATCTCTACGTTTCTCTTTATTTCTTTCCAAGTAGCTGTATAATTATCATTAAAAATATTTCTATTCTTAACTGTTAACCATACACCTAAATATTTAACTTTCTCTCTCTACATAAATCAGTGGTTTGCTGTAGGTCCTTTTTATATTGCTCTGTCATGTTTTTCACCGAGACCTTAGTTTTATTTTTATTTAATTTGAAACCTGCCACCTGACCAAATTTCAAGACTCTTTGTATGCTACTCTTCAGATCTTCCACAGTAATCAGAAGGTCATCTGCAAAAGCTTTCAGTTTAAATGTTTTACCATTATTCCTCTTATTGTCTCATCTGATCTGATATCCCTTGGCAATGTTTCTAACACTAAAATAAACAATAACGCTGACAGGGGACACCCTTGTATTGTCCCCTTTGTTATTTTACATTTTTCAGTCATCACATTATTGACAATCAACATAGTCTGTTGGTCTGAATAAATTGCCTCAATACCTCTAACAAATGCCTCTCCAAAGTTCATCATTTCTATCTCCCCCCCCCATAAATGACCATGAGACATTGTCAAATGCCTTCTCTGCATCTATAAACATCAATGCAGCTTGTTTTTCATTCCTGGCCCCCAGATATTCTATAATATCAATTATATACCTTATATTGTTCTTCACCTGGGAGCTTGGTAAAAAGCCAGCCTGTTCATGATGAATTAAATCCTTCAACATCCCTTTCATATGATTTGCAAATAATTCATAATCATTATTTAATAGAGAAAGCAGCCTGCTTTGGGATCAATGTGATATAGGCCTCTGTCCTATCTCGTACTTTCCCAATATTTAAAATCTCATTCATTACATCTTTAAGCAGTTGTACCAGATACTCTTGTAGATTACTGGGAAATCTCAAAAGCTCCTGAGCAAGGTCCTGGAGTTCTGCTCCAGATGTTCTGGAGATCTTATGTGTGCTCCTCTCTTTCATAAGGGTAGACAAAGGAGATGTGCCCAGATGGGGGAGAAATTTGATTCTGTTCACATTTAAAAGTGGAGTTACTACTACAAGCACACTAAATGCACAATATTTGTGGGGAAAGGGTTACAGAAAATCCAGTTGTCTAATGGGATCTATATGAAGTTAGCTGTGTCTCTGCAAACCATACAAATCTTGACTTTTGCGCCAAAACAGGCTAACTTCTTTGCATCACGGTGAAGACAGTATGAATGAGTAAGCACATTAGATCGGCAGAATGGGAGACATTTAATAAGAAATGGAAATGGAAAGCAGACACAGAGACTTCTGGAGGAGATATGGTTCAACCCATCCCTAATTTTAAACCACTTTATCAAATAATTATCCTTCTGTGATAAAAGGCATTTCAAAATAAATATCAACCCCTACTTTTCCTAAACTGGAAAATGTTGCATAACCTCTGTCGAATCTGCTGCGTCTTCACACTATACACAACAGGATTGAGAAGTGGAGGGACCGTAACAAAAATGTTGGCCATCAGCATGTGGATAATGGGGGAAAGGTGTCTCCCAAATCGATGTGCCATACTGATGCCAATCATTGGCACATAGAAAATCAAAATGGCAGCAATGTGGGCCACACAGGTGTTCAAAGCCTTCAGACACTCTTTTCGGGATGCAATGCTCAAAACAGTCTTCAGAATCAGGACATATGATACAAGAATGATGAATACATCTAAGCCTAAAGTGGAAATAATTGCTATCAAACCATATAAAACGTTGACTCTTGTGTCTGCACAGGCTAACTTCATGGCATCTTGGTGGAGACAGTAGGAATGAGAAAGGACATTGGATCGGCAGAAAGGGAGCTTTGAAAGAAGAAAAGGGGGTGGGAAACAGATACAGAAACTTCTGGAAAAGACAGCTATGCCTATTTTTGCAATTAACGTATTTGGGAGACGTGACCTGTATCTCAGTGGATCACGGATGGCAATGAACCGGTCAAAAGCCATTGCCACAAGAATGCCAGACTCTGCCCATTGGAATGAATGGATAAAGAACATCTGGCTGATGCAAGCATTTAATGGGATTTCTCTGGAGTCAAACCAATAGACCCCCAGCATAGTTGGCAAGGTGGAGATGCAGAGGCCCAGATCCGAGCAGGCAAGCATGGAAAGGAAGAAGTACATGGGCTCATGGAGGCTTGGGTCAATCTTGATGACATAGAGGATAGTGAAGTTTCCCAACAGAGTCAGGGTGTAGAGCACAAACAGTGGGAAGGCCACCCAAGAGTTCTTCTCCTGCATCCCAGGGATGCCAATCAGGACAAAGGTTTGGTGGCTCACAAGACTCTCGTTGAAACTGGTGATGGAGGACATCATTCCCCAAGTGTGTTTGTTGGGAAAATGCTAAGGAATAAAAGTCAAATGAATATTAGAAATCTGGTATGATTTTACAGGTTCTATCCTAGTTTAGTCCAACATCAGACATTGTATTAGAGCCTCAAAACCCATTCGAAAAAGAAATATTCCAACTCAGACATATTATTCCCTCTTCTAAGCCCAACCACTGTCAGTTTTATGATTTGTTCATTTGTTATTTACAGAGTTTTAATCCACACTTTTGCCAAAGTGGCTTCTGAAGTTCATTAGCAAGAGGGTTTCTGCTCTCAGGTTTACATATAAAATGATGTGACAGAGAAATGCTTGGGGAGGGAAGCAGAAGAAGCTATTCCACACTTAAAGCTACAGTTCTTGCAGAGACTACCTGCGGCAGCCTGTTGGGATGTCTACTCAGCCTCTCTTGTGGAGAACTGATGGGAGCTGGTCTTTCAGCAAATCAGTGGGACAGCCCTGCTTTTCTTCCGCTCTATTCTGCAGCCCGACGGGAGTTTAGCATCATTTGTGTAGCTCATGGATCCTAAAGCCAGTTTGATTGCACCATAAGGGAAACCGGGACACTCCCTCCACCACTGATTTGTGTAGTGGCTGTAAGTCTGAACTGGGAGCTGATAAATCTAAACATCCCCAAACCAATCATTCTTGAGGGACCACCACAATATTGTTCCCTAAGCACACCTTGCCTTTGAAACATCTAGGCTTCAGAGCTGAAGTTTCCACAAACATCTTTCCTGTTGGACCCACCTGGCATCCCAGGTGCATATATTTGGCTGTGAGCAGACTTGGTGACCTCTTTGACATTTCTCTTCCTCCTGCTGGGAACAGGTTGTGAGACTATTCTTATATTACTATTTAGTGACTCCATTAATAATGAGTTATGGTCCGATAATGTTATTGGTGTTATTTCTATTTTTCTTACTATTAATTCCAATTCTTTAGATATCCAGATGGCATCATTTCTGGCACTACTTTCATGCACATGTGAATAAAACGTGAATTCCCTATCTAATCAATGTTTATTTCTCCAAATATCTATTAAATTCAGATTTTCTGCCATTTCGCAAAAGGTTTTTGGAAGCCTACTCTCTTTGGCAGAAATGCCAAAGATCCACAGAGCTCTAAAGCAAAGACTTAAAAATGAAACGGTCAGGGACCAGCTGGACTCTTGGTCTGTTTCTGCAGGGCTGTTCTGAGGTTCTTATGCTATCCATACTTAAGAGATGCAAGCTCTGTCATTTCACAATACTGTGAGAGATCTATCTGGAACCGATCAAAAAGTTTATATCTCAAACAGCGCTTTGCACATACCTGACTTTATGGCATGGTCAATGTGACACGTTTTCCGCAGCAGCAAACACTAAGCCTGCCTTTTCTGTTCCAGGAGATTATCCCTGTGCTTTTTATGGTGTTGACAATTATGGATAAAACGTTTCCCCTCTGAGAAAGAGGCTGTCTCAAAACTGCCAGAAAACTGGTGTGACTCAGGGGAAGGAGATCTCGAAAACCTGGTGGCAATTACTCAGAAATCTCTAAAGCTCCTGCACAAGGTCCTGGAGGTCAGCTCTGGGCCAGACGTTCTGGAGATCTTGTGTGTGCTCCTCTCTTTCATAAGGATAGACAAAGGAGATGTGCCCCAATGGGGGAGAAATTTGATTCTGTTCGCATTCAAAGTGAACCTATCCAATCCATACTTTCTGGAACAACACATAAGGATAGACAAAGGAGATGTGCCCCAATGGGGGAGAAATTTGATTCTGTTCGCATTCAAAGTGAACCTATCCAATCCATACTTTGCGTGGCGATTCCCGCCCCCTCCCATGAAAGAAGTAAATAACGACACCAGACACAAGAATTTAGGTTAATGGGCGAAATTGGCCACAACTTTATTGATTACAGGTAAGAGTGGTATTGGCTTTAGGCATTGGCCCTAACAGACTATCCGGTATAACCGGGAAGGGTTAAACACCAACAGGGGGAGCCCCCCGAGATGTACATCCGTAAGCGCTCCCCCAGGGGTTACCGCTCGGGAGCGCGCTTTAGGCCCTAGCCTCCGTAGGTTTCGGACGAGGCGACGCCCCTCGGAGTCCTTTAACAGACCACCCTTCAAGATTTGGGGGAGGTGATGGCATTCCTCCCCCCCGACCGCATTTGCATGACAATACCCCTTGCCAATGCCTAACCGCCAAAACCAAGGAGTTGTGACGTTTTGCTACGAGGTAGGCGAAAAAACCAAGTGGCGTCAAAATACAGCCAATTAGCCAAATGGAAAAACTCCTACCAGGCCCCTTGCGGCGACCAGCCGAAGCCCATAGCAAAGTCAGAAGGTAAGCCTAAAGGGTGGGTGGGTGGGAAATCCTGGGCTGAGGAAGGAGCGAAAGGGGCGAGGCAGGGCAGTCCTGACCTTAAGAAGACCCTGAAGTGCCCGCCCCTGGCGCCAGCCGATTGGCTGGCGGTGTGGGCGATGAATAATAAGTAACTAAGGGGATTCCCGCGACCCGCGGGGCTTCCTAGCCCCGCGAGAAGGTGATGGGGCGTGCGCCCGCAACCCCACCCCCTCTTCAGGTCGGGAGTGTCTTTGCGTGGCGATTCCCGCCCCCTCCCATGAAAGAAGTAAATAACGACACCAGACACAAGAATTTAGGTTAATGGGCGAAATTGGCCACAACTTTATTGATTACAGGTAAGAGTGGTATTGGCTTTAGGCATTGGCCCTAACAGACTATCCGGTATAACCGGGAAGGGTTAAACACCAACAGGGGGAGCCCCCCGAGATGTACATCCGTAAGCGCTCCCCCAGGGGTTACCGCTCGGGAGCGCGCTTTAGGCCCTAGCCTCCGTAGGTTTCGGACGAGGCGACGCCCCTCGGAGTCCTTTAACAGACCACCCTTCAAGATTTGGGGGAGGTGATGGCATTCCTCCCCCCCGACCGCATTTGCATGACAATACCCCTTGCCAATGCCTAACCGCCACCCGAGCCAGGCTCGCCGCCAATACCCTCAGACCTGTAACCAATCCTTAATACCCTGGAAAATTTCAGCCAACCAAATGTCGCAACCAGCATCAGAAAGATGCACGCCATCCCTGCGGTAGAGCATTTCGTTGCTAAACTGGATGCCAGGGTGCTCGATGACCTGGCCACCCATCGCCCTTACTCTACGCGCCACCGAACGCTCCAGGATTCTCCTGGCTTTATTGACCGCCACCGGGTTCGCAGCATCGCGCCAGAAGCGCCTTTCAAGCAAGGATGACCATATGATTGTCAGCTCTGGATAGGAAGTCTGCAGCGCCTCCAGGTCATTAAGAATATGCCACCTTAAGTCGACCCCCTTTCTATAGGCCAGGTCGTTCTCTCCTAGCTGGATAACCAGCGCCTTGGGCGGGCCCTCCAGCGCAATTTTATTAAACACCGTTGGAAGAAATTCCTCCCAACGCATTCCCCTCCGAGCCAACCAGGAAAACTGCACATCATTCGGGAGCTGGGGATAGCTGGTCATGCCCCTGGAGACTGCCCGTAGTCTTGCCCAATGGACAATGCTGTGGCCGATGATCCAGAGCCGCACCGCACCTGCACCTATGGACAAGGAGAAAGGAGAGCCGGTCGGGGGGGGGGAATAGCGAAGGGTTAGCGTGCTTTTCGGATGTAGCCCCTGAAGGCATTAGACCTCCAGCGACCCATGTTCATTATTCTCTCAGCAGGTAGACCCATGTGCGCCGCGGTGGTGGCTGCCCCGATGCGGAAAGAGTGTGCTGCATAATCTTCAGGTGGTAGCCCAATAGCCGCGATCGCCTTGCGCATGACCCTCGTAAATTGGTGTTTAGATAAGCGGGAGCCGTCTGCGTGTATAAAAAAGGGGCCACTTACTTTAGGTCTTAAGCAGAGGAACTTCCTAGCATCCTTTACCGGGCAAGGGCCGTCACTCCTAGTCGCCTGCAAGCGGACTAAGGCCCCTCTACCGAGCTGATCGGTCTTTGAGCTACGTATTTTGAGGATTACCTCTGAGGTGGACACGGTCACATCATCCACGAGAAGCCCTCTGCTACAATTGGTCGGAAGGTCATCACAAACTACCTCACCAACTCGCAGGGCTCCGAAGAACGCGAAGGAAAATGCTGATGTGAATAGCCTGGCCTCATACCTAGACCAACAGATGACCCGGAGCTTTGAGCGAATCCGCGTAAGTATGTCAAAAGTTATGGGTCTCCTGGAGTCAGAGCTGGGGGGCTGTGCTCTCCGCCAGCCCTCCAGCATCTTCCGTACCACGAAGTGTGCGCATGGATCGACTGAAAACAAGGCTTTGGAGAAAAAGGATATGGCTGCAGACTGAATGTTGAGGGTTTTTGGGGCCCTACCTAGGTCACGGAGGCGTACCAGATATTCAATAACCTCAGATTTGTTTGGGGGCTTGCCTGGTTTAAACTGCCCTTTCTTTTGACGAAAGAATGTGAAGTCTAACCACGCTTTGTTATAAGATCTTAAGGTAGATGGGGCAACGGCCGACAATACTCCCTTTATTGCTTCTCGTTGCCAATACTCCAGAGGTGCTCCGGAAACTGCTGTGGCAGCTGCTGCGCATCCGGCGCTAATGAGCGAAAGCGCTCCATCTGGAATCGAGATAAAGCATCGGCAATGTTATTTTCAATCCCTGGTACAAACTTAGCTGACGCATACAGGTTTAATCGAAGGCAAGCGAGGACGAAGTATCGCAACAGCGACGCTACTCTAGGAGAACGAGAAGACTGCTTATTCAACACCGACACCACTGCTTGATTATCTGTCCAGAAGCATACCCTACGGTCTTTGAACTGCTCGGCCCAAAGGTGAATAGCCACCACGATGGGGAAAAATTCTAAAAATGTAAGATCACGTAGGATGGGTTTGCCCTGCCAGGAAGGAGGCCAACGTTGCGCGCACCACTGACCCCTAAAGTAGACGCCAAAGCCCAATGACCCCGCTGCGTCTGAATGCACCTGGAAGTCTGCCTGTAACGTCATGCTGTCCTGCCAGAGAGAAATTCCGTTATAACTATCTAAGAATTGGAGCCAGACCTGGAGGTCAGATTTTACGGCCTTCGAGAGGCGAACCCGATGATGAGGCGATCTTAGGCCTGCTGACAGTTTCGCTAGCCGACCACAGAAAGGACGACCAGGGGAAACTACGCGGCATGCGAAGTTAAGGTGACCCGCGAGGGACTGAATTTGTCTCAGGGTAAGCTTCCTCAAAGGCAGGAGCTGAGAGATAAGGTCTTTTAAGGCCGCCAGCTTCTCTGCAGGTAGGCGAGAAGTTTGGGCAATTGTGTCCAGCTCAATGCCGAGGTAGGTCAAGGTGGTGACCGGTCCCTGTGTCTTCTCGTTCGCTAGGGGGACGCCTAACTCCTCGGCCAATGACTTGAAGGCCTGAAGCAAAGACAAGCAATCATTAGCATTATTTGCCACCAAAATAAAATCATCCAGATAATGCCCCACCCCGTCGGAACCGGTTCTGAATTTCAAAGCCCATTCGAGGAAGGTGCTGAAAGTCTCGAAGGCCGCGCATGCGATTGAACACCCCATGGGCATGGCCTTATCGATGAAGTAAGAACCTTGGAATTTAAAGCCTAGCCAACGGTAGTCCTCCGGGTGAACTGGGAGGAGGCGAAATGCGGATTCGATGTCGCATTTGGCCAGGAAGGCACCTCTACCGAAACCCCTAACCAATTTAACAGCTTGATCGAAGGATGCATACTTAACCGTGCACAGTTCGTGAGGGATAGCATCATTAACAGAAGCACCTTTGGGGTAAGACAGGTTGTGTATAAGCCGGAACTCCCCGGGTGCTTTCTTTGGAACTATGCCAAGCGGTGAAATATGCAGGTGATCAATAGGAGGGACCGCAAATGGGCCAGCCACCCTCCCTGCTAAAATTTCTTTCTGAATCTTTTTTCTAGCTATGTCCGGTCTTTCCAATATAGACTTTTGATTTGGGGGATTGCTCGAGTTGGGGGTGGTTGCCACTGGAATTCTAAACCCCTCAGCGAAACCCTCCCCCAACAGCCGGGCAGCCTGTCTGTTGGGGTAAATCTCCAGTAGGGTTCGGAGGGGTTGGAGCTTTATTGGAGATTGGGCAAGGTCTAAAGAGAGATTAGTAGCGATTTCCAACTGCGGCCTGGGTTGGTCCTGATGCGCCGGGGGGAGCACTCCGGTTTCCCTGGTGGAGGTGCCCCCTGCCACCCCGAAAGGGCTGCTGCCTACCTTTATAACAATTTACCACTGGATGATTACCCATACACTTGTCACATTCGTGCAAGTACTTACAAGCTGGGCGCTGGCAAGCGCCTTTGTTGAAGTCCCAGCACTGTCTGCGACGTTTACTGTCCGCCTTACCAGGTTTAGCTTGCTCATGCGTTTTCTTTTCGATGTTGGGCCCGACGTGCTCCATCCAGTAGTTGTTGTCCCGCTGGTCCCAACGCGTCGAGGACAACAAGGAGGCATTTCTACGAAAGTCCTCATCGTACGAGATGGCCGCCTCGTCCCCCGCTAATTCCTGGGCCCTTCTCACATGGGCCAAATAAGAAGCAAGGTGCAAACCGCGTTTCGGATAACATCCTGCCACAATTCCCATGAAAACCTGATAGCCATTGAGCCAGTTCTCAAACGTGCGCTCCGCCCGGGGTGACCTGTACCTTTTCTTACCGTAGTACCGCTTTTTCTCCCCTTTACCTTTTATCTGGGCTGGTGGCAGTAGAGTGAACATATCCACGAAGTCGCCATTAAGTATTTTATCCCTCTTTCTTTTAGAAAGATGGTTGAAATCCTGGGCTGAGGAAGGAGCGAAAGGGGCGAGGCAGGGCAGTCCTGACCTTAAGAAGACCCTGAAGTGCCCGCCCCTGGCGCCAGCCGATTGGCTGGCGGTGTGGGCGATGAATAATAAGTAACTAAGGGGATTCCCGCGACCCGCGGGGCTTCCTAGCCCCGCGAGAAGGTGATGGGGCGTGCGCCCGCAACCCCACCCCCTCTTCAGGTCGGGAGTGTCTTTCTGGAACAACACCTATGCCCTTCCTTACCAGCAACCCTTCATGCTGAGACATCACACCTCCTTGAGGATCTTGGAGAGCCTCAAGTTTTAGACCTTATTACAAATGTTTGGCTAGTTTTGTGGGGGGTGGGAGGAAGAACAAAAGAGGGTGGAGTGAAGGAGGGCGGGCGGGGGAGCTGGCTTGAATGGAAGCCATCTTTGCCATGAGAAATTGAGGGAAGGTTGAACCGTTCAACCCAGGGGGGTCTACCTCTAAAAGTTTTGAAGGCACACACATCGCAGCAAAGTAGGGATGGGGATGGACTTCAAATAGTTCCACAATTTGGAGTGAACCTCCTCATTCAACATATGAAGGGCTGTGCTTGGATTGCAATGGGGACAGGCAAATTAGACTGCATGCCTAGAATCTGTACAAGCAGAGATTCCTCCAACTCATATTTGCTAATTTTTTATGATGTGGTCTAAGGAGACCCCTGGTTCTTTCTCCCCTTGATTTCTAACAAAAATGGTTTCTAGATGATTGCAGCACTTAGGATGCAAAAAGGTAAAGGACCCCTGGTTAAGTCCACTCAAATGGGGTTGCGGTGCTCATCTCGCTTTCAGGCCGAGGGAGCCAGCGTTTGTCTGCAAACAGCTTTCCGGGTCATGTGGCCAGCATGACTAAACTGCTTCTGGCACAATGGGACACCATGACAGAAGCCAGAACGCACGGAAACGTCAATTACCTTCCCACCGCAGCAGTACCTATTTATCTACTTGCACTTTTTGGCATGCTTTCAAATTGCTAGGTTGGCAGGAGCTGGGACAGAGCAATGGGAGCTCACCCTGTCGCGGGGGAAACCCAACATGGTCACATTTGACTTCAGAAGAGGACATTTCCCCAAAATGAGGGAATTGGTGGTGAGAAAAAAGCAAGTTAAAAGGCAAAGTCAAGAGGGAGGTGTTTAAAAACACAATATTAGAAGCTCATCTGGAATGTGTACCATAGAGTGAAACTTTGCCTACTTTCAAAGCAAAGAACTTAACAGGTCACTTGAGGTCATATCAATATTTTACCAGCCTCAAATACCTGAGAGTATGAAACAGTCTTTCCTGCTGCTGCATCACCACCCATCTCTCACCTGGATTCATTGAACAAGTGAAGCCCTCACTGCACTGCTGTCAGAACATCTTTCTTATGTTTAATCTAAATTTCATGCAATTTGAACTTTTTGGTTCTGGTCCTGCCCTCTAGAGCTGTAGAAGACAAATTTGCCCCATCACCTCTATTCAACCTGCACTTTGAACCTTGGAAGATGGCTATGTGATCTCTCAAACATTATAATAGTTCACATGACATTTCCTTATACCACATGGGTAGTTACTCCCAGTTGTATAACTATGGTGCAGGGGTCAGCAAACTATGGCCCGGGGGCTGGATGCAGCCCCCTAGGCTCATAAATCCGGCCCGTGGTCCCTGCCACCCTCTTTGTCAGTCCCTGCGCTCTGCGGATGCCTCACCGCACAGGGACTGACTTCCGCTATGCTGGCATGGCTTCTGGGCGGGTGGCGATGCTGGTACAGCTTTGGATTGGCTGCAGTAAGCTCCTGCAGCCAATTCAAAGCCTCAGCATTTGGATTTGCGTGCAGGGGAGGCGACAGCATGGAGCAGAGCGGAGGTGGCACTGCCGCCCCCAGGACCTGAGCAGGGCTTTCCCCATGGCAACGGTGCATGCTTGGCAAGGGCCTCTGGCTTTCCTTCGGCCTCCTCCTTCTCCTCCTCTGCCTCTGCCATTGCTGCTCCTGCTGCTGCTTCTCCTACTCCCCGACGCTGCTGCACTGGCCACGGCCCCTTTCCGGGAGGGTGGGATATGAGGAAGAAAGAGGCACCGCAGTTACAGGTAACTGGGCTTGGGCTTCAGGCGAGGGGCTGCTCTCTGGCTCCCCACAGTGAAGAGGAGCATGCAAAACGGAGGGGATGATTGCTGCAAGAAGATTTGTGTGGCGCTTGCACAGGACCAGCGATTACGCACACACAGAGAGACCTTGCCACCGTATTGTTGTGACCATTGCATGGTGCATACTTACCCAGGAGTTGTTGTGCTCTGGTGGGGGGTGATGTCAACTTCACTTTTACTCAGAAGGCAGGCCCACTGGAATGAATGGACCCGAGTTAGGCATGGCCACTCATGTCAACGGGTTTACTCTTGAGTAAAAAATAGGGGAGTGACTTCCTCATAAATACACATTTTTAAAAAAAAACTGTAGTCCGGCCCCTGACAGTGTTTGAGGGACAGTGAACCGGCCCCCTGTTTAAAAAGTTTGAGGACTCGTGCTATGGTGGATCCACAATCTCTCCTCATAAATTACTATAAACCCTAACCAATATCTTCAGTCCTGGCCTGCCGGTCTAATCTGGGTAGCAAATCAACTGGAAAAGTAACAGCTCCTTTCTGTGTTCTGCACTATGCATGTTGCCATTGCAATTGTGACAAGACCTAGAACGATGGGCTCCTCGGGACCCCCAGGCCATGGTGGGACTTCAGAGCAAAGGGCTGCTGGCTACATCTCCCTCGCCTTCCACCATGATAGAAAGAAATGCAGAACTGATTGCTGGAACATTTCCCCGAGAGCAAACTTCAGGTCCTTGCACACGACCTTAGAGGTCCCCCTAGCAACTGCTGCTGGGATTGCAGAGATCTCCTCCTTGTGGTATTCAGCAGACTTCTGGCAGTTTGAAACAGTCTCCCTCTGCCTCTCGCTGTGTGTTTAAGGATCTCATGGCTTATTTCCACCTCTGGAATGGATCGCCTGGAAGCTGCAAAGGAGGGATTCTCACATTTAGGGTTCTGGATATGTTCTGCATACTCCCATGATCTTTCTTCAAGAACATACCCCTTCCATGCAATTAGGTATTGCAACTTCTTTCTTCACATCCCGGTGTTTAGATTTTGTTCTACTTCATACTCTTCATACTTCATACTCTTTCTCTCCTTCTACCATGAAGGGAGGCAGAGGTGCTTGTGTAGGTGCCTGGTAAGGGTGTGCCGGCACGACAGGCAACAAAACTGATCTGTGGGAGACAGGGTAAATCTTCATAGATACAGGTAGTTGGAGCCTGAAATTCACAGGGTTGGTCTGTCCACAACTTCAAATGGGACTACCTTCTGTGGGTTCAGTTTCCTGCATCTGCCCTTCTGTGGCAAATCACTGGTTGGCAGCTACACCTTATCTCCCACCTTAATCTCAGTGTCAGGTTGTCGGTGCGTATCAGCCGATCTCTTATAGGCCTCTTTGGCAAAATCCAAATGATCTTTCAGCAAACTCTGTATTGCTGACAGTTCTTCCACAAAGTCTTCTGCTGCAGACACTGACAGGGTGTCAGTCAGGGTTGGGAAGGTGTAAGGATGGTATCCATAGCTGGCAAAGAAGGGGGTCTTCTGTGCTGAAGCATGAGGAGCATTGTTGTATGTGAATTCCACCAAGGGAAGCTTGGATACCCAATCATCTTTTTGGTGGTTCAAATAGCACATAGGCACTGCAGTGTGGCATTGATCCTTTCGAACTCTCCATTAGTTTCTGGATGCCGGGCCAAGGCAAGACACAACTCCACTTTGAGAAGCTGCACGAGCTTCTTCCAGAACTGAGGGTGAACTGGGTTCCCCTATCAGACACAATCTGTAGTGGGAGACCGTGCAACTTGAATACATGATCTACAAAGAGCTATGATGTTTCTTGGGCTGTCTGAAGTCCCCTACAAGGCACGAAGTGTGCCATGTTGGTGAACAGGCAAACAGATACAGAAATGACACAGGCTGGATGGGTTCTCCATAAGGAGAAATAATAACACTTTATCTTCCTCTTATGGCAGAATTCTCCTTTGGGAGAAATATCTACTTCTTTTGAACTGCAATATGTTGCACATCCTTTGCGAAATCTGCTGGGTCTTCACCCTGTACACAACAAGATTAAGATGCAGAGGGAATGCAAGAAAGATGTTGACCGTCAGTATGTGAACAACGGGGAACAGATGTCTCCCAAATTGATGTACCAATGGGACACCAAGCATTGGGATGTAGAAAATCAAGATGGCAGGAATGTGGGTGACACAGGTGTTCAGAGCCTTGAAACATTCTTCATGGGATGCAATGCTCAAAACTGCTTTGTAAGTTAAAGTGAACACCTTGAATTGGGTTTGATAGCAAATAGGCAAACACACAGTTCTGCGTCAGTTACTTTGCTATTAATGTGCTATACAAATGTTCCTACACGGGGCTAGTCATCTTTTTCTTTTTTGTCTATTTACCTAGGAAGGAAAATCAAGAAATACCTTCACTTCCTGGGACCAGATTAGAAGGCTTTCTACCCACCTAACCATCCAGTTACTGGCTGCTCTACATAATGTTAAAAGGGTGAGTTGGGTGATTAAAGACAGAAAGCATCCCTCAGACTGCCTCATAAGTAGAAATTGTTGCATATATTAATATTGTGCAGTCTGAAGCAACTGGAAGCAGAAGAACTGACTCCTTTGGAAATGAAACCTTGTCCAGGCCCATTAAAATATTATTCAAACTTTTACTGGAAGAACTCTTCAAATCAAAACACAAGCATCAAATGATACATCACAAAACTATCCATACAATGTATTCTGCTGTCCAGCACAGGCTCAGCATCATAGAAAGTATGATATAACCCAAACAGAGCTATAAGTAACAGAATCCATTTCCCTGGTGCAGTTTTCCTGGAGAGTTCCATTTACATTCTTCGGTTCTCTGCCCCATTCAAAGAAGGGGGCACCACCCTTTCAAGAAGATGAATTTGCAACTCAATACAGATATAGATATAAATATTATGGAGAAAGCCCTTTGTTTCATGGGAAAAAAACTTATCAGAATGAAAATTGACAAGATAATGCAATCCCAAATCTTTGTATGGAAATTTTTGTGTGTCTGTCTCTGTGTGTGCTTGTGTATACTGCACAGAATTGTTTAGGACATTAAACAAAAATACACATGGAAAAAAGGATGAAGATCAGTTATTAATTGGATACAAAAGCAGCATGCAATGAATCCATCTATTACTAAGAACAAAACAATTTTCTCTTCCCTTTGTCACAGAATTCTTCTTCGAAAGATATACAGTGGTACCTTGGGTTACATACACTTCAGGTTACATACACTTCAGGTTACAGACTCCGCTAACCCAGAAATAGTACCTCAGGTTAAGAACTTTGCTTCAGGATGAGAACAGAAATCGGGCTCCAGTGGTGCAGTGGCAGCAGGAGACCCCATTAGCTAAAATGGTGCTTCAGGTTGAGAACAGTTTCAGGTTAAGAACGGACCTCCGGAACGAATTAAGTACTTAACCCGAGGTACCACTGTATCTTTTTTTTAATTGCAAAATGTTGCATATCCTTTGCCGAATCTGCTGGGTCTTCACACTGTACACAATGGGATTGAGAAGTGGTGGGACCGCAACAAATATGTTGGCCATCAGCATGTGGACAATGGGGGAAAGATGCTTCCCGTATCGATGTGCCACACTGATGCCAATCATTGGGATGTAGAAAATCAAGATGGCAGAAATGTGGGCCACACAGGTGTTGAGAGCCTTCAGACACTCTTTTCGAGAAGCAATGCTCAAAACTGTCTTCAGGATCAGGATGTACGATACAAGAATGATCAGAACATCTAGCATTACAGTGCACATGACTATAATCAAGCCATATATGATGTTGACTCTTGTGTCTGCGCAGGCTAACTTCATGGCATCTTGGTGGAGACAGTAGGAGTGAGAAAGGACATTGGATCTGCAGAAAGGGAGCCGTTTAATGAGAAATGGGAAAGGGAAGCAGACACAGGAACCTCTGGACAAGATAGCTATACCTATTTTTGCAATGACTGAATTCGGTAGAAGTGATTTGTATCTCAGTGGATCACGGATGGCAATCAAGCGGTCAAAAGCCATTGCCACAAGAATGCCAGACTCTATTGCTTGTAATGCATGGATGAAGAACATCTGGCTGATGCAGGCATTGAATGGGATTTCTCTGGAGTCAAACCAATAGACTCCCAGCATTGTTGGCAAGGTGGAGATGCACAGGGCTAGATCCGAGCAGGCAAGCATGCAAAGGAAGAAGTACATAGGCTCATGAAGGCTTTGGTCAGTCTTAATGACATAGAGGATCGTGAAATTCCCAAGCAGAGTCAGGGTGTAGAGCACAAACAGTGGGAAGGCCACCCAAGAGTTCTTCTCCTGCAACCCAGGGATGCCAATCAGGACAAAGGTTTGGTGGCTCACAAGGCTTTCATTGAATCTGGTGATGGAGGACATCATTCCACAAGAGCGTTTGGTGAAAGGACTTGGAGAAGTCCCAAAATTGATCTGTATATTAGAGATTCTGGCATTATTTCACAGATTTTGTAAAGGTTCTTTTGTTATTCTAAGCAGGCACAAATTTCTTAGTTTTCTCCAACACAAAATGTTGTGTTAGACCCTCCAAAGAAGGAAGAACAGTCCCGAATGCTCCTTCTTCCCTGGCTAAGCAACACCCAGACTCTATACTGAAACCCATTCCCCCAAATCTTCCAACTCCCACCAGTGTGAATTTCATTATTTAACTCATTGCCTAAATCACTTATACCTTTTTATGTAAAAAAGATCCCCAAATTATTATCATTCCCGAGTACTAGACATTGCAATGTGTGGCCTGGGCAGCTATACTGTTTTTGAGTCCAAGAGACTCCCAAAGAGTTATTGCTGAATATTGGCTGTGGAGGTCAAAGAGTGTGGCTTTTGCAAATTCATCATCTCTCAGTTTCTCATCTGCAAAGTAGACATAAGAATCACAGTTCAGTTGTTGAGTTAGATAGGATATACCTTAATGACTGAGTGCATAACAGTAAAAGGAAAGGAGAGGCCACATGTCTCACCTCACCTCCTTCTCTTCTGAGAAGACACCTTGAAACGGAGCTCCTTCATTTTGCAGCCCTACCCAGTGGGCAAGAGGGATGTGACCGGATATGACCAGAGACTGAAATCAGTGGGTAGAATATTGATTGATTTATCATTTCTATAGAAAAACATCACTGAATGAGAAAAGAGATTTTCTTGCAGAGGATATAACAAACTGAGCTCTTTACAAAAGAAAATAATTCATATTAAGAGTTAGGGTCAAGGAAACCTTCATGTTTAAGAGGCATCTAAGGCTTATTATTGCCCCTGCTTCAAGAATTATCTGAGGAAGAGCAACCCAGGGGTTGGGGGCTCTAAGACGGCCAACTTTCTCCTTTTCCACCAAATGGCTCTCAGCTGGTTGTGGAATTAAAAATGTGAAATTTCATCAGCTGGAAACCAGGGAGTGCACTTGTTCTTGTGAGAGGCATCATACTTTAGCAAAGCCTTTTTTCCCAGGGGGAAGTCACAGCAACTCAGTTCCAGCACCTCCCAGGTGGGCAAGGAAACTGCAAGGGAAAGGGGATTTAATCCACTTTAAATGTGCAAACCTAAATCTTTGGTGTGTGGTTGACTCACTCGCGAGAAATACTGACCATCTGCAGATATCCAAATAAAAATAAGAGCGGCATAAAATCGTCTGTGGAAAAGATGGAGCAGAAGGATCTAACCCAGTGTAAAAAGATTGTGAAAGGCTGGAAGAATTGGCTTCTGGACCCAGTTGACAGGGCACTGACTGATATATGCAGGCACCTGACCTTTGGTGTTGTTACGGCTAAAATCTGGGTGCGGGGCTACTCTGCCACCCAGCTCATCGGACTAAGTCCGTGGGTCCCTGCGGAAGAAAATGAGCTCAGCCGGACAGGAGCAAATTGCAGAAGATCCAAGTTTATTGCGCAACAGGTTCAAGGCAAGATTGAACAGCGAGAAAGGGGTGACATGAACTTTTGAAACTCCCCCCATGTCCCAGAATACAGTGCAAAATACATCCCAGTTACATCATGAATACATTAAGGAGAGGTTGGGTTACACCGGATTAACATATGGAGGAGGGAGGGGGGAATATGCAGAGCTGGAGATATGCGCAGATAAGCACATCCTGAGTGCCGGTGATGGGAAGACAATGGTCCATGTATGCATAGTCTGCCACCTGGCATTGCCCGGAGGAAAGGCTTGGCAGAGCACCTTACTTGAGGGATTATGGAGGACAGGGGAGGTGTCATAGAGTCCTAGAGAAATTGAGCAAATTGGCACATTGATTTTCTATGGATTTTATAGATTTTAGTCCCTTTTGACATTGACAATTGGGAATAAATGGATATATTGTAGCGAAGAAGAAGGTGAAGAAGACATGCCCCCCCCTTTCCGTAACAGTGTGATGGTGTCTCTGTTGTCTTTCCTGCACCTGCTGAAAACCCTCCTCTTCCAACAAGCCTTTCAACTGGACGTCTCAATCCCTTTCTGCAACTGCATTAGAACTGCTTTTACCAGTTTTATAAACGGAATAGTTCTTAAATGCTTGTATGGTATTTATATTGGGATTTTTAAAAATCTTTTACATATGGAACTGTTTGCAACTGTTTCCACAGTTTTCTTGTGTTATGGCTGGAATTGTTCTATCCGCTTGATAATTGTATATTTTATTGTTGTAGCCCACCCCAGCACCAGAAATCACAGAGACAAATGAATAAATAAAATGTGGAAGATTGTTTTACCATTGTTTATGGCTGTCGTTGTCCTCAGAACCCCAGGACAGTGGACCTCACCCCCCCCAACAAAAACCCAAGAGCAGAGCAATACAACTCCAACGTATGGGCTCCTGTTTCAGGAAGCAAGTTGTTTTCCTGAATGGTGCAAAACCTCCTTCCAATATGAAATCAAATTAAATGCCAGCCTCTCTCTGGCCTGCCCAGGATGAATTGCAGCATTTTCAGTGTGGTTCCACCTAAAGAATCCCTGACAGGTGGCCACCTAACCTCTGCTGGAGAACCTTCAAGAAAGGAGAGCCCACCATCTTCTGAGGGAGACTGTTCCACTGCTGAACAGCTCTTACCCTAAGAAAGTTCTTTGAAATGTTGAACCAGAATCTTCTTTCTTGTTGTTTGAATCCATCCACCCGGGTCTCACACTCTGAAGCAGCAGAAAACAAGCTTGCTCCATCTTCCATGTGGCAACCCTTCAGATATCTGAAGATGGCCATCATATCGCCTCTCAGTCTCCTCTTATGATCTTAATGCTCATATTGAAATACCAATAAGCAAAAAGGCCTCTGATTGAGATATGCTCCCCAACCTTAAAACACTATAAAATAAAACCTGGTAAAAGAATCAGAACCAAATAGAAACCATCTCCATCATCTCATGGCTTCATGATTGGGGAAGACCTTTGCACTTACCTGACTCTATAGGACAACCCATAAACCTGAAAAGAGTTCTCCCATGGTGGACACTGAGCGTGCCTTTGCTGTTCCTATGTGGACTCTGCCTCTGCTTTTTATGGCATTAAGCGTGATAGAAAAACTGCTTTCCTGCAGGGAACCAACCTGCCTCTGAACTGCCAGAAAATGGCTGAACCCCAGTGGGAAGACATCTCTGAAATCCCAACAGCAATTACTAGAAAATCTTCACAGATTCTGCATAAGAAGCTGCAGTTCTGCTCTCAGAGGCATTCAAGAGATCACTCTCTGCTCCCATCTTCCATCAAACCAGAGAGATGGGATGCAGACACATAATATATTAAGAAGGAGAGAGTTGGAAGGGATACTGAGGGTCATCTGGCCCCAACCTCTGCAATGCAGCAATCTCAGCTGGAGCATCCACAACAGGTGGCCATCCAAACTCTGCTTAAAAACCTTCAAAGAAGGAGAGTCCATAATTTCCCCAGGGAGACCATTCCACAGTTGAACAGCTCTTACCCTCAGAAGTTCTTCCTGATGTTCAGTTGGAACCTCCTGTCTTGTAACTTGAAAAGGTTGTCTAGGCAGTAAAACCTGGCTTAGTTACAAAGTTGTGAAACTTCCTAAATGATTGGAACTCAAGAGAGGCTGGTGAGAGCCATGCTGTTTGAGGCTTGATTACCTAGTTACTCCCAAGGTGAGGGGAAGTGGGCATAGCAGGATAGTTTACTCTATGGTATTAACCCCTTCGTGCAGTAATTAGACTTAAGCATGTTGGCTTTATTTTATTTTATTTTATTTATTAAATTTGTATAGCACATCTCATCCGTAGATCCTAGGGTGGTTCACAAAAAAAGATAAAGTACAAAAAATACATAATAAAAACAGAAACAAACCAATAACACACACACACCCAACCACACACACACTTAAAAGGGTATAGGATGATAATCAGCCAAATACCTGGTGGAAGAGATATGTTTTGGCCACCCACCCCTCACTCAGACAGATGCTCAAGGAGGATACCACTGTGCCTGCATACCCCACAGTTGGGACCCAAGCTGTTTAGCGCTTTGTACATTAAAGTTAACACATTGAATTGGGCCCGTCAGCAATCAGGCAAACAAGCAGTCCCCATAGGATTGGTGTTCCATGTTCCCTTCCTGCAGCACCACTTACAATGCATGCAGCTGAATTTGGAATCAGCTGCAACTTCTGGACTGTGCTGAAGGTTAGCCCCTCATAGAACACATTGCAAGAAGCCAGTTGAGAGGCGGCTGGAGTGCTGTGACCGGACTCCTTTTGTGGCTGAACCCTGCATCTGGGAGTGGAGCCACTTGAACCCCCTTGGGCATTGAAAACAGGACCCCCCCTCACTTTCTTCTCTGCCCTAAAATCAAGGTCTGAAGTGTGCAGAGTTGTTTAGGAAGTTTCATTTTTAAAAAAGGACAAAGGCCAGCTATTAAAAAGATATGAAAGCAGCATGGGATGGATGCATTGGTTGATAAAAATAAAATACCTTTCGCTTCACTATATCACAGAATCCTTCTTTGAAAGAAACATCTTTTCTTTAATTGCAAAACACTGCATATTCTTTCCCGGATCTGCTGGGTCTTCACGCTGTACACAACAGGATTGAGAAGTGGGGGAACCGCAACAAAAATGTTGGCCATCAGCATGTGGACAATGGGGGAAAGGTGTCTCCCAAATCGATGCGCCATACTGGTGCCGATCATTGGCACATAGAAAATCAAGATGGCAGAAATGTGGGCCACACAGGTGTTCAGGGCCTTCAGGCACTCTTGATGGGAGGCAATGCTCAAAACAGTCATCAGAATCAGGGCGTATGACACAAGAATGCTCACAACATCCAGCCCTAAAGAGGAAATAACTACTGTCAAACCATACAAGAGGTTGACTCTTGTGTCTGCACAGGCTAACTTCATGGCATCTTGGTGGAGACAGTAGGAGTGAGAAAGGACATTGGATCGGCAGAAAGGGAGCCGTTTAATGAGAAATGGGATTGGGAAAATAACACAAAGGCCTCTGGACAAGACGACAATGCCTATTTTCACAATTACTGAATTTGGCAGAAGTGATCTATATCTCAGTGGATGACGAATGGCAATCAAGCGATCAAATGCCATTGCCACAAGAATGCCCGACTCTATCCACTGAAAGGTGTGGATGAAGAACATCTGGCTGATGCAGGCATTGAATGGGATTTCTCTGAAGTCAAACCAATACACGCTCAGCATAGTTGGCATGGTGGACATGCAGAGTCCCAGATCCGAGCAGGCAAGCATGGAAAGGAAGAAGTACATGGGCTCATGGAGGCTTGGGTCAATCTTGATGACATAGAGGATCATGAAATTCCCAAGCAGAGTCAGGGTGTAGAGCACAAACAGTGGGAAGGCCACCCAAGAGTTCTTCTCCTGCATCCCAGGGATGCCAATCAGGACAAAGGTTTGGTGACTCACAAGACTCTCGTTGAATCTGGTGATGGAGGACATCATTCCCCGATGTTTTTCTTCTTAGAAAGATTCTAAGGAGCCAGAAAATTGATATGAATATTAGAGGTTATGAAATGATTTTACAGATTCTGTAAAGCTTATATTGACATTCTGAACAGGCAATCAAAGTTTCTAAGGTAGATTTGTTCTGTACCGTCACGTGTCCCAAACGCATTGTTGAGACTGGAGGCAAGTCTCCCTTAAGTACGGACTTGGCAAAGAACTTTTAATTTCTGGCTCCACCTAAACTCAAATCCCCCCAGTTTACTATCCCTAGTACTTCAAGACTCCCATAAAAGGGCCTGGCTTAAAACCGTCTATCAAAAACTTCACTCTTGTGGCCTATTCTCACAACACCTACCCACTATGGGCCTCACTAAAGCAAACAGTCTAATTGGTCAACGTCTAAAAGATATCGAGCATCAAAACAACCTGGCCACGATAAGGAAATTCTGCCCTTGGTATGTTCAGTTTCCACCTCTCCATTTTGAATCTCTGGCCCCATATCTGCACAAACTTATTCTCCTAAAATACAGACGTGCTTTTACACTTGCAAGACTGGAGGTTTTGCCATCTGTGGTACTCGAGGGTTGATTCCAAAAGATCCTGCCTGATAAAAGTCTTTACCCCTGTGGAGATGGTACCACCAAAACAGCAGCACACGTCCTCCTGTCCTATACTCTCTACAAAGACCTGAGGAACGAGATCATCACCCCACTTGTATTAACCATCCCAGGGCGCTCAGCCACTGCCACAATGTCCTTTCTTCTATCAGATCAAAATGAGCAGATAACAGCAAAGATTGCTAGGTTCATAGCAGGGGCAATCAGATTAAGGGCCACTAACAGACTGCTGATTCAGGACTTTAAATTGTGCTTCTATATCAAATTTCCTTTTCTGCATATTCTGTAATGTTTTGCTGTTGCTATGGCCATTGGCTAATGCGAATAAAGTTTTATCTCTCTCTCTCATTCTGAACAGGACTAAATTGTTTAGTTTAGTCTAAAGGGGAAATTTTTCACAGAAAGTCTGGAATGATCCTTCTACCTTGGCCAAATACAACCCTAACCCTCTCATGAATTTCAGTTCCCAACAGTCTCCCCTTTCCAACCAGTGTGAATATCATTTTTAAATGTATTAGTTATTAGCATTATTTGTTGAGGGGTGTCAAAGAGACTCCCAGATGTTGTTCTTGTTGAGGATTGGAGCATGTCGTTTGGCACATTCATATTCTTTCAATTTCTCACCTGAAAATCAGAAATAACAATCACAGTTTCATTGCTGGATTGGAAATGAGATATCTAAATGACTAAATGTATTGCAGTGGCAGACCTTCGGGTCTCAAATTTCGGTGGCAGACTGTGCAATGCCAAAATCTGGCACCTCTCTGCCTTTCACACTCCATTCTAAATAATAGTTGTGGTGCCTCCTGCAGAACCCCTGAGGCGACTGCACTGCCTGTGCTCCCCTAAATCCGCCTCTAAGTATTGGGTTAGCAGCATGGAGGTCTCACTCCATCTCCTCCTCTTGTGAAAAGACGTCTTGAAGCTGAGGTGCTTCGTTTTGCAGCCCGTAGGCTCCTATAGACAAGGCTTATAACCATCTCCATCTTTTCATGGCCTCATGACTGTGAAAGACATCTCTGAAGTCAGTCAAGGGAAAACCCATCTGCTTTGTATCTCATGCAATCATTTGCACTTACCTGAGTTTACGGTGCAGCTCATGAACCTGACATGACTTCTTCCAAGCTGCCTCTGCTGCTCCAAGAGGGAATCTGCCTGTGCCTTTTATGGCATGGAAGGTTGCAGTAAATCTGTTTTCCCTCAGAGAGGCCAGCTGCCCCAAGACGCCAGAAAACTGGGAAGAGACACTTGAAACTTGAAATCCCAACAGCAATTACAAGGGAATCCCCATGGACCTGCAGTTGTCTTCTCAGAGACTCGGTGCCCCCAATTTCTTTCTGTGCCAGAAAAATTACATGTTCTGCCCTTATCGCCATGCTATCCACACTTGCAACAACATCTTTGTATCGCTTTTTAGGTCCCATCGGGTTCTTGGTGTGTGCAGTGAGTGCAGTGTCAGATCATGTCCCAGCTTATGTAACTTTTCAACTTTTAGACGTAATTAATCCCTCTCCTTGTTGCCTCTTTCCTCCTTCACTCTTGTGAAGGCATTCCATGCGTCAAATGTGTTTCAGCAGAACGGAAAACTAATTTTGAACTAAACACCGAGATCGAACCTGTAACATGGTGTTATCAGCACCACATTCTAACCAACGGAGCTCTGCATAGGCTATCCATGATGCTGTGTTCCAAGTCCCCATATGATGACTTCCCATAGCATTATATAGATAGGTAAAGGTAAAGGTACCCCTGCCTGTACAGGCCAGTCGTGTCGTGTCCGACTCTAGGGTTGTGCGCTCCTCTCACTCCAGAGGCCGGGAGCCAGCGCTGTCTGCAGACACTTCCGGGTCACGTGGCCAGCATGACGAAGCTGCTCTGGCAAACCAGAGCAGCACACGGAAACGCCGTTTACCTTCCCGCTGGTAAGCGGTCCCTATTTATCTACTTGCACCCGGAGGTGCTTTCGAACTGCTAGGTGGGCAGGCGCTGGGACCGAGCAGCGGGAGCGCACCCCGCTGCGGGGATTCGAACCACCGACCATGCGATCGGCAAGTCCTAGGCACTGAGGTTTTACCCACAGCGCCACCCGTGTCCCCTGAGATACGCTGTGTTAAATTGTTCTGATAGATACGCTGATATAGATTGTTCTGATATAGATACGCTGTGTTAAATTGTTCTGATTCATATGGGTGGTACCACCATGCTCTCACCGTATGTTTTTTTAATTCCCAAAGTCAATGAAAATAGGAAGTCATATCAGGCAAATCGTTTGGCTACAATCTACTCCCTGTCGTGCTTACCTTCTATTAGTAGGGAGTGTTTAACAGAAGGGAACATTCAGAATGTGATTGATCTACAAACTGGAATCAGTACAGTTCACTCTACCAAAACATTCTGCTGTATGTGTAAGATACAGCCTTTGTTCCTGTGGTCTCTTAGCATTTGCAAAGTGGATGATTATCACGTCATTCTCTGGATTGTGGCCAATGGGTATTAGAAAGCAGTCTAGTAATACACAATGGAAATTGAGAGAGAGAGAGAGAGAGAGAGAGAGAGAGAGAGAGAGAGAGAGAGAGAGAGAATCTGTCCCCAGGAAACGTGGCAGCGGCAGCCTCACCTCTGGCTGGCTTCAGGAGTTGCTCAATGCCCGCTGCCGTGGCGCCCGCCATTTTTCCTTGCCAGCCGGAACTTCCAGTGAGGAAAAATGGCAGGCGCCACAGCAGCGGGCAGCGAGCAGCTCCTGAAGCCAGCCAGAGGCAACTACCAGGCTGGCTCCAGGCTGCTGACTGCCGCTGCTGCCACCACTGTCGAAGGGGAACAGGGGACGTCTGGTGGTACAGATCTCCTGCCCCCTTCCCCTTTTGTTTTGACTGATCAGGGGAGGCTTGGGAGTTGCGGGTGGGGGGCCGTTGCCCAGTTTTTTTAAAACTCTGCACATTTATGTTTCACAGGGTGCAAAAGAAGGGCTTTGCACCTTTATACAATATGCAGGTGTGCTTGGGCCCAGGGTCTTTTGCCTCACCATCCCCATGTCAGCATCGCCCTTGAGCCAGTACCACCAACTGGACTCATGCACTTCAGCCCCGACTGGGCCAGGCGAGCTGGGTAGCACTTCCAGAGACCACCTTCTGCACAGGAACAGGTCAAAGTGCTGTGGACTCACAGCTTAGAGTTGTGAGCACCGGATTCACTTCCACAAGAAGACAGTCGTCGCACAGCAGAGTATAGCCAAGTATAGCAGAGTATATAAACGACTCGGAGAGCAGCTCTGTAGAATATCTTCTTTATTCTATCTACAACTATAATACACAACTATATACAGAGCTAAATGAGGTCTAAGCATAAATGAATGCTGAACTGCACTGAGTGTCTGCAGCTGCTCTTAGCAGCAACCTTATCTCTACACACGATCTCTAACACTCAGTCTCTCTCTCTCCCACACACTGACTGACTGACTGACTCTTTGATGTGGTGCTGGAGCAGAATAAGTAGAGAGCAGAACACTGCCCCTCCTCTCTGGAGAATCAGCAGACTCCTCAGGAGATTCTTGGATATGGGAGGGGTGAAATCTCCTCACCCCACTACTGACTCTTTGTTGCTACTCAGCTTTTTTTAAAAAAAAGATTCATTAAAAAAATCTGATAACCATATCCTACATCCACAGAATGCACAGAACCACACCTGGAGAGAGCAAGGAGAATATAGTGTCACACCCCACTATCTTACTTGATCAGAATCATCAGCCAAGATGATCAAGGACATTCAAGTGTCAAAATCAGGCCTGAAGCCAGATTAGAAGGGATGAAGTAGATCAGGGGTAGGGAACCTAAGGTCCGTGGGCCAGATGCGGCCCAATCGCCTTCTCAATCTGGCCCACGGACAGTCCGGGAGTCAGCATGTTTTTACATGAGTAGAATGTGTCCTTTTATTTAAAATGCATCTCTGGGTTACTTCTGGGGCATAGGAATTCATTCATTTTCTTTCCAAAACAGAGTCTGGCCCACCACATGGTCTGAGGGACGGTGGACCAGCCAAAGGCTGAAGAAGGTTGGTGACCCCTGAAGGAGATCATGGGGAAACTCATCAGCTTTGTATCTCAAGGAATCCTTTGCACTTACACTAACAGCTATGAACCTGAAACAGGTCTCCTGTGTGATTCTCTCTTTGATACAGGAAGCATAATTGATACAAAGTAAAATCTCTTTACCGAAAGGTCCCATCCCCATCTCGGAGGATTGGGGTAAACAACAAAAAATATGGGCATGAGTAAAAGAATGAAGTTATTATTGCCAAGGTCCAAAAGATGTTCAAGGATTAAATGTGGCATTTGTTCAGGGAATCAGAATTGGCAACAGTGGTTATTTATTTATTTATTTATTTATTTATTTATTTATTTGCATTTATAAACCATCTGTCATCCTGAAGGATCTGAGACTGGCATACACAAATAATCGAACCATGAAGCAATTGATTTACAATAATTTAATAAAGCGCATTGAATACACATCAGTCAAAGCAGTGCTGTAGTAGCTTCAGAAATAATCATGTTCAAGGCACGTGACAATCCTTCTTTGCAATGATGATGATGATGATGATGATGATGATAAATTTATTTATACCCTGCCCATCTGGCTGGGTAGCCAGCCAACCAACCTCCTTTGGTTAGATCTTATTATCCCTGATTGGGAAGGATCAGGAGCTGATGTGATTGGCCGAACCCCTTGACGTGTCTTGTCCTCTGGCAGCGACAGCTGATTCTGATCACTCACTGTTTGACCAAGTGGTGTCCTAAAAGCCTCCCGGGATCTTACTTCAAGCATGGCAGCAAAATCCAAGTGCAGCTGAGTGACTTGGCCTGTAACTTGCTCTGCAACGTTCCCCACATGGTGCCAGCTTGTGTGTGTGTACGTGTGTGATTTTGTGTGCGCGTGATTTTGTGTGTTCATTTCCCGGAAAGGCACATTAAAAAATATGGCCCCTTCTTTTGAACATATTAAAAGGCTTTGTACTTGCATAACAGTGATATTACTGGCTGTACTGAGTCTCTTTAAATTTATTTGTTTCTTTCGAAAAGGCAGAAGTCAGCTCTCAGACTAACTTCATCATCAAGTGATGATGTAGAAATAAATAACATTGTTCAGAAAGGCTATCAATGGTCACTAACCACAATGGTGATATTCTACCACTATCAGAGGCTGAATGACACTATCCCTCTGGAAGCTGCAGAAAGTGAGAAAGCTGGACTCAGGTCCTGCTTGCAGATTTCCCATAATGTGCATCTGGAGAGCCACTGTGAGAAGAGAATGCTGGACTGCGTAGGCCATTGGCCTCATCTAGGAGCCTCTTTTTGTTATTATGACAAGTCAGACCAGTTATTGAATATATATGGTACCAATATGGGGTTTATCTGTGTATTCCTAATTACAATACACTTTCACACCACTTTATTACAGAATTCTTCTTTGGTAGAAAGATCAAGCCCTACTTTTCCTTAACTTCAAAATGTTGCCTATCCTTTGCCGAATCTGCTGGGTCTTCACACTGTACACAACGGGATTGAGAAGTGGTGGGACCGCAACATAGATGTTGGCCATAAGCATGTGAACGATGGGGGAAAGGTGCTTCCCGTATCGATGAACCACACTGACACCAATCATTGGGACGTAGAAGATCAAGATGGCACAAATGTGGGAGACGCAGGTATTGAGAGCCTTCAGACACTCTTCCCGGGAGGCAATGCTCAAAACAGTCTTCAGAATCAGGACATACGATACAAGAATGATGACCACGTCCAACCCCAAAGTGCACATGACAAGAATCAAACCATATAAGACGTTGACTCTTGTGTCTGCACAAGCTAATTTCATAGCATCTGGGTGCAGACAGTAGGAGTGGGAAAGGACATTAGATCTACAGAAAGGGAGCCGTTTAATAATAAAAGGGATTGGGAAGATGACACAGAAAGCTCGGGAAAACACAGCTATGCCTATTTTTGCAATTACTGTGTTTGGGAGAAGTAATCTATATCTCAATGGCTCAGAGATGGCAATCAAACGGTCAAAAGCCATTGCCACAAGAATGCCAGATTCTGCCCATTGGAACGAATGGAGAAAAAACATCTGAGTGATGCAGGCGTTGAATGGGATTTCTCCTGAGTCAAACCAATAGACTTGCAGCATTGTTGGCATGGTGGAAATGGAGAGGCCCAGATCCGAGCAGGCGAGCATGGAAAGGAAGAAGTACATGGGCTCATGGAGGCTTTGGTCAATCTTGATGACATAGAGGATCGTGATGTTCCCAGACAGAGTCAGGGCGTAGAGCACAAACAGTGGGAAGGCCACCCAAGAGTTCTTCTCCTGCATCCCAGGGATGCCAATCAGGACAAAGGTTTGGTGGCTCACCAGGGTCTCATTGGAACTGGTGATGGAGGACATCATTTCCCATGTGCATTTGGTGGGAAGATATTAAGGAAGTGCTTATATTTTCATTCTGAAGAGAGATAAATGTCTGAGTTTAAGTTCAGCGGAAAAAGTTGCATTAGTACCCCAAAACGCATTCCCTCAATGTTCTGTCTACCTGAGGCAAATAACACTCCAACCTTTGCATGAATATTAATCCTCAGCTCTCTTTTTAAGTCTAACCAATGTCAGTTTAAGCATCACTTGTGTAAGTTATGAGTCCCAGAAGCAAAATCTTGCAGTTGAAAGGGGATCTGATGAACTTCTTCCTTCCACCAGTTGGTTTGACAACAGAGCATTGGCATCATTTGTAGCGACTACAATTCTGAACAGGGACCTCATAAGTCCTTTGCTGGAAAGCTTTCTTCAGCCACAAAGGCTTTGTCCTTCTCCTGCAGTTGAAGCATGATACCAGTCTACATGGCAGGTCTTTCGTAAAGGTCACTTGGAGCAATGTCTGTTCATGGCATTGTCCTGCATTTTGTCAGAAGCATTCCAGCATACCGTTTTCCATCAGGATCTAGTGTTGTGACACAGGAAAACTTTCCTTACACCATGCATAATTTTAAACACCTTCATCGTGTCCCCTTCCCTTGTTCTCCTCTTTCCTAAACTAAAATGTCCCAAATACCCATTTCTTTCAGGGCATTATGCACCAATCTGAGAAAAAAATCATTCCAATTACACAAATATAGTAACATATTAAATTCATTTCACAACAGTGAAATAAAAAGGCAGTGTAACATCCCCACACACACACATGAAAGCCATGCACCTCTCTACCAGAAGACCTTCCTCAGGTATAGACCTCCCAAAGAGTCATGACACAGACCTTGTATCATGCTGCTATTTTCGGAATTCTTACTATGTGTGAAGCGTGGCAATTAGCATATGTGAGACACTTCGGTGCAGGATCTTATCTGGTTGGATGCCCAGGAATCATTGAAGAAAAACGGCATGTTTACAGAAATATTCTGTCTCCAATCTATGACCGTCTAGCATAAATCTGTCCTCATCAGCTATGAAAACCTTGCCCGAACTCATAAGCTCCTCTGTTTTGTGGAGTAGCAAAATGATACAGTGAGCTGTTCACTTAATCAAAATTCACCATCCGCCACAAAAATATATTACACTTCAATATTTGCAGGTGTTCCGTTCGTGGTATTGTACTGTATTTTGTCAGAAACCTTCCGACATTCACTTTCCCATCAGGTTCTAGTATTGTGGCAGAGGAAGAAGAACTTATTGCACTGTGCAAATTTTTGTACAGCACCATGGTGTCTCCTTCCCCTGGTCTCATTTTTTCCTAAGCTAAAATCTCCCAATTGTCATATCCTTCCCTCCAGCCCTTCAACCTTTTGGTCTACAATCTTCCTTTAAGGTGCAGGAACCAGAACAAGATTGTTTTGTTATCCGTGTTATTCCTATGTAAAAGATATTAGCTCTGTCATTGCATAACATCATGACTGTAGGCCCACCTGTCGTTGATCAAAGAAAAACTCATCTGCCTTGTTTCTCAAGGAATCCTTTGAACTTACCTGACTTTATGGCACAAACCGTAAAACTGGTATGGTTTTTCCCATGGTCAATGCTGAACCTGACTCTGCTGTTCCAGTAATTATTCAGCATGCGCTTTTTATGGCGTCGGAATTGTATCAAAAATGTTTTCCCTTAGGGAGGGAATCTACTGAAAAATCGCCAGGAAGCTTGGCGATAGGCTTGCTTCAAGTATGGAGAAAGTGCAAAAGCCACCAGCCTGGACTACAAGGGGACAATCTAAATAAGAGAATGTGGATATTTGGACATTTTACGGGATGGTATAGATTAACGCTGAGTGGACCTAGAGTTTGATCCTGCAGAGCTGTTCTTGGGTTCTTATATTATCCATGCTTAAAATGCATAAGCTTTGTCATTTTATGACTGATAAAGACCTATTTGAAGTCAATTAAAATGTTTATATTCAAAAGAGGTCTCTGCACTTAATGGACTCTAAGGCATGAGCTCTGGGTGCAACATGATTTTCCTGACAGGAAGCACTAAGGTGGGGTAGGCAACCTAAGGCCCGTAGGCCGGATGCGGCCCAATCGCCTTCTCAATCCGGCCCACAGATGGTCCAGGAATCAGCGTGTTTTTACATGAGTAGAATGTGTCATTTTATTTAAAATGCACCTCTGGGTTATTTGTGGGGCATTGGAATTTGTTCATTCCCCCCCCAAAAAAATAGTCCGGCCCCCCACAAGGTCTGAGGGACAGTGGACCAGCCCCTTGCTGAAAAAGGTTGCTGACCCCTGCACTAAGGGATTCATGCCTCTTTTTATTGTGTTCCAGTTAGGGTTAAAACTAGAGCTACTTATCTAGAAAAAGAGGTGGTGGAACTCACATATCTTGTTCTCTTATAATGACAGTGGCGCCCACTGTGTTGCAGCTGAACAAAAGGCCTGGTTAAAACCTCCTGTGCTTTCCCTCTGGGAGGGAGGCTGTCCCAAAACTGCTGGAAAACTGCTGAATCCCAGGGGAATGTAATGTGTGAAATTGCAGTAGCAATTGCTAGAAAATCTCTAAGGATCCCTCCGCAAAGACTCTCAGAGAGATGCTCTGGAGATCTTGTGTGTGCTCTTACATGACGACAGATGAGTAAGATGTGAGCATTTTTTAAAAGTAATTTTGTACTATTGTATTGTTAAATGCCACCCCAATCTCTGAGCGGTGAGAGCCTTCAGGGGACCCTGTCCTCAGTTTCCTTGGAATGAGCGACAGCAGAGTCTACAGCATCTTTAGCATATATCAACACACATATGCAACCTGAGAATAGAATGGAGGGGCTTACTGCATTAACACCCCAATGGATCACTTCCGGAGGCGGCGCCAACGTCAATGGCGGTCTCCTTCTAGCTCGGAGGGAGAAGCTCCGCGGAAATCGGGTCTGTCCGCTACGGCGAAGCGGAGACCCTTGTGAAAATCACAGGCAGGAGAAGCCTGTGACCGTGGGACTCGGCGGGCACCTGCAGCGCCCCCCGGATTAGCGAAGGGACCCCGTAAGGGGCTCCGGAGCGCAACGGGAGTTTGGCACGGTGCTGAGAGTCGATCGCTTTTTCTGTGGGGTGAAGCCGCACAGCTGTTGCCGGAGAGCGCTGACCTTTTTCCTGTGACAATTCGGCTGCTAAACAACTACCTGTGAGTAGGTGAAGTTTAAGAATTCGGACTTAAAGGAGAAAAAAAGGATTAATTTGGCACTGAAGCGGGAAGGTGTAAACAGGAAGTCCGCCTTTCCGTTTTCTGTACACAGTTCAAAGCAAAGACTCTTTAAGCTAAAGACCTAGAGAGCGGAGTTTTAAAAGCTCCAAATCCGAACATCAAAGTAAAAGAACTCCCCCCCCCAGGCTATTGGAGAGGGGGGGGAGAGGGAAAAGTGACTTTTTTACTTGTGGAAAAAATAGAGACAATTATCTAACTCCTGGGAACGGACTGCCAGGTCCACTAGAATTGTTGCACTGAGAGTCGCACTATTTATAGACAATGTAACTTCTTAATGGTTAACTCTGCAAAGGAGATACTTGTTGAAGGTCTTCTCTGGATTTGAAACTGTTGCTTGTTCTCTTGAGGGGGACTTAGGAAAGCTGGAAAAGATTCTTTATTGTAACTTTAATGACTGCTACAGTGTCCCCCTAGAGGAATATTGAAATTGCACACCCAGCTGGGGGATTTTTCCATTCTTGACTCTGGAGATTTTCCACGGTAAGACTTGACCGTGGGATTGACCTTGATTCATAGACAAAAGTGTGATGACTGATAGGACAACAAGATCGGGCAAGGCTAGAGTGCAGCAGCCCAGCACAGTTTCCCAGCAACGTAGATCATCTGTTCCCGGCCCTCCTGTGACACAGGGGGAAGACTTTGCACAAGCTGGGTCAAAAGGAATGGCTTCAGAAGGGGATTTTACTTCTGTGTTAAATAAAATTTATGAAAAATTGGAAGGCTTAAGCAAACAAGTTACGGAACAATCAACTAAAATAGACAGGAATACTGCCAGCATTAATAATTTGGGACAGAAGGTGAATTCCAATACAGAATCTATTGAAAAATTGCTGGAAGAATCTGCGTCTAATCGAAAAATAGCTGAGGAAGCAAAAGAAAAAGCAGTGGCTGTAGAGGAAGAAATAAAACCAATGCGCAAGCAGATTGGGGACCATCAGTCACTTCTGTCTATGATTGAACTGAGGGAGAAACAGACCAATCTGAGGATCAGGGCAGTACCGGAATTTGAAAAAGATAACCTAAGTGACTACCTTACACAGGAATTTGGAGGTGGAGCAAGACTTTAAGATAGTAAGTGCGTTCAGACTTGGAAGAGGAGGGAGAAAAAACAGGGTGAGAGACTGTTTGGTTACCCTCCGAACGAAAGAAGAGAGAGACAAAATACTGAGTGCGCACTTCCAGAAGACTTTGGAAATCAACGATTCGAGAGTGGAGATTTTTAAGGATATTCCGAAACATCTATTGGATCTTAGAACCAACTATGGAGATCTGGTGGCCCTACTGAGAAGAAACAGAATTGTTTTTAGGTGGGAATTCCCCCAGAGACTATCTTTTACCTTTAAAGGGAAAAAGTTCAAAATAAGATCAGTGGAAGACAAGGGAAAATTTTTGAGAGACCACGAAGAAGACCTGCAAAAAGAAGTTCTAGAAGAGCTAAGAGCTTTAAGATCAGGAGTACTAGACATAGTACCACCACCTTTGGGACTGGACAAACTAAAAAAAGTGATACCACCGTCAGAACAAGAAGAACTTTTGGGAGCAGTTGGAAGAGAATAGAATAACCACACCATGTCTCTGCAGTTATTAAGTTGGAACATTCATGGATTTAACTCCCCGGAGAAGAGGAAGAAAGTCTTTCATTTATTGAAAAAGGAACAATTGGACTTAATTTGTTTACAGGAAACACATGTGATAAGGCTTCACAGGAAAGTACTGATTAATAAAAGATTGGGTCAAGAGTTTATCTCATCGGACAAGGTTAAAAAGAGAGGAGTAGTTATTTATGCCAAAGAGAGCCTATCACCGAAATTTGTTTTTAAAGATGAACAAGGAAGATTTGTGGCAATTGAGATTCAATCACAAGGAGAAAAATTTCTGATTGTAGGAGTTTATGCACCAAATGAGGGGAAATCTGAATTCTTCAAGAAATTGCATGAGACATTGCTTGACTATATGGACTACAACATTATTATGATGGGAGATATGAATGGAGTGGTATCTACAAATATGGACAAGTCGCAGAGACAGGTTGTAACTAAAGATGGCAGACTACCAAAAACTTTTTTTGAATTGACTGACAATATGGACCTGATTGACATCTGGAGAACTAAGAACCCCCTTGGAAGAGAGGGAACATTCTTCTCTGAAGCCAAAATGACATGGACAAAAATTGACCAAATATGGATAACTAGAGGACTGGCACCTAAGACTCGAAAAGTGGAAATTTGCCCAAAAACTTGCTCCGACCATAATGCGGTGAAGATGGAGATGAAACTAACACCAATCGGTTCCTTCAGATGGAGGAAGAATGACACCTTATTTAGAGATCAAGAGGTTACCTAGAAGGCCCAAAAAATCTTGAGAGACTATTTTGAGATAAATTTGAATACCACGGTTGAAAAAAGAGTAATCTGGGACGCAAGCAAAGCGGTCATGAGAAGGTTTCTGATTCAACAGAATGCAATAAAGAAGAGAATTCAAAATGAGAAAAAAGATAAAATCTTGGAAAAAATAAAAGAAGGTGAGAAGAAATTAAGAGCGAAACCAAAGTCACAAGAGATTCTGAGAGAAATAAAGCTATATCAAGTACAATATATGAAAATGATAAATCAGGAAGTAGAATGGAAAATTAAGCAGATGAGACAAAAGACATTTGAATCGGCTAATAAATGCGGGAAACTGCTAGCTTGGCAGATGAAAAAAACACAAAAATTAAACACTATCACAAATTTGGATGTGGAAGGAAAGAACATACAGAATCCATTGGAGATTAGAAAGTGCTTCCAGAGATATTTTAAACAACTATATACACAAGGGCCACAGAAAGAGACTGATTTAGACCAATTTTTAAGAACAAATGGATTACAAAAAATCTCTCAAGAAAATAAGATAATGTTGAACCACAAAATTACAGAACAGGAGGTAGAAGGTGCCATTCAGAACATGCAGTTGGGTAAATCTCCAGGGCCAGATGGTTTAACCTCCAAATACTATAGATCTTTGAAAGACTGGTTAATTCAGCCACTAAAGGAGGTTTGTAATGAAATTTTGGAGGGGAAAAAGGCGCCAGAGTCGTGGAAGGAAGCTTACATTACACTTATACCGAAAACTGAGTCGGAAAAGACACAACTTAAGAACTACCGCCCCATATCCCTGCTTAATGTGGATTACAAAATTTTTGCTGATATCTTGGCTAACAGATTAAAAAAGGTATTAGTTGAAGAGATACATAAAGACCAAGCCGGCTTTCTCCCAGGTAGACATTTGTCTGACAATACGAGGAATATAATTAACATTTTGGAGAAGCTGCAAGTGAACATCAATACCAAAGCAGTTTTAATTTTTATAGATGCGGAAAAAACCTTTGATAATATTTCTTGGAATTTTATGAAGAAAAATCTTCAGGGAATGGGGGTGGGCCAAGGGTTTGAAAATGGTATAAGTGCAATTTACTCAGAACAAAAGGCTAAGTTAATAGTCAATAATGTGATGACAGAGGAATTTAAGATAGAGAAAGGGACACGACAAGGCTGCCCAATTTCCCCATTGCTTTTTATTTCGGTTCTGGAGGTTTTGCTGAATATGATTAGAAGGGACCGTCTGATTAAAGGTATTCAGGTCGGAGCCAAACAATACAAATTGAAAGCTTTTGCAGATGACCTAGTTTTGACGTTACAGGAGCCAGAATCTAGTATGAAAAGAGTATTAGAATTGATTCAAGAATTTGGTCATGTGACAGGATTTAAGCTGAACAAATCAAAAACTAAAGTGCTTGAGAAAATTTTTACACCAATTGAGAAAGAGAGGTTTCAGAAGGAGACAGGTTTAACATTAGTTAAGAAAGTAAAATATTTGGGGGTTAATATGACTGCTAAGAATTTAAATTCATTTAAAGATAACTATGAGAAATGTTGGATAGAAGTGAAAAAAGATTTGGAAATATGGTCAAATTTGAAGCTTTCCTTGTTGGGTCGAGTTGCAGCTATAAAGATGAATGTATTGCCAAAAATGTTATTTTTGTTTCAATCATTGCAAATTTTGGACAAGATGGACTGTTTCAAGAAGTGGCAGAGAGACATTTCTAGATTTGTCTGGCAGGGCAAGAAGCCAAGAATAAAATTTAAGATATTAACTGACGCAAAGGAAAGAGGCGGATTTGCCCTGCCAGACCTTAAACTTTACTATGAATCAGCAGCATTCTGCTGGTTGAAAGACTGGCTGCTTCTTGAGAACACAGACATTTTGGACCTAGAAGGTTTTAACAACGTTTTTGGATGGCATGCATATTTGTGGTACGACAAGGTTAAAGCACATAAAGCATTTAAAAACCATATTGTCAGGAAAGCATTGTTTAAGGTCTGGATAAGATACAAAGATTTACTGGAAAATAAAACCCCAAGGTGGTTGTCACCAATGGAAGCGAAGGCTCAGAAAAAGCTCAATATGGAGGCCAAATGGCCAAAATATTGGGAAATATTGGAACAAGGAGACAAATTGAAATTGCAGAGTTTTGAGAAATTAAAAGATAAAGTGCAAGACTGGCTTCATTATTATCAAATAAGAGAGGCCTATAATTTGGATAAAAAAATTGGCTTCCAGGTGGAAAAATCAAAATTGGAAACAGAATTGTTAGATCCCAAAACTAAGATACTTTCAAGAATGTATAACTTGCTGTTAAAATGGAATACGCAGGATGAAATGGTTAAATCTGCTATGATCAAATGGGCACAAGATATTGGTCATAACATTATGTTTGCTGACTGGGAACAGTTGTGGACCACCGGTATGAAATTTACGGCATGTAATGCCTTAAGAGAGAATATTATGAAAATGATATACAAGTGGTACATGACACCAGTCAAGCTTGCAAAAATATATCATTTGCCCGATAACAAATGTTGGAAATGTAAAGAAAATGAAGGTACATTCTTTTACCTTTGGTGGACGTGCCCAAAGATCAAGGCTTTCTGGGAGATGATCTATAATGAAATGAAAAAGGTATTTAAATATACCTTTCTGAAGAAACCAGAGGCCTTTCTCCTGGGCATGGTGGGCCAATTGGTGCCAAAGAAGGATAGAACTTTCTTTATGTACGCAACAACAGCAGCAAGAATACTTATTGCAAAGTATTGGAAGACACAAGATTTACCCACCCTGGAAGAGTGGCAGATGAAGGTGATGGACTATATGGAATTGGCGGAAATGACTGGCAGAATCCGAGACCTGGGAGAAGAGTTGGTGGAAGAAGATTGGAAGAAATTTAAAGACTATCTGCAGAAACACTGTAAAATTAATTAATGTTAAAATGATGTTGGATTGAAAATAAGTGGCATTAGCAACAAAGTTAATAAGAATATGCAAAAATGAATTGATAATGGATGAAAATATAGAGTTATAATATGTTAAGATATAGAGTTAAGATAAATGAAAGAGGGTAAGGATTTGCAGATTTGATTATCTAAATGGGAATACAAAAAGGGGAGGTGTGAGGAGGTCAAGGAAACAAGTTAATGAGCATAAAGTTATAAAAAATTGATTTGTTTTTAATTCTCTTTTACCTATTCGTTTTTTGTATATTGTATTTTTATTTGTATTTTTTCTTTTTTATGTATTTTTTTAGCTTTCTTTTTTTTTATTTTGTTCTTTTCATATGTTCTTTTTTGTATTTTGTAAACTGATGTTTTTGTAAAATTCCAATAAATATTATATTAAAAAAAAAAGTCAGCCCTCAGGGAATGTGCAGGCGACCTTGGAACGGACAGCTCACGGAAGAACCCCGACCAGACCTAAGAGGAGGCGTGTAGTGGTGATAGGGGATTCCCTACTGAGGGGAACAGAAGCAGTGATCTGTGGGCCTGACAAGATGTCTCGGGAAGTGTGCTGTCTCCCCGGGGCTAAGATCCAAGATGTAACTGAACGACTGCAAGGAATCATAAAACCCACTGACAAATACCCCTTCCTCTTGGTTCATGTGGGAACCAATGACACTGCAAGCAATAGCCTCCAGAAGATCAAAAGAGACTACGAGGCTCTGGGCAGGAAATCGAAGCAATTAAATGCACAAATTGTCATCTCATCTGTCCTCCCAGTTGAATGACGTGGCCCAGGGAGAGAGGGGAAAATAGTGGAAGTGAACAGCTGGCTTCGCAAATGGTGTAAACAGGAACGGTTTGGATTCTTAGATCACGGACTGCAGTTTCTTGAAGATGGACTTCTGGCAAGCGATGGGCTGCACCTCACAACGGTTGGGAGGAATGTTTTTGCCAAAAATCTCAGAAACCTCATCAGGAGGGCTTTAAACTGACTAATGTGGGGGAGGGAGACAGTGCTCCTGAAGGTAGGAGTCTATCAATTGATGAAGATGATCATCCAAATGTCATAGACCAAATGGAGCAAACAGCACGCAGACCTAGTGGTGGGAGGAAAAAATCCTTAAATAAGAGACACGGGGGAATGATTAATGGACTTCAATGTCTGTACACTAATGCGCAAAGCATGGGAAATAAACAAGATGAGCTTGAGCTCTTGGTACAGCAAACTAAATATGACAAAATAGGCATCACTGAAACCTGGTGGGATAAGTCCCACGATTGGAATGTAATAATGGAGGGATACAATCTATTTCAGAGAAACAGACCAGACAAGAAAGGAGGAGGAGTGGCATTATATGTCAAGGATGTGTATACCTGTGAAGAGATCCAAGATTTAGAACCTCAAAGCCAAAGTGAGAGCATTTGGGTCAAAATTAAGGGAGAGAAGAATAACAGTGACCTCATTGTGGGAGTTTACTATAGATCCCCAAGCCAAACGGAGGACATAGATGATGCCTTCCTGGAACAGATGGCCAAGCATGCAAAAGGAAGGGAGATAGTAGTAATGGGGGACTTCAATTACCCGGATATTACAGATTCCTCACTGGCCTTGCAGACAACTTCATTGTCCAGAAAGTGGGAGAAGCAACAAGAGGAACAGCCATTTTAGATCTGGTCCTAACCAATGTTGATGACCTGGTTAGTGGGGTAGAAGTGGAAGGATCATTAGGCGCGAGTGATCATGCTCTTCTGAAGTTTACTATACAGCAGAAAGGAGCAGCCAAGCATACTAGGACTCAATTTCTTGACTTTAAGAAAGCCGACTTCATAAAACTTAGGGAAGTGCTGGGTGAGATCCCATGGACAGTAATACTAAAAGGAAAGGGAGTTCATGATGGCTGGGAGTTTGTTAAGAGGGAGATAGTAAAAGCACAACTTCAGGCAATACCAATGAGACGGAAACATGGAAGATGCCTAAAGAAGCCAGGGTGGCTATCTAAAGAGCTTTTAACTGAGTTAAGATTAAAAAAGGATGTGTACAAAAAATGGAAAAGGGGGGAAACCACCAAAGAGGAATTCAAACAAATAGCCAGCACGTGTAGACACAAAGTCAGAAAAGCTAAAGCACAGAATGAACTCAGGCTTGCTAGAGAGGTTAAAAGCAACAAAAAAGGCTTTTATGGGTATGTTCGTAGCAAAAGGAAGAACAAAGAAACAGTGGGGTCACTCAGAGGAGAAGATGGTGAAATGCAAACAGGGGACACAGAAAGGGCTGAACTCCTCAATGCCTTCTTTGCCTCAGTCTTCTCCGATAAAGAAAACAATGCCCGACCTGAAGAATTTGGAGCAAATGATTCAGCAGAGGAAACACAGCCCAGAATAACTAAGGAGATAGTACAAGAATACTTGGCTAGTTTAGATGTATTCAAGTCTCCAGGGCCAGATGAACTGCATCCAAGAGTATTAAAAGAACTGGCAGATGTGATCTCAGAACCACTGGCAGTCATCTTTGAGAATTCCTGGAGAACAGGCGAAGTCCCGGCATGTTGGGTTGAAATAACGACAGACTGGTAGAGAGTGTCATCTGGGAGGCATCTCCTGAGCAAGTCTCAAGGAGCCTCTTTTATTGAATATTACAGCATTGCCACATATGTGCTTATTGCTGATTGGTTAACACAAGTACAAAGCAAAGGTTACATTAATCACCAATGGATTAAAGGCTGGGAAAGGGTGCACAGAACTAGACAGGCATGAAGACCTCCTAATTAAATTATAACCAATGATTAATATAATAAGACTTAAAACAATTACTAATGATTGATATAGGAAACTCAAAAGAGCATAGTAACCACGTTCCGTAGATGTGATCAACTATGCATTAAGAACAGGCACGTTACGGTGTTTCATGAACTCAATATGAACTGAACATTCTGGGGTGGTGAGGGAATGTCTTAGTATTGTTTGTGCAGCATTGTGTGCAGGAGCGAAACTTAAGAGCAAGACTTCCCATCAGGCCACAGTCGTGTATAGGATTATTGCATCCAGCATCCCAGCATCTCCCCCTTTCTTTATTTATTTAATGGTGAGTGGGACAAAAGTACATCGGGATACGTGGTTTGCCAGCACATGCCCAAAATAATTCTGCCCACCGGTGTTGTTATGTGAGTTCAGGGTGAATGGGACAAAAAATACCTCGGGATACGTGGTTTGCCAGCGCATGCCCAAGATAATTCAGCCCACGTCTCCCCTAATGTTTACTGTTGGTGCTGCCATTTCGTAAAATAGGCAGCAATAATTTTATTGGGTGGCTGAGGAGGAGAAAAACACTGAGACCAAAGGCGTATGAGACCAGGGATGCACTGGATGAAACAACATAGCAAAATTAATATACATATTATGATAATAACATATTGAAAAAGATTGCGAAGCCAATTCATATTTGGTAACCAGCCGGTGAGCCACTGGGTAAACGAATCCCAGAGGCCAGAAAGTCCAACGTCCTGTTTGATGTGATGTGTGAGATTTTGCAAATGAGAAATTTGTGCTTGAATAGCTTTAGAATTGTCAGTAATATTGAAACAACACATGTCATTCAGTTGTTCACAACCATAATGATGAAGCATTAGCAAATAATCTATTGCAGCGCGATTCTGTAAGAGTCCGTGACGTAATTCACTCTGTTCTTTACTCAAAAGGTGAAGAGGTTGTGAAGTAGAATTCAAGGCTTTTGCTGCGGAGCAAGCTAAAGAGTTAATATTCCTGCTATTCCGTACAGCCAATCCAGGGACTCCTAAAAGAGAGACAGCTAGAGAAATATATTCAGATCTGCTAGGGAGAGAAACAGAATCATCACAATCATTAGTCAATTCCACAGAGCGTCGATATCGAGAGCGGGATAAATGATGCTTTTTGGGTAATATGATAGACAAACGGCTTAAACAGCAAGGTGTGCCATGGCTAATATTTGCTGGAATATAATTGAATGTGTAGCCTGGACACGACCAGAACCAGCCTTCAGGCAGCTCTGTATATTTATATACATAGGAAATATTTACATAATCAGAGCAGTTGAAATTATCCTTGCCCATTGTCACACAGTTGGTTTTTGTGCAATTGACCATACGGGCGCAAGTGATATTAAAAGAGGCCACGTATGGGGTCAACAAATCAATGGCCGGAGATGGGCGTCGGCGAACTTGGCTACCCCAGTTATGGTAACCAGAATAACCAAGGGTGCGGAGAGAATCATTTTGGGGTAAGGATGAATAAAACCAGGTATCATTTTGCAAATTGAGAGGGTCATGGCAAACAGGGATAAGGCAAGACCCAAGGATTTCACCTATTGATACCTGCTGAGTTAGGCAAAAGGATGAAACATCGAGGGTTTTTGCAAAAGATTCCCACACATTAATTGGTGTGGAATCACCGCTATTAGGAGCGGAAGCAGAAAGGGGCAAAAACAACACACTGAAAATAAGCACTATCATGGAATTTATATTAAGGCATGAAATGAGGCACAGAAGCAAATTATCAGGGCTTGCTTCCAGCTGCTGTTCCTTTCTAAACTGTTCAGCTTGAAGTGAGAGTGATTTTATTTGGCCACTGAAGACGGAAAGGCTGGAGGGCTTGATTCACATAGTATGGGGGAGTGCAAGCTTACTCATTAAATTGAATGGTAGCTTGCAATTGTTGTAGCAAATCTCTGCCCCACAGATTGAGGTGGATTTTCAGCACACAGGGCTGGATGTATGCAATGGTTTCAGAGCTATCAGGCAGAGAAACAGGCAGCCACTGTACGCTTTTAGAAGAGGTTTGAGGTCCACCCACACCCCAAACTGCAGAGGCAGACTCAAGGGGCCACGTGGGGTCCCAGCAAGTACTAGATATGACAGAAATGTCTGCGCCTGTGTCAATCAAGCCTTCCAGAACTTTGCCATTGATTTTGTACTTACGAAGAAGTTTCTGTTCACCGATCCTCTGGATTACAGCTAATAGCTGTGGAGAGAGAGGAGAGAGCTGGTGCAAATTACTATCCATAATAGAAGCAGTAGGATGAGAAGGGAGCACTACCAAATGTGTCCAAGACTCACCCTTTTTTAACTTCATGGGCAGATGGTTCCAAAGTTGAACCATGATTGTGCCCACATAGGCAGGATCTAGGACTCCCGGAATAACCATGATTCCTTCTTTGGCTGCAGAGAATTTGGGTAAAATCAAGCCTGCGACCTTAGGAGGTAGTGGGCCTGCCAATTGGGTGGGCATGAGCACAATTTCACCAGGTAAAACAGCGTCTTTGGTTTCCTGATTAATCAAATCAATGGTGAAATCAGAAAGTGTTTCCTTAGGAAAATTTTCAATAGCGGAAACAGATGGCAAAGGGCTCTCTATTTCTGTTTTCCTCTCTATTTCTCCTGGCCCGAGAGTGGGGCCACCATGGAGTTTCCCGAACTCCGGCACTGATTTGCCCAATGATAGCCTTTACCACATTTTGGGCATTTTTTGGAAGGTTTAGCCTTATTGCCATCACCACTCCTATTTGCTCCTCCGCCAGGGGCTCTGCATTGTTTAGCAAAATGACCTGGGCGCTTGCAGTTGAAGCAATTGCCTGTTGGCTTATTGCCAGCTTGGATGGCACCGGCAAGCAAGGACATCGCATGACTCTGGCTTCCAATTTCAGCACAAGTTTGAATCATATCGGCCAGGTCATATTTAGGGCGATGTATAACTGACTGCAATGCCTTTTTGCAGTCGGTGTTTGCATTTTCAAAAGCCAATTTTTTCATCAATTCATTTTGGGCTGTAATGTTATCAACCTGCCTAGTGACTGATTCTTTCAACCTATCTATAAATTGATGGTAGGGCTCCGAATGTTGTTGCTTAATATTAACAAAGGAGCTCAGTGGTTGCCCTGAGACAGGGACTTTCCGAAAGGCGCGTTGCACACAGGTCGCGGTGCGACTAAAATGCAAAGGTGTTAGTGTCGCCTGGGCTGTTATATTATCATATGGACCAGCGCCATAAAGTTGACTGGCTGTATGCTGTGGATCAGCCAGGGCTGCTGCATTATGCTTAAATTCACTTTCAAAAACTACATATTGCGCTGGAGATAAGAGCATGCACATCAAATCTTTCCAATCTTGGGGTAGCATTGTGTAACCGCTTGCTATCCCCTCCAGCATCCCTATCACATAGGAGGATTTTAAACCAGAATCAGTAATGGCTCTCCTTAGTTCCCTCATAACAGAATAAGGAAGTGCCTCATACAACACCTGTTGTTGAGCGGTTCCTGGGTTGGTATAGGAGATAGGGAAAGCAGATGGCATTTCCCCAGCCCATTCAGACTCTTCCTCTAAGGACAGGAGTCCTTTCTGCCTAGCTAAAGAAAGCGCGGCGCGCACAGCTCCTGTAGGAGAGCACGCAGGGGCTGGGGCAGGCGAAGGAGGGATGGGGGGGTGGATGTGGGCTGAGGCGTAGGGAGGGGCTGGCAAGGTTGCAATGGAGGTAAAATCTTGGGGTAAGGTGGGGGATTGTCTGCAACTGACAAAAGAGCAGGTGCCGTCGGAGATGCCTGAGGTCCTAATCTAGCGACGGCGTCTGCACACTTCTGCCAAGTAAGCAGACAATGAATCGGAGCCCTCGGTTCTGCAAAAAGAGTTTTTCCGATCTTTTGCCAAGCCTCTGACCCTAAAGACCCCGATTCTGGATACCAGGGACATTGGCAAGCAATCTCACATAGCAATTGTTCAATTTCATTCAAAGAAATATGAGCGCCCGCCACCCGCTGTCTAATGAGATAGAGCAACTCCTTGGCATGCTCTTTTTGGAATTTAGTCAATTCCCCCCCCCCCATACTCACGAAGTAGCGCGCTGAGACTTTTCCAGTCGAGTGAAGTACAGGGGCTTGGCTGCGTATGGGATCTGGCAATCACGTCGGGGTCACCAGATGTTGGGTTGAAATAACGACAGACAGGTAGCGAGTGTCATCTGGGAGGCATCTCCTGAGCAAGTCTCAAGGAGCCTCTTTTATTGAATATTACAGCACTGCCACATATGTGCTTATTGCTGATTGGCTAACACAAGTACAAAGCAAAGGTTACATTAATCACTAATGGATTAAAGGCTGGGAAAGGGTGCACAGAACTAGACAGGCATGAAGACCTCCTAATTAAATTATAACCAATGATTAATATAATAAGACTTAAAACAATTACTAATGATTGATATAGGAAACTCAAAAGAGCATAGTAACCACGTTCCGTAGATGTGATCAACTATGCATTAAGAACAGGCACGTTACGGTGTTTCATGAACTCAATATGAACTGAACATTCTGGGGTGGTGAGGGAATGTCTTAGTATTGTTTGTGCAGCATTGTGTGCAGGAGCGAAACTTAAGAGCAAGACTTCCCATCAGGCCACAGTCGTGTATAGGATTATTGCATCCAGCATCCCAGCACCGGCAGACTGGAGGAGGGCAAATGTTGTCCCTATTTTCAAAGAGGGGAAAAGAGAGGACCCAAATAATTACCGCCCAGTCAGTCTGACATCAATACCAGGGAAGATTCTGGAGCAGATCATTAAGCAAACAGTCTGTGAGCACCTAGAAAGGAATGCTGTGATCACCAATAGTCAGCATGGATTTCTGAAAAATAAGTCATGTCAGACTAACCTGATCTCATTTTTTGACAGAATTACAAGCCTGGTAGATGAAGGGAACGCAGTGGATGTAGCCTACCTTGATTTCAGCAAGGCATTTGACAAGGGGCCCCATGATATTCTTGTAAAGAAGCTGGTAAAATGCGGTCTTGACTATGCTACCACTCAGTGGATTTGTAACTGGCTGACTGACCGAACCCAAAGGGTGCTCATCAATGGTTCCTCTTCATCCTGGAGAAGAGTGACTAGTGGGGTGCCACAGGGTTCTGTCTTGGGCCCGGTCTTATTCAACATCTTTATCAACGACTTGGATGATGGACTCAAGGGCATCCTGATCAAATTTGCAGATGACACCAAACTGGGAGGGGTGGCTAACACCCCAGAGGACAGGATCACACTTCAAAACGACCTTGACAGATTAGAGAACTGGGCCAAAACAAACAAGATGAATTTTAACAGGGAGAAATGTAAAGTATTGCACTTGGGCAAAAAAAATGAGAGGCACAAATACAAGATGGGTGACACCTGGCTTGAGAGCAGTACATGTGAAAAGGATCTAGGAGTCTTGGTTGACCACAAACTTGACATGAGCCAACAGTGTGACGCAGCAGCTAAAAAAGCCAATGCAGTTCTGGGCTGCATCAATAGGAGTATAGCATCTAGATCAAGGGAAGTAATAGTGCCACAGTATTCTGCTCTGGTCAGACCTCACCTGGAGTACTGTGTCCAGTTCTGGGCACCACAGTTCAAGAAGGACACTGACAAACTGGAACGTGTCCAGAGGAGGGCAACCAAAATGGTCAAAGGCCTGGAAACGATGCCTTATGAGGAACGGCTAAGGGAGCTGGGCATGTTTAGCCTGGAGAAGAGGAGGTTAAGGGGTGATATGATAGCCATGTTCAAATATATAAAAGGATGTCACATAGAGGAGGGAGAAAGGTTGTTTTCTGCTGCTCCAGAGAAGCGGACACGGAGCAATGGATCCAAACTACAAGAAAGAAGATTCCACCTAAACATTAGGAAGAACTTCCTGACAGTAAGAGCTGTTCGACAGTGGAATTTGCTGCCAAGGAGTGTGGTGGAGTCTCCTTCTTTGGAGGTCTTTAAGCAGAGGCTTGACAACCATATGTCAGGAGTGCTCTGATGGTGTTTCCTGCTTGGCAGGGGGTTGGACTCGATGGCCCTTGTGGTCTCTTCCAACTCTATGATTCTATGATTAAAGAGGTGTGTTTTTCCCTGGCGCTTAAAGCTGCAGAAAGAAGGTTTTTTTCCACTCGTCGTATGATTTTTTTGATGGGAACAGAGATTGGAGCTGTTACTGAAGCTTTTTCCATATTCCACACACTGATAGGGTTTCTCCCCTGTATGAATTCTTTGGTGGGAAGCAAGAGAGGAGCTAAAGCTGAAACGCTTTCCGCATTCCACACACTGATACGCCACATCTCCCCATGCGTGCTGGGTGGATTCCGGCAACAGTTTTAACAATTTACATATCCAATAAAATTGGCCACATGTTATAAAAGAAATATGGATTGTGTTCCCTCACCTTCTTGATTTCCCCTGGCAAACAAAATTTAAGATACTGAAACTGTGGAGCCCAGAATTGAACACAGTATTCTAGGTGGGGCCTGACCAAGGCAGAAGAAAGTGGTACTATTCCTGCCCTTGATCTGATTCTGCCTTCTGCCACATTGGCCTCCGCTCCCCGTTTGGTGTCGTCTGCAAATGTGATGAGCATCCCCTCAGCTCCTTCATCCAAGTCATTTATAAAGACGTTGAACAACAACAGGCCCAGGACAGAACCCTGCAGCACCCCTTTCTACAGGATGAGGAGGAACCATGAAGGAGTCCTCTTTGGGTTCGGTCAGTTCAATCCACCTAACAGTTACCTTGTTCAGCCTCATTTTACCAGCTTTCTCACATAAATATCACGGGGGACTTTGTCAAAAGCCTTACTGAAATGGAGATGCATTATTTCCACAGCAGTCCCCTTAGAAACAGTCTGTAGCTCCATCCAAACAAAGAAAAAGAAAGAAGAGAGATTTCTCTGGCTTGACTTGTTTTTGACAAAGCCATGCTTTCAACCTGTCTGTTTATGTTGTGAATCACCATGAAATCTTCAGATGATGGGCACATAAATTTTTTAAATGATAATAATAATAATGATATTGACAAGCTGGAACATGTGCAAAAGAAGGCAACCAAGATGGTTTTGTTTTATTTATGCATTTATTTCATTTCTATAGTGCCCTATAGCAGGGGTGCCAACTTGAATAAAATATAGGAGGGGTTTAGTAAGCCCCGCCTTGGTTAAACATATGGAGAGAGTCAGAACTTACAGGGTTAAGAAGTTCTGAGTGACGTCTCACATTCTTTGAGGCGGGTTTAGAACACTGAAGTGGGAGTGTTCTACTGTGTCTCTCTGAGAGAGAGAGAGTCTGTTTCTTGTCCGCTCAAGGAGCGCATCGAAGATGGGTGCTCTGTCACCGGGAAAGTTACGATCTGTTGTTTTTCTACGAGAATAAAGCTATTTGTAAGATAAGGAGGACACCGAGCGTCCGGCTCTGATTTACTACGTACACACGGCTTATCGGCTCTGCTTCTGTCACTGTGCTACGCTCTGCTACACTGCAGCTGGGAGCTGCCCAGAGGGAACAGAGATGCGCAGAGGAAGCGTGTGGGCTCCGGGGGCAAGCGAAGCTGCCAGTCATTTCGCCAAAGGTTATGGGAGGTCAGCTGACACTGTGAAGCAAGCCAAGTCCGTGCCGGTGTGTGCTGTGATCTCCTGCCAGGAAGGGCAGTGGGAGAGCTGGAGCCAGCTGGGAGCTGTGCCTCGGTCGGGAGGCAAGGAGCTCGCTGGGAGGAGCTGTGCTGGAACCGGGTGCGTGAAGAAGCTACTACTGTTCGTAAGTAAGCTGGGCCCCGGGGGAGAAGATGGCAGACAGCCATGAATCATGTGCAGTCCCTTTTGAAGAGGTGGACGGGAAGGAGCCCTGGGTCGCGTGGCAGGCACTGCAGGCCGCAGTGGGAGCCAGACCAGAGGGGGCCAGACGCTGCACAGTAAGAGCACCAAGTCCAGGAGGGGCTGTGGGACGCCCAGGAAGCCCAGTGGGGGCTGGAGCTGTGTTTGGAAGCCGATGCAATGCTTCGACACGCCAGTGTGATGGGCAGTGTGCTGGAGAGCAGCTGAGAGCTGGGAAGAGGAAAGCAGTGGCTAGCTGTTCCTCTGGAAGCTGTGCACCCAAGTTTGGTGGTGCAGGCCAGAAAGGCCATTCCAAGGTCTTGAGAGTGCCCCGGCTGTTTGGCAGGAGCTGGAGAAGGTTTGCAGAGAAACCACCGAGCTGGAAGCCAAAGGCCACGTCCCCAAGTGCAGAAAAGCCTCAAGGAGTGCTGCTGGCAAGAGTGGGGGGGCACAGAAGACCAAAAGCCAGTTTGTAAAGTTTTCCACTCGTCGTTATGTTTGTAATTCCCCTGACCATCTGCGCCGCTGCTGCCCACAGAGAGAGAAAGGGCAGGATGCTGCCAAGGACATTTCCCATGGGAACCAGCCAGGTTTCCATGGCAGCCAGCCCGGCAGAAGAGGCCGGCATGGGAAAGCGCAGGGGCGACCAGAGGGGGAAGAAGGTGCTTATCAGCTGTCTGCTTCGATGGCTGTTTTGGAGAGCAGCACCTGCAAAGGCCCCAAGGAAGGGGGCAGAGGGAAGTCTGTTGCTAAGGCAACGAAGGACAGAGTGCTACGTTGGATAATAGACTCTGCTGCTAACAGACATCTCGTGCCTGAGACACCTGGTGTCCAGATAAAGAACTGCAGAGCTGTTTCAGCTGGGAAATCAGTGTGTTTTGCTGATGGGTCACAGAGGCTTGTAACCAATGTTGGGAATGTGTTTGTTTTTCTTTTGCAGGCGCAGCTGGAAGTCTACATGGCGCCGGGAATGAAACATTGTCTTTTATCTGTACCATGTCTTTTACAGGAGGGGTATATGGTTTGTTTTGAGAAGAATGTCTGTACAATTTCCAGAGGGGGGAAGCAGCTGGTACATGTTGAGAAAAATCAGAACAACCTCTTTGTTCTGGAAACACCTCTGGAGGAAGTGGGAGTGGGGAATGCTGGGAAAGCTACCATTCACACTCATGTTTCATGTGCGTGCGTGTGGCACAAGAGGCTTCCACATGTTTCTTGTGAAGACATGCAGATGTTATCAGAGTGCACCAAAGGGTGCAAGGTAAGAGAATGTGGTGAAACTCTAAATTGCAGGGCTTGCAGGAAAGCCAAGAACAAGTGAAATATACTCAGAGTCGCAAAGTGATTTCATGCTCTTTATTCAGCTCATAGTGGTGAGGAGGAATGAATGAAAGTCCCCTCAAAGTATCTGCTTTATATACATTATTTACACAATGGGCTGCACATGATTGGCTAATTCCGGAATTCTACTGTAAGCCAATCAGGTTGTGGATTCACTTCTATCTGGAGCATGATTGGGTAGTTCCTGCCAACCAATCATACTGCTGCATTGTTCTAGGACCAATCAGACTGCTGCATTCTGAATCCTATTGTTCTAGGACCAATCAGACTGCTGCCTTTTGGATCCTATTGTTCTAGGACCAATCAGACTGCTGCAGTTTGGATCCTATTCAACTCAGTACATAACACCCCTCCCCTCTAAGTTCCAGTCCTGCCCGGGAGGTCGCATTCATAGTCCTCGAGGTACGCTGGCGGCCTACGTGTGCGTTGCGGCCTGGGGTGTTCCCTGGTCCGGGGTTCAGGTTCTGGCTCGTGTTCCAAGGATGCTGGCTGTGATGGGGCTATTTGGTCTGGCGCAACCGGCTCGCTCAGTCGTGGTTCTGGTTCTGGTGTCCTTTCGGCCTCGCAGGTCCTCTCTGTATTTACTGATTCTGCCTCTCCTGCTGGCCCCTCGTGCTCTATGGGCCTCACTGCCCCTCTGTTCCCTTGGGACTCCTCTGACCTTTCCTCCTCCTGGTTTTCTCCCGGGAATCGTCGCCGTATCTGGTCGCAGTGGCGGCGCCAGCATTGCCCCCCATCTGTTAGCACCTCGTACGACACGGGGCCAGTGACCCTGGTGACTGTGGCGGGTACCCATGCTGGGCCTGCCCCAAAATTCTTTGCGTACACTGGGTCCTGGGCCTCGAAGGTCCGGGGGTTCCTGCCTTCCCCCACCACTACCTCATCCTGAGCTCTATCGGGGTGAATGCGGTCCAATCTGATTGCAAGGCGCCGACCCATTAGTAGTTCAGCGGGGCTCCGGCCAGTTGTTGAGCTGGGGGTGCTGTGCTGTGCTAGAAGGAATGTGGCAAGGCGGTACTCCCAATCCCCTTGCGTCATGCGGCGAAGGGTGTCCTTGGTGGTCCGCACCATGCGTTCTGCTTGGCCATTGGTGGCAGGATGGAATGGCGCCGAACGGATGTGGCGGATGGCGTTCTGCGCTGTGAAGGTTTGGAATTCTCCTGACGTAAATGCAGTCCCGTTGTCTGAGACGAGAGTGTCAGGGAGCCCGTGGGTTGCAAACAGCCTGCGTAGTACCCGGATGGCTGCGGACGTAGAAGTGGACGGTACCAGTGCGACTTCCAGCCATTTGGTGTAGGAGTCCACCACTATGAAGAATGTTTTCCCCTGAAAGGGGCCAGCGAAGTCCACATGCAGGCGTGACCATGGTGCTCGGGCGGACTCCCAGGACTGGACTGGGGCCCTTGGGGGATCTGGGCGGGATTCTTGGCAGGCCTGGCAGTGTTTGACCCAGGCCTCTATCTCTCCGTCGATCCCCGGCCACCACACATAACTCCTGGCAAGGGCCTTCATTCTTACTACCCCTGGGTGTGTCTCGTGTAGGGCTGTGAGGACCCTTTTGCGGAGGGGCTGGGGAACAACGACCCTGCTTCCCCATAACAGGCACCCCTTGTGGGCCGACAGTTCATGTTTGCGGGTTGTGTAGCCGGCGAATTCTGGCCCGGGGCTGCTGCTGGGCCATCCCCTCCACACCCAGTCCAGGACCCGGGAGATGACCCTATCTTTCTTGGAATGGTGTGCAACTTCTTGTGCCTGAATGGGGCGGTCGGGAAGCAGCTCCAGGCTCATAACCTCTTGTGCAGGTGCTGGGTCGGGGCCTGTTTCCGGTAGTGGTAGCCTGCTGAGGGCATCCGCATGGCCCATCGCCTTCCCCGGACGGTGAATCAGTGCATACTGGTAGCTGGCAAGGAAAATTGACCACCTGAGGACGCGAGGAGACAGCACTTGGGGGGTCTGCTTTTCAGGGGCAAATAAGCCAAGCAACGGCTTGTGGTCAGTCACCACGGTGAAGGGCCGCCCGTACAAGAAATCATGGAATTTTTTTACTCCCTTCACGATTGCCAGTCCCTCCTTGTCGATTTGCGAGTAGTTCCGCTCGGTTGCGTTGAGTGTCTGGGAAAAGTATGCCACCGGTACCTCTCTTCCATCCGGGAGTTGGTGTCCCAGGACAGCGCCAATTCCATAGGGCGAGGCATCGCATGCTAGCACCACCGGCAGCCTCTCATCGAAGTGTGCCAAGACCGAGTTTGAGACAAGCAAGTCCTTGACTGCCTGGAATGCGGCCTCCTGGCGCTGGCCCCACACCCAAGGGGCCCGCTTGTCCAGGAGTCTGTGTAGGGGCTCTGCTACCGCCGCCTTGTGGGGAAGGAAGGAATGGTAAAAGTTCAATAGTCCCAAGAAGGCCTGAAGTTCAGTCTTGTTCTTGGGCGCTGGGGCATCACAAATGGCCCGTACCTTGTCCCCAGTCGGGTGGACCCCTTCTGCGTCCACCATAAATCCCAGAAAGTCCACCTGAGGCACTCCTAGTAGACATTTTTCCCGCTTCACCTTGAGACCCGCCGTCTGGAAACGGTGCAGAACGGTGCGGAGGCGGTCCTCAAACTCCTCTGGTGTGGGCCCGGCAATCAACACATCATCGAAGAAGGGGGTGACGCCAGGAATCCCTTTAAGTAGAGAGTCCATTAGATTCTGGAATATGCCTGGTGCCACGCTGACACCGAATTGCAGCCGCTTTACCCTGAATGCTCCTCTGTGCGTCACAATCGTCTGTGCCTCTGCTGTGGCCTCATCTACTGGCAGCTGTTGATATGCTTGGGCCAAGTCCAGCTTGCCAAAAATTTTCGACCCAGCCAGGGTGGCAAGAACATGGCTGACCACTGGCACTGGGTATGCATGGGCCGTGAGGGCCTTGTTTATGGTACATTTGTAGTCTGCGCAGATGCGGACTGAACCATTAGGCTTGACGGGCGTGACGATTGGGGTTTCCCAGGGGGCATTAGGCACCGGCTCCAGCACTCCTTGCTTCACGAGCCGGTCCAATTCCTCGTCTATACGAGGTTTCAGGGCGAACGGGACCCGGCGGGCCTTGAGCCTGACCGGTCGTACTGCGGGGTCAAGCTGTAGAGCAATGGGGGGGCCCGTATACTGTCCCAATTTCCCATCGAAAACCCCCGGAAATTCCTTGCATATGGCGTCCACGTCCACTTGTAAGCTAGTGTGGTTCACCCCGGTGACGGCTAGCCCCAGTGGTCCAAACCATGCTAATCCCAGTAAGCTAATGTAGGGGCCCTTGACCACAAGCAAGTCCAGTTGCCGCGTCCGCCCTCGGTATTGCACCCTGAAGGTCCCCACCCCCATTGTGGGGACCTTACGTTTTTGGAAGTCCCGGAGGGTGAATGGGGCCGGCCTGAGTTTGGGACCCCCAGTAGGACACAGTTTCCTTAAGGTCCTTGCCGAGATTATGGATAGAGTTGAACCCGTGTCAAGCTCCATGCGGCATGGGGCCCCCTCTATCTGTACGTCAACATAAATTTTCTCTACGTTGGGGTGGGGCAACTGGTATACCTGGAAGTCCGTGAGCTCTGTCGAGTTGCCTTGGTGCGTTGGGCCCCGGGACCTGGGGCTCTTGGATTGGTCATCTGATGCCTGGCGTCGGGTGGGCCGAGCCCGACACACCCGGGCGATGTGTCCCAATTTTCTGCACTGCCTGCACTCTGCGTTGCGGAAACGGCAGGTCCTCCTCTCGTGACTTTCTCCACAGCTTGCGCAGTTCCCTCCTCGTCGAGGCAGCTGTGGTATGTGGGCTGCTTGAGTGCGCTGCTGTACTCGGTGCACCTCCTCCCTGTCGGATCCTGAGTCATCGGTGAGGTCTTCGTGGTGGACCCTCGGTTGGGACGGCTGGCTCGGCCGTGCCTCTTGCGTCGACCTCTCGGCAGCTTCCGTTGCCAGGGCCTCCTCCAGAGCGACCTGGAACGTTAGGTCCTTCTTAGCGTAGAGGCGTCGTTGCAGCTTCTCATCCTTCAGGCCACCGACGAGGCGGTCACGAAGCATGTTCTCCAGCTCTGAGAAGTTGCAGAACCGGGCGGCTTGGCGGAGAGAGGTCACAAACCCAGTTATGGTTTCCCCAGGGGCTTGCCGCTTTGCGTAGAAGGCATTTCGACGAGCCACCACTGAGGGCTGCGGCGAAAAGTGCCCCTTCAGCTGTTCCATTATTGTTTTGTATGGAACAGTAGCGACGTCTTCAGGCGCAAGGAGGGCCCGGGCAATTTCAAACGTCTCCTCTCCGCAGACGCTGAAGAATATCGCCCTCTTCTTGGCGTCTTCTTCGTCGATGACCCCTTTGGCTTCTAGGAGGAAGGTGAAACGGGAGGCGTACGCTTCCCAGTCTCCAGATGCTGGGTTGAATGGCGAGAAGCTGTTGTCGGTTGCCATTCTGAGTTCCTTGTGTCCCGGAGCTGAAGCCTGGATACACGGTGCGAGGCAGCGGTGCGGCAGGTGGCGGTGCTGCGGTGCTGTGTGTGGCAGTCAGCTCAGCGGGATCCCACCTTCGTCGCCAGTGAAATATACTCAGAGTCGCAAAGTGATTTCATGCTCTTTATTCAGCTCATAGTGGTGAGGAGGAATGAATGAAAGTCCCCTCAAAGTATCTGCTTTATATACATTATTTACACAATGGGCTGCACATGATTGGCTAATTCCGGAATTCTACTGTAAGCCAATCAGGTTGTGGATTCACTTCTATCTGGAGCATGATTGGGTAGTTCCTGCCAACCAATCATACTGCTGCATTGTTCTAGGACCAATCAGACTGCTGCATTCTGAATCCTATTGTTCTAGGACCAATCAGACTGCTGCCTTTTGGATCCTATTGTTCTAGGACCAATCAGACTGCTGCAGTTTGGATCCTATTCAACTCAGTACATAACAACAAGGGATACAGTTATCCCAGGGTGGAGAGAGTAACCACAAAGCCTTTTGAGCTTGTGCACGCAGACCTGTTTGGGCCTATGCCTCAGCCAAGTCTGGGCAGAGCCAGGTTTCTGCTGACACTGACAGATGATTTCACCCAGAACTCTTGGGCATTTTCGCTGAAAACGCAAGAGGACGCAACGCAACTCATCAAGGATTGGGTTGCAGAGGTGGAACTGAGGTTCTCCACCAAGGTGCAGGGATTCAAGTGTGACCGAGGTTCAGAGGTCACTGGGTCTGCTCTAAAGAGTTTCTTTCGCCAGAGGGGGATACGTCACAAGGTGACTTCACCTCAGGAGAGTGGCATGGCAGAGCTGAGGAGTAAAGCTCTGGTTCAAGCATCAGAAGTTCTACTGTGTGATTCTGGTTTGCCTCAAAGTTTCTGGGGGGAGGCAGTAAAAACGGCCAATTTCACGATGAACAGGTGCTACAATTCAGTGGTAGGTGACACCCCGTATTTCTTGCTCAACGGACAGAGGCCGCAGGTGCATTTCTTCCGTTCGTTTGGTTGCAGAGCCTTGGTGCCTGTACCAAAGTGTCTGCAGCAAGAGGGTGGTCCAAGGTACCAGGAAATGATCTTCTGTGGGTATGAACCTGCTACGCAGGGATGGAGATTTGCATACACAGAAGGTGATCAGTCCAAGCTTCTGATCAGTAAACATGCTGAGTTCTATGAGCAGCAGGAAAGTAGGGCAAGGCGCAAAGCGAGCCATGATGTTCTCTCAGATTGTCTGTCTGAATCTGAGGAGGAGGGAGAGCCAGGTGATGGGGACCTGATCACTGATCAGGGTCAGCCCCAGGGAAGGGCATCTCCACAGGTTGTTAAAGGAGTGTCCAAGAGTGAGCCCTCATCTCCTGTTAGAGTAATGGAGAAAGCTCACAGACGGGTCAAGTCAGAGGGGGAGTCGTCTGATGAAGAAGACGCACTTGCTGGCCCCAGTGGGTCAGAAGAAGCACCCCAGTTTGTGCCCAGGCGGTCATCTCGGGCAACAAAGGGAATTCCACCTGAGAGGTTTCGAGTCACAAATGCGTGGGTTGGTCTCGCACAGTGCGAACCTGAGATTTGTGAGGAGGCTCAACAGGCAGGTGGGAAGGTGTGGAACACACAAAGGTCTGTAAAGGTGTGTTCACAAGTCCTCTCAGAATGTGATACGAGAGGGGGTATGGAGAGAGTCAGAACTTACAGGGTTAAGAAGTTCTGAGTGACGTCTCACATTCTTTGAGGCGGGTTTAGAACACTGAAGTGGGAGTGTTCTACTGTGTCTCTCTGAGAGAGAGAGAGAGTTTGTTTCTTGTCCGCTCAAGGAGCGCATCGAAGATGGGTGCTCTGTCACCGGGAAAGTTACGATCTGTTGTTTTTCTACGAGAATAAAGCTATTTGTAAGATAAGGAGGACACCGAGCGTCCGGCTCTGATTTCCTACGTACACACGGCTTATCGGCTCTGCTTCTGTCGCTGTGCTACGCTCTGCTACACTGCAGCTGGGAGCTGCCCAGAGGGAACAGAGACGCGCAGAGGAAGCGTGTGGGCTCCGGGGGCAAGCGAAGCTGCCAGTCATTTCGCCAAAAAACAGTCACAGGATGTGGTGCATGCATGCCATTTGAATGACTGTTCCTATGAACTGGGGGGTGGCCCCCTCAAATATCTTATTGGGGGGATAAAGACCCCTCAGACTCTAAGAGTTGGCTCCCATTCCCTACACCCACAGGTCTCAGGACGGTTACAACATAAAATCACACAATGAAAACACAAAACACACACCCCAAAACCCGTAACCCCCACCACCCCACCACATTTTAAAAGGGCATTAGATGTCAATTAGCCAAAGGCCTGGTTAAAGAGATGAGCTTTTCACTGGAACTGAAAGCTGTATCATGAAGGGTTTTGCGAACTTTGTATGGATTCTTTGATGGGAAGTGAGATTGGAGCTATCAGTGAATTTCTTTCCACATTCCATACACTGATATGGTTTCTCTCCTGTATGAATTCTCTGGTGCTTAGTGAGATCAGAGCTTGTACTGAAGCTCTTTCCACATTCCACACACTGATAGGGTTTCTCCCTTGTATGAATTCTCTGATGGGAAGTGAGATGGAAGTTTTTACTGAAGCTTTTTCCACATTCCAAGCACTGATAGGGTTTCTCCCCCGTATGAATTCTTTGATGGGAAGTGAGATGGGAGCTCTGACTGAAGCTTTTTCCACATTCCAAGCACTGATAGGGTTTCTCCCCCGTATGAATTCTTTGATGGGAAGTGAGATGGTAGCTATGAGTGAAGCTTTTTCCACATTCAAAGCACTGATAGGGTTTCTCCCCTGTATGAATTCTTTCATGCTTAGTGAGATGGGAGCTCTGACTGAAGCTTTTTCCACATTCCAAGCACTGATAGGGTTTCTCACCTGTATGCATTCTTTCATGCTTAGTGAGATGGGAGCTCTGACTGAAGCTTTTTCCACATTCCACACACTGATAGGGTTTCTCCCCTGTATGAATTCTCTGATGGGAAGTGAGATGGGAGTTTTTACTGAAGCTTTTTCCACATTCCACACACTGATAGGGTTTCTCCCCTGTATGAATTCTTTGATGCTTAGTGAGATGGGAGCTCTGACTGAAGCTTTTTCCACACTCCATGCACTGATAGGGTTTCTCCCCTGTGTGAATTCTTTGATGGGAAGTGAGATCGGAGCTCTTCCTGAAGCTCTTTCCACATTCCACACACTGATAGGGTTTCTCCCCTGTATGGATTCTTTGATGGTAAGTGAGAGAGGAGCTCTCCCTGAAGCTCTTTCCACATTCCATGCACTGATAGGGTTTCTCCCCTGTATGAATTATTTGATGGGAAGCGAGAGAGGAGCTCTCCCTGAAGCTCTTTCCACATTCAAAGCACTGATAGGGTTTCTCCCCTGTATGAATTCTCTGATGCCTAGTGAAACTGGAGCTATCAGTGAAGCTCTTTCCACATTCAAAGCACTGATAAGGTTTCTCTCCTGTATGAATTCTCTGATGGGAAGTGAGAGAGGAGCTGTCCCTGAAGCTCTTTCCACATACAAAGCACCGATAGGGTTTCTCCCCTGTATGAATTCTCTGATGCCTATTGAAACTGGAGCTATCAGTGAAGCTCTTTCCACATTCCATGCACTGATAGGGTTTCTTCCTAATGAGATTTCCTTGATGGGAAGTGGAATTTGAACTTTTCCCACTTTCAAGATATTTGTACAGCTTCTCCATTGTGGGGATTTTGTCATGGTCACCCTTGTTCTTGATTTCCAGTCCATCACTATCTGCAATGAAGAGAAATGGATTAGCGCCTCAGGGAGAAATTAAGGAAGAATACTTGTTAACTCTGGTAATAGAGGAATAACACAAGTGGGTTAGATGGATGGTTTTCTGAAGGGTTGGGTGCATTAATTAACGGGGATCAACCGACATCCATAGGGGAACCTATGATTCGATAAGCTACTTCAACTTCCCTAACAAATCTGAAGTTTACAGTTAAAATGGCCTGGGGAGTTCAGACCAGACTGATCCTTGTTTAGAAGCTGCAATACTGTAATCCCAGGAGTCTTAAGGGAGCGCTGTTGAGTTCTGTGAAAATAGTTCAAAGAGAGCTGTTTTGAAATTAAAAACAGATATTATGATTCAAAAGGGATCCTTACCAAGAGTGGCCACGATCCCATGATTCTCCTCCATGACATCTTTATGCAGAGCTCTCTGGTCAGGATCCAGCAACTGCCACTCCTCATCTGTGAAACGAACAGCAACATCTTCAAAGCACACTGGACCCTAAAAGAAAAAGGGAAATGTCCTCCTATGAGTCAACAATATTGTTCACCACCACTCCTTGATCTACGACATTGTTCTGCTCCTTGACCTCTGTCCCCACAAGGCAGCTTCCCCTGACCTGATCTGGATCCACAGCCACTGCTTCCATTCTCTCCCCAAGGAAAGATGGATGAAGAGGTCTTCCGGGCATCATTCTGTCACCTGCAAGAGGAAAAAGGTAAGGGGGAGGCCCAGAGTGCCTGCTTCTCTCACAGGTGAATCAGTGAATCTCAAACTACACAGGGGCCTTTGAGACAGTCTTGCCTGCTGAGTGCATTTGGATATTTGGGTGCATTAGAGATGTTATGTGTCCAAAAATATATCTCCCCTCCTCTGGGCTCTTGGTCCCACTATCTCCCCCAAAACAAGATGAAAAGAACCCACAGATGAGTTGGAAAACCAACAGAATGAGAGTAAACAGAGAAAAAACTCCTTCCTCCTTACCCAGTGGCCTCTCTCTGGTGTCCAACGGAGGCCTCTCTCCCTCACAGGAATCCAGGTCCATTTCCACACAGAGATCCTTTCCCTGAAAGAGAAACAAGGATTCCAAACAGAGAATGACGAGAAGGATTATAAAATGAATGTCATGGCCAAAGACTTGAAGGGTGTTAGATCTCATTCCATGGATGCCTCCCCAGAAAAAGGATGGTCCATCAGCAGACCATTATGGGATGTTTTCTGACCTGTTTGGAGCCCCTTGAGAGTACCCAGAGGAAAGTCTCTCTCACCTGCTTTCTCTCTGCCTGCTTTCTCTCCTCTGTCTGACTCAGGAGGAAACCTTCGGCCAGGGCCACCGCCTGGGAACTGGTCTCCGCTCCACAGTCCCTCACCCAGCTCTCCATCTCCGGGGGAAGGACAGCCAGGAACTGCTCCAAGATCACCAGGTCCAGCATCTCAGCTTTCGTGTGCCTTTCCGTCTTCAGCCACTGATGGTCAAGGTGGTAGAGTCGGCTGCAAACCTCTCGGGGTCCTTTGGACTCCTGGCAGCAGAACTGCCTCAACTGCTGGCTCTGCACCTCTGAGTGGAGGGTGTCCTCCTCACCCAGGATCTTCTGCACAGAGTTTTCCCAGAATCCCCCACTGCTCCCAGTTTGGATGGCATGGCCTCTTCCTGTTCCAGGGCCAGCTGAGTCTCGCTCACCCATCTGTGCTCTCAGGAAGCCTCTGAGAGATTGGAAGGAACCCTTTGGTCTTCTGCCAAGTTCTGTCTGTCTTAAGGAGAGGCACTAGCAAATCCTACAAAGCAAATACATTTTTCAGTTACAAAAGTTGTCTAATATCAGGAGAAGAAAAAGGTTCCCTGAGCAAGCATGGATGAGACTTGGAGGGAACCAGGTCTTGACTGCACCACAGCCCAAACCATGAGCTATCTTATTTATTTAAATTTCTATAACACTTTATATTTTAAAGAAAAATCTCAAAGCGGTTTACAGCATATTAAATCTGTGGGGATAACTGGGGAGTTAGAAGAGGATATATTATTTAATGATATCCTTCCTAACATGCACTAGCAAGTTCCATATTCTAGCAGAGTTCCATACATCCCCCTTTTTTAGATTACGCAGCGATCAGCTTGTTGCTGACTCATCTGAGTCTTACTATTAAAAATTCCTTCCTGGTAAAATCCCTTCCAATCCCTCTTAAATTAATAAGCACAATAATCTGATTCACATTAATATAAAAGTAGTTTACTCACAGATTCATTCACATTCACAGACATATCCCTGAAGGCAGGCTTAGGTTACATAACAACTAGAACTATTCCATAAAGAAGTTAGCTGCAGATGACTGCCACTAAGGAGTCACTTCCCCAAACACACAGCAACATACAAAATGGAGAACTCACACTGATCAGAACATGGAGGCCGTGTGCTCCTCCATGCTAGTACAACAGACTGCACCCTCTTCAAGTCTGTCCCAGCTCAGGCGGAAACAGGAAGTCTTCTCCTGAGTGGCAGAAAACATCCCCTAATGTGTCCACTGTAGGAATGTTGTACTTGACTGCAGTTTCACATCCCACAAAATCAATAAAAGAGAAATAAAACAATCAGAAGAAAGTCAATTATATAGTCTATAGTCAAAGCAACATAACAGAAAACAAATATTCTCTTAAAGATATAAAAATAAAACATTAGAAAGGAGGTCAACTACAGAATACATATTTAACACAGTAGGGCTGGGTGAGTCTGGGCTTCACCCCTAGGCCAGGTGGAAAGGGCCTTTTTAAAAAGGAGAAGAAAGAGGAGGAGGAGGAGCAGGAGGAAGAAGCAGCCTCTAGCCCTCCTAGAGGAAAGATTGCAATGCAAAATGTGGAGGCAGCAGAAGGGATTTCTGGGAGATGAATCAGCCTGGTTTCTCCTGCCTTCCAGTCAATGCATGAAGTCAGAACTGACTGACAAGAAAGTCATTTGTATCTTGTGAAAAATGGATGCTTGGCTCTAGTGGGGGTCCTCACCCAGGGGTCCTCAGGAGTTGCTCCCCCCCACCCCCACTCCCCTGCTTCTGTCTCCTTTTCTTGCACTTGGACTCTGCCACTCTCAAGACAGACTCCTGGGGTGGGGTCCCTTTTTCTGTGGTCTGAGGGCCAGGTATGCACCTGGTCAACCCCCTGAGGGCCAAGTGGCCGGGGCCAAATACCTCTTCCTTGAAATTTAGGCAGGTAATTTATTATGATTATTCTATTAGATAGCTTAACACGAGGGGATGGCTGCAGTGGCCTCCGTGGGGAGCTGCCCTGGGAGACACTGGGAAACTGGTCCCCAATGCAGCAGCCAGACTCTGGGCTGGGATCCCTCTCTTTACTCCTCTCCTTTCTCTCCCACCTTTCCTTCCTTCCTCCCTCCACATGCGGTTTTCTTGGGGGGGGGGCTAGTCCACCTCCTCGTCTGGCTTTGGAAAACCATTTGCAGATGTTTCCTTTGTTGTGCAATGAGGCTGAGCGAATTCACACAGATTTAAAGTCCTAGGGACTCCTTTGTTTAAAGAAGGGAGATCATTTCTGAAAGGGGGGGCGGAGGGCCAGATGAGTTTGGGATCCTCTGATCTGCAGGAAGGAGAGTGTTGCATACCTGGCCCCTCCCTGGCAGGACCCTCTCCTCCCTGATCAGGCCCCCCCAGGCCCCCTCCCCTGCTGCAGCCCTGGGACCCCCCCCCCCCCCGTCTCCCCACTGCACCCTCTTGGGGGAGAGAGAGGAGACTCACCAGATCCCAGGAGGGACAGAGAGGCAGCCCTTGCAGAAGAGACACCAAAGCAACACACACACCCCTTCCTTGCAGGAAAGGACTGGGGAGGGAGGGGCCTTGGCTCTGGAGGACCTTTCCCCCCCTTGCTTCCTGTCCTCTCTAGGAAGGCAGCTCACTTCCCTTTAACCCTTGCAAAGCCGAGTCCGCCCCCCCCCCCCCGCTCAGCCCTCTCTCGTTTGGCAGAACCTCATATTCTTATTATTTCTTATGGATTTCGGGGGGGGGCAGCTGCCCCCCTGGCTCCGCCAATGCCCAGATATCCTTTTGGGGGTGAGGCTCTTGGCTGGACTCTGAGCATCTCCCTCCCTTGGCCAGAAACCAGAGGAAGAGCTTGCAGGGAAAAGGGCTTTGCCGGAGGCAGGGAAGCTCCTCCTAGAATTCAGGAGTGGAGAGATAGGAGGGGATCCCAGGGTCATCCAGTCCCACCCCCAGCAATGCAGGAATCTCAGCTAAAGCATCCATGGCAGATGGCCGTCCGATCTCTGCTCAGAAACCTCCAAGGAAGGAGAGTCCACCATCTCCCAAGGGAGACCTTCCCCCTGCCCAACTGCTCTTAGATGTCCCTCAAGGCAGCTGGTCCTGAGTTCTAGCCCTGCTGAAACAATCGCACTGGCTGCCAAGGAGGAACCCAGCATAAATAAATCCTATTCAACATAAATAAATCCTATTCTCATCATAAATGAGTAATACTTTCTTATACATGCTTTTTATGCTTTTTTCTGCCATTTCCCTTTGCAGAAATGCTTAATTGCTAATTCAATGGACTGAAAATGGATGGTTATTGTTATTATGTTTAGGGAAGCTTTAATATTTGATGGACGATTGTATTTTAATATTTTGTTGGAAGCTGAGCTGTACCTGCTGGAGGTGATTCAAAACCATCCTGGTGAGTGATGGGTGATGTGGGGCACCCTCATGGGGAAGTGGGGGAGGGCGGGGCTTTGGGGAAGGGGTTGTCCGTCTGCCGGAGAAGAGGACCCTACTGGCCCAGGCTCACGTATCCTGTTTGAAAGGGGAATCATCTTACGGACTTCCTGTGAACATCTGGGTCAGGAATGCCGTTCCTGGAATGGACAAACACACAAGACGTAACCGGCTGTGCATTCACATAAACAATACTCTTCTATATATTCTTATCACAATATCAAATGTTTATCTTGCACATAAACAACACATAAAGTGCAATAATATAGACAAGAGCCAGGGACTCTGTGGTGGGGGCAGCTGAGGGCCGTTTTGGCCCAGGCTGGCCCCTGACCCTGAGACGCTCTTTCCACCCACAGGACCTCAGATGTTACGCCCTTTGGGAAAGTGGGGAGGAACAGAAACTAGTGGCCAACAGCATCCTTTCGTTGCTGGCCTTTGCCCGAAGGTTCCCCCATCTCAGAGCAAGTAGATTCAGTCCTTTGAACACTTCCATCTCCCCAAGAGGATCCCAAGGCTACTCATCCTCTGCAGTTGATAACAGACCTGACTGAAAAAAACAGCTTTCTCTTCTGGTGACACCAGAGAATTCCAGAAGACATTCACCCTTTCCATAGCATTATGGATGCACGATTCCCACATAAAGGTTTCTTGGCAAGACAAGGTCCTTTGCTGGCCATAGAGTGTCCTCCTCAGCAACTCCAAAGAAGGAGCTGGGTTGCAAGAGCTGCAGCTAATGGGGGGGGGCTGACCTCCCCCCTCCCATCTCACCTGACTGCTAGGTAGGAAAGCAAGACCCAGAGACAGTTGTGGGAGACCCAGAGACCGGCTTCCTCTGTGCCGAAGCCAAAGCTGCGACAGATGGAGAAGCCAGACCTGCTGGGGGTGTCAATGCTGTGAGCCCCTCCATCCTACATTCTGTTTGAATTTGTGAGTGGGTTTCACTGTAGAAAGAGCTTTTAAAAAAAAAAAAAAAATTACTGACAAACCAATCTCACTCTCAGTCAGTTTTATTGCACATAGCCAAAGGCTGCCGCAATGTACGCAGAATTATTTGACAATTAAAAGAAAATATACTGAATTGGTAAAAAAAGACTTAAAACATTTATATTATTAAAACATTACGTACTCTAAACAAAGCTATAAAAGTACCCCAATGTACAAATAAAAACATTAAACATTAAACAATAAAATTCATAAGCTAAAATCATTACATGGTCACTAATGTTAAAAACAATACAGTGTGCAATTTATACTCAGAGTTTGGTGACAAAGATAGAGCATCGCCTGAGGTAGATAGATAGGATCAAATAAATTCATCTCCTTTACAGTTAATGGCTACCTTGGCTATATAATTTGCTCTAATTTTCCTAGCAGCAGTTGCAAAAAGTGCTACCCGCCAGGTCACATACTTATCTGTGTCTGCAAGGAGATATAACATCATATCAAGGGGGTTCTGGCCAGGGGACCCTGTCATTATAGGTACCAAAAATCTTTTTCTTGCATCATTATATAACGGACAGTGCAAGATATAATGCATAAGGTCCTCTACTTCAGAACATCCCCTAATGCAAACATGTTCGTTTTTTGGTATGCCTCTGTGTCTCCCATCTCTATAAGCAGAGCTTATTGTATTTAGTCGTAGCTCTGTAAAAGCTTTTCGAAGCTGTGCAAAAGTCAATTCATTAAAATAAGATATGTGTTCATTGACCTCTCCAAGTTTAAAATACAATGGGGCGCATGTGAATGTGCACATAGAGTTTAGATCGTTTTTAGTTGCCACTGCCCTTATGGTTCGTTTAAAAATATTTTTCTGGGAATATAAGGGAAGTTCTTTAATCTCAGTCACTGAGAGATCATATTTGCCCATCAGTTGGGCAGCATGATGTACCCAGTTTTTAAGGGGTAATCCATTTGAGAGCTCAATCAGGCATTTTTTTGGTAGCCTAGTGTTGTCCATCTGTTGAACTCTACACCAGTAACAGAGAATTCTTTTATCTATTTGGCTCTCTATGCTCAACATGCGAGTTTCCAACCTGACCATGGCAGATTGCACGTCTTTGGGTAAACCCAAACCTCTGCACCATATAAAATCTGGGCCATTGTTTTTGCTTTATACACAGATAGAGCTGGGTTGACCAGATTTCCACCTTTACATGCAGCGAATTTCAGAATGGCTTTTGCTGATTTAAAGGCTTGCAATTTAATATTGGATAGCTGTGTATTCCAAGATGCCGTTTCTGAATAAATCAATCCCAGATATTTAAACGTATTTACTTGGTTTATGATGTGTTCATCCAGGTGCCAAACATGCTTTTTAGAACGCTTCCCAAATACAATGACCTGCGTCTTATCATAGTTTATAGATAAAGCATTCCTCGTGCAATATGAACTTAATTTTGCAAGCAGCCGTCTCAGGCCCACCTGGGTTCTAGATACAAGTACTAGGTCATCAGCATACATTAAAACTGAGAGTTTTTGGTCGAGAATTGTGACAGGGGCAAACTGTAGGCCCTCCAGTTCTTTAACCATGTCATTAATATAAAAATTGAACAGGAAAGGTGCCAAAATGCATCCCTATATGACTCCAGTAATGGCCTTAATTCTAGTGGTGAGATGGCCAGCCAGATCCACCTTTACTTGTATTGATGTGTCAGTATATAATGTTTCGATGAGAAATAATAGACGGAGGTCTATATTTGTCTTTTCCAATTTTTGCCACAATGCGTGTCTTGGGACCGTATCAAAAGCTGACTTTAGATCGATAAAAGCAACATATAATTTTTGCTTCAAATTATGGATGTATTTACGTAGCAGAAAGTTCAGCACAAAGCACTGGTCCAATGTGGATTTCCCTCTTTGGAAACCTGCCTGGACTTCAGATATCACCTTATTTGTATCTGCCCATTCCTCTAGTCTCCCAAGAAGGAGTCTGGCATATAGTTTGGAGGCTACATCTAACAAACTAATGGTTCTATAATTGGTTCTATAATTTTCTTATCGCCCTTTTTATATATTGGGGCAATTATACTCAACTTCCACCCTTCAGGTATACGACCTGAGCTGTTAATGTATGAAAACAATTTTGCAAATATGGGTGACCAGAAATCAGGTCTTATCTTATAGATCTCCATTGGGATCATGTCCTCTCCTGGAGCTTTATTTGCTAGTTGGCTTGCGATTAGCCTCTTAATCTGATTGGGCGTGACGTCTGGCCATTCTGGCAGTTCTGATAACTGAGTGTAGTAAACTTGTGGGGGGTGGGTCAGGACAGGGGCCATATATTTCTGTAAAATATGTCACCCAATCCTTTCCTTGGACAGATGCTTCTAACGAGTAGCCCAGCCCATTTGTGCCTTGGGCAACCAGATGCCAAAATTTCCGTGAGTCCTTCTGAAGTGCTGCATCTCCCAATTCTTTCCACTGTTGTTCATAATATATTTGTTTCTTGCTTTTAAGTAATAATTTATAGTTGTTTCGTAACTGGGCTACCTCAGCTTGTAGGGCAAGATTGTGCTTATCCTGTTTTAACTTCAATTTTCTAAGTACCCTAGCTAGGCATTTTTTGCTATTCTGACATTCCTTATCAAACCAAGTCTGTCTCTTAAACTTTTTGTTTTTTATCACACTAGCTGTGGTCATCAGTGGGCGCATTCGGTTGATTATGTTCTCATAAAGTCCAATTACGTTTCCTGTTTCTAACAACATTTCCCCCTTTAATAAAGCAAATTCATGGGAATCCAGGATCTGAATCATTTTTTCTTGGACCCGTGCATTCCATTTTAACCTTCTATTTCCAAGTATCAGATATTCTGTTTCATCCAATAATTTAGGAAAGGCAGGAGAAAAGAATAATGTCAGAGATAACTCAAGTGGAATGTGGTCGCTTTCAGCTCTGGGAATTATCCTGAAGGTATCTCGGTTAACTGGCACATTATTAGATGTTAGGATATAATCTATGGTGCTAGTAAATCCTCTGGGGGAGATAAAAGTAAAATAACCCTCTTGATCCCCTTGACCATGCCCATTGCATAACAAAAGGTTATGCTTTATTATAAGTTCACAAAGATGTTTCCCAGCGCGATTAGAGGTGGTGTCCATTGCTGCCCTCTGACAGATTTCAGGTTCGTCCTCCAAGTTTAGTCCAGATAATATTGTATTTTGTGGGGAAACAAGGCCGATCCGGGCATTGAAGTCACCTCCCAAGATAAACCGAGGGTTAGGTGACAGAGAGTCTATACTTTCAAGTAGTTGGTCAAGTTTATCCCAATATGATCTCAGTTCCCCACAAGACTTTACTGGAGGTATATACACACATATGCAATAAGTATTTCTCAGGAGACTATCAGAAAGGGACAACACTAAAAAATTAGGGGTGGTCAATGAGGGACACTGTTGAATTGATACATTAAGAGAGGTTGACACCAGCACCGCCAGCCCCCACTAGGCCTTCCATACTTTACAGTTTTAAGAGCTGGTTGAGTGTAACTTGTAAAACCCTGTAGTTCAACCATAGTGCCCTCTTTTGCCCAGGTTTCTTGAAGAAAGATGATATCATGTGCTTGTAGATAAGAACAGAAATCACTGTCTTGGATCTTGTTCGTCCACCCTGTTACATTCCATGAGAGAAGTTTAATTGTTTTACAGTGATTTACTCTTAGTCAATTGTTGGCCGATGTGCTCTCGGAGTTTACCAGTTTTTGAGGCAACAGGTTATTGCTAATGCTAGTGGAATAATCCAGATGTTCGATTATTTCAGTCGTCGTACATAAAGTGCTCACATTTGTAATCACTGGGCCTTTTCTTTGCAAATTGTTTGCCAATGGGGATTTCTTGGGTGTATTTCCTGACTCCTCCTCTTCTAAATATCTCATCTTTGTCCAATGCTCCGGTGGTTCTATAATTATCATTCTGTTGTGGCCATTGGGTCTGTTGTCAGTCTCTGCCTCCGGTTCTTTAATCTCTTTCAATGTCTGGCTCATAAGATCAAGCCTCTTGATAACTGTTTGTTGCTCTTCCTGAGGGAGATTCCTAAAGGAGCTGAGAAAATCCTCTTCCAAAGGATTTACAGAGTGCTCAGATTCCTGAAGATGATTGTCTAGAGGAATCGGCTGTTCCTTTTGGCTCACCTGGTTATTTTGATGTTGGGCATGATCCTGCGGATTCAACTCAGGCATGTCTGTTTCCTCCCCACCTGCCAAGTTTTTTTGTGATGTCATTACTTCCATTGGGGATCCAGGCGTTGGTTTTGCGAGCCCCTCTGAAGCACCAGTCCTCATCTTACATAAGGGTGCAACAATAGAATTGCGAAATACCCGGGTTGGAAAAACTCCTCTGCTTGACAATCTGAATTTCAGCTTGTGAATTAGTGAGGGCAGTCTAGTAGAGGAAAAAGTTAACATAATTTTTTGGCTTTGATTTGTGGTACTCAAGAGTTCAGTCCTAATGAGGTCGATCTCTGTAAGTCCAATGCCAAGTAAATCTGATAAATGTCGTTTGGAACGCTGGGCACCTTTCCAGCTAGGAGTTTGATCTGGCCTTCCACAAATTGTCATGCAGATCTTTTTTGGTTGGAAGATTAAATAAGAAGAGTTTGTTTTAAGAGCCTCTGCACGTTCTATGTTGAACTTAGGGGTCTGCTCTTGTTGTCGCCAATTCCCTTTGGTACTATGGTGTTCTGTTGATGCCTGCTTGTCATTAACTGATAAACTGTGGACCTCTTTGGATAATTGGGTTATTTGAGAGGCAATACCTCTAATTTGCTGGAAGATATGCTCAACCGTTCTTGCAATTAGAGATAATTGGGTGCTCTCCCTACTTGTTATTCCTTCCTCTCTGAGGAGCACAGGATCAGCTTGCCCCATTGCTGGATCCAGTTCCACGCTCTCACCTTGAATATTCTCCCCACACTCACAATCATCTTCAAGAGGAGAAAACCGGTTTTTTGTTGGAACTGTAAAAGCAGATTTGTTAAAAAAGTCCTCTATTTTAGATTGTTTGGGAACCGGTGAGAGAGCTACATCCTCTGGGTCCCTGTGGCGTTTACTAGCAGGCATAGTGTCACCGTGGGGATTAAACAAGGAGAGGTTTCCCCAACCAGAAAAGAGAGAAAAGAATAGAAAGTGCTCAGTTTGTTCAATTTAAGAGCTTATCTGTGTGGAGACTGCCAGGAGTTTTCAGGAACAAAGTATAGAAGGGAGTTGGCGGTTAATAGTTAGCAGCTGGCGGCCTGCCCAGGATGCTTCACAGAACTTGCCCAAGATGTTTCTCATAGCATAGACAAGAAGGTGCTGTTAGACTCTCAGTAAGTTAAAAAGTAGAGAAGTAAAAAAGGAAAAATTACTTCCCTGGGTGGCAGTCAATGCTAATTACACAGTGGCGTAGTGTGGGTTGTCAGCACCCGGGGCAAGGCAAGTAATTTGCGCCCCCTAACCCGTGGATTTGCGCCCCCTAACCCTAACCCCCAGATGTTGCGCCCGGTGCGGCCGGCACCCCCTGCACCCCCCACACTACACCACTGTAATTACAGTCCTGTTATCTGCGGAGCTCCGAAGCTTGCTTGCTCGGAAAACCATTTCAGCACTTTCTTCTCAAATTTCTCCTCTGCCCTCCAATGAACTATATCATCAATCCAATCAAATCACAAACCAATCAAATCACATTAGTTCCAAATAACAAAGCCAATTTTTTAAAATTTTGTTGGGGGTACCCATGTTTGCAGCTCAGAAAGGGTTAGGGTTAGGGGGTTGTTTCATTGTAGAAAGAGCCTTGTTCCATCCCAATTCCCATGGCATCCAAACCGCCCAGACCTGGAGCATCTCTTCCAAGGTTACAGAGTCAGGGGGACTGTGGAGAGCGGACCCCAATCCCACCTCCAGGCTTCGGATTCTTTATCATTCTACATCTCCAGCAGACTTGGGAAGAGTGGAACAGAAGGCAGCTTGAAAGAGACAACAGCTTCACAGCTAGAGGGAATTCACAGAGAATCCTGTAATGGGCAGAGCAGGAATACCAGATAGGTGGGTTGGCAGGCAGAGAATAAAACAGTGTGATACCTGTATGAATTGATGAATATAAATGGGCAGATTATTATTTTTTTAAAGAATGGGGAACTGCGGAAGGGCAACTGTTAGGTCCAGTGCTATTTTTCTAGAAAAAGAAGTTTCAGAACACCTCCCTCGTTTTCTTAGGATGGCAATGGCACCCACCCAAGAGGGGTCAGAGTTCGTAACCTGAAGCGTTCATAAGCAGAAGCGTTCATAACCAGAGGTACCACTGTACAGGCCTCCTGGCAGCTCTGTCTTGCCCTCAGGACCCTGCCCAGGCCACATCCCTCATTGGCCCCATTCTGCACTCTCCCCAAGTGATTTTACCCTGCTGCCATCTGTCTTGGAACTATGACAACTGTTCTTGGTTGCCTGGATGAAGTGGGGTATATGTCTGACCACACCCATTTTGCCACAACCACCTCTGGCATGTGGCTCCCAGAAAGCTTTTGATAAGAAAACATGGCCCTGAGGCTGAAAAAAAGTGTCACCACCACTGAATAAATCCCTGCTTTTTCAGCACTGGAAACCCAGAGTAACATGGCACCAAAAGTTCCAGATTTTATTAGGCCAGAGATATGATCAAATCAGTGATTAAATTTAGGAAAGAAACTTGACCATCATTTGTTAAAGCAGTCTATTACAGTATTACATACAGAACAATATAAATATGTCACCTGGAAGAGATGGAGGAATACTGTAGGTCCTCAGAAATCTCCACTAATTCCATTTCTGGATTTTCATGATCAAAACAAATATCTCCAGTAGAAGGGGTGGACATCCAGGGGGTTGTTCTATGTTCAGGACCTTATTGAGGGATGCTGACCCATCTTATAATAACCTCTATGAATCCAGTTGACTCATATATCCAGTTAACAGTATATACCAGGAGAACAACCAAGATGACCAAGGAACTGGAAATGAAGCCTTATAAGGAATGGCTGAGGCAATTTGGTATGTTTAACCTGGAAAAGAGGATATTATAGCCATCTTCAACTATCTGAACAGCTGCCACATGGAAGATGGAGCAAGTTTATATCCTGCTGCTCCAGAGGGTTGGATTCAAATGGATGTTTTTTATTGGGAAATTAATATACACTCTTAACAAAAAAAAGAAGGGGAATGAAACAACATCAGCCAGCGTGGTGTAGTGGTTAAGGGTGGTGGACTCATAATCTGGTGATCTGGGGTCCTCAGTATAAGTGACTCCAGATAGCTCAGGTATGATCATTTATAGGCAATCTTTTATGGAAGCAGGAGGGACTTCATTATCAGAAAGTGTATGAATCTTTTTTATCTAACTCTGGAATGTATATACCAGGAGAACAACCAAGATGACCAAGGAACTGGAAATCAAGCCTTATAAGGAATGGCTGAAGCAATTTGGTATGTTTAACCTGGAAAAGAGGATATTATAGCCATATTCATGTTGTTTTATTGATTATAGTTTAGATAGTGTCGTAACTGTTGAGTGGATTTTTGTTTACTTTTATATGTTGATATTACTATTTTATACTATTCTAATGATTGTTGAATGTTACTTTTTTGATGGAGGTTGCCTATTTTAAAGTTATGTTTTATTATCACATTTTTGTATTGCATTCGATTGTTATAAGATGTACATTTTTTGTTTCTTCAGCTTGTAAACAGCCTTGAGTATTGTAAGATAGAAAGGTGGTATACAAATTAAAAATGATGATGATGATATTCAACTATCTGAACGGCTGCCACATGGAAGATGGAGCAAGTTTATTTCCTGCTTCTCCAGGTTGGATTCAAATGGCATGAAAGAAGATTCCAACTAAACATTTGGAAGAACTTTCTGACAGTAAGAGCAGTTTGATGGGGGAACAGACTCCTTCAGAAGGTGGTGGACTCTCCTTCGTTGGAGATTTTTAAACAGAGGTTGGAGGACCATCCATCAGGGATTGTTCAGCAGCAATTCCAACAATGCAGGAGGTTGGGCTGGGTGACCCCTGGGGTTTCCTTCCAACTCTATGATTCTATGATTCCACGAGGCATTTGGAGCTTCAGGGTGGACCAACAACTGCAGGCTGGATTGATCAAAGATGGCATATAAACCTGTATGGACATTTGACACAACACAACAGAGTTGTTAGAAGGGGAATGAAACAACATCAGAGAGTGTAGTGGTTAAGATCGGTAGACTCATAATCTGGTGAACCGGGTTTGCTTCCCCGCTCCTCCACATGCAGCTGCTGGGTGACCTTGGGCCAGTCACACTTCTCTGAAGTCTCTCAGCCCCACTCACCTCACAGAGTGTTTGTTGTGGGGAAGGAAGGGAAAGGAGATTGTGAGCCGTCTTTGAGTCTCCTTAGGGTAGTGATAAAGTGGGATATCAAATCCAAACTCATCCTTTTCATCGTCCACTTTTTCTTCTTCTTCTTCTTCTTCTTCTTCTTCTTCTTCTTCTTCTTCCATTAGACAGGCAGTCTCCCCACCCCCACCCCCTTTCCAGTGCATCAATATGGAGATAGTACTTCCCTTTGGTTTAAGCACTAGATGCTGGGAGTAAACATTTATTCATTCCTCTGGTCACCCGTCTTGGTTCCTACTCAAACAGTACGTGGGCACTTTGGGGACCTTTACTGGCAGCTTGCCCCAAATGGAGTCCACACGCTTCCGTGGCGTGACTCTGCTCCATGCCTCCGGGCTTCCAGCTCCAGTTAGCAGAGTAACACAGCATCAGAAGCAAGCAGCCTTGTGTGCAGCAATAACTCAGGCAGACGCTCGGTTTCTTCCTTATCTTACAAGTAGCTTTAATCTCGTACAAAAACAACAAATCGTTACTCTCCCGGTGACAGCGCACACATCTTGACCCTCTTCCGGATCTGGCTAGACTCACACTGCGTGTGTCTTTTTCTCTCTCTCAGAGATACTGACCACTCCCACTTCCGTGTTCTAAACACACCTCTAGGAATGTGAAGCGTCACTCAGAACTTCTTAACCCTGTAAGTTCTGACTCTCTCAACACCCCCTCTCGCATCACATTCTGAGAGGACTTGTGAACACACCTTTACAGACCTCTGTGTGTCCCACACCTTCCCACCTGCCTGTTGAGTCTCCTCACAAATCTCTGGTTCGCACTGTGCGAGACCAACCCACGCATTTGTGACTCGAAACCTCTCAGGTGGAATTCCCTTTGTTGCCCGTGAAGACCGCCTGGGCACAAACTGGGGTTCTTCTCCTGACCCACTGGGGCCAGCAAGACCGTCTTCTTCATCAGACTCCCCCTCTGACTTGACCCGTCTGTGAGCTTTCTCCATCACTCTAACAGGAGATGAGGGCTCACTCTTGGACACTCCTTTCACAACCTGTGGAGACGCCTCCCCCTGGTCCTGATCCTGATCATCGACCAGATCACCATTACCTGGCTCTCCCTCCTCCTCAGATTCGGATTCAGACAAACAATCTGAGACAATGTCATGGCTGACTTTGCGCCTTGGACTATTTCCCTGCTGCTCTTTGAACTCAGCGTGCTTGCTGACCAGAAGCTTGGTCTGATCACCTTCTGGGTATGCAAATCTCCACCCCTTTGTCGCGGGCTCATACCCACAGAAGATCATTTCCTGGTACCTTGGACCACCCTCTTGCTGCAACCACTTTGGTACAGGCACCATGGCCCTGCAACCAAACGAACGGAAGAAATGCACCTGCGGCTTCTGTCCGTTGAGCAAGAAATATGGGGTGTCACCTACCACTGCATTGTAGCACCTGTTCATCGTGAAATTGGCCGTTTTTACTGCCTCCCCCCAGAAACTGTGAGGCAACCCAGAGTCACTCAATAGGACTTCTGAAACTTGGACCAGAGCTCTACTCCTCAGCTCTGCCACGCCACTCTTCTGAGGCGAAGTCACCTTGTGCCGTATCCCCCTCTGGCGAAAGAAACTCTTTAGAGCATACCCAGTGACCTCTGAACCACGGTCACACTGGAAACCTTGCACCTTGGTGGAGAACCTCTGTTCCACCGCCGCAACCCAATCTTTGATCAGTTGCGTTGCTTCCTCCTGCGTTCGCAGAGAAAAAGCCCAGGAGTTCCTAGTAAAATCATCGATCAAAATCAGCAGATGCCTGGCTTTGCCCAGACTTGGCTGAGGCATAGGCCCAAACAGGTCTGCGTGCACAAGCTCAAAAGGCTTTGTGGTTACCCTCTCCACCCTGGGATAACTGCATCCCTTGCTCTTGGCTTTCCTGCAAGCCCTGCAATTTAGGGTTGCACCACATTCTCTTACCTTGCACCCTTTGGTGCATTCTGATAACATCTGCAAGTCATCACAAGACCCATGTGCAATCCTCTTGTGCCACACGCATGCGCATGAAACATGAGTGTTCATGTTTTCTTTCCCAGCTTTCCCAGCTCCCTCCTCCAGAGGTATTGTTTCCAGAACAAAGAGATTGTTCTGATTTTTCTCAACACGTACCAGTTGCTTCCCCCCTCTGGAAATTGTACAGACATTGTTCTCAAAACAAACCATGTACCCCTCCTGTAAAAGACATGGTACAGACAAAAGACAACAATTCAGTCCCGGCGTCACGTAGACTTCCAGCTGCGCCTGTAGGAAAACAAGGTAAACATTCCCAGACTTTTTTACAAGCCTTTGTGACCCATCAGCAAAACACACTGTTTTCTCAGCTGAAACAGCTCTGCAGTTTTTTATCTGGACATCAAGTGACTCAGGCACGAGATGTCTATTTGCAGCAGAGTCAATGACCCAACGTAACACATTGTCCTTCGTTGCCTTTGCAACAGAGTTCCTTCTGCCCTCCTCCTTAGGGCCTTTACCGGCGTCTTTCAAAACAGCCATCGACGCAAACATCTGATAAGCGCCTCCTTCCCCTTCCGGCCGACCCTGGGACTTTCCATGCTGGCCTCTTCTCCCGGGCTGGTTCCCATGGGAAATGTCCTTGGGACTTTCCTGCCCTTTGTCTCGCTGTGGACAGCTTCGGCGCAGGTGCTCCGGAGAACCGCAAACAAAACAGCAACGAGTGGAAAACTTTTCAAACTTGCCTTTGGACGTAAGTGCCCCCCCACTCTTGCCAGCAGCTCTCCTTGAGGCTTTACTGCATTGAGGCTCGGGGACGTGGCCTTTGGCATCCAGCTCTGTGGTTTCTCTGCAAACCTTCTCCAGCTCCTGCCAAACAGCCTTAGCACTTTCAAGGCCCTTGGACTGGCCTTTCTGGCCTGCACCCCCAAACTTGGGTGCATATCTTCCAGAGGAACAGCTAGCCTCTGCTTTCCTCTTCCCAGCTTCCAGCAGCTTTCCAGCACACGGCTGCCCATCACGTTGGCGTGTCAAAGCATCGCAGCAGCTTCCAGACACGTCTCCAGCCCCCCTTGGGCTTCCAGGGCGTCCCACAGCCCCTCCTTGACTCTCTGGGCGTTCCCCAGCTTCTGCAGCGTCTGTGCAGCATCTGGCCCCCTCTGGGCGTCCCTCAGGCTGGCTCCTAGCCCCCTCTGGTCTGGCTCCCACTTTCTTCAGTGCCTGCCACTCGACCCAGGGCTCCTTCCTGTCCAGGGCTCCTTCAAAAGGGACTGCACATAACTCATGGCTCTCTGCCATCTTCTCCCCCGGGGCCCAGCTTACTTACGACCAGTAGTAGCTCCTCCCGGCACCCGGTACAGCACAGCTCCTCCCAGCTGGCTTCTTGCCTCACGATCAAAGGCACAGCTCCCCAGCTGGCTCCAGCTGGCTGGCTTTCCTCTCAGCGTCTCGGCTTTTCAGCTTTTTCTCCACTGCCCTCTTCCTTGGCAGGAGATCACACAGCACACACCGGCACGAACCTGGCTTGCTTCACAGCGTCAGCTGATCTTCCATAACCTTTGGGGACCTTTACTGGCAGCTTGCCCCAAATGGAGTCCACACGCTTCCGTGGCGTGACTCTGCTCCATGCCTCCGGGCTTCCAGCTCCAGTTAGCAGAGTAACACAGCGTCAGAAGCAAGCAGCCTTGTGTGCAGCAATAACTCAGGCAGACGCTCGGTTTCTTCCTTATCTTACAAGTAGCTTTAATCTCGTACAAAAACAACAAATCGTTACTCTCCCGGTGACAGCGCACACATCTTGACCCTCTTCCGGATCTGGCTAGACTCACACTGCGTGTGTCTTTTTCTCTCTCTCAGAGATACTGACCACTCCCACTTCCGTGTTCTAAACACACCTCTAGGAATGTGAAGCGTCACTCAGAACTTCTTAACCCTGTAAGTTCTGACTCTCTCAACAGGCACTTCTCCATAACTGTTGTTATTGTATTTCTGATGTGTGTGTTGACAGCTATGGGTTGGACTAGATGTCCCTTGGGGTACCTTTCAACTCTATGATTCTATGATTCATTCAAAACCAATAAAACATTTGTAAAAGAAAAAAGGAATACAATGGTTAAATCCAGTGCTTTTTTCTGGGGGTCGCACACCCCTAAACATTTTGTGAATCTTTGTACTTTTGTCCATTTACTGTATTTATTTTTCCTGATTTGAACTATAAAATGGTGATTTTCTTGTGTCAAAATGAGAGTACCCCTAAACCTTTTTTTAAAGAAAAACAGCACTGGTTGGATCTGCCCAAGGCCACATGCTGAATCCTTGACAGAGGGTGGACTTGAACCCAGGTCTCAGTGGGGTTTGTTTGGGAACAGAACGCAGTTGTGTTTTCCCTTTGATACTTGCAATACCAGCTGTGTTTTTAGTTTTGGAAACTTAAGCAACAATATTCCCTAAGTCCTTGTACATCGGCACCAGGAACCTTGCCCTTTCTCAAGCTGTGTTGTCTCAAAGGGATTCCTTGCAAGTTCTACAAAGGAGGCTTCTGCACACAGACCCACAACCTCACTCTCACTCCCAACCATCTGTCCAGGAGAGAATCTGTGCCAGCTGCTCCCTTTATCACCAGACCTTGGTAAGCTGCCTCTGATTTTGTGTTAATAAACACCTTTCCCCCCTGTGTCCGTTTGGTGTTCCGTTAGGGAACCCCAACTAGGTCAAACTCTTTTTAAATTTCTCCAACATTTAGGCTATATGGCCCTGGAGATCCCTTCTAGTTCTAGGATACAATGATTTCAAGACATGTAGGCATTGCCCGCTAAAGAGCTCTCAATTCAACAGGGCTTGTGCCGGAAAATTGGCCCCCACAGTCACTTACGGACTCATTGTTAAAACTGTGTTTATGAAAGACAATCTTACTCGGCTACCAGTGATCTCCAAAGAAGGAGTCTCTGTGCTTCACAGTGACAGCACCTCGTCATTCTACTTCCATCCCTGATTAGAAGAAGTTTGAAGGTGAAGCTGCTTTTGGTTGTTGAACTGCTGGCCTGCCCATCCAATTCAGTATCTGTGTTTTGATCAGCAGCAGCTTTGAGGGATCTCAAACAGATTTTTTCTCAAATCTACCTCCTGGCATCCTAATTTGTATTTTTTTTCAAAGCATTTTTATCCTGCTCTTTGCAGGGGGAGGGGGAAGGATTCCGGGCTGACCTAAAGATATTTGAGACAGCATGAAAGGAAGAGAGATGGAGAGGCAGCAGGAAAGAAAGCAAACAGGCATTTTCTTCGTTACATAATTCTTCCAACGACCAGCTAGAATGGGAAGATTTCAAGGAGGAATCAAAAGCTGGTACTGCTTCAGCAGAGCTGATCCTTTATAAGAATCATCATAATGAAGTCTCCACTTAAAGGAAGGTGGAATGCTTTGCTGTCTTCTGTGATTTGTTGCTGATTCTAGTTATTATTCTTTGGGTGGTTGAAATATTAATAAATAAATAGTCCAGTAGCACTTTAGAAACCAACTAAGTTTGTTCTTGGTATAAGCTTTCGTATGCATGCGCACTTCTGCATGCACACGAAAGCTTATACCAAGAACAAACTTAGTTTGTCTCTAAGGTGCTACTGGACTATTTTTTATTTTTTTATATTTCGATGGCGTCAGACCAACACGGCTACCTACCTGAATACTTTGGGTGGTGTTCAACTAAGTTTTACTCAGTGTACGCCCATTAAAATGAATGGGTCTAGCTTAGTCATGTTCATTGATTTCATAGGGACACGGGTGGTGCTGTGGGTTAAACCACAGAGCCTAGGACTTGCCGATCAGAAGGTTGGCGGTTCAAATCCCTGCGACGGGGTGAGCTCCCGTTGCTCGGTCCCTGCTCCTGCCAACCTAGCAATTCGAAAGCACATCAAAGTGCAAGTAGATAAATAGGTACCGCTCTGGCGGGAAGGTAAATGGCGTTTCCGTGCGCTGCTGGCCACATGACCCGGAAGCTGTACGCCAGCTCCCTCAGCCAATAAAGCGAGATGAGCGCCGCAACCCCAGAGTCGGTCATGACTGGACCTAATGGTCAGGGGTCCCTTTAACTTTACTATGAATACCACCTGTCAGCGCTGCCCAAGGTCCCAGCTCACACAAGACCAACGCTGCTTCTTGCTCAAGTTCAAAAGTCTTTATTGAAGTTCAGTCTCATTTCCAGACGTGCAGCGCGCAACGCTACATCTATCCGTCAGATCATAGAAGTCCCATCTGAATCTCCGCCCCCCTGACACCAGCTTAAGATTCTAGCTTTACTCCACCTCTTCCTCTGTTCCTTCTTTCTCTGGGTCCTTCTGCTAGTCGGAGTCTCTGCCCTCCGAGATTCTTCTGACGCTGATTCTCCCGACTCCTCCTCCCCCCTCTTTCGGGCTTTAGGACCTGGCTCCCAATCCGGGTTTTCTGCTGTCCCGCGCTCCTCCACATTTGAACTTGGCGCGCGCGCGCAGCCTCCCACTTTCCTTCTGACCGTTACACTTGTGTCACTGCTCCCCCTTTCGGGGAGGCTAGCTGGACCTGCCCTTCCCTCCGTCTCCCCACTCCCCGATGGAGGAGACGCTGGTCCTGACTCCCATGCCTCTTCTCCCCCACTGTGCTCTGGTGGGGGAACTGGCCCTACTTCTCCGCTACTCCTTTGGGACTCCCCTCTGGTTCCCTGTTTATGGATCGTCCCCTCTGGGATTCGCCTCGCCCTTACCATAGGCGCCCCCTCCTGGGAATCTTCTGATTCGCTGGAGAAGCTCATGGAATCTCTCGGTCCACTGTCATATTCCCCTACGCTCCCCTCTGATTCCTCTCCTCCGCTCTCTATTTGCTCTCTCCCCTGCTCTTCTGCTCCTGAGCCTCTGACACCACCCATTATATTTTACCTCTGTTTTGTGGCAAGCCACCCAGGGAAAAGTTATAGATGGGTGGCTCTGAAATTGAAATGAATAGATAAATATACAATTCCACTGAGAAAAATAGTTGATGCCACCTTGGGCTGTGTTAACAGCAAGATAAGTTCCAGATTATCAGAAGAAGACAAGCCCCCTCCAGGCTCCCTGGCTCTCTTCTTCCATATGCCACCATCTCCAATCTCACAGGCCTGCACATGGTGGGAGCTGAACCTCTGCTCTGCTCACTTAGGTTCCCTGAAATGATCAAGCACCCCAGAAGTAAAGATGAGGGAGAAACTTGACTCAGTGTTGCATTTAAAAGCAAACCTTCTGAATCCACCCTTTCTGACATTATATGTGTTGTTTGTTGTTGTTGTTGTTGTTAAAGATTTTCCTTGCTTACAAAAGCACATGTATTGACTCTTTCTTCAGGTTGTGTTTTCTACAGATCAGTTACATTTGTTGTGATAAAAAGTGATAAAAAAAGAAGAAGAAGAAAGAAGTAAAGTACAATTATATGTGAACTGAAACATAGGTATCTTTCAGTACAATTTTCTGCCAAGTAGTATGTATGAAAATAAATATGCTGGAGTAAAGTGGCCACAAAAACGCAATAATTTCATGTAAAGAAGCATAAAGCAATCTAAAAACACAAAACATCTCCAAGTAAATTTGTATGCCAGTGATTTATTTGTTTTGCAAATATCTACCACCTCTAGCAAGATCTTTCCACCTCTAGTATTCTACAATAAAAACTGTTTTGCTTTCTAGGCACTGACTTTAAAGCACTGAAGTGAAGTAGGACTCTCTTGTGAAATGAACATCTCCCATTTGGAGAACCAAACCTTCAACCCCTCCACATTCCTCTTGACAGGCTTTCTTGGGCTGGAGTACGCCCATCGCTGGATCTCCCTCCCCTTCTGCTTCATCTACATGACGGTGATCTTGGGGAACTGCACAATCCTCCATGTGATCCGAACAGACTCAAGCTTGCACGAGCCAATGTATTATTTCCTGGCCATGCTGGCCTTGACCGACCTGGGCTTGTGCCTCACTACGTTACCCACAGTGCTGGGCATATTTTGGTTCGATGCTCGCGAGATCCCTTTCAGCGCCTGCTTCACACAGCTCTTCTTCATTCACTCCCTCTCCCTCGTTGAATCTTCCGTGCTCTTGTCCATGGCCTTTGACCGCTTCGTGGCCATCTGCAACCCGCTGAGATATGGCTCCATCTTGACCACCCAGAGGATCGTGACAATGGCGCTGGCCTTTGCATTCCGCAGCTTTTCCCTGATTGTGCCTCTGCCGCTGCTTCTCCGACGCTTCCATTACTGCAGGACCAATGTCCTCTCTCACTCCTACTGCTTGCATCTGGAAATCATGAAGCTGGCCTGCTCAGACATCATCGTCAACCACATCTATGGGCTGACCGTTGTGGCCTTCACGGTGGGAATCGACTCCCTCCTGATCTTCCTCTCTTACGTCTTCATCCTGAAAACAGTCCTGAGCATTGCCTCCAGAGAAGAGCGCCTCAAGGCCTTCAACACTTGCGTCTCCCACATCTGTGCTGTCCTGCTCTTCTACGTGCCCATGATAGGCCTGTCGTTGATCCACCGCTTTGGGGAACGTGCCCCTCACATCGTCCACATACTCATGTCCTACGTCTATTTGCTGGCACCTCCTCTGATGAACCCAGTTGTGTATAGTATCAAGACGAAGCAGATCCGCCAACGTATCCTCAAGAAACTCTGTGCTGTGAAGCTCATCCAGACATAAGGACAATAAAAAGTTTAAGTGCTACACTTACATTACAATATATCAATGAATAATGTTGCACGAGTCAGGTGGGTGCATCTATTTTGCTTCTCAGGTCTATTCAGGACCTCAAAGTTCAGACACCAACTAAAGACAACATGCCCTGTGATGACTGTATGCTCTACTGCTTCCATTCCACTGCTGTTTGTCTTCCACCAACCAAACCATGTTATTTGTCCCAGTGTTCACTGTGGTGGAATTGTGTGCCTTATGTAATTTACATAATATATAAAAATTCTGTTGTCATTGTGTTATTCAGCCCCCACCCATTCCAATGCAAAGGAAACACAAAGCGGATGGAGGGAAGTAATCAATTGCATAATCAGGGCTTTTCCCCCAGCTGGAACGCAATGGAACTCAGTTCCAGCACCTCTCAGGTGGGAACCGTGGCCATTATAAGAGTTCTAGAAAAACAGCCTGGCACATCATGTTTGCAAACTGAAAGCAACATATGATTACTAACTGTACTTGCTGGATTGTGTTCCATTCCAAAGAAAAAATAAATAAGCACCAGCAATTTCTGCTCTCGTATTTTTTCTTGCAAGAATTCTCTGATGTCCCTTGCACCAGGGTTACTGAATGCTCGGTCTCTCAGAAGGCTTTATGATTCCCAGGACTGTGTGGGATGGGATGATGCTGAGCAACTAAGCTAGTGAAACATTGAAACTGAAAAGTTGTTGGGGACAGGACATAAATAAGCTTGAAGGAATTTTACGTTTACTGGAAAGCTTTTTAAATGCTCTTACTGACATAAATGGATGGAGCCTCTGTGTACGCAGGCAGGCAGGCAGGCAGGCAGGCAGAAATATATTGTTATGCTCTCCCCACTTCCCCAAATGGTGTACATTTTCAAGGGTCTAGAACTTGCCCAGCTTTCTTTTGCTTTGGAATGGGGGGCGGGAAGCCTCAGGCTCAAGACCCTGGAAAATGCATGTGAAAATTGGACGGTTTCAAAAGAGGACTGGGCAAATTCATGGAAGAGAAGCCTACCAATGGCTCCTGGCCTTGAATGTCGATGCTCTGCTTCCATGGTCAGGGACAGTGTGCTTCTGCATAAAAGTTGCTGGAAACTTCAGGAGGGGAGAACAGTGGCATAGCGTGGATTGCCAGTTCCCGGGACTGCACAGGGGTGGGGTTGGTTGGAGGGAAATGGACAGAGTACGCATGCACATTCAACTGCCTAACAGTTGAATCATTCTGTTGCCTGGAGGGGTCACTTCCTGCTTGGCATGGAGAAGCTGCTCTCAACAGAGCCCAGCGACAGAAGCACACAGCTGTATTGAGGCAGCACTGGATGTTGAAATTTTGCACCCCTAGCAATTTTCTCCCGGGGGCAACACCCTGTGCACCTCCCATGCTATGGCACTATAATTCAGAAAGTTCTTCCTGATGTTTAGTTGGAATCCCCTTTCTTGTAACTTGAAGCCATTAGTTGGGTCCTACCTTCCAGAACAGCAGAAAACAAGCTATACCCTATAGTCATTGAAAGCTGATAGATGATTCTATTGGCTGACACTTAAGTGCCTCCCTCAGCATAACAAAAGAGGTTGCTCAGTGCCATAGGGCAAGTGAGTGGGCCTCCCCACCCTCACTTAACTGATGGGTGGATGGAACAATAGGACAGTGTGTGGTGAGAGAGCTGAGCAAAGAGCAGGTGGAGAAGCTAGACATGGAACGATAGAAGCAAGATCCATTGGGGTGGGTTTTTTTTTTTTGTAAAATATTTTACAAATATTTGAGATTTTACAAAAACATAGGTTTACAGAATACAAAGAAAACATATGAAAAGAAAAAGATAAAAATAAAGAAAACATACAAAAGTACATAAAAAATAAAAAATAAAAATAAAAATGCCAAAAACAAAAAACGAATAGATAAAAAAGAATTAAAAACAAATCCATTTTTTGTAACTTTAAACTCATTAGCTTGTTTCCTTGACCTCCTCACACCTCCCCTTTTTGTATTCCCCTTTTTGTATTCCCATTTAAATAATCAAATCAGCCTCAGTCCTCAGGGAATGTGCAGGCGACCGTGGAACGGACAGCTCATGGAAGAACCCCGACCAAACCTAAGAGGAGGCGTGTAGTGGTGATAGGGGATTCCCTACTGAGGGGAACAGAAGCAGTGATCTGTGGGCCTGACAAGATGTCTCGGGAAGTGTGCTGTCTCCCCGGGGCTAAGATCCAAGATGTAACTGAACGACTGCAAGGAATCATAAAACCCACTGACAAATACCCCTTCCTCTTGGTTCATGTGGGAACCAATGACACTGCAAGCAATAGCCTCCAGAAGATCAAAAGAGACTACGAGGCTCTGGGCAGGAAATCGAAGCAATTAAATGCACAAATTGTCATCTCATCTGTCCTCCCAGTTGAACGACGTGGCCCAGGGAGAGAGGGGAAAATAGTGGAAGTGAACAGCTGGCTTCGCAAATGGTGTAAACAGGAACGGTTTGGATTCTTAGATCACGGACTGCAGTTTCTTGAAGATGGACTTCTGGCAAGCGATGGGCTGCACCTCACAACGGTTGGGAGGAATGTTTTTGCCAAAAATCTCAGAAACCTCATCAGGAGGGCTTTAAATTGACTAATGTGGGGGAGGGAGACAGTGCTCCTGAAGGTAGGAGTCTATCAATTGATGAAGATGATCATCCAAATGTCATAGACCAAATGGAGCAAACAGCACGCAGACCTAGTGGTGGGAGGAAAAAATCCTTAAATAAGAGACACGGGGGAATGATTAATGGACTTCAATGTCTGTACACTAATGCGCAAAGCATGGGAAATAAACAAGATGAGCTTGAGCTCATGGTACAGCAAACTAAATATGACATAATAGGCATCACTGAAACCTGGTGTGATAAGTCCCACGATTGGAATGTAATAATGGAGGGATACAATCTATTTCAGAGAAACATACCAGACAAGAAAGGAGGAGGAGTGGCATTATATGTCAGGGATGTGTATACCTGTGAAGAGATCCAAGATTTAGAACCTCAAAGCCAAAGTGAGAGCATTTGGGTCAAAATTAAGGGAGAGAAGAATAACAGTGACCTCATTGTGGGAGTTTACTATAGATCCCCAAGCCAAACGGAGGACATAGATGATGCCTTCCTGGAACAGATGGCCAAGCATGCAAAAGGAAGGGAGACAGTAGTAATGGGGGACTTCAATTACCCAGATATTTGTTGGATGTCAAACTCAGCCAAGAGCATAAGGTCAAACAGATTCCTCACTGGCCTTGCAGACAACTTCATTGTCCAGAAAGTGGGAGAAGCAACAAGAGGAACAGCCATTTTAGATCTGGTCCTAACCAATGTTGATGACCTGGTTAGTGGGGTAGAAGTGGAAGGATCATTAGGCGCGAGTGATCATGCTCTTCTGAAGTTTACTATACAGCGGAAAGGAGCAGCCAAGCATACTAGGACTCAATTTCTCGACTTTAAGAAAGCCGACTTCATAAAACTTAGGGAAGTGCTGGGTGAGATCCCATGGACAGTAATACTAAAAGGAAAGGGAGTTCATGATGGCTGGGAGTTTGTTAAGAGGGAGATAGTAAAAGCACAACTTCAGGCAATACCAATGAGACGGAAACATGGAAGGTGCCTAAAGAAGCCAGGGTGGCTATCTAAAGAACTTTTAACTGAGTTAAGATTAAAAAAGGATGTGTACAAAAAATGGAAAAGGGGGGAAACAACCAAAGAGGAATTCAAACAAATAGCCAGCACGTGTAGACACAAAGTCAGAAAAGCTAAAGCACAGAATGAACTCAGGCTTGCTAGAGAGGTTAAAAGCAACAAAAAAGGCTTTTATGGGTATGTCCGTAGCAAAAGGAAGAACAAAGAAACAGTGGGGTCACTCAGAGGAGAAGATGGTGAAATGCAAACAGGGGACACAGAAAGGGCTGAACTCCTCAATGCCTTCTTTGCCTCAGTCTTCTCCGATAAAGAAAACAATGCCCGACCTGAAGAATTTGGAGCAAATGATTCAGCAGAGGAAACACAGCCCAGAATAACTAAGGAGATAGTACAAGAATACTTGGCTAGTCTAGATGTATTCAAGTCTCCAGGGCCAGATGAACTGCATCCAAGAGTATTAAAAGAACTGGCAGATGTGATTTCAGAACCACTGGCAGTCATCTTTGAGAATTCCTGGAGAACAGGCGAAGTCCCGGCAGACTGGAGGAGGGCAAATGTTGTCCCTATTTTCAAAAAGGGGGAAAGAGAGGACCCAAATAATTACCGCCCAGTCAGTCTGACATCAATACCAGGGAAGATTCTGGAGCAGATCATTAAGCAAACAGTCTGTGAGCACCTAGAAAGGAATGCTGTGATCACCAATAGTCAGCATGGATTTCTGAAAAATAAGTCATGTCAGACTAACCTGATCTCGTTTTTTGACAGAATTACAAGCCTGGTAGGTGAAGGGAACGCAGTGGATGTAGCCTACCTTGATCTCAGCAAGGCATTTGACAAGGTGCCCCATGATATTCTTGTAAAGAAGCTGGTAAAATGCGGTCTTGACTATGCTACCACTCAGTGGATTTGTAACTGGCTGACTGACCGAACCCAAAGGGTGCTCATCAATGGTTCGTCTTCATCCTGGAGAAGAATGACTAGTGGGGTGCCACAGGGTTCTGTCTTGGGCCCGGTCTTATTCAACATCTTTATCAACGACTTGGATGATGGACTCAAGGGCATCCTGATCAAATTTGCAGATGACACCAAACTGGGAGGGGTGGCTAACACCCCAGAGGACAGGGTCACACTTCAAAACGACCTTGACAGATTAGAGAACTGGGCCAAAACAAACAAGATGAATTTTAACAGGGAGAAATGTAAAGTATTGCACTTGGGCAAAAAAAATGAGAGGCACAAATACAAGATGGGTGACACCTGGCTTGAGAGCAGTACATGTGAAAAGGATCTAGGAGTCTTGGTTGACCACAAACTTGACATGAGCCAACAGTGTGACGTGGCAGCTAAAAAAGCCAATGCAATTCTGGGCTGCATCAATAGGAATATAGCATCTAAATCAAGGGAAGTAATAGTGCCACTGTATTCTGCTCTGGTCAGACCTCACCTGGAGTACTGTGTCCAGTTCTGGGCACCACAGTTCTAGAAGGACACTGACAAACTGGAACGTGTCCAGAGGAGGGCAACCAAAATGGTCAAAGGCCTGGAAACGATGCCTTATGAGGAACGGCTAAGGGAGCTGGGCACGTTTAGCCTGGAGAAGAGGAGGTTAAGGGGTGATATGATAGCCATGTTCAAATATATAAAAGGATGTCACATAGAGGAGGGAGAAAGGTTGTTTTCTGCTGCTCCAGAGAAGCGGACATGGAGCAATGGATCCAAACTACAAGAAAGAAGATTCCACCTAAACATTAGGAAGAACTTCCTGACAGTAAGAGCTGTTCGACAGTGGAATTTGCTGCCAAGGAGTGTGGTGGAGTCTCCTTCTTTGGAGGTCTTTAAGCAGAGGCTTGACAACCATATGTCAGGAGTGCTCTGATGGTGTTTCCTGCTTGGCAGGGGGTTGGACTCGATGGCCCTTGTGGTCTCTTCCAACTCTATGATTCTATGATTCTATGAACATGGCTAGTTTCACAACGGCTGAACTGAACTGAAACAGTTACTGCTTGACCTCTCCGCTCCATTTCAAAGAGGGACCGTCTTCCAAAGCAACAGCTTCCAGATGGCTTTCCAGATCTGCTTGGATTTAATACTGTAAATGATAGGGTTCAAAGCGGGGGGCACGATCAGGTAGACGTAGGCAACCATGGCTTTTACAAGCGGGTCCACACCATTGCCAAATCGATGGATGATGGATAGGCCAATCATGGGGATGAAAAAAATGAGGACCGCACAGATGTGAGAGACACAGGTATTCAAAGCCTTCAGGCACTTCCCCTTGGGACCCACCTTGATGACAGTCTTGATGATCAGGAAATAAGACAGCACAATGAGGAGCGAATCTATGCCAGCTGTTGAAAGAATGATGATTAAGCCGTACAGAACGTTGACGCTGATGTCAACGTCTTTGCAGGCCAGCTTCATGATGTCAGGATGCAAGCAAAAGGAGTGGGAGAGGCTGTTGTCGCTGCAGTACGTCAGCCTCCTGAGCAGAAAAGGGATCGGGAGCAGGGAGACGGCTGCCCTCAGCAACATGGCCAGGCCTATCTTGACAATGGTTGGCTTGGTCAAGATGGCTTTGTACCTCAGGGGGCGTGAGATGGCCACAAAGCGGTCAAAGGCCATGGCCAGCAGCACTGAGGATTCCAGCATGGAGACGACATGGATGAAATACATCTGGGTGAGGCAGGCATCAAAGCCAATCGCCCTGACATCGAACCAGAAGATGCCTAGCGTGGTCGGGAGGGTGCACAGGACCAGGCCCAGGTCCATGAGGGCCAACATGGAGAGGAAGTAATACATGGGCTCATGGAGACTGGTCGTTCTGCCAATGATGAACAGGATGATGCAGTTCCCCAAGAGGGCCACAAGGTAAAGCAAGCAGAAGGGGATGGAGACGAGTCTATGGTGGCTCCTGCTCATTCCAGGGATGCCCGTCAGGAGGAGCACGGAAGGCTGGTAGAAGGAGGCGTTGGGAGCGTCTGGCTCGGGAGGTTCCATCCTGCCTTGGGCGCTGCGTCATCAGTGGCGTAGCGTGGGGGGTGCCAGGGGTGCCGGCCGCACCGGGCGCAACATCTGGGGGGGCGCGAGTCCAGAGGGAAGGGACAAGCAATTGAGGCTTGGTTGGGGTGGGGGGTCGTCGTCTCCGTTTGGCCGGCCCCCCTCAAGGAAGCGCCATGCCTTTCAACTTTTCATTTCATTTCGTTTTTAAAAAAGAACCCTTCCTTCCTTTCTCCTAAATAATATTTTTAAAAGCGTGGCGCATTAAGTTGAAATATTATGCATGCACATACACATTATAACGGGTGCGTAATGAGCGCGCGCGCACGCACGCACACATGTTAAGAGGATTGTCACAGATAAGCGAAATGAGGTCTAAAAGAGCTTTTTTTCCCCTGCTCAAAAAGCTGCCCTAGAGTGTCGCTTTCCGTCAGCGCAGACAGTACTGTATTGAGCTAAGTAAACCAACGGGCAGGAAGTGCAGCACCACTTCCTGTGTTCATATGCCTTTTGGGGAAGAGTTGTAGTGGAGCACCTGCTTTGCACTCGGAAGAGCCCCAATTCATCCTCCAGCATCTCCCCCGTCTAAAACCCTGGAGAGCCGGTGCCGGTCAGTGTAGGGAATGCTGAGCTAGGTGTCCAATAGTCAGTATGTAAGGGCAAAGGAAGGAAGGCCGGAAGGATTTGTTTTGTAACAGAAAAGAGGTTATGAACAGGGGCAGGAGAGAACTGGGGCAAAAATGGGAAGGGGCCCCAGTGTATTGGACTGGGAGGATTGGACTGGGACCCGTGCCCCAAGAAAAATCCAGACTTTGGGCTGTGGAAACTCAAATATATACAGTATGCAGATTTTAAAAAAGCAATTCTGTAACGAAAGGGAAAAAATATCACTGCATCTGCTGTCTTGAACTATAAATCAGGGGTCGCCAACACAGCAGCCATTGGAGCAATGACACTCTTGAGGTCTACCCCCCCCCCGTGCCCACAAAGCCTCTGAGCCCCCACCCTCATTCACTGCCCCCTTGGTTATGAGCTGATGAAGGTGGTTACCTTTTTCTCCCTAGAGAGGTAAATAGAGCTGAAGGAGGAAGTTAGAAAAAGGGACACTTTCTCACTTCCTGTTTCAGCTTTATGTGCTTCTGAAGGCTGGGATTAATTCGGCTAGCTGCAATTTTTATTCAAACACCCTGGAAAAGCAAACTGAACAGAGAAACAACTTGCTGGTGTGGCACACCCATGGGACTCCTCACTCCAAAATCCAAATGACCCACAGGCCTAAAAAGGCTGCTGACAAGCCCTGCTGTAAATGATGGAATTGGAAAGCGTGGCCTGCTTCAAATATTTGTTTCAGCTCTAATTTGGGCACACGGTTGCCCTGAGGATCTGTAGCGGCCTTTGCCAACTTGGTGCCCTCAGGGGCTGGTTTTGAATTCAAAACTGCTGTGCTGGCTGGGGCTGATGGGAGTTGTGGTCCAAAACAACCAAAAGGTGCCAAATTGGAAAAGGTAGACTTGAAGGACACAACCTACCCACATGTAATTGTGATGTGAGACGGGGCAAGTGAGGAGCATGATGTGGGGGTGGAGGGGGGAAGACTGGGAAGGGTTCCAAGGGCCACACAGGAAGGCCTAGAGGCAGTGGCGTAGCATGGGGGGTGCAGGGGGGCCGGCCGCAACATCTGGGGGGGCGCTCACACTCGCAGCTCTGCCCCTACCTAAAATCCACGGGTTAGGGGGCGCAAATTACTTGCCTTGCCCCGGGTGCTGACAACCCACGCTACGCCACTGTGCGTCATGATCTGGAATTGAAAGGAAACCAGCTCCGTATTACTGTGTGATCTCCAGGAATTGTAGAAGCATAGAATTAACAGAAAATTATTAGGAGTTAGTTTGGACATGGTATTTAATGCCAGTCAGATTAAATCAAATAAACAAGGAATATTTGGTGTTATGCTGGAGGGGATGCCCGGAAACCGGGACTTACGTTCACATGTGGTGGAGGTGCATATATGTACAATTATTATTTTTTTGGCAAAGAGTGTTTAAGGAGATAACAGAAATCACTGGGTTAAAGCTAACCGTAAGTCCAGAGGTACCATTATTATCAATTTACGATGGGGTGTAAAATTTACAAAATCAAAACAATTGAGACAATCTGTGAGAGACAATGGAAAGTGGGCAGTCAAAAATGCACCCCAGGAAACACGTTGGGATGATCGGAAGCCATAATGGAATCTGTTACGTATGAATCTATTTCCCCTCCTTTTTGTAATATGTATTGATTTTGGATTCTTTTGTCAATTTTGTTTTTGCAAAAATTAATAAAGCATTTAAAAATTATGATGGGGTGGAAGGTTCACAGGCTATGAAGGTCTTGCTCACAGATTTATTGACACAAGTTATTATAGCTAGGAAGTGGAAGGGGCAAGGTGACTATAAAATGGAAGAATGGTACAAAGAGGTGTGGGATATAGCTATTCATGATAAATTAGCATGTTCTATTAATGTGAGATGGGGAATATGCGGAAGAAATGATTTTGAGGAGATATGGAGGGTGTTTGTAGAATTTGTACAGTTAAAACGGAAAAGGGTCAAACCATCGCAAGAGGTGTTGAAGTTTTGGGAAGTTGGATAGTTACAACGGAAGGCTCCCGGAGGTGGGGGTGCACATTTTTATTCTTATTTATTTATTTATTATTACTTTGGCAAAATAAAAAAAAATCTGAAGAAACATAGAATTGTAGAGTTGGAAGGGACACACCACGGGTCATCTAGTCCAACCCCCTTGCAAGGCTGGAATGCAGCAAATCAAACACTGGCTAATGGGCCACATAAAGCAGAGACATCACCTTGCCACCAAAGGTCCGTATAGTTAAAGCCATGGTTTTCCCAGTAGTGATGTATGGAAGTGAGAGCTGGACCATAAAGAAGGCTGATCGCTGAAGAATTGATGCTTTTGAATTATGGTGCTGGAGGAGACTCTTGAGAGTCCCATGGACTGCAAGAAGATCAAACCTCTCCATTCTTAAGGAAATCAGCCCTGAGTGCTCACTGGAAGGACAGATCCTGAAGCTGAGACTCCAGTACTTTGGCCACCTCAAGAGAAGACTCCCTGGAAAAGACCCTGATGTTGGGAAAGATGGAGGGCACAAGGAGAAGGGGACGACAGAGGACGAGATGGTGGGATAGTGTTCTCGAAGCTACCAGCATGAGTTTGACCAAACTGCGGGAGGCAGTGGAAGACAGGAGTGCCTGGCGTGCTCTGGCCCATGGGGTCACGAAGAGTCGGACACGACTAAACAACTAAACAACAACAACAACAATGGGCCACATAGGAAGGACCCCAGAGACAAAGGAGCTGCCTTATACTGAATAGACCACTGGTCTATTTAACCCAGCACTGGCTGGTTGCAAAGACTCTGCAGGATTTTAGAGCCTCTTCCAGACCTACCTAGAGGCGCCAGAAATTGAACCTGGGAACTTCTGCAGGCAAGGCAGTTCCTCTGCCACTGAGCTATGGCCCCCCTTTGCCCCAGTGAACAGGCCAAGAAGTCCTCCTGTATGTGCAGAACGTTGCCAGCAGTTGCTTCGTTCCGGATTCATGTGATAATAAGCTTTTAATACGGATTATGTAATGGGTGCCGCGGGCAGAAAGATAAGAGACGGGATATGAAGAGGAAGTTGCTGTTTTGTGGCGCACACTCCCCACTTTCCATAAATTGACATCTGCCTCCAGGGATTTATTGACATTGCTTTCTCTGACACAGGTTAATTGGAAATCTGGTTGCAAACACAAGAAAAGGGCAGCCATCACCGTGTTTGGCTTTCTGGTACTGTAGATGGGAGGAACTGTTCCTGTGGGTTCCTAGAAGAGGTCAGCATGCGACAGCGGCCACAATCCCAGGAATGGCTTTGGCTGGCTGGCAAAACCAGGTGAGGGGAGCCGAATGGGTCTCATACCCTCTGTGAGTTAGGGGCCTCCCTTGCCTGCAAAGAACGGCTCTGGAAGATGGACCAGACAAGACCGTTTGTGGGTCCTGGCACTCAAGAAGGCAGCTTCTGCACATGGAGGGAAGTGAGGGGCAGATAGGGCTTGACAACATGGGAAAAACTCAACAGGGAAAATGTTCCGAAAGGCTTGTAAACTCCAAAGTGGCAGTCAAAACAACACTAATCGGCATTTACTACTTTGATATGTGCTAATTGGCTTGCTTTGATGCTTTGCATCTGTGACTATGGGACGCTTGACTTTTCGCCTTGGGACTGACAGAAGTTTCTGGCCCAACTGATATATGGCGCTTTCTGTATACAGTGGTACCTCGGGTTACATACGCTTCAGGCTACATACGCTTCAGGTTACAGATTCCGCTAACCCAGAAATAGTACCTCGGGTTAAGAACTTTGCTTCAGGATGAGAACAGAAATCGTGCTCCGGTGGCGCAGCGGCAGCGGGAGGCCCTATTAGCTAAAGTGGTGCTTCAGGTACAGAACAGTTTCAGGTTAAGAACGGACCTCCAGAACGAATTAAGTACTTAACCCGAGGTACCACTGTACAGTCATACCGCAGAAGTCGAATGGAATCCATTCCGGAAGTCCGTTTGACTTCCAAAATGTTCAGAAACTAAGGCGCAGCTTCTGATTGGCTGCAGAAAGCTCCTGCAGCCAATCGTCACAGTCGCTTGGGACGTTCGGGTTCTAAAGAACATTCGCAAACCAGAACAATCACTTCTGGGTTTGTGGCATTCGGGAGCCAAAACGTTCGACTCACAAGGCGTTCGGGATCCAAGATACGGCTGTATAATGCATTTTATTATTATTATTATTAATTTTATTTTTTAGAATTTTTATTGATTATTTTCACATAACAAATTATTTTAACAATTATATTTTCCCCCCCATTTCCCACCCCCCACAACAACCTCTCCCTCCCCTACGACTTCCCTCCGCTCCTCTCTCTGATTTATCAACACATATTGTTCTCTGCGTATTGTAAAAAAGTAAAGATCTCTAAACTATCCATCTATTATGTTAACAAATAAATTTGTGTATGTTTATTCAAAACCTGCTCACTCATTTTGAAGCCTAGGGCGCCAGGGTTCCTTCTCCCTCTGTCTGCCTCCTGCCTCCCTCATGCCTTATTCTCTTCTTCTCCTCCAGTACAACCGTCACCTGGAAGGCTGGCTCTTGCTGCCCCAGCCAAGCTCTCATAAAGGAATTTGTGCAGGTAAAAGGTACGTGTGATGTGAGTGCACTTCAAATCAATGTCTCCGTTTTATCTTGAGGTACCTCTTAAGTTATGAGTGCAATGCCTGCTCCTGTGATGCCACAGAATACTGAGCCAGTGAATATGAAGGCAAGGAGCAGTAAGAAGAGCAGGGAGGTTGGAGGAAGGGTGAGCTAGCAGAGGAGAGCCATGAAGAAGAAGCAGAAGGGAGACCTCAGGGTGGAGGCAAAGAGGAAGGACAAAGTGGAGAGGGAAGATTGCAAGTCTCAGAGAGAAGGAAAGCGGGGAGAGCCAGTGTCAGAAATGTCAGACTGTGGACGAACAGCCTCTCCACAGGGTCCATCTCCCTCCATGAATCTAAGCAAAATATAATAAAGTATTTTTCAACAATAAAAATCAATAACACTAGATGTTCTAAGAAGTGAAGAAGAGACATTGGAGGCTTTTAAGCAGGTGTTGGGTGGTCATCATCATGGATGCTTTCATTGAGTTTCCTGCAGGGTTTAGATTGTTGGCTATTTGCAGTATGGTAGCGCTGCAGAGAGCTTGCTGGGGAGACCATGTGTCAGAGCTGCCCAAGGTCCCAGCTCACAAAGGACCAATGCTGCTTCGTTGTTAAGTACAAAAGTCTTTATTGAAGTTCAGTTTCACTTCCAGAGCCGCAGCGCGCAGCTCTACGTCTCAACTGTCAGACCGCTGATGCTCCGTCTGAGTCTCCTCCCCCCAGACACCAATTTAAGACTCTAGCCTTACTCCACCTCTTCCTCTGTTCCTTCCGCCTCTGGTTCCGCCTGGCCGTTGGGGTCTCGCCCTTTCTAGACTCTTCTGACGCTGAGTCCCCTGAGCCTTCCCCCTCCCTCCTGCAGGCTTTAGGAGCTGGTTCCCCATCCGGGTCTCCTGCTGTTCCCCGCGCCTGTACATTTGAACTCGGCGCGCGCGCCCAGCCGGTAACTTTTCTTCTGACCGTTTCACTGCTGCTGCTGTCACTGCTTCCCCCTCGGGGGGGGGGCTAGCTGCAACTGACCTCCCCTCCGTTGGAGGCGTGGTCAGCCCTGACTCACTTTCTCTCCCCGCTGGAGGAGACGCTGGCCCTGACTAAATATGACATAATAGGAATCACTGAAACCTGGTGGGATAAGTCCCACGATTGGAATGTAATAATGGAGGGATACAATCTATTTCAGAGAAACAGACCAGACAAGAAAGGAGGAGGAGTGGCGTTATATGTCAGGGATGTGTATACCTGTGAAGAGATCCAAGGTTTAGAACCTCAAAGCCAAAGTGAGAGCATTTGGGTCAAAATTAAGGGAGAGAAGAATAACAGTGACCTCATTGTGGGAGTTTACTATAGATCCCCAAGCCAAACGGAGGACATAGATGATGCCTTCCTGGAACAGATGGCCAAGCATGCAAAAGGAAGGGAGATAGTAGTAATGGGGGACTTCAATTACCCAGATATTTGTTGGATGTCAAACTCAGCCAAGAGCATAAGGTCAAACAGATTCCTCACTGGCCTTGCAGACAACTTCATTGTCCAGAAAGTGGGAGAAGCAACAAGAGGAACAGCCATTTTAGATCTGGTCCTAACCAATGTTGATGACCTGGTTAGTGGGGTAGAAGTGGAAGGATCATTAGGCGCGAGTGATCATGCTCTTCTGAAGTTTACTATACAGCGGAAAGGAGCAGCCAAGCATACTAGGACTCAATTTCTCGACTTAAGAAAGCCGACTTCATAAAACTTAGGGAAGTGCTTGGTGAGATCCCATGGACAGTAATACTAAAAGGAAAGGGAGTTCATGATGGCTGGGAGTTTGTTAAGAGGGAGATAGTAAAAGCACAACTTCAGGCAATACCAATGAGACGGAAACATGGAAGGTGCCTAAAGAAGCCAGGGTGGCTATCTAAAGAACTTTTAACTGAGTTAAGATTAAAAAAGGATGTGTACAAAAAATGGAAAAGGGGGGAAACCACCAAAGAGGAATTCAAACAAATAGCCAGCACGTGTAGACACAAAGTCAGAAAAGCTAAAGCACAGAATGAACTCAGGCTTGCTAGAGAGGTTAAAAGCAACAAAAAAGGCTTTTATGGGTATGTTCGTAGCAAAAGGAAGAACAAAGAAACAGTGGGGTCACTCAGAGGAGAAGATGGTGAAATGCAAACAGGGGACACAGAAAGGGCTGAACTCCTCAATGCCTTCTTTGCCTCAGTCTTCTCCGATAAAGAAAACAATGCCCGGCCTGAAGAATTTGGAGCAAATGATTCAGCAGAGGAAACACAGCCCAGAATAACTAAGGAGATAGTACAAGAATACTTGGCTAGTCTAGATGTATTCAAGTCTCCAGGGCCAGATGAACTGCATCCAAGAGTATTAAAAGAACTGGCAGATGTGATTTCAGAACCACTGGCAGTCATCTTTGAGAATTCCTGGAGAACAGGCGAAGTCCCGGCAGACTGGAGGAGGGCAAATGTTGTCCCTATTTTCAAAAAGGGGAAAAGAGAGGACCCAAATAATTACCGCCCAGTCAGTCTGACATCAATACCAGGGAAGATTCTGGAGCAGATCATTAAGCAAACAGTCTGTGAGCACCTAGAAAGGAATGCTGTGATCACCAATAGTCAGCATGGATTTCTGAAAAATAAGTCATGTCAGACTAACCTGATCTCATTTTTTGACAGAATTACAAGCCTGGTAGATGAAGGGAACGCAGTGGATGTAGCCTACCTTGATTTCAGCAAGGCATTTGACAAGGGGCCCCATGATATTCTTGTAAAGAAGCTGGTAAAATGCGGTCTTGACTATGCTACCACTCAGTGGATTTGTAACTGGCTGACTGACCGAACCCAAAGGGTGCTCATCAATGGTTCCTCTTCATCCTGGAGAAGAGTGACTAGTGGGGTGCCACAGGGTTCTGTCTTGGGCCCGGTCTTATTCAACATCTTTATCAACGACTTGGATGATGGACTCAAGGGCATCCTGATCAAATTTGCAGATGACACCAAACTGGGAGGGGTGGCTAACACCCCAGAGGACAGGATCACACTTCAAAACGACCTTGACAGATTAGAGAACTGGGCCAAAACAAACAAGATGAATTTTAACAGGGAGAAATGTAAAGTATTGCACTTGGGCAAAAAAAATGAGAGGCACAAATACAAGATGGGTGACACCTGGCTTGAGAGCAGTACATGTGAAAAGGATCTAGGAGTCTTGGTTGACCACAAACTTGACATGAGCCAACAGTGTGACGCGGCAGCTAAAAAAGCCAATGCAATTCTGGGCTGCATCAATAGGAGTATAGCATCTAGATCAAGGGAAGTAATAGTGCCACTGTATTCTGCTCTGGTCAGACCTCACCTGGAGTACTGTGTCCAGTTCTGGGCACCACAGTTCAAGAAGGACACTGACAAACTGGAACGTGTCCAGAGGAGGGCAACCAGAATGGTCAAAGGCCTGGAAACGATGCCTTATGAGGAGCGGCTGAGGGAGCTGGGCATGTTTAGCTTGGAGAAGAGGAGGTTAAGGGGTGATATGATAGCCATGTTCAAATATATAAAGGGATGTCACATAGAGGAGGGAGAAAGGTTGTTTTCTGCTGCTCCAGAGAAGCGGACATGGAGCAATGGATCCAAACTACAAGAAAGAAGATTCCACCTAAACATTAGGAAGAACTTCCTGACAGTAAGAGCTGTTCGACAGTGGAATTTGCTGCCAAGGAGTGTGGTGGAGTCTCCTTCTTTGGAGGTCTTTAAGCAGAGGCTTGACAACCATATGTCAGGAGTGCTCTGATGGTGTTTCCTGCTTGGCAGGGGGTTGGACTCGATGGCCCTTGTGGTCTCTTCCAACTCTGATTCTATGATTCTATGATTCTATGATTCTATGATTCTGACACATGTGACTCTTCCCCCCCCCCACTACGCTCTGGTGGGGAAACTGGTCCCGATCCCCCACTGCTGCTTTGGGGTTCCCCTCTGGCTCCTTGTTTCTGGTGCGTCCCCCCTGGGACCCCCCCTTGCCCTGACCATCGGCACCCCCTTCTGGGAATCTTCTGATTCGCTGGAGAAGCTCATGGAATCTCTCGGGCCACTGTCATACTCCCCTACGCTGCCCTCGGATTCTTCCCCTTCGCTCTCCATTTCCTCTCTCCCCAGTGCTCCTGCTCCTGAGCCCCTGACATCCATCCCCCCCTCGAAGCCCCCCTTCCCCCCTCCCCCTCTTCGGGTGTGGGTTCCAGGTGCTCCAGTGCTGTGGGTGTGAGTGCGGGATACCATTCTTCCCCCCCGGTGTGCAGCCGGTCCGCGGGATCCGGCCAGACCGCAATGGGCTCGTCGACGTCGATTTCTTCTGCTTCCATCTCTCTGCTGTTGTGCTCGAATCCAGGATCCTCCCCCAACACGTCCATGTCCTCCCCTCCCCCGGGTACCTCTGGTGAGACTGCGTGTAAAGGTCCCCGCAGCAGCTCCCTGCGCCACCCCACCTCCGGTTGAGTGTCCCACCAATAGGAGCGGTCTGTGGCAAACCCCGAGAGTGACCCCTCCGGGGAGCTTGTTTCCGGCGTCGTCTCTTCAGCTGATGAAAAACCCTGGAACGTACTGGCTGAAAGTGTGGGTGTGAAAAGCCAGTCGTCGAAATACTCTGCCGGCATAGATCTGTGTGGGAAGAGTGCATGGAACTCGTCTTTGAGGTAGTGCTCCTCCACGGCATAGCACGGTACCCATCTGTTGGCGCTGGCTGGGGTACCTTCCCTGGCGAGGAGATATTCCACCCCCTCTTCCCCCCACCTCGAGTCCAAAATCTCCGTGACCTCGTTGAGTGGCGTCGCCCTCCGTGACCCCTCCCTCTTTGGAGATTCGTTAAGTGGGTCTGGCGCATTCCCTGGCGCCTGAAACCTGTGGGGTGCCCTGTAGGGAGTGAGCACTGACCTATGAAAGACTGGATGCATTCTGGAGCCCTCCGGGAGTGTCAACCGGAAGGCCACTGGGTTGACTTGTGCCGCGACCTGGTAAGGCCCCAGCTGCTTGTGTTTGAGCTTCCTCTTAGCTAACGTCCTGGCCGGCACTGCATGGGCCGCTAACCAGACCCAGTCCCCCACCTGAATGTCTTCCCCAACTCTCCTGTGCTTGTCTGCCTGCATTTTGTAGGCGTGTTTCGCCAGTTCCAAGTGCCTGTGGAGTTGCTCGTGGACCTCCTGTAACTCTGCTGCTAAGTGCTCTGCTCCCCGTGGCTCCCCCACCCCCTCAGGCTCTAACCCCGGGAAGGTTCTGGGATGCCGCCCATTGTTGGCGAAGAACGGTGTCACCCCTGCAGACGCGTGCTTCGTGTTGTTGTAGGCAAACTCGGCCAGTGGTAGGTAGTCCACCCAGGTCGAGGGTTGTTGATTCGCATAGCATCGCAAGTACTGCTGCATGATGGCGTTGACCCTCTCCGCCTGTCCGTTGGTCTGCGGGTGTCGTGCCGACGCTAAGTTGATCTTGACGTTCAGGATGCCCAGTAGCTTCTGCCAGAAGCTCGAGATGAATTGGCGACCCCGGTCGGACAGGATGGACCGCGGCAAGCCGTGCGCCTTGAACACGTGGTCTATGAACAGCTTGGCGGTCTGTTCCGCTGTGGCCACCTTCGCGCAAGGAACAGTGGCGTAGCGTGGGTTGTCAGCACCCGGGGCAAGGCAAGTAATTTGCGCCCCCTAACCCGTGGATTTTAGGTAGGGGCAGAGCTGCGAGTGTGAGCGCCCCCCCAGATGTTGCGGCCGGCCCCCCTGCACCCCCCATGCTACGCCACTGCCTCTAGGCCTTCCTGTGTGGCCCTTGGAACCCTTCCCAGTCTTCCCCCCTCCACCCCCACATCATGCTCCTCACTTGCCCCGTCTCACATCACAATTACATGTGGGTAGGTTGTGTCCTTCAAGTCTACCTTTTCCAATTTGGCACCTTTTGGTTGTTTTGGACCACAACTCCCATCAGCCCCAGCCAGCACAGCAGTTTTGAATTCAAAACCAGCCCCTGAGGGCACCAAGTTGGCAAAGGCCGCTACAGATCCTCAGGGCAACCGTGTGCCCAAATTAGAGCTGAAACAAATATTTGAAGCAGGCCACGCTTTCCAATTCCATCATTTACAGCAGGGCTTGTCAGCAGCCTTTTTAGGCCTGTGGGTCATTTGGATTTTGGAGTGAGGAGTCCCATGGGTGTGCCACACCAGCAAGTTGTTTCTCTGTTCAGTTTGCTTTTCCAGGGTGTTTGAATAAAAATTGCAGCTAGCCGAATTAATCCCAGCCTTCAGAAGCACATAAAGCTGAAACAGGAAGTGAGAAAGTGTCCCTTTTTCTAACTTCCTCCTTCAGCTCTATTTACCTCTCTAGGGAGAAAAAGGTAACCACCTTCATCAGCTCATAACCAAGGGGGCAGTGAATGAGGGTGGGGGCTCAGAGGCTTTGTGGGCACGGGGGGGGGGGTAGACCTCAAGAGTGTCATTGCTCCAATGGCTGCTGTGTTGGCGACCCCTGATTTATAGTTCAAGACAGCAGATGCAGTGATATTTTTTCCCTTTCGTTACAGAATTGCTTTTTTAAAATCTGCATACTGTATATATTTGAGTTTCCACAGCCCAAAGTCTGGATTTTTCTTGGGGCACGGGTCCCAGTCCAATCCTCCCAGTCCAATACACTGGGGCCCCTTCCCATTTTTGCCCCAGTTCTCTCCTGCCCCTGTTCATAACCTCTTTTCTGTTACAAAACAAATCCTTCCGGCCTTCCTTCCTTTGCCCTTACATACTGACTATTGGACACCTAGCTCAGCATTCCCTACACTGACCGGCACCGGCTCTCCAGGGTTTTAGACGGGGGAGATGCTGGAGGATGAATTGGGGCTCTTCCGAGTGCAAAGCAGGTGCTCCACTACAACTCTTCCCCAAAAGGCATATGAACACAGGAAGTGGTGCTGCACTTCCTGCCCGTTGGTTTACTTAGCTCAATACAGTACTGTCTGCGCTGACGGAAAGCGACACTCTAGGGCAGCTTTTTGAGCAGGGGAAAAAAAGCTCTTTTAGACCTCATTTCGCTTATCTGTGACAATCCTCTTAACGTGTGTGCGTGCGTGCGCGCGCGCTCATTACGCACCCGTTATAATGTGTATGTGCATGCATAATATTTCAACTTAATGCGCCACGCTTTTAAAAATATTATTTAGGAGAAAGGAAGGAAGGGTTCTTTTTTAAAAACGAAATGAAATGAAAAGTTGAAAGGCATGGCGCTTCCTTGAGGGGGGCCGGCCAAACGGAGACGACGACCCCCCACCCCAACCAAGCCTCGATTGCTTGTCCCTTCCCTCTGGACTCGCGCCCCCCCAGATGTTGCGCCCGGTGCGGCCGGCACCCCTGGCACCCCCCACGCTACGCCACTGGCAAGGAATGAAGTGCGCCATCTTGGTGAACATGTCTACGACCACGAGTACAGCTGTTTTGCCTCGCGAACTGGGCAGATCTGTGACAAAGTCCAGGGCCACTCTCTCCCACGGTTCGAACGGCGTCTGTAGGGGTTCCAGCAGACCCGCCGGCTTCCTGTGTACTGGCTTGGCCCTTTGGCAGGTGTCACACCTGGAGACGTAATCCGCGACTTCACCCCTCATCTTGGGCCACCAAAAGTCTCTGGTTACCAATTCCGCCGTCTTGTCCTTGCCGAAGTGCCCAGCGCTGGGCGCGTCGTGTAACTGCTGCAGAACTTTCGCGCGGAGGTCGTCTCCGGGTACGTAGAGAGCCCCTTTGCGTATGAGCAGTCCGTCTCGTATCTGGAACTCGTCGTCCTTCGCTGTGCCTCTTCGCACCTCCTCCATTTTGGATTGTGCGAACGAATCCGTCTGCAGCGCTCGACGCACCGCGTCCAGGTCCACTGCGGCTGAAGCGCACGCCCACGCTTTCGGTGCGAAAATGTGTTTGGCCGCTACCGGTGCCGCTTCCTTGAGATACTGAGGCTTCCTGGATAGTGCATCCGCCATGACGTTGGTGTCACCCGGGACGTATTCTATCCGGAAATTGAAATCCGCAAAGAACTCCGCCCAGCGGATGTGTCTCTGGTTCAGGAACCGCGCCGTGCGCCAGTATTCCAGGTTCTTATGGTCCGTGCGGACCTGCACTGTGTGTCTGGCTCCGACTAGGAAGTGCCGCCATGCCTTGAAGGCTGCATGAATGGCCAGCAACTCCCTGTCCCAGATGGTGTAGTTCTGTTCCGACTTGCTGAGTTTCCTGGAGTAGAACGCGCACGGCCTCCAGTTCCCTTGCGGATCTTGCTGCAACAGGACCTCCCCCACCGCTCTGTCCGAGGCGTCCATCTCAACCCTCATTGGCTTGCTGGGGTTCATGTGTAGCAGCTGTTCTTCGGACGCGAAGAGACGCTTGAGTCTCCGAAAGGACTGCTCCGCCTGGTCCGTCCAGGTGAACTTCTTCTTCTTGGAGCTGAGTGTGTCCGTGATGGCCGCCGTCTCCTTCGCGAACTCCTTGATGAACTTGTGATAAAAGTTGGCGAAGCCGACGAACTTCTGGACCTCCTTCCGATTGCGCGGGCTCTTCCAGTCCAACACCGCACGGACCCTGGTGCTGTCCATGGTGAGTCCCTTGTCGGACAGCTTGTAGCCCAGGAAATCCACCTCCGTCATGTCGAACTGGCACTTCTCTAGTTTGGCGTAAAGTGTGTGCTCCCATAGCCTCTGCAGGACCTCCTTGACGTCCCCCTCGTGAGCCTCCTGCGATTCCGAAAAGATCAGGATGTCGTCCAGGAAGCAGACGCACTTCTTGTAGAGGAGTCCCGCTAACACGTGATGCATGAAAGCTTGGAATGTATGGGAGCCATTTTGTAGACCAAACGGCATTACGCGATATTCATAGGTGCCTAAAGGTGTAAACATGGCCGTCTTCCACTCATCGCCCTCCCGCATGCGTATAAGGTTGTATGCCCCTCGTAGATCCAACTTGGTGAAGAGTCGTCCCTTCCTCACCGTCGCGAGCAGGTCGTCGATCTTGGGCATGGGGAATGCTGTGGGCTTTGTCCTGGAATTGATGGTCCTATAATCAACTACAAGCCTGCGTTGGGGCGTGTCTTTCTTCTTCACGAAAAACACGGGACTGCCCCCCACTGCTTTGGATTCTTGGATGAATCCCCACTTCAAGTTGTGATCTATGAACTCCCTGAGTTCTTGCAGTTCATCCTCAGACATGGAATACAGTTTTCCAGTCGGCAGCGTCGCCCCCGGCAGGAGGTCAATCTTGCAGTCGTAGGGCCTGTGGGGCGGCAGCTTATCCGCTTCCCTCTCGCAGAAGACCTCCAAAAACTCCTTGTACTTGTTGGGTACCGCTTGCACCATGCCTAGGTGTAGCTGCGGATCATCCTCTTGCCCCTCCTCTTCCTGGCAAGTCCGGATGCAGTGTTCTGCGCAGTAGGAAGAGCAGAAGGTTAATTGCCGCTGGTACCATGCTAATGCCGGGCTGTGCCTATCCTATCCAACCAACTCATGCCCAACACTATGGGTGTGTCCGACAGGTGGGTGACGTTGAAGCTGATGACTTCGCGGTGGTTTCCAATTTGCATTACCATAGGCGGTGTTTGCTGTACCACCTCCCCTCCCAGTATCTTCCTGCCGTCGACCGTGACTACGTTTAGGGGCATCGTGGCTGGCAGGAGTGCTATGCGATGTTGCTTGATGAAGTCCACTCCTACAAAGTCTGCGTTGCTCCCAGAGTCAATGGTGATTAGGACTTCCAGGGTGAGCCCATTGGGCAGCTGGAGCGATGCGGTGAGTTGCACCACTGGTTTGGGTGGGAGGGGATCTGTGGGCTGTAAAATCTCTGGGGACTGCTTCACTGACTCGCCTGGCTGGGCCCCAGTGCTTCCGTTTCCAACCAGGCTTCTTCTTCCCCCTGCAGTTGTTCTTGCTGCTGAACTGCTCCCTTTACTGTTGATGAGGCTGCAGTGTGCTTCCGGATCCTCTGGGGACACTCTTTGGCCATGTGCTGTGCACTGTCGCAGATGTAACACTTCCTGCTCCCTCTAGGAGTCTTCGCCTTGACTGCTCCTGGTGTTTGGGCTCTGCTTGCTGTCTGAGCCCTGGCACCACCTATCTCCATCGGCTCTTCTCCCCTCCCCAGTGGAGGCGTGGATAACGCGCGCCCTGTCTCTTTGGGTAGGAAGGGAGTTGTTCTGGCTGGAGTGTTCGCCCTGCGCCCCTCCTCTCTGCTCCAAGGGCGGTCTTCCAGGCGCACCCCTATCGCCAGTGCTCTTTGGACGACCTCTGTGGTGCTTTTAGGTCTTTCTCCCCTTGCCAGCTCATCTTTCACGGCCCCATTCAGTCCCTCCCAGAACAGATCCCTGACTGCAATGGAGTCTTTCTCCCAGCCCAGCACGTTCACTAACGCAAAAAAGCGTGAGTGATATTGCCTCACCATGGCTTTCCCTTGCTGCAGCCCATGCATTTCCCTCCTAGCCACATCCACATCTACCTTTGATTTAAAACAAGCGTCCATAGCTTTGATAAATGCGTCGGCATCTTGGAGGGCGGGATCATTTTCGTGCCACAAATTCTGCAGTCACGCTTTAGCTTCCCCATGCAGATGAGTAATTATGAATCCCACTTTCTCTTCCTCGTCTCTAAAGTCTTTCCGAAGCAAATTGAGCGCATAAACTATGTCGGCTCTGAAGTTAGGGTACTGCTGCAGGTTCCCGTCGAAGTGGGCTACTATGCTGCCCCCCCTCTTCCCGAGGCCAACTCCCTCCGGCTTGGATCCTGGCAGCCCCTCTTTGCCCCAACGTTCCCACCTGGTTTGTAGATCCCGGCAGAGCGCTACTGCTTCGTCTTCTCTTTTTCTGGATGCCTCTACTTCTGCATACAGCCTCGTGACTGCGCTTTGCAGTTCTTTCACCTTGTCCTCTGTAGTCATCTTTGCTAATCTTCGTGAGCTCGCAAAACGCCAAGTCTTGCCCCTCGCTGCACCAACTCACGCTGCGAGGGTTAATTCAGTGGAGACGGAGCATACTGTCAGAGCTGCCCAAGGTCCCAGCTCACAAAGGACCAACGCTGCTTCGTTGTTAAGTACAAAAGTCTTTATTGAAGTTCAGTTTCACTTCCAGAGCCGCAGCGCACAGCTCTACGTCTCAACTGTCAGACCGCTGTTGCTCCGTCTGAGTCTCCTCCCCCCAGACACCAATTTAAGACTCTAGCCTTACTCCACCTCTTCCTCTGTTCCTTCCGCCTCTGGTTCCGCCTGGCCGTTGGGGTCTCGCCCTTTCTAGACTCTTCTGACGCTGAGTCCCCTGAGCCTTCCCCCTCCCTCCGGCAGGCTTTAGGAGCTGGTTCCCCATCCGGGTCTCCTGCTGTTCCCCGCGCCTGTACATTTGAACTTGGCGCGTGCGCCCAGCCGGTAACTTTTCTCCTGACCGTTTCACTGCTGCTGTCACTGCTTCCCCCTCGGGGGGGGGCTAGCTGCAACTGACCTCCCCTCCGTTGGAGGCGTGGTCAGCCCTGACTCACTTTCTCTCCCCGCTGGAGGAGATGCTGGCCCTGACACATGTGACTCTTCCCCCCCACTACGCTCTGGTGGGGAAACTGGTCCCGATCCCCCACTGCTGCTTTGGGGTTCCCCTCTGGCTCCTTGTTTCTGGTGCGTCCCCCCTGGGACCCCCCTTGCCCTGACCATCGGCACCCCCTTCTGGGAATCTTCTGATTCGCTGGAGAAGCTCATGGAATCTCTCAGGCCACTGTCATACTCCCCTACGCTGCCCTCGGATTCTTCCCCTTCGCTCTCCATTTCCTCTCTCCCCAGTGCTCCTGCTCCTGAGCCCCTGACATCATGCATTAAAAGGGGACTCAAAAATAACTTAAACAAGGTTTTAATAACAAAAGCAAAAACTCCTTTTACACTAAATACATCAACAACAAACCAGACCCAACCACCAACCCATCCCCCAGGGTAATGGGAGAGCTAGGTGCTGCTCCTTATATACTACACCCAATTGCTGACACAGCTTAATCAATACAACTCAGCAGCACCTGCTATGTTTCACAGCTGCAAGACTGGGTCTCGTTATCTTGCTCTGGCCCTTGCTCTGGCCCCTTAAAGACACACACATCAGGTGGAACAATGATGAACCTTTACATTTAAAGAAACCATTCAACATAGATGACCCTCGGGGTCCCTTCCAACTCTACAGTTCTGTGATTCTGTGGCACAGAGCCTGCCCTGGTCACCAGTAAAGGACCATCTCGCTCATCAATTCATTTGGCCTTTGACTTATGGTGAAACTTTCCATTGTTATTATTTTGCCCCTCCAGGATTTTTTTGTGTGTTTTGTGAGCAAACACTAAATGACGGCGTCATTCTAATGAAACTCTAAGCATGACTATGCCCAGAGTTACCGTATTTTTCGCTCCATAGGGCGCACCGGACCATAGGGCGCACCTAGTTTTTAGGGAGGGGGGAATAAAGAAAAAAATTTATTCCCCCCCCCCAGCCCCAAAGAGCAAAGAAGCCAAGACAGCCAGCGGGATCCATCCGCTTTAGCCACGTGCAACCTCTCCAGCAGGGAGAGGCTGCGCGCGGCTTTGGCAGAAGCCAAGACAGCCAGCGGGATGGATCCCGCTGGCTGTCTTGGCTTCATTTTTAGCTGCAGGGCTGGGGCTGGAGAAGCCCGAGCTTCCCCTGACCCCAGCCCCCAGAACAGGTCTGGGAGCTGCCTGAAGCCCGGGGAGCACAACAGGAGTTGGCGCTGCGCTCCCCGGGCTTCAGGCTGCAGGCTGCTATCCGCAAGCCTTCGGAGCCCGGCGGGAACTCCCACCGCGCTCTGAAGGCTTGCAGATAGCTGCCTGAAGCCCAGGGAGTGAGAGGGGGCGGTGCGCACTGACCCCTCTCGCTCTCCAGGCTTCAGCGAAAGCCTGCATTCGCTCCATAGGACGCAGACACATTTCCCCTTCATTTTTGGAGGGGAAAAGTGCGTCCTATAGAGCGAAAAATATGGTATTTTGGATTAATGAGCTGCACTGCAGTAAAGCAGCATGGCCTGTGATTACAGCACATTGAGAGAGGTGGTGTGTCAGCCGCCAGATCCCAACTCTGCTCTCTCCTCTCAGGGAATCATTAGCTCTGATTCCTGCATTCCAAAGGTTGGACCAAGTGGCAATTTGGGCCCCCTTCCAATTTTACAACTTTGTGATTCTTCTAGCAAACAAGGGGTCCAAAGTGGTGTTCTTTTGAGCCTTGCAGGCAGCAGTTGCCTCTCAATCGTTCCTCAAAGATGCCCTCTTGGTGGTGGCTGAAGTTGACTATCTGAGCAGAAGTCACTTTTTGTCGCCATTGGCACAGGGCCCTCTGCGGCCGATTCCTTTGAGATGCTTCATGACTGCGACTTCTCAACAAATCCTCCATTGAGCTCCGTCTGCCCCTTTACCAGCATAAAAATAATAATAAGCAGAATACTGCTTCTAATAGTGATTTACATTAAAAGCACATTAAAAGCAGCTGCCCCCCAAAATGGGCTGCCATTCCCAGCGCTTTTAACAAACGACAGCTCCCAGCACTCTTTTTATCAGTGTGTGTGTTTAAAATGTTTTGTGTGACGGACTGCTAGATTCTCCATTGACAGAACAACACATTCCACCTCACGCAGGTAGGGCTTGTCCGGGTTGCTCCCAGGCAGATGTTTCTAGGCAGAAGCCAAGTGAGCTTCATAGAACTCCTTGCACCTTACCCACCCAGAATCACCAAGGGATGTCTCACCTGTGCTCCACTTCCCACTGATGCAGCACCTGAGGGACTCTGAGGTCACTAAAAATCCCTGGCCATTATCTCGACCTAGCCATTCAAAAGTCTATAAAATGAAGGCACTGAATCCACCCACTTCGCAGATGTTCCTGTGCACATTTGAGCTATGAATCCAAGCCATTTCTAGACCCAGGACTGCAACAACTTTGGAGGACTCCAAGCTCCTCACCAGCAGAAAAGATGTTAAAAGCTGATCTACCGTGGCAGGTCTGTGTCGGTGAACCGTTTCTGATTAATTACTCACAGGGTGGGTTGCAAAAAGTCTGGTATCTGCTCTGCAACTGAAGAGGGAATACAAGGGTGTTGCTAGCAAAATAATGGAAATGTCCATCTGTGCCTTCTCTGCCAGAGGAGGGGAGAATTGTTTGCACATTGGGGCTGGGCTGGGCTGGGTGGAGGGGCTTCAAAGCACAAATGTGGACAAGAGGATAGCTAATATGGGGACCTGTAGCAGTTGTGCAAACATTCTCACAATAATAATAATAATTTATTATTTATACCCTGCCCATCTGGCTGGGTTTCCCCAGCCACTCCAGATGGCTTGCAGCAAAATATTAAAATATAATAATTCATCAAATATTTAAAGCTTCCCTAAACAGGGTTGCCTTCAGATGTCTTCTAAAAGTCTGGTAGTTGTTTATTTCTTTGACATCTGAAGGGAGGGCGTTCCACAGGGCGGGTGCCACCAATAAGAAAGCCCTCTGCCTGGTTTCCTGTAACTTGGCTTCTCGCAGTGAGGGAACTGCCAGAAGGCCCTCAGAGCTGGACCTCAGCATCCAGGCAGAACGATGAGGGTGGAGACGCTCCTTCAGGTATACTGGGCCGAGGCCGTTTAGGACTTTAAAGGTCAGCACCAACACTTTGAATTGTGTTCAGAAACGTACTGGGAACCAATGTAGGTCTTTCAGGACCAGTGTTGTGTGGTCTTGGCAACCACTCCTATGGGATCCTAGGGACAGTGAAGAGGGAAAATCTATTGCCTTCATGCCTTGTTTCTGGGCTTCATGGGAGATACTGGCTTCCCAGCCTAGAAAGCAAAAGAAAATCTGGAGAACAGCTGGGGGGAGGGTGGGAAACTAAGGTGGTCTATGCATGATCTGAGACTGACAGTTCATGGAGCAAAGCTGTCATAGAATCATTGAACTGTAGAGTTGGAAGGGATCCCAAGGGTCAGCTAGTTCAACTTCCTGCCATGCAGGAATCTCAGCTAAACCTTCCATGACAGATGGCCACCCATCCACTGCCTAACAGCTCTTACTGTCAGAAAGTTATTTCTGCTTTTTAGTCGGAATCTCCTTTCCTGTAACGTGAAGCCATTGGTTCAAGTCCTACTGTCCTTGAGCCATTGGCTTGAGTTCTAGTTTCAAATGTGTGTGATTCCTGCATTGCAGTGGTTGGAATAGATGGTGCTTGGGGTCCCTTCAAACTCTACATTTCTATGATTCTATGAAACTACAGTTTTCAATGGAACATTTTCCACTTTGGAGCAGTACTGTACTATGTGGAAAGAGGTGAGTTTATGGGGCAGGTTGGTGGTGATAATAGTGGTCATAGAGAAGAACTATGTGCAGAGGAGGGTGACCCAGATACTTTTGGGTCTGGAAACCAAGCCTTATGCGGAATGGTTGAAGGAGTCAGCTATGTTTAGCCTGGAAGAGAGGAGACTGAGAAGTAATAGGATAGTCATCTCCTGATATCTGGAGGGCTATCTCCTGGAACATGGAGCGAGCTTGTTTTCTCCTGCTCCAGAGAGTAGGGCCTGAACCAACGGATTCAGATAACAAGGACTGAGATTCTGATGAAGGATTAGGAACAACCTACTGGTACTAAGAGCCATTCTACCCAACAGACACCAATAATAATAGAAATTATAATAGTAATCGTAATAAGGTCACATTGTGCTGGGACCTGCCAGAACAACTGCAGAGGCTGGATCTCTGCCCACAAGCTGCTGGGCTATCTGACCCCATAGACTGAGATCCATGCTGGGATGTGGCACCTCCCAGCCCCTAGGACACTTGCAAGGCAGTCTTTGTCACGGGGCTGAACAACAGTGTGCGATGGCGTCACCTCTTATCAATCACCTTCCTTTTACTCCCCCCTTACGTTGAGGGGAGTTGCTAGCTTATAGCCATTTTTGTAAACCTGAGTTGTAGCCCACTGGGAAGGCCTATGGCCACAGCATCGTGCTGCAACACTTCCTTTGCCTGGGGAAGGTCCAAGGTGGCAGATACAGGTAAGGCTGGGGAAAACCCCTGTAGCCAATACTGAACCAGACGGTTCCATAGCCTTTCAATCAGCATACTGAGGCAACTTCCTGTATTCATATGGACAAATGCAAGAAGGATGAGTCTGTTTGTTGGTCATCATGGATGAAAGGAACCGATTGAGGTAATATGTCTCTGAATTCCAGATGGAAGCATCAAACAGCGGGAGGAGGGGGGGATGCAGAGTGCTTGACTAGTTGGACCCTTGCCTGATCTATCAAAGCAGTGGCTAGTGTTCTTATCTTCTCCCCTTTCTTGCCAACAGAATTTGTGTCTCTGATGTCATAAGGAACTCCCCAGTTGTAGCATCGCAGAGTTATAGCTCAGAAAGAGCTTATGGTCCCATCTGGTATGCCTTGCCCGTGAAAGGAAAGACCATTTGATGCAGATATGGACATGAATACGACTCCCAACCACACCTTCTCTGACCCCTCAGTGTTCTTCCTGTCTGGTATTCCTGGACTGGAAAGCTCCCATGGTTGGATCTCCATACTTTTCTGCTCTGTCTTCACCACCTCCCTGGTGGGCAACAGCACCCTGCTGTACGTGATCAAGACTGATGAGAGCCTCCACAAACCCATGTTCTTCTTCCTCTCCATGCTGGCCTCCATTGACCTGACCTTGTCCCTCACTACCATGCCCAAAACACTGAGCATCTTCTGGTTCAGGGCCAGGGAAATAAGTCTGACCGCCTGCCTTGTTCAGATGTTTCTCCTCCACACCTTTTCCATCATGGAGTCTGCTGTGCTCTTGGCCATGGCCTTTGATCGCTACGTGGCCATCTGCCACCCTCTGAGGTACGCCACCATCCTCACCAATTCCTTGGTAGCCAAAATTGGGCTGGGGGCTTTGGTGTGGGCTGCGGTCCTGATGCTCCCATTGCCCTTCCTGCTTAGGAGATTGCCCTATTGCCGCTCCCACGTCATCGCCCACTGCTACTGTGAGCACATGGCGGTGGTGAGATTGGCATGTGCCCACACTCGGTTCAATAACATCTACGGGATCATAGTTGCTCTCTTTGTTGTAGTACTTGATTTGACCTTTATTGGTCTTTCTTACACCAAGATCCTACAAACTGTCCTCAGTCTGGCTTCAAAGGAAGAGCAGCTCAAAGCCTTCAGCACTTGCATCTCTCACCTGTGTGCCATATTGGTTTTCTACACTCCTGTGGTCCTCTCCTCAGTCATCCATAGATTTGGTCACCATGTTGCTCCCTACATACACATCCTGCTGGCCAACTTCTACCTCCTCTTCCCACCCATGATGAACCCCATCATCTATGGGGTGAAGACCAAACAGATACGGGACAGAGCTCTCCTCCTCTTCCACCGGAAAAGCTTTTGAAGGGCAATCTGGCATGGGAAGCCACGCCAAGGTGCCTGTTCACAACGATTATCATACCCATGGGTGGTTCTGTTCTTCACGGTTACAAACTTGGTTGGATGCTCAACAGCTTTAAAGGAGGATTATACAAATCCCACTTGGTGGAAATCACAGAAGGAGAGAGTGTCCATGTGAGGGGAGGGGAAATAAATGGAGCCATTTCTTAGGGAGTTTTGGGGTAGTTGGGGTAGTTGAGAGATGGTTTACAGAAGAGTAGGAGGGAAAGAGGGAGATAGAGAATTGGTTCTGGCTTCTGTGTAACATTCACTCAACTTTTCCCACCCCGACCTGTCCACAGTGATCCATGTGACGGTCACCTCCAGGTTTGACTACTGTAATTCACTCTACGCGGGGCTGCCCTTGAAACTGTCCCAGAAACTCCAGCAGGCACTGAATGCTGCAGCGAGGCTCCTCACGGGGTCCCTGCCATGGAAGCATATTCACTCAGTTTCACTGGCTCCCAGTGGAGTATAGGGTCAGGTTTCAGGTGCTGGTTTTGGCTAAACATCTGCTTAGCCAAAGATGCTTTCTTGGCCTCCAGCCAGGAGAGGACAAAGGGACTGTCTCCTTATGAGATAGTTTCCAGATGTATGTTATTTTTCTAAGCTAACTCTGCCTTCTGGGATCCGATTGTGAACAGAATGTGAGTGAGTAAACTCTTTTTATACTGTTATAGAAGACTGTGTCGTGTTTTATCTTTTATAAGGGAATAAGGGGGGAAATAACAGGACAGGACAGTTATTATAGAGGCTTTAGTGAGCCTGAGCAAACGCATCTGCTGTGAGTTTAAAAGGGGGAATGTTACTCTGCTAAATTGTGGAACTTGTTAACACAAGTTGGAAAGGCTATAATCAAACAATATATCCTCTCCTGCATCCCTGAACATTCCCACAAAATTCAAGGAAGAGAGGGGTATCAAGGGCTACAAGCCATGATGCCTATGCACTGCCTTTAATGTTGGAGACAGCAATGCTTCTGAATACCAGTTGCTAGAAATCACAGGAGTGCTCTTGTGCTCAGTCCTGCTTGCGGGTTTCCCATAATGGGCATCCGGTTGGCCACTGTGTTGGGAGCAGGGCCAGGGTGGGAGAGTACTAGAGTTCTGTCTAGTCGAGTTGTGTGGGATCAATTCCAATCTCTTACCTCCAAGGATGTGGACAGGCTGCTTGGATGAGTGAAACCAACCACCTGTCTCCTTGATCCTTGCCCATCCTGGCTTATAAAAGCTAGCCAGGAAGGGCTGGGAGATGGGCTTCGCGGGGTCGTGAATGCTCTCTGTGAGGGAGCCTTCCCAGACCCGCTGAAAGAGGCGGTTATCAAACCGCTTCTTAAAAAACCATCTTTAGATGCAGCTAATATGGCCAACTATCGCCTAGTCTCAAATCTTCCATTCTTGGGCAAGGTGATTGAGCGAGTGGTTGCTGAACAACTCCAGGCACGCCTGGAAGAAGCGGACCATTTGGATCCCTTCCAGTCAGGATTCAGGCCTCACCATGGGACTGAAACTGCCTTGGTCACCCTGGTCGATGATCTCCAGCAGGCTAGGGACAAAGGTGAGAGCTGTTTCCTAGTTCTGCTGGATCTTTCAGTGGCTTTTGATACAATCGACCATTACCTTCTGCCGGTTCCCTCGCTGCGAGAAGCCAAGTTACAGGGAACCAGGCAGAGGGCCTTCTCAGTAGTGGCGCCTGCCCTGTGGAACGCCCTCCCACCAGATGTCAAAGAGGAAAACAACTACCAGACTTTTAGAAGACATCTGAAGGCAGCCCTGTTTAGGGAAGCTTTTAATGTTTAACAGACTATTGTATTTTAATATTTTGTTGGAAGCCACCCAGAGTGGCTGAGGAAACCCAGCCAGATGGGCGGCATATAAATAATAAATTATTATTAGTAGTAGTATTAGTAGTATTAGTATTATTATACAAATATACTGTGCTTTTTCTGGGGGCTGCAGGGGTACACATACCCATAAACATTTTGTGAATCTAAGTTTGGCCTCATTGAGGGGCAATATTTCAATATGAGTAGGAAAATGAGAGTACCCTTAAACATTCTTTTTCAGAAAAAGAGCACTGCAAATATATACTGTATGTCCTCCCCACTAAAGTCTGTGTGTCCCAAACACCTTCAGTTTCAAGCTGAAGGAAATAAAACTGTCAAGAAGCCCTCAGTAGCTCTCTCCTCCATGAATTTGTCTAATCACCATTTGAAGTCACCCAAGCTGGTGGCCATCACTGTCTCCTTGATGGAGGAGCATTTAACTGCTCCAAAACTAGCATTCCGAAAGTAGCATACATCAAAAGCACCTTCAAAGCAGCTGCCCCCCAAGTGAGCTACCATTCCCAGCCCTTTTATCAAACTACAGCTCACAAGATTCTCTTTTTTTATTGTGTGTGTGTGTGTGTGTGTGTGTGTGTGTGTGTGTGTGGTGTGTATGCAGCCTTGGTGATTTTCAACAAGAATCTCCCTGGACAGAACACATTCCATCCCAGCTGCGTGAAGCTGGCCTGGCCTGCTCCCTAGCAACCATCTCTAGGCAATAACCAAGTGGGCTTCATAGAACCCTTGCACCTTACCCATGCAGAATCACCAAGGGATTTCTCACCTGTGCTCCATCTCCCACGGATGCAGCACCTGAGGGACTCTGAAGCAACTAAAAATCCCTTGCCATTATCTCGACCTAGCCGTTCCAAAGCCTATAAAATGAAGGCACTGAATCCGCCCACCTTGCAGATGTGCCTGGGCTGGGCACACGTGAGCTATGGATCCAAGCTGTTTCTGGACCAAGGACTTCAAGGACCCTGGAGAGCTCCATGCACCTCACCAGCTGATACAGACATTAAAAACTGATCTAAAGTAACAGGTGTGTGTCCGTGTACCATTTCTGATTAATCACCTACTGCATGTGTTGCAAAAAAGGCTGGTATGCAAGTGTGCTGCTAAAGAAGAAGAAGAATTTGGATTTGATATCCCGCTTTATCACTACACAAAGGAGTCTCAAAGCGGCTCACATTCTCCTTTCCCTTCCTCCCCCACAACAAACACTCTGTGAGTGGGGCTGAGAGACTTCAAAGAAGTGTGACTGGCCCAAGGTCACCCAGCAGCTGCATGTGGAGGAGCGGAGACGTGAACCTGGTTCACCAGATTACGAGTCCACCGCTCTTCACCACTACACCACACTGGCTCTCCAGCTGCACTTTCTCCACTGGAGGATGGTAGAATGGTCTGCATGGAGTGGCCATTGGTGGGCCACAGCTGGGCTGAGGGTTTTGAACACAGGCTAGATGATAACATTAGTCAGTGAAGTCAATTGTGAGCTGGATGGAGCAAAGGTCTCACTCAGTATAGGATAGCTGCTTGTAGCTGTTCTGCTTTTAGGCTTCCCATTGGGACATCTGGCTGGTCACTGTGAAAGCAGGATGCTGGACCAGGTGAACTTTCTTCCTGATCAAGCTACAGGGCTCTTGTGTTTTTAATGCTGGGTCCATATGGGGGAGGGAGATGGGTGCCTTGTGCTGGAACAGTTGGCTGGAACCCAGAAGAGAGTCACTCCATGTGGCAACGTCTTCTTTCAGGTCTCTCTCATGCTCCCTGAATTTATCTTCAGTTGTGACATGGCCTGGCTCCATCCTCATGCTCTCCTTTCTTTTTTTTTTTTATAATATTTTTTATTACGTTTCTTTCCAAATTTTATACATTACAAACAAGGAGTTTACAAGAAACCATTTTTTTTTTTTTTAACAAAAATCCCAAATTGAACTTCCCCACCCCTTCCGATTCTGCGTTCTTTATATTAACAATGTCAGCAATTTGTTACCTTATGTCATACCTTATTGTAACTTTTACATGTTATGTATCTATATTCAATATATTATGTCAGAATTTTTATACCTTTAAAATAAACATAACATGTTCAATTTCATATTATCTCCTTTTCTCTTTTATCACTTAGTTTACTATTTACTTAATCATAATTGCTAAAGCGTATCATTTTCAAATCATGCACCGTCTTAAGATTCATACAGTTTGTAATACTTTTGCAAGTAGTCTTTAAACTTTTTCCAGTCCACCTCAATTGTTTCTACATCCAAATCTCGGATTCTGCCGGTGAGTTCAGCTATCTCCATGTAGTCCATCAACTGCGTCTGCCATTCCTCCAGCGTGGGTAAATCTTGTGTCTTCCAGTTCTTTGCGATGAGTATTCTTGCTGCTGTACTAGCATACATAAACAAAGTTCTGTCCTTCTTTAACACTTTCTGGTCTACCATGCCCAGCAGGAAGGCCTCTGGTTTCTTGGGAAAGGTATACCTAAATACCTTTTTCAACTCGTTGTAAATCATTTCCCAGAAAGCCTTAACCTTTGGGCATGTCCACCAGAGGTGAAAGAAAGTCCCCTCTGCTTCCTTACACTTCCAACATTTATTGTCAGACAGGTGATGTATCTTAGCTAACTTGACTGGGGTCATGTACCACCGGTATATCATTTTCATAATGTTTTCCTTCAAGGCCGTACTGGCCGTAAATTTCATTCCGGTGTTCCATAACCTTTCCCAGTCTTCAAACATAATGTTGTGTCCAACATCCTGTGCCCATTTAATCATAGCAGATTTAACTGTCTCATCCTGTAAATTCCACATAAGCAGCAAGTTATACATTCTAGATAACAGCTTTGTCTTTGGTTCTAACAATTCTGTCTCTAGTTTCGACTTTTCCACCTGGAAACCAACTTTTTTGTCCATTTTGAAAACCTCTTGAATTTGAGCATAATGTAGCCAGTCTCGCACCTTATTTTTTAGTTTGTCCTGGCTCTGCAACTTCCAATTGTCTCCAATTTTTTCAGTCAATTCCCAATATTTCGGCCAATAGGCCTCCATATTGGGTCTTTTTCGGGCCTTGGCCTCCACTGGTGATAGCCACCTCGGAGTTTTACTCTCTAGTAAGTCTTTATATTTCATCCAGACTGCAAAAATTGCTTTTCTGACAATGTGGCTTTTAAACAATTTATGTGCTTTAACCTTGTCGTACCATAGGTATGCGTGCCATCCAAAAGCATTATTAAAACCTTCCAGATCTAGGACATCGGTGTTTTCCAACAAAAGCCAATCTTTCAGCCAGCAGAAGGCTGCAGCTTCATAATACAACCTCAAGTCCGGCAGGGCAAACCCCCCTCTTTCTTTCGCATGCTCTCCTTTCTTTTCATGCAGGTGCTTTACTCCAGAATTGGACTCCTGGGGATGTTGTTCTGGCACTAGTTTTTCTCTTCTTGAACTTCCTTTTTCCCTTTCAAAGATATAAATTAATTCAAAAAGATATTTTTTAAAAATTATCACCCCCAAAGACCAGTCAGAAGAGCTGAAGAATGGGGGTAAACAAAAGCAACTTTTCCAAAAAGGGGGCTTCTTGATGAGTAATTGATGGGGGGATCCTAGGAGAATCTATAGAGCACCCCTGAATTGTCTGATTCCACAATTTAAACCAAGCAGCAAAAGCCCACCCCTCTCAAGCCTCCTCACTGAGAAGCATCAAATTCATTTTCTATCTGCTTGCTTTTTGATGGAGCATATAAAGAGAACCGACCTTAGAAGAACAGAGACCATTCGTAGCAGCCAGAAAGACCCTAAGGTCAGTAGTCTCCCACTGGGCAATGTCTCTGGAAGCCAGTATATGCAACTGCAGGAAAATCTAGAGGAAGCCACACACAAACCTTTTACGATTTTGCAAGGAGCAGTCTGAACACATCCATGTAAAGTCAGGAGCACCTGTGTCACAAAGGGAGAAATTCTGATAGATAAGCCGCAGGGTCAGGTCTTTGCTCAATTTAACACGAACAATCTCACTGCAATGGGGGAGCTTTAATCAAAGGAAGTGGCTCTACTCTCTCTGCATACTGTATATGCAATTCACTAGCATCTGTCATGCCAGACACTGGCAACATTAGCAGCCATGCCCCTTCTTCCTCCTCCTCCTTCTTTCTCCTGGGTCTCCCAGGTCTGGAGAACATACAGGTTTGGATCTCCATCCCCTTCTGCTTCATCTATGCCATGGCTGTCTTTGGCAATGCCACCCTGCTCTGGATCATCAGGACTGATTCCAGCCTCAACAAGCCCATGCACCTCTTCCTCTCCATGCTGGCTTTGACTGATATAGCCATGCCCACCTGCATCGTTCCCAAGATGCTGGGCATCTTCTGGGCTGGCACCCAAGAGATCACCTTTGCTGGCTGCCTGGTGCAGATGTTCATGATCCATGCCCTCTGTGCGGTGGAGTCTGGGACCCTCACTGCCATGGCTTATGACCACTACGTGGCCATCTGCTCCCCACTCAGCTACACAACATTACTGACGACAAACACTGTGGCAAAGTTTGGTGCTGTTATTGGGGTCCGGGCCTTCATCATTGTCTTGCCCTTTCCTTTCCTGGTGAAGAGACTGCCGTTCTGCCACTCCCACCTTATATCCCATTCCTACTGTGAACATATGGCAGTAGTGAAGCTCGCATGTGGGGACACCACACCCAACAACCTCTATGGGTTGATACTATCCCTTGTCATTGTCGGTGCTGACCTTGGCTTTATCTTCGTCTCCTATGGACTGATCCTACATGCTGTTTTCCAGCTGCCCTCGCTGGAGGCCAGGCACAAGGCCCTGGGTACCTGTGGGGCCCACGTGGGGGTCATCATCATCCTCTACACACCGGGCCTCTTTTCTTTCCTCACCCACCGCTTTGGACACAACATCCCTCACCACGTCCACATCTTCCTGGCAAACATCTATCTCATGGTTCCAGCCATGCTCAACCCCATCGTTTATGGCGCCAAGACCAAGGAGATCCGTGAGCGGGTGCTGAGTGCACTGGGGCTGAGGAAGAGCGCCTCCTAGACTCCCAAGGGGGAACTGCAGGAAGAGCAGGAGAGGAGCAGGAGGGCAGGGATGAGCTGCCAGGGGCTTTGAAGAACTTTACCCCCATGGTGTCTTCTCAAGTTGTCAGGGGAGGTGTCAGAATTCATCCATTGCTTTTTGGCACAGCATGTTTAAGTGAGGGGGTTTGTGTGTGGGGGGGTGTATTCACTTGTCAGTGATGATATGTAACAATATTGTCTCATGGTCTTACCAATATTTTTTGTAATGCTTTGTAATGCTTTTGTAACTGCTTTGTCCTGGGTGAGGCATGGGACTTTTGTCTGGGGAGCTGACCAGTTAACATGGAGGGTTTGTCTGGTATCAGGTTTGTTACAGGAATTCTAAGGTCTCAAATATAGAATAAATCTTGATAATTGGACAAGGTTGAAGCAGGGGTCAGCCAATAAAGGGATGACCAAGGATTTGAGGGGAAATCACCCTTTATTTGGTTGCAACCAGTCTCCAGTCTTAAGGCAGACGGAAGCGTCAAGCTATGCTTAGCTCAGGCTTTTATAGAAGAGTTTGGATTTGATACCCCGCTTTATCACTACCCAAAGGAGTCTCAAAGTGGCTAACATTCTCCTTTCCCTTCCTCCCCCACAACAAACACTTTGTGAGGTGAGTGAGGCTGAGAGACTTCAGAGAAGTGTGACTAGCCCAAGGTCACCCAGCAGCTGCATGTAGAGGAGTGGAGACGCAAACCCGGTTCCCCAGATTACGAGTCCACCATTCTTAACCACTACACCACACTGGCTCTCACCGCACTTAAACATTTCAGAGGACCAGCCCACATGATACATGAGCAATTAAACTCGAACACTCTGGCATACCGTATTTTAACTCCATAAGACGCATCTGACCATAAGACGCACCTAGTTTTTAGAGGAGGAAAAGAGGGGGGAAATATTCTGAATCAAATGTTGTACTCAACTATTTAATAAACTACCGGTATATCAGAGTGAGAGTGAGAGGGACAGGAGCTTTATGTTTCTTTAGCATGCGTGCTCAAGGAGCGACGAGTGGGGAGGCAGCACGCCCCGGGACGGACCTGACACAGGAACCCCAGCAGCCTCCTCTCGTGTAAGCGGCTCCTCTCCGGCTCTGCTGATTCAAAGCGAGCCACGGAGGAGGGAAGGAAGGGGAGCCATGGATCCTCCGCTCGCAACTGCAGCGGGATCCCGCCGCCGTCCATAGGCATTCACTCCTTAAGACACACAGACATTTCCCCTTACTTTTTAGGAGGAAAAAGGTGCGTCTTATAGAGCGAAAAATACGGCAATTCATGACACAGGATGAGCCAGATGAGCAACAGGTCAAGAAGGTCGTTACAGCATGCAATTATGCAGTGCCGGTTTCTTACACGGCTTCCCATTCTTCCCTTAGATCTCTGGGCCAAAGATAACAATTGGCAAGCTTCCTGGTAACCTTACACTTAACAGGAGAGGATCTCTAGCTTACGCCTATCAGGTAAGGATTTCAATCACTGTCACATTTCAGGAGGCCTTTCATCTATATTTCCCTTGCTAAGATTCATGCATGTTTAGCCTGCAAGTCTTCCCATTGGAGCAATTTTACAATTTATAAACTTTCTTTGCTGCACTGTGATGTTTGCTTTGATCCATCCTTGTTAGCACGAGAGTTTTCATGATAATTGTCCAGCTCCTAACTGCTGGTCTGTTCACCGTGACCTTGAAAGTGTTTCTGCTCTTCCTATATGCACGGCACGAGGGATTGGATATGACAGGAAACTAGAATTCCACTTTGCAGCAGGCTTCTATTTAAACAAGCTCCTTTTGGGGTGCCGTTTGAAGTCAAGTCTTTTAAATGATTTTAATTGTCTTTTTAAAAAAATTATTTTCCAGCTTGTGCTGTTTGTATTCACAAAGCTCCTTTAGAATTAACAGGCTTCCCTGTGATGATTTCTCAGCTCCTGAGGAGCATCTGGAGTTTGTCTATAGCACTGATGGGCTGTAATGAGCTGTAACTTAGCGGAACTTCAAAAAGAATTTTCTAGACATTTGAACTCTTGTTCAGCATAGGAAAGAGAGAAAACTTTTTGCATGCAAGCATTTCAGTGTTGGTGTTTTTAAGCTACCGTTCTCATTTCTCTAAACAAACTTCTTTTTTTAAAAAAAAAATATTTAAAGTTTTTGTGACAGAAAAAGAAGTAAAAACTGGGGGGGGGGGACTTACAACCACAGTCATTCAACATAATTCCAATTACAAGCACAAACATTTTACTTTTATATCACATTCTTAATAATTTTCCAAATACCACCCTCTACTTCCCTCCCCCCACACCCGACTTCCCTTCACCCATGTGAGATCTTATTGGCATTTGTTTCTTGTTGTGTTAGCACTTATTTATACTTAATAGTCATATCCTTTATAATATCATCTTGTATCCTTGTGAATATTTCCTTTTTCGTTTATGTTAAAATTAATTTCTATATCCATATTTTTTCCATATATATCTCTACACAATCCCACTCTCTCTTAATTTTTTACTTGGGGCAGCCCCTAATTAATGCTGTTAATTTTTCCATCTCCATAAATTCACAAATCTTAATTCTCCATTCTGATCATTCTGGTATTTTTCCTGTTTTCCAATTTTTTGCCACTAGTAATCTAGCTGGTGCTGTCACGTAGAGGAATATATTTTTTTTATCTTTGGGGATATCATTGGTTATTAAGCCTAACAGATATGCTTCTGGCTTTTGGAGGATTGTGCTCTTAAATATTCTTTTCAACTCTTCATGTATCTTGGTCCAAAATTGTTTAATCACCTTACACCCCCACCACATATGGTGCATTGTTCCCACCTCCGCTTTACATCTCCAACAAAAGTTTGAATATTTTTTATAGACCTTTCCAATTTTACTGGGGCGAGGTACCAACGATAACACATTTTCATTATATTTTCTCTTATCAAATAACAAGCTGTGAAATTTATGTTGACACTCCATAATTTTTCCCACCAACCTAAATGTATTTTCTTGCCCAGATCTTGTGACCACTTTATCGTTGTTTCTTTTATTACTTCATCTTTCAATTCCCACTCAAGGAGTAGATTGCACATTTTTTATATTATTTATTTATTTATTTATTTATTTATTTATTTATCTATCTATCATCATCATCATCATCATTATCATTATTATTATTATTATATTTTTTTGGTCTGGCATACAAAGGAAAATACCTCAGGAGTGGGAATGCTAAGAGAGAGGGGAACAGAGGGAAAGTGGTCCCTCACTCTGTCGGGATTCACAGAATGCTGTGTGAGATAGTAAGTCTGCAGGCTTGAGTTTGCTAGCTGATGCAACTGGCTGATGCAATCAGCCTGCAATACTTTCTATGGAAGTGCTGGGTCAGAAAGACTCGGCAGTAATGTGCTGTCAGTTGATTGGTTGTCATCGGTTTAAAGGGGAGACCTGTCCAGCAGTAAGTGTGGGGTGTAGAAGAGTGTGGTCAGAGAGAGAGAGATAGAAAGGTCTTCCTATTTGCCTTAAGGAGCAGCCAGGTACTCTGTTTGATTGTATGAACAGGTAGCAGTTATCTAGCCGTGGGTGCTGGAGGTGAGCTGCAGGTATGGAGCAGTCCAGAGCTGGCATGTTGCTAGAGAAGCTGATGGCCACGAATTACAGCATCTGATCGGTCTGCATGTAACACTTCCTCAAGCGTGAGGGCCTGTGGAAAGTGGTGGAAATTATACCGCAACCCCCGAGGAGGAGGAGGACGATGATGAAAAGCTGGCACAAGCAGAGGCCCAGATAGAAAAGGATGAGAAAGCCTTGGCTACGATCATCCTTGGAGTGGACGACAGCCAGCTAGTCTATGTAGCAGATAAGGTGATGGCAAGTGAGGCGTGGAATGCACTCAAGGCTGTCCATGTGGGAGAGACTGCTGGCTCACTGAAAACACTGACCAGGAGAATGTACCAGTGTCAGATAAAACAGGGTGACTCCCTGGTAAACCACCTAAAGTTCCTAACATGCTGTTTCCAGGAGCTAGCCTTAAGAGGGAGGCCTGCGGGGGAAGAAGAAAAAGTCTTTATGGTCTTGAGTTCCCTTGACAACAGCTATGATATGCTGGTCAATTCCCTTGAATCGGTAGAGACTGATAAGCTGATTCTGGAATACGTCACCGGACGGTTGTATGCAGAAGATGACAGGCGTGCAGAGCAAAAGACGCCCTCAGTCCAGCTGTCAGAGCATCTCAAAGGGAACAACAGCCGGGAAGAGCAGAGGTGTTGGGAGCCAGAGAAACAGCCAGGAGAAGCTGCTGCAGACCAGCCAGTGGTCAACAAAGTAAAAAGGTGTTTTTGCTGCAAGTCCAGTGGACATCTGCTTCGGGACTGCCCAAGAAAACAACAAAACAGCAGAAGCACAGGAGGCAGCAGAGAGAGTCTACCGCGTGGGTGTCTGCAGATGGTCAAGAAAATGAAGAGCTGTGGGTTCTGGGCAGTGGAGCTTCTCAAACTTTTTGTAAAAGAAAAGCATTGCTGGCTGATGCTAGGACTTCAAACAAAAAACATGTAAGTCTTGCTACAGGCCAGAAAGCTAATGTGATCTGTGAGGGGGAGATTGTGGGACACACATTCAGGAATGTGTTGTGTGTGCCGAGTTTGCAAAACAATCTCCTGAGTATTCCTGACTTGGCAAAAGCACGCTTTGAAGTAAACTTTGTGGGAGATCAGTGCCAGATAAAGCAAAATGGGGCAGTGTTGGCAAATGCTAACCTTAGAACCAATATGTATGTACTATGGTGTGAGTCTAAGGTTGTGAATGTGCAAAATGTCCCAACTCACAATATGTGTATTCATCTCCTGCACAGGCATCTGGCTCATGCTGGCTTTAAGGTGCTGAACAAAATTTTGGAGTTGTCGGGGGGGGGGATGAAAAACATTAAAAGTTGTGATAATTACTTAGACTGCAATATTTGCAAGGAAGTTAAAACCAGGGCTTGCCCAGTAGCAGGAGCAAGCCAGAGAGAAACCAAAAACCCACTGGAGTTGATTCATGCTGATGTATTGGGACCTTTTCCACCAAGTGTCTCCTGTAACAAGTATTGTTTAATACTAGTGGATGACTAGTTTTGGCTGGGTCTACCCACCAAAGCAAAAGTCTGAAGTTGCCCAAACTTTGAAGTTATGGGTAAGAAGGGTAGAAAGGTAGCTTGGCCAAAAGGTTGCCGCTTACCACCTGGCCCAGGGCGGGGCCTGAAGCCTCACAGGGACTGCTGCGCTCTGCTGCCCAGGAGGACTCTCCTGTGTGAGTGTCTGAGGGCCCTGCTCCTTCCTGCCACTTACCACCTGGCCCAGGGCCTGATGGGCCTCACTAGGACAGTTGCTGTTACTGCTGGAGGGGTGCAGAGTGCTTTTAAAATGTTTTTAAAATTTTCTTTTGAATTTTTTGTATGTGGGGCGGGTGGGGATGGGATGGATGTTTATTGGGCCTGGGAATTTGTTTGATTTTATGTTTTTGTAATTTTTATTGTTTTTTTTAAGGTGTTATTTTGTTCTTAAGGGGAGGGGTCAGGGCTGCTGGGGAGTAGGTCCCAGCCAACAAAATAGCTGGGGCATGTTCCATGGGGGGGATGCACTGGGACAACCGATCTCAGTGATCACGGGTAGGAGGAGGAGTTACGCTAAGACCAGACCACGTCATTACAGAGGAGGCAGGTTTAGTCGTTGTTGGAGGACTATCCCTGCCTCCAGGTCTGGTCCTGACCGGATGGATACTAGAATCAGCAAGGGATACCCACATGACCTGAAAGTGTTGCTGTGCAATGCCAGGCCAATGATTCATAAGACCACTGCCATCCATGACTTGATCATGGATGGAATCATAGAATCGTAGAGTTGGAAGAGACCACAAGGGCCATCGAGTCCAACCCCCTGCCAAGCAGGAAACACCATCAGAGCACTCCTGACATATGGTTGTCAAGCCTCTGCTTAAAGACCTCCAAAGAAGGAGACTCCACCACACTCCTTGGCAGCAAATTCCACTGTCGAACAGCTCTTACTGTCAGGAAGTTCTTCCTAATGTTTAGGTGGAATCTTCTTTCTTGTAGTTTGGATCCATTGCTCCGTGTCCGCTTCTCTGGAGCAGCAGAAAACAACCTTTCTCCCTCCTCTATGTGACATCCTTTTATATATTTGAACATGGCTATCATATCACCCCTTAACCTCCTCTTCTCCAGGCTAAACATGCCCAGCTCCCTTAGCCGTTCCTCATAAGGCATCGTTTCCAGGCCTTTGACCATTTTGGTTGCCCTCCTCTGGACACGTTCCAGTTTGTCAGTGTCCTTCTAGAACTGTGGTGCCCAGAACTGGACACAGTACTCCAGGTGAGGTCTGACCAGAGCAGAATATAGTGGCACTATTACTTCCCTTGATCTAGATGCTATACTCCTATTGATGCAGCCCAGAATTGCATTGACTTTTTTAGCTGCCGCGTCACACTGTTGGCTCATGTCAAGTTTGTGGTCAACCAAGACTCCTAGATCCTTTTCACATGTACTGCTCTCAAGCCAGGTGTCACCCATCTTGTATTTGTGCCTCTCATTTTTTTTGCCCAAGTGCAATACTTTACATTTCTCCCTGTTAAAATTCATCTTGTTTGTTTTGGCCCAGTTCTCTAATCTGTCAAGGTCGTTTTGAAGTGTAATCCTGTCCTCTGGGGTGTTAGCCACCCCTCCCAGTTTGGTGTCATCTGCAAATTTGATCAAGATGCCCTTGAGTCCATCATCCAAGTCGTTGATAAAGATGTTGAATAAGACCGGGCCCAAGACAGAACCCTGTGGCACCCCACTAGTCACTCTTCTCCAGGATGAAGAGGAACCATTGATGAGCACCCTTTGGGTTCGGTCAGTCAGCCAGTTACAAATCCACTGAGTGGTAGCATAGTCAAGACCGCATTTTACCAGCTTCTTTACAAGAATATCATGGGGCACCTTGTCAAATGCCTTGCTGAAATCAAGGTAGGCTACATCCACTGCGTTCCCTTCATCTACCAGGCTTGTAATTCTGTCAAAAAACGAGATCAGGTTAGTCTGACATGACTTATTTTTCAGAAATCCATGCTGACTATTGGTGATCACAGCATTCCTTTCTAGGTGCTCACAGACTGTTTGCTTAATGATCTGCTCCAGAATCTTCCCTGGTATTGATGTCAGACTGACTGGGCGGTAATTATTTGGGTCCTCTCTTTCCCCCCTTTTGAAAATAGGGACAACATTTGCCCTCCTCTAGTCTGCCGGGACTTCGCTTGTTCTCCAGGAATTCTCAAAGATGACTGCCAGTGGTTCTGAAATCACATCTGCCAGTTCTTTTAATACTCTTGGATGCAGTTCATCTGGCCCTGGAGACTTGAATACATCTAGACTAGCCAAGTATTCTTGTACTATCTCCTTAGTTATTCTGGGCTGTGTTTCCTCTGCTGAATCATTTGCTCCAAATTCTTCAGGTCGGGCATTGTTTTCTTTATCGGAGAAGACTGAGGCAAAGAAGGCATTGAGGAGTTCAGCCCTTTCTGTGTCCCCTGTTTGCATTTCACCATCTTCTCCTCTGAGTGACCCCACTGTTTCTTTGTTCTTCCTTTTGCTACGAACATACCCATAAAAGCCTTTTTTGTTGCTTTTAACCTCTCTAGCAAGCCTGAGTTCATTCTGTGCTTTAGCTTTTCTGACTTTGTGTCTACACGTGCTGGCTATTTGTTTGAATTCCTCTTTGGTGGTTTCCCCCCTTTTCCATTTTTTGTACACATCCTTTTTTAATCTTAACTCAGTTAAAAGTTCTTTAGATAGCCACCCTGGCTTCTTTAGGCACCTTCCATGTTTCCGTCTCATTGGTATTGCCTGAAGTTGTGCTTTTACTATCTCCCTCTTAACAAACTCCCAGCCATCATGAACTCCCTTTCCTTTTAGTATTACTGTCCATGGGATCTCACCCAGCACTTCCCTAAGTTTTATGAAGTCGGCTTTCTTAAAGTCGAGAAATTGAGTCCTAGTATGCTTGGCTGCTCCTTTCCGCTGTATAGTAAACTTCAGAAGAGCATGATCACTCGCGCCTAATGATTCTTCCACTTCTACCCCACTAACCAGGTCATCAACATTGGTTAGGACCAGATCTAAAATGGCTGTTCCTCTTGTTGCTTCTCCCACTTTCTGGACAATGAAGTTGTCTGCAAGGCCAGTGAGGAATCTGTTTGACCTTATGCTCTTGGCTGAGTTTGACATCCAACAAATATCCGGGTAATTGAAGTCCCCCATTACTACTATCTCCCTTCCTTTTGCATGCTTGGCCATCTGTTCCAGGAAGGCATCATCTATGTCCTCCGTTTGGCTTGGGGATCTATAGTAAACTCCCACAATGAGGTCACTGTTATTCTTCTCTCCCTTAATTTTGACCCAAATGCTCTCACTTTGGCTTTGAGGTTCTAAATCTTGGATCTCTTCACAGGTATACACATCCCTGACATATAACGCCACTCCTCCTCCTTTCTTGTCTGGTCTGTTTCTCTGAAATAGATTGTATCCCTCCATTATTACATTCCAATCGTGGGACTTATCCCACCAGGTTTCAGTGATGCCTATTATGTCATATTTAGTTTGCTGTACCAAGAGCTCAAGCTCATCTTGTTTATTTCCCATGCTTTGCGCATTAGTGTACAGACATTGAAGTCCATTAATCATTCCCCCGTGTCTCTTATTTAAGGATTTTTTCCTCCCACCACTAGGTCTGCATGCTGTTTGCTCCATTCGGTCTATGACATTTGGATGATCATCTTCATCAATTGATAGACTCCTACCTTCAGGAGCACTGTCTCCCTCCCCCACATTAGTCAGTTTAAAGCCCTCCTGATGAGGTTTCTGAGATTTTTGGCAAAAACATTCCTCCCAACCGTTGTGAGGTGCAGCCCATCGCTTGCCAGAAGTCCATCTTCAAGAAACTGCATTCCATGATCTAAGAATCCAAACCGTTCCTGTTTACACCATTTGCGAAGCCAGTTGTTCACTTCCACTATTTTTCCCTCTCTCCCTGGGCCACGTCGTTCAACTGGGAGGACAGATGAGATGACAATTTGTGCATTTAATTGCTTCAATTTCCTGCCCAGAGCCTCGTAATCTCTTTTGATCTTTTGGAGGCTATTGCTTGCAGTGTCATTGGTTCCCACATGAACCAAGAGGAAGGGGTATTTGTCAGTGGGTTTTATGATTCCTTGCAGTCATTCAGTTACATCTTGGATCTTAGCCCCGGGGAGACAGCACACTTCCCGAGACATCTTGTCAGGCCCACAGATCACTGCTTCTGTTCCCCTCAGTAGGGAATCCCCTATCACCACTACACGCCTCCTCTTAGGTCTGGTCGGGGTTCTTCCGTGAGCTGTCCGTTCCAAGGTCGCCTGCACATTCCCTGAGGACTGCCTTTGCTGCTCGTCTTCATATAGCTGATCGACTGTAATGAGGGAGAGATCCTCAAATGGAGTCTGCTCTTCGTCTTCCATGCTAGGGGAGAGGACCTCAAAGCGATTGCGTATTTCTAAACAATCAGAGCGAACCCTGGGCCTCCTACTTCTTTGAGTCACGTTTCTCCATATATCTGGCTCCTGTGTTGGTGAACTAGCCTCCTTCTCAGGGGAGTCCCCTGTCTCCTCCTTGGTGGAGACGGTGTGCTCTGTTGCTTCCAAGAAGAGCTCCAGCTCTCTAATTCTTCCAAGAAGAGCTCCAGCTCTCTAATTCTCCTTGCACCTAGGAGGTGCAAGGAACTGAAAGGCAGCTAAAAACCCACAGGAATATTTATTGGGGTGGATGTGGGGCCTCCATTCCCAGGAGAGGCAGGAACAGCATGTCTTCTTATTCCTCCCTCAGCTGAGATCTAGCTTGTTACGGAAAAAATCTAGGTGTGTGATACGGAAGGGGGGGGCATGTCTTCTTCACCTTCTTCTTCGCTACAATATATCCATTTATTTCCAATTGTCAATGTCATAAGGGACTAAAATCTATAAATTTCATAGAAAATCAACGTGCCAATTTGCTCAATTTCTCTAGGACTCCATGACACCTCCCCTGTCCTCCATAATCCCTCAAGCAAGGTGTCAAGACCCTAATCCTGTCAAATCACTCTGCCAAGCCTTTCCTCCAGGCAATGCCAGGTGGCAGACTATGCGTACATGCGTACATACCAAGAACTAACTTAGTTGGTCTTTAAGGTGCTACTGGAAGGAAAAAAAATTTTTTTGTTTTGACTATGGCAGACCAACACGGCTACCTATCTGTATGCGTACATGGACCATTGCCTTCTCATCACCGGTACTCAGGATGTGCTTATCTGCGCATATCTCCAGCTCTGCATATTCCCCCCTCCCTCCTCCATATGTTAATCCTGTGTAACCCAACCTCTTCTTAATGTATTCATGATGTAATCTGTGTAACCCAACCTCTTCTTAATGCATTCATGATGGAACTGGGATGTATTTTGCACTGTATTCTGGGACATGGAGGGAAGTTTCAAAAGTTCATGTCACCCCTTTCTCGCGGTTCAATCTCGCCTTGAACCTGTTGCGCAATAAACTTGGATCTTCTGCAGCTTAGTGCTCGCTTCGGCAGCACATATACTAAAATTGGATCTTCTGCAGCTTGCTCCTGTCTCCGGCTGAGCTCATTTTCCTCCACAGGGACCCGCGGACTTAGTCCGACGAGCTGGGTGGCAGAGCAGCCTCGCACCCAGATTTTACCGTAACAGTGTGAGGCTGCTCAGTCCCCCAGCTCGTCGGGCAGAGATAACGGGTCCTGCGGAATAAAGGAAGGAGTCCAGCCAACTGGAGCAAATAGCTGTAGACCAAAGTTTATTGCGCAACAGGTTTGAAGAGGAATTTTGAACCCTGAGGATGGGGTGACAAGGACTTTTAAAACTTTCCCACCATATCCCAGAATACAGTTCGTACAGCATCATTGCTACATCACTGATATGTCACCAAAGGGGAGGGGTAGACAGGGGTTACACTAGTTTAACCTTGGCAAAGATGTCCAGACAAGTTCTTGGTACAAGATTAGCATAAGCAGACATGGCAGGGCAAGACTCAGGTATAAGATCAGCATAGGCAAACACCTCTGAAGTCCCAGCACCCAAAGCACAATAGAACTACCTTTGCGTGTCTGGACCCCTTGGCAGGTCTGGTGATGGGATTAGGCTTTCCTTGGCCAACAATCAGCTCAGCAATTGTCACCTCTGGGCACTTCCTGGGGTGGGAGGTGTGTCTACATGTCTCCACGCTTGGGGAGGTGGCAGGGGAGTCGTTTTTCCAAGGGCAAAATAGTGTTGAAATGGAGGAAACTGGCAAAGGAGTTGATTTTATATTATTTTTAAAGCTAGGTAACTTCCCTGAGCTGGCAAGTTGAAAGGATACCTTTATGGATAATATTTGTAACAGTTAACAACTTTAAAGATGTGCCCCCCCCACCCGGTAATCTCCGTAACAGGATGGATGGAAGACATGGTAGCCACCTCTCAATATCTGGAGGGCTGACCCATGGAAGAGGGAGCCAGCTTGTTTTCTCCTGCCCTAGAGGGGAGCACCCAGAATAAGGGACCCAGAGGACCAGAAAGCAGTTTCTGCTGCCTAAACAGCAGGAAGAACATTCTGACGGGAAGAGCAGCAGAATCCCTTGGGAGATGGCGGACTCTCCTTCCTTGGAGGTTTTTAAGAAGAGGTTGGATGCTTTTGCAGATTCCTGCCCTGCAGGGGGTTGGACTAGATGACCCTAGGACCCCCTTCCATCGCTCCCATTCCTGGATTCTAGGATGAGGTTCCTCGCTTCCTGCAAACCCCTTTTCCCTGCAACCTCTTCCTCCAGTTTCTGGCCAAGGGAGGGAGCAGATCACAGACCAACCAAGAGCGTCCCCTCAAAATGAGCATCTCTGGGATTGTGCAATGCAGGAGAGAAAAGGCAGAGAGGACTGAGCAGGGTGGACTCGGCTTTGCAAGGGTTAAAGGGAACTGAGCTGCATTCCTAGAGAGGACAGGAAGTAAAGGGGGGCCAGGTCCTCCAGAGGAAAAGCCCCTCCCTCCCCTTCCTGCAAGCGGGGGGGGGGGGTTTGCTTTCTGCTATTGCAAATGCTGCATTGCTCTCTTCCACGGGGATCTGGTGAGTCTCTTCTTCCTCCCCCCAGGAGGGTGCAGTGGGGAGAAGGTGGGGGTCCCAGGGCTGCAGCAGGGGAGGGTGGCTCATGGGGGGGGAGCCCCAGGGAGCAGGGGGTCCTGCCAGGGAGGGGCGAAATCGCACGAGGTCCGCAACTACAGTACTGTGTATTCTGCATTTGTATTGTTAATGGAGAAATCTGAGGCTTCCTTGGACAAAAAACAAGGACACCAGCCAGGAATACCAAAGCAAAACAGCAGCCTTGGTCTTGATTGAAGACTGTCGCGACAGGACTCCCACCTGCCACCAGGTAGAACAAGATGGAAGCCCCAAACAAAAGAGAACACAAACTTTGATTAGCTGCTAATCCCCATGTTACACCCCCCCCCCAACTACATAACTAATACATCCCGGTTACATCCTGAAAGGGGAGGTCTGGTGGCAGTAATCTGAGCATCCTGGACCCTGCCCCATGGTTCCCCTTGCCCTCCACGAAACACCCATGGAGTGTAACAAAAGAGATATTTTCATTTCCCTGTTTCCCAGCCAAGTTAATCACACCCTTTTATCTTCATCTGGGTTTGTTATTTCTGGAATGGCTACCTGTCTGGCACTCAGGTATCAGGATGCCAGGGATTATCACTCAGGCAGAGGGGCTGCTGAGTAGCTGAGCTCACAGGTCTATAGGAATTTCTGGAGTTTTCCCAATGAGCCAGTACATAGATACATTGAGCAGTGAATTCTTACATTTGGTATCGTGCAGCAGAGGCCCTTTGAAAAGATAGGAAGAAACGGTGATGAAGTGTTTTGTGGGGACAAATCACAAAAGTGATTGTGCTGATTTTGGTAGTGGGCTGCATGTGTATGATATCCCCTGGAGGGGCAAAACACCACCACCACCACCTATACATAAATTCCTGCAACAGTATAAATGTGCTGCTTGCCGCTTTGGGAAGGCGTCTGTGTGTCAGGGGAAAGGGAAAGGTACCCCTGCCCATACGGGCCAGTCGTGTCCGACTCTAGGGTTGTGCGCCCATCTCACTTAAGAGGCCAGGGGCCAGCGCTGTCCGGAGACACTTCCGGGTCACGTGGCCAGCGTGACGAAGCTGCTCTGGCGAGCCTGCACCAGTGCAGCACACAGAAACGCCGTTTACCTTCCCGCTATAAAGCGGTACCTATTTATCTACTTGCGCCTTCACATGCTTTCGAACTGTTAGGTGGGCAGGAGCTGGGACCGAACGACGGGAGCTTACCCCTCCGCGGGGATTCGAACCGCCGACCATGCGATCGGCAAGCCCTAGGCGCTGAGGATTTACCCACAGCGCCTCCCGCCGTCACGCAAATAAACTCCCTTCAGATTTAGGAATCAGCCACGTCTATTAGCATAGGCTGCAGCCAGACAGAAACGTTTGGATAATAGATAAATGCAAGAAATGGAAAACAACAACAACCCGGATCAATAAATCCTTTTGGAAGATGGAGGTGCCGAGTTGAACTGTGGAACTCCCGCAGGAGCCAGTGAGGGCCACCAACCCGGGTGGCTTGAAAGAGGATGGGGCCAGTTCATGGAGGAGGAGGAGGAGGAGGAGGAGAGGGCGATGGGGGCTCCTGAATCCCTGTTGCTGGAAAACCCCAGGAGGAGAGCTTGGCTCTTGTGCTCCAGTCTTGCAGGGGAGCAAGGCAGGAGAGGCACCAGGCTGCCCTGTGGTCAGAGGAGGCTGGACGCAAGAGGGACCCTCTGGCCTGATCCTGGCTGGCACACTTGCGCCCATTCGGACATGCAAGCCCCCAGAGGATGTTTGGAGACTGAACAGAAAGCCCTGCTGAGAATCAGGGAAGGTCTCACCATCCAAGGCAGGAGAGAACCTGCTGGGAAGAAGCGAACCTGGGCTGGGGTTGAAAGAGGCACACACACCCCCGCCCAACGCTGAGAGTGGTTGGAGACCTTCTCTCTCTGCCCCCCTCCCCCTACTGAGCTACCATTCCTAGGGATGGGGGGGGTGTCTCCTAGCAACTCTCAGCATCCTTAGCCAAGTACAGTGGTACCTCGGGTTACATACGCTTCAGGTTACATACACTTCAGGTTACAGACCCAGAAATAGTGCTTTAGGTTAAGAACTTTGCTTCAGGATGAGAACAGAAATCATGCTCCAGTGGCGCGGTGGCAGCAGCAGGCCCCATTAGCTAAAGTGGTGCTTCAGGTTAAGAACAGTTTCAGGTTAAGTACGGACCTCCGGAACGAATTAAGTACTTAACCCGAGGTACCACTGTACAGTTCCAGGCTTTTTGGAGGAAGCCAGGACTCTTGGTCGTGGCCTGATCCTGCTGTGAAGATGCAGCGCCGGTTGGGTCCCGGGTGTGTTTGTTGCCTTTTTATTCTCTTTCTGGAATAACTTTCCACTGGGGTTTTGTAAACAAGAAGCCTAGGAATAATAAATGATAAAGAGTAATAGACCGAATCTTCTCATGTAGTTTGTATGTCACAAAAAATTATCTGCTATTGACCCAAAGTTACCCTATGGGGAAACTTTAGAAGGAAAGAAAAGTAGGAGGCGTCCCGTCCCCCCAGCATCTCTGGAAGGAGAGAGCTGGGCGCACTTGGCTTGGCAAGGGTTAAAGGGAACTGAGCTGCCTTCCTAGAGAGGACAGGAAGCAAGAGGGGGCCAGGTCCTCCAGAGCCAAGGCCCCTCCCTCCCCAGTCCTTTCCTTTTTAATGCTTTATTATTCGTTTCTTATATATGTACAACATTCAATCATAATCATTTCTATTAATCCAATGAAGGTATCAATGGTCACAAAAGATACATACAATTTCGATTAGGTGTTTTCTTCACAAACCTATGACTTCCCATCCGCTCCATATTGCATAATTCTGTCTTTGTTATTTTGTTAAACCATCTTTTCTGTATCAATATCATTTTCCTTAATATGTATGAATTACAGAAATCATTCAAAGGCTACTACCGTGTTTAGGCTACTACAGCTACTTTTCAGATATTTCTTGAAATTGTCCCATTCTAGAATGAACTCCTGTCTAGGCATGATTCTTTCAGAAAGGGGGGGGGGCTAACTCTGCATATTCTGTCAATTTCAATAACCATTCCGCCCTGGTAGGGAGTTTGTCATTTTTTCAATACATCGCAATAAGAACCCTCACAGCTGCTCTTGCATACAAATACCCTTAGGAATGTCTTACACCCTTAGGAATGTCAGTGCCTGTAATGCCCAGGAGGAATGATTCTGGTTTTTTGAGGAAATTTACATTCAGCATTTTTTTTTAGTTCTGAATATATATCATTCCAAAACCCTTTCACCTTCCTGCAGGTCCACCATAGGTGAAACATGGTACCGCCTGTTTCACCACATCTCCAACAAATATCTGGTATACTTTTGGACATCTTGGGAGAGTTTATGCGGCGTCAAATACCAGTGATACAACATTTTTTGCAGGTTTTCCCTAATAGAGTAGCAAGCGGTAAACTTCCAATTTATCTTCCATAGGTTCTCCCATTGGGACATCTCTATGGTACGGCCTGGGTTTGGGGACCATTTGATCATAGCCAATTTAACCTCCTCCTCCTTGACTTCCCACTCAAGGAGGAGTCGGTAAGTTTTAGAAAGAGTTTTAATTTTGGAGTTAATAGCATATGTTTCAAATCTTGTGTTTTCTACCACGAGTCACTTCTTTTTATCAACCTCAAATCTTTCAAGCAATTGATAGTATTGAAACCAGTCACCTGATCTCTTAGTTCTTCAAAAGTTTTTAGTTTTAATTCATTTCCTTCCTCTTTTAGTAATGTTTGATAGGTGGGCCAATTTCCACTTGTATTCTTCCTCTTTACAGCTAGTGCCTCACTTGGTGAGATCCACCATGGTTCTAGAAGGTCTCTATATTTCTCCCAGACGTTGAATAGGGATTTTCTGATGGTATGATTCGTAAAATCTTTGTGTACTTTAGCTTTCCCATAGGTCAGGGATGCATGCCAACCAGACCTGATGCTATATCCTTCTAGGTCTAGTAAGCCTGGGTTCCTAAGTGTGCACCAATCCCTTAACCAAGTGAGACAGGCCGCCTCATAGTACAATCTTACATCTGGAAGGGAAAAGCCTCCTCTATCCTTAATGTCAATTAGAATTACAGTGGTACCTCAGGTTAAGAACTTAATTCGTTCTGGAGGTCCATTCTTAACCTGAAACTGTTCCTAACCTGAGGTACCGCTTTAGCTAATGGGGCCTCCCATGGCCGCCACACAATTTCTGTTCTCATCCTGAAGCAAAGTTCTTAACCTGAGGTACTATTTCTGGGTTAGCAGAGTCTGTAACCTGAAGCATCTGTAACCTGAAGCATCTGTAACCCAAGATACCACTGTAGATGTTTTATTCTGGGTCTTTTCCCCTGCCAGATAAATTTTGAAATATGTTATTTCCATTCCCTGAGACGGGATCGCTTGAAAAAGAAACGAGTTTGGGAGGCACACTCATTTTTATCATAGAGACCCTTCCTGAAAAGGATAACTTCAGTTTGCTCCAGATATCCAAATTTCTTTTAATTTCGACCCAAGCTGGCACATAATTATCCTGGTACAAGTTGATGTTCTTTGAGGTTATCCAGATGCCCAGATATTTAGCCTTTTCGCAGATGTTTAATCCAAATGTTCTTTCCAAATCTTCTCTTTCTTGGTTTGATATATTTTTAGCTAGTAATTTGGTTTTTGACACGTTCAGTTTGAAGCCTGTAACCTTGCTGAAATTTTTTATTACAGTATCTCAATTGATCTATGAAGGCTCTCTTTTGGGTTGTGAGTTATTATGAGTAGGTCATCGGTGAATGCCTTTACTTTGTACACCCTTTCTCCTAATGTTATTTCTTTGATCTTACTATCTTCTTGTATCAACTTATTTAGAACTTCCAAAATCAGAATGAATATTAGGGGAGACAAGGGCAGCCTTGACGTGTTCCCTTATTTATTGGGTATTCTTCCGTAATATCACTATTTATAATCATGGTTGCTCTCTGTTCTGCATAGATGGCATTAATCCCTTTACAGAAAGTATCTCCGAAGTCCATTTTTTCCCAACAGCTCTTTCATAAACTTCTATGAAATGTTGTCAAATGCCTTTTCTGCGTCAGTCACCATTATCATGGCCGGCTTATCTATTTTAAAATCGAGATACTCTTAAGACATTGATAACTATCTGAGGTTGTCTTGCATGTGTCGTCCTGGAAGGAATCTGGTCTGGTCTTTGTGAATGACTTCTTGAAGGGTTATTTTAAGCCTAGATTCCAAAATATCCGAGAAAAAATTATCATTATTTAGGAGTGCGATCAGTCTCTAATTAGCAATATTTGCTGGCTCTGATTTTTCTAGGAATTAGGTAAAATCCCGTTGCCTAATATATCGTTCATCGTGTCCTTAAGGGGTAGAAATAATATTTCTTCCAGCTTTTTATAATATATTGCTGGGAGTCCATCCGGGCCAGGGGTCTTTCCTGTTTGTGATCTTTGTATCGCTTGTTGGACTTCAAGGGCCGTAATGGGTGAATTTTATAAGGCGAGTTTGGCTTTTAGAATTACAGGTAGATTATTGTTCTCCAAAAATTCTACAATTTTTTATGTTTATTCCAGACTTTTAAAATATAGCTCTCTATAATAGTTGGCAAAGTTTCTATTGATTTCCTTTGGATCATCAATCCACTTATTGTCTACCTTGATCTTATTGATAATTCTCTCATCCCCTTTCTTCTTTAATTGCCAGGCTAGGAGCTTGCCTGGCTTATTTCCAAATTCAAAACATCTGTGTTTTAGCCATTTGATTTTGCGTTCTAATTCCTCATTAACAACCATCGAGAATTGTGTTTGAAGGACTTTGATGTTTTGTTTGATGTTTTCATTATCTGGGTTATTGAATAATTCTTTTTCGTTCTTATCTCCTCCCATATTTCAGTTTTTTTTTCCTTTCTTTCATTTTCCTTTGATGAACATTTTGTTGAATGAAGAAACCCCCAAGTACAGTACAGCTTTACTCACCTCCCAGACTATTTTAATGTCTGTTCCTTGGTTTAAATTTAATTCAAAGTAGTCCTTTAACGTTTGCTTAGCCGCTTGTAGAATTTTTTTCATCTTTTAGCAATTTTTCGTTCTTGTGCCATTTCCTTACATTCTTTTCTTTCCCTTTTAAGATAAGTTGGACTGGGTTATGGTCCAAGATAGTTCTGGGTTGGATTTTAGCTTTTTTAACCTCAGTGAACAAATTCTTAGTAGTCCAAATCCCATGAATTCTTCCAGCAGATGTTTTGGCATCAGAAAATGAGTAAATTCTTTATCCGTAGGGTGCTTAAACCTCCAGGTATCGTTCAAGCCTAGGAGGTCAGTTAACTGGAAAAAAGTATTTGGTAATTTACTCTGCTTACTTTCTGGGGGTTTTTTAGCTGTTTTGTCCAGTTCCAGTTCTGCAACCCCATTAAGGTCACCCATCAATATATTTTCTGGCCCAGATAGTCCATTGGTTTTTTCCTGCAACAGTTGGTAAAACTGCACCTTTTTTTCATTTGGAGCATATATCCCAATAACCACTATTTTTTCAGCTTTATATTGTACCTCCACAATTACTGTTCTTCCCTCTTCATCCTTATAGAGTAGTTTAGGATCAAATTTTGGTTTCACATAAATGACCACACCTCTTTTTTTTTGTTTTGTTTGATGAAATAAATTCCAACCCTTATTTCTTGTTTATTAATACTCTATTATGCTTCTTAGCTACATGAGTGTCTTAGAGATATATTATATCTTGTTTTTGTTTTTCCAATATGTATGCCACCTTATTTCTTTTGGATTTCTCATTGAGTCCATTCACATTCCATGATATGATTTTAAATTCCACACTTTATTCTGAGTTTAGTTTACAATAATAAAAAGGAAACTAGGTGTCTATGTATTAGTTTTCGCCAGTTACACTTGTTGTATCCTGCTCATCCACCTCTCCCTGCAGCTGTCTCTTCCCCCCTAGCTCTCTCCAGTATTTTCTACAGAACTTATCAACATCCAAAGCAGACACTTCATCTCTTTCCTTGAAAGAAGAACAAGATGCCTTCTGGGAATTCCCACTTGTAGTTTATTGCTTTTGTCTTCAAGGCTTTGGCTAGTGGCTTATAAATCTCTCTCTTTTTCAGCAAACTGTTTGGGATTATTTTATGAATAATAATTTCATTATCACCAACCCCAACCTCTTCACTAAGTTCACATCTATAAAGTGAGTCGATGCTCCAGAGTCTATGAGCATACACACTTGCTCGCTGCCCCACTGTAATTCCCAGAATCACAGGTCCTGGCGGAGGCCCGTCTATTGCATTTTCTCCCAACCCATGGCCTCCTGAATGGGCTGGGACAGTTTGTTTCCTGGCAGTGGCTCCATGCACCCTTGCCTTGGTTCTATGCTCATCCCTGATAAGGCTCCTTGGTTCTTTCTGGCTGCACACTGCCACACTATATGTACTGCTGAGCCACAGACAAACTCCAACCACTCTTTTCGGCGTTTTCCCCTCTCTGCTGGCAAGGCTCCAGGAAAGCGCCCTCCCCTGGCAGCACTCAGTTGCATCAGTTCTTCCCCCTCCTGGTGCTCTTGGGGCCAGCTGCACACTTTCTCTTCTGGTGTGTATGCTCTGGAGACGTCTGACACACAACAGAGGAAACGTGCAAATGATTTTCCAAAGCTGAACGAGGAGGTGGGCTGACAATAAGCGTTATTGCTTATTGAGAGAATCATAGAACTGTAGAGTTGGAAGGGAATCTCAGCAAAATGACCGTGACAGATGGCCATCCAACCTCGGCTTAAAGGCCTCCAAGGAAGGTGAGTTCCACTGTCAAACATTTCTTTCTGTCAGATAGTTATTCCTGATGTTTAGTTGGAAACACCTTTCTTGCACCTTGAAGCCATTGCTTCAAGTCCTGCCACCAGATGTTAGTTATTTCACTTTCTCATTGCTGTTGGATCTCGTGTTCCTATTACTTTGTGATAGGAGTGTGGGAATGGAACTCAGACACTGTACTTCTGTATTATGTGCTTCTGGTTTTATGCTCTTTGTTCTCTGCTTTTGGACAGAGAAGACGTGTGTGAAGCTGCTTCTCACACTAGCCATGTTTGTTGTTTTGCTTTGTAAATAAAGAAGCTTTCGTGATGCCAAATGCCTCCATGGCCTCACTTTTTGCTGATACTCTGTTATTGCATTAGCATGCCCTCAGCTCCACTGGATGTGGGTTGCTGGACACATGCATGCTGGACAGGCCAGGCTGGGCCAAGTGAGTGACTTGCCGGAGGAAGGGCCCAGCACAAGGCAGGGGCACATACACCAGAGCAGGAGAAAACAAGCATGCTCCCTCTTCCTGAATATACTTGGAGATAGCTATCCTACCTCCTCTCAGTCTCAGTCCCTTTTCCAGGCTAAACTTACCCAGCTCCTTCAACTTCTCCTCATAAGGCTTGGTCTCCAGACCCTGGATCATCTTGGTCACCCTCCTCTTCCCACCTTCCAGCTTGTCAACATCCTCCTTAAATTGTGGCGCCCAGAATTGGACACAGGACTCCAGATGAGGTCTGACCAAGGCAGGATAGAGCAGGAATATGACTTCCCATGATCTGGACTCGAGACTTCTGTGGATGCAGCCTAGAATAGCGCTAGCTTTTTTCTTTTGCTGCTGTATCACATTCATCACTGGTAGTGACAAGCAAGTGATTCTGGCTGTTTTCACCAGATTTAGCTGGCTCCCCCCCCCCCATCTTGCATTCTGCTTTACTAAGTGGGAGAAGCTGCAAGAAGTTCAGAACTCTGCATAGATTAAGATATGAGCCAGAAGCTGCAGACTCTGCTTGGAGACCTTGCCCAGCTTGTCTTTAAAACTCCGAAATTCCTCCATGATGGCTTTCTTGTCAACTTTTGCATTGCTAGGCAATGCTTCTGTTATTTCGCTCAGTTCTTCTTCTCTGTAGTTACTTGCAGACTACATTCCCTTTCTCCTGTGGGGAAGGAATGGGGTCCGTGATGCAGACCCCCCAAGTGTCCCTATTTCACAGGAACAGTCCTGGATTTAGAGAATGCGCCCCAGTTCCTGATTTGATGCCCGAATGTCCCTCTTTTGCTTAGGATACCCTTTTTTCCCTTGGATAAAAGTTGGAGGGTATGGAGTTATCCAACCCTTGAGCCGTCTGAAGGCAGCCCTCTATAGGAAAGTAATTTTTGATGTTCAATATGTTTTTATAAATGTTGGAAGCCGCCCAGAGTGGCTTGGGCAGCCCAGTCAGACCAGTGGGAAAGTATTATTATTATTGTTATTGTTATGTACTGAAGTTCTCACCCTGGGCCAGCAGGGGATACTGTAGATAGTTTTCACTCAGGTCCACATATGCAAATAAGGGATTGAAAGTGACGTTCAGTGATTGGATAGTTACAGAAAATGGTTACAGTTGCGTTGTACTGGAGCTCTATATAAGCAGGCTGGCTGAACCCTTCAGTTCAGTTCTGTTCTGGCCTGTGAATAAACAAGAGCTGTTTGAAGAATTGCTGTGTCATCTGATATGTTCACCCACAACTTAACACTTCTTCTTCTTATTATTATTATTATGGAGTAGGACGTCCCTGTTTTGACTGGATAAATGTTGGAGGGTTTGGTGATTTGGGATAATTTCTTTTTTTTTTTAAGAAATATTTATTAAAGTTTTACAAAAGCATGAATACAAAAATACATGAAAGAAAAAATAAAAATAAAAAATATAACATACAAAAGACAAAAAAAGTAACAAAAATTTAAAAACAAATCCGTTTTTCATAACTTTAAACTCCTTTGCTTGTTTCTTTGACCTCCTCACACCTCCCCTTTTTGTATTCCCATTTACATAATCAAGTCAGCAAATCCTTACCCTCTTTCATTTATCTTAACTCTATATCTTAACATTTTTTAACTCTATATTTTCATCCATTATCAATTCATTTTTGCATATTCCTATTAACTTTGTTGCTAATGCCACTTATTTTCAATCCAACATCATTTTAACATTCATTGATTTTACAGTATTTCTGCAGATAGTCTTTAAATTTCTTCCAATCTTCTTCCACCAACTCTTCTCCCAGGTCTCGGATTCTGCCAGTCATTTCCGCCAATTCCATATAGTCCATTACCTTCATCTTGTGTCTTCCAATACTTTGCAATAAGTATTCTTGCTGCTGTTGTTGCATACATGAAGAAAGTTCTATCCTTCTTTGGCACCAATTGGCCGACTATGCCCAGGAGAAAGGCCTCTGGTTTCTTCAGAAAGGTATATTTAAATACCTTTTTCATTTCATTATAGATCATCTCCCAGAAAGCCTTAATCTTTGGGCACGTCCACCAAAGGTGAAAGAATGTACCTTCACTTTCTTTACATTTCCAACATTTATTATCGGGCAGATGATATATTTTTGCAAGCTTGACTGGTGTCATGTACCACCTGTATATCATTTTCATATTATTCTCTCTTAAGGCATTACATGCCGTAAATTTCATACCGGTGGTCCACAACTGTTCCCAGTCAGCAAACATAATGTTATGTCCAACATCTTGTGCCCATTTGATCATAGCAGATTTAACCGTTTCATCCTTCGTATTCCATTTTAACAGCAAGTTATACATTCTTGAAAGTATCTTAGTTTTGGGATCTAACAGTTCTGTTTCCAATTTTGATTTTTCCACCTGGAAGCCAATTTTTTTATCCAAATTATAGGCCTCTCTTATTTGATAATAATGTAACCAGTCTCGCACCTTATCTTTTAATTTCTCAAAACTCTGCAATTTCAATTTGTCTCCATCTTGTTCCAATATTTCCCAATATTTCGGCCATTGGCCTCCATATTGAGCTTTTTCTGAGCCTTTGCTTCCATTGGTGACAACCACCTTGGGGTTTTAATTTCCAGTAAGTCTTTGTATCTTATCCAGACATTAAACAATGCTTTCCTGACAATATGGTTTTTAAATGCTTTATGTGCTTTAACCTTGTCGTACCACAAATATGCATGCCACCCAAAAACATTATTAAAACCTTCTAAGTCCAAAATGTCTGTGTTCTCAAGAAGCAGCCAATCTTTCAACCAGCAGAATGCTGCTGATTCATAGTAAAGTTTAAGGTCCGGCAGGGCAAATCCACCTCTTTCCTTTACGTCAGTTAGTATTTTAAATTTTATTCTGGGCTTCTTGCCCTGCCAGACAAATCTAGAAATATCTTTCTGCCACTTCTTGAAACAGTCCATCTTGTCCAAAATTTGCAATGACTGAAACAAAAATAACATTTTTGGCAATACATTCATCTTTATAGCTGCAATTCGACCCAACAAGGAAAGCTTCAAATTTGACCATATTTCCAAGTCTTTTTTCACTTCTATCCAACATTTCTCATAGTTATCTTTAAATAAATTTAAATTCTTAGCAGTCATATTAACCCCCAAATATTTTACTTTCTTAACTAATGTTAAACCTGTCTCCTTCTGAAACCTCTCTTTCTCAATTGGTGTGAAATTTTTCTCAAGCACTTTAGTTTTTGACTTGTTCAGCTTAAATCCTGCCACATGACCAAATTCTTGAATCAGTTCTAATACTCTTTTCGTACTAGATTCTGGCTCCTGTAACGTCAAAACTAGGTCATCTGCAAAAGCTTTCAATTTGTATTGTTTGGCTCCGACCTGAATACCTTTAATCAGACGGTCCCTTCTAATCATATTCAGCAAAACCTCCAGAACCGAAATAAAAAGCAATGGGGAAATTGGGCAGCCTTGTCGTGTCCTATCTTAAATTCCTCTGTCATCACATTATTGACTATTAACTTAGCCTTTTGTTCTGAGTAAATTGCACTTATACCATTTTCAAACCCTTGGCCCACCCCCATTCCCTGAAGATTTTTCTTCATAAAATTCCAAGAAATATTATCAAAGGCTTTTTCCGCATCTATAAAAATTAAAACTGCTTTGGTATTGATGTTCACTTGCAGCTTCTCCAAAATGTTAATTATATTCCTCGTATTGTCAGACAGATGTCTACCTGGGAGAAAGCCAGCTTGGTCTTTATGTATCTCTTTGACTAATACCTTTTTTAATCTGTTAGCCAAGATATCAGCAAAAAATTTGTAATCCACATTAAGCAGGGATATGGGGCGGTAGTTCTTGAGTTGTGTCTTTTCAGACTCAGTTTTCGGTATAAGTGTAATGTAAGCTTCCTTCCACCACTCTAGCGCCTTTTTTCCCTCCAAAATTTCATTACAGACCTCCTTTAGTGGCTGAATTAACCAGTCTTTCAAAGATCTATAGTATTTGGAGGTTAGACCATCCGGCCCTGGAGATTTACCCAACTGCATGTTCTGAATGGCACCTTCTACCTCCTGTTCTGTAATTTTGTGGTTCAACATCTTATTTTCTTGAGAGATTTTTTGTAATCCATTTGTTCTTAAAAATTGGTCTAAATCAGTCTCTTTCTGTGGCCCTTGTGTGATTTGGGATAATTTCTTGGCCATCTCCTCATGGGCAGGAAGTTAACCCTTTGAGGAAGACGACATCAAGGGCAGGGCAGCCCCCTAAGTCCAGATCTGTGAAGCACAATGGTTTTATTTCCTGAAATGGGAATATTTCCTCAGGCCAAATCACTGAGCCCTTTTCACATGGGCCTTTTCCCCTGTAGCCCTATTGGAGTTCACCGCTTGGGTCTGCGTTGCTCCGGGACAGGAGGAAAGAAGTCAAAATGACACCGAGTTGGTTCAAAGAAAGAGTTTATTCTGCTCTCCGGATAGCAGAAGGCACTTGTGTGATTAGTCCACAGCAAGTCCAAAGAAATGACAAGTTTCATGCAGTTTATATATCCTCCAGGCACCCTCTCACTCCTCCCCTAGGAGCCCAACCACGTCGGCCTACGTATACAGGTTGAGATCACATATGTTCCTGCTCTGGTACTCTCAACCATAAAGGGATCTTCCTTCCTGTACTTCTGACCATAAAAGGATCTTCCTCTTCCTACTCTTATCTGGGAAGAGGTCATAATCTCCGGGAACACGCTTTTGGCGTTTCCCCCGGACATTGGTCTTGTGCGTATTTTGTGGTCAGCACATAAGATAAAGTTCTGACGTGTTTTCTTTGTTCCCCTGAAGAGTCAAGGTCATCCCTTGCCGTGATTGATAAAGGAGAGAACTGTTTATGCAGTTGTGTCCTTACTATGGTTTTGCTGAACAGTTCAAGTTTTACGCATTTAAAAGTGCTCTCTTTTGAAAGAACAAAGGGGGGGAGGGTTTGAGACAGTTTTAAAACTTACTACACAGAAACCCATTCCTTCATTCCCTCCTCTTCTTTTGGACAGCCTTACGGCTTGTCCCAAGGCACTGGCTGGTATTCTCGTGTCAGTGCTATAATCTGGGGCCGAATCATTCATGACATCATTTTACGCATCATATTTTGCAAGCATTGCATTAAGCAGGGTATACAGGAGCAGAAAAGAAGCAAGATTAGCCCGGGGCCTATTAACATCATTAAAAGTCCTCTAAGCCATCCAAGGTTCGGAAGCCACTCAGTCAACCAAGACATGTCCCATCCGTTCCAGGTTGGGACAGGAACATGGGCTACGTTCTCTACTTCTGCTGCCAGGTGTCAAAAAGCTTCACCATAGTCAGAGGTGTTAAAGCAACAGGCTCCTTCTGTCAATTTTAACGTGGCACAAAATCCAGCGGAACCCAAAATCGGGGCGGTAACTGAGGACTCATTCCAAGGCACCATGTCCCCCCCACAGCCCTACCTGCATCATTTGGGCATGGGGATATATCTATTTCCTAATAATACCTTCCTTCTTTTTTTTTTTTATAATATTTTTATTCAAGAATTTTTCCATATAAACATAACATACATAAACATACAAAGACAAAAACAAAACAAAAAACATGTACCATTTCATATCCTAATTTCTTATACCTTCCTTCCCCGACTTCCTCATGCCTCCCTTTTCTGTATTCCAAATTCTTATCAATTACTCAGCAAATCTTCCCTTATTTTAATTTAAGTTTAAGCTAATCTTCCTTATTCTCCTTGTCTTAACCATTACTAATAGTAACCGTTTACTTTCTAATCCAACATCATTCTAACTTTCATTAACTTTGTAATATTTCTTTAAATAGTCCTTGAATTTTTTCCATTCTTCTTGCGCTGTTTCTCTTCCCTGGTTTCAGATTCTGCTCGTCATTTCTGCCAGACCCATGTAGTCTATCACCTTCATCTGCCATTCTTCCAGTGTGGGTAGATCTTGCGTCTTCCAGTACTTCGCGATGAGTATTCTAGCTGCTGTTGTAGCATACATGAAAAAAGTTATATCTGTCTTTAACACCCCTTGGCCGACAATACCCAAGAGAAAGGCCTCTGGTTTCTTGGTGAAAGTATATTTAAATACCTTTTTAAGTTCATTGTAGATCATTTCCCAGAATGCCTTGATCTTTGGGCACGTCCACCAAAGGTGAAAGAATGTACCTTCCTTTTCTTTACATTTCCAACATTTATTGTCAGGCAAATGGTAAATCTTTGCAAGCTTGACTGGGGTTATGTACCACCTATAGATCATTTTCATAATATTTTCTCTTAAGGCATTACATGCCGTAAATTTCATCCCGGTGGTCCACAACTTTTCCCAATCAGCAAACAAAATATTATGACCAATGTCCTGAGCCCATTTAATCATAGCTGATTTAACCATTTCATCTTCTGTATTCCATTTCAGCAGCAAATTGTACATTTTTGACAAGTTCTTAGTACTGGGTTCTAACAGTTCTGTCTCCAATTTTGATTTTTCCACCTGAAAGCCAATTTTACTGTCCAGTTTAAACGCTTCATTTATTTGATGATAGTGCAACCAATCTCTCACCTTCCCTTTTAATTTCTCAAAACTCTGCAATCTCAGTTTGTCCCCTTCCTTTACCAAAATTTCCCAGTATCTTGGCCACTTAGACTCCATGTTTAACTTTTTAACTGCCTTAGCTTCCATTGGCGACAGCCACCTTGGAGTTTTATTTTCCAGCAAATCTTTATATCTGACCCAAACATTTAATAGTGCTTTTCTGACAATATGATTTTTAAAACTTTTGTGCGCTTTAACCTTGTCATACCACAAGTATGCATGCCACCCAAAAATGTTATTAAAACCTTCCAAATCCAAAATGTCTGTGTTTTCAAGAAGCAGCCATTCTTTCAGCCAGCAGAAAGCTGCCGCTTCATAGTACAGTTTGAAGTCTGGCAGGGCAAACCCCCCTCTTTCCTTTGAATCCGTTAATATCTTAAATTTAATTCTGGGCTTTTTGCCCTGCCAGACAAATTTAGATATGTCTTTTTGCCACTTCTTGAAACAGTCCATTTTATCCATTATTTGCAATGCTTGAAACAAAAACAACATTCTTGGCAATACATTCATCTTTATGACTGCAATTCGACCTAACAAGGAAAGCTTTAAATTTGACCAAATCTCCAAGTCTTTTTTCACTTCTGTCCAAGTTTTTTCATAATTATCTTTAAATAAATTCACATTCTTAGCTGTCATGTTTATACCCAAATATTTCACTTTTTTAACCACAGTCAACCCTGTCTCATTCTGAAACCTTTCTTTTTCCACCTGTGTTAAATTTTTCTCCAATACCTTTGTTTTTGACTTATTCAATTTAAATCCTGCCAATTGACCAAACTCTTGGATTATTTCCAAAACTCTTTTCGTACTAGCTTCTGGCTCTTGCAATGTAAGTACTAGGTCATCTGCAAATGCTCTCAGTTTGTATTGTTTAGCTCCGACCTGAATCCCCTTAACCAACTGGTCCCTCCTAATCATATTAAGCAAAACCTCCAGGACCGATATAAAAAGTAATGGGGAGATAGGGCACCCCTGACGTGTCCCTTTTTCAATCTTGAATTCTTCTGTGACCACATTATTTACAATTAATTTAGCTTTCTGTTCAGAGTATATTGCACCTATACCATTCTCAAACCCTTGGCCTACCCCCATCCCCCGGAGGTTCTTCAACATAAAACTCCAAGAAATGTTGTCAAAGGCTTTCTCGGCGTCCACAAAAATCAAAACCGCCTTAGTATTTATATTTACTTCCAACTTTTCCAAAATGTCAATTATATTCCTTACATTATCCGACAAATGCCTTTTCGGGAGAAAGCCCGCTTGGTCCCCATGAATCTTCTCCATCAAAACTCTTTTCAGTCTCTTTGCTAAAATATCAGCAAAGATTTTATAATCCACATTCAATAGCGAGATGGGTCGGTAGTTTTTAAGTTGAGTCTTTTCAGTCTCTGTCTTTGGTATAAGTGTAATATAGGCCTCACTCCACGTATCAGGTGCCCTTCTCCCCTCCATAATCTCATTACAGACTTCCTTCAAAGGTTGTATCAGTCCTTCCTTCAAAACTTTGTAATATTTAGAAGTCAGTCCATCCGGTCCGGGGGATTTGCCCAACGTCATGCCTTGAATGGCATCTTCTATTTCTTGTGCAGATATCTCCTGGTTCAAAATTGTTTTACTTTCCTGCGAAACCTTTTTCAGCCCATTTTTCTCGAGAAATTGTTGTATATCCATTTCTTTCTGCGGCCCTTGTGTGTAGAGTTGTCTAAAGTAGTTCTGAAAACAGTTCCTAATTTCCGCTGGGTTGCTTATATTCTTTCCTTCCACCTCTATATTTGTTACCGTGTTGAGTTTTTGTCTCTTCTTTATTTGCCAAGCCAATAGCTTACCACATTTATCAGCAGATTCAAAAGTCTTTTGTCTCATTTGTTTAATTTTCCACTCTAATTCTTGATTCATCAGTTCCATGTATTGTGTTTGATGAAATTTAATTTCTCTTAAAATTTCTTGGGATTTTGGCTTCGATCTTAATTGTTTTTCCCCTTCTTTTATCTTTTCCAAAATTCTCTCCTTCCTCTCATTTTGTTTCCTTTTCTTTAATGTATTTTGCTGAATCAAAAACCCTCTCATCACGGCTTTACTTGCGTCCCATACTATTCTTTTTTCTACTTTAGACCTTAAGTTGATTTCAAAGTAATCTTTCAAAGTTTTTTGGGCCTTCTTGCAAATCTCCTCATCTCTGAATAAGGTGTCATTCATTCTCCATCTGAAGGAACCAGTTGTTGTTTGCTTCATCACCATCTTTACTGCATTGTGGTCGGAGAAAGTTTTTGGGCAGATTTCTACTTTCTTTATGTTCGGCGCCATGTTGCTAGTCACCCAAATTTGGTCAATCCTTGTCCATGTCATCTTGGCTTCAGAAAAGAAGGTTCCCTCTCTTTCTAGTGGGTGTTTTGTTCTCCATATGTCAATCAAGTCCATATTGTCAGTCATTTCAAAAAAGGTCTTTGGTAGTCTTCCATCTTTTGTTACTACCTGTCTTTGTGCTTTATCCATATTTGTTGAAACTACTCCATTCATGTCTCCCATCATGATTAATTTGTAATCCATATGATCCATCAAAGTCTCATGCAACTTCTTGAAAAATTCGGCTTTCCCTTCATTTGGTGCATAAATTCCCACTATCAAATACTTCTCTCCTTGAAATTGAATTTCAATTGCCAAATATCTTCCTTGGTCATCTTTAAAAATTTGTTTCGGTTGGAGCTTCTCCTTTGCATAAATCACCACTCCTCTCTTTTTTACTCTGTCTGAAGATATAAATTCTTGTCCCAATCTTTTATTTATTAATAACTTTCTATGAGCTCTTGTCACATGGGTCTCCTGTAAACAAATTAAGTCCAATTGGTCTTTCTTCAAAGCATGAAATATATTTTTTCTCTTTCTAGGAATGTTCAAACCGTTACAATTCCAAGTTAGAAGTTGCAGGGCCATGATGGGATTATTTGCTCTTTCCTCCTACAGCTCCCAATTTTTGTTCCTCGTTTGTCGGTAGTTCCGTATCCGTATCTAATGAAGGATGCCCTTGTCCTGGATGCGTCTCTTTCTGTAGGTCTTCTTCGTGTTCTCCCAAGAACTTGTCTTTATCACTCACAGTCTTTATTCTTCTCTTCTTCCCCTTGTATTTAAAAGACAGGCCTTGGGGGAACTCCCACCTGAATGGTATGTAGTTCCTTCTCAGCAATATCACCAGGTCCTTGTAGTGTCCTCTTGCGTCCAAAATACTCTTAGGGATGTCTTTAAAGATCTCAATATGAAAATCTTCAATTCGAAGGGTTGTTTGGTAATGCAGGTTCAGTATTTTGTCTCGCTCCTCCTTTGATCTTAGAGTTATAAGACAATCTCTGGGTCGATTCTTCCTCTGCCTTGCTCCCAATCTGAATGCACTTTCTATCTTAAATTCTTCTTTATCCAGCTCCTGCTTCCAAAAGTCAGAAAATTCTTTTGTCAAATAGTCCACCAGGTTATCTTCTTCCTTTTCCGGCACAAGTCTGATCCTTAAATTCCTCTCCTTGCGTTGCATATCCTGCATAGAAAGTGCCAGTTCATATTCATCTAGTTTCTTGAACACTGGTGGAAACTTTCCCTCAGCAGCAGTTGCAATTTCTTTGGCTTCCTCAGCTATCTTTCTTGTTATAGATGATTCTTGCAATATTTTCCCAATTGCTTCTGCATTTGAGTTCACTTTATTCCCAAGGTCAGTTATACTTTTTGTATTTGAGTCAATCTTCCCAGAGATTTCTTCAATTTTCTTATTTGTTTCAGCAACTTGTACTTTAGTTTCAGAAACTTGTGCTTTAGTTTCTGCACCTTGTTTTTTTAGTTCCTCCAAAGAGTCATTTATCTTCTCCAGTACCTTGGCAAATGATTCTTCTGTAGACATTGTTTTCACTCTTGCCTTTGGGACAGCTGTAGTTCCAGAGGCTCCTGATACAGAAGCCCTTCTCTGCATGAAAGAGTCAATTTTATATTGTCTGCCAGATCTCAAGGTTGTTTCTTGTGAATCCCCTTTCTCTTTACCATCTGCCATAACAAAGTCTTTTAGTCAAGGTCATTCCCAGACTCTTAAGCTGTCAAACAAAAGTTCTCATAAACTTCACTTGTTGCTGTAACAATTTGTAAATCCACTAGAGGGCGCAGAGTCAATTTTTTACTTCTCCAAATAATCCCACACTCTCCTAAAAATAAACAAAAGTTTTCCTGGTCCCTTCCAATTGTTCTTTTCTCTTTCTAAGGCATCCAAAATCAATAATGTCCTGTAAGTAACTTTGCAATGCAACAAAATAAGTGTTTCAAGTTGAGAGTAACCAAAGTCAATTAAAGATACTTTTTAACCTTCTTGTAGCAACAGTCCTTAGCCGGTTCCTTTTCTCCGGCAGTCCGATCCCAGGTGTAAGAACAGCGGTATTTAACTCAATTCTTTAAAATTGGCAGAGAAACACTTTAAAATCTTCTTCCCCCCCCTTCTGCCTTCGGGGAGGGAGTTCTTTGCTTTGGTGGTGGATTTCTTAATTCCCACAAATTTCCTCTCAAGCAGTTACAGCTAGAGTGCCTTTCGCTTTGATCTTGCTACAGAACGGAAAGCAGACTTCCTTTTTAGTGCTTGTCCGTCTCGGTGCCCAATTTCTTTTAGTGTCCAATTATATTTTAGCGGTCAATCCTACTCACGGGTAGTTGTTCTTTTAATCCAATTTCGCCGGAAGAAATCAGCGCTCTCCGCTAATGGCGACGCGGCTTCGCCTCGCAGGCTGGGTGAAAACGACTCTCAGCACCGCTCCTCACCCCCTCCGCTGATCCGCAGCCTTTAAAAAGGCTATTTCACAGCGTCAGGGGGGCGCAAAGGTGCCCGCCGAGTCTCCGGTTCACAGGCAACGCGCCTGTGATTTTTAAGGGTCCCCGCTCCGCCGTAGCTGACAGGACCCGAACCTACGAAGCAGACCTCTCCCGGAGCTCCGGGTGAGATCCGCCATTAAGCGCTGGCGCTAACCGGAAGTCCTAATAATACCTTCCTTCTTCTAATACCTGGGGTACCTCCCACAAAGCAATATACAAAGCTACATATTCAAAGGGAAAGAAAAGAAAATGTCCTCTTTTAGTCCACGCTGGATTCTCCTTTTTCCATGCGTAGAGATGCCGTGCGTAGAGATGCCAGCTTCCAACAGGGTGGTTGTCTGGTGGGTGGGGCCGAGCCGATGCGGTGAGGAGAAGCGTGAGGCGGCGTCTGTAGGGCACCAGGAGATGGTGAGTCGAAGGGGTTGGTGTAGATCAATCGTAGCAGTCCAATCTGATACTGCCTGGGATTTGCTTCATCCTTCAAATCAGGCCTGCTGGAATATATGCAGTCAGGTGTTGGAGGCTCATCCTCTCCCATAGGTGGTAGTGTGACCAGGTTAAGAGTCTCAGTAATTCGCAGCTGCAACCGCCGGTGTATGGACAGTATAAGTCAGCTGCCAGGCGCTTCATCATCTCTGCTTGGGATAGAAAAATAAGTTCCTTTCATGTCCAACAATGCTGGCACAGCATGAGGAGTGACGCACATGGTTTCTTGTCCAAAGGTGAACCTGTCAGTTCTCTTTTAGTCAGAGTGGCAGTTGCCACTACTGTTCGCATGCAGGGAGGCAAACCTTGTTCCGTAGTGGTAAAATTTTCAGACAAATAGGCTATGGGTTGGAATTCAAGCCTCTATTGGGAGAAGCTGGCAACTCTCCCAGGCCCCTGGCTTGAGTTCCAATGATCTACTCTGGCTGCCCACTTCCCGGCACTCCAGGCAGACCTTGATAGGCGACCCTCCCCAGCGTGGGAAGAGCACACCCACTCTTTCCTGCTCCCCCGGCAGGGGAAAGAGATGGTCAGAAACGTTTTTACATGGCTTTATTTCTGACTCTTCAGCATTACAAAAATCATGTCTGCTCTCTTCAAGCATCGACAAACAAGTGACAAAGACTTCCTGTACAAGAGCAAGAGGAAGGTCTCAAATTACACTCTGAGCAAATTCCGGTGCATTGCCCTGTGAATTGACTGTCCCACTGTTTCCCACAGACAGTCCCAATGTTCCCATCATGTGATGTTTTCAAGCTAGCAGTTTGCAGCTGCATTGCATCCATATTGTAACATACTCCCCCATATGAATCAATGTGAGCTGCGAACAAAGCTTGATCCAGAGAAGAAACAAACAGTTGTTATACATACAACAATCCCCTGTTGTTTCAGTTCCACCCTTGGAACTACCCGCCACTGGTTTCCCCAGTGTACCTCTCTGGTTGTCTGCTTTCCAAGGAATGAGTGCTTCTGCATTACCTTGGCTAGGGAATGTAGTGTTACGCTTAGCAACTCCCTGTTGTGTCTTTGTCTCTGACTTAGACACACCTGTAACCTGTCTTGAGTTGTCAACAATAGTAACACATGCAACAGCTGAGTTAGCAAACTCTTTGGAATACCTCTTGGGTGGTACGCCCTTTGTAACTCTCTCAGACCTGCGTATGAGGTGCTGATCCTCTTTGCTGACTGGTTCATTCTCGGGACTCTTTGGAGAACCAGTTCCAATGGTAAACAGTGGTTCATCTTTAACCTGTGAAGGTCTATCCATTGTGTGAGATTTCCTCTCAATGACTGTGTCAACAGAGCTCTTTGAGCTATCTGTGTCACTCTCAGTACCACTGTAATCAGAAAAATCACCACCATCATCTGAATTGTCCTCAGTGGGAAATGTGTGAACAATTACTCTCTCCTGTTCAGGAGCACTTTCTAGAAATTTTGTGAGAATCACCTGACCAGATTCAGACAAAATTACTCTGTAGAGACCCTTTTCATAACCCACAAAAATGCCTCTGGCATTCTTTTCTCCACCTGGAGCTTCAGTCTTGACATGAGAGCCAAAAACCTTAAAATGTCCTACAGAAGGTTTTCTGTGGAATAGCCTTTCAAAAGGAGAACATTCCATATCTTTTGAAACCTTTCTCAACCAAGAGTAACAATAACACAATAAAGATTCAGCCCAAAACTCATGTGGCAAATGTGAACTCAGCACCTTCATGCCATTTTGCAATTCTCTGTTCACTTTTACACAAACACTTTTCTTCCATGCACCTGCAGAAACAGCTACCTTATGTTGTATCCCTTGCTTTTCCAGGAAATCCTGAAAATCCTGTAAAAGAAAAACTGGCTTTTCATCTGTGAAAAGATAATCAATGTTAGCATCATGAACACTCTTAATTTTATCACAAAACTCTTGAAACCTTTCTAAGGCTTCCTTGGGATTCTGCAAAATGAATATCCATACATAATGCGAGAAATGATCCACACACACAAGATAATATCTTGCATTGCCTCTAGATGGACATTTTTCGACACACCTGCAAGAGAAATTATGTTAGAATCACATGCAATAGACATATTGTAATCAGATTCCTCAAATGATAACAGATACAGTCCATCTTTCTCTCTGGCAGAAAGATACAGCTCTCCATCTTTGAAGATTTTGCAGCTTTCCTTATCATAGGACAAGACCAGTCCTTTCTTTGTGATCTGCGAAACACTCAGCAGATTGAACTTCAAATCAGGAACCAAGTACACATTGTTAATTGTCAAGTTCAGACTCTCCAGATAAACAGTTCCAAACCCGGTTGCCTAGATCTCTTGACCGTTGGCCTGTTTCACAGTGAAGCTTTGCTTCTCAAACGTAGAAAACAGTTCTCGGTGTGATGTCATGTGTTGCGTAGCTCCAGTGTTAAGAACAAAAGCGTTTTCCGTTGAAAATGCGGCTTTTGTTGACAGCAATGCCTTTGCAGGTTTCACCTGGGACTTGGTACGACTTTTGCCTGACTCTTCAGGCTTTGTAGAGCTCCCCTTAGCTCCTTTCTGCTGACGTGGCTTCTTATAGTTGCGCTGAAGATGCCCAGTCTGTCCACAATTGTAACAACGAACAATGTTCAAAGCTACAGCCTGTTCTTCACTAGCAATAGCAGTGGGGGCGCTAGATCTCCAAGCTTTGCTCCCCCTGTCAGCGACATCTATTGCAGCAAGGCGGTCTCTCTCATTGAGAACCACGGAACAAATTCTCTCCACCGTAAGATCGGTGGCAGGTAGAGAACCCAGTTGACTTGCAACAGTTTTGTAAGTCTGACTTAGGCTGTTAATAATCATAAAACAGAATATCTCTTCCTGTAGAGGGAAATTGCGTTGCGCCATCTGCTGGCGTAAGAATTTCATCTCTGTCAAATGCGCTTGCACATCTGCATCAGGCGCTAGCCTCATATTTGTGAGCTTGGAGCGCAAATACCACTGCTCTGGTGAAGAAGGCCCAGCAGAGAATTTATTTCCTCAGACTTTTAAAGAAGAACAATCTGAGTGAGAGACTGCTGGTGTCCTTCTACCGAGGCTCCATAGAGAGCATTCTTACATACTGTATTTGTGCTTGGTTCTCCAGTTGTACAGCTAGGGAGAGGAAGGTGCTCCAGAAGGTCATAACCACAGCACAAAGGATTATTGGTCAACCTCTCCCATCTTTGGAAGAATTGTACGGTTCCCGTTGTCTTAGGAAAGCAAACAACATCCTGCAGGATTCATCTCACCCGGGATACAGTCTGTTTGCACTACTGCCTTCTGGCAGGAGATATAGAAACATCAAGTCAAGGACAAATAGACTGAAAAACAGTTTTTACCCGAGAGCTGTGGCCCTTTTGAATGCTGTAACTCGATAGTGTGACCTGGGAGATTGATGGGTGTGGGTGTGGCTGGAATGTGGTTTGTTGGTTGTTGTTGTTGTTTTGCTTTTGTTGTTTTTAAGGGATGGCATCCAATTTCGTTGCACTTGTGCAATGTTGCACGTGTGTAATGACAATAAAGAATCTATCTATCTATCTATCTATCTATCTTTTCAAAATGCAGCAACGCTGTACCACCAGCATCTCTTTGGTGGATTCTCTGCAATATAAACCAAATTTCGCGTGCGTGTTCCTGATCAGCGATATGAACAAGTTGCTCATCTGAGACACACAGAATAATGGCCGTCCTGGCTCTCACATTCTGTGAATTCCATGCTGGCGTTGGCGCAGCAGGGATGGGATTATCAATCACTCCAAAAATCCTCTGATTCTGGAGCAGGGCCTTCATCTTTACTGACCATGAGGAATAACTGTCATTAGTCAGTGGAGGTGGGTAAGGTAAGCCTCCCCCTCTCTTGGTATCCATTTAGAATCCAAGCCTCAGCTCTCAGTCACGAGCTGAAAAACTCCAAAAGTCTCTTGGGCTGTTTACTGCTTTGCACCTGGCAGCAAAAGCCCTGGCTGCTTTGGAAAATCCCTCCAAGAGTCTGTGAGATAACACAGAAACACTGGAATTTCCAACAGCTCTTTCCAGCCTAGCAGCTTGGAAAGCCCCTTTTTCAGTCCAAGCCTCGATCTCACGATGGCTTGTTTTTCCCTCTTTACTTTTCTTTGTATGCTTTTGAGGCTAACTATCTCAGAAAAGTAGCTCAAAGTACTCACGTCTCGTTGCTTAGCAACTGGACTTGGCAGGCTTGAGCAGCAGACCTTATTAGTTCGGTGTGAACCGAAGAATGCTTCAATTCGCGTTCACTCTCTCAGCCACAAAATCACCATACCTTGAGGGGTTTCATTGCTCGTAGCTTATCAGCAAAGACGTCTACTCCGGTGCTCAGTCCTTGTAGCTTCCATCCGCTCGCTACCATCTGGTACATGTTTTTTTTAATGTGTTTTTAAGCTTTCTGTTTGTGTAAATGATTTCAGATGCCAGATCACCACCTGTGTTACCTTGTTAATGTACTTCATCTTTGTGTCAGTGTCACACACAAACAAAGAGAGAGAGAGAGAGAGAGGGGATGAGAAGGGGAAAAAATGATGTTGGGATTGAATAATTTAGAAAGGACTTAAGAAAAGGAGGTGAAGTGGACAAAAGGGAGCTTCAGCATATAAGATCATATAGCGATAAAGTGGGTGTAGCGCCTTTGGTCCTGAGGGCAGCAGAGTACAGGGATGGGGGAATTGGCTGAAGGAGCAGAAGGCATTAATGGGGTAATGGGGCCCTTTGGATGTCCAGCAGTTCTTTGTTGGGCTCAAATTGTCGTTTTTGTGTGTGTGTTGAATACATGCTATATGGTGATTTGTGGACCTAGTAGGTATCTAAAGCCATTTGCACATGGCGAAATATGTTTTTATCAAGGTAATTTTATCAAGGTAATTTTTAGACCCTGATGATGACCAACCCATAGCCTATTTGTCTGAAAATTTTACCACTACGGAACAAGGTTTGCCTCCCTGCATGCGAACAGTAGTGGCGACTGCCACTCTGACTAAAAGAGAACTGACAGGTTCACCTTTGGACAAGAAACTACGTGCGTCACTCCTCATGCTGTGCCAGCATTGGTGGACATGAAAGGAACTTATTTTTCTATCCCAAGCAGAGATGATGAAGCGCCTAGCAGCTGACTTATACTGCCAATGCACCCGCAGTTGCAGCTGTGAATTACTGAGACTCTTAACCTGGTTACACTACCACCTATGGGAGAGAATGGGGTGCCCGCAACACGCAGAAATGGAAGCCTATTCTGCAAAACCGAACCAACTGCACGGTCTGCACCCAAAACCTCTCGCACTCTGTGACCTACAGTTGCTTTGGGAGGAGTACCCCTCCTCCCTGTGCCTTGGAATGAGCCCTCAGTTACGGCCCCGATTTTGGGTTCCGCCGGATTTTGGGCTGCGTTAAATTTGACAGAGGGAGCCTGTTGCTTTAACATCTCTGACCATGGTGAAGCTATTCGACACCTGGCAGCAGAAATAGAGAAAGTAGCCCATGTACCTGTCCCAACCTGGAACGGATGGGACATGTCTTGGTTGACTGAGTGGCTTCTGAGCCGTGGGTGGCTTAGAGGACTTAGAGGATGTTAATAGGCCCCTTGCTAATCTTGCTTCTTTTCTGCTCCTGTATACCCTGCTTAATGCAATGCTTGCAAAATGTGATGCGTAAAATGATGTCATGAATGATTCGGCCCCAGATTATAGCACTGACATGAGAATACCAGCCAGTGCCTTGGGACGAGCCGTAAGGCTGTCCAAAAGAAGAGGAGGGAATGAAAGAATGGGTTTCCCAAACCCAAAACTGACTGTGCAGGCAGTTTGAAACTGCACCAAAATCCCTATTTTTCCTTAGCTAAAATCCATTAACTCGAGCTCTGAGCTCAATGCATAAACAAAAGCCCAGCTGTATAGACAAGTGCTCAGAGCCCTCTCCTTTATCAGTTGTGACGGCAACTATGGCCTTCACTGTACCAGTAGTAGAACAGAACAGAGAGAAGACACGTATGTGCTTTATCTTACGTCCTGGACACACTCTGACACACAAACCCAGGTCCGGGAACAAACGCCAGACCGTGTTCCCGGAGATTATTGCCTCTTCCCCAGAGGAGGAAGAGGAAGATCCTTTTATGGTCAGAAGTAGAGGAAGGAAGATCCTTTTATGGTTGAGAGTACCAGAGCAGGAACGTATGTGATGTCAACCTGCATACATAAGCTGACGTGGTTGGAAGGAGGGAGAGGGTGTCTGGAAGATATATATACTGCATGAAACTTGTCATTTCTTTGGACTTGCTGTGGACTAATCACGCAAGTGCCTTCTGCTATCCGGAGAGCAGAATAAACTCTTTCTTTGAACCAACTCGGTGTCATTTTGACTTCCTTCCTCCTGTCCCGGAGCAACGCAGACCCAATCGGTGAACTCCAATAAGGCTACAATGGAAGTCCTGCAACGAAAAGTGCAATGTGCAAATCACTCTCCCTTGTTTTTATTGCCTGTGCCATTGGGATTGACCTAGGATTTGACCTGGCAGATTTAGCATGACCAACTTCTTGGTGAGTAGCAGACACAGCCTGTTTAATTATCCTAAAAGGTAAGAAAAATGCAATTCATTATCATCATTATTTCATTCCTATACTGCTTTATGTTTTAAAGAAAAAAATTCTTAGCAGTTTGCAACACGTCAAAGCATTAAATAAAACAATCTGGAAATGGGTTTCACATGTAAGTCAGACGAAGCCCAGAGAATAAAACATCACCATAAGCAGAGAACATGGACTGAGTGCATCTGGTCTTAAAGGAGCCTGAGAATTTTATTCACTGACTGACTCCTCTTAGATTTCACCCACTTCCTTCCAGATCACAAAAATGGCCCATTTAACACATCTACAAAATTTCAAAATATAAATATATACACCCTGTTTCACTCCTTTATGCTGCTCTGCCTCTCACAAAAACTGTGTCCTCGGCCCAGGCAAATTCTTGGCAGTCAGGGCATACCAAAACATCAGAGAACATTCCCAGCCATGGATGTTCTCACTGCAAGTTTGAGAAAGTTGGTGGATTAACATTTTTCCCCTGAGGTTTTACGTTACTATTGTTGGTGCTGATAGACTCTTCTGCCTCTTTGTCTGGTTTCCTGACAATTTTGTTATTGCTGCCAAAAGAATCTGAAATGTCACACCGCCCCATACTGTATTTATTGACAAAGGGATTTTGCAGAATTCTTGGGTGCTAAAGGGGGGAAGAGAGAAAGGAAGGTGTATAAACTTTATAGAAGAACAATGTATTTGCTTTGTAGGATTTCCTAAAGCTTTTCACTACGACAGACAGAACTTGGCAGAAGACCAAAGGGTACCTTCTGATCTCTCAGAGGCTTTCTGAGAGCACAGATGGATGAGCGAGACTCAGCTGGCCCTGGAAGAGGCCATGCCAACCAAACTGGGAGCAGTGGGGGGTTCTGGGAAAACTCTGTGCAGAAGATCCTGGGTGAGGAGGACACCCTCCGCTCAGAGGGGCAGAGCCAGCAGGTGAGGCAGTTCTGCTGCCAGGAGGCCAAAGGACCCCGAGAGGTTTGCAGCCGACTCTACCACCTTGACCGTCAGTGGCTGAAGCCAGAAAGGCACACGAAAGCTGAGATGCTGGACCTGGTGATCTTGGAGCAGTTCCTGGCTGTCCTTCCACCGGAGATGGAGAGCTGGGTGAGGGACTGTGGAGCGGAGACCAGTTCCCAGGCGGTGGCCCTGGCCGAAGGTTTCCTCCTGAGTCAGGCAGAGGAGAGAAGGCAGGTGAGAGAGACTTTCCTCTGGATACTCCCAAGGGGCTCCAAACAGGATGGAAAACATCCCATCATGCTCTACTGATGGCCCATCCTTTTTCTGCAAAGCATCCATGGAATGAGATCTAACACCCTTCAGGTTTTTGGCCCTGACATTCATTTTATAATCCTTCTCGTCATTCTCTGTTTTGAATCCTTGTTTCTTTTTCAGGGAAAGGTTCTCTTTGCAGAAATGGACCTGGATTCCTGTGAGGCAGAGAGGCCTCCGTTGGACACCAGAGAGAGGCAGCTGGGTAAGAAGGAAGGTGGGTTTTCTCCACTGGTCTCATTCTCTTGGTTTTCCAAATCATCTGAGGGTTCTTTTCATCTTTTGTTGGGGGAGATAGTGGGACCAAGAGCCCAGAGGAGGGGAGATATTTTTTTTCACAACCAACATCTGAAATGCACCCAAACATCCAAATGCGCTCAGCAGGCGAGACTTTCTCAAAGGCGCCTGTGTAGTTTGAGATGCACTGATTCACCTGTGAGAGAAGCAGGCACTCTGTGCCTCCCCCTTACCTTTTTCCTCTTGCAGGTGACAGAATGATGCTCGCAAGACCTCTTCATCCATCTTTCCTTGGGGAGAGAATGGAAGCAGCGGCTGTGGAACCAGATCAGGTCAGGGGAAGCTGCCTTGTGGGGACAGAGTTCAAGAAGCAGAACAATGTCGTAGATCAGGACGTGGTGGTGAACAATATTATTGTCTCATAGGAGAACATTTCCCTTCTTCTTTTAGGGTCCAGTATGCTTTGAAGATGTTGCTGTTCGTTTCACAGATGAGGAGTGGGAGTTGCTGGATCCTAACCAGAGAGCTCTGCATAAAGATGTCATGGAGGAGAATCATGGGATCGTGGCCACTCTTGGTAAGGATCTCTTTGCAATCAGAATATCTGTTTTCAAATTCAAAACAGCTCTCTGTGATGAACCTCATATATTTTCACAGAACTCAACAATGCCCCCTTAGGACTCCTGGGATTACAGTATTGCAGCTTCTAAACAAGGATCAGTCTGGCCTGAACTCCCCAGGCCATTTTAACTGTAAACTTCAGATTTGTTAGGGAAGTTGAAGTAGCTTCTGTCAGGTTTTCACTTTTTGTTTTTCCTCCGGTCAGTCTTTGGTTGTCCAAAGAGAAGACTGACATTGGAAACGGGGGGATGCCATGATGGAGCCAAACAAAATCCATTCGAGAGAAGAGCCAGGCTTATCGAATCACAGGTTCCCCTAAGGATGTCAGTTGATCCCCGTTAATTAATGCACCCAACCCTTCAGAAAACCATCCATCTAACCCACTTGTGTTATTCCTCTATTACCAGAGTTAACAAGCATTCTTCATTAATTTCTCCCTGAGTCTCTAATCCATTTCATTGTAGATGGACTGGAAATCAAGAACAAGGGTGACCATGACAAAATCCCCACAATGGAGAAGCTGAATAAATATCTTGAATGTGGGAAAAGTTCCTATTCCACTTACCATCAAAGAAATCCCATTGGGAAGAAAGCATATCAGTGTGTGGAATGTGGAAAGAGATTCAGTCAGAGAGCCCATCTCTCTTCCCATCAAAGAATTCATACAGGGGAGAAACCCTATCAGTGTGTGGAATGTGGAAAGTGTTTCAGTCAGAGCGCCAGTCTCACTTTCCATCAAAGAATTCATACAGGGGAGAAACCATATCAGTGTGTGGAATGTGGAAAGAGCTTCACTCATAGCTCCTCTCTCTCTTCCCATCAAAGAATTCATACAGAGGAGAAACCCTATCAGTGTGTGGAATGTGGAAAGAGCTTTAATCACAGCAGCAATCTCACTTCCCATCAAAGAATTCATACAGGGGAGAAACCCTATCAGTGTGTGGAATGTGGAATGAGTTTCAGTCACAGCTACAGTCTCACTTCCCATCAAACAATTCATACAGGGGAAAATCCCTATCAGTGTGTGGAATGTGGAAAAGGCTTCACTCATAGCTCCTCTCTCACTTCCCATCAAAGAATTCATACAGGGGAGAAACCCTATCAGTGTGTGGAATGTGGAAAGAGCTTCACTCACAACCACAGTCTCATTTCCCATCAAAGAATTCATACAGGGGAGAAACCCTATCAGTGTGTGGAATGTGGAAAGAGCTTTAGTCACAGCAGCAGTCTCACTTCCCATCAGAGAATTCATACAGGGGAGAAACCCTATCAGTGTGGGGAATGTGGAAAGAGCTTCAGGAAGAGCTCGCATCTTTCTTCCCATCAGAGAATTCATACAGGGGAGAAACCCTATCAGTGTTTGGAATGTGGAAAAAGCTTCACTGATAGCTTCAAACTCACTTCCCATAAAAGAATCCATACAAAGGTCGTAGAAACCATTATACAGCTTTAGGAGCCAGTCAAATCCGCACGTTTTTAACTAGGCCTTTGGCTGATTGACATCTAATGCCCTTTTAACATGTGGTGTTTTGTGTTTTTATGTTGTAACTGTCCTGAGGCCTGTGGGTGTACGAATAGGCACTAACTCTTAAAGGCCTAGGGGTCTTTGCCCCCCCCCCATATTATATGGGAGGAGGCCACCCCCGGTTTTCTTTTCTTTTTTTTCCCCAATGCAAGTTTTTATTCCTCTGCAACTTGCCATACAATTTCTTTTTCAATTTGCCCTCTTAAAAAATAAAAATAAATAACGCACAAAGGTCATGAGAAAAACATTTTTTTCAACTCATGAGAAGAAAAGCATTTTTTTCAACTCATCCTAAATCATTTCCCAGTATTATTTTACCTTTCTACATGCCCACCACATATGTAAAAAGTTCCTCCTATTTCTTTACATTTCCAACACATATCTGATTCAACTTTACACATCTTAGCCAACCTGCTCAGAGTTAAATGCCATCTATGAATTGTTTTCAAATAGTTCTCTTTCAGAGAATAACACACGGTAAATTTCAAATCTCTTTTCCAGAGTTTCTTGCAGAGGCTTGGGCTTGTATTGTGTCCTATATCTATTGACCAGTGTGTCATTGATGCTTTAACTAGCTTGTCTTTTGTTGTGTAATGGAATGTCTCTCTCTCTGCTTCCCGTGTGGCTTAAAATTATTGCTTAACTGAATTAAAACTTCAAAAGATAAGAAAACGGGGCTAAAAGAGGATTTCAGCTAAATCAGTTATAAGCGAATTAACTAAAGTAGACCTTTTAAACCCCTATTGTTGAAAATTATTAATTGTATTAATTGGAGTGAGAGTTCTGAAATTGATTTATTTGATTTATTTGATTAACTGATTTGCTGGTTACCAAAAATGTGTTAATGCAGGTGTATTAATCTGTATTGACCTGTATCAATTTGCTTAATAACAGGAATTGGTTAATTGGTGGAGATATTTAAGGAAATTGAGAAAAAAGTATATGAATATTGTGTTGGGGAAAGAGGTTGAAGAGAGACATCTTGTGGTATAATAGACAATAGGTTTCTTTCATATATAAAAGGCATTAGAGGGGGATTGTACGCCCCCTAGGGGTGACATTGAGTATTGCATTACAAAAATTATGAAAAATTTCAAGAAATTTTGAAATTTTTTGAAAGATTTTGAAAATTGATTTAAAATGGCAGGAAAGAATGGCAAAAAGATAGGGGGAACACTGGGGGAAAGGAAAATATCCCAACAAGAAGAAATTAAAGATTTGGACATTTTGTGGTTGAAGATAAAGGAAGAATTTAAGCAAAGTGAACAACATATGGAGAAGAAGTTAGGAGAAGTGTAGGAAATGCTAGATAAAAAATAGAAGGGGCAGTAGGAGAACTCTCAAACAAAATCAAAGACTTGACAGTTAGATCAAAGACAATAAAAGAGTCAACTAAAAGAATCCAAAAGGAAGTGAAGGAGAACAAGAGAGAGACAGATAAGATTAAAGAAGAGTTAGGAGACCTGAATAAAAGTCAGGACTGAGTATGGGACAGTCTAGCCATGTTGGAGATGAGGCAGAAGCAAATGAATTTGAAATTTAGAGGAGTAGGAGAAGAGATGAATGAGAACATCAAAGTTAAAATGATCAAACAGCTGGCAAGATGGCTGGACATGAAAGAAGAAGAAGTTGAATATACAGTGGAAAATGCATTTAGAATAAAAGTAAGATCTTTACAAGCTAAATCAAAGAAACTACCAGGAGATTGTCTAGTGATATTTAACTTGTTAGATATGAGGAATGCGATACTGAAAACGAGTTACCAAAAAAAGTTGATAATTGATGGCAGGCCGATAGTTATCTTCAAAGAAATTCCTACCAGATTTTTACGTAAGAGAGATGGCTATAAACAACTAGTGGGTGTTTTGAAAAGAAATGGTATACAACACAGGTGGGAGTTCCCGGAAGGGATCTCCTTTTATTACAAAAATAAAAGATTCAGGTTGACGGACATTCAAGAGGTGAGGAAATTTTCAAGGAGATACGAGAAGGAGCTTGGAAAGGTAGAGGATAAATTTGGAGAAAGGGATTCAGATTTAGAGAAGAGAAGAAGGAAAAGGGAGAGAGAGGAAGAGAAAGAAAGAAGAGGAAAAGAAGAAGAGGAGGAGGAAACAGAAGAAAGAGAAGTGGGAGAAGAGGAGGACATAGGTGACAAAACCACTCAAATTTAATTTTAATTTGTTACTACGGTTAATTCGGTTAAATAGTAATGACGTTGAAATTAATAACCTGGAATGTGAATGGTTTAAACGAGAAATCTAAGAGAAATAAAATTGAAAATGTATTGAAGAAAAAAACTCGACATAATTTGTTTACAAGAAACTCATATTGCCAAAAAGCACAAATATATTTTGAAAAATAAAAGGTTAGGGGTGGAATTTATTAATTCTGATGTGAGTAAAAAAAGAGGGGTGGTACTCTATGTTAAAGAAAAATTAATTTAAATTAATTTGTAAGGATGAGGAAGGGAGAATATTGGGGGTACAAATCAATCATCAGGGTGAAAAACTTAATGTGGTTGCCATTTACACGCCAAATACAAATAAGGCAGAGTTTTATAGGAAATTGGAAGAGAGATTGATTGAAATAGAGGATTAAAAAATAATTTTATTAGGAGATTTCAATGGAGTGGTACAGTCAGAATTGGACAGGCTAACAAAGAAGAAGAAAGGTAATCAAGGGAAATTACCAAGGTCCTTGTTCAATTTGGTGGAAAATCTGGACTTAATAGATGTTTGGAGAGATAAACATCCAAGTACAAAGCAATTTACATTCTTTTTGGAACCTCACCAGAGTTGGGCGAGAATAGATCAGGTCTGGACCTCAAGGTACCTAACTCCAAGAATGTGAAATACAGCCAAGAACTCTATCAGACCATAACCCCATAGTCTTAGAAATAAAAGGTAAAGTGCAAAGTATATATAGATGGAGGATGAATGAAAATCTTTTTGAGAACTCCGAAGTAATTGAAAAAGCTAAAGACACCCTGAAAGAATATCTTAAATGGAATTTAAATAATGATATTAATATTGACATAGTCTGGGACGCAAGCAAAGCCGTCATGAGGGGTCACCTAATACAGCAAAACAGCTATAGAAGAAAATTAAGAGAAAAGAAGAAAGAAGATATTCTAACGCAATTTAGAGAATGTGAGAAGAATTTAATGATAAAACCCAAAGACGAGCAGAATAAACAAGTAATTAAAATGTTACAAACCCAATATTCAATGCTGGTAAATCAGGAGGTAGAATGGAAAATAAAATCAATGAAGCAGAGATTTTTTGAATCAGCCAACAGAACAGGAAAATTTTGGCATGGCAGTTATGGAAAAGACAAAAACAAAGTGTAATAAGTAAGATAAAAGTTGAAGGACGTCAAATAGAAGATTCGAATGAAATAAACAGATCATTCCATAAATATTATGAAAAACTATATAAAAGAGAAAATGAAGAAACAAACAAAATAGGAAAATATTTAGAAGATTACAAAGGAAAATACATAACAGAAGAAGAAATGGCACAATTGAATAAACCAATTACGAAAAAGAAATACAAGAAGCGATAAAAAATATGAAATTAGGTAAAGCCCCAGGCCCGGACGGATTACCGGCCAAATATTATAAAACCTTGGTGGACCAACTGGCTCCGGTGTTATGTGATGTGATGAACAACATTTTGCAAGGAGGGAATATACCAGGTGCCTGGAAGGAAGCACATATAACCCTGATTCCTAAACCAGACACTGATAGACTGAATATAAAAAACTACAGACCTATTTCATTGTTAAACAATGATTATAAAATTTTTGCAGAAATACTGGCAAACAGACTTAAAATTTGTTTAAAGGATTTTATACATAAAGACCAAGCTGGATTTCTCCCAAATAGACAACTTAAGGACAACATCAGGCATATCATAAATATTATAGAATATTTGGAAGTCAAAAATGAAATACTGGCGGCCCTAATATTTATAGATGCCAAAAAAGCATTTGATAACGTATCATGGCAGTTTCTGTTAAAGAGCATGGAGACAATGGGGATAGAGGGCACTTTCATGAAAGGCATAAAAGCGATTTACTCTAATCAAACAGCTAAATTGATTGTTAACAATAATTTGACAGCTTCATTTAATATTATGAAGGGAACAAGACAAGGCTGCCCTCTATCCCCTTTACTATTCATAATGGTGTTAGAGGTAATAGCAAACAGGATGAGAACTACGCCAGAGATATGGGGGGTTAAAATTGGTACCAAGGAGTACAAGTTGAAGGCATATGCGGACGACTTGGTGTTATCCTTAGAAGAACCACAAACAAGCATTGGTAAGGTTTTGGAACAATTAGAGGAATTCGGCAAATTATCAGGTTTCAAATTAAACAAAATAAAGACTAAAATGCTGGTTAAAAATATGGATAGTAATTTAAGAGAGTAATTAGAACAAAAATATGGAATTAAAGTCGTTTAAAAAAGTAAAATATCTAGGTATCTGGTTGACATCGAAAAATATCAATTTAATCAGTGATAATTATATACCTACATGGAAAGAGATTAAAAAGGATTTGGATATATGGAATAGGTTAAAGCTTTCATGGTCTGGAAGAATGGCAGCAATCAAGATGAATATTCTCCCGAAAATTTTGTTCCTATTTCAGACTATTCCGATAATCAGGGGGCCTTCGATATTTAAGGAATGGCAAAAAAATCTTTCAAAATTCATATGGCAGGGAAAGAGGCCGAGAATTAAATACCAACTACTTACGGACCGGAGAGAAAGAGGCGGCTTTTCCGTGCCAAATCTAAGATTATATTATGAAGCTTCCTGTTTATGTTGGCTTAAAGAGTGGATTGTTTTAGAAAATTCAGACTTGTTGGACTTAGAAGGCTTTAATAATAGATATGGCTGGCATGCTTACTTGTGGCTCAACAAAGAAAAGGTTCACAAAGGTTTTTCAAATCATATTTTTAGAGGAGCCCTGTACGAAGTTTGGGAGAAAAACAAAAAACTTCTAGAAAGAAACACCCCCTGGTGGTTATCTCCGGTAGATATTTTAACAATAAAAAAATTGAACATGGAGGGGGAAAGGTTAACATATGAAGATTTATTGGTAAAAACAGAAAAAGGTTGGAAGATTAGAACTTATGAGGAATTGAAAGATAGATTGACAGGTTGGCTAAAATACCACCAGATAAATGCACTTTGGAATGAAGATAAAAAATTGGGGATGAATGAGAAATAATCTAAATATCAGATAGAAATTCTAGAAGGCAAAACCAAACTTTTATCTAAGATGTATAATTTTTTGTTAGAATGGGATACAAAAGATGAGTTGATAAAGGAGGTGATGGTAAAATGGGCAATTGATTTTGGATATAACATAGAGTACAACAAGTGGGTGAGGCTATGGAATAAAGGAATGAAGTTCACGGCATGCGTCACATTAAGGGAAAACCTGGAGAAAAAGATGTACCGATGGTACATCACACCAGTAAAATTAGGAAAAATGTATAAAATTGGAAACAAGGCATGCTGGAAATGTAAGCAGAAGGATGGGGACCTTTTGTTACGAAAAAGGAGCAATGCAGAAGCGAGCTCCAGGTGGCTGGAATGGTAAACAGGATCTGGATGTTATTGGATTGTCCCGTGGGAAACTGGGACTGTTTGTAAAGTGCTCTGAGAGCCGGATGTTACCTCAGAGCAGCACATGACCCTGTACTGGAAGTACATGGGAGGAGTTTATTCTCTCTCTGCAGTGGGAAGCAGAGTGTGCAGACATGTTTCTCTGTACTGGTGAAAGACAGGAATAAAGACATGTAGATATATTTCTGTCTGTCTCTTTCCCCCTCCCTGGGAGAGGAGTGGGAGGAGTGGTGGTGTGTTCTCCTTCACGTTGAGGAGAATCGCCGAAGAGACCTCCTTTGATCTTGCCGGCAGACACTGGCAGGGGAGGTCAAGGATTCAAGCCGGGCACCTTGAGGGTGGCCAAATTCCTCTGGACTAAGAGCTGAGCTGGAGGCTCTGGATTTTGGCTTGAATCCCGACATCTGGTAGCAGACCGATGGATATCTGATCTATGAGAATCTGCATGAGAGGTGAGAGGTCGATGAATCGTTGCCATCCTCTGCACCTAAGGAGATAAAGAAAAGCGTCTGCCTGCAGCCAGAAGCTGAAACAGACAGCTGGACACCGAGAGGAGTGTGTTTCAAGGCAACGGAAAAGGTATGCTGCATTTTGGGCAAGAGAGAATGAACGCAGAAAGGTTTAATTCTCTGGTTCACAAGAAAGAGCTGCATTTTAAGATAAACAGCTCTGAAAGAGCAAGCTTGCATACCAGGAATTCCTGTGGTTTAGATAAGGAGTTCCGTCCTGAGCAGGTTGCTAGGCAACGTCTGCCAGTTACTGAGTGGCCTAAAAAGAGCCTGGGAAATCGAAAGTGTATCTGCGCAGCTGGGCAAGGTTTTTGAAAACAGCCCAACAGTTTGCCTGCCAGTGAAGCAGTAAACAAAGACTTTTGGAGTTTTACTGGCTTGAAAAGTGAAAGCTGGCTTGAGATTGTGTGTAAAGCTGACCCTTGGATTCAGCATGGATGCCAAGAAGGGGGGAGTGCCCCGGAGTGCCGTAGTTCTAGATGAACACAGCCGGCATGCTGCACTGGAAGTAAAGGACAGGGGGAGGGAGGAACGGAGTTCTAATTCCCTCGCAGATGGGGCTACTGGAAAAGATGCTGTAGCTTTGAATGCTGTGCAGTGTTACACTTGTGGACAGGCTGGGCATCTTCAGCGGAGCTGTAAGAAGCCACGTCAGCCAAAAGGAGCGAAGGGCCGCTCAGCAAAGCCTGAGGCGTCAGGCAAAGGTCGTACCAAGCCTATGGTGGAACCTGCAAAGGCTTTGATGGTGAAAGGAACCACGCCAGATGTTGGGAACGCGTTTATTATCGACACTGCAGCGACGGTTCATATGTCTCCACACAAAGAACTCTTTTCATCGTTTAAGAAGCAAAGCTTCACTGTGACACAGGCCAATGGTCAGGAGCTGGAAGCGGCCGGCGTGGGGACTGTCTATCTTAAGAGTCTGGACTTGACAATAAACAATGTTTACTTGGTTCCTGAATTGAAGTTCAATCTGCTGAGTGTTTCGCAGATTGCAAAGAAAGGACTGAAACTGTCCTACGATGCTGAGAGCTGCGAGATCTACAAAGATGGAGAGTTATTTCTTTCAGCCAGGGAGAAGGATGGACTTTATTTGTTGACTTTTGCACAAAGTGATTACATGGAATGTAATTCATCTGTGTCTAACCTAGTTTCTCTTGCAGGTGTGAGCAAGAAGAAGACCGGAGTCAACAGAGCATTTCAGCGGGTGTATGCTGATGTGATTGGTCCTCTAGAACCATCTAGAGGCAATGCAAGATATTATCTTGTGTGTGTGGATCATTTCTCTAACTATGTCTGGGTTTATATGTTGAGAAAGCCAAAGGAAGCCTTGGAGAGGTTTCAGGAGTTTTGTGACAAAGTTAAGAGTATGCATGATGCTAACATTGATTGTCTATTCACAGACAAGAAGCAGATTTTTCTTTTACAGGATTTCCAGAGGTTCCTGCAGAAGAAGGGAATAAGACACAAGGTTTCTGTTTCAGCGGAAGCGTGGAACAGGGGTGTCTGTGTACGGGTGAACAGAGAATTGCAAAAGGGGATGGAAGCGCAATTGCTAAGTTCACATCTGCCACATGAGTACTGGGCCGAGTCTCTAATGTCGTACTGTTATACGAAAGTGAGAAAGGTTTCAAAAGAGTTGGGAAGTTCTCCTTTTGAGAAACTGTTCCACAGAAAACCTTCTGTTGCCCATTTCAAGGTTTTTGGGTCTCATGTGAGAACAGAAGCTCCAGGTGGAGTAAAGAATGCCAGAGGCATTTTTGTGGGGTATGAAAAGGGTCTCTACAGAGTAATTTTGTCTGAATCTGGTCAGGTGATTCTCACAAAATTTCTAGAGAGTGCTCCTGAACAGGAGAGAGTGATAGTACACACTTTTCCCACTGATGACGATTCAGATGATGATGATTTCACTGATTTCAGCTGTACAGAAAGTGATGACACTGATAGCTCGGAGAGCTCAGTTGTCACAGTCATTGAGAGGAAGTCTCACACAATTGATAGGCCTTCACCACTGAAGGATGAACCACTGTTTACCATTGGAACTAGTTCTCCAAAGAGTCCTGAGACTGGACCAGTGAGCAGAGAGGATCAGCACCTCATACGTAGGTCTGAGAGAGTTACAAAGGGTCAACCACCCAAGAGGTACTCAAAAGAGTTTGCTAACTTAGCTGTTGCATGTGTTGCTGTTGTAAACAACCGAGGACAGGTTGGAGCCGTGTCTAAGTCAGAGACAAAGACACAACAGAGAGTTGCTAGCCAAGGTAATGCAGATGCACTCATTCCTTGGAAACCAGACAACCAGAGAGGTACACTGGGGAAACCAGTGGCGGGGAGTTCCAAGGGTGGAACTGAAACAACAGGGGAGTGTTATGTGTATAACAACTGTTTGTTTTCTTCTCTGGATCACGCTTTGCTTGCCGCAACACGCATTGATTCTTTTGGGGGAGGATGTTACGAAAAAGGAGCAATGCAGAAGCGAGCTCCAGGTGGCTGGAATGGTAAACAGGATCTGGATGTTATTGGATTGTCCCGTGGGAAACTGGGACTGTTTGTAAAGTGCTCTGAGAGCCGGATGTTACCTCAGAGCAGCACATGACCCTGTACTGGAAGTACATGGGAGGAGTTTATTCTCTCTCTGCAGTGGGAAGCAGAGTGTGCAGACATGTTTCTCTGTACTGGTGAAAGACAGGAATAAAGACATGTAGATATATTTCTGTCTGTCTCTTTCCCCCTCCCTGGGAGAGGAGTGGGAGGAGTGGTGGTGTGTTCTCCTTCACGTTGAGGAGAATCGCCGAAGAGACCTCCTTTGATCTTGCCGGCAGACGCTGGCAGGGGAGGTCAAGGATTCAAGCCGGGCACCTTGAGGGTGGCCAAATTCCTCTGGACTAAGAGCTGAGCTGGAGGCTCTGGATTTTGGCTTGAATCCCGACACCTTTACCATATGTGGTGGGCTTGTGAGGAAATGAAAAAAAATTGGGAGCTTATATATAACGAATTAAAGAAAATTTTCAGATATACTTTTTCAAAAAAACCAGAGGCATTTTTGTTAGGAATAATAGGTGACGAAATTAAAAAGGAAGATCACAGATTGTTTCAATATGCGACGGTGGCGGCCACGGTATTAATAGCTCAAAAATGGAAATCAGCAGAGATCCCTACGGTTATGGATTGGCAAGTAAAATTATTTGAATACGCAGAATTAGCAAGAATGACACATAAAATTAGACACCAAGAAGGTACAAAGTTTATTGAAGAATGGAGTAAATTTGTGACATATATTGAAAGTAATTGTAGAAATTTAAAAACTACAGTAGGCTTAACATAAACCTTGTGACGTGTACATAATTGGAATAGAAACTGTAAGAGTAGAAGTATACCAAGAAAACCGCAACGGGATAGGAAGGAAGTCGAGGCGTGATCCAACGCAATGTTCATAAGATGATGGTACCAAAGAATGATTGTTAAGAGTGTTTGTTTTAGTTTTTGATGGCTTGTTCTGGTTTGTTTTGTGTTTTCTGTTTAACTGATAATCTCAATAAAAATAATTTTTAAAAAAAGAAAAAAGGAAAGACAAACCTGGAAAGGGCCATACCAAATGGATATCCGGTGTGAAGAGGTCACTTTCCCCACTGCTGAACAATCCCACAGGTAGAGGAGATGGAATGCCAGGAGTGTTCTCTGGGGCAAGGGGAGCTGCTGAGAAATTGAACTACGGGCGCAAAATATTACTTTTTTAAAAAGTTGCTGCCATTATAGTCATTGCCATTAAATGGTGTGCATGCATCATGTGATTGATAGTGCAAGGTGGGCCTTACCTGGCCCCCCACCAATATTTTATTCAAGTCGGCACCACTGGGTCGGGCGGTTTACCTCAGCGCAACACAGGGACTGACTGACCGGACGGTGAGATGCTTTCAGCCTCGGACACGTGGCGGGTTCTGAAATGACCGTGAAGGCCAGATTCACGACCCTGATGGGCTGGATTCGGCCCGCGGGACATAGTTTGAGGACCCCTGGCCTACAATGACTGGCAGCAGCTCCCCAGAGTTTCAGGCAGGGATTTCGTCCGGCCCTTGCAGGAGATGTCAGGGGTTGACCCTGGGACATTCTGCATGCCAAGCAGATGCTCTAGGGCTCCCCATATTTCACTAACCTTTCACCACTATGCTATTAGCAACTGTGAAGATTCCACCTGCCTCTTTTGAAAGGAGAACACTCACCTGGTCAATTTAAACAACAACAACAACAACAACAACAACTTATTATTTATACCCCGCCCATCTGGCTGGGTTTTCCCAGCCACTCTGGGTGGCTTCCAGCAAAATACAGTGGTACCTCGGGTTACAGACGCTTCAGGTTACAGACTCAGCTAACCCAGAAATAGTACCTCAAGTTAAAAACTTTGCTTCAGGATGAGAACAGAAATCCTGCTCCGGCGGTGCAGTGGCAGCAGGAAGCCCCATTAGCTAAAGTGGTGCTTCAGGTTAAGAACAGTTTCAGGTTAAGAATGGACCTCCAGAACGAATTAAGTTCTTAACCTGAGGTACCACTGTATTAAAATACAATAGTCCATCAAATATTAAAAGCTTCCCTAAACATAATAACAGCAACCATCCATTTTCAGTCCAATGAATTAGCAATTAAGCATTTCTGGAAAGGAAATGCTTTAATTAGCATTAAAAGGTATTACTCATTTATGATGAGAATAGGATTTATTTATTATGAACTTCGCTGGGTTCCTCCTTGGCAGCCAGTGTGATTGTTTCAGCAGGGCTAGAACTCAGGACCCGCTGCCTTGAGGGACATCTAAGAGCAGTTGGGCAGGGGAAAGGTCTCCCTTGGGAGGTGGTGGACTCTCCTTCCTTGGAGGTTTCTCAGCAGAGATCGGACGGGCATCTGCCATGGATGCTTTAGCGGAGATTCTTGCATTGCTGGGGGTTGGACTAGATGACCCTGGGATCCCCTCCTATCTCTCCACTCCTGAATTCTAGGAGGAGCTTCCTTGCCTCCGGCAAAGCCCTTTTCCCAAGAGCCTCACCCCCAAAAGGATATCTGGGCATTGGCGTAGCCAGGGGGGCAGTTGCCCCCCTAAATGCATAAAAAATAATAAAAATCTGAGGTTCTGCCAAGCGAGAGAGGGCTGAGCGGGGGGGGGGGGGACGGACTCGGCTTGGAAAGGGTTAAAGGGAACTGAGCTGCCTTCCTAGAGAGGACAGGAAGGGGGGGCAGGTCCTCCAGAGCCAAGGCCCCTCCCTCCCCAGTCCTTTTCTTGCTTGGGTGTCTCTCCTGCAAGGGCTGCCTCGCTCTCCCCTCCTGGGATCTGGTGAGTCTCCTCTCCCTCTGGGATCTGGTGGGGGTCCCAGGGCTGCAGCAGGGGAGGATGCTGGGGGGCCTGATCTGCTCCTGCAGGGGGGGACCCCAAGTCAGGGAGGAGAGGGTCCTGCCAGGGAGGGGCCAGAGAGGGATGATCGAGAAAAGATGGGGATGAGGAGAGGGAGGGAGGGAGGGAGAGGTGGCTCTGATCTGAGTGGATCCTCCGCTCTGAGGAGAATATCTATGGAGCCAGAGGAAGGAGCCTCACAGCTGAGATGGGGAGACCATGTTGAGGGTCTGAAGGGAGTATTCAGATGGGAGTGAAGCTGGAGGGAGAAGCTGTGGGAAGACTCTCCTCTTCTTCTGGGGTCTCCTTCCAGTCAGGAGGAGAGAGATCTGCTAGGAAAAGGAGATTCCCAAGTCCGTGGCAAGGGCTGAGAGGATCCCCTGGGTCTGGCATACAAAGGAAAATACCTCAGGAGTGGGAGTGCTAAGAGAAAAGTGGCCCCTCGCTGAGAAGGAAGCTGGGCTGTGTCAAAAGTACCTCATGGAAAGACCCCTCATAACTGAGGGGATGAGAGAGAAGCCGCAGAAAGAGAGTCCAGCCTCTCACCACCTATTCTGGAAACCTGAACATCTCCCTGAAGTGCAGCAACTGAATTGGAGGGAAGCTGTGCCTGCAGAACCGCGTTTAATCCTGAGACCTTCAGGTCAACCATCTGCTTTCCCGTGTGTGAGAGGACCTTTTCTGGCTCCCGCTGAATTCTCCCTGCTTTTGGGCGGGACGGGCGTGTCTGCTGATTGGGCAGGCGACTGCGGACTGCGGGAAGCTCGGCTGCCCATTGGCTGGGAGGGCGAGGAGGCGGCTGCTTCCGCTGATCCGGCAGTTGAGAGGCAGCTTGGGCCAAAGCGCTCCGAAATAGCCCGAGAAAGGCGGCCAATCCTCCGGCCGGCCTGTGTCTCCGCTGGCAGGCTGCTCTGAGGAAGGCGAGCTCCTCCTCCTCCTCCGGGCTCGCCTAGGCGGGGCAGCCGAGGGGAAGGAAGCCTGCCTCCTCCTCCTCCTCCTCCAGGCTGGCCTAGGCGGGGCAGCCGAGGGGAAGGAAGCCTGCGAGAAGATGGGGCTGCAGGCCAAGGCAGGGAGGTGCTCAGGGCCCAGCCAAGAGGAGAGGCGGGCAGTGGCCTCGCCAGGGGGGCAGCTGGCCCTCTACAGCCATCGCAAATAACAGAAAATCATGGAAATCTGAGGTTCTGCCTGGCTACAGGCGTGGGTGGACTTGGCATTGCAAGGGTTAAAGGGAACCGAGCTGCCTTACTAGAGAGAACAGGAAGCAAGGGGGGGCAGCTTCTCCAGAGCCAAGGCCCCTCCCTCCCCAGCCCTTCCCTGCTTTGGTGTCTCTCCTGCAAGGGCTGCCTCGCTGCCCCCTGCTGGGATCTGGTGAGTCTCCTCTCTCTCTGGGATCTGGTGGGGGTCCCAGGGCTGCAGCAGGGGAGGGGGCCTGGGGGGCCTGATCTACTCATGCAGGGGGGGGACCCCAAGTCAGGGAGGAGAGGGTCAGGGGTGCAAAGACCCCCCATATGCTCCTGCTACCCAGAGGAGGAAGGAGCCCCGGGGCTGAGAGCCAGAGCTTTTTGCCAGACTCCCCCGGAGGAAGGTCAGGGAAGGAGAGAGCGCGTGCCGGGAAGAGGCGCCTGCCAGCCAGAGCCTGCCCACCCCAGGCAGGAACGCAGAGGCGCCTGCCAGCCAGAGCCTGCCCACACGAGGCAGGAAGGCAGAGGCACCTGCCAGCCAGAGCCTGCCCACACCAAGCAGGAACGCAGAGGCGCCTGCCAGCCAGAACCTGCCCACACCAAGCAGGAACGGAGAGGCGCCTGCCAGCCAGAGCCTGCCCACACCAGGCAGGAAGGCAGAGGCACCTGCCAGCCAGAGCCTGCCCACAGCAGGCGGGAAGGCAGAGGCGCCTGCCAGCCAGAGCCTGCCCACCCCAGGCAGGAAGGCAGAGGCACCTGCCAGCCAGAGCCTGTCCACACCAGGCAGGAAGGCAGAGGCGCCTGCCAGCCAGAGCCTGCCCACCCCAGGCAGAAAGGCAGGGGCACCTGCCAGCCAGAGCCTGCCCACACCAGGCAGGAAGGCAGAGGTGCCTGCCAGCCAGAGCCTGCCCACACCAGGCAGGAAGGCAGAGGTGCCTGCCAGCCAGAGCCTGCCCACCCCAGGCAGGAGGCCGAGCGCCAGGCTCTCCAAGCAGTTCAGTTCTGGGGAGGAGAGCAGAGTTTGGAGAGGTCTCCTTTTGGGGGTTTCCAGAGGGAGCGGGCCCTGGACCACCCCTCTTCTGTGCTGAGAGGGACTCGCTCCCGGCCGCATCCTGATGTCCCATTGCAGATGCAGAACTCTGTGCCGTGCTCAGCTCTGGGGTTCGCCCAAGAGGATGCAGTTTCTGGACGCTCCTGGGCCAAATCCTCTGAGCGGCTGATAACATCAAGTCAATCAAACAATCTTGGCAGAAATGTCGTGAAAACACAGCATAAAACATTGTGAAAACAGCACAAAAAGAGACCAGTACGAAATGCTCACTCAGCTATTAAAACACCAACAATAATAAAGTCAGATTAGCCTCAACCAGAGCCAGGGCCTTTTCAGCGCTGGCTCCGGCCTGGTGGAACACTCTGTCTCATGAGACCAGGGCCCTGCAGGATCTGATTTCTTTCCGCAGGGCCTGTAAGACAGAGTTGTTCTGCCTGGCCTTTGGCTTGGAATCAACTAGATCCCCTCTCTCTCTTTCTTTTTTCCTTTTTCCTTCTGTGAGGGAACTCCTACTTGGGGACTTCCCTGGCTTTTTTCTGGCCCATGTAGGACCAGACTGGATAGTTGGCCTTGGTGAAGATTTGACGTTTTCATCCCAGAAAAAGTTTTTGAGTTTCTGCTGAAATGAGGCTGCATTTTAATGTTGTATTTTAAGTTGCATATCAATCAACTGTTTTATATTTGGTGTTAGCCGCCCTGAGCCCGGTCTTGGCTGGGGAGGGCGGGGTATAAATTTATTATTATTATTATTATTATTATTATTATTATTATTATTATTATTATCAATGTGAGGGACAGTTCATGGCAAACACAAATCATGGTTTATATGGACTTAGCAGTGGCATGCTGGAACGCGATTTCGGCTCATGATGAACAATTCAATCGATTTGCCACTGACATGGTACAACCTGAGCATGAGAAGAGTGCACAGCTGCTTATGCAGTGCGTTTTCATAGAATCATAGAATCATAGAGTTGGAAGAGACCACAAGGGCCATCGAGTCCAACCCCCTGCCAAGCAGGAAACACCATCAGAGCACTCCTGACATATGGTTGTCAAGCCTCTGCTTAAAGACCTCCAAAGAAGGAGACTCCACCACACTCCTTGGCAGCAAATTCCACTGTCGAACAGCTCTTACTGTCAGGAAGTTCTTCCTAATGTTTAGGCGGAATCTTCTTTCTTGTAGTTTGGATCCATTGCTCCGTGTCCGCTTCTCTGGAGCAGCAGAAATCAACCTTTCTCCCTCCTCTATGTGACATCCTTTTATATATTTGAACATGGCTATCATATCACCCCTTAACCTCCTCTTCTCCAGGCTAAACATGCCCAGCTCCCTTAGCCGTTCCTCATAAGGCATCGTTTCCAGGCCTTTGACCATTTTGGTTGCCCTCCTCTGGACACGTTCCAGTTTGTCAGTGTCCTTCTTGAACTGTGGTGCCCAGAACTGGACACAGTACTCCAGGTGAGGTCTGACCAGAGCAGAATACAGTGGCACTATTACTTCCCTTGATCTAGATGCTATACTCCTATTGATGCAGCCCAGAATTGCATTGGCTTTTTTAGCTGCCGCGTCACACTGTTGGCTCATGTCAAGTTTGTGGTCAACCAAGACTCCTAGATCCTTTTCACATGAACTGCTCTCAAGCCAGGTGTCACCCATCTTGTATTTGTGCCTCTCATTTTTTTTTGCCCAAGTGCAATACTTTACATTTCTCCCTGTTAAAATTCATCTTGTTTGTTTTGGCCCAGTTCTCTAATCTGTCAAGGTCGTTTTGAAGTGTGATCCTGTCCTCTAGGGTGTTAGCCACCCCTCCCAGTTTGGTGTCATCTGCAAATTTGATCAGGATGCCCTTGAGTCCATCATCCAAGTCGTTGATAAAGATGTTGAATAAGACCGGGCCCAAGACAGAACCCTGTCTGTAATTCTTCTGCTTTTTTTCTGTGGGGACGCATACCCCTAAACATTTTGTGAATTTAACGGGAGAAGAAATTCACTGTATTTATTTTCCCAGATTTGAACTGTATTTTTTTTCTCCCGGTGGTGATTTTCTTGAGTCAAAATGAGAGTACCCTAAACATTTTTTTTTAGAAAAAAACCATAAAATCATGTATCAATGGAAATAAAATTTAATGAGGAATGTAATGCAATAACTTTTATGAAGTATTATTTATTACAACAGCAGTCATAAAGAAGAAACGTGAAAACACAGGAAAAATGAGATACGCAGGTTAAATTGCCGTGTTGACACTTTGCGATAAAATCAATGGGTTTGGGGTTGCAGTTTGAGGACTCGGTTCCTAAAAGGTTCGCCATCACTGCGCTAGAAGGAAAGGAAAGTGGGGGGGCGTCCCCCAAAAAGCATCTCTGGAAGTGGAAAAGAAAGAAAAACGCAGAGGGGAGAGATGGGCATGCTGGGCTTGGGCTGCCTTCCTAGAGAGGACAGGAAGCAAGGGGGGCCAGGTCCTGCAGAGCCAGGGCCCCTCCCTCCCCAGTCCTTTCCTGCAAGGAAGGGGGGGGTGTTGCTTTGTGTCTCTCCTGCAAGGGCTGCCTCGCTCTCCCCTCCTGGGATCTGGTGAGTCTCCTCTCTCTCCCCCCAGAGGGTGCAGTGGGGAGACGGGGGAGGGGTCCCAGGGCTGCAGCAGGAGAGGGTGCCTGGGGGGCCTGATCAGGGAGGAGAGGCTCCTGCCAGGGAGGGGCCAGGTCTGCCACGCTCTCCTTCCTGCAGATCAGAGGATCCCAAACTCATTTGGTCTTTCGGAAAAAACTGACTCCCCTGAAATCTCCCTTCTTAAACAAAGGAGTCCCTGGGACTTTAACTCTGTGTGACATCGCTCAGCATCACTGCAGAACAGAGGGAACATCTGCAAATGGTTTTCCAAAGCTGGACGAGGAGGTGGACTAGCCTCCCCCCCCCCCAAAAAAAAACGGGGAGGAAGGAAGAAAAGTTGGGAAAGAGAGGCCAGGGATAAAGAGAGGGATCCCAGCCCAGAGTCTGGCTGCTGCATTGGGGACCAGTTTCCCAGTGTCTCCCAGGGCAGCTCCCCACGGAGGCCACTGCAGCAATCCCCTCGCACCCAGAGCATGGCATCCCAGGACCACATCCTCTCTGTTCCAAAGGGATTGTTGCTGGCAAAGCAGCCGGAAATGGGCGCTGCTACTCACTGAGCCTCCAGGGACCTTGGCATCAGTGGCTGTGTGTGTGTTAAGATATCTAATAGAATACTAATACTGCAGCAATCCCCTCGTGTTAAGCTATCTAATAGAATAATCATAATAAATTGCCAGTCTAAATTTCAAGAGAGATGTCTTTGGCCTCATCCACTTGGCCCTCAGCGGGTTGATCAGATACATACCTGGCCCTCAGAGCAAAGAAAAAGGGGCCCCATCCCAGGAGTCTTTCTGGAGAGTGGCAGAGAGTCCAAGTGCAAGAAAAGGAGACAGAAGCAGGGGAATGGGGGTGGGGGGAGAGCACCTCCTGAGGACCCCCGGGTGAGGACCCCCACTAGAGCCAAGCATCCATTATTCAAAAGATACAAATGACTTCCTTGTCAGTCAGTTCTGACTTCATGCATTGACTGGAAGGCAGGAGAAACCAGGCTGATTCATCTCCCAGAAATCTCTTGCCTCCACATTTTGCATTGCAATCTTCCTTCTAGGACAGCTAGGGTCTGCTTTCTTCTTCTCCTTCTCCTTCTCCTTCTTCTTCTTCTTCTGAAGATAGCTCATGGTTTGGGCTGTGGTGCAGTCCAGCCCTGGTTCCCTCCAAGACTCATCCATGCTTGCTCAGCATCCTGTTCCTTCTTCTGACCTACATATTCTGTAACAAAACAATGTGTTTGCTTGGTAGGATTTGCTAGAGCTTCTCATTTAGACGGGCAGAACTTGGCAGAAGACCAAAGGGTTCCTTCTGATCTCTCAGAGGCTTCCTGAGAGCACAGGTGGATGAGCAAGATTCAGCAGGCCCTAGAGCAGGGAGACACCATGCCATCCAAACTGGAAGCAGTGGGGGATTCTGGGAAAACTCTGTGCAGAAGATCCTGGGTGAGGCGGACACCCTCCCCTCAGAGGTGCAGAGCCAGCAGTTGAGGCAGTTCTGCTGCCTGGAGGCCAAAGGACCCCGAGAGGTATGCAGCCGACTCTACCACCTTGACCATCAGTGGCTGAAGCCAGAAAGGCACACGAAAGCTGAGATGCTGGACCTGGTGATCTTGGAGCAGTTCCTGGCTGTCCTTCCACCAGAGATGGAGAGCTGGGTGAGGGACTGTGGAGCGGAGACCAGTTCCCAGGCGGTGGCCCTGGCCGAAGGTTTCCTCCTGAGTCAGGCAGAGGAGAGGAAGCAGGTGAGAGAGACTTTCCTCTGGATACTCCCAAGGGGCTCCAAACAGGACGGAGAACATCCCATAATGATCTGCTGTTGGCCCATCCTTTTTCTGGGAAGGCATCCATGGAATGAGATCTCTCACCCTTAATTTTTTTGTCTTTGTCATTCTCTTCCTAATATTTTTTGCCATTCTCTCTTTTGAATCCTTGTTTCTTTTTCAGGAAAAGGATCATTGTGGAGAAATGGACCTGGATTTCTGTGAGGCAGAGAGGCCTTTGTTGGATACAGGAGAGAGGCCACTGGGTAAGGAGGAAGGAGTATTTTTCTGTTGGTTTTTCAACTAATCTGTGGATTCTTTTCATCTTGGTTTCTTTTTGTTGGGGGGGGGCAGTGTTGAGAATTCCATTCCTCCCGTGCTGCAGATGTGTGGGATTGTTACATGTCACATGTCTACTTATATTCCAGCACTGATTATTGGGTCTTGTGAGCGGAAAGGGAGATATGCTGTTTCCGCTCTGTATTGCTTTTGCAGTTTTCTCTCCGAGGAAGAAAGACAGAGAGAGAATCATGTTTTCTTTGTTCTGTTAGGTTTGTTTTTATGCGCAATAAATTAGGCTTAGATGTTACTCCTCAAGGCTAAGCTTCTGTTTGAACTCTGCTAGTCGTGTGCTCATGTCCCTGGAGATGGGCCACATCAGTGTGATGGCAGACCAGAGTGATGGATCCGGGGCAACGCTGCATTGCGGGGGAAGTAGCAGCCTCGGCATTATCACCCAACAGACAGTTGGGACCAAGGGTCCAGAGGAAGGGAGATGTCTTTTTGCACAACTAATGAAATGGGCACAAACCTCCAAATGCTCTCAGCAGGTAAGTCTTTCTCAAAGGCCCATCTGCAGTTAGAGATGCCCTGTTTCACCTGTGAGAGAATCAGGCACTCCTGGCGTCCTGCTTACCTTTTTTCTCTTGCAGGTGGCAGAAGGATGCCAGCAAGACCTCCTGATCCATCTTTTCATGGGGGCAGAAGGGAAGCAGCGGCTGTGGAACCAGATCAGGTCAGGGGAAGCTGCCTTGTGGGGACAGAGACCGAGGGATGGAACAGTGTCATGGACTGGTTGGGCACAGAGGAATGGTGGGAGGAAGCAGCCGGGGAACCAGGAAGGGAAGATGGCTCAGAGCCAAAGGAGTGGAGGTGGAACAAGGATGGGCGGTCAGAGGGAGAAGAGGGAGAAGCTGTTGCGTTCACAAAGTAAAGGAAGGATTGAATCTGATTAATAAGAATACACACAGAGACTTGAACCAGCAAGACTCTGGGAAGGGTGCGTATAATCGTGTCTCTCTGTGCTTATCCATATGCAGCCCCTGGCCCAGGTAGTTTTATTCACAAAAAAGCTTTTTACAGAGTGTTCGAAAGAACCAATCAGATTTCTTCTGAGCATTTCAACAAACCCACGTGGGGACAAAGTTAGATCAAAAGAAATTCTTTTAACTACAAAGACTACTACTCTGAGCATGCATACATAATCTGAGAGTAAATAAAAGAGGACTAGAGAAACTCCGGAGATCATAAACAGGAGTAAATAGGAGAGGATGGAAGGATGGCAAGGAGATAGGCATCTTTATCACCTTCCTGTGAAGCTATTTCCAGGCCCTAAGATCAACATATCAGAAAGCTACATCAAAGAAGCTTGCCCACTATCTTTAATGACCCAGGATGCCTGCCTGGCTAAGCAACTGGGCTGTGTATGTTGACTTGTGAAGCAGAGAGAAATGGGCAGTAGAGGAAATGGCCAGAGATGCATTTGGTCAGAAATTTGGTCAGAAATTATTGTCAATGTATCAAGCCCAGTCAACACAATGCTTTCACCGTGGACACAATGGCTTGATGTATTTTTTATAATTCCTCATGGTAATCCCAGCTGATCCCTACAGAAGCCTGGGAAGAGGAGGTGTCAGAAGCTGAAGGGGTAACAAGGCTTAGTGAGCTGGGAGACTCTGTGGCAGAGTGCAGTGCAGAATCAGAGGCAGAAGAGGAAGGAGGCAAGTGGGGGGAGGGAGGGCGACAGGCAGAGGTGAGTCAGGATAAGGAGGAGCCACCGGGGGCTCCCTCTCCTTCTGCCAGAAGCCACCCTCCCTGCTTGTCTCTCAGACCCAGGAGACCCCCTGCACTGCAGGAATCTCTGCTAGATCATCCAAGACAGATGGCCATCCAAAATAGGCTTATTTTATTTCTAGATTGATCACTGAATGCTAAAATTGGCTTCTAAGCAGTGGACAAATGAGAACAAATAGTGGCCTGGGTTCAACTAACCAGCCCCCCCATTCCTCCCCCTCTCCATGCCCCCATGAACCCCTGGAATTTGGCTCTAGGGCATTGGGAGGGAACCTTCCCAGAACAGCTCACGAGGAGAGGAGAATGTGGATCCTTCCATCAGGCAAACTGGAACGCTTGTGAAGGCAGAATGACTTGAAAAACACAAGGCGGAGTAACACCTATTTGGACAAAGATGAACACCCATAATTAAAATGCAGAATAAAATAAGCATCCATATTTAAAATGTGCAGCAAAGCAATCCTATTGAAACAACACCACAATTTACAGGAAGGAATCAACAGAGCATTGTGTAGCAGATCATATTTCTGCTGTCTCAGAGGAGGACATTGTTACGAAAAAGGAGCAATGCAGCTGAGTGCTCCAGATGGCTGGAAAGCCAAACAGGATGTTGATGTTTTGGGACTGTACCGTGGGAACAAGGGACAGTCTATTATGTGCACTGAGCACCGGATGTTAGCTCAGAATGTCACATGACCCTGTACTGGAAGTACATGGGAGGAGTTTTTCGCTCTCTGCTGTTGCTGAAAAGAGAGTGCAGACATGTTTTCTCTGTACTGCTGAAAGACAGAAATAAAGGCATGTAAATACATTTCTGTCTGTCTCTCTCCCCTCCCTGGGGATGGGGGAGGGAAGGTGTGTCCTTCTCACGTTTGTGGAGGATCGCCGGAATCTCGCCTTGTCTTGCCGGGAGTCGCTGACGGGGGAGATCAACAAGGAATCCAAGCCGGGCACCTGGAGAGTGGCCAATTCCTCTGACTGATTAAGGCTTGCATTCCGACAGACATTTCCCTTTTTCTTTTAGGGTCCAGTGTGCTTTGAAGATGTCGCTGTTCGTTTCACGGACGAGGAGTGGGCATTGCTGGATCCTGACCAGAGAGCTCTGCATAAGGACGTCATGGAGGAGGATCGTGGGATCGTGGCCTCTCTTGGTAAGGCTCCCTGTGGGATTGTCATATCAGCCTGGAAATTCAAAAAATACCTCTATGTGACGAACCTCATATATTTTCACAGAGCTCAGCAGCGCCCCCTACAACACCTGGGAACCTAACACCCCCACAAAAAGTAGCAAATTACAGTCTTTTCTGTGAACAATCTTCCTCCAGTTCTGCCTCCTTCTACCACTATTGGCCTGGTCTGAACTGCCCAGGCATCTTAAATGTCAGCTTCAGAGTTGTGAGGAAAGATAAGTAGCTTCTGTCAGGTTTTCTGTTTTTGTTTTTGCTCCTGTCCATCTTGGGTTGACCCAAAGAGACAACTGACATTGTGGATAGAGGGGAAGCCATGACTGGGCCAAACAAAATCCATCCCAGAGAAGAGGCAGGCTTTTCGAATCTCAGATAATAATAATAATAATAATAATAATAATAATAATAATAATAAATTTGTTTATACCTTGCCCATCTGGCTGGGTTTCCCCAGCCACTCTGGGCGGCTCCCAACAGAATATTACAAGCACGACAAAACATCAAACTTTGACAATTCCCTAAACAGGGCTGGCTTCAGATGTCTTCTAAAAGTCTGATAGATGTTTATTTCCTTGACATCTGACGGAAGTGTGTTCCACAGGGCAGGTGCCACCACTGAGAAGGCCCTTTGTCTGGTTCCCTGCAGCCTCACTTCTTGCAGGCAGAGAACCGCCAGAAGGCACTCGGAGCTGGATCTCAGTGTCAGGACTGAATGATGGGGGTGGAGATTTTTTTTGTGTGTGTGTGTGTGTGTGTGTGTACTGGGCAAGAGCGTTTAGGGCAGGGGTCAGCAAACTTTTTCAGCAAGGGGCCGGTCCACTGTCCTTCAAACCTTGTTGGGGGCCGGACTATATTTTGACGGGGGGGGGGGACGAATTCCTATGCCCCACAAATAACCCAGAGTTGAATTTTAAATAAAAGGACACATTCTACTCATATCAAAACACACTGATTCCTATCCACGGGCCGAATTTAGAAGGCGATTGGACCCAGGCCTTAGTTTGCCTACTCATGGTTTAGGGCCTTAAAGGTCAGCACAAACACTTTGAATTCTACTCGAAAACATACTGGGAGCTAATGTAGGTCTGGTGTTATGTGGTCTCGATGGCCCCTCCCAGTCACCAGTCTAGCTGCCGCATTCTGGATTAGTTGTAGTTTCCGGGTCACCTTCAAAGGTAGCCCCACGTAGAGTGCATTGCAGTAGTCCAAGCGGGAGATAACCAGAGCATGCACCACTCTGGCGAGAAAGTCCTTGGGCAGGTAGGGTCTCAGCTGGTGTACCAGATGGAGCTGGTAGGCAGGTGCCCTGGATACAAAATTGGCCTGTGCCTCCATGGACAGCTGTGAGTCCAAAATGTCCTTCAGGGACACAGTTGCCACATTTTTAGTTTAGCCTCCAACACAGAAAAACATGAAACAATAATAATGTTCTGATCCAATATAAAAAGTACAATAACTTTAAAATGAACAACTTATATCAAACAAAGCCACATTAATAATCAATCAAAATCTAATAGTAATTATGTCGGTTAATGGCAAACAACAATGGTAATGAACACACACCCTACTCCATTTACTGTTTTTTTCGCCCTATAGGGCGCACTGGCCCATAGGGCACACCTAGTTTTTTTGGGGGGGGAAATAAAGGGGGGGAATTATTTGCAACCCCAGCCCCCAGAACAGGCTGCTATCCGCAAGCTTTCGGAGCCCGCAGGATCTCCCGCGGGCTCTGAAGGCTTGCGGATAGCTTCCTGAAGCCTGGAGAGCGAGAGGGGTCGGTGCGCACCGACCCCTCTCGCTCTCCAGGCTTCAGCGAAAGCCTGCATTCGTCCCATAGGACGCACACACATTTCCCCTTCATTTTTGGAGGGGAAAAAGTGTGTCCTATAGGGCGAAAAATACGGTACTTCTTCCTCTAGCACAAATTCAATTAGCATCTTTCGATAACTGGGGCCTGCATTGGTTCCTGAGTCTCTAATCCCTTTCTGTTTCCATTGCAGATTGTGAAGAATTGGAAATCAAGAAAAAGGGTGATCAAGACAAAATCCCCAGAGAGAAGCAAGGTAAAAATTTGGAGTGTGGAGAGAGCTGCAGTCAGAGCTCCCATTACACTTTCCAACAAAGAATTATCATTGAAAAGAAACCCTATCAGTGCATGGAATGTGGAAAGAGCTTCCGTTACAGAAATAGTCTCACTTTCCATCAAAGAATTCATACAGGGGAGAAACCCTATCAGTGTGTGGAATGTGGAAAGAGCTTTACTGTGAAAAGAGATTTCCTAGTACATCAGACGATTCACAGTGGAGAGAAACCATTTGAGTGTCAAGAGTGTGGAAAGAGCTTCCGTAACAAAAGCACTCTCACCACCCATCAAAGAATTCATACAGGGGAGAAACCATATCAGTGTGTGGAATGTGGAAAGAGCTTCACTCATAGCTCCAATCTCACTTCCCATCAGAGAATTCATACAGGGGAGAAACCCTTTCAGTGCTTGGAATGTGGAAAGAGCTTTAGGCAGAACGGCAGTCTCACTTCCCATCAGAGAATTCATACAGGGGAGAAACCGTATCAGTGTGTGGAATGTGGAAAGAGCTTCAGTCAGAGCTCCTCTCTCACTTTCCATCAAAGAATTCATACAGGGGAGAAACCCTATCAGTGTGTGGAATGTGGAAAGAGCTTCACTGAAAGTTCCTCTCTCACTTCCCATCAGAGAATTCATACAGGGGAGAAACCCTATCAGTGCGTGGAATGTGGAAAGAGCTTCAGTACCAGCTCCAATCTCACTTCCCATCAAAGAATTCATACAGGGGAGAAACCCTATCAGTGTGTGGAATGTGGAAAGAGCTTCAGTACCAGCTCCAGTCTCACTTCCCATAGAAGAATTCATACAGGGCAGAAACCCTATCAGTGTGTGGAATGTGGAAAGAGCTTCACTAACAGCTCCTCTCTCACTTCCCATCAAAGAATTCATACAGGGGAGAAACCCTTTCAGTGCTTGGAATGTGGAAAGAGCTTTAGTCAGAACGGCAGTCTCACTTCCCATCAAATATTTCATACAGGGGAGAAACCCTATCAGTGCATGGAATGTGGAAAGAGCTTCAGTACCAGCTCCTCTCTCACTTCCCATGAAAGAATTCATACAGGGGAGAAACCCTATCAGTGCATGGAATGTGGAAAGAGCTTCAGTACCAGCTCCTCTCTCACTTCCCATCACAGAATTCATACAGGGGAGAAACCCTATCAGTGTGTGGAATGTGGAAAGAGCTTCAAAGATAGCTCCTCTCTCACTTCCCATCAAAGAATTCATACAGGGGAGAAACCATATCAGTGCATTGAATGTGGAAAGAGCTTCAGTATCAGCTCCTCTCTCACTTCCCATGAAAGAATTCATACAGGGGAGAAACCCTATCAGTGCATGGAATGTGGAAAGAGCTTCAGGAAGAGCTCCAATCTCACTTCCCATCAAAGAATTCATACAGGGGATAAACCATATCAGTGCTTTGAATGTGGAAAGAGCTTCAGTATCAGCTCCTCTCTCACTTCCCATCACAGAATTCATACAGGGGAGAAACCCTATCAGTGCGTGGAATGTGGAAAGAGCTTCTGTCGGAGATCCAATCTCACTTTTCATCAAAAAACTCATAGTGAGGAGAATCAGAGGATCGTAGAATTGTGGAGTTGGATGTGACCTCTGGTGTAATCTAGTCCACCCCCTGTGAAGCAGGCATCGCAACTAAAGCATCCATGACAGGGGACCATCCAACTTCATAAAACCTCAAAGGATGGAGATCCCATCACCTTCCAAGGGAGTCCACTCTACTAACAGCTTTTGCTGTCAAAAGTTCTTCCTCATGTTTAGTCAGAAATCTCTGTTCTTTTAGCTTGAAGTCATTGGTTGATGTCCCACCCTCTGGAACAGGAAGAAGAAAAGGTTTGCTCTATCTTCCATTGTTTATAGTTTTATTGTGTATTTGGTGTTTTTATAGTGTGATTTTATGTTGTGAACTCTCTGAGACCTGTGGGAATAGGGTGGTTTACAAATTCAATCAATCAATCAATCAATAGATTCTTGGTTGCCATCCTCTGTACATGTTTCAACTTGTTGATATCCTTTTTATTATTTATAAAAGTTATGTTTTGCCCTTCATCCGAAGATTTCAGTAATGGTTCTTCGTCATCCTGGGATGAAGTGACAAGTGAGGTGCCACAGGCTTTTGTCATGGGCCCGTTGTTCCTCAACTTCTTTATAAAAAAAATTGGGTGGGGGAATTCAGGGGATGCTGATGAAATTTTATGGTGAACCAAACTGGGAGAAGCAGCTAATGCCACAAAAGACAGAATTGGGATTCAAAATGACCTTAACGGGTTGGAGAACCGGGCCCAAGCTCACAAAGTGAATTTCAGTAGGGAGAAAAGTAAAGCTTTGCACTTAGGCAGGAAGAACCAGATGCACCAATATAAGACGGGGGTTTGATGGACAGCAGAGTCTGGGGATGCAGTGCCTGAGAATTCCACCAGAGGGCCAGAGCCTCTCTGATTGGCTACCTTGACAGAGGGAAGGGGATGGAGCCAGGACTTTGGGCAGAAAAATAAAAGGGAGAGAGTTGGAGAGGGCTGGATTTGAGATGGGAGAGAGGGTTGGATGGAGGGAGAACTGGCTCTGTTCCTCTTTGAGGAGAATATCTATAGAGCCAGGGGAATATCTATAGAGTCAGACTTGTCAGTTTGCATTTCTTAGTACAGAAAGTATTGATCTGATGTGGAAAGATCTTTCCTATTCCAGTGAAATCAAGAGGGTTCTCAAAGCTTCTCTGTGTGTGAGAAACAAGAAGCACAAGGTTCCTAAAACGATTTTGAAAATGGATACCGATTTCATGCTATTGCCGCTTCTTTAAGCCTGGAACAATATGATCATTTAAATAAGACCCTATATGCTTTGCTGTTTGTGCATAAGGATTCGTTAAAATAAATTTCTACAGCTATCTCTGTTATTACTTTGCAACAAATGGCTATTTGTTGGAAAATATAAAGATTGCATTATTAGGTAATCATGCTAATATGTTTGTGCAAATAGGAAATCTTGAAAGTACCCATTGAAAGATGTCATGAATGAAATATTGAATACAGGTGAAATTCCATAAACATGGAAAGAGGCTTATATTACAGTAATTCCAAAACAAGATACAGATTTGCTGCAAATTAAAAACTACAAGCCTATCTCTCTGCTAAACAATGACTACAATTGTTTGCAAATATACCGTGTTGTTGTTGTTGTCGTCGTTTAGTCGTGTCCGATTCTTTGTGACCCCATAGACTAGAGCATGCCAGGCACTCCTGTCTTCCACTGCCTCCTGCAGTTTGGTCAAACTCATGCTGGTAGCTTCGAGAACGCTGTCCAACCATCTCCTCCTCTGTCATCCCCTTCTCCTTGTGCCCTCCATCTTTCCCAACATCAGGGTCTTTTCCAGGGAGTCTTCTCTTCTCATGAGGTGGCCAAAGTATTGGAGCCTCAGCTTCATGATCTGTCCATCCAGTGAGCACTCAGGGCCGATTTCCTTCAGAATGGAGAGGTTTGGTCTTCTTGCAGTCCATGGAACTCTCAAGAGTCTCCTCCAGCACCATAATTCAAAAGCATCAATTCTTCGGCGATCAGCCTTCTTTATGGTCCAGCTCTCACTTCCATACATCACTACTGGGAAAACCAGAGCTTTAGCTATACGGACCTTTGTTGGCAAGGTGATGTCTCTGCTTTTTAAGATGCTGTCTAGGTTTGTCAGTGCTTTTCTCCCAAGAAGCAGGCGTCTTTTAATTTCGTGGCTGCTGTCACCATCTGCAGTGATCATGGAGCCCAAGAAAGTAAAATCTCTCACTGCCTCCATTTCTTCCCCTTCTATTTGCGAGGAGGTTATGGGACCAGTGGCCATGATCTTCGTTTTTTCGATGTTGAGCTTCAGACCATATTTTGTGCTCTCCTCTTTCACCCTCATTAAAAGGTTTTTTAATTCCTCCTCACTTTCTGCCATTAATGTTGTGTCATCTGCATATCTGAGGTTGTTGATATTTCTTCCGGCAATCTTAATTCCGGCTAGGGATTCATCCAGCCCAGCTTTTCGCATGATGAATTCTGCATATAAGTTAAATAAGCAGGGAGACAATATACAGCCTTGTCATACTCCTTTTCCAATTTTGAACCAATCAGTTGTTCCATATCCAGTTCTAACTGTAGCTTCTTGTCCCACATAGAGATTTCTCAGGAGACAGATGAGGTGATCAGGCATTCCCATTTCTTTAAGAACTTGCCATAGTTTGCTGTGGTCGACACAGTCAAAGGCTTTTGCATAGTCAATAAAGCAGAAGTAGATGTCTTTCTGGAACTCTCTAGCTTTCTCCATAATCCAGTGCATGTTTGCAATTTGGTCTCTGGTTCCTCTGCCCCTTCGAAATCCAGCTTGCACTTCTGGGAGTTCTCGGTCCACATACTGCTTGAGCCTTCCTTGTAGAATTTTAAGCATAACCTTGCTAGCGTGTGAAATGAGTGCTATTGTGCGGTAGTTGGAGCATTCTTTGGCACTGCCCTTCTTTGGAATTGGGATGTAGACGGATCTTCTCCAATCCTCTGGCCACTGCTGGGTTTTCCAAATTTGCTGGCATATTGAGTGTAGCACCTTAACAGCATCATCTTTTAAAATTTTAAATAGTTCAGCTGGAATATCACCACTTCCACTGGCCTTGTTATTTGCAGTGCTTTCTAAGGCCCATTTGACTTCCCTCTCCAGGATCTCTGGCTCAAGTTCAGCAACCACACTACCTGGGGTGTACGAGACATCCATCTCTTTCTGGTATAATTCCTCTGTGTATTCTTGCCACCTCTTCTTGATGTCTTCTGCTTCTCTTGAACAGATCTCTGGTTTTTCCCATTCTATTGTTTTCCTCTAATTCTTTGCATTGCTCGTTTAAGAAGGCCTTCTTGTCTCTCCTTGCTATTTTTTGGAAATCTGCATTCAATTTCCTGTATCTTTCACTATCTCCCTCGCATTTTGCTTGCCTTCTCTCCCCCGCTATTTGAAAGGCCTCGTTGGACAGCCACTTTGCTTTCTTGCATTTCCTTTTCATTGGGATGGTTTTAGTTGCTGCCTCTTGTATAATGTTACAAGCCTCCATCCATAGTTCTTCAGGCACTCTGTCCACCAAATCTAAATCCTTAAACCTGTTCCTCACTTCCACTGTGTATTCATAAGGGATTTGACATACCGTATTTTTCGCACCATAGGACGCACTTTTTCCCCTCCAAAAATGAAGGGGAAATGTGTGTGCGTCCTATGGTGCGAATGCAGGCTTTCACTGAAGCCTGGAGAGCGAGAGGCATCGGTGCACACCGACCCCTCTCGCTCTCCAGGCTTCAGGAAGCTATCTGCAAGCCTTGCAAGCCCGGCGGGAGTTCCCGCGGGCTCACAAGGCTTGCGGGCAGCAGCCTGCAGCCCCGGCAAGTGTCCGCAAGCCTTGCGCGCCGGCGGGAGGTCCCGCCGAGCGCGTGAGGCTTGGGGCGGCAGCCTGTCACCCGAAGCACGGGGAGCCCCCCCAGGGCTCTCCGTGCTTGGGGCGACAGGCTGCAAGCCTTGCGCGCCCGGCGGGAGGTCCCGACGGGCGCGCGAGGCTTGGGGCGGCAGCCTGTCGCCCGAAGCACGGGGAGGCCTCCGGAGGGCTCTCCGTGCTTGGGGCGAGTGTCTGCAAGCCTTGCGCGCCCGGCGGGAGGTCCCGACGGGCGCGCGAGGCTTGGGGCGGCAGCCTGTCACCCGAAGCACGGGGAGGCCTCCGGAGGGCTCTCCGTGCTTCGGGCGAGTGTCTGCAAGCCTTGCGCGCCCGGCGGGAGGTCCCGACGGGCGCGCGAGGCTTGGGGCGGCAGCCTGTCGCCCGAAGCACGGGGAGGCCTCCGGAGGGCTCTCCGTGCTTCGGGCGAGTGTCTGCAAGACTTGCGCGCCCGGCGGGAGGTCCCGACGGGCGCGCGAGGCTTGGGGCGGCAGCCTGTTGCCCGAAGCACGGGGAGGCCTCCGGAGGGCTCTCCGTGCTTGGGGCGACAGGCTGCAAGCCTTGCGCGCCCGGCGGGAGGTCCCGACGGGCGCGCGAGGCTTGGGGCGGCAGCCTGTCGCCCGAAGCACGGGGAGGCCTCCGGAGGGCTCTCCGTGCTTCGGGCGAGTGTCTGCAAGCCTTGCGCGCCCGGCGGGAGGTCCCGACGGGCGCGCGAGGCTTGGGGCGGCAGCCTGTCGCCCGAAGCACGGGGAGGCCTCCGGAGGGCTCTCCGTGCTTGGGGCGAGTGTCTGCAAGCCTTGCGCGCCCGGCGGGAGGTCCCGACGGGCGCGCGAGGCTTGGGGCGGCAGCCTGTCGCCCGAAGCACGGGGAGGCCTCCGGAGGGCTCTCCGTGCTTGGGGCGACAGGCTGCAAGCCTTGCGCGCCCGGCGGGAGGTCCCGACGGGCGCGCGAGGCTTGGGGCGGCAGCCTGTCACCCGAAGCACGGGGAGGCCTCCGGAGGGCTCTCCGTGCTTGGGGCGAGTGTCTGCAAGCCTTGCGCGCCCGGCGGGAGGTCCCGACGGGCGCGCGAGGCTTGGGGCGGCAGCCTGTCGCCCGAAGCACGGGGAGGCCTCCGGAGGGCTCTCCGTGCTTGGGGCGACAGGCTGCAAGCCTTGCGCGCCCTGCGGGAGGTCCCGACGGGCGCGCGAGGCTTGGGGCGGCAGCCTGCACCCCGAAGCATGCGGAGGCCTCCGGAGGGCGCCCCGTGCTTCGGGCAGGTGTGCGCAAGGCTTGGGGCGGCAGCCGCGGCTGGGGGAGGAATAAATTTTTTTTATTCATTTCCCCCCCCCCAAAAAAAACGAGGTGCGCCCTATGGTCCGGTGCGTCCAATCGTGCGAAAAATACGGTAGATTGTATCTTACCGGCCCAGTGGAATTTCCTACTTTCTTCAGTTTAAGCTTGAATTTTGCTATAAGAAGCTGATGATCTGAGCCACAGTCAGCTCTAGGTCTTGTTTTTGCTGACTGTATAGAGCTTCTCCATCTTTGGCTGCAGAGAATATAATCAATCTGATTTCGATGCTGCCCATCTGGTGATGTCCATGTGTAGAGTCGTCTCTTGTGTTGTTGGAAAAGAGTGTTTGTGATGACCAGCTTGTTCTCTTGGCAGAACTCTATTAGCCTTTGCCCTGCTTCGTTTTGAACTCCAAGGCCAAACTTGCCAGTTGTTCCTTTTATCTCTTGACTCCCTACTTTAGCATTCCAATCCCCTATAATGAGAAGAACATCCTTCTTTGGTGTCACTTCTATAAGGTGTTGTAAGTCTTCATAGAACTGGTCTATTTCAGTTTCTTCAGCACCAGTAGTTGGTGCATAAACTTGGATTACTGTGATGTTAAAAGATCTGCCTTGGATTTGTATTGAGATCATTCTATCATTTTTGAGATTGCATCCCAGTACAGCTTTCGCCACTCTTTTGTTGACTATGAGGGCCACTCCATTTCTTTTACGGGATTCTTGCCCACAGTAGTAGATATGATGGTCATCCGAACTGAATTCGCCCATTCCCGTCCATTTTAGTTCACTGATGCCCAGGATGTCAATATTTATTCTTGCCATCTCATTTTTGACCACATCCAACTTACCCAGATTCATGGTTCTTACATTCCAGGTTCCTATGCAATATTTTTCTTTACAGCATTGGACTTTCCTTTCACTTCCAGGCATGTCCACAACTGAGTGACCTTTCGGCTTTGGCCCAGCCACTCCATCAGCTCTGAATCTACTTGTACCTGTCCCCCGCTCTTCCTCAGTAGCATGTTGGACGCCTTCTGACCTGAGGGGCTCATCTTCCAGTGTCATAACTTCTATATGCCTGTTATCTTTGTCCATGGAGTTTTCTTGGCAGGGATACTGGAATGGCTTGCCGGTTCCTGCTCCAGGTGGATCACTTTTGGTCAAAGCCCCTTCGCCATGGCAAGGCAGTGATCCATGAAGGGGATACCCCTTCATCCATGAAAGGGATACCGTATTAGCTAACAGATTAAAAAAATATACTGAACGAGTATATATATCAAGATCAGGCAGGATTTCTTCCAGGTAGACAAATGAAGGAGAATATAAGGAACATCTTGAATATAATAGAAGGCCTGGAGGCTAGAAGTCCATAAAAAGGTTAAGTATCTAGGGATTTGGTTAACATCAAGGAATATAAATTTATATAAAAACAATTATGAAAAAATCTGGCTTGAGGTTAAAAGAAATTTAGATATATGGAGCAGAATGAATCTCTCATTGTTAGGAAAAATAGCAGCAATTAAAATGAATGTGCTACCAAAAATGCCATTTCTATTCCAGTCAATTCCAGTAATCCTGAAAGCTGAATGCAGAAGGAGATTTCTAAATTTATCGGGGGGGGGGGCAAAAGGCTAAGGATAAAATATAAAATATTGTCAGATGTAAAGGATAGAGGCGGGTTTGCCCTCCCAGACCTTAAATTATATTATGAAGCTGCTTGCCTGGAATGGATCAGAGACTGGATGAAGCTGGAGAAGCAGGAAGCATTGGAATTGGAAGGACATGATAATAGATTTGGTTGGCATGCATATTTATGGTATGGGAAAGGGAAGATACACAGAGGCTTTTACAATCATATAATCAGGAAATCATTAATGAGAGTATGGGAGAGATATAAAGATTTATTGGAGCAAAAGACTCCTTGGTGGCTTTCACCACATGAAGCTTTACTGCTCAAACCACTCGGAAAGAAAGGAAAGTGGCTCACATATACTGATCTGTTAAAGGACCAAGATGGGAAATGGAAATTAAGAGATTATGAAGAAATAAAAGACCATTTTCAGAGTTGGTTACATTACCGACAATTATATGAAGCATACAAAGAAACAACAAGAAAAGATTTAGTTATACGACATCCAGATTTCAAAAAGAAGTGTTAGAAGGGAAAGTAAAATTGCTGAAAGGTGCATACAGTATTTTGTTAGAATGGGAGACGAAAGATGAAGAGGGGAAAGCAGCTATGATTAAATGGGCACATGACATAGTCTATAACATTATGCTGGAAGATTGGGAAAGGTTATGGAAAATTGATTTAAAATTTACAGATTGTTCTCTACTGAAAGTAAATTACATGAAAATGATGTACAGATGGTATATAACACCAGTACACTTAGGGAAAATGTATAAAACTGGCTGAAACCTATGCTGGAAATGCAAGGAAAAAGGGGGGACTTTTTATCATATGTGGTGGGATTACAGTAAAATTAAAATGTTTTGGGAAATGATATATAATGAGCTAAAGAAAATGTTCCATTCAACATTTGTGAAAAAGCCTGAAGCTTTCTTATTAGGGATTGCGGGAAAAGACCTGCCAAAGAAATTTAAAAATATTTTTATGTATGCGACAACAGCGGCAAGAGTCTTGATAGCACAAGGGTGGAAGAATGAGGAAATCCTGATGAAAGAACTGTGGCAAGAAAAACCAATGGACTATGCGGAATTGGCAAAATTGACACACAAACTACGTGAGAAGCATAATTGTGATTTCAAAGACGAATGGGAACCTTTTATGAAATATTTGAAGAAACAACAAAATGAACTGGACTCTTTGGCAGGTTTTGAATAAATATTCACAAACTCTTTATTGTAATATATAGATAGATAATTTGAGGATTTTTACAATTTTATAACATGCAGATAGAAATATGTGTTGAGAAACCAGAGAAAGGAGCTGAGGGAAGTCTGGGGGTGGGAGGGGGGTGTTCTGTTTAGGGGGGGAATGGAGGGGGGACAATGTGGAGGATGTATTTTTGTTGAAACTATTGTGTTGAAATTTCTATTTTTTTAAAAGGAAATCTTGAAACTATACTGCATACGGATTATTCTGAGTGGTTTAGATTAACTGATTATCTGATTATTAATGATGTATGGAAAGTAGAATTATTATCACTTGAACATAGTGGAATACATAATACCACAATATCTATGATGTGTGATGTTACGCTTTGGTTGGAGGGGGATTTCCAGCCAGTGGCAGAGTACAGAGTGACTCCAGGAGACATAGGTGTAAAAACCCAAACTAAAACCAAGACTTTATTACCAAACAAAATAAACACAAACTCTGGTGGGTGTTATTCCTGCAGGCAAGCTACAAAACTCAGCTTTTTTCTTTTATAGCAACGGCCAGCTGCAGCCAATTAATCCCAGAAACTTCTTAAAGGTATACACACATGTTTCTGTGCCGAATGTCCCCTAACACCCCCTCTCATTCAAACAGAAACAGGAACAACAGTACTTTAAACATATACAGAACATATTTACACATCACACACAACAATTCTAATTTTGTCACTAGTTGTGCATGTTTCTCAAAAGTTAGTGCTTTTGTAAATATATCAGCCACATTTTGCATGCTCTCACAATACTTCAGCATTATCAGGTTTTGGTTCACATTTTCAACCACAATTTGTTATTTAATTTCTAAATGTTTGGATTTGTTTCTAAACTGCTCAGACCCAGCCAAAGTTATTACAGCTTGATTGTCTTCCCATATTTGAACTGGATAATCACATTGTATATCTAAATCCTTGAGGATCTGAACATAAAATTTTATTTCATTACACAACTCTGATAAAGCACAGTATTCAGCCTCTGTTGAAGATGTGGCCAAGATACCTTGCTTTTTGGACTTCCAACCTATCAAGGAATCCCCAAATTGAAATACCATTCCAGAAATTGATTTTCTATCAGGCAGGTTGGCCCAATCGCTGTCAACATAACACTGCAATTTTGTACACCCTGAACATGGTAATTTCAAACAATAATCAAGTGTTTGTTTTAAATACCGGAAAATACATTTTAAACCTTTCAGGCATTTTCTGTGGGACAGTTTACTAGTCTGCTCAACATTCCAACTGCATAACTCAAATCTGGTCTGCTCCACAATGAAATGTATAATAAACTTCCAACTATTGAATGGTACATTTCAGGATTTACAGCTTCTGTGCATTCTCCTTCATTCTTGAAAAAACCTATTTCCATTGGGGTTTTTACTCCCTTGCTGTTTTGCATATTGTTTCTTTCAAGTAACTCCATTATTTTATCTTTTTGACTCAACAAAAAACTTCCATCGTTTGTTCTTTGAGTTTCTAGACCGAGATAATTTTTTACTGGACCCAAATCTCTTACTTTAAATTCCTTTCTTAGTTGTTCTGCAAACTTTTCCACTTGCTTGTCACTTTTTGTAGAGTAAAGCAAATCATCAACATAAGACAGACATAATTCTTGTTTATCACCCTTTCCTTTAGTGTACAAGCAGTTATCAGCTAAGCTTCTCTTAAAGCCAAGATTTTTTAAAGCATTATCAAGACATTCGTTCCAATTTCTGGCTGACTGTTTAAGCCCATAAATTGCTTTGTTCAGCCTATATACAGAATTCTGTTCACCTGCCTCAAAACCTGGCACTTGATTAATAAAAATTTCTTCTTGCAGATTTGCGTTAAGATAAGCTGTTTCAATATCAAAATGGTTTACCTTAAACCCACATTGTGCTGCAAGAGCTAGCAATAAGCGTACACTTTCACTCCTTGCAGTAGGAGAAAAGGTTTCATCAAAGCTTTCACCTTTTCTTTGAGTTAAGCCTCGTGCTGCCAGCCTAGCTTTGTACTTAACACCACCATCTGCCAAGTGTTTTATTTTATACACTCATCTACAGCCCACAGCCTTTTTTCCTTCTGGCAGTGGCTCAATGGTAAACACATTGGGTTCTGCTAAAGATTTCATTTCTGCTTTCATTGCATTTTTCCACCTTACTATTTCCTGGTGTGGTAGCTTTAAAACCTCCTCATAATCACAAGGTTCTTTCTTCACAGCAACAGTTTTAACTTCTTGTATAGTAAACCTTTCTGGAGGTACCCCCTTATTGCTTCTTTGTGATCTTCTAACTTGAACATTCTCCCCCTCTGAACTATCTTCCCCTCCTGATTCATCTTGCTCAGGAGAAATTGGTTCAGCTTTAGGAGATTGTGTACTGGAACCCTCATCCTCTGATTCCTCATCACTACCACTTTCAGAACCTTCTTTAATTTGTGACTTTTCTTCCTCAGATTTCACAAATTTATCTGTATCATCAGAAGATAAAACAACTTCTGAATTTCCATGTAAACGAGCCCAACTATCTTGCTCACAAAACTGCATGTCTTGATATCACAACTCTGCCACGCCCTCATGCAAAACGATACCCCTTTGACCAAGTTTGATAGCCAACAAACCTAAGTTTCTTTGCCTTGGGTTCTCCTTTCCTTCTCTGTCCTTTTGGGATGTGAACCCAAGCCCAGCAACCAAAAGTTTTAACATGGTCTAAAAAGGTTTTTTCCCCATAAAGCAAAAAATGAGGGGTATTGTTTATGGTAGAATGAAACAATCTGTTCTGTATGTAGTTAGCACACAGAATTGCTTCCCCCAAAAGCTTCCTGGATAAGCCAGAATCACTTAGCAGAGAATCTAGCATTGTTTGCAAAGACCTTATCTTGCGTTCTGCAACTGAATTTTCTTCAGGCGAAAAAGGACACGATTTACGGTGACTAATACCACGCTTTTTCAACCAGACCTGGAGGGCTTCAGCCATGAATTCGCCTCCACTGTCACTCTGCAACTGGGTAACTTTGTAGGGAAACTGCCTTTCTATATAGTTGACCCAATTTTTAATCAGTTGACCAGTTTCACTTTTGTGTTTTAACAAGTATACCCGAGTATACCGGCTATAATCATCCACAAGAACCAAAAAAAAACTTTGCTCCTCCTTCAGACTATGCAAATGGCCCACAAAGGTCTGAGTGTACTAAAGCAAATGGCCTCTTGCTAATTCTAGTACTTTCAGGATAGGACCCCCACTTTTAGACTCCTTGCAGGTATTGCAGTCTAGAAAAACTGAGCATTTTTTCATTTTAATTCCCTTACTTAATTCTGGCATTTTTGCAATACTGAGGAAATTGGCATGCCCCAAACAACAATGCCACAGATGCTGGCACTCATCATGCAAGGCTCTATTACAGGCTTTAACACATGCCCCAGACTCACTTAAAAGCTGGTCTTTCAAAACAAACAAACCATTTTGTAGTGACGCTGTAACCACTTTTCCAGCTTTCTCTATCTTATAGCCTGAACCAGAGAAAGTTACCTTAAATCCCTGTTTAACAAGACTTGTAACTGAAAGCAAATTATTTTCTAAACTTGGTACACATAAAACATTGGTAAACTTGGTACTTAAACAGTTTATATTCACACTACCCTTTCCAGCTGACTCATGCACTGTTCCATCAGCTAGTACTACATTTACAGATTTACAAGGCTGCTTTTCTACAAGGGTTTGTGCAGACTTAACAAAAATGTTTGTCGCTGCTGAGTCTAAAATCCAGTCTTGTCCAACGTCGTGACTGGTGCCTCGAACTGCTGCAGAAACATCCTGGACTCGACTCTTCCTGTCTCCTCGCTTCTGACTGTGAAAGCTGCTTCCTCTCTGTGGTCTACCACCTCTTTAGGCTGCCGCTCCTCATCAGTTGCATATCTTTTACTGGACTGCCTCCCATTTCTGGAGTTACGGTGAGGGGTTGTGGCCTTCCTCTCATGGCGTCTTTCTTCCTCATCAAGCAAACGCCCAGTTAAGAAATGCATTGTTAATTGGCTTTCTGGAATTGCCTCCAAAGTCATCACTAAATTGTCCCATGACTCAGGAAGTGAAGACAGCACAATATAAACCTTTCTCTGTTCAGAAAAATGCTCCCCAAGTTCATTTAACTGTGAAAACAAATCACGCATTCTTTGAAGGTGTGTTGAAACACATTCACCCTCACTTAGTCTGGCTCGGTACAGAGCTCTCAGAGTAAGTTTGCTGCCAGCAGTGTCTCTAATGTGTATCGCTCTCAGTGCTTGCCAAATCTCACTTGCTGTTTCAAGGTCTCGCACATGAGATAACTGAGACTTCTCTAAACTCAAAATTAAATTGGCATAGGCTTTGTCCTCCAGCCTTTGGTCTGCTTCATCTACTTCTTCATTCTCCTCTTTTACAGGAGGGTTAACAATAACAGTCCAACATTGTTCTTTCTTTAAAAACGCCTGCATTTGTAAACTCCATGACATATAATTGGACTCTCCCAGTTTCTCTACTGGAAAATATGAAGCTCCCCCTTGAGCTCCAGCTCCAAGTCCAGCCATGGCTCCACTCAGCTTTCAGCTTTCCACTCAGTCTTTACTCACACGTGGCTTGAAGAAATGTTCAGCTCCTGGTCTCAAACAGACACTCCCTGCCAATGCCTTCACACAGCCAGCTGCTTGAGAAACGCTGAGTTGCTTCCAGTCCCTGGGTTCTTTTCACGCTCTGTCTCTGCCCGCTCAGGACTGGGGACTGGGCCCATAACCTGTTGGAGGGGGATTTCCAGCCAGTGGCAGTGTACAGAGTGACTCCAGGAGACATAAGTGTAAAAACCCAAACTAAAACGAAGACTTTATTACCAAACAAAATAAACACAAACTCTGGTGGATGTTATTCCTGCAGGCAGGCTACAAAACTCAGTTTTTTTCTTTTATAGCAATGGCCAGCTGCAGCCAATTAATCCCGGAAACTTCTTAAAGGTATATACACATGTTTCTGTGCCGAATGTCCCCTAATAGCTTTTGCCTATGATTGTTAATGATATATTTTGGGTTCCTTATTTTCTTTCTCATAAGGTATTATGTTCTAATGAATCATAAGGATAATGTTATGGTTGATATCTCTAGGTGTGAATGATGGGGAAAAGGATATGTCTACTCACCACATTTTGAACCTTGTGTGTTTGATGTTAGTGATGGAATCTGTCAATTACAAAAGATGGGTAAAGATACTTTTATTCAAGATAGTGGGATTGGATGCCTATGTGTTACTACTGTGGACCCTGAATTGTGGTCAGATGGAACTCTCACTGGAATTGATAAACATCAGGAATGCAAATGTAACCTGTAGTGATGTTGGGAAATCTACATAACCTATGTGCAAAATTTGAGAACTGGAAATATTGTGTTGGAAACGATTAAGGAGTCTGTGCATTTGCCATTAAACCTATCCAGTTTTGATATTTTTATAGGACCAGACTATCAGAAGTTAATGACATTACTTTTGCATAATGATCAAATACGAAAACACTTGGAACAACATGCTTGGAATACAAAAAAGGCATTTGTAAAAATACAATATGAAAATGGAGAAATTTCAACAAATTGCTGATGAAGAATCTAGCCTTACTGAATATCATTTGTGAGATATATTTAAAGGCTATTCTCCAAAGACGTCTGCTTTCTTACATCTATTGAAACATCCTATTGTGATTATTCTGTTGATATTATTCAGTGTAATTGGATATGCATTTTGCTTAAATGCTTAAAGAATCTGCAGACACGATTGAATTCTGTCTTAGAATATTTGCATATTGATTTTAAAGTGAAGTATAAATAAATTTACACATCAAGAGGGGGAATTTGTAATGAATGGCATGGTTTGTATGGGCCTAAGATGGCTGAAGAACACCACAAAATGGATGCAGTTGATGAACTATCAGTGAACTGCGTTGATCAAAGAGCTAATGGAATGTGCATGTTCTGGCCAAAGCAGTATATTGGGAACGGTACACACAAGGAGGCATGAAGACCGACTATACAACATCAGTTTCGAACAATAAGAGTTGTGATATGCCAAAAGCTACACAACATCAGTTTCAAATAATAAGAGCTGTAAAAAACCAAGAACATGCCACGAAAGAATGCGAAGATTCGGATGAACAACAAGGAAAGTATACAAGGCGAGACTCTCCAATTTGAGTGTGACTGTGTGTGTGTGTGTGTGTGTGTGTGTGTGTAACTGAGTGCATGTTCCCCTGTCTTGTTAAATGTATTCCATGGTAATCAATAAAGTAGTACTATCTATAGAGGAAATCCAATATTGGTTGTCTGTTGTGTTGTGCTCTCCTGGAGTAGCCTACGTTTCATCTATGTTAAACACCTAAACAGATCTAAAAGAACCTAATTGCTCTTTATACATCTTATAAGGTCTTCCATTTTTTTCTTAAAACACTATTCTTACCATAATTCTTGCTACAATATGAGTGTTATAACAATCCTGCCAATGTTTTTAGTTGTTCTCCAAAGTAGCTTTCCCCCATTCCTTATTAAAGTTCTTGCCTTCTTGATTTCTGATCCTCCTGGTCATTTTCGCCATTTCAACATAGTCCATCATCTTCATTAAGCATTCTTCTTTAGTAGGGACTTTTTCTTTCTTCCATCTCTGGGCTATAAGTATCTGCGCTGCTGTCGTTGCATACATAAATAATCTTTTCTGATCCATTGGTATTTCTGCACCTAAAAGTCCTAGTAAAAGTGCTTCTGGTTTTCCCACAAAGGTTATTCTAAACATTCTGGTGAGTTCAAGATGGTTCTGCCTGGGACATTCTGCATGGCAAGCAGGTGGTCTGGTGTGGAGCTAGGGGGCTTCCCCATATTTTGCTGGCCTTTCTTGTGTTGTTTAGTCATTTAGTCGTGTCCGACTCTTCGTGACCCCATGGACCAGAGCACGCCAGGCACTCCTGTCTTCAAAACTCCATGGACAAAGACAACAGGCTTTTCTACATTATGCTATTAGCAATCGTGATGATTTACTCAACTGAATTAGCAACTCAGCATTTCTGAGAGGGGAAACGGTATAGTTTTGCATATTGGTTTTTAGATAATGCATAAAAAGAAAATATTTATCATTTAGTATTAGTTTGTGAGACGTCCAGAGGGTGGGAACACAAGAACGGGCCTTTTCAGTGGTGGCCTCTTGTGTGTGGAATGCTCTTCACCTGTCATCTTGATTAAATATATTTAGGCACCAGGCCAGAATATTTCTTTTCTCTTTAGTTGATTAACATCCTATGGCTTTTTAAATGTGTGAGTAGTGGGGGAGGGGTATTATTATTATTATGGCATGTATTTTGGTGGTTTTATATTGCAAACCACCATGTGATCCTCAGATGAAGGACGACATAGAAATTTAACAAATAATATATAAAATAATAAACTACCGGGTGGAATTGATGTTATGTGTCACCTGTGGTAGTGCGTTTTTCACTGATTGAAGCAGTCAACTGGGCACATGTGGGGTAAGGATCTCATGGGCAGACTGGCACCAAGTTGTTGAGAATCCTGTACATTCCTGACAGGTTTTGGGGAGCCCAGTGGGGCTTCAAAGGCTGATCACAGGGTCTGGGTTGGTTCATATGGAGAGAGGTGGGCCTTGAGGTATGGCAGTCTTGAGCCATTTAAGGCTTTATAGGTCAAACCCAGCACTCTGAATTTGGCCCAGAAACTGTGCGGCCTGTGAAGTCGGGCAAAGATCAGTGTAACATGTTCAAACCATTTTACTCAAGTGAGCAACCTGGCCACCGAATTCTGCACCAGCTGAAGTTTTTGAACAGTCTTCAGAGGCAGCCCTACGTATAAGGCATTGTGGTAATCTAACCTACAGGTTACCAGAGTATAGATGAAAGAAGCCAGGCTATCCCTGTCCAGATAAGGGTGCAGCTGGGCCACCGACAAAAGCTGATGGAAGGCATTGCAACCCCCTGTGACCACCTGAGCCTCAAGCAGCAGCAAAGGATCCAGGAGTCCCTCCAGGCTACAAACCTGTTCCTTCAGGTGAACCCCGTCAAGAGCAGGAGATCTCCCACCCATCTGGTGTGGGAAAGCACCCACTAACAGTCTTATCTGGATTGACCTTCAGTTTGTTGGCTCTTTTTAAAAAAATATTTTTTATTGATTTTAACATATAAATTATAATACGTACCACAAAACTTTGTCACTTATGCAACCTTTTTGGATTTACATCAGCACCTCTGATGAGCCACCGTTTTAATCACTTCTTATGCATTTCTTAACTTTATATTACCTTTAAATTTCTTAACTAATCATCCTCCCCCTTATCCATTTTTGCAATGATTCCAATAATACTCCTCACAAAACTTCTTGTAAACCTACAAAGGTCGTCACTTCAGTTTGTTGACTCTTATCCAGTCCATTATCGAGGCAAAACACTGCTCCAGAGCATTGACTGCCTCACCTGCAGGTGTCAAGGAGAAGGAGAACTGAGTGTCACCAGCAAGTTGCTGACAACGTGCCCCAGATCTCTGGATAACCCCACCTAGTGGTTTCATGTTTCTTACGGGATAAAATCAAACCCCAAGGAACCCCACATTGAAGGCTCCATGGGTCAAAGAGCACTTTCCAAAACATCACCCTGTGGAGATGCTCTTCCACAAAGGACCAGGAGCACCACAAAGCGGCGTCACCCACCCCAAACTTAGACAGAGAACACCATGGCCAATGGTGATGGTATTATTATTATTATTATTAATTTGTGTACACCCATCATCATGGCAAGCTCTGTCCATGGACCAGGACCCAGGACCAGGTTCTCAGATGGGCCATCAAGTTCTTTTGTCATGTTAACACCTCTATCCCAGGCATAGCTGTCAACTTTCAGATTTGAAAATAAGGGATCAGCAGCCTCGAAAATAAGGGATCAGCAGCCTCACCTGTCCCGGGGACAGTCTACGGGATATCTAACAATCCGGGATAGCAGCAGGAAGCAGCGGGAAACGGCACTAGAATAAGGGAATTTCCCGCAAAAAAAGGGAAGGTTGACAGCTATGATCCCAGGTGAGGCCCTGGCTTGGAAAGGCAGCTGAGCCTGTATTTTTCCACTGGCCCCCCGATCTTCCCTTCAGTACAGGTTATCCTGTTAATTGGATTTTAATTAACTGCCCTGCCCTGTAGGAACCTCCAACTTAAAACATTGATCTTTTGGTGTGGCAGCAAGTGTACTTTGGAACTCCCTGCCACTTGACATCAGGCAGGAGGCTTCACGGTCCACTTTGCAGCATTCAACTTTGTTACCGTTGCTGAGTTTGTGATAGCTAAATATTGAGGAGAGAGCAGCCAATCTCCTATGTATATCTGAATAAATTGAGAAAGTCTGGTTTTCAGTAACTACGATTAAGCTAACATTGCAAAAGAATGCATCTAAACCAGCCTAACGGACTCATGGGGAAATAAGTATTTTGGGGGATGTTTTGAAAAAGTAATCATTTATTTATTTATTACATAAAATGTATATACCGCTTGATTGTAAACAAATCCTTAAATAAGAGACACGGGGGAATGATTAATGGACTTCAATGTCTGTACACTAATGCGCAAAGCATGGGAAATAAACAAGATGAGCTTGAGCTCTAGGTACAGCAAACTAAATATGACATAATAGGAATCACTGAAACCTGGTGGGATAAGTCCCACGATTGGAATGTAATAATGGAGGGATACAATCTATTTCAGAGAAACAGACCAGACAAGAAAGGAGGAGGAGTGGCGTTATATGTCAGGGATGTGTATACCTGTGAAGAGATCCAAGATTTAGAACCTCAAAGCCAAAGTGAGAGCATTTGGGTCAAAATTAAGGGAGAGAAGAATAATAGTGACCTCATTGTGGGAGTTTACTATAGATCCCCAAGCCAAACGGAGGACATAGATGATGCCTTCCTGGAACAGATGGCCAAGCATGCAAAAGGAAGGGAGACAGTAGTAATGGGGGACTTCAATTACCCAGATATTTGTTGGATGTCAAACTCAGCCAAGAGCATAAGGTCAAACAGATTCCTCACTGGCCTTGCAGACAACTTCATTGTCCAGAAAGTGGGAGAAGCAACAAGAGGAACAGCCATTTTAGATCTGGTCCTAACCAATGTTGATGACCTGGTTAGTGGGGTAGAAGTGGAAGGATCATTAGGCGCGAGTGATCATGCTCTTCTGAAGTTTACTATACAATGGAAAGGAGCAGCCAAGCATACTAGGACTCAATTTCTTGACTTTAAGAAAGCCGACTTCATAAAACTTAGGGAAGTGCTGGGTGAGATCCCATGGACAGTAATACTAAAAGGAAAGGGAGTTCATGATGGCTGGGAGTTTGTTAAGAGGGAGATAGTAAAAGCACAACTTCAGGCAATACCAATGAGACGGAAACATGGAAGGTGCCTAAAGAACCCAGGGTGGCTATCTAAAGAGCTTTTAACTGAGTTAAGATTAAAAAAGGATGTGTACAAAAAATGGAAAAGGGGGGAAACCACCAAAGAGGAATTCAAACAAATAGCCAGCACGTGTAGACACAAAGTCAGAAAAGCTAAAGCACAGAATGAACTCAGGCTTGCTAGAGAGGTTAAAAGCAACAAAAAAGGCTTTTATGGGTATGTTCGTAGCAAAAGGAAGAACAAAGAAACAGTGGGGTCACTCAGAGGAGAAGATGGTGAAATGCAAACAGGGGACACAGAAAGGGCTGAACTCCTCAATGCCTTCTTTGCCTCAGTCTTCTCCGATAAAGAAAACAATGCCCGACCTGAAGAATTTGGAGCAAATGATTCAGCAGAGGAAACACAGCCCAGAATAACTAAGGAGATAGTACAAGAATACTTGGCTAATCTAGATGTATTCAAGTCTCCAGGGCCAGATGAACTGCATCCAAGAGTATTAAAAGAACTGGCAGATGTGATTTCAGAACCACTGGCAGTCATCTTTGAGAATTCCTGGAGAACAGGGGAAGTCCCGGCAGACTGGAGGAGGGCAAATGTTGTCCCTATTTTCAAAAAGGGGAAAAGAAAGGACCCAAATAATTACCGCCCAGTCAGTCTGACATCAATAACAGGGAAGATTCTGGAGCAGATCATTAAGCAAACAGTCTGTGAGCACCTAGAAAGGAATGCTGTGATCACCAATAGTCAGCATGGATTTCTGAAAAATAAGTCATGTCAGACTAACCTGATCTCGTTTTTTGACAGAATTACAAGCCTGGTAGATGAAGGGAACGCAGTGGATGTAGCCTACCTTGATTTCAGCAAGGCATTTGACAAGGTGCCCCATGATATTCTTGTAAAGAAGCTGGTAAAATGCGGTCTTGACTATGCTACCACTCAGTGGATTTGTAACTGGCTGAATGACCGAACCCAAAGGGTGCTCATCAATGGTTCCCCCTCATCCTGGAGAAGAGTGACTAGTGGGGTGCCACAGGGTTCTGTCTTGGGCCCGGTTTTATTCAACATCTTTATCAACGACTTGGATGATGGACTCAAGGGCATCCTGATCAAATTTGCAGATGACACCAAACTGGGAGGGGTGGCTAACACCCCAGAGGACAGGATCACACTTCAAAACGACCTTGACAGATTAGAGAACTGGGCCAAAACAAACAAGATGAATTTTAACAGGGAGAAATGTAAAGTATTGCACTTGGGCAAAAAAAAATGAGAGGCACAAATACAAGATGGGTGACACCTGGCTTGAGAGCAGTACATGTGAAAAGGATCTAGGAGTCTTGGTTGACCACAAACTTGACATGAGCCAACAGTGTGACGCGGCAGCTAAAAAAGCCAATGCAATTCTGGGCTGCATCAATAGGAGTATAGCATCTAGATCAAGGGAAGTAATAGTGCCACTGTATTCTGCTCTGGTCAGACCTCACCTGGAGTACTGTGTCCAGTTCTGGGCACCACAGTTCAAGAAGGACACTGACAAACTGGAACGTGTCCAGAGGAGGGCAACCAGAATGGTCAAAGGCCTGGAAACGATGCCTTATGAGGAGCGGCTGAGGGAGCTGGGCATGTTTAGCTTGGAGAAGAGGAGGTTAAGGGGTGATATGATAGCCATGTTCAAATATATAAAGGGATGTCACATAGAGGAGGGAGAAAGGTTGTTTTCTGCTGCTCCAGAGAAGCGGACATGGAGCAATGGATCCAAACTACAAGAAAGAAGATTCCACCTAAACATTAGGAAGAACTTCCTGACAGTAAGAGCTGTTCGACAGTGGAATTTGCTGCCAAGGAGTTTGGTGGAGTCTCCTTCTTTGGAGGTCTTTAAGCAGAGGCTTGACGACCATATGTCAGGAGTGCTCTGATGGTGTTTCCTGCTTGGCAGGGGGTTGGACTCGATGGCCCTTGTGGTCTCTTCCAACTCTATGATTCTATGATTCTATGAAAACCCTCAAGGCAGTTTACAAAAAGATACATTGAAATCATGAAAAATGTACAGCAGTACTTTAAAACATGTAAAAAGTTAACATGCTGATATTCAGCTCAACTTTTTAAGCACCTGCACAGGCATGTTTTTAGGAGGTGCCGAACAAAGGTGGGAGTGAGACGCCTGCTTGATCTCAAGAGGCAGGGAGTTCCAAAGGGTCTGTGCTGCCATACTAAACAATTGAGGTTTTGCAAATGTGGAGCAGGTATTATGTGGCACCTGAAGCTGAAGCGGTCAAGTGTCTGCCTGTGGGGTAAGGAGAGGATCTCACGGGTAAACTGGTCCCAAGCGGTGAAGGGCTTTCTGTGCTAATGGAAACACCTTGAACTGCTACTGGTAGCCGAAGGGCAACAAGGGAAGCCCCCTGAGTGAAAGGGTCATATGCTGAGAAGGCCAAGCTCCCGAGAGGAACCTTGCTGCAGCATTCTGCACCGGCTGAAGCTTCTAGACCAAGCGCAACGGATAACCCACATGGAGGGCTTTGTGGGCATCCAGCCTTGAAGGTGTGGATAAAGCACGTCTGCACCAGGCAGGTGTAGAAGCCAATCTCCCTGGTGCCCGACCACATGATGGCCAGCATCTTGGGCAAGGTGGAGATGCTGATGACCAGGTCGTTGGCGGCCAGCCTGGAGAGGAAGAGGTCCATGGGCTGGTGGAGACTGGGCTCCGTCTTGATGACGAAGAGGATGGTGACATTCCCCAGCACAGTCAGGACGTACATGAGGAAGAGGGGGGTCCCAATCCAGGTGTGGAAGGCTTCCAGACCAGGGATGCCCACCAGGATGAAGGAGAACTGGCCCAGTAGGTGGGCCGTGCTGTTGAGGGCCTCCGAGACCCATCATGGCAGAGCTTCTGAGACCTGGAGAAAATCACACGGCCGGCAGAGGGAGAGAAGAGCCCTCTTCTCCCATTCCTGTGGTTTCCAGTAACTGCTTTTCAGAAGCTTGGCTGCCTCTCCCTGTGGAGCCAGAGCAGAGGCCTCTCCTCCTCCTCTGGGAATTTGTCTAACACTCCTTGAAAGTCACATTGGGATGTGGAAAATATGAAAACAACGAGGAGAGGCAGGACTGAAGATTTGGAGATATGCTTCAGAGGTCCACACTATGGGGAGCCCAGAAAAATTAATGATTATAACTTGGATTATAATTTGGTCTATTTTAAAATTTTAGTTTCTTGTTTTTAATTGGATTATGATTGGATATGTTGATTGGCTGTTTTTATTGGGAAATCAATAAAAATGATTTAAAAAGAAAGTCACATCGGTTGGTGGCCATTGCTGCCTCATGAGGGAGTGAGTTCCACCATTTAACCAAGAAGGACTTCCTTTTATGCCTCCTGAATCTTCCAACATTCAGCTTCACCATGGGCTCTAATGTTGGGAGAGGAGAAAAAGTTCTCTCAATCCACTCTCTACATGCCGTGCAGAAATTCATAAACATCCATCATAGGATTCTCCCGCTGGATATTACCAGGATTTCAAAGGCAAAAACTTTCAGGGTGTCCTGGTTTTTACTTTTTGAAATATGGCAAACTAAAGAGGGCACTCAGAGCCATTTCTGTGGGCACATGCACTGTCACCCCAGCAAGGCCTTAGCCGGCCAGTCTGTGTTTCCTACTCGGGAGTAAGCTGCCTTGAGCTCAGCAGGGCTTGACTCCCAGGTCAGTAAGCATAAAGATGGCAACCTAAGAAGGGGCTGCTGGGTTGACATGTTCGCTGGGCTTTCCCATGGAAGCCAACAGAGAAACTCATTCCTTGGAGGCTGTGAGCAAAGGGCAGCCGAAGAAACGGCAAAATATGATGATGATGATGATGATGATGATGATGATGATAGTTTATACCCCACACAACAGGCTGGGTTTATTTATTCATATTAATTTTTACGTGCAAACGCAGACAATCATTATTGTCTCATATCAAAAACTGGGAGAGGGTCTCTTAGTACGGCCCTCCAGTGCACAGTAGAGGCCAAAATTGTGGAACCTTCTGGACAAAATGTATTTCCGAGGTTTGATGGCTCATGACACCACTTTGTTTTGGAGTAATACCAGTGCTTCTTTTCTGTGGGGACGCAGGGGGACGCATACCCATAAACATTTTGTGAATTTAACGGGAGAAGAAATTCACTGTATTTATTTTCCCAGATTTGAACTGTATTTATTTTTCCCCCGGTGGTGATTTTCTTGAGTCAAAATGAGAGTACCTTAAACATTTTTTTTAAAAAAAAGCACTGAGTTATACCATAAAATCATGTATCAATGGAAATAAATTCCCATGTTGGCACTTTGCAATAAAATCAGTGGGTTTGGGGTTGCAGTTTGGGGACTCGGTTCCTAAAAGGTTCGCCATCACTGCGCTAGAAGGAAAGGAAAGTGGGGGGGGGCGTCCCCCAAAAAGCATCTCTGGAAGTGGGAAAGAAAAGGCGGAGGGGAGAGATGGGCACGCTGGGCTTGGCAAGGGTTAAAGGGAACCGAGCTGCCTTCCTAGAGAGGCCAGGAAGCAAGGGGGGGCCAGGTCCTCCAGAGCCAAGCCCCCTCCCTCCCCAGTCCTTTCCTGCAAGGAAGGGGGGGTGTTGCTTTGTGTCTCTGCTGCAAGGGCTGCCTCCCTGCCCCCTCCTGGGATCTGGTGAGTCTCCTCTCTCTGGGATCTGGTGGGGGTCCCAGGGCTGCAGCAGGGGAGGGTGGCTGGGAGGGCTGATCTGCTCCTGCAGGGGGGGACCCCAAGTCAGGGAGGAGAGGGGCCTGATCAGGGAGGGGCCAGGTCTGCAACGCTCTCCTTCCTGGAGATCAGAGGATCCCAAACTCCTTTGGCCCTCCGCCCCCCCTTTCAGAAAAAATCTCCTTTCTGTAAACAAAGGAGCCCCTGGGACTTTAACTCTGTGTGACGTCACTCAGCGTCATTGCACAACAGAGGAAACATCTGCAAATGGTTTTCCAAAGCTGGACGAGGAGGTGGACTAGCCCCCCCCCAAAAAAAAGGTGGGAGAGAAAGGCCAGGAATAAAGAGAGGGATCCCAGCCCATAGTCTTGCTGCTGCATTGGGGACCAGTTTCCCAGTGTCTCCCAGGGCAGTTCCCCACGGAGGCCACTGCAGCAATCCCCTCGCACCCAGAGCAGGGCATCCCAGGACCCCATCCTCTCTGTCCCAAAGGGATTGTTGGGGGCAAAGCAGCCGGAAATGGGCGCTGCTCCTCACTGAGCCTCCAGGGACCTGGGCATCAATGGCTGTCCAGAGCCAGTGTGGTGTAGTGGTTAAGAGCGGTAGACTCGTAATCTGGTGAACCGGGGGTTCGATTCTCCGCTCCTCCACCTGCAGCTGCTGGGTGACCTTGGGCCAGTCACGCTTCTCTGAAGTCTCTCAGCCCCACTTCACCTCACAGTGTTTGTTGTGGGGGAGGAAGGGAAAGGAGAATGTTAGCCGCTTTGAGACTCCTTCGGGTAGTGATAAAGCGGGATATCAAATCCAAACTCCTCCTCCTCTTCTTCTTCTTCTAGTTAAGCTATCAAATAGAATAATAATACAAAATTACCCGCATAATTTCAAGGGAGGTGTCTTTGGCCTCATCCACTTGGCCCTCAGGGGTTGGCCAGATACATACCTGGCCCTGAGAGCAAAGAAAAAGGGACCCCACCCCAGGAGTCTGTCTGGAGAGCGGCAGAGAGTCCAAGTGCAAGAAAAGGAGACAGAAGCAGGGGAGTGGGGGTGGGGGGAGCAACTCCTGAGGACCCCCAGGTGAGGACCCCCACTAGAGCCAAGCATCCATTATTCAAAAGATACAAATGACTCCCTTGTCAGTCAGTTCTGACTTCATGCATTGACTGGAAGGCAGGAGCAACCAGGCTGATTCATCTCCCAGAAATCCCTTCAGTTGCCTCCACATTTTGCATTGCAATCTTTCTTCTAGGAGAGCTAGAGGCTGCTTCTTCCTCCTCCTCCTCTTTCTTCTTCCTCCTCTTCCTCCTCCTCCTCTTCCTCCTCCTCCTCTTTCTTCTCCTTTTTAGAAAGGCCCTTTCCACCTGGCCTAGGGGTGAGGCCCAGACTCACCCAGCCCTACTGTGTTAAATATGCAGATAGGTAGCCGTGTTGGTCTGCCATAGTCAAAACAAAAAAAAAAAATTCCCTTCCAGTAGCACCTTAAAGACCAACTAAGTTAGTTCTTGGTATAAGCTTTCGTGTGCATGCATACGAAAGCTCATACCAAGAACTAACTTAGTAGGTCTTTAAGGTGCTACTGGAAGGAAAAAAAATTTTTTTTGTTGTGTTAAATATGTATTCTGTAGTTGACCTCCTTTGTAATGTTTTATTTTGATATCTTTAAGAGAATATTTGTTTTCTGCTATGTTGCTTTGACTATGGACTATATAATTGAGTTTCTTCCAATGGTTTTATTTCTATTTTATTGATTTTGTGGGATGTGAAACTGCAGTCAAGTACAACATTCCAACAGTGGACTGGTTAGGGGATGTTTTCTACCACTCAGGAGAAGATTTCCTGTTCATAGCTGTCAACTTACAGGTTTGAAAATAAGGGACCAGCAGCCAAAATAAGGGATCAACAATTACTTTTATAAAATACATATTTTGGTTCGTGCAAATGGCTTTAGATACCTATTAGGTCCATAAATTACCATATAGCATATCTTCAACACAAAAAACCCAGCAACAATTTGTTGTTGACAAAGCAAGCTGGACATAGAAAGGGCCCCATTACCTTCAGTAGCTTATTTAAGAGACATCATCAATAAGGGACAATAGCGGGACATGGTGCTGGAATAAGGGACTGCCCCGCCAAATAAGGGATGCTTGACTGCTATGTTCCTGTTTCTTCCAGAGCAGGGACAGACTTCCACTACATGTGACTTGAAGAGGGTGCAGTCTGTTGTACTAGCATGGAGGAGCACACGGCCTCCATGTTCTGATCAGTGTGTCTTCTCCATTTTGTATGTTGCTGTGTGTTTGGGGAAGTGACTCCTTAGTGGCAGTCATTTGTGACTAACTTCTTCATGGAATAGTTCTAGTTGTTATGTAACCTAAGCCTGCCTTCAGGGATATGTCTGTGAATGTGAATGAATCTGTGAGTAAACTACTTTTATATTAATGTGAATCAGATTATTGTGCTTATTAATTTAAGAGGGATTGGAAGGGATTTTACCAGGAAGGAATTTTTAATAGTAAGACTCAGATGAGTCAGCAACAAGCTGATCGCTGCGTAATCTAAAAAAGGGGGATGTATGGAACTCTGCTAGAATATGGAACTTGCTAGCGCAAGTGAGGGAAGATATCATTAAATAATATATCCTCTCCTGCCTCCCTAATCATCCCCATAGATTTAATATGCTGTAAACCTCTTTGAGAATTTCTTTAAAATATAAAGCGTTATAGAAATCAAAATAAATAAATAAGATAGCTCATGGTTTGGGCTGTGGTGCAGTCCAGCCCTGGTTCCCTCCAAGACTCATCCATGCTTGCTCAGGGAACCTTTTTCTTCTCCTGATATTAGACAACTTTTGTAACTGAACAACGTATTTGCTTTGTTTGATTTGCTAGTGCCTCTCCTTAAGACAGACAGAACTTGGCAGAAGACCAAAGGGTTCCTTCCAATCTCTCAGAGGCTTCCTGAGAGCACAGATGGGTGAGCGAGACTCAGCTGGCCCTGAATCAGGAAGAGGCCATGCCATCCAAACTGGGAGCAGTGGGGGATTCTGGGAAAACTCTGTGCAGAAGATCCTGGTTGAGGAGGACACCCTCTGCTCAGAGGGGCAGAGCCAGCAGTTGAGGCAGTTCTGCTGCCAGGAGGCCAAAGGACCCCGAGAGGTTTGCAGCCGACTCTACCACCTTTGCCGTCAGTGGCTGAAGCCAGAAAGGCACACGAAAGCTGAGATGCTGGACCTGGTGATCTTGGAGCAGTTCCTGGCTGTCCTTCCACCGGAGATGGAGAGCTGGGTGAGGGACTGTGGAGCAGAGACCAGTTCCCAGGCGGTGGCCCTGGCCGAAGGTTTCCTCCTGAGTCAGGCAGAGGAGAGAAAGCAGGCAGAGAGAAAGCAGGTGAGAGACACTTTCCTCTGGATACTCCCAAGGGGCTCCAAACAGGATGGAGAACATCCCATAATGCTCTACTGATGGCTCATATTTTTTTCCTGGGAAGGCATCCATGGAATGAGATCTGTCACCCTTGAAACTCTTGGCCCTGACATTCATTTTTTAATCCTTCTCCCCATTCTCTCTTTTGAATCCTTTTTCTTTTTCAGGGAAAGGATCTCTGTGTGGAAATGGACCTGGATTCCTGTGAGGGAGAGAGGCCTCCGTTGGACACCAGAGAGAGGCCACTGGGTAAGGAGGAAGGTGGTTTTTCTCCGTTTAGTCTCATTCTGTTCGTTTTCCAACTCATCTGTGGGTTCTTTTCATCTTTTGTTGGGGGAGATAGTAAGGCCTCCCCCTTACCTTTTTCCTCTTGCAGGTGACACAGTGATACTGGCTAGACCTCTTCAACCATCTCTGAATGGGGACAGAATGGAAGCAGCAGCTGTGGATCTAGATCAGGTCAGGGGAAGCTGCCTTGTGGGGACAGAGTTCGAGGAGCAGAACAATGTTGTAGATCAAGACGTAGTGGTGAACAATATTGTTGTCTCATAGGAGGACATTTCCCTTTTTCTTTTAGGGTCCAGTGTGCTTTGAAGATGTTGCTGTTCGTTTCACAGATGAGGAGTGGGAGTTGCTGGATCCTGACCAGAGAGCTCTGCATAAAGATGTCATGGAGGAGAATCATGGGATCGTGGCCACTCTTGGTAAGGATCCCTTTTGAATCATAATATCTGTTTTTAAATACAAAACAGCTCTCTTTGATGAACCTCATATATTTCCACAGAACTCAACAGCGTCCCCTTAAGACACCTGGGATTACAATATTGCAGCTTCTAAACAAGGATCAGCCTGGTCTGAACTCCCCAGGCCATTTTAACTCAGCTTCAGAGTTGTTAGGGAAGTTGAAGTAGCTTCTGTCAGGTTTTCACTTTTTGTTTTTCCTCCGGTCAGTCTTTGGTTGTCCAAAGAGAAGACTGACATTGGAAACGGGGGGATGCCATGATGGAGCCAAAGAAAAACCATTCGAGAGAAGAGCCAGGCTTATCGAATCACAGGTTCCCCTAAGGATGTCGGTTGATCCCCGTTAATTAATGCACCCAACCCTTCAGAAAACCATCCATCTAACCCACTTGTGTTATTCCTCTATTACCAGAGTTAACAAGTATTCTTCCTTAATTTCTCCCTGAGGCGCTAATCCATTTCTCTTCATTGCAGATAGTGATGGACTGGAAATCAAGAACATGGGTGACCATGACAAAATCCCCACAATGGAGAAGCTGTATAAATATCTTGAAAGTGGGAAAAGTTCAAATTCCACTTCCCATCAAGGAAATCTCATTAGGAAGAAACCCTATCAGTGCATGGAATGTGGAAAGAGCTTCAGTCAGAGCTCCTCTCTCACTTCCCATCAAAGAATTCATACAGGGGAGAAACCCTATCAGTGTGGGGAATGTGGAAAGAGGTTCAATAGTAACTCCCATCTCACTTCCCATCAGAGAATTCATACAGGGGAGAAACCCTATCAGTGTATGGAATGTGGAAAGAGCTTCAGTCAGAGCTCTGATTTCACTAAGCACCAGAGAATTCATACAGGGGAGAAGCCCTATCAGTGTATGGAATGTGGAAAGAGCTTCAGTCAGAGCTCACATCTTTCTTCTCATCAAAGAATTCACATAGGGGAGAAACCCTATCAGTGCATGGAATGTGGAAAGAGCTTCAGGAAGAGCTCACATCTTTCTTCCCATCAAAGAATTCATATAGGGGAGAAACCCTATCAGTGCGTGGAATGTGGAAAGAGCTTCAGTCAGAGCTCTGATTTCACTAAGCACCAGAGAATTCATACAGGGGAGAAGCCCTATCAGTGCATGGAATGTGGAAAGAGCTTCAGGAAGAGCTCTCATCTTTCTTCCCATCAAAGAATTCACATAGGGGAGAAACCCTATCAGTGTGTGGAATGTGGAAAGAGCTTCAGTGCCAGCTCCAAACTCACTATCCATCAAAAATTCATAAAGGGGAGAAACCCTATCAGTGTGTGGAATGTGGAAAGAGCTTCAGTGCCAGCTCCAAACTCACTATCCATCAAAGAATTCATAAAGGGGAGAAACCCTGTCAGTGTGTGGAATGTGGAAAAAGCTTCAGTCAGAGCGCCAATCTCACTTTCCATCAAAGAATTCATACAGGGGAGAAACCGTATCAGTGTGGCACCAATCCACCATTTTGCAGGCCCCTTTCACCCTTGGCCAAAAAGGCCAAGCACCCTCTGGCGGATCTGCTGGGTCTTCACCCCACAGACTACGGGTGTCAGAAAGGGAGTGTGGATCCTTGTGAAGAGAAGAGCCCAGGATTCCAGCCTGTCTTTTCCAGGATTTATTGAGTGCAAACGTATGTACAGTGCAGAAGTTTCAAAAGCAGAATCTGGAAGTGCCCCCCTCCTATTCCCCCTCCAGCAAAAAAGACCCGGAAGCCCCCTCTCCGTTTTTCCCCCTTACGTGGAAAACTGAGCGACGGAAACTGCTCATTCCTTTCCTTTTTTTTATAAGATATTTATTAGCATTTTCCATTTTATACAAACAGCAAAAAAAAATTAAAAAGAAAAAATAATAAAAACACACAAAGTTCATAACTTATTTTTCAATAACATCTTTCACTGACCTCCTCATACCTCCCCTTCTTGTATTCCAGTTCAAATTGTTTATCCAGCAAATCCTTGTCTCCCAACATTACAATTAAACCCCTTATTTTCTATCCATCTTCTTATATTATTATAGCTTAAACTCTTAGTTATATACAAAGAAAAAAGGGACCATTTTTTCATATTCTTGTGTACCATTACAGCTAGAAACCACTTAATTTCAATCCTGCATCATTCAACATTCATTAATATTGCAATCTTTTTGTAAATAGTCCTTGAGTTTCTTCCATTCTTCTTCTGCTGACTCTTCTCCCTGGTCACGGATTCTGCCAGTCATTTCTGCCAATCCCATAAAGTCAATCAACTTCGTCTGCCATTCTTCCAGAGTGGGTAGATCTTGCGTCTTCCAATACTTTGCGATGAGTATTCTTGCTGCTGTTGTGGCATACATAAAGTTCTATCCTTTTTTGACACCAATTGGCCAACCATGCCCAAGAGAAAGGCCTCTGGTTTCTTCACAAAGGTATATTTAAATACCTTTTTCAATTCATTATAAATCATTTCCCAGAAAGCCTTAATCCTAGGGCACGTCCACCAGAGGTGAAAAAATGTACCTTCATTTTCTTTACATTTCCAACATTTGTTATCGGGCAAATGATATATTTTTGCAAGCTTGACTGGGGTCATGTACCACCTGTATATCATTTTCATAATATTTTCTCTTAAGGCATTACATGCCGTAAATTTCATACCTGTGGTCCACAACTGTTCCCAGTCAGCAAACATAATGTTATGTCCAACGTCTTGTGCCCATTTAATCATAGCAGATTTCACCGTTTCATCCTGAGTATTCCATTTCAACAGCAAGTTATACATCTTTGACATAATCTTAGTTTTGGGTTCTAACAGTTCTGTTTCTAATTTTGATTTTTCCACCTGGAAGCCAATTTTCTTGTCCAAATTAAAAGCCTCCATTATCTGAAAATAATGTAACCAGTCTCGCACTTTATTTTTTAATTTCTCAAAACTCTGAAGTTTCCATCTATCTCCTTCTTGTTCCAAAATCTCCCAATATTTCGGCCATTTGGCCTCCATATTGAGCTTTTTCTGAGCTTTCGCTTCCATTGGTGACAACCACCTTGGGGTTTTATTTTCCAGTAAATCTTTGTATCTTATCCAAACATTGAACAATGCTCTCCTGACAATATGGTTTTTAAATGCTTTATGTGCTTTAACCTTGTCATACCACAAATATGCATTCCACCCAAAGACATTGTTAAAACCTTCTAAATCCAAAATGTCTGTGTTCTCAAGAAGTAGCCAATCTTTCAGCCAGCAAAACGCTGCTGCTTCATAATAAAGTTTAAGGTCTGCAGGGCAAATCCCCCCCTTTCTTTTGCATCAGTTAATATCTTAAATTTTATTCTTGGCTTCTTGCCCTGCCAGACAAATTTAGAAATGTCTTTCTGCCACTTCTCATTCCTTTCCTTGGTCGCAGTTTTTTGGCTCCGCTCTCTCTCATCTTCCGTGTTTCCTGAAAGCTGCCCCTTCCTTCCCTGACTCTGACGAAGTGTAGCTGCTCAGCAGAGGGGGGGCTCTCTGTACATTTCTGTCTCTCCCCCCTCCCCTGCAAACAGATCCCTGACAACGGGGTTCACCATGGGCGGCAGGAGGAGGTAGAAGTTGGAAAAACGCCCGCCCGGGAGGGTTGCCAGCATCCCAGGCACTCCGAGGGCCTTTCTCTGGAGGTCACTCTCTGGCTAAAATCCACCATTAGTCCAGAGAGACCGGTGATAAGCGATCCCTCCCTTCTGAGAGGAACATACTAACAATCACACCCGTGTCTGCCACAAACGAATTCCAGGTCGACGATGAAGACTTTGGCAAAAACAAAGCTTTAGCTGGCTTTGTCTGAGGCTTAGCACAACCCTTGCTACCGGCCTCTTCCTTTCCTGAGCTCCCCTTGGCTCCTTTGGAAACACAGTTTGTGCAGTTCTTCTGCACATGGCCGAGACGTCCACACTTGTGGCAACGAATGGCGTTTAAGGCAACTGCCTGCTCCTCCTGAGCAACTGTGGGGGTAGCTGACGTAGCTCCACTCTCCCCCTCAGAAACGGCAAATGCAGCCATTCGATCGTTCTCGTTCATCAGAGCTGCACAGATCCTTGAGACGTTAAGATCTGCAGCTGGCAGGGTGCCCAGCTGACTGGCAACAGTCCCAAACCTCTGGTCTAGACTGTTTATCATCATGAAGCAAAACACAGCCTCATCTAGTGGAAAATTCTGCTGCGCCAGCTGGTTATGCAAATATTGCATCTTAGTGAGGTGTTCCCGGAGAACTCCTCCCACTTTCAACCTCATATTGGTGAGCTGTTGAAAGTGCAGCAATGCTGTCCCGGCTGCTTCACGCATGTGCACTCGGTGTAATGCCTGCCACATTAGCCTTGCGTGTGCACAGTCCTGCACATGAATTAACTGGTCATCTGACAGACACAAAATTATTGCAGCCTTTTCTTGGGTGCCGCGATCGTTTCATAGCTTTCCCGGGGCTGCAGGAACCACGTTCTCAACCACATCCCATATTCTCTGGCGCTGTAACATTGCTTTCATTTTCAGACACCAGCTCGAATAATTATCATTGGGCGGGGGGTGGGGCAGATCAGTGCTACCGACCCTGGCTTGGAATCCATCCTGGCTCCAATTAAACAGCTATCAGCTTCTCCTGAGCAAGCTGTAAAAATTTCAAGCAGTCTATGAGCCTCTTAATTGCTCAATTCCGACTTGCTTCTCTCTTTGAGGTTTAAGAGCCTCATAAATCAGAACACTGATTTACTCACAGTTCCTTTTTAGCGGCAAGCTGTCCTGGCTTCCGTCTCCTCCGGCAGGAAAACAGCTGTAACAGGCTGCTTTAAACTCTCCCTTGGAATGAGGAACTGGCCAGTGCTTTGTTCCAAAACAGCAGCTTCTTTTGCAGAACTTCAGAGATCCGATCGGCACCATTAGTCAAGCTTTTTGACCATCAATCCACATCGGCATCCATCTGCAAACAGGCGACCTTCAGCTGTCCGGCAAACATCAAAGGTCTGGCAATCAACCAACCATCCTCTGCTACTATATGTTGGAAAAACGCCCGCCCGGGAGGGTTGCCAGCATCCCAGGCACTCCGAGGGCCTTTCTCCAGAGCTCATTGTCTGGCTAAAATCCACCATTAGTCCAGAGAGACCGGTGATAAGCGATCCCTCCCTTCTGAGAGGAACACACTAACAATCTTCTGGCAATCCATCACAGAAGAAAGAAAACAGTCCGTAGTCTTTCCAGCTACTTTATTTGACTGTACAAATCATGTCTGCTCGCCTTGAGCAGTACAGCATGAGAGTCAGTGACTCGACTTTGCTTCAATCCAGAAGCGGAAGGCACACACAGTAACTCCACCCCGGTTACTCTGAGAACTCTGAGAACTGACTTGGACTTCCTGTCTCACGCTCAGTCACATCACATGATGTAAACAATGTAGCTACTTCCTCGCAGCTGGTGGGAACTAAAATCCCAACAGTAGAGGCAGGCCAGCAGGATGTTGGGGTAGTTGCCTTCAGGCAGGGCGGGCAACGAGGCAAACGTTATACGTGCCAGCCTGTTCTTCTCATCTGCGTGCCGCCGCTCCTGGGATCCATCAATCTTCTTCCCTGACGAGATTCTGTGACTCGTGTCCAGAGACACTGAGCACACATTAGCAGAGAAACAACATCAGCAGAAGCCAGGCTCTGGGGTGTGAGTACTAAGCTACTTTATTTATATACACAATCAGGACAAAGGAAAACATGGCTCCTCTCCTTCTTCCTCTCGGAGAGAACAAAAAAGCAATACAGAACGGAACTTCTGTTCACAAGACTCCAACAATCAGTGCTGGAATGTAAAACACAGACGTGATTAAAACAATCCCACACGTCTGCACAGCGGGGGAATGGAATACCAACATCCTCCCCCTTTCCATGTACCCACTGCTGCAATCCTTCAGCACAACTGCAACCGCCATACATATTCATCAAGCTGTTCTCTGGGAACAACTTTTGACAACAGATCTACACGAATCTCTTTTCCTGACATGTAGGAGATCTGAAACAAATACTGGTATACATTGCAAATAAAGACATTAAACAGAAACAGGCTATGACTGGACCCTTCCATTCTTTATTTTCGTAGCCATCTATGTTTGAGCTTGCAGATTAAGGTCTTTTCAATGTGTGTTTGAGGGTTGATGCCAGAGAGTCCCATAATCTAGGTGGCAGGGTGTGGATTGTGCATTAAAACCGTGGGGTGATCTCTTGGTTTTGGTTTTGTGTAGTGATCATGGGATCCAGTTAACGTTCATCTTAAGGTGTCTTCTTAGAGCCAAGTATCATTAGGCACCTTCTTACAAATACAGTGTATTTGCAGATCACATTCGAATGCCATCCAGCATTTTTCATAGTAGCACTCATAGGACACAGCAACACAGTCATGGTTCGCTTCATAATTTGGCTCATAGTAATTCCAGTAGCTGAAAAGAAAAGCAGGACTGATCAATCAAGACTGGATGTCTACTTCCTCACTCACTCCCCATGTCTTCTACCATTAAAAAGATGTTCAGCTCTTTCTCTCTTCACATCCACCCACAATCGTGATGGATTTTTCTCCCCAGATTTTAGAATTCTAACCACGTAAAAGAACAAAAAAACCACAACTGTGGGTCAGGACTATTTCCTTCTGATATGAAGTGATTCCTCATAGGAAACTACACAAAAAAATTGAGGGTGTCACTGTGGAAGGCTCAGTGGTACACAAAAGAACATTCAGTCACTTTATTTAACAATTTTGTGTAGTATCCCATGCAGTACTTCTGCTATTGCCAGGATTTCCATTTCTGCAACAGAACCACCCCTCTCTCCTCTCCATATGCACCCACATCCTCCTCAGATCTGCTGTGAACCATTTTGGGTGTTGAGAGATCCTTACTCTCTCATAGCAGAGTTCGCACAGTAGTGATTGTTCTGAGCAAATAAAAACTTTGTTAGATTTGCATCTGCCATAACCCACCTCCTCTCACATCTATCACTCACCTTATGCACAAGGATGGCAATGACACTATACAGAAACAAAAATAGCTAAGTCTACAACTGAAATACAAAATATAATCTATAACCACAAAGCCATTATAGAGATGGTTGGAATGATATGATTTCTCTCTCTCATATATATATATATATATATATATATATATATATATATATATATATTTAATCAATTATCCATGGTTTATAGCCCCATGCTTATTGTCATTTCTGGTAAGGCCTTGCATTCTCCAGTGTCCATTGTATATTGAATCAAGTCCCACTACAGAACACTAAAATTCTGTGTAAATGTATTCTATAACTCCCCCATTTTTAACTCTCCATTAATCTATTCAATTGATATTAGTAATAATGGTGTAGTAGGTGTAGAAGGCAGTGAGAGATTTTACTTTCTTGGGCTCCATGATCACTGCAGATGGTGACAGCAGCCACGAAATTAATAGACGCCTGCTTCTTGGGAGAAAAGCACTGACAAACCTAGACAGCATCTTAAAAAGCAGAGACATCACCTTGCCAACAAAGGTCTGTATAGTTAAAGCTATGGTTTTCCCAGTAGTGATGTATGGAAGTGAGAGCTGGCCACCTCATGAGAAGAGAAGACTCCCTGGAAAAGACCCTGATGTTGGGAAAGATAGAGGGCACAAGGAGAAGGGGAAGACAGAGGATGAGATGGTTGGACAGTGTTCTCGAAGCTACCAGCATGAGTTTGACCAAACTGCAGGAGGCAGTGGAAGACAGGAGTGCCTGGCATGCTCTGGTTCATTGGGTCACGAAGACTCGGACAGAACTAAACGACTAAACAACAACAAAGTTCACATACAGCAGTGATTCACCAATTGGAAGTCCAAAGACCACCCACCCAGCGGCTTCATTACACCATTCACGTAACAAAAACTGCCACAGAGATATTCAAATGTTCAAAGGTAGAGGGGCCCATGGCTTGGCTTTTGAAAAACAAGGGGTCTGTACTACTTAGCTAAGTGGGAACCACTGGCATACAGGGTTTAAGTTCCCAGCTGGTATTATCCAACTCCAATGGCCGTTTGTGAACTTTACTCAATACCTTTTCCAAAAAGGTTAAGTGATTAGTATTGGTTGCATCAATGGAGATGAATGCCATTGGGTTTTGTTCCAGGAGAAAGCGACCCTCTGTTCATCCAGTCTTGGTAATAAATGCCAGACCAGCTCGCTGTTCTACTACCAAGCTGTGGATGAGTGAGATCTTACTCTGACCTTGTCAATCCATCAACACGGGTTGAAAAGAGTTGTTAGATACTTAAAGAGAACCATGAACTGTCTTAAACAACCCAAAACTATCGGGGATCTGTCAGTGATTCCTGCTTTGCAGGGGGTTGGGCTAGATGACCCTTGGGGTCTCATCCAACACTAAATTTCTATGTGTCTATGATTCTATTCAAGAGAGTGACGTGAACTACGCTCTCTCACAAACTTGCCTCATCTGCTCCTATTATTTTAGTTCTGAAATTGCTAGTTATTCAGATTGTTCAGCAGATAACTGTAGAAATATTTTCCTAAAGAGAGTGTTGCTCGGTTTAGGTTCCTGCAAGTCCTTTTGTAGCTGAGCTAAGCAGCACAACCCATTGAAAAGGATGCCCTCACCCTCTTCTGAATCAGCACATTCACTAGGTTAGAGAAGCAGGAAGAGCAGCCTTCCTGCCTCTCCAACCTTGTGAGAAGAAGCAGTTGCTCACCTGGACAATGATGTGGAGGAGTACATATGCAGATCTTTGGTAGTAGAGAAAAGTGCATGGCAAAATATATTTGGAGAGTGAACAGATCAGTTACGTAAACAGAACCTGCAGCTTTTTGGAATGCACGCCATTAACAAATGTTTCTTCAGAAACTTACTGGACTGCAGCCTCCGTTCCTGACAGCCACGACCATTTCTTTCCCTTGTCTTTAAAGACTCCAATCCAAAAAAACTTTTGATGTCTTTCTACTTGCTTGTTTATAAAATACTAGGGAAGGGGTGCAGAAAGAACAAATAAAATCTTTTAAGACAATGTCCTTTTCTCTAGGAGACTATAGCCCTTAACAGAAATTCAACATGCATAAAACAAACACATTTTAAAAGCAGCAGGTGTCACATTTGAAGGTCCAATCCACATATATTGAGGAAGCAGTGATCAAAACTATACATAGAATTCCCATCACCAAGAATAATTTCGTACAGTGGATGTGGTATTGTCCCCCTGATCACAATTATGATGATGATGATGGAAGCAAGGAAGCATCCCAAAGAGGAACTATTGTAGGGAAGGGTGACTTCACCTGCCCTCACCAAGACTGGTGACACGTCTTCCAGTCTTGACACAGAGTTAAAATTTCCAAATGCTGTAAATGACTGTGCCAGAGAACAGTTGGTCTTGGAACCACCTGGCAGGACAGTGACCTGTGTGGCAAATACTCCAATTTCTGCCACCATGTTTGTTGGTTGGCTCCAAAGACACTGGAATCAGTCTGCTTGTGGGATACTTGATGGCATGATGATGGAGTCTCACCCATGTCTGTGCCCTGTAGCAGCCCAGTAGCTCCTCTACCAGGGCTAAGGTGCTGGGAGAGGGATATACCCTGCAAGCTCCTCTAGAGTAATCTTCATGATACTCTCATGCCAGAGGGTTAGGGTGGTGAGCGAAGCCTTCCTTCTATATATCAATTCCCAGAAGGCCTTAATCTTTGGGCACGTCCACCAAAGGTGAAAGAATGTACCTTCATTTTCCTTACATTTCCAACACTTATTATCGGGCAAGTGATATATTTTTGCAAGCTTGACTGGTGTCATGTACCACCTGTATATCATTTTCATAATATTCTCTCTTAGGGCATTACATGCCGTAAATTTCATACCGGTGGTCCACAACTGTTCCCAGTCAGCAAACATGATGTTATGTCCAACATCTTGTGCCCATTTAATCATAGCAGATTTAACCATTTCATCCTGTGTATTCCATTTCAACAGCAAGTTATACATTCTTGATAGTATCTTAGTTTTGGGATCTAACAGTTCTGTTTCCAATTTTGATTTTTCCACCTGGAAACCAGTTTTTTTATCCATATTATAAGCCTCCCTTATTTGGTAATAATGAAGCCAGTCTCGCACTTTATCTTTTAGTTTCTCAAAACTCTGCAATTTCAATTTGTCACCTTTTTGTTCCAAAATCTCCCAATATTTTGGCCATTTGGCCTCCATATTGAGCTTTTTCTGAGCCTTCGCTTCCATCGGTGATAACCACCTTGGGGTTTTATTTTCAAGTAAATCTTTGTATCTTGTCCAGATATTAAACAATGCTCTTCTGACAATATGGTTTTTAAATGCTTTGTGAGCTTTAACCTTGTCATACCACAGATATGCATGCCACCCAAAAACATTATTGAAACCTTCTAAATCCAAAATGTCTGTGTTCTCAAGAAGCAGCCATTCTTTCAACCAGCAAAATGCTGCTGATTCATAGTAAAGTTTAAGGTCTGGCAGGGCAAATCCACCTCTATCCCTAGCATCCGTTAATATTTTAAATTTTATTCTGGGCTTCTTGCCCTGCCAGACAAATCTAGAAATCTCTTTCTGCCACTTCTTAAAACAATCCATTTTGTCCAAAATTTGCAATGATTGAAATAAGAATAACATTCTTGGCAATACATTCATCTTTATAACAGCAATTCGACCAAACAAGGAAAGCTTCAAATTTGACCATATTTCAAGATCCTTATTCACTTCTGACCAACATTTCTCGTAATTATCTTTAAACAAATTTAGGTTCTTAGCAGTCATGTTAACCCCCAGGTATTTTACTTTCTTAACCAATGTTAATCCCGTCTCATTCTGAAACCTCTCTTTTTCGATCGATGTTAAGTTTTTCTCAAGAACCTTAGTCTTTAACTTGTTCAACTTAAATCCTGCAACTTGACCAAATTCCTGAATCAATTCTAATACTCTTTTAGTACTAGATTCTGGCTCCTGTAATGTCAATACTAAATCATCTGCAAACGCTTTAAGTTTATACTGTTTAGCTCCGACCTGAATACCTTTGATCAAATGGTCCCTTCTAATCATGTTTAGCAGAACCTCTAGGACCGAAATAAAAAGCAATGGGGAAATTGGGCAGCCTTGTCGTGTCCCTTTCTCGATCTTAAATTCTTCTGTCACCACGTTGTTAACTATCAGTTTAGCCTTTTGTTCTGAGTAAATTGCACCTATACCATTTTCAAAACCTTGACCAACCCCCATCCCCTGTAGATTTTTCTTCATGAAACTCCAAGAAATATTGTTGAAGGCTTTCTCCGCATCAACAAATATCAAAACTGCTTTAGTATTAATATTCACTTGCAACTTCTCTAAAATGTTAGTTATATTTCTCGTGTTGTCAGACAAGTGTCTACCTGGGAGAAAGCCGGCTTGGTCCTTATGTATCTCTTCCACTAATACTTTTTTTAATCTTTTAGCCAAAATATCAGCAAATATTTTGTAATCCACATTAAGCAGGGATATGGGGCGGTAGTTCTTAAGTTGTGTCTTTTCAGACTCAGTTTTCGGTATAAGCGTAATATAGGCTTCCTTCCACGACTCTGGCACTTTTTTCCCCTCCAAGATTTCATTACAAACCTCCTTTAGTGGTTGAATTATCCAATCCTTCAGAGATCTATAATATTTTGAGGTTAAACCATCCGGCCCTGGAGATTTGCCCAACTGCATATTCTGAATGGCACCTTCTACCTCCTGTTCTGTAATTTTATAGTTCAGCATTATCTTGTTTTCTTGAGAGATTTTTTGTAATCCATTTGTTTTTAAGAATTGGTCTATATCAAACTCTTTCTGTGGCCCGCAGGATGTAATATTTAAAGCATTTACATCCCCCACTACAAGGTATCACTGCAGTCAGAGCTGCAGACCCTTCTATTATTTTGTCTGTGGTTCCATTTTAAACAGGCTAAGGATGATGGATGATTCATCTTTTCTTTATAGTCATCGCCATTTTGCCACCCTCTCTTCAATTCCTCAATGCTTTCATTTCTCCTGTCTTTTTCTCCTCCTTCCAGGGGTGTCTTACCAATAGAGGCTAGTGGCACGGGGCACCAAGTTCTGAAGCGCGCCAGGGAAGAGGCGGAGGCTGAACGCGGCGCCTTCCGGCATCAGCTCGCCACCCTCTCCTGCCTCCACCATGCACCACGTCGAAGCAGCACTGTGCCCAGAGCCTCTGCCTCTTTCCGGCTGGAGGAGCCACCCTCCAGCCGCTGCCCACTTCCTCCGGCCCCACCGGCAGCACCGTCCTCTCTAGAGCCAGGGAAATGGGGGGGGCACCGGAGGGAGCTTTGCACCATGGCACCAGATATGCTTAAGATGGCCCTGCCCCCTTCTTTGCCGTTCACAATGTTCAGCCAGGTCTTTATAGCTCCCTTGGGTTCCGTTGGGTTCTGTGTACTATTTTAATCCTTTTTTCTTCTCCATGGCTTTGCTCAGAGTGATTCTCCATGGAGCCAAGCACCAGGATTGGGTGGAAGGGATCTAGCGATCCCCCCCCCCGCTCTTCATCTCAGCGTTAAAAGAGATTTATGTCAGTTCTTAAACTTTGCTGATCTGTTTTACTCACTTCGACATCAATATTTCAGCTAGTATGCAGGAGCCAGGAGGCTAAGCCTCACTTTTTACTTTGATGTAAAGCTCTTTAATTGCAATTAGATAGATCATGTTGCCACGGATCTCTAGTAAGTAAATTTTTTTAAACTTTCGGCCGAGATTTCTTAATAAAAATGTATAACCTCTGCATCCATGAGCTTGGAGTTTTTAGTTTGAGCTCCTTTTTGGTCCGAATCTTATTTTATTTATTTGAGATGCAGGGTCCGGCTGCTCTTATAAAACGGAGAGTTCAACACTACATACAAAAATTAAAATGCTAATATTTACCTCAACTTTCTAAGCACCTGCACAGGCATGTTTTTAGCAGGTGCCAAAAAAAGGTGGGAGGGAGGCGCCTGCTTGATCTCAATAGGCAGGGAGTTCCAAAGGATCTGTGCTGCCAAACTAAACAATTGAGGTCTATTATGTGGCACCTGAAGCTCAAGCGGTCGAGTGGGCGCCTATAGTTCTCTCAATCCACTTTCTACATGCTGTGCAGAAATTCATAACCATCCATACCAGGATTTCAAAGGCAGAATTGTCCAACAACTTTCAGGGTGTCCTGGCTTTTACTTTTTGAAATCGGGCAACCCTAGGTCACTTGGGATACAATGGAGAATCTCCTTCAGGGCTGAAGTCAAACTGTTGGAAGATTGCAGCACCTGCAATAGAAGCCGATACAGGAGAGACATGTTTAGTTGCAGCTGGGGCTGATGAAGTCATCTGTTTGTGCTGCCGCAGATGCACCAGGGCATGTCTTCCCTCTGCTCTCCTCCCAGAGGTCATTCCTCCTCGGGTCACTGCTATGGATACATAACATATTGTCTGTCTCCAGGCTCTGCAGTCGTCTGTGGACTGTATCTCTCTTCCCTCACCCAAAGGAATACCTGAAAGATGGATAAATAGACCCAGGAAGTGAGTATTATGTGTGAGGCCATGGCATGCAGGCAAAAGGGTCTGGTGTATTTGTTTCAAGAAACAGTGAGAGGAGGTGAGTATGCCTTGATTTTGGTGGTGATATTTCTGAGCAGAATTTGTGATCTTGTCATGTTTTAATTGGATCTTGAATTACACAAAGGAGGATATCTTCATAGAATCTTAGAGTTGGAAGGTCCAGTCCAACCCCCTGCTATGCAGGAATCTCAGCTCAAGCATCCAGGACAGATGTCCATTCAGCCTCTGTTTGAAAGCCTCCAAGGAAGGAGAGGCCACCACCTCTTGTGGGAGTCTGTTCCACTGTCAAACAGCTCTTACTGTCAGAAAGTTTTTTTCCAAATGTTTAGTCAGAATCTCCTTTCTTGCAACTTGAAGCCATTGGTCTGAGTCCTCCCCTCCAGGAGCAGGAGAAAACAGGCATGTTCCCTCCTCCATGTGACAGCCCTTAGAATATTTGAAGATGGCTCTCATATCTCCAATCAGTCTCCTCTTCTCCAGGCTAAACATACCCAGCTCCATCAACCGTTCCTCATAAGGCTTAGTTTCCAGAACCTCGATCATTTGGTTGCCCTCCTCTGCCCACCTTCCAGCTTGTCAACATCCTTCTTAAATTCTGGTGCCCAGAATTGGACACAGTATTCCAAGTGTGGTCTGACTAAAGCAGAATAGAGTGGGACTATTACCTCCCTTGATCTGGACACTAGACTTCTATTGGTGCAACCTAGGTAAAGGTAAAGGGACCCCTGACCATTAGTTCCAGTCGCGGATGACTCTGGGGTTGCGGCGCTCATCTCGCTTTACTGGCCGAGGGAGCCGGTGTACAGCTTCCGGGTCATGTGGCCAGCATGACTAAGCCACTTCTGGCGAACCAGAACAGCATATGGAAACGCCGTTTACCTTCCTGCAAGAGCGGTACCTATTTATCTAGTTGCACTTTGACGTGCTTTCGAACTGCTAGGTTGGCAGGAGCAGGGACCGAGCAACGGGAGCTCACCCCGTCGCGGGGATTCGAACCACCAACCTTCTGATTGGCAAGCCCTAGGCTCTGTGGTTTAACCCACAGCGCCACCCGCGTCCCTTGATGCAGCCTGTTGTTGTTGTTGTTTAGTCGTTTAGTCGTGTCTGACTCTTTGTGACCCCCTGGAACAGAGCACGCCAGGCACTCCTGTCTTCCACTGCCTCCCGCAGTTTGGTCAAACTCATGCTGGTAGCTTCGAGAACACTGTCCCACCATCTCGTCCTCTGTCGTCCCCTTCTCCTTGTGCCCTTCATCTTTCCCAGCATCAGGGTCTCTTCCAGGGAGTCTTCTCTTCTCAGGAGGTGGCCAAAGTATTGGAGCCTCATCTTCAGGATCTGTCCTTCCAGTGAGTACTCAGGGCTGATTTCCTTAAGAATGGATAGGTTTGATCTTCTTGCAGTCCATGGGACTCTCAAGAGTCTCCTCCAGCACCATAATTCAAAAGCATCAATTCTTCGGTGATCAGCCTTTTTTGCTGCTTCAGCCCACTGTTGACTCATGTTAAGCTTGTGGTCCACCAAGATCCCTAGATCCTTTTCGCATGTACTGCTAGTAAGCCAGGTGTCCTTCATCTTATATTTGTGCATCTGGTTCTTCCTGCCTAAGTGCAGAAGTTTACATTTGTCCCTACTGAAATTCATTTTGTTAAGGTCATTTTGAATGCTGATTCTGCAGCATTAGCTACCCCTCCCAGTTTGGTGTCATCTGCAAATTTGATGAGCATCCCCTCAGTTCCTTCATCCAAGTAATTTATAAAGACGTTGAACAACAACGGGCCCAGGACAGAACCCTGCAGCACCCCTCTTGTCACTTTCCCCAGGATGATGAAGAACCATGAAGGAATCCTGTTCAGGTTTAGACTGTCAAATCCACCTAACAGTTACCTCATTCAGCCCGCATTTTACCAGCTTCTTCACATAAATATCACAGGAGACTTTGTCAAAAGCCTTACTGAAATCAAGATACACTATGTCCACAGCATTTCCCTGATCCACCAAGTTTGTAATTCCATAAAAATTTAAAAACAAACAAACAGATTGGTCTGGCATGACTTATTTTTGAGAAATCTTAGTAATCACAGCACCCTTTTCTAAATGCTCACATACCAACTTGAATTATCTTTTCTAGGAGCTTCCGTGGTATCGATGTCAAGCTCACCGGTCGGTAGTTACCTGGGCCTTCCTTTCCCTCCTTTCTGAAGAAGGGGACAACATTTGCCCACCTCCAGTCTGTAGGGACATCACCTGTTGGATGACTGGGAGAGTGGTGACAGCTGTATAGTCAGATCCAGTTGGCAGCGCTGCAGGGTTGTTGTGCAGGAGATGGGCCAAAAAGGGGTGTGAGGAGCTCTCCTGAGGCTCCTCTCCAACTTCTCCACAATGCATAGAACCACTAAAACACATATTCTGTAACGTTCTCAACTGGCTACACAGTACTACCTGAGTCTGAAGGGGGAAATTATTATTTATTCAATTAATATACAGCCCTTTATCAAAAGATCCTAGGGCAGTGTGCAACATTAAATACACATCAATGATAAAACATAGTAAAAAGCATACTGACAGATAATAATAAATCAATACAATAAAAAAGAATACCCACTCCTTGTGTTTCAGTGCTCACTGAATCCAGAAAGAACACAGAGGCACTGACCATGTCCTCTTTCCATCAAGGCAACGTCACCACTGCCATGTTCATTTTAGTCGGCTTCCCAGGCATGGAAGCATCTCACTTCTGGCTGGCTTTCCCCCTATGCTTCCTCTTCCTGCTGGCCATCCTGGGCAACTGCACCATCATCTACATCATCCGAGCGGAGCGCAGCCTCCACGAGCCCATGTACCTCTTCCTCTGCATGTTGGCAGCCATCGACATCATGATCACCCTGTCCACCGTGCCCAAGATGTTGGCCATATTCTGGTTCGGATCCACCAGCATCGCCTTCGACGCTTGCTTGGTCCAGATGTTCTGCATCCACAGCCTCTCTGGAATGGAATCCACCATCTTGCTAGCTATGGCTTTCGACCGCTACATCGCCATATGCTACCCACTGAACCACTCGTCTATCCTCACCACGCCCAGGATAGCTAAAATAGGACTGGTGGCCGTATTTCGTGGAGCAGCCCTGATGGCCCCTTTGCCCGTTTTCATTAAGAGGCTGCCCTTCTGCAAGTCCAACGTTCTCTCCCATTCCTACTGCCTGCATCAGGATGTCATGAAGCTGGCCTGCGCCAGCATCAAGGTTAACATCATCTATGGACTCGTGGTCATCATTTTCGCCATCGGGCTGGATTCCCTGCTCATCTCCTTGTCTTACTACTTCATCCTGAAGGCTGCCCTGAGTTTGAGCCAAGAGGCACGTGTCAAGGCCCTCGGGACATGCCTCTCCCACATATGTGCTGTCTTTCTTTTCTACGTGCCCTTCATTGGCTTGTCCATGGTTCACAGGTTTGGTAAGACGCACGGCTCCAACATCCATACTGTGATGGCCAATGTCCACCTACTGGTTCCTCCAGTGCTGAACCCAATCGTCTATGGGGTGAAGACGAAACAGATACGTCACCGAATAGGGCGGGCATTTTGCAGAACTAAGTGCTGATGAGAACTTACTGCAGTTAACTTTTTTTAAAAAATAAATCATTCATTTATCAGTTCCAACATTATGAAACATATGGTGATCCCTCTGCAGAGTGTGAGATGTCTCTCTGATGAATCATTGGTACAAGCTCCCATCTCCTGCTCCCTCTATTTTTCTTCTTCATGGATATTTTTCTCCTCAATACTAGAAGCATGGATGCGTCAAGAAGCCCCCTTGCTGTGGTGATTTTGAGCACTACAGATGACAGTCCTGGTTCTGCTCCATTTCACCCCCAAGTGGTTGTGAAGATCCTTCTGAAGATTCCACACTGTGAACTTCCATAACCACCCAGATCTAAGGAATCCTTCTCTATATATGGGCTCATTCCTGGCCCATTTGGAAGACCCAGTACAGTTTTCTCTTACTGGACATCTGTCAGGGATTCTTCAGCTGTGATTCCTGCATAGCAGGGGGTTGAACTAGATGGCCTTTAGGTGAACTTCCAACTCTACAATTCTATGATTCTGTGACAAGGAGGTTTGGAGTGAAGTGCCATCAGCAGGTGTTTGACAACCTGCTCTTTCTCTCTGTTCCACCAGAATCAAAAGAAGAAGTTGAGGTATCAGAGTGGTGCCTGGTTCAATAAACTGAAGCTGAATCTTGAAAATACAGAAGCATTCTGTGTCCTAAGTTATTGAATCTGGAAGGAGATGACACACAGATGATGATGATGATGATGATGATGATGATGATGCTTACCAGTTCTCTGTTCCATCGGAATCAGGAGAACTAGTTGATGTTATTAGACTAGTGATCTTGAAATGACCCGTCATTTATGCTGAGTGGCTTCCTTTTGTTGTTGTTTTACCTTTGCTTGTGCTTTAAATTAGAGGCTACCTCGGCAGTAAATGCATGTAAGCAGGAACTTGGTCTAGATAGCAGAGGAAGTTTACAGTGGATTCCAGAGAAATTCTACCCAGCTTCTGATGAAAGCTAGCAGATTTTCATTCATTCATTCATTCCATTTATGTCCCATTCAGCTCAGAGTGTCCTCCAACAGTTGTTATAATTATTATTATTATTATTAGTCCCATCCTTTAGGAACACACAATCTAATACAATCAAACAGTTGGGGGATAAAATAGGGCAAATGAAATTAAAAAGACTTAGAAATGATAAATCTATCCTCTCAAAACTAACCCAAAGCCCCAGGGTAGCAGAGCTTGCTGTCAGGTCCTGCTGACCATACAAATTGTCCTGCCAAGGGCAGTGGTTCTTTTAGGATTTAGAAGCAATGAACACACTGCTGGGTGAAGGCTGAAGATTCTTTATTAATGCAGAGAAAGACTAAAGCATAAAAGTGAAGAACAAGACCACAATGCTTATGTCCCTCTTATTGCTGGGAATCCCTTGAGCAGCAATGCAGAGACTCCTCTGTCTGCATTCTGGGTGTGCACTGAGGTTCAAAGATGCAGGGCTTCTCTTGGGATGACTATACTGCCTTCATCTCCTGGACCTCAAATTATCCTTGCACATCAGATTGATGCGTTAATCACACCTGTGGTGAGAATTAGACAACGGCCCCCCAGTTCATACATTCTTGCACACACAGGTGAGTCTGTGGCAAGCAGCCAATATAGATGACTGCATTTACCGTATTTTTCGCTCCATAAGACTCACTTTTTTCTTCCTAAAAAGTAAGGGGAAATGTCTGTGCGTCTTATGGAGCTAATGTGTGGTCCCTGGAGCCGAATTGCCCATGGGCAAAAAGCAGATCATGCTTTTTTTTTTTTGAAAGGCGGAAAGGGTTGTTGAAAGGAAGCAGCTGATCATTTGCCAGTCGGGGAGAGAGATAAGGGACGCTAGAGATAAAGGAGGCTGCCTGGGAGGGGGGAGGTAAAGACAGCAAACTTGCAAAGAGGGGAAACAGGAAGACTAAAGCAATAAGGAGAGAAATTAGAAGAAAAGGAGGAGCAAAAAACTGCTCCAGCTAAGGAAAAGACACTAAAGCAAACAAGAGGAAAGGGAGTGTTGAAAGGAAGCAGCTGATCGGTGGGATCGGAAGAGAGATAAGGGACGCTAGCGGAGGCTGCCTGGGAGGGGGGAGGTAAAAGCCCATGGATCCTCAGGATTTTTACATTGGGTCACCCCCAATTCACCATCAGATCACATAGCATGTCCATGGTTACAGCCTGCACCAAAAAAATCACACATCCACTGTTTCCTGGGGCCGCAATGGTGCAAAAACGTGGTTACAAAGCACGGATCCACATGGATTCTCAGAATTTTTGTATTGGGCTACACCAAACTCCCCATCAGATCACATGTCTGTGGACACAGCATGAACCACAAAAATCATACATCCACTGTTTCGTTCAGAATATTTTTTTTCTTGTTTTCCTGCTCTAAAAATTAGGTGCGTCTTATGGTCAGGTGCGTCTTATGGAGCGAAAAATACGGTATACATTTTTTTTTTCAAAGATAAGGGATGTGGTGGCAAGCAGCCAGTACAGAACCATCCCAGGTGCTCCCTTAGTCAGCTGGTGGGACATACTTAACTCAGGACATCCTTAACTTGGACAGAAACAGACATACGGACACACATAACTTGCTAGTGTGTGCGGAAATATTGAAGCTGAGAAATAGCGAAGAAAGCAGCAGAAAGAAGCGTGGCTGACCACCAAAAGACTGTCAGGATCGTCCTACACGCAAGTAGGCATCCGATAGAGACACATGCCCGACTGGCATGTTCTCTCCCTCCTGGTTGGTTGTTTGGGAGCTTCAAAAGCTTTTTCCAGCCCGAACATCACAGTGACTGATACCAAGAGGCATCAGCGCACTTAGGAATAGCAGAGTGTAAGCAGTTCGCGTTACAGACTCAGTAGCACAGCATTTTGGCTAATCTACTTTATTTACATATAGCACACTCAGAGCATTCTGACTCCGCTCCTTCCTCTTTCTCATCAGACAGCAAAGAGAGAAAGACAAAGGACAATAGTTCCACATCACGGAAACACAGTACAGTGGTACCTCGGGTTAAGTACCGTATTTTTTGCACCATAACACTCACTTTTTTCCTCCTAAAAAGTAAGGGGAAATGTCTGTGCGTGTTATGGAGGGAATGCCTACGGGTGGCATGCCTACGGATTTTCCTCCTCTAAAAACTACATGTGTGTTATGGTCGGGTGCGTGTTATAGAGCGAAAAATACGGTACTTAATTTGTTCCGGAGATCCGTTCTTAACCTGAAACTGTTCTTAACCCGAGGTACCACTTTAGCTAATGGGGCTTCCTGCTGCCGCTGCACCGCCGGAGCACGATTTCTGTTCTCATCCTGAAGCAAAGTTCTTAACCCGAGGTACTATTTCTGGGTTAGCGCAGTCTGTAACCTGAAGCGTATGTAACCCGAGGTACCACTGTAATCCAAACATCCTGTCTCCATCACTTCCCACACTGTGGAATGAAAACATACACCGTCATGTGATAAAAAACAATCCCATGACTGCCAGCACGGGGCAAGAATCCTAGCAAAGACTCGGGCAAGCTGGGTACAAAAGGACGAAAGGTGTCATACCACACAATGCTAACTCCTCAATATCACAATGGTCTTCCAATACACCCAACCCACACCATAAATAACCATTCTAATATGTCAACCAAATGACAATAATTCATCCAGCTGCTAAATGCCCACTTTGCTTTTTGTTTTCTTTCCTTTGCTTTTGGTCCAGGAGAACCTGAACATCCAGAAATACAGCACAGTACATGCCAAATACTTCAGATTTGCTCCTATCCAACAGGATGCTTGAGCTTTAGAGAAGACAGAGCTGGGCTTCCCAGCCTCTGACCACCCATGCTGCACCAGGTTTCCTGATTTTGAATCCTCATACACAACTTGCTTAATTGCTTCTTCGTTTATTTCAGTCGTGTCCCACTTTTTGACTGGAGTCTCCAAAGCAGCTGAGAACATTCATTAAAAAAAAAAAAACCACAAAAGCGACCAACTGTTCCATTATAAACTCTACATTTAAAAATGGAAACCATGAAAAAGACAGAGAGGAGGTGGAGAACTGCAGCAAGAGTATTATTGGCACAGAAATGGAAGCAGGAAGAACTACTGACGAAAGAGAAATGGCAGGTGAAATTAATGGACTATGCTGAATTGGATAAAGATGACAGGGAGAATTCGAAACCAGAAGGACCAGAAATTCTTGAAAGATTGGAGTAAATATGTGAGTTATTTGAAAGACAATTGTAATCAATTGACTACATTTGTGAGGAGATTCAGAACTTACAGGGTTAAACAGTTCTGTATGACGTCTCACATTCTGAGGTGTGGTTATGTTCACATACGGGAATCTTTCTCTGTGTGTGAGGGGTTTTTTTTTCGTTTTTGGCTGAGAGACGAGAAGGATGTGTGCTCTCTCGCCGGGCTGATTTATGATGTTTTTCTTCTCATTAAAGACTGTTGGAGATTAGCAAGAAGCCTGCTTTCAGACTGAGTTATTACCCACACACGGCAACAGTTTCTCCCGCTGCTGAACTCTGCTAGGACTATGCTAAGAGAGCTAAGAGAGCTAAGGAGTGCTCGGCACAGAAGAGCAGTGTGGCGCAGCAGAAACGTGCCGGACGCCATCTTTCATTCACAGTTTTGTAATAATAATAATAATAATAATAATAATAATAATAATAATAATAATTTATTATTTATACCCCGCCCATCTGGCTGGGCCTCCCCAGCCACTGTGGGCGGCTTCCATAAAAACCAAAAATACAGTAAAATATCACACGTTAAAAACTTCCCTGAACAGGGCTACCTTAAGATGTCTTCTGAATGTCAGGTAGTTGTTTATCGCTTTGACATCTGCTGGAAGGGCGTTCCACAGGGCGGGCGCCACTACCGAGAAGGCCCTCTGCCTGGTTCCCTGTAGCTTTGCTTCTCGCAATGAGGGAACCGCCAGAAGGCCCTCGGTGCTGGACCTCAGCGTCCGGGCAGAATGATGGGGGAGGAGATGCTCCTTCAGGTATACTGGGCCGAGGCCGTTTAGGGCTTTAAAGGTCAGCACCAACACTTTGAATTGTGCTCGGAAACGTACTGGGAGCCAATGTAGGTCTTTCAAGACCGGTGTTATATGGTCTCGGCGTAAGGAGTAACTCGGTGTAAGGAGAACTATATGAAATATTGCAGAAAAGATTTATGAGAGTGGATTTTAAGTTATTGATTACTAAAAGTAATAGTTAGGATAACAAATGCAAGATTAAGAGAGGAGGTTTGAGAATCATTAGACATGGTTGATGGAAGTCTCAGGCTAAAATAGCCAAAATGATGTATAAGATGATATGAGATGAGATGAGATGTTTGGAAAATATATGTAAAAACCAATAAAAATGTGTGTGTGTGTGTCATTCTGGAGTAGTGAAACAAACAAACCAACAAACCACAGGAGAATGTTTAGTTCACCTGAATTTGGAATAGGGAACAGTGGGAAGGCAACTCTAAGATGAGCTATCTAATAATCTCTCTCTCTCTCTCTCTCTCTCTCTCTCTCACACACACACACACACACACACACACATCTTTTATGACCCTGTGAGAGGCAAATGGGTCCAACAGAACCAGAATACCAAAGTTCTTTATTGCCTCCCGAAGGTCCTTTAATGGGCTAAGGAAGGAGAGGAAACAAGAAAAGCTCTGTGCCTTCAAAGTTTCCCGCAACAGGCTCTTGTCCAACGCATCTCCCATTTGCCACTTCCTCCACAATCGGATTGTGCAACATCTCTTATGTGGCTGTTGAGGTTGCCTGCCAAGCCTACCAGAATCGCTTTGGGCAAAGCAATACTTACTTCCTGTGTAGGGCGCAACATATAATGATTCCTGCAAAGTACAGAGAGTAAGTAGGCTAGGAAGAAGCTGGGGTTTCGTAGTGCCATTCAGATTATAAACTTTGGAAAGATTAGAAAACTTCTGTACTGCTGTCATCTTGGCTGGCAGTTGGCCAAAAGATTCAGCATTCACTACTGTGTCCCTAAGAGGAGAGCTTTCTTCCTAAAACTACAGCAGAAATACTGGATGAAATTTGGGCCTCCTGCATCTGAGGAAGTGATATGCATCCGTGATGGGGATGCACATAGAACGTGTTTGTTGATGGCTTGACTTATGTATATTCTCCACCTTCAATGGCCATGAGGCACCATGGTCTTTCCCTTACTGAACAGCCTTAGGACGCTTTCACGTATCTCTTTGGTCTTCACGCCATAAACAATGGGGTTCATCATGGGGGGCAGAAGAAGGTAAAGGTTGGCCATAATGATGTGAACGTGAGGAGCAACGCTGTGTCCCCCAAAGCGGTGTGCGAAGAAGGTGAAGAAGGCCGGAGTGTAAGATATCGTGATGGCGCAAATGTGTGCGGTGCAGGTGCCAAAGGCCTTGCTCCTCGCCTCCTTAGAAGAAAGTCCCACCACAGCCTTCAGGATCATGAAATAAGACACTGTGATGCAGAAGATGTCGAAGCCCCCTATCAGCAGGGCTACCGTCAGGCCATAGATGGCGTCCACGTGGATACTGCCGCAGGCCAGCTTCACCACTGCCATGTGGTCACAGTAAGTGTGTGCAATGACGTTAGTGTTACAATATTGCATCTTCCTGACCAGGAAAGGGAAAGGGAGGATGAGAACGGCGCCCCTGATGAAGGTCACTAGCCCCACCTTCAGAATCAAGGGGTTGGTTAGAATGGTGGCATACCTCAGTGGGTAGCAGATGGCCACGAATCTGTCCAGAGCCATAAGCATGAGGACGCCAGACTCCATCCCAGTGAAGGTGTGGACAATGTACATCTGGACCAGGCAGGAGTTGAAGTCAATCTCTTTGAGGTTGAGCCAGAAGATGCAGAACGCTTTGGGCATGGTAGATGTTCCCATCACTATGTCTGTGATGGAGAGCATGCAGAGGAAGAAGTACATGGGTCTGTGAAGGGCCTCCTCAGTCCAGATGATGTACAGGAGCCCACAGTTCCCCACCATGCCAATGAGATACATGGAAAAAAATGGGAAGGAGATCCAAAGGTGAGCATGTTCCAGGCCTGGGATCCCATTCAAGATGAACTCCAAGAGAGGCTTACCTGTCCCATTGGTGGCTGCCATGTTGGAAAGAGAAAAATCATCTGGAGATCTAAAGTTAATAAAACACAGGAAGAAATCCATTAAAATGTTTTCAGCCATGGACATTTCATAAAGTAGCTCTTGAGCTGAATAGTGTGTGGGATTAAAAACGGGATTTTTAAATATAAAATATTTGTTTTAAAAAATATTTATATACCCCTTCAGTTAACCACCAATTTACTGTTTTCAAAACTCTTCCTCTCTTTTAACCTTTGGAATCCATGAATGAAAACTTTGTACAGTGGTACCTTGGTTCTCAAACTTAATCCATTCTGAAAGCCTGTTCCAAAACCAAAGCGTTCCAAAACCAAGGCACGCTTTTCCATAGAAAGTGATGCAAAACGAATTAATCCGTTCCAGACTTTTAAAAACAACCCCTAAAACAGCAATTTAACATTAATTTTACTATCTAACGAGACCATTGATCCATAAAATGAAAGCGGTAATCAATGTACTGTACTATAAAATAAATAAGACAGTATTGTAGATGATAAAAATTAAAATATATTTTTTCTTACCTGCACTGATGATAGTCATTGTTTGGATTTTATCCATTTCCACAGTCACATAATCAATCAATCAGTAGCTGAACTGGGTTCCACACAGTCACCAAAACAAATTAACTGAAAAAGCCTCAAAAAACCAAAAGACAAAATAAATAGCAAAAACAAAAGTGGCAAACTTAATCTGTTCCAGAAGTCCATTTGACTTCCGAACTGTTTGAAAAGTGCAGTTTCTGATTGGAACAGGTGCCCCGGAAACAATAGCTGACAGTCGCATCGGATGTTCAGCTTCCGAAAAACGTTCGAAAACAGGAACACTTACTTCTGGGTTTTCGGCATTTGAGAACCAAGGCGTTTGAGAACCAAGGTGTTTGAGAACCAAGGTGTTTGAGAATCAAAGTACCACTGTATTAAAGCTATTGCATGCCACACTAGGAAATACTGTCAAATCAGATTTTCAAATGCTCTTCCAGGCTGGCCTCAGCTTATTAGGGAGCTCTCAATGAGAAGAACTCCCTGGAAAAGAGAAGACTCCCTGGAAAAGACCCTGATGTTGGGAAAGATGGAGGGCACAAGGAGAAGGGGATGACAGAGGAGGAGATGGTTGGACAGCGTTCTCGAAGCTACCAGCATAAGTTTGACCAAACTGCAGGAGGCAGTGGAAGACAGGAGTGCCTGGCGTGCTCTGGTCCAGGGGGGTCACGAAGAGTTGGACACGACTAAACGACTAAACAACAACAACAACAATGAGAATAGATGAGACACGGCTTGCCTACGATTTCTGAATCTTTGCCTGCAATTAGCAGAGACGGGAGGAGAAGGACTCACTTCACACTGGGTTACAACCCCTGCACTGATCCTGTGGTCCAGCAACACACAAGGAGCAACATTCCCATGGCATGTATGCTGAGGTTACTCAACAGTCATTGACAAGGAAAGCGCCCCTTGAAAAGCAGGGAAACTGCCATGATATACCATTGCATTATCAGTTATCAGCATAGTCAAACTTTAAACACTGTTCCATGTGTCAGTTATCTAAAACCCTCCAACTCTAGGAGTCCTCACAAGGGAGCTGGTCCTGGAGCAAGAACTGTGAGGGGAGAGACTCCATCAGGAAAGGCCTCCTTCAACCTGCCTTGCCTCACTCTCTGCTTCTCAATGTGTATTGTATTATTTTGTGTACTGTGGCTTGCCGTTGCTTTATTGATTATAGTTTAGATATTATTTATTGTAACTGTTGAGTGGATTTCTGTTTAACTTTTATATGTTGGTATTATTATGGCGTTGTGGGTTAAACCACAGAGCCTAGGACTTGCCAATCAGAAGGTCGGCGGTTCGAATCCCTGCGACGGGGTGAGCTCCCGTTGCTCGGTCCCTGCTCCTGCCAACCTAGCAGTTCAAAAGCACGTCAAAGTGCAAGTAGATAAATAAGTACCGCTCCGGTGGGAAGGTAAACGGCATTTCTGTGCACTGCTCTGGTTCACCAGAAGCGTCTTAGTCATGCTGGCCACATGACCCGGAAGCTGTACGCCGGCTCCCTCAGCCAGTAAAGAGAGATGAGCGCCGCAACCCCAGAGTCGGCCACGACTGGACCTAATGGTCAGGGGTCCCTTTACCTTTACTTAATGATTGTTGAATGTTACTTTTTTGATGTAGGTTGCCTGTTTTAAAGTTACGTTTTATTATCACATCTTTGTATTGCATCAGATTGTTATAAGATGTACATTTTTGGTTTCTTGTAAACCGCCTTGAGTATTGTAAGATAGAAAGATGGTATACAAATTAAAAATGATGATGATCTAAAACTCTCTGTTACTCTTTAGTAACCACCAGTTATATTGAAATTGAACTGAAGTGCGTTATTTTTGGTGCTCAGTTCAGACGTAAGAACCTAAGAAGAGTCAGCTGGAGAAGGCAGCTTGAACCTAAGCCGTGTCGGGCTTTACAGGTCATAAAAAGCCCTTTTAATTGTGCCCAAAATCAGAGCGGTAGAGAGTAGAGCTGTTCTAGCAACGCTCCTTTTAACCAGCCCTGGTGAACCAATGGCTGCAGCTCTTTGAGGCAGTTTTCAAAGGCAGCCCCACCTAGAGCAAGTTCCCATGGTCCAAACAGGATGCAGCCAAAGCATCTGTCACTGTGGCCAAATCAAACATCTCAAGGAACGGGCGCAGTCCATACCCATTTTCAATACATGACATTTCACCATTCACTGGATTGATCACGCTCAACCTCATGTCCGTCAATGATATCTCATCTTTTATTCATTTGGAAATAAATCACACCACCAACATTAAGAGAAGGAAGAACCCTGTGGCCATTCTTAAAAGAAGAGATGGATCTGACCATAGAGAAAACAGTTAACTTACGAAAGCCCAGGAGCTCTCAGGAGCTCTGTTCATCATCAGCTGTCTGCTTGGTTTTTCTTTTCAGAACAGAATGAAAGACTGTTTATAAAGCTTCGGCGTATATACCGGTAATCCCTTTGGGTTTTCACTAGGCAAAGAGCAGCCTGTGATTCTATACATAGCCCTCAGATCTCAAGGTAGACCAGGAGGAATTCCCTAACTAGAGGATGTTAGCCTCTCCGGCATGCTGTTGGAGAACGTGGCAGCCTTTCACAAATGGATCTATGGGAATGGAATTACTGGCAACTGAAGGGCTAACCATAGGAATCAGCACCATCCAAGCATCTCAACCTGAGGAGCAAGAGGAGGCAGTGTGGTGTAGTGGTTAGAGCGTTGGAGACCAGGATTTGAATCCCCCACTCAGACATGAAGCTTGGGCCAGTCACTGCGTCTCAGACTAACCCACCTCACAGGGTTGTTGAAAGGAATAAATTGGGAGGGGTAAAAATGTATATCCTGCCTGGATCTCACTGGAAAGACAAGATAGGACACTGAGGTCCAGCACCGAGGGCCTTCTGGCAATTCCCTCCCTGCAAGAAGCCAAGTTACTGGGAACCAGGCAGAGGGCCTTCTCGGTGGTGGCACCCGCCCTGTGGAACGCTCTCCTATCAGATGTCAAAGAGAACAACAACTATTAGACTTTTAGAAGACATCTGAAGGCAGCCCGGTTTAGGGAAGCTTTTAATGCTTGATGTATTACGGTATTTAAATATTTTGTTGGAAGCCACCCAGAATGGCTGGGGAAGCCCAGCCAGATGGGCAGGGTATAAATAATAAATTATTATTATTATTATTATTATTATTATTATTATTATTATTATCGAGGTATCACAGAACTGAGAGGGACCCTTGGACTAGGTGGCTGTAGAAAACTAAACTGATATTATCCTCCAGCCCTCAACATTGCAGACATTAAAGCCAAGCTGAAAGAGGCCTCAGTATCAACAGAATATGGTCAGCATAAAGAGGCTTCTGTAAATTCACCACTTTCGCCCATCAGATCATTTAACAAGGACCCATTTGAAGGACTGCTCCTCCCAGAACACATTTTCTAGGGGGAAATGGTGGAGAAATCCTCTTGAAATTTCAAAAATGGTTTGGGCCTGGAATGTGTGGTGGTGGGTGGATGAAAGAGGAGTGGGCAAGAAGAGGCCTGCTGGACTTGATGGAGCAGACCAAGGACTTGGAAGGTCTTCAGGGACCCCTCCCAGCTTCATGGCTCCCTGGTTCTATTTGCGGAAGTAGCATATCCTTCATTATTCAATCTACAGTGGTATCTCCGGTTGCGAATGGGATCCATTTCGGAATTCCAACCAGATCCTGAGTTTTTTGCAACCAGAGGAGAAGCGGTAGACCGCTTCTGCGCATGCGCGTGTGGCAGGAGAAGAAGAGAAGAAGAAGAGTTTGGATTTGATATCCCGCTTTATCACTACCCTAAGGAGTCTCAAGGAAGGGACATGGGTGGCGCTGTGTGTTAAACCACAGAGCCTAGGACTTGCCGATCAGAAGGTCAGCGGTTCAAACCCCCGCGACGGAGTGAGCTCCCGTTGCTCGGTCCCTGCTCCTGCCAACCTAGCAGTTCAAAAGCACATCAAAGTGCAAGTAGATAAATAGGTACCACTCCGGTGGGAAGGTAAACGGCGTTTCTGTGCACTGCTCTGGTTCGCCAGAAGCGGCTTAGTCATGCTGGCCACATGACCCGGAAGCTGTACACCGGCTCCCTCGGCCAGTAAAGCGAGATGAGCGCTGCAACCCCAGAGTTGGCCACGATGCCCATGTAGACCTTGGTAGGTGAGTCTCTGGCCTTGTTCTTCCTCAAGTCTTGGCCTGTGATGTCACCTTTGAAAGACTTTATTGTCACTTGTACAACTTGTATACAGTGAGATTACACGAGCACCCCCCACCCCACTCAGCTCTCTTAGTCTTAATTCCCCTCGTTTCCTGACGCACACCCACCAAAACCTTTGGCCATCATCCTTGGCCATTGGCTATGCTTGCTGTGACTGATGGGAGTCATAGTTCAACAGCATCTGGAAGGCCAAGTGTTCCCCACCCCAGAACTAGGGAATAAGAAGATGCCCTTGCCTTGACTTCAGAGAATCATCTGAACGCAGCCATTGCAGAAGAGTGTCGATTCCTTTCCACTTGAGCATCCTTTATGTTTTTAAAGCACGGAATCAGGCTGGTATGGTTTTTAGTTGTATCTAGAGCAGTGGTTCTCAACCTGTGGGTCCCCAGATGTTGTTGGACTACAACTCCCATCATCCCTGAGCTCTGGCCTTGCTAGCTAGGGGTGATGGGAGTTGTAGTTCAACAACATCTGGGGCCCCACAGGTTGAGAAAGGCTGATCTAGAGGAACTTGGTAATATTTGCTACAGTTCACCAATACAAAGTTGTGGTTTGCTGATGGTTTGTAGGAACTCTGATGGTGGCTTCCAAACCTACAAAGAGAGCTCCCTGAAGAACGTACTGGATGAGACCAATGCCCCCCTAGTCCAGCATCCTGTTCTCACAGTGGCCAACCAGATGCCTCAGTAGGAAGCACCCCAGCAGGACCCTCTTCCCTTCTGTGGTTTCCAGCAACTGGTATTCAGAAGCATTTCTGCCTCTGACTGTGGAGGCAAAGCAGAGCCAACCTGGCTAGGAGCCATCAATAGCCCTCTCCTCCTTCATAAACTTGTCCAATCCTCTCTTACAGCCATCTAGGTTGGTGGCAATCACTGCCTTCTGTGGAAGTGAGCTCCATAATTTAGTTATGCACTGCGTAACATGCTTCCTTTCACATAGCTGTTTCATGAGCTCGATGATGACAAAACCGATGCAGTTAATGTTGATGATCTCATGGGCTCTGGGCTGAAGCTGCTGTCCCCCTAGGAGTTTCAGTAGAGACTATAACTTCCTCCGCTCCCAACTGGCTTGCAGCAGGTTCTCCGCATATGGCTGCAGAAACCCAAAAGGACACGGCCAGCATCAGAGCACAAGCACAGGCTAAGAGTGTGGCCAGGCAGCATCTCCAACAGACCTTGAGAAGGGCAACAACTGAGATGGCCCCAGTTGTCTGCTTGAGAGCATGGGGCAGCTGGAGATTCGCTGAGACTGAGGAGCCCATGATAAGGTAACAACAGAGGGGAGCATAAGGGTGATGCCAGCAGCCGAGGAGGCCACCGAAAACTGGCTCCAAGGAAGGGAGGCAGCTAATGATCCAGACCTCCCTGTTATCATTGCCAGAACTGCTAGCTATTCATGGGGGTTAGAGGTCCAAGTAGACCTAGGACAATTTCCAAGCTCAGCATCTATATTCTGGTTCAGGACTTAGTGGAAAGGGGTGAACAGCTCCCCTAGCCTGATGGAGGGCCTTGATTCTTATAATGACTCTGTAGCTCATAGTATAGTTATTTTTTTTAAAAAAGTGATAGAGGAGTAAGCTGCTCCAGTTTTGTTCTCAATTTCCACCTCTGGGGTGGAGCTCTTAAGAACTGGATGTTCATTCCCAGGGTGAAGATTCCACACATTAGCAATCAATGAAGTTCCTCCTAAACTGCTTGCTCCTAGTTTTGTGGTTAGGCCATACACTTTAAGATATGAAACTGGCCTTACTGAGGATTGGTCTTGAAGAATTTCTACCTGAGAGTCAAAAGAGCTGATGCAGAAGACCAAGTGTTAAAACACTACTGTATGTTCCTAACCTCCTTGGTCTCACCTAACCTTAAGCAGCAGGCGTAGTAGCCCTGCCTAACTTCCTTTTCGCCTTAACAGCAGGCTATGAAATGGTTCCGGGAGCCAGGTGGAAGCCATGGCGTGCAACAATCGCTCCAACAGCAACCCCTCCGTTTTCATCCTCGTGGGCATTCCTGGCCTGGAAGCTGCTTACTTTTGGATGGCCTTCCCCTTCTGCTCCATGTACTTGGTAGCCTTGCTGGGCAACTTGACCATCCTCTTTGTGGTCAAGAAGGAGCCCAGCCTCCACTTGCCTATGTACTACTTCCTGTGCATGTTGTCCGCCCTCGACTTGGTGCTGTGCTCCTCCACGGTGCCCAAGATCCTGGCCATCTTCTGGTTCCGGTCCCACTCCATTGGCTTCAAGGCCTGTGTCATCCAGATGTTCTTCATCCATGGTTTCTCAGCTGTGGAGTCAGGGGTGCTGCTCGCAATGGCCTTTGACCGCTACGTGGCCATCTGCGCCCCTCTACGCTACACCACCATCCTCACCAGCTCCGTCATCGCCAAGATTGGGTGTGCAGCCTTTGTGAGGGGCATTGGCTTGATGACCCCTTTGACTTGCATGGTGAGCCGTCTACCATATTATGGGCCCAATGTCATCGGCCATTCCTACTGCGAGCACATGGCCGTGGTCAAGTTGGCTTGTGGAGATATCACACCCAACCACATCTATGGGATCACGGCAGCCACCTTCGTGGTGGGCTCAGACACCATCTTCATTGCTGTCTCCTATGTGCTCATTCTCAGGGCAGTCATGGGGCTCTCCTCTAAGGAAGCCCGACAGAAATCCTTCGGCACTTGTGGCTCCCACATCTGCGTCATCCTGATCTTCTACACTCCTGCCCTTTTCTCCTTTTACACACAACGCTGGGGACACCACATCCCTGCCCACATCCACATCTTGTTGGCTGACCTCTATGTCCTAGTGCCCCCCATGCTCAACCCTATCATCTATGGCATGAAAACAAAGCAGATTCGGGAGCAAGTACTGAAGCCATTCTACCCGAAAGGAGTCAAGGTTGAGACTTGACTCCTACTGGTTTTAGACCCCCAAAGGATTAGGTTAGAACTTGTTACGATTTATCTGCATCTAGATGCCCCTGCCAGGTGGAGCCTCCAAGCTTTGGGTAGCGCAGTTATTAGAAGTGTGGTTCAAGTTTCATTATTCTTGTCTCAAGTATACCAAGAAATATCTAAAATAATTAATTTGCCTGTTCAGGCTTCCTCACAACTGTCATTACAGAATATGTGGATGGACAACACATGACAGCTTGTTGAAGAGCTCCTGACATGGATTTTTGCTGCAGCCAGGATTTCAATAGCCCATTAATGGGAAACCTTGAAAAAATCTACATTTGTCATTGTAATGTAAGAACATATGGATTTTGGCCATTGTGGGGGGAAATCACACATAAATTGCATGTTTCCCAGGGGATGGGGAATCCAGAATATTTTTATGTCTGCTGGTGGGATTTTATTCTCTATGCTTTAAACTTCGATGCTCAACATTCGCCATCCAGACCAGTTTGGGAAATATGGGTGTCTAGATTTATATTTGTGTGTCATCATTTCTTTCTCTTACTGTTTGTTTGTTTTCTCTGGGTATGGTATGATGTAATCCCTTGCTACTACACTTTTGGGTTGTTAGTAATTGGGGGGAAACGAGAGAGAGAGAGAGAGAGAGAGAGAGAGAGAGAGAGAGAGAGAGGGAAGTGTAGTTCTAAATACTTATTGGTCCCTGTAGGAATAACGGAGGATGACGGGAGGTTGGATGCAGGTGAGCTGTGCAGGAGCAAGCTGGCAAGCATGCTCCCAGCAGGCTGCCGACTAGCTGTGCAGAGGCTCCTTTTATTAACAGAAGTCAAGAATTGGAAACAGTAGTGAAACCACCCTGAACATGACGTATCTCCATCTAAGAACATTTCCAGTGTTGTCAAATACACGTGTCAGCAGGTGTTTCCCTAAAATGTTTTCCCCGGTACTTGATTACATCTGTGTCCCCGGTCATGCTCCAGCCAAGTGTTAAGTCTAGCAACCAAATCTGTGAGAGGACAGACGGTCAGGGGGAAGCCCTGTCTTCTGGCCAAGAGGCTAGAGTTCAGGGCGAGTGGCCGCAAGGCTCCTTGGCACGCTGTGGCATGCCGGGTGCAAGGTGTGCCTCAGCACAGGTGGAGCATCACTCCCACAGTCCCTGCATCACCTCATCGCTTTCAGCCAAGTATTTGCCTCTCAGGGAACCTACAGACAGAACTATTCAAGCTTACCATAGGATCATCCAACGTTTCCCACATTGCAAGTTTTTAACTGCTAACAAAGCTGTCCAAAGTTAGTTGGAATGGACCATCTCAGGAGGTGGCGGACTCTCTTTCATTGGCGGTTTTTTAACAGAGGTTGGGTGACCATCTCTTCAGGGATTCTTTAGTTGTCATTTTTGTATAGCAAGGGGTTGGACTAGATGACCCTCGGGGTACCTTCCAACTCCACAGTTCTATGATTCTCTGTGTTAAAACAACTGGCACGTTACTTACAAAGGATACATAGATGTGAGAAGCTGTAGAATGCCCTGGTTACCTCAGACGATTGTTGTGTGGATAAAACTGGGAGAGGGAGAGCTATGTATTTCACCTTGAGCTTCCTGGAGGGAGAGGGGAAAATGGGATATAAATGTAATGGCTGTTGGGCTTTTCCTCAATAAAAATGGAAACTGTTCTTGAGGTACGTTGTAATCTGTGCTTGACTTTATAACCCTTCAGTGTTTTAATCTGCCTGCTGTTCCAAGTTTTTTACCTGCTGCATTCTACCATTTGTTGATTAGAGTGTCATGGAATTATACTCAATATACTGATCCAGAGCAGAACTCCAATGTATAGTTAGCAGAGTAAAAACTTAAACACGTTGCTGGATTCCCAAAAAATAGACCAGAGCCAATTTCATCCAGCAGAGCTTTACTGCTACTGAAGGCAGATGAGCATAATGGTCAAAAATCCAAAACCTTCGGGATTGGGCCTGTCCATAAGAAATCCAATTGCAGCAGACTTAAACTTACAATAACTTATAATAAGACTAAAACCTTAACACTAAGCATACTATGTACAGAGCACCACACCGGAAGGAAGAGAGAGAGAAAGAGAAAGTGAAACCCAGGCTCCTTCTGGCCTCTTCTTATAGTCAGCATGACCTTGAGAGAAAGAGATAACAGAACCAGTTTAAACCAGCTGCACTCAGCTTCTCTGAAGGAATAACCCAAACAACTCATGAACCTTCTGCTTGCTTCTTTCACACAGAGAAACTTCCAGAAACCTCTTGAATGAATTAGAATAGGAAAGATCTCTACACATCAGATCAATACTTTATGCCCTAAGAAATGCAAACTGACCTAGAGGTTTTTTCCCAGGTGGGGCAGACTGCCCTTAGAGGTCTGTCCCGCAGGCTCAATAACTGACTTAGTGAGGAAGATTCTCAAAAACATTAGCCACGTCTCCTTCCCCTCTTCCCTTGTCCTTTCCTCAAAGAGAGCCATTGTCATGAAAACACCACCATTTCATGAACCTGTTACCAAAAAAAAAGAGTCAGGCTTTGCTTTTGCAGCTCAACTCCCTCTCAAGGGACCTAAGACCCCGCGATGTCCGCTGTCCGTCAGAGGAAGTGAATAGAGTTGACAACCAGGGAAAGGGAAACAGCTACTTAAGCCCAGTCTTTCTTAATCTGTTGCTACAGACTCACCCTCCCTCCAGCAGTAGAAAGAAGAGCCTTGAGCAAAGTGGGGAGCAACTTTTAAAACCTCAGAAAGGGTCCAGCCCCCCAGTCCTATCAGTATGACCAGCTACCCAAAACGTATTGAGAACATCACAAAATGTCATGGAAGGGGGAATTGTTCAGCGAAACTGGAGCATGTGTGATGCCATGATTTCCAAACTTGTCCATCAGCATACTTTGTGAATTGCCTGTCTTGATCCGCCATTCCTATTCAGACACGTTTTATTTACTTCTCCAGGCATTTTGACTACCCGTCTCCTCCTCCCTCCCAGATCTATTCTTCATGTTCTTCCCCAAATTTCTCTCTTTGATAAATCAGTTACAGACCCCTGACACACTCGCAGCCCCTTGGGGGGGTTTCCCAGTTTCCTGGCTACGTGACGTGAGATGGCTGCTAGGGTGAGATATGGGCCAAACACTGTTCCCCTGTCCACCTTTTGGTTTACTATATCACTTGATGTGAGCTTGTTAATGGAGAAATCCCTTGGATAGAAAACAAGGACACCAGCCAGGAATACCAGAGCAAAACAGCAGCCAGTAGGCTTGGTCTTTATTGAAGACTGTCGCAACAGGACTCCCACCTGCCACAAGGTGGAACAAGATGGAAGCCCAGAACAAAAGAAGACCTCAACTTTTATTAGCTACTACTCCCCCATGCTACACCCCTAAGACTACATCATTGACACATCACAAAGAGGAGGGGTTCAGGGAGGAGTTGTGGTGGTAACCTGAGGGTCTTCTCACCTGTCCGGTTCCTCCTTTCCCCCTCCCCATGAGTACATTCCTGAGGACAAAGAGGAGTTCACTGTTTCCTGCCCCCAGAGGGAAGGGCTGGTCACTGTCCTTTGTTTCAGTCCGTACTGAATCCACTTCCATATGCAGTTCCTTTGTGAGTGTAATGATCTTCTATCTAGGACCATCAAGGTTGGCATGCCAACTGGGTAGGGCTCGCTGCGGACATGTTGGCTGCCTTGTGTCAAGTCTCCCCCCTTTGATAGTCCTTCCTTCGTGGTGTAAAATAAAAGTGGAATGGTACAGATCCAATGCATGGCTGATTTGTGTGAGTGTGTGTGTGTGTGTGTGTGTGTGTGTGTGTGTGTCATGTTTGTACAAACTGAATGATGGGGGGGGGGGGTTCCAGCAACAAACTTTATCCATAAAACAGACAAAACAATCTCAGCTTTCTGCTGCTTCTTGAAACTTCTTCTCAATTCTTCTCTGTTTCTGGAACAAACGATTCTCATACACTGAGAGAGAATATCCAACAGCTTCACATTTGGTGCTGTTTGCACCGTTCCTCCTGGGACCCTGGAGGACTCTGAATGCTCCCAGTGCTGGCTGGGAAGCAGAACTGAGATGGGGGAAGCCCTCAAATCCATCTGCACCACAGCACGGCCGGGCAGCCAGGCTGACCTGCACATGGCTGGTGCACCAGTGAGGCCACCATGCTTTACAGGGGGCAGGAGATGCCGCTGATCTCTTCCCACCCCACAGAATCAGGGGTGTGGCCCATATTTTGTTATTACTGTATGTTGTAATTCTACTAGTTTGCCTGACGATAGAATTGTTTAGTTGTTTATGGGTCCTGTTGATATGATTTTGTAATTTTTGTATATACCGTATTTTTCGCTCTATAACACGCACCCGACCATAACACGCACGTAGTTTTTAGAGCAGGAAAATCCGTAGGTATGCCACCCGTAGGCATTTCCTCCATAACACGCACAGACATTTCCCCTTACTTTCTAGGTGGAAAAAAGTGAGTGTTATGGTGCAAAAAATACGGTAGTTTTTCTCTGTTTCTTTTTATTACTTTGTACCCCACTCTGGAAGAGAAGACTCCCTGGAAAAGACCCTGATGTTGGGAAAGATGGAGGGCACAAGGAGAAGGGGACGACAGAGGATGAGATGGTGGGACAGTGTTCTCGAAGCTACCAGCATGAGTTTGACCAAACTGCGGGAGGCAGTGGAAGACAGGAGGGCCTGGCCTGCTCTGTTCCAGGGGGTCACGAAGAGTTGGACACAACTAAACAACAACAACTCCACTCTGGGATTGAAAACATTCAATAATGAGTGGGCTATAAATACTGCTATTAAAAAAAACCAGGACAGAAAGTGGTGTGGTCCCAAGGTGCTTCTTCTCCCTGACACCACAGGAAATACTTTCTCCTTGAAGAGGACGTGTTTGGGGATCGACCAGGTAATAAATACCCTTCTAGCACCTCAGCTGAATGCAATGGCTTTGCATGCAGACGATGCATTCCTGGAGCAGGACAAAAAATCAGGTCACTGCTGCAATTGTTGTGCTCGTCCTAGAGGATGCTCATATGACCTCATGCAACTCAGCTGCTGCCACCCAGTATCAGAAGACACACCTCAGGAATAGGGAAAAGGCTGTTGGGGATCAGAACTGCAGGGAGACAAGACAGGGAGACACACAGCATATTCAGCTGAGTGTCTATTTATCCTCTGTGCTCCTGACAAGACAGGGTGTCTAAGGAGTAGCAGAGTGTTCAGCCCTTGTGGTTTTCCTGGAGTTAATATAAAGCGAGGAGGGAAATGCAATTTTGCATGATGTAGTCTTCTTGGCATGGCTCCCTATTGCCAGTTGCAAGCAGAGAACAAGGCCTCCTTTGCAGTTATGCCTTCACCTGATCTGGATCTGACTCAGGTAGGTCTGGCGTCAAAGAGCAGCTTAGAGATGATGATGATGATGATGATGATGATGATGATGATGATAATACATATTATTTATACCCCGCCCTCCCCGGCCAGAGCTGGGCTCAGGGCGGCTAACACCAATAAAATTACAGTAAAAACATAATGGGGGGGGACCAATTTAAAATACAGGTTAAAATGCAATTTGAAATGCAGCCTCATTTTAAAGTAGCTGATAAATCAAGACCATAAGGGGAGGGAAACATAAGGGTCAGACTGAGTCCAAGCCAAAGGCCAGGCGGAACAGCTCTGTCTTGCAGGCCCTGCAAAAAGATGTCAAGTCCTGCAGGGCCCTGGTCTCTTGTGACAAAGCGTTCCACCAAGTTGGGGCCAGTACTGAAAAGGCCCTGGCCCTAGTTGAGATGAGCTATATGACCTTCAAATGCACATAGGGAAATGCATAATTCAAGCTCAGTGGATGAGGAAGCTTTAAGCAAAGTACACTGTCTTGTTTGTTAGAGGGCCTTCTCGGTGGTGACACCCTCCCTGTGGAACACCCTCCCATCAGACGTCAAGGAGATAAAGAATTACACAACCGGCAGCCCTGTATCAGGAATTTTGAATGTTAGACATTTTATTATTTTTTATGTTTTGCTGGAAGCTGCCCAGAGTGGCTGGTGAAACCTAGCTAGATGGGAAGGGTATAAATGTTGTTGTTTGTTTGTTTGTTTGTTTGTTTGTTTGTTTGTTTTATGTACTTTTGTCCCTTTATATTGTAAACTGCCCTGTGATCCTCAGATGAAGGGTGGTGTAGAAATTTAAGTAATAAATAATAAATAACAAAGTACCTCACCAAAGAGTAAGCTGAGCAGTCACCTTATTAGAGGAGAAGTCCTTTTGTGGTTAAGTTGCTGGAAGCAAAGAGTAGGACTGAACGGACCGAGTAAAGTAGAAATGGAGTCCCTCTTCAATTAGTACTGAGACCTGTGCTTCCTAACTTGTTCATAAATGGTCTAGAGTTGGGAGTGAGCAGTGAGGTGGTCAACTTTGCTGATGATAATACATTATTCAGAGTTGTTAAAACAGAATGAGATTGTGATGAGCTCCAAAAGAACCTCTCCAAACTGAGTGAATGGGCAGTAAAATGGCAAATGCAGTTCAATGTAAGTAAGTTTAAAGTGATGCATATTGCAGCAAAAGAAAAAGAAAGAAAGAAACTCTTAATTTCACTTTTGTGCTCATGTGGTCTGAACTGGAGGTGACAGGCCAGGAGAGAGACCTTGAGGTCATAGAAGATATCTCGAGGAAGATGTAGACACAATGGATGATGTCTCTGTAAAGGCAGATTCCATGCTAGGGATCATTAGGAAAGGCATTCAAAATGAAACTGTTGGTGTCATATTGCTGTTACACAAATATATGGTGTGGCTGCATTTGGACTACAGTGGTACCTCTGGTTACGTACTTAATTTGTTCCGGAGGCCCGTACTTAACCTGAAACTGTTCTTAACCTGAAGCACCACTTAAGCTAATGGGGCCTCCAGCTGCTGCCATGCCGCCGGAGCACGATTTCTGTTCTCATCCTGAAGCAAAGTTCTTAACCTGAAGCACTATTTCTGGGATAGTGGAGTCTGTAACCTGAAGCGTATGTAACCTGAAGCGTATGTAACCTGAGGTACCACTGTACTCTGTACGGTTTTGGCCACCTCACCTCAAAAAGGATATTGTAGAGTCGAGAAAGGTTCAAGAAAGGGTAGCCAAAATGATCAAGGGGGTAGAGTGACTCGCCCTGTGAAGAATGGTTGCAGCATTTGGGACTTTTTAGTTTAGAGAAAAGGCAAGCAAGAGGCGACGTGATAGAAGTTTATAAAATTATGCCTGGCATGGAGAAAGTGGATAAAGAAAAGCTTTTCTCCCTCAATCATAGCACTAGAACTTGCGGACACCCAAGGAAGCTGAATGTTGGAAGATCCAGGATAGAGAAAAGAAGGGACTTCTTCACGCAGCAAAGAGTTAAACAATGGAACTCACTCCCACCGGAGGCCACAAACTTGGATAGCTTTAAAAGAGAATTGGATGAATTCATGGAGGATAAGACTATTAACGGCTACCAGGAGGGAAGAGGGCTGCTTGCTGGTTTCTCATTGGGGCAACTAGTCGGCCACTGTGAGAACAAGATGTTGGGCTAGTTGAGCCACTGGCCTGATCCTGTAGGCTCTTCTTATGTTCCAGATGTGCTGGCTTTCAATTCCCACCCTCCCCAGCCAGCATTGGCATCTGAAGGGCACCAGGTTGGGGAATACTGGTGTATTTGTTTGAAGGTGCTCAAGTTCCACTCACTGATTGACTTGTGTACCGGTGAGCCAAGCAGAACTACTAGGGCTGTCCTAGAACTCAGCCCCAGCCAGCAACTGATCCTCGGGGCCCTTGGGGTTGTAGAGAGAGAAGGTGTCAGTAGGAAACCTTCTACAGGGAAAGAGGAGAAAACAGCGTTGCTTCCCTTTTGTGAAGCCAACCTTAAATGCAAATTCTCTTTCTTGGGATTTCATTTCTCGTTAAACTAGGACACCACGCTCAGCTTCATGGATCCAGACAAGTTCAACTCCAGCTCCTCTGCCTTCTTCTTAGTTGGCATCCCTGGGCTAGAAAGTGCCCACTCCTGGATGGGCGCCCTCTTCTGCTCAATGTACTTGATGGCGCTTGCAGGAAACTGCGTCCTCCTCCTGACAATCCTACTGGCTCACACCTTGCACCATCCCATGTTCTACTTCCTGGCCATGTTGGGAATGATTGACCTGGTCATGGCCACATCTGTGGTCCCCAAGATGCTCGGCATCTTCTGGATGGGCTCTCAAGAGATTGGCTTTGATGCTTGCTTCACCCAGATGTTCCTCATCCATGCCACCACAGCTGTGGAATCAGGAGTCTTGCTGGCCATGGCCTTTGACCGGTACGTCGCCATCTGCCACCCGCTAAGATATGAGACTATCTTGACATCCCAAAGGGTCGTGCAGATAGGGCTGGCCATTTTGGCAAGAGGGATCCTCTTCATGGTGCCTTTGACCTGGATGTTGAGGCGCCTGCCATACTGTGCTTCCAAAGTGATATCTCATTCCTACTGTGAGCACATGGTGGTCATGAAATTGGCTTGTGCAGATTATTCTGCAAGCAGCACCTACAACTTGGTGGGGACGACCCTCATTGTGGGGACCGACACAGCCTTCATCGCCTTGTCTTACAGACTGATTCTCAGGGTTGTGGGGAAGCTTGCCGAGAAAACCGAGCGGCTCAAGTCCTTCAGCACCTGCAGCTCCCACATCTGTGTGATGCTGCTCTACTACCTCCCAGGTTTGGCCTCCATTTACATCCAGTGCTTTCCCCAGGCGGTGCCACCACACGTGCAGGTCCTGCTGGCTGATCTGTATCTCAGCCTCCCTCCCATGTTGAACCCCATCATTTACAGCATCCGGACAAAGCAGGTGCGTGAGGCTCTGTGCAAAGTATTTTCCTTCTTCAAGGGCCCTCTTGGATGAGCAAGATTGGGATGGAGCAAGAGAAGATTTTTCCAAAGGAGGAAAAAATATTTTTCATTGGCAGGCTGAACCCTTTCTTCCTCTGTTCATCAACCCCTCTGCCATTCCCCCCACATTAACTCTCTAGAGCTTCCCCATCCCATCCCATGGGACTATGGAGATTGCTTTTCACCATCATTTCTGAAGCCGTTTCTCTCTTCTGTTCTGCAGTTCTGCTTCACACCCAATTTCACCACCACCCACATGCCCATGCGTCTTCCCCACTCCTTTCATGCAACCCACCCTGCATGCAAACCGCCTCCATGGTGTAGTGGTTAAAAGCGGTAGTCTCGTAATCTGGGGAACCGGGTTCACGTCTCCGCTCCTCCACATGCAGCTGCTGGGTGACCTTGGGCTAGTCACACTTCTCTGAAGTCTCTCAGCCCCACTCACCTCGCAGAGTGTTTGTTGTGGGGGAGGAAGGGAAAGGAGAATGTGAGCCACTTTGAGACTCCTTCAGGTAGTGATAAAGCGGGATATCAAATCTAAACTCTTCTTCCTCCTCCTCTTCTTCTTCTTCTTCTTCTTCCTCCTCCTCCTCCTCCCTTTGCACTTGTTGCAGCTGCTAAGCACCCTTTTCACTTTCCACCAAGGCCAGCCTAATACATGTTGGTACCTGAGGCAAACCACAAAATCATGTCACCACCCCTGCCAGGGATGACGGTTGAGCGAACATCTACAGTCTTCTCTTTCTTTGGCGATCACTCGTAGCCAAGTAAGATTGTCCTCCATGAACACGGTTTTAACAGTGAGTCCATAAGTGACTGGAGGCCAATTCTGGATCCACAAGTCCTTCCACAGTGGGGACATTGGTTTCTGGGTGGGAGTTGATCACGGTGAGGGTTTGCCAAGCGTGCCTTTGAGGAGATTTCACCCCTCCCGTATCCAAGAATCTCCTGATGAGTCTGCTGATTCTCCAGAGAGGAGGGGCAGTGTTCTGCTCTCTACTTATTCTGCTCCAGCACCACATCAAAGAGTCAGTCAGTCAGTGTGTCGGGGAGAGAGAGAGACTGAGTGTTAGAGATCGTGTGTATAGATAAGGTTGCTGCTAAGAGCAGCTGCAGACACTCAGTGCAGTTCAGCATTTTCCGTTTAGACCTCATTTAGCTCTGTACATAGTTGTGTATTATAGTTGTAGATAGAATAAAGAAGATATTCTACAGAGCTGCTCTCCGAGTCGTTTATGCTCTGCTATACTCTGCTGTATTCTGCTGTGCGACGACTGTCTTCTTGTGGAAGTGAATCCGGTGCTCACAACTCTAAGCTGTGAGTCCACAGCACTTTGACCTGTTCCTGTGCAGAAGGTGGTCTCTGGAAGTGCTACCCAGCTCGCCTAGCCCAGTCGGGGCTGAAGTGGATGAGTCGAGTTGGTGGCACTGGCTCAAGGGCGATGCTGACAGCCTTCCTCTATTACGTTTCTCTCTTTCGTCCTGAGTTTGAGCGTCTCCAAAGCCCATGAAACCTTTGGTAAAGGCTGTTCTCCAACTGGAGCGCTCGCAAGCCAGTGTTTCCCAGTTGTCAGTGTTTATACTACATTTTTTTAGATTTGCCTTGAGACAGTCTTTGAACTTCTTTTGTTGACCACCAGCATTACACTTTCCATTTTTAAGTTCAGAATAGAGTAGTTGCTTTTGAAGAAGAAGAAAAAAAAACATCTACAGTACATCAGGAAGAAGGGGGAATAAAGATCTACACTGGGAACAAGGGTGGGAGGAGACAAGCAGAACCTCCTATTTGCCAAGATATCACTGTAGAATCAGCATGGGATGCTGCCAAGGAGACGACAGATCTGGCTTCCAAGGCGTGTGGTGCAGCTGTCACTGTCGCTGTGGCGGCAACAGCAGGCAGTGCTTTCCTTGGAGGCCAGATCTGCTGTCCCATGGATCCTGCCACCCGAGGCAGCCACCTCACCTTGCCTCATGGGTGGGATGGCCCTACCTTCCACCCAGCTATGATGCCAACATCCCTGCCTGTCCTTCAGCCCTTGCATGCCCTGCTTTCACAACAGGGGGTGCCTCCTAATCCCTCCTATTTTGCAACCCCCTCTGCACCTCCATTTTCACCTTCACCCCTTTCCCCCTCTGCTCCCCTCCTTGCTTTCTCTATCTCTCCCTTGCACAGGGAATATTGCAGATATTAAGACTGCGCAGCTAGAAGAAGAAGAAGAAGAAGAAGAAGAAGAAGAAGGGGAAGAAGAAGAAGAGGAGGAGTTTGGATTTGATATCCCGCTTTATCACTACCCGAAGGAGTCTCAAAGCAGCTAACAATCTCCTTTCCCTTCCTCCCCCACAACAAACACTCTGTGAGGTGAGTGGGGCTGAGAGACTTCAGAGAAGTGTGACTGGCCCAAGGTCACCCAGCAGCTGCAGGTGGAGGAGCGGAGACGTGAACCCGGTTCACCAGATTACGAGTCTACCGCTCTTAACCACTACACCACGCTGGCTCTCTTGAAGCGACTGGAAGCACGAAAACTGACAGCTTTTGGAATAAAACATTGGCTAGACCCATTAGATTGTTCAACGCTTTACTTGCAGAACTTTCTTCAGAACAAACACATCAGAAATGCATCCAAATCATTCCACACAATATCTTGTGCTGTCCAGCACAGGCTCAGCATCTGAGAAATATCAGACAATTCCAAACAGACCTAGAATCCAGGGTCTCTCTCTCCTTAGAACCGCCCTTTGGCCTGGAGCTGTTTTCTCTTTCTCTTATTATCAAACCCATCAAGGAACTCAGAGAGCTCTTCTGGCTTTTCTTTTGCTTCAGTGACGTATTCCAGTTAAACCCTTTCAGCAATACACACAGGCATTCGTCATTTCAGTGTCTATTAAGCAATTCTACTCACCAGTGATTACTCCCCACATCCATGCCTTCTCCTCCCTCCACTTCTCCTACCCTGTTTACACACACAGATTCCATCATCACCCCCTTCACCCCCTGTAAACAGACAATGAGCATCTCCTGTACAGTACATTTATTATTCAGGAACTATAGAGATAAAGATAAATGGTCTTCCCAAAATTAAGGTTTACGTCCTCTTCAATTCAAACTTATCTCACCGGGGCTTTTTCTCAGCCAGAACTTGCCAGAACTCAGTTCTGGCACCTCTCAGATGGGTGCCATTGCCATTAAAAGAGAACAAGAGAAGCATTCATGTTGAGTTCCAGCTCCTCTTTTTATAGAAAAATAGCACTGTATCTCACAAAACACAATACTAAGCTAGGAGGAACTGCAGGCATAGGGCGGTATACAAATTTAATAAATAATAATAACAATAAATAATAAAACAACAGTTCAAAAGACTCGGGTGTGATATTATTCACTAAGTAAATAAGCTCCATCCCCTATACTTTATTGTTAAATGTCTTTTTTTTTGTCCAAACTAAAACATTAATCCAGATGCAAATGAAAGAGAGAGAGAAGGGAGGGAGGGAGGGAGGAAGGAAGGAAGGAAGGAAGGAAGGAAGGAAGGAAGGAGAAAAAAAATAAGAGAGAGAGAGAGAGAGAGAGAGAGAGAGAGAGAGAGTTAAGAAGCTATACTTAAACTATGCTTCCAATGGTTAGTGAGCTCACAGCTCCAGCAGGACCCCCTCTTTGCTCCTCAATATTGGTGTTCCCCAATAGCAGTCTCCAAAGATGACAAAGCCTGTGGGCAGATGGATGTTGCAGTAGAGGCCTCCTTCAGCTCCCTGGATCCCAAACAGATACAGAAAAGCACAGGCTTTGTTCATCAGCTCACCAGAGGTCAAGTGCAGCAAACCTGATTCCTTATTCCTTGGAATCAGCAACCTGTTTAATGAGCATCTAGCCTGATTTGCTTGCAGGGAGCTTAGACAATGACCAGGGCCGGCTCAAGCATGAAGCAGTTGCCTCAGGCAACAAATTCTAAGGGGCAGAAAGTGGCTAGAAATGTGTGCCATGTGGTCTGCCCTGCAGCCCCTAAGCTAGCCTGCTACTCTTGGGGTCAGTGGAGGACTCTGTCCCATTCCAGTGGTCAAGTAAGAGTCAACTACTACTCTGGTCCAATTTTGTGCACAGAATAGGCAATGCATCTTCTTGTCCTTTGTGTTGGGCAGCAAAATTGCTTGGGCCGCTCCTGGTGATGGCAGATATTCAATGAACATTCAATGAGACTTAAATGGCTCAGGACTGCAATATCTCAAGGACTGCCTTTCTCCATATGAGGCTCTTCTTCATGTGCCTCCTCTGTGAGACATCCGGTGGGTGGCAACACAAGAACAGGGCCTTTTCTCACCTGGTGCCTTCGTTGCATATCTTTAGGCAACAGGCAAAAACATTTCTTATTAACCATGCCTTTGGCTGGTTAACATTACATGGCTTCCTAAATGTGTTTGTGAACTTTAGAAAAAATTGCAAAGCCTCCATGATAGAGATGTCTTTATTCATTTACTGATTGCATTTATATCCCACCTTTTTCTCCAGGGAGCGCTAAGTTGCATACAGGGTTCTCTCCCTCCTTTTTTCAATCTCCACAACAACCCTTTGAGGTAGGTTAGGCTGAGAGGCAGTGACTGGCCCAAGGTCACCCAGTGAGCTTCATGACCAAGTGGGGATTTGAACACTGGTCTCTCCCAGATTCTAGGCTGACATTCTAATCAATGCACCACACAGGTTCTGTCTCAAACCTTCCTTCCCAAAACTCCCAAAAGACTGAGACAGCTGTAACCCACCCAGGGAACTTTCTGCCTTTCTTGTGTGATAAACCCCTTGTGCATACATTGAGCATTACAAAGGAAAGATGGATCTCTGCAATTTCCTGCCATGGCATTGAGGTTGAGCTAGCAAAAGAGTAGATAGAGTGGATCATTTGGCTGGAGGTTTGAAGAGGATATTTCCCCCAGGAGGCCACATGAGCTTCACGCAACAGTGATGGATCCAGAAGTACCCCAAAGCTATGGACTTGCTTCTTCAGAGGGATCATATCCCCATCAAGAGCAGACCACCTCCCACCCACCCTGTCTAGAGAACCACTGGACAATAGTGATATCTCAGTCTTATTTGGACTGAGCTTCAGTTTATTGAGTTTCTCCTTTATTAACTGACCAATAACCCTTCGACAAGGAGTATGCTACTAGAAAACCTGCTGCACACACAAACGCCTCACTGCTGTAAATGATAGTGAGGTCAAAGGCAGCTGGGACAGAGTGAAGAGGAAGGCGATATGGGTAATGAAGGATTTTACGTTCCAAATTTACCACGCCAAACTCGAGGCCCAGGGGACTCACATGTGAATGAGGTAACACACAACATACTGTATGTGCATTTTAGCATGGCAGGGAAGGCAGGGAACATTTATTGTAGATATTAATATTGAAGCGACTGGATGCATAGCAACTGACTCCTTTGGAATGAAGCGTTGCCCAGACGCATTAGAGTGTTCAAACCTTTGCTTGCAGAACTTTCTTCAAAACAGAACAAAAACATCAAAGATACACCCAAGTACTTCCATACAATATATTGTGCAGGTCCAGCACAGGTTCATCTTCTTAGAAATAAAATAAATCTGATGTAAGGTTAAACACTCATGTGTTAGCTAGCAGAAAACAGCAATTGTTAACTATCAATCCATCAAGGAGCTCAGAGACCACTTCTTGCTGTTCTTTAGCTTCAGTGGAATCTCCCACATAAACCCGTTCAGCAAAACACATACGCATTCTTCATATCAGTGCCAATTAAGCAATTATACTTAACACCAATAATGTGGATCAGCCTTTTATATTCTATGACTGATTCTTAGTATATGCAAGTGGTATTGGTAAGAGACTCCCACTCTAGAGCTAGTTCAGAAACTCCACAGATGAGCTTTCTCCTTGCATTTGATTTGAGCCATGAATCACCCTGAGGCTCACATCAGGCCTTTAGCTTGTCTCCGGGACCAAGACAGCATCTTAGCCAGTTTCCTTTGGATCTCTTTTGTCCGGACGGCATACACGATAGGGTTCAAGACGGGAGGGAAGATGAGATAGAAGTTGGCCAGGAGGATGTGAGCTGCAGGAGCCACATTGTGCCCAAACCGGTGAGTCAAAGATGAAACTGCTATGGGGATGTAAAAGGCCAAGATGGCGGTGATGTGTGAGGTGCAAGTGCTGAAGGTCTTAAGACGGGCCTCTGTGGTGGACAAGCTCATTACCGCCCGGAAGATGAGGACATAGGACACCCCGATGCACAGGGAGTCAACAATGAGGACCAGGAAGCCAATGGCCATGCCATAGATGTTGCTGATGGAGATGTCCTCGCAGGAGAGCATCACCACAGCCATGTGCTCGCAGTAGGAGTGTGCAATGATGTTGGTGTGGTAGTAGGTGTATCGATGGGCAAGAAGAGGCAGTGGAGCGATGTATAGGAAGCCCCGCAGAGCAGCGGCCAGCCCGATCTTGGCCACCACCGAGTGGGTCAGGATAGTCCCGTGCCTCAACGGGGTGCATATGGCCACGTAGCGGTCAAAGGCCATCGCCAGAAAGATCCCAGATTCAATGGTGGCAAAAGAGTGGATGACAAACATCTGGAGGAGGCAAGAGTGGAAGGCAATGTCCTTGTTGCCCAACCAGAAGATGCTGAGCAGCTTGGGCATGGTGGAAGAGGAGAGGACCAAGTCGATGACGGCCAACATGGAGAGGAAGAGGTACATGGGCTCGTGGAGGTTGGGCTCGGCCCGGATGATGAAGAGGATGGTGCAGTTGCCCACCAGGGCCATGACGTACATGGAGCAGAAAGGGATGGAGATCCAGACATGGGCAGCTTCCAGCTGGGGGATGCCCGTGAGGGAGAAGGTGGACGGGCTGACACAGGCATTGTAGAAGGCCGGCATCTTACCAATGCACCACGGGAGGGACCATCATTCCATGTGACTGGAAACAAATCAGGGGAGAAGTCCTATTATTGTACTTAGTGCATTTTCTCTTTGAAGACTCTGAAATTTCAGGTGTCCCCTCAAGAGCAGAGCAGATCAGGCTGTCAATGTTCTGTGGAACAATTGGACCTGCTGAGATGTGGGAGGTACCCACTATTTGTCGTATTCTAGAAGCAGATTGTGGAGTTCAGGCTCCAATACTTTGGCCACCTCATGAGAAGAGAAGACTTCCTGGAAAAGACCCTGATGTTGGGAAAGATGGAGGGCACGAGGAGAAGGGGACAACAGAGGACGAGATGGTTGGACAGTGTTGTCGAAGCTACAAACATGAGCCTGACCAAACTGCGGGAGGCGGTGGAAGAGAGGAGTGCCTGGTGTGCTCTGGTCCATGGGGTCACGAAGAGTCAGAGACGACTAAATGACTAAACAACAACAACAGAAGCAACTGAAGGCATAAAATCCCAGAATTTTAGAGTTGGGAGACACCCCAAGGATCATCTCGTCCAACCCCCAGCAATGCAGGAATCTCAGCTAAAGCATCCATGACAGGTGGCGATCCAATCTCTGCTTAAAAACCTCCAGGGAAGGAGAATCCATCACCTTACAAAATGTTTCCCAGGTGTTTACAAGCTTTTCAATGGAATCATAGAACTGTAACATTGGAAGGGACCCCTGGATTAGAGGGATGGGGGGTTTGAAAGGGAATTTCAGGAGCACCCATAGCTGAAGATAAAATCTGCTTTCCTTCATAAACTGTTTTCACAAATGCAAGTTTGTACATAACCCAAATATACCGCGAACTTGACATGGGAGAAGGCCTTCTCTATGGTGGCATATCCCATTTAGGGAATGCCCTGCCAGTTACAGGGTGTTCGTGTGCAGAGTGAGTGCCAAAATAATGTGTTCTGTAGGCTGTTGAGCCAACAATTTATTTTATCTGCTCTCGTTTTATTGAATTGCTGCATTTATGAATGCCTGGCATGGTTTTAAACTGTTTATGGTACCCTGGCCTCGGGTCATTTGAAAGGGAGGACTGCTTAGAATTATTTCAAGTAAATAAATAAAGGCACCTGGAATGAACAGAAGAATGGGCAGGGAACAGAGCGATGGAAGAGTTTCTTCACGGCTGAGTTTACCTGCAGCCTCACCCTTGTCCTGGAAAGAACATCATCTCAAGTGCTGGTCCAGAGGGTCTTCTGAACCCAGGTTGTGTGGAAAGAGGGGAGCCACTTTGCCCTGTGGCGGCTGAGACTTTGGGAGCAGAAAGCCATGGGAAATCTGAGAGGAGGAGGAGGAGGAGGAGGAGGAGGAGGGGGAGAAGGAGAAGGAGAAGGAGAAGGAGAAGGAGAAGGAGAAGGAGAAGGAGAAGAAGAAGAAGAAGAAGAAGAAGAAGAAGAAGAAGAAGAAGAAGAAGAAAGCATCAATGGATGACCATCTGCCATGGGTGCTTTAGCTGTGACTCCTACATTGCATGAGCTTGGAGTCCCTTCCAACTCTATAATTCTATTGTTCTATGACTGAGTGGGTGGCAAGTTCCCCACCCCAGTGAAATCTTCAAGAAATCATCTGGTCTTGGAGATCTTGAAGTGTTACTTTCAGACAGACATTGGCCTGGATCAGCCAATGGTCTCACCCAAAAAGTTATGAATGAATATATATATATATATATATATATGAATTTGGGTTCTGGATGTTATATATATATATATATATATATATATATATATATATATATATATAACATCCAGAACCCAAATTCTAGTCCCTTTCTCTAAGCCTGAGCAACTCCTTGCAGCAAGCTGTCTTCCAGAGCTGTTCTGCCTGGGAGCAAACATCTCTCACCAGCTTTCCTGCCCCAGATGCACCACGACTACCAAGTTCTGAGCTGCAATGGAATTTTGGGGACTCCAGAGCAGTTTTAAAGTGTTTGGAAGTGCTGTATGGAACACTGTGCTTTCTGCTGTCAGAAACAATCCCCAATCGGTTCACCACTGCAGATTCAAATGCTTCATTCTGTGGAGCGTAGTAGCTATTTTTTTAAAAAATGCAGCAAGCATAACCCAATACATTTTGGACCTCCCAACCGGTTCAAAGTACTCATTACCAGTCAGGTTATTTGGGCAGAAGCAGAAAACCCAACCAGAACCTCTCCTCCTCTCTGACAGTAAAAAAAAAAAAATACAGTAATAATAAATCAAATAGCTAACCATTTCTTGCCTTACTGACACCCAAAATCCTACTTCCTGTGGAAGCTGCCTCACAACAGGGCTGTTCTGAGGTTCAACTTACCAAATTATTGAGCCAGCAATGGTTCTTCCTAAGCAAATGCTGGCTTTGGCCGTTTGGTGAGGTATTTGTGCTGCATATTTCGGAGACCTTGAGGGATCTCCCAACCCAACTGGGGCCTGGGATAATTAAGTGGCTCTTTGGCTGCCAAACCTCAAAGCACCAAGCAAGGACTACAAATATTGAAAATGGAAAGCCTTTGTAAAAACTGTCTTCTTTATTTTGACTATCTACCTTTCAGGCAGGACGCGGGTGGCGCTGTGGGTTAAACCACAGAGCCTAGGACTTGCCAATCAGAAGGTCGGCGGTTCAAATCCCCGCAACGGGGTGAGCTCCCATTGCTTGGTCCCTGCTCCTGCCAACGTAGCAGTTCGAAAGCACGTCAAAGTGCAAGTAGATAAATAGGTACTGCTCCGGCGGGAAGGTAAACAGTGTTTCTGTGCGCTGCTCCGGTTTTCCAGAAGCAGCTTAGTCATGCTGGCCACATGACCCGGAAGCTGTACGCCGGCTCCCTCGGCCAATAAAGCGAGATGAGTGCCACAACCCCAGAGTCTTTACCTCTTTACAAGTCCACCACTTTTCCAACACTCATTAGATCTTGTCCTATATATTTTGGCAAGCTTTGATATACACATCATTTTCATCACTTTTTCTTTAAGTGCACTACATGCAGTAAAATTGATACCTTCATTCCACAGCCTTTCCCAAGATTCTAACTGAATGTTATATCCAAAATCTTTAGCCCATTGTATCCTCACCCCTTTAACCTCTTCATCTTTAGTATGCCATTCCAATAATGATTTGTACACGCCTTGGGCAGAGCTAATATCCCATTGCTGTTCCATAAATTTCTCCATTGCTCCATAGAAAGAGCTTCCAGAGCAATGGAGGATCCCTGAGGGCTCATGGCTGAACTTGGGCCTCACCCTTTCACAAATAGATGACCCACCCAGAAGATAATCATGCTGGACCATGCCAACAATGCTTCTGAATCCCAGCTGCTGGAGGCCGCAGGAGGGCAGAGGGCTCTTGTGCCCAAATCCTGCTGGAGGGCTTCCCTTGGGGACACCTGGTTGGCCACTGTGAGAAGGGGATGCTGGACCAGGTGGGCCAGTGGCCTGAGCCAGCCATCTTTGCTAAGTATAATTGTTTAATTCACACTGAAATGGAGAAAAATGTGTCTTGCTAACATTCAGGTTTTTCCCCATGGCAGCATAAAGGTAAAGGTAAAGGTACCCCTGCCCATACGGGCCAGTCTTGACAGACTCTAGGGTTGTGCGCCCATCTCACTCAAGAGGCCGGGGGCCAGCGCTGTCCGGAGACACTTCCGGGTCATGTGGCCAGCGTGACAAGCTGCATCTGGCGAGCCAGCGCAGCACATGGAAACGCCGTTTACCTTCCCGCTGGTAAGCAGTCCCTATTTATCTACTTGCACCCGGGGGTGCTTTCGAACTGCTAGGTTGGCAGGCGCTGGGACCGAGCAGCGGGAGCGCACCCCGCCACGGGGATTCGAACCGCCGACCATGCGATCGGCAAGCCCTAGGCGCTGAGGCTTTTACCCACAGCGCCAACTGGTTGATAATTAACTGCGAATGTGCTCTGCTGTAATGCTGAATCTCTGAACATGTCAGGAAGGTATTTGGTTGCAGATCTCCATCCTGGAATGATGGTGGCTGTGGTCTTTCTTCTAAGGCTCAGGACTGCAATACCTCAAAGACTGCCTCTTCCCATATGAACCTACCCAGACCCTGAGATCATCTTCTGAGGCCCCCCTTCATGTGCCTCCTCCTTGAGAGGTCCGCAGGGTGGCAACACAAGAACGGGGCCTTTTCTGCAGTGGCTCCCCGTCTGTGGAATGCTCTCCCCAGGGAAGTTTGCCTGGCACCTTCATTATACACCTTTAGGCACCAGGCAAAAACGTTCCTCTTTAACCATTCCATTGAATGATTTGATTGACATCCTATGTCCTTTTAAAATGTGCTTTTGGGGAAGGGGCTATTGGGTTGTTGTTATTTTATTATGTATTTTGTGGTTTTATATCTTGATTTTATCCTGTGAATCGCCCTGAGACCTCCAGGTTTTGTTGGGAAATGCCCTGGGGTGTTCCTGCAGCCCCCGCTGTCCAAGAGTCCTCCAGTATGCACAGCTCTGGAAAAGGCATTTCCCTTCTTCTCCAGTGCGCTCAGCAACATATACCAAATGGTATATGCATACTAATCTTCTAACATTACACAGCAAGAAGCGTGAGGCATCATAAAGCTAATGTATGTATTTATTTACACACTATGTACAGACAAAGAATTATGGCATCCTCTCTCATCAGCTCCGAGAGAGAACAACACGATGGTGACAGCAGTCACAAAATTAAAAGACGCCTGCTTCTTGGGAGAAAAACAATGACAAACCTAGACAGCATCTTAAAAAGCAGAGACATCACCTTGCCAACAAAGGTCCGTATAGTTAAAGCTCTGGTTTTCCCAGTAGTGATGTATGGAAGTGAGAGCTGGACCATAAAGAAGGCTGATCGCTGAAGAATGGATGCTTTTGAATTATGGTGCTGGAGGAGACTCTTGAGAGTCCCATGGACTGCAAGAAGATCAAATGCATCCATTCTGAAGGAAATCAGCCCTGAGTGCTCACTGGAAGGACAGATCCTGAAGCTGAGGCTCCAAGACTTTGGCCACCTCATGAGAAGAGAAGACTCCTGGAAAAGACCCTGATGTTGGGAAAGATGGAGGGCACAAGGAGAAGGGGACGACAGAGGACGAGGTGGTTGGACAGTGTTCTCGAAGCTACCAGCATGAGTCTGACCAAACTGTGGGAGGCAGTGGAAGACAGGAGTGCCTGGCGTGTTCTGGTCCATGGGGTCATGAAGAGTCAGACACAACTAAACAACAAGAAGTTGATTTCAGTTGATTCTCCATGAGGACGCCTTGGGCATCGTCACTCTTCTCAGCCCCAGTTCCTCAGCTGTAAAATGGGAGCATTTGCTCACTTTCCCTTACCCCAAGCCTCCTGTCTCAATTTATTATCCTCCCCTTTTGGGTCTCTCCCCCCTAGTGGTGGAGCTACATGCTCTGGCACGGGGGGGGGCTGGCACACGTCCTGGGGGCACCCCACCGGGATCATGCTGCCGGGGGCGGTGCGCTCCCCCCGCACTCCTCTTCCTCCGCCAGTGTCTCCCCCCCCCCTGCAGTATGAGCACCAGTCTTCATCAACCTGTGGTCCTCCAGATCTTTGGGACTACAACTTCCATCAGCCCCTGTCTGAACCGCTGTCTGTTGTTGGGGTGGTGAGGAGATGGGAGATTAATCTGGAGAGCAACAAATTAGTAAAGGTGGATTTAGCCTGTAGGATGCTTGAGGCCAGGTGAGGGGGGTCACCTGTGCTACTCTTTCAAGCCCCCAACAGGACATCTAGGCCGTTGTGCCAGTAACAGCAATAAGAATCACTATGCCTTTATTGAATTGTATGAATCGCTGTGATGAAGTTGTTGCTGCTGTTTACTCTACTTATACAGTGGTACCTCTGGTTAAGAACTTAATTTGTTCTGGAGGTCCGTTCTTAACCTGAAACTCTTCTTAACCTGAGGTACCACTTTAGCTAATGGGGCCTCCTGCTGCTGCCGGAGCACGATTTCTGTTCTCATTCTGAAAGCAAAGTTCTTAACCCAAGGTACTCTTTCTGGGTTAGCGGAGTCTGTAACCTGAAGCGTATATAACCCGAGGTACCACTGTATACGCTGCTGTGTTTTGATATTATAGTGATTGCAATGCCTGTTTGTTTTTTAATGCTATTGTGATTATCACAAGCCGCTTTGAGCTTGACATTTGTCGCTGGGAAAGCATATCAAATCAAATTAAAGCTGCAGGGTTTTGCAGTCAGGGCGGTCGACAATTTGATCTTGCAGAGGACCCATCTCGATTTCGGTCCAGGCTGTGTCTTTATGAAAATCCCTATTGTTGATTTTCAAGCTCTTCTTCTCAGCGAAAAAGGGGGAAAGCAGGTAAAGAAGTTTCTCCTGTTTCCCTTGTCTGCGGAAAGGGCTCCATCGTGTGGGAGAAAATCAGGCTGCAAGCTGCCCACCTCCACCTGAGGTTGGAAAAGGCACTGGGGATCGCCTCTCCTCCTTGCCTTGGCCCTCTGCCCACAAGGGGAAAAATCACGCCTGCAATTAGCAAAGGCCTTTAGGGGCTGCCTCTCTCACTTTTCTGAACCACTTTGGAAAACTTTCTGTGTCCTGCATGGAAAAGAACAGCCTGCATGGTTTTTTATTTTTTACCAAGAGAGCTCACTTCTTGTTCATGTCTTTTTTAGCATTCTTATTCTGGTGCGTGTATATTTTTAGCTTTCTGCAGCAAAGTCTTGGCTTACTGCTCTTGTTTTCCACATAGCAGCCATCTGGGGACCTGCGGCCTGCCAGCCAGCCTTGGGCACAGGGGGTCAGATGTTATCTCCCCAGACCCACCTGCTCCCGAGACCGACATGTTTGTCCACTTGCCGTTAATTGGGTCCCAGAGGAGACAGGATCCTTCCTTTGTTTACCAGCGATGCTTAATAGCTTAATAGCCTCATTAGTGCCGGCCGGACTCGGCCACTGGAGAGCGGAGAACAGCGGCCAAGTAATTAAGCCCTAGGCACCACGACTCATTTGCAAGCTTGTCGGCTTTAGGAACTTTTAATGTGACCTTTGGGCACCAAGCAGAACTTTTGCAGAGCTGACAGTTGCAAAGGCCTCCTGTGATGACAGCAGAGAATGAAGCAAGGATCTCGTAAAAACCCAGCACCTCCCTCCCTCTCCACCCAGGCAATCTCTGTCATTTTCTTAAGTTAAAAACTTTATTGTAAATTTCAAAAGCAATTACCAATTATGCCTGTCTTGTCGGGACTATTGTTTATTATTATTCATTTATTGAATTTATGTACCGCCCTATACCTGGAGGTCTCAGGGCAATTCACATAAAAAGATCACAATATATAAAATAAAAATAAAAGCAATAACCCAATGAGACACACACACCCCCCCCCCAAAAAAACAGGCACATTTTAAAAGAGTATGGGAGGTCGAACAGGTCAACCAAAGGCCTGGTTAAAAAGGAATGTTTTTGCCTGTTTCATAAGGCGTGTACAGTGGTACCTCAGGTTAAGAATTTAATTCATTCCGGAGGTCCGTTCTTAACCTGAAACTGTTCTTAACCTGAAGCACCACTTTAGCTAATGGGGCCTCCTGCTGCCGCCGCGCAATTTCTGTTCTCATCCTGAAGCAAAGTTCTTAACCCGAGGTACTCTTTCTGGGTTAGCAGAGTCTGTAACCTGAAGCATATGCCTACGTTTGCTGTCAGCATTTGTGCCCTGCATTGTGCCCTGCATTTGTGCCTGGGCACCACAGTTCAAGAAGGACACTGACAAACTGGAACGTGTCCAGAGGAGGGCAACCAAAATGGTCAAAGGCCTGGAAACGATGCCTTATGAGGAACGGCTAAGGGAGCTGGGCATGTTTAGCCTGGAGAAGAGGAGGTTAAGGGGTGATATGATAGCCATGTTCAAATATATAAAAATATATAAAAGGATGTCACATAGAGGAGGGAGAAAGGTTGTTTTCTGCTGCTCCAGAGAAGCGGACACGGAGCAATGGATCCAAACTACAAGAAAGAAGATTCCACCTAAACATTAGGAAGAACTTCCTGACAGTAAGAGCTGTTCGACAGTTGAATATGCTGCCAAGGAGTGTGGTGGAGTCTCCTTCTTTGGAGGTCTTTAAGCAGAGGCTTGACAACCATATGTCAGGAGTGCTCTGATGGTGTTTCCTGCTTGGCAGGGGGTTGGACTCGATGGCCCTTGTGGTCTCTTCCAACTCTATGATTCTAGGATTCTATGAAATCAGATTTCAAGGCACTGTGCAACTTCCGCCGTAATAGAATAAAGTGATGTTTTATTTCATTGGAGAGATTTGTAAGCCACCCTGTTTCCAAAAGGGATTCCTTTGCAACATACAAGAGATGTAAAAGAATTATTCACACCAAGCCCACTACAATTAGACAACCGCCTTCTTGCAGCAAAAAACTCTAAAAGGGAAACTGAGGCCATGTGATTTATTTCAGAAAAATTATACACTGCTTGATCGTTCAAAAGCCTCAAAGCAGTCTACAATAATAACACAGTTCAGATGACGCAGGAATTTAATTTTAAGCCTGGACACTTCTGTTACAGAAAGAGGCAAGCAAGATTTTAGGCAGGAATAATTAAGGTTATATATCTCTGCTTCTGTCTCCCTTGTAGCTATTGGACTCACAAAGTCAAACAAATTAAACCACAGCGCCACCTAGTGGGTTTTGGAAAAACAGCAGTTATTTTTGAAAATGTGCAGAAACCAGATACCTTACATGGAATTGTTATCTTTTGAAACCTAAACTGAATAGATACCAGAACAAACACACAATATGAGCACGCTTGTCTGTGTAAAAAATAAAACACAAAGTTTAAACAAATATGCAACACAAAATCAATCCCATCATGTGTGTGTGCATGCACATTTATTAATGCAGAGGTAAAATTTAAAATATTACACAAAATTAAAACAATTACAAATGCAACAAAATATTAACATCTCTGTGTGTGTGTGTGCTTATAGGCTTTAGCTAGTTATTAAGACTTCAATGTTGGATGGCCATCTGTTCTGGATGCTTTATTTAGATGTTTCAGCAGTGATATCGTAAAAGCCAATTTTTGTAATGTTGTGAATTGAAGCCGCACTTTAACTTTTCACAGTCAGAATTGGGGGGGGGGGTGAGGCTTATATTCAGGCCAATATGGTGCATAAATCACTGGTTCTCAAACTTTTTTTTCCCTCTGGGCAACACTTCCAGAATAAAAATTTGCTTGCGCCACAACTAATTTTTTTATTGATAAGAAATGCATTGCAAAACTGAAAAGGAAAAGCTCTTCGTAGTACTAAATTTGTAACATAGAACACAACTTTTTGTAATATGATGGCTGTGGGACTTCCAGGCAGTTTAAAACAATGCAGCTACATAAGAACTTTGAATGCTTCTTTGATGGTTCTTGAATCTTCCTGCCACACTTGCCTGGCACACCAGCATGGCATGCACTGACATAAATAATATATCTATAATAGCAGCCTGAATTAACAGTCAATTGCTGTTAAGATTCCAGTCCTTAGGGGCATTTGGAGGGCACCAGGTTGAGGAAGGCGAGTGCATAGGATTGCACCGCAGCCTTAAAGCATTGTGCCTCTTGTCTCCACCCCCACTTAGGATCCGACCTTTGACCTTGTCCCCAAAACAAGTGAGGAACCTGGATTGTCCCATACCCTCCAACATTTCTCCAATGAAAATTAGGGACGTCCCATTCCATAATGATCATTTTACTATTTATACCCCGCACATCTAACTGGGTTGTCCCAGCTACTCTGGGCAGCTTCCAACATATATAAATACATAATAAAACATTTTTAAAAACTTCCCCATATAGGATTGCCTTCAGGTGGCTCGGGGGTTGGATAACTCCATACCCTCCAACATTTCTCCAGTGAAAACAGGGACATCCTAAGGAAAAGTGGGACATTCTGGAATCAAATCAGAAATTGGGACGGCTTCTCTAAATCAGGGACATCCCTAGAAAACAGGGTCTGTTGTCTCAAAGTCACATTTCCTCACTCGTTCAAAAGTAAACGGTTAAATTTTGCAATTGACCCTGAGACGGGACCAGATTTTACAACCCACGTAGTGTTCCTTAGAGGTTCAGTCATTCTTTTAAATGTATTGCATTTCTAGCCCTCCTTTTCAAGGAGCTTAAGGCGGCATGCATAGTTTTCTCCCCCCCCGCCCTCCTTATTTAACCTCCGCAACAGGTTAAATAAATAAAACAGGTTAAATAAATAAAAAACTGGTCAGGCCGAGAGCGAGTGGCTGGTCCCCAAGACTTAGCCCAGCAAAAGCTTCGTGGCAGAGTGGGTGATCCGAACCCCAGTCTCTCCCGGGTCTTAGTCGGACACTCTAACCAGTGTACCATACTGCTTTGCCATGCAGGAAAGGCAGAGGTGTGGGACCACATGGCAAACTTGGGACTCTAAAGGAAAGTTTTCTCTCTCTCCTTCCTCAGGTCCGAGCAGCAACTTCAGGTCTGTAGGGAAAGGAGTTTTGCTTTGCGGAAAATTGGCCCCGCGGGGAGGCAGGTGGCAATTGTTACAACAGGGCAGCTAATTGAGCCGTCTGCAAACAGGCAGGGGCCGTGGGGCCGCACAGGCCGGGGAGAATCGAGTCCACTGCGGCCCCCAGACTCTGCCACTGTTATTGTCCAGCTCCTTAAGGCTAATTGCACTCAGAGGTCTTGGCTGCACCCGCAGGGAGGTGCGAAAGGACAGCGGAGATAAACAGAAGCAACTTTAGAAACTTCTAACTTTGTCCACTTCCGGATTCCAGTAACTGAAAGCGAACGACAGGCCAGAAAATAAACACCCTGCCATTTTCTACAGTGCTGGGAATGTTTAGGGTCCCACCATTCCTGCAGGAGGGAGGGAAGGACGGCGCTGCGGCCATTTCGGGTTGTGTTGTTGCAGGAATTTATGTATAGGGTTTTTTTTGGGGGGGTTGCCCCTCCAGCAGATATCATGCACATGCAGCCCACTACCAAAACCAGCACAATCACTTTTGTGACTTGGCCCCACAAAACATCACAGTTTCTTCCTATCTATTCAAAGGGCCTTTGTTGCACGATATCAAATGTAAGAATTCACTGATCAATGTTCCTATGTACTGGCTCATTGGGAAAACTTCAGAAATTCATATTGTTGCAGGGAAACCCCCCCCCCCCAATCATTCAGTTTGTACAAACTTCACACACACTCACACTCACACACTACATACGCTATGCTTCTGTTATAAATTCATAGAAAAGCAACCATACATCGGATTTGCACTGTTCCACTTTTATTTTACTCCATGAAGGAAGGACTACAAAATGGGGAAGGTTTGATACAGGGCAGCCATAATCCCTTGAGCATACCAGCACATCCACAGGAGCCCTGCCCAGTTGCTATGCCAACCCTGAGGGTCCTAGACAGAAGACCATCAAGATCACAAAGAACTTGCATATGGGAATGGATTCAGCATGGACTGGAACAAAGGACAATGATCAGATCTTCCCTCTGGGGGCAGGAAATTGCAAACTCCCCTTTGTCACCTGGAAAGTACTCATGGGGAGGGGGAAAGGGGGAACCAGCCAGGTGACAGGACACTCCGGTTACCACCACAACTCCTCCCTCAACCCCTCCTTTCTGGGATGTATGCATGATGTTTCTGGGGGTGGTCTTGATCTATAGGATGGGAATTTCAAAAGTTTTTATAAGACCTTGCACACCATTTTTTCTGGGTCTTTCCTCTCTCCTGCAAGTGAGGGGAGCACCCTGTTGCAACAGTTCAATAAAGGCCAAACCTACAGGCTGCTGTTTTGCTCCCAGTTATCCTGGTTGGTGTCTTTGTTTTTTGTCCAAGGGAGCCCTCGGATTTTTCCGTTAACAATATAGACATGTGAGCTCAGCTCCTCAGCAGCCCCTCTGCCTGAGTGATAATCCCTGGCCTCCTGGTACCTGAGTGCCAGACAGGTAGCCATTCCAGAAGTAACAAACCCAGATGAAGACAAAAGGGTGGGATGAACTTGGCTGGGAAACAGGGAAATGCAAATATCTCTTGTGACACTTGATGAGTGTTTGGTGGAGGGCAAGGGGAACCATGGGGCAGGGTCCAGGATGCTCAGATCACTGCCACCAGACCTCCCCTTTCATGATGTAACCATGATGTATGAGTGAAGTAGTTTGGGGGGAGGGGTGTAACATGGGGATTAAAGGTAAAGGTACCCCTGCCCGTACGGGCCAGTCGTGTCCGATTCTAGGGTTGCGCGCTCATCTCGCTCAAGAGGCCGGGGGCCAGCGCTGTCCACAGACACTTCCGGGTCACGTGGCCAGCGTGACGAAGCTGCAACTGGCGAGCCAGCACCAGTGCCGCACACGGAAATGCCGTTTACCTTCCCGCTATAAAGCGGTACCTATTTATCTACTTGCACTTAGGGGTGCTTTCGAACTTGTAGGTGGGCAGGAGCTGGGACCGAATGACGGGAGCTCACCCCGCCGCGGGGATTTGAACCGCCGACCTTACGATCAGCAAGTCCTAGGCACTGAGGTTTTACCCACAGCGCCACCCGCGTCCCGAACATGGGGATTAGCAGCTAATAAAAATTTGGGTTCTCTTGTACGGGGCTTCCATCTTGTTCCACCTGGTGGCAGGTGGGAGTCCTGTCGCGACAGTCTTCAATCAAGACCAAGCCTACTGGCTGCTGTTTTGGTCTGGTATTCCTGGCTGGGGTCCTTGTTTTTTGTCCAAGGGAGCCTTCAGATTTCTCCGTTGACAGTGTTATGAGGAAGTTTTGCACAGAACCTGGTGATAAATGCTGATGTCATTTTCGCAGATTCATAGAGTTGGAAGGGATCCCCAGGGGTCATCAATGCAGGAATTGTGGCTACAGAATCCCTGACAGGTGGCTGTCCAAGCTCTGTTTTAAAACTTCCAGCAAAGGAGAGGCTATCACCTTCCGAGGGAGCCTGTTCCACTGTCAAAGGGCTCTTCCTGTTTTGGCAGAGAGGGATAATAATAATAATAATAATAATAATAATAATAATAATAATAATAATAATTTATTTATAACCCACTAATCTGGCTGGGTTCCCCCAGCCACTCTGGGTGGCTCCCAACAGAATAATAATAATAATAATAATAATAATAATAATAATAATAATGTGATAAACCATATTATTATTATGCCTTCAGATGTCTTCTAAAAGTCTGGGATTTTTGTGGGAATGTAAGAAGGTAAAATGCTTTTGGGAAATGATTCATAATGAATTGAAGAAAGTGTTGAAATATACATTTGTTAAGAAACCAGAAGCATTTTTACTAGGCGTTACAGGTAATGAGATAAATAAGAAAGAAAAGAAGTTATTTTTATATGCAGTGACAGCAGCAAGAATATTGATGGCCCAGAAATGGAAACAGGAGGAATTACCTACGATAGAAGAATGGAGAACTAAAATGATGGATTATGCACAACTGGACAGACTGACAGGAAGGATCCGGAATCGGCGAGATCAAAGATTTACAGAAGATTGGGAAAAGTTTATCCAATATATGCAAAAACTGAGTGATAATAAAATTACGTTTGTAATCTTTTAGGAAGCTCTGTGAGGGGAAAGGGTTAAAAGGGCAGAAATGTGTAAAAAGTAACAATAGGAAGGAATGGCAGACAAATTGAGGGAAGTCAAAAAAGAGAAGTAAGATGTAATTAAGATGTATGGAATGTATAAATTTGCTTTTGTATTTGAAAACTAATAAAAATATAATATATATTTTTTAAAAAAAGTCTGGGATTTGTTGTTCTCTTTGACATCTGATGGGAGGGCGTTCCACAGGGCTGGCACCACTACCGAGTCCAAGCAGCAGCCCAATCAGGCTCCAGGAGGGGAGTTGAATCAGCCAATCACACAGGACCCATTGTGTAATGTATATATAGCCAGAGGTTTGGAGGAAGACTTACCGTATTTTTCGCTCTATAACACGCACCTGACCATAACACGCACATCGTTTTTAGAGGAGGAAAACAAGGGAAAAAACATTCTGAATGAAACAGTGGATGTATCATTTTTGTGCTTCATGCTGTGGCCACAGACATGTGATCTGATGGTGAATTTGGGGTGACCCAATGCAAAAATCCTGAGAATTCCTGTGGATCCATGCTTTGTAACCACGTTTTTGCACCATTGCAGCCCCAGGCAACAGTGGGTGTGTGATTTTTCTGGTGCAGGCTGTAGCCATGGACATGCTATGTGATCTGATGGTGAATTTGGGGTGACCCAATGCAAAGATCCTGAGGATCCATGTGGATCCATGCTTTTTAACCACGTTTTTGCACCATTGCAGCCCCAGGCAACAGTGGGTGCGTGATTTTGGGGGGGCAGGCTGTAGCCATGGACATGCTATGTGATCTGATGGTGAATTTGGGGTGACCCAATGCAAAGATCCTGAGGATCCATGTGGATCTATGCTTTGTAACCACATTTTAAGTGGAGAGGAAGGAAAAACAAAGAAGGGACATGAGAGGGGTGTGCAGAGAAGCAGCTGGCTAAGAATGCAGGAGAGGGATTTAACGGGAGGGAGGAAAGAAAGGCAAAAGTTTTCCCCCACCCAAGCCAGCCATCTCTCTCTCTCTCTCTCTCTCTCCCCCCTCTCTCTCCCTCCCCCCTCTCTCTCCCTCCCCCCTCTCTCTCCCTCCCCCCCTCCCTCTCCCCCAGCAGCACCGGAGCACAGAGAGGAAATAGAAGGAACACACTCTGCTTTCCCCTCTGCTTGCCTGGAGGGGAGGGGCTTTCCCTGCTCTTTGTTCCGTTTCAGCAAACACAGCAACGAAACAGAGGAGGGTGGGCAGTAAGACCCTGAGGCAGAATGCAGGAAAGCAGCCGCTTCCTCTTTTCAGGTTTCCCTTCTCCGTGAAGCGAGATTTGATTTTTGCCTGATTTTTCGGCTCCAGGGACCACACATTCGCTCAATAACACGCACAGACATTTCCCCTTCCTTTTTAGGAGAAAAAATCTGCGCGTTATAGAGGGAAAAATACGGTACTCCCTGTTTGCCAGGAGCTGAAATAAAGAGCATGAAATCCGAGTATATTTCACTTTGTTTTGCTGACATTTTATACGTATATTTCTGAATCTTTTGTGATATATATGCTTAGGTTTGTGGGTTTTTTAGCTTTTGACACAGCCCCTCCTTGGGATTCCAAGACTATAAGAAGATCCCAGCCGCTATTGTGGTCGGTAGACATTGATAATGCTCACTTCTGTATATCATGATCTGTATGATCTGTCTGTTAATATGTTCTGTATATTAAACGGAATACAAATGTAGTAAATCAAGAAATAAAATAGATTTAACAGATTAAAGAGAACACACATCTCTCAGAGGTGCCTCGGGGTGGTTCTGTGTTTAAACGGCCCCAATGAAATGAGTATAGCTTTGCTAATATTCCTATTCTTTATTCAATTTTTTATCGACATTTATCAAAAGATCCCAGGACAGTATGCAATATTAAAAACACATTTTACAGAGCATAATAAAAAAAACCATAATAAAAAACCTAATGATAGACTGAATAAAATTATCATAGATTGTTTAACGGCTAAAGGCCTGGGTAAAGAGGAATGTTTTTGCCAGCCATGGAAGCCACCACAAAAAAGGCCCCGTTCTCGTGTTGCCACCCTCCAAAACTCTCTGGGGGCGGGGGATATAGAGAAGGACCTCTGACATCTGGCAAGTACAGGGTCCTGGGCAGTTTGTTTGGGGAGAGGAGGTCCTGGGGGTATTATTATTATTCATTTATTTTTTATACCACTCTATACCCACAAGTCTCATGGAGGGTTACAACATAAAATCACAATATAAAAACACAAAATACATAATAAAAACAAAAACAACTCAATAACAACCCCCTCCCCAATACATTTTAAAAGGGCACTGGATGCAGATTGAGGTTAACACATGTAAACATATAACGTGGATTAGGTAAAGGTAAAAGACCCCTGACCGCTAAGTCCAGTCGCGAACGACTCTGGGGTTGCAGCGCTCATCTCACTTTACAGGCTGAGGGAGCCGGCGTTTGTCCGCAGACAGTTTTTCCAGGTCATGAAAGGGAAGGTATCTTTTACCAGACGTGGTGGACTTGTAAAGAGGTAAAGGCTTTCTGAGAAATGGTATATACAGTGGTACCTCGGGTTAAGAACTTAATTCGTTCTGGAGGTCCATTCTTAACCTGAAAGTGTTTGTAACCTGAAGCACCACTTTAGCTAATGGGGCCTCCCGCTGCCACAGCGCCGCTGGAGGACGATTTCTGTTCTCATCCTGAAGCAAAGTTCTTAACCCGAGGTAATATTTCTGGGTTAGCGGAGTCTGTAACCTGAGGCATCTGTAACCCGAGGTACCACTGTAATGAGTTAAAGAAAAAGAAGTTAAAGAAAAATACTTTTGTTAAAAAAAACAAACAGAAGCCTTTTTACTGGGTATAGTGGGCGAAGAGATATTAAGGGAAGATAAAAGACTGTTTATGTATGCAACAGCTGTGGCAAGAATTCTTTTAGCCCATAAATGAAAAAGAGTGGCAGATGAAGATGATGGACTTTGCAGAACTGGCGAAGCTGACAGGAAAAATCCAAAACTGGCACAATCAAGTATTCCAAAAGGATTGGAGTAAACTTATACGATATTTGAAAGATCATTGTAAGCAATTAACATCACTATCAGGGTTGTCTGATATTTTCTATCTTTCTATTTTACTTTAAACCTTGAGACATTCTGTAATAAGTCTAATTAGAATTGGAAAATGTATAAATTGCAGTGATATAAAGATTAATTTCGAAAACTATGAGGCGGGAAGTTGATAGGCTCTAAAGAGCGAGAGCAGTATAGTGGATGGATAATGACGGTGTGAATGTATAATATTAAATGGAATATATATATATATATATATATATATATATATATAGGATGTGGCTCTGTCCTCTTGTCTTCAAAAGACATAGAACTCACTTACACTTGTAACTGGGACAACTAGCGGTAAGAGCATGGCTTACGTCAACAGTCAAAGGCATGGGGGCATTGCCCAAATTAGGACAGTGGTAAATATGAGGGGTGGGTGGTGGAATTCAAGGTGAGGGCAGATGTCAACAGGGGCGGGGATTTTAGTATTTTAATTAGGCAGTTGTGATAGGCTGTAAACCCTGCGCATGCCCAGCCAATGGGGAAACAGGGGAAAGAACTTGCGCTGGATGTAGCTTGTGTTTTGCTAAGTTTGGGTGTGCCTACTTTTGGACACCCGTGCTTGCAAGGATGTCTCTGTAATCAATAAACTCTTCACTACTTCACCAATTTTGTTCAGATTTTGTTTTGAGGGTCTCAGACCCACCTGTCCAGCCTGAGAAGTCAGAGGTCAGCATATTCTGCCGTGGGCAGTGAGGACTCATCATAACCCCGTCAGGTTTTCAGTGGGATTTGTATGTACCTCCGCAAACCTTGGGATTCCCCCAAACCTGGTGACTCCCCCTTGTGTGTGGATGGGGATGGGTGGTTTGGCTACATGAGGAAGATTCCCACTTCAAGAATAACTTGGCTCTGAGGGCATGAGGTAGAATTTTGTGTGTCTTCTTCATTTGTAGTGCCTGGACAACTGGGGGGCATATTTGGATCGAGCTACAAATGGTGGCGCTGTGGGTTAAACCACAGAGCCTAGGACTTGCTGATCTGAAGGTTGGCGGTTCGAATCCCCACGACGGGGTGAGCTCCCATTGCTCGGTGCCAGCCCCTTCCCACCTAGCAGTTCGAAAGCATGTCAAAGTGCAAGTAGATAAATAGGTACCGCTCCGGCGGGAAGGTAAACGGCGTTTCCGTGCGCTGCCCTGGTTCGCCAGAAGCGGCTTAGTCATGCTGGCCACATGACCCAAAAGCTGTACGCTGGCTCCCTCAGCCAATAAAGCGAGATGAGCGCCGCAACCCCAGAGTCGGCCACAACTGGACCTAATGGTCAGGGGTCCCTTTACCTTTACCTTTACAAATGGTCCATGATTGCAGATCTATGACCTGACCATCATCTCCTGCCCAAGAGTGATGGATCTGTGCCAATTCCCAACTGGAGGCCAAAAGTGGACTCCATCAATTACGGCTCCCAAGAGGGGACCATCTTTGGCTGTGACTCCCCCGAGAACAGAGCTGAGCTTACTTAATCCTGTCAGGCTCAAGAGCATTCTTCAGACCCTGCTGGGCCTTTGGATGCTTCTCAGCACATCAAGGTAGGCAAAACTGTATCATCTATCCCTAAAGGCAGATGCTGAAATGGAAGAGGACGAGGTAAGGAACGTGGCTGAGTCAAACTAGGATGCTGTGCTGCTATTTTAGGTGCAACATTATCCAGGTTGCCTTATGCAAGACTTACAAGGCTCAAAGCTGGACAGAGTCTGGAAAGCCCACATTCTATTCTGGGCACCCTCTTTCAAGAAGAGCTGGTCTGATGTGGATTTAGGGGAGAAAGATTTAAGGAAGAAAGTTGTGGAGAAAAAGAGGGGAGGGAAGTGAGCTTGCTTAGGAATGTTACACCACTTCTTTCCTGGCTATTGGCCAGGATGGCTCTGCTCTGCTCTTCACAGTTGGAGGCAGCAAAGCTTCTGAATTCCAGTTGCTGGTGGGGAGAAAGTCCTGCTTGGGGCATCTGGTCAGGCCCTGTGAGAACCCTTGGCCGGATCCAGCATGCTCTCCTTTAGTCCCTGGATGTATATTCCAGGAAAAGTTGGAGGTCCCTTCCAGGAATGCTTTGGAGATCCTTTCCACACATTCTGTGTTCTGCCTACAGAACTGGGAGCAGAATCCTGCTCCCTGGGTTGGTGCGTCTTCAGGCAAACCTTGGGACAGATCCAGCCTGGTTTCAAGTCCAAAGTTTTGTGCCGGAGCTCGTGGTCTGAATAAAGGACTGTCAGCAGGAAGACTTGGCTTCTTGCAAGATGTGAAGGTCAGTTGATATTCACCTTGGAAGTGACTCAGGAAGTTCTTGGAGGATAAGGGCCTCAGGCATAATGACTGTGTCCTCCTTTCAGGATAAGGGGCAAGATGCTGGGGAGCACAAGTGGGGAGTGCGCAGATCCTGCTTGGGGGCTGTCTTTTCGGCAGGGTTTCCCAAACTTGGGTCTGCAGCTGATTTAGACTACCACTCCCATCATCCCTGGCTAGCAGGACCAGTGGTCAGGGGTGATGGGGAGTCCAAAAACAGAAGGAGCCACTGTGAGAACAGGATCTGATTCAGCTGCTGGGATCTTACGCTCCTGAGTCTTTCTTGTCCACACTTCAAAGGGAGAGATGAAAGAACTGCTGTTTTGTTTTGTTTTGTGTTTTTCTTGAAGATTTTCTTGTTTTACAAAATAAACGAATAGAAAGCCCGTATAGCGTCTCCACTTTGAATTCCTGGAGTCTGTTTCACAGTTTGTTATTGTTCAGTATGAAACACCAATTGAATTGAATTGGATTTTATTATTACGGTCATAGACCAGTTCCGGCTCACTTACAATATCAAGAAAATCATAAAACACAACAGGAATACATTGAATTGCAATTGGGTATAACAGAGACAATACAGATATAATGGCAGTTAAAAATATATATTAAATCTTGATCACTAAAATATAACCTAAAATTGTCATTTAAAACCTTAATCATTTTGGTAGTACAGCTTGTTCCCTGAGTTTTATGGCAGTCGCACAGAATTTGGCCACCCTGAGCGTGATCTCAGGATCCTTGTCCTCTGCCAGGAGTTTTAGACATTGAAGTTCGGACTCATTTGGAGATTTTTGTACAACAGGAGTGATAAATACCGAGCGTATATCCCCGTAGAAATGGCAGCGTAGCAAGACATGAGAGACAGTTTCTACCTCCATCAAGCCGCAGGGGCAGACTCGTTCCACGTATGGTTTACCCTCAAATCTGCCCTGCAATCAGGCAGGTGGGAGCACGTGAGACACTAATGTCATAGACATCGTACAGTTGGGGGGAAAGAAGGGGGAAAGAAAAGGGGGGGAGAGATGGGGGTATTGTTCTATCGTTCAATTGATTAGTGCTAGTGTGGGGATTCGTGTCAGCATCACATGGGTAGGTCCTTTACTTATTTACCTTATTAAGGTAAGGTAAAGGGACCCCTGACCATTAGGTCTATTCGCGGATGACTCTGGGGTTGCAGCGCTCATCTCGCTTTACTGGCCGAGGGAGCCGGCGTACAGCTTCCAGGTCATGTGGCCAGCATGACTAAGCTGCTTCTGGCGAACCAGAGCAGCGCACGGAAACGCCATTTACCTTCCCGCCGGAGCGGTACCTATTTATCTACTTGCACTTTGACGTGCTTTTGAACTGCTAGGTTGGCAGGAGCAGGGACCGAGCAATAGGAGCTCACCCCATCGCGGGGATTCGAACCACCGACCTTCTGATCGGCAAGCCCAATAGGCTCAGTGGTTTAACCCACAGCGCCACCCGCGTCCCTAGTATTTGCCCTATTACCTATTTACTTATTTACTTCCTTACTTATTTTTATTGGCATTGCGGGGGGTGGGGTGTTGAAGGGTCCAGAGGGTCCCGTTCAATTGGTTGCCGTGTGGCTTGTCTGTACGGAGGGTGGGGTGGGTTCTTGGGTCAGGTTACTCATTGATTCGTATGCCGTAGTGGGGAACAGGCCATTGTCTCGTTGTGCTGTGTATGTGATGAAGGGGAACAACACTGGGGTGAAGGCATCTCCCTTTGCTTGTCCCTGTGCTAATTTACGTTTCTTGGTTAACGTCTCTAATAGGGCGGTTTCCCATACGTTTTGGTACTACAGGTCTATGTTCACTCCTGATAGGTCCTTCCAGTGTCATAGAATTGTACAGTTGGAAGGGACCCCAAGTGCAATCTAGTCCAGCCCACTGCAGTGCAGGAATCTCAGCTAAAGCATCCATGACAGATGGCCATCCAACGTCTGTTTAAAATCCTCCAAGGAAGGAGAGTCCACCGAAACTCGTGGGAGTCTGTTCCGCTGCCAAACAGCTCTTGCCGTAAGAAAGTTCTTCCTGATGATTCGTTGGAATCTCCAGTCTTGTAACTTGAAGCCATTGCTCCCTTAGAGGGACCCTAGAGGTCCCGGGCCCTAAAGAAGTCAGATTAGCTTCAACCAGAGCCAGGGCCTTTTCCACACTGGCTCCGACCTGGTGGAACGCTCTGCCTCATGAGACCAGGGCCTTGCGGGATCTGATTTCTTCCCGCAGGGCCTGTAAGACAGAGTTGTTCCACCTGGCCTTTGGCTTGGAATCAACTTGATCCCCTCCCCCTCTTCTTTTTTTCTTTTTTCCTTCTGTGATGGAACTCCTATTTGGGGACTTCCCTGGCTTTTTATGGTGCACGTAGGACCAGTCTGGATAGTTAACATTGGTGAAGGCTTGACGTTTTCATCCCCAAAAAGTTTTTGATTTGAATTTCTACTGAAATGAGGCTGCATTTTAATGTTGTATTTTAATCTTGTTTTTAAGTTGTATTTTAATCAATTGTTTTTATACCTGGTGTTAGCCGCCCTGAGCCTGGTCTTGGCTGGGGAGGGCGGGGTATAAATAAAATTGTTGTTGTTGTTGTTGTTGTTGTTGTTGTTGTTAGAGCAGGAGAAAGCAAGCATCAAATTGTGATGTTTCTAGCTGCTGAAAGTAAGTGTCTTATGAGTTCTTTGACATGTATGAGTGCATTGTTGTCCTGGAAGTTATTTAATAGGGCTGGTTCTGCAGTTACTTTTATTATCTCTTTCGTTATTTTGGAGATTTCCTGCAGGAATGAACCTTGGGGCATTTCCACCTCATGTGGAGATATGTGCCTATGGAGGTGCAGGCTCTCCAGCATTTAGATGCTCCTATTTTACAGATGGGAATAGATTTGGAGGCTACCTAACAACAACAAAAATAGGATGGTGGAACTGTTCTTCTCTTTCTTCTTTTCAGATCTAAGGATTGTTATCTCCAATCATCGCCAAGATGGCTGGAGGGGATCAGAACGGAACAGCCAATGTCTCCTACACAGACTTCCTTCTGCTCGCCTTCCCAGGCCTCCAAGAGTCCAGATATCTCCTCGCCATCCCTTTCTTCTGCCTTTACCTCATGATTGTTGCAGGGAACTCCATCCTGATCTACACCGTGAGGACAGATCACAGTCTCCATTCACCCATGTACATCCTGATTGCTTTGCTCTTCGCAGTCAACATCTGTGGCTCCACCGTCATCCTTCCCAAGATGCTCCTCAGCTTCCTTCTCAGAGTCAGCCACATCTCCCTGACGGAGTGCCTGGTCCAGATGTTCTTCCTCTACTTTGCCACCATGCAGGACTGCAATCTTCTCCTCCTGATGGCTCTGGACAGATACGTGGCCATTTGTCACCCTCTGCACTACACAGACATCATGACGAAGAAGCTCCTGGTGATATTGACACTGGTCGCTCTTGCCCGTGGCGTGGCTTTCGTCAGCCCAGTAGTGATCCTGGCTTCCCAGGTGAGGTTCTGCCGGTCCAACATCATTGGGCATTTTGCCTGTGAGCACATGGCCCTCATGAGGTTGTCCTGTGGTGACATCTCCAGGAACAAGGTTCTAGGCCTGACAGCAAGAACCATCACCGCCATCTTTGACTTTGGCTTTCTCCTGGGTTCTTACGGCTGCATCCTCCAGGTGTCCATGCATATGAGCTCTGGCCACGCCCGACACAAGGCCTTCCACACCTGTGGCACCCACCTCATGGTCATCTTTACAACCTACTCTTCCAGAATCATCTCCTCCATTGTCTACCGCTTAGCCAAGTCAGCCAGCCAGGATGTCCACAATCTCATCAGCGCAATATACCTGTTTCTTCCCTGGATCCTGCACCCCATCATTTATGGCATGAGGACTAAGGAGATCCAGGACAGTCTTTGGAAGCTGCTCAGGAGGAAATGGGCTCATTTGGTCCCTGGGAAAGCTGTGGCTGTGAGCAGAATCAAGTGACTGATCTGTCTGTGTGGATACGAGGCGGGTTTAGCAGAACTATCTAGAGGAGACATTGCACACTTGGTGTCCAGGTTGTCCAAGTCTGGTCTAGATTCATGTAAAGGGGTTTTCAAGAGTTTTCATAAGACACAGGGAACAAATGACAAAAGTCTGATGGTTGGGTCTCTTTTAACGGCCATGGAAGGATTCTGCAACACATTCCTTTGAAGGTCCTGCCCTGGCCACCATCAGAGTCAGAGGACTTCTGGCTTTTTGCTCCAGGTTTGTGTCTGGGCAAGAAGTTTCACCTGCCTTACCAGAGGAATAATAGGAGACCTGACAGTATCCTTGTCACCTAAATTGCGCTCCACCTCTTGACTTTCTTGTCCCACAGAGTGGCTGGGCCAAATGAACTAGGCAAGAGGGGGTTAATATTTTGGGCTCAACCTTCCTGAAAAGTTATGCCTTTGGGTTCCTAATCCTGGGCTGCTGCCAATCTGCAGCTAGGGAAAGTCAGTCTGTGCATGCTCAGAACCACTCGCTTCATTACAATATTTAGCATATATGTGGGGTCTGGGAATGTACAAAGTTATTTTATTATTTATAATATTATATATTATTATATTAGAGTATTTGAATACCGCCCTCTTGCAAAATGTCAGCAACATTAAAAACTTTAGAAGCAATCGTTCCTCAATGTATCAGTGTGCTATATATTTTTTAAAATAAAAAAACTGAACATGAAGGAATGGGATTTCCAGATATATAGAACTATTACTTTGCTGCAAGGTTAGCAGCTACTAGAACCAGGTACGAACTAGACCTGGTCACACACTTAGAAAATTTTGTTCTAAAGAGACAAAAAGAAGCAGTGTTATGGCACCAACAGTTAGCAACATATTCTAGGTCCATTTTGGTTTAACAATCTGTGGTAAATTAAGAAATAAAATCTGTCCAGAGTTCTCACCTCCCACATCATGGCTTTGCAATGAATTTGCAACATGTGTATATTACGTATTATTATTATTATTATTATTATTATTATTATTATTATTATTTATTAAATTTCTATACTGCCCTTTCTCCAAAGATTACAGGGCAGTTTACGATATAAAAACACAAAAATACATACCATAATAACAAACAAAAACCAAAACCACCCCAACACATACATGTGGGGTATCCAAGAGCCCGTATAGAGTCCTTATGTAGGTTCCCTATCAATAGGAGAAAATAACAGAGGCCAACCAGAGAATATTGAGATGCAAAGTGACTAGTGAGCCTGATCGTTATTAAACTGTTGCAACAGGGTGCTCCCCTCACCACACGCAGGAGGGAGGAGGAAATCAGAACAATGGTGCACAAGCCCATATATAGTCTTTTGAAATTGCCCACCCTGTAGCCCAAGACCACCCCCTGAAACATCATACATGCATCACAGAAGGAGGCGGTTTACAGCAGAAATCCTTTCTGCCCGGATACCTGATAATGGTCACTGGTTGCTTTACCTGGGCAGCCTGGCCATTCTTTTGTGATGGTTAATACTTTAGTTCCTGATTCCAGGTCACAGGCTCACCCTATTCATACACAAATACGCCCTTAAGACAGGTAAGCAAAAGACAATGGGGAGGCTTTCCTCCCTCTTTGCAGAGAAATATTTGATGTCATTGGCAGAGTCAAAATGGCTTCAGGATTGTTCTGCTGTACTATTTCAGACACGTGGTTTATATACTTATGCATGTGTTCGCCTTGTACATTTATGAACATTTAATTTATATTTGAGACTTTGTTGTTATTGCTTAGTCGTTTAGTCGTGTCCGACTCTTCGTGACCCCATGGACCAGAGCACACCAGGCACTTCTGTCTTCCACTGCTTCCCGCAGTTTGGTCAAACTCATGCTGGTAGCTTCCAGAACACTGTCCCACCATCTCGTCCTCTGTCGTCCCCTTCTCCTTGCACCCTCCATCTTCCCCAACATCAGGGTCTTCTCCAGGGAGTCTTCTCTTCTCATGAGGTGGCCAAAGTCTTGGAGCCTCAGCTTCACAATCTGTCCTTCCAGTGAGCACTCAGGGCTGATTTCCTTCAGAATGGAGAGGTTTGATCTTCTTGCAGTCCATGGGACTCTCAAGAGTCTCCTCCAGCACCAGAATTCAAAAGCATCAATTCTTCGGCAATCAGCCTTCTTGATGGTCCAGCTCTCACTTCCATACATCACTACTGGGAAAAGCAGAGCTTGAACTATACGGACCTTTGTTGGCAAGGTGATGTCTCTGCTTTTTAAGATGCTGTCTAGGTTTGTCATTGCTTTTCTTTTTGAGACTTTAGAATTCTTAAAACACTAAGAAGTGGATCAAAGACTGGGCCCCTTTGGGACCATTAGGAGCTATACCTGAGGCAAGACCATCTCGACTGCTTTTGCTCCAGGAGGAATTCACTTTCGTGGTTATTTAAGCACCTGGTTTGCAGCCAGACAGGCCTTGGACTCCATCACCTGGCTGCCACAACCTCTTTTGGGTAACAGTGAGTAATACTATGCTGCATATTCAGAGGTTATGTGAATTGCGGGGGGTGGGGGAGAGAAGGATGCTGTCAGAGGTAGCCGTGCCATGGGTCCCCGACCTGTGTGACCCACTGTGCTCTGGGAGAACTGGGGGCAAGGAGGCCTTCCATTCACATTTCTTTTGTGCAGGGGCCTCCAGATGTTCTGCTTCGGGGGCTGATGGGGCTGCAGTCCAAAACATCTGCATCAAGTACTGTTTGGATGTGGGTGGCACTGTGGGTTAAACCACAGAGCCTAGGGCTTGCCAATCAGAAGGTTGGCTGTTCGAATCCCCGCAACGGGGTGAGCTCCCGTTGCTCAGTCCCTGCTCCTGCCAACCTAGCAGTTCGAAAGCACGTCAAAGTGCAAGTAGATAAATAGGTACCGCTCCGGCAGGAAGGTAAATGGTGTTTCCGTGCGCTGCTCTGGTTCGCCAGAAGCGGCTTAGTCATGCTGGCCACATGACCCGGAAGCTGTACGCCGGCTCCCTCGGCCAGTAAAGCAAGATGAGCGCCGCAACCCCAGAGTCGGTCACGACTGGACCTAATGGTCAGGGGTCCCTTTACCTTTACCTTTACCTTTACTGTTTGGGCATCAGTACAAAAAACCAAGCAAGGGGCATCCATGTCTGATCAGAGCTGTGTGAGGAACATAGATTTAAAGCCCCCCTCTTCCATGCCACAATCCCAGTCTTCCTGGTATGTTTCCAAGCACAATTCAAAATTTTGGTGCTGACCTTGATAGCCCTAAACGGCCTCGGTCCAGTATACCTGAAGGAGCGTCTCCACCCCCATCATTCTGCCCGGACACTGAGGTCCAAGGGCCTTCTGGCAGTTCCCTCCCTGCGAGATGTGAGGTTACAGGGAACCAGGCAGAGGGCCTTCTCAGTGGTGGAGCCCACCCTGTGGAACACGCTCCTGTCAGATGTCAAGGACTATCTGACTTTTAGAAGACATCTGAAGGCAGCCCTGTATCGGGAGGTTTTTAAATGTTTGATGTTTTGTATGTGTTGGATAGGGTTACCATATAGCCAGGAAAACCTGGACAAATTCAGGATTTGGGGCCAATTTGTTGCATCCAGGGGGATTTTACACAATCTTGGGAGAAGTCATTTAAAAAAAAAAAAATGCCACTGGAGATGGCTGCAGTTTTGGCGGCGCACGTAGCATCAGTGGCTGATTTCTCTCCCAAACTTTGGGGGGAAATCTCATTTAAAAAGGTCTGGATTTTTACTTTTTGAATCATGGCAGCCCTAGTGCTGGAAGCTGCCCAGAGTGACTGGGGCAGTGCAGCCTGATGGGCGGGGGATAAATAATAAAATTACTACTAGTAGTAGTAGCCAGGATGGCTATACTCTGCCCTCCATAGTTTGAGGCAGCAGTGCTTCTGAATCCCAGTTGCTGGACCCACAGGAAATGGGAGACTTGCTCTGGCGCTCGAATCCTGCTTGAGGGTTTGCCTGTGAGAACAGGAAGCTGGACTAGATGGGACACTGGCCTGATTCATTTCATTTATTAGACTTGGCACCGAAGTGATTCTATTAAAGATACAGAATGCATATTACAATAAGGGGGGGGGAATCATATGACACATTAATATTTCATTTAGCAATCATTACAAAAACATAATGGGACGCGGGTGACACTGTGGAGTCATGTTCAGCTTGTGGTCCACCAAGACCCCTGGCTCCTTCTCACATGTACTGCTAATATGCCAACGTCATTCCTTGCCGCCACTGATGGGCTGATGGAAGTTGTATTCCAATGCATCTGATGTCCACCAGGTGGGCAAATGCTGCTGTAAACTGTGTCTTTAGCTAAGCACCACCAGTGTCGGCAAATAAGAAATCCCTCAGGACTCGATTAGTCAGGCCTCATGGTAAAATGGCGGCCAACGCGACTACCAGCCCATCTCAGCTTCTGCCTCTTGAGCTGGTGGGCAAGTGCATAGGCTCACAAATTCACATCGTGATAAAAAGTGATGAAGAAATTGTTGGCACACTCCTAGGATTTGATGACTTTGTCAAAATGGTATTGGAATATGTTACAGAGTTTTAGATCACACCTGAAGGACGAAGAATTACAAAGCTAGACCAGATTTTGCTGAATGGAAATAATAATAATAATAATTTATTTATTTATACCCCGCCCATCTGGCTGGGCTTCCCCAGCCACTCTGGGCGGCTTCCAACAAAATATTAAAATACTGTAATGCATCAATCATTGAAAGCTTCCCTAAACATAACAATGCTGGTTCCTGGAGGAGAAGGACCAGAAGTGTAAATAAAGTCATTTGCCATCATTGAAGACTTCCTGTTAAATATTCTGCAGGAATATATTGATGAAACTTGATGCGTTTTTTATTTTTTAAATTTATACAAAGGCAAATTTCCATTTCAAGAAAAATGCATCGTTAACAATGACTTTAAGTTAAAACCATGACTTTGTTGTACAGGCAATAAAGAGGTTGTTTTTAATAATAATAATAATAATAATAATAATAATAATAATAATAATAATAATAATATAAGAAATCTCTCTTCTTCCACCTTCCCAGGCCCTAGTTGCGTAAGTATTGGGCAAGAACTGCACCCACCCACCCGAAAATGGGCGTGGAGACCCCGAGCGGAGCTGCCAACATCTCCTACACGGAATTCGTCCTGCTTCCGTTCCCCGGCCTCAAGGATTCCAGGCAGCTCCTTGCGATCCCTTTCTTCTGCCTCTTTGTGGTCATCCTGGCGGCCAACTCCGTCCTGATCTACACGGTGAAGGCAGAGGAGAGCCTCCACTCGCCCATGTGCCTGCTCATCGCCCTGCTGCTGGCGGTCAACATCTGTGGGACGGCCACCATCCTCCCCAAGATGCTCCTCAGCTTCCTTCTCCGCGCCAGCCGCATCTCGCTGGCCGAGTGCCTGGTGCAAATGTTCTTCTTGTACTTCACAACCGTCCTGGACTGCAGCGTCCTGCTGATGATGGCTCTCGACCGATACGTGGCCATCTGCCACCCGCTGCGCTACGCGGACATCATGACCACCCGGCTGCTGGCGCTGCTGACTCTTGCCTCCGTGTTGCGTAGCCTTTTCGTCGTCAGCCCCGTGGTGATCCTGGCTTCCCGGGTGAGCTTCTGTCGCTCGGACGTCATCAGCCACTTTGCCTGTGAGCACATGGCCCTGATGAGGTTGTCCTGCAGCGACATCTCCATCAACAAGGCGGTGGGGATGGCGATGCGGTGCATCGACGTCATCCTGGACTTCAGCATCCTCCTGGCTTCCTACAGCCAAATCGTCCGCACGGCGCTGAAGATCGCTTCCGGCAACGTCCGCCACAAGGCCTTCCACACCTGCGGGACACACCTGATCGTCCTCTTCATCAGCTACTCCTCCCGCCTCTCCTCCTCCATCGTCTTCCGCCTGGCCAAGTCGGCCTCCCAAGACGTCCACAACCTGATCAGCGCAGTCTACCTGCTGTTCCCCTGGGCTGTCCACCCTGTTATCTACGGGGTAAGGACCAAGGAGATCAGAGAGAGCCTCCAGAAGCTCTTCAGGAGATCTGACATTCCTCTCCTTAGGACTTTCAAGCACTAAATGAGCCGCTGCTGGATGGCCGCTGGCCCGGGATTCTCAATCTGTGATTCTTGCATTGCGAGGGGTTGGACTGGATGACCCTCGGGGGACGCTTCCAGCGATTCTGCAATGTTTTGGGGGTTGATTTAAATTAATTTAATCCACTGTACGCTTTTTGGACTATTTCATGCATACCGCTTAAAACTTCCAGCAATTAAGGGGAGCACAAATGGCTAAAATATTACATGTAGCCATACTTGAGGAAGAAAATGTATCTTGGCCAATCTTGCATTCTGTATTTTTAATATTTTTGTAAGCTGTACCCAGAGAACTCAGTGATAAAGGCAGCATACCAATGTTATAAATAAATACCGACTCAGGGAGATCCAGTGCATTATTAGCAGAGCCGTCTTTCCCATAGGGCTTAGTGGTGCGTCGCGCCAGGGCGCCAGTCTCTCAGGGGCGCCCAGTGAGTGGGGGAGCTGTGCAGCTTTGCCGGCAGCCTCCCCTTTCCCTGCACGCACGCCAGCTACGCCCCGCCAACCATATGGCTGGCAGGCATGCAGCTTCCCTCCCAAGCCTCTGCGGGGATAGCTCTACTCCCAAGGAGGCTTGGAAGGGAATAATAATAATAATAATAATAATAATAATAATAATAATAATTTTATTTATATCCTGCCCTCCCCAGCCAAAGCCGGGCTCAGAGCGGCTAGCAACAGTAAAAGTAACACAGTTTACATAAAATCACAATCAATTAATTGAAATACATTCTAAAATCAATTCATTCTAAAATCAATTCAGAATCAAATTAATGGCAACCATTAAGCTAGAGTTCTATGAGGATTACCAAAGCATAGCTGTCAACTTTCAGATTTGAAAATAAAGGGATTTGAAAATAAGGGATCAGTAGCCTCGAAAATAAGGGATCAGTAGCCTCGAAAATAAGGGATCAGCAGCCTCACCTGTCCCGGGGAAAGTCTACGGGATATCTAACAATCCAGGATAGCAGCGGGAAACGGTGCTGCAATAAGGGAATTTCCCGCAAGAAAAGGGAAGGTTGACAGTTATGTACCAAAGGAGGGGGTCAGGCTGTGCCTTGGCCAAAGCTGTTCCTGGTGGAACAGCTCTGTCTTGCAGGCCCTGTGGAAAGATGTCAAGTCCCGCAGGGCCCTAGTCTCTTGTGACAGAGTGTTCCACCAAGCCGGGGCCACGGCCGAAAAAGCCCTGGCTCTGGTTGAGGCCAGCCTAACCTCTCGGTGCCCCAGGACCTCCAAGGTGTTTTTGTTTGAAGACCGTACGGTCCTCCGTGGGACATGCGCTCTCCTCCCGAGGAGGCTTGGGAGGGGCGCATGGCAGTGCGCAGCTACAGCCACCCCAACACTATCCGTGGTAATTTGGGGGCGCTGGGCAGATATTTGCACCTGGGCACTGCATCTGCAAAAGACGGCCTTAATTATTAGTTTGGCTGACTGTTTCCTGTCTTCTCTGGGAGAAGCTCTCCAGAAATAATCCTGACCAAATACAAAAGGTTTATATGAAGAGCTAAAGAAAATGTTTAAACAAAATGTTGGTAAGAAAACAAGCTTTATTATTATTAATAATAATAATAATAATAATAATAATAATAATAATTTTTTATTTATACCCCGCCCTCCCCAGCCAAGGCCGGGCTCAGAGCGGTTTACAAGCAATAATAAAAACAAGTTGAATGATTACAACTTAAAAACAAAATTAAAATACAACATTAAAATATTACAACATTAAAATAAAATGTAGCCTCAACGCAGGAGGAGAAGGAAAGAAAAAAAGAAAGAGAGGGAGGGAATCAAATTAGGAATACAGTCATACCTTGGGTTGAAGTAGCTTCGGGATAAATATTTTCGGGTCGTGTGCTGCGGCGACCCCGAAGTAACGGATGGCGTTCACCACTCGCGCATGCACAGACGCTCAAAATGACATCACGCGCATGTGCAGAAGCAGCGGATCATGACCCGTGCACGCGCAGACACGGGCAGCGTTCGCTTCTGGATGCAAACGGGGCTCCGGAACGGATCCCGTTCGCATCCAGAGGTACCACTGTACTGTATATGGACATAACGAGGGGAAATAAGAAAATATTTCTTTACGCCACAGTGGCAGCGAGAACATTAATTGCCAAAAAATGGGGGGGGGGAATTATACCAACAAGAAAAGAATGGCAAGATAAATTATTTGACTATATAGAACTGGCTAGAATGACAGGTGTGATTAGGGGTCAAACCAAACAAAATTTCAGAAAGAATGGGGAAAATATAGAGATTACCTTAAAAAGCAGTGCCCTCAAATTAATAGCTGGACTTGTTTTGATTAACTTTTGCAAAATGAATTATGGGGTAAAAACTAAAAACAGAAAGAAAAAGGGGTGGAAATGAAATGAGAAGGAAACAGATGAAAGTAGAACCACGCTAAGGATGAAGGAAGTCAAGTGGAAGAATAGAAGAATTGAAATATGGTATATACACATTGTTTAATATTTGTTTAGTGTAGATTTTTGTATTTTCCTTTGATATTGCCTTTTCTTTTCTTTTTCTATCTTTTTCTTTTTTATAAGTATGTATTTTTGTATTGCAAAATAAAAATACTTATTAAAAAACCAAAGACAACAGGTTTATTGAGTCTCCATCCTGATTTGCTTGTGCAAAGCTTACAGTGGAAGCTCAGTTTTCAAACATCTCGGAAGTCGAACATTTCAGCTTTCGAATGCCAAAAACCCAGAAGTAACTGCTTCGATTTTCGGATGCTTTTCGGAAGCCGAACGTGCCCCACGGCTTCCTTATTGAGTTTTCTAGATGTAAACTCATAAACTCTTATCTCTAATTCTATAACGAATTATTGTGTTATAAATATCCTTATGAGCTTGAGTTTGTAATCTCCATTTGAGTTTGTAATCCTTGTCAGAATGCGTACTTTTGAACGGATTAGTTTTTGTTACAATTGACTATTGATTTGCGAGTAGAGACCACTCCCACTATTGAAATTTATATTGGCCAGAGTTCTTGGTGTGCTTATTTCTTGGTATATTTAATAACCAGGAGACCACAGTACAAGCAGAAGGAGGGCAGGCCAGAGGACTTGCACGCTTGCCCCTTGGAGACCCAACCTGCTAATTTTAGGAGACCCATTAGCAGCAATTATGAGCAGCGCCCAAGAGAGGCGCTGGTGCCAGACCTCTGCCGACGATTCGCTCTGGTCATATTTAATGGCGTGGATTATCTGAAACTGGACATTAGAAAGGTCCTTCCATCAGATGGTGAGCAAAACATAGCGGCTTGATTGCATTAGTATTTCAGCATTAGTATATTAGTATTTTAGTTGTATTTTTAAAACTATGTGTTGTACATTTTTCTTTATGGTTTTTTTTTTTGGTAAACTGCTTTTTCAATTTTTTTTACAATGAAGGGTCGAATACATTTTATGAAATAAATAAATGACATCGATAAAACAAGTTTGAACTAGCTAGGTAAAGCATTCAAAAGTTAATTGGAATAAGTGATGGGCTAAGAACAAATTGAAAGACACGTCAGCCTTCTTGATCTTTCTGTTCTTTTTGCAATCCTGTTAACTGGTTCTGAAGAAAGTCGTTTGTTTGTTTGTTTGTTTGATTGATTGATTGATTGCATTTATATGGAAACTGAGGACTTGTTTCTTCTATGCAGTCCGTGGAGATCAGCTGCACACCTTTCGCTCCTGAAAAGTGCTTCTTGAGGAACCAGATTAATTCCAAAAATAAAAGCTCATTGCCGGCTGATTCTGCATTTCCACGCAGTGTGTCCATTTGAAAGCAGATATAGGTGGTCCCAGCAAAGAGGGGCCCTGGGTCCACACCTGGGCAGGCACCAGGACTGCAAACACCACTTCCTTCTTCGTTCACCTGGGGCATGTGCAGAGAGCAAAAAGCGTGGATCATAGGGAGGGCATTCAAACGTGTATCAAGCAACCACACTCCTTTTGGTGGATGGCAGTTTCCAGAATCAAGCGGAAAGTAGCCAGTAGAGAATGAGACTCTTCAAGGTTGTGGGTTTGAGCCCCACGTTGGGCAAAAGATTCCTGCATTGTAGGGCTTGGAACAGATGACCCTCTTGGTCCTGTCCATAGCTGTCAACTTTTCCCTTTTCTTGCGAGGAATCCTATTCGGAATAAGGGGATTTCCCTTTAAAAAAGGGAAACGTTGACAGCTATGGTCCCATCCCACTCTCCAAGTCAATGATTCTAGGTTGAGGGCAAGTGGGAACGATTCCAGACTGAGGAAAAACTGCCTTTTTGAGGTACAAACAAGTTGCTGTGTACATAAGAAGATAAAACGTAACAAGAGCCCTTGCAAATCTAGCCCAGAATGCTGTTCTCGCCGTGGCCAGCAGAGCCAACGTGGCTGGTAATAATAATAATAATAATAATAATAATAATAATAATAATAATAATTTATTTATACCTCGCCCATCTGGCTCGGTTTCCCCAGCCACTCTGGGAGGCTTCCAACACTATTAAAATACAATAACCTATTAAACATTAAAAGCTTCCCTAAACAGGGCTGCCTTCAGATGTCTTCTAAAAGTCTGGTAGTTGTCTTTGACATCTGGTGGGAGGGCGTTCCACAGGGCGGGAGCCACTACCGAGAAGGCCCTCTGCCTGGTTCCCTGTAACTTCGCTTCTCACAGTGAGGGAACCGCCAGAAGGCCCTCGGAGCTGGACCTCAGTGTCCGGGCAGAACGATGGGGGTGGAGACGCTCCTTCAGGTCTACTGGACTGGTAGCCATTGTAGGCTATGAACAAATCACACAGCAGCCACAAATAGTTGACAACAAAGTAAGTCCTTTCCTCATTTCCCCCCATTTCAGGTCCAAAGCCATGTCCGAATTTGGAGGCCCTTCTGAACTGGTCCAGAACACCTCAGCCAACACCTCCTACAGGGAATTCCTCCTCCTCGCCTTCCCTGGCTTCCAGAAGTCCAGGTACCTCCTTGCCATCCCCTTCTTCTGCATCTACCTGATGATCATCTTAGCCAACTCTCTGCTGATCTACACCGTGAAGGCGGAGAGCTGCCTCCACTCGCCAATGTACCTCCTTATTGCGCTGCTCTTGGCGGTCAATGTTTTTGGGAGCACCACAGTCCTCCCCCAGATGTTGCTGAGCTTCCTGTTCGGGATCAGCAGCATCTCTCTGACCGGCTGCCTGGTCCAGATGTTCTTCCTCTACCTGGCCATCATGCTAGACACAGGCATCCTCCTCATGATGGCTTTGGACAGGTACGTGGCCATCTGCCACCCTCTCCACTACGCCGACATCTTGACCGGCAAGCTCCTGGGGCTCCTGGCGGCTGCCGCTCTGGTGCGGAGCGTGTCCATCGTCAGCCCAGTGGTGATCCTGGCCTCCCAGGTGCGCTTCTGCCGCTCCAACGTCATCGAGCACTTTGCCTGCGAGCACATGGCCCTGATGAAGCTGTCTTGCGGGGACACCTCCAGGAACCGGGTGGTGGGCATGGCCGTGAGGTCCTTCACCATCGTCTTTGACCTGGTCTTCCTCGCCCTGTCCTACAGCAAGATCATCCTCACGGCCCTGAAAATGGCCTCTGGGAGCTTCCGCCACAAGGCCTTCCACACCTGTAGCACACACCTCATCGTCCTCTTCATCGGCTACTCCTCCTGCCTCTCCTCCTCCATCGTCTTCCGCCTGGCCAAGTCGGCCTCCCAAGACGTCCACAACCTGCTCAGCGTCATGTACCTGCTGTTCCCCGGGGCCATCAACCCTGTCATATACGGAGTGAGGACCAAGGAGATTCGGGAAAGCATCCAGAGGCTTTTCAGGAGGTGGAGGTGGACTCTGTTTGGTCCCCGGAAATTAGGCACCTGAAATGGTCCAGGTGATGCATTTAAGTATTCCGTTTGCATTCCTAATCCTGGCATCTCTCTCAAGCTCCCAAATCAGCGTTTCTCAAAGTGGTAGAAGCCACCCCTTGTGGGAAGGTGAGATTACCCGGGGGGAACTAAGAGGCAAAGGTGCAGCACACAGGCATAGCTGTCAACTTTCCCTTTTTCTTGCGAGGAATCCTATTCGGAATAAGGGAATTTCCCTTAAAAAAAGGGGAACGTTGCAGCAGAGGTGTAAATGACAATCAGATTTTGAAAAGCTGCCATCTCTGCATCAGAGAGAGCCAGCGTGGTGTAGTGGTTAAGAGCGGTAGTCTCGTAATCTGGTGAACGGGGTTCGCGTCTCCGCTCCTCCACATGCAGCTGCTGGGTGACCTTGGGCCAGTCACACTTCTCTGAAGTCTCTCAGCCCCACTCACCTCACAGAGTGTTTGTTGTGGGGGAGGAAGGGAAAGGAGAATGTTAGCCGCTTTGAGACTCCTTAAAGGGAGTGAAAGGCGGGTACATCAAATCCAAACTCCTCTTCTTCTTCTTCTTCTTCTTCTTCTTCAAGTTCATCAGTTTTGTTGAATTAATTAGTTGTAACTGGATTGTGAATAAATGTGCAATTGTTACCGTTTTGAATGTTATTGTGTGTTTGCCTTCCTTAGTGTAAGGTTACCAGACGTCCTCGTTTCCATAAATCAGTCCCCTGACAAAATCCATCTATTTAGTAGGAAGTTGAAAAGTGTCCCCGAATGCACTGAAAAGAATCTGGTCACCTTACCTTAGTGGGTCATGCAAACTGCTCTTCCGAATCATGTTTTACGCAAGGTAGGTGTGCCTCCTCCAGGTAAGGTCCGGAGGGTGGCAACACGAGAACTGGACTCTTCTGCAGTGGTTCCCCATCTGTGAAATGCTCTCCCTCAGGAGACTCACCTGGCACCTGCATTGTGTACCTACAGGAACCAGGCAAAAATGTCCCTCTTCAACCAGGCCTCTGGCTAACATCCTATAACCATTTAAATGTATTTGTGGGAGGGGGTTACTGGTTTTTTTGTTCTTGTTCGTTTTCATCTTGTATTTTTGTTGTGAACCACCCTGAGATCTACTGATGAAAGGCAGAATAAAATTCAATTGATGATGACGATGTCCCCCGCCACAGGTACTACTACCCCCCTCTTAACACCCCATTCATGTTCCCATTCTCTGGAGTTACAGGGAACCAGGCAGGGGGCCTTCTTGGTAGTGGCACCCCCCTTGTAGAATGGGCTCCCATCAGATGTCAAGGAGATAAATAGCTACACCTTTTAGAAGATATCTGAAGACAGCCCTGTATAGGGAATTTTAAAATGTTTGATGTTTTACTATGCTTTTATATGTGCTGGAAGCTGCTCAGAGTGGATGGGGCAACCTAGTCAGATGAGTGGAGTACAAATAAACAAAACAAAACAAATAATAATAATAGTGGCAACATGGGAGCTGCTTTGTGACCAGGTGACTCACCTTGGAGCAGGGACCTTTCCTTTTAAATAAGTAGCACAGGCATTAAACAGCATGGAGGGCATACAGATATTGTTATCTGCCACTCCAATCTTTGAGCGGTGAATCTTCCCCAGGTTTGGTTTCCTTGGAATTGTCAGCGGAGATTGTGGTGTCTTTAGGATATATGGTTTTATTTCCCCATATGTACAACCTGAGCATAAGACTGAGAGGCTCACGGCATCATCACCCCAAGAGGTCTTGCTTCTCTGCTCATCGCAGCTTTGGATCCAGCACAGGGCAAGCAGGTTTCTGTGTCTGCAGCTCCCAGCTCAGCTCACACCCAGCTCTCTGGCTCCTGTTCTAGGTAGCAGGTGAGGAGTCTAGAAGAAAGCCCCCCCCCCCAATTAGCCTGGAGGGCACCATCATTTGACTGTCGCTCTTGCAGTTGGGCTCATTCTTTTGGGATAGTGACGAGAACACTTAAGTGACCAGCTATTGCTTTCCTTATAGGATAATGCTTTCTTATATTAAGGTATGGGGCACTGGAGAGGAGTTTATGAAACCAAATGGGGAGTGGCTCCCCAAAATTTGGGAACCCTTCCTATATCCATCCCAGTGGGATCCAGGCCTGGTTTTGGGACCATCCGTTATCCAGACTTAAGACCTCGATCAGTTTCTCCTTGGTCCCAGTGGCTTTTGACAGTGTAGCCTGAAATTCCAATTTGCCAACCCAAGTGGCTTCTGTGGCTAGGAGTTGCTTAGACTGGCTTACCGGCTATGGTTGTTCCTGGAACAGGATAGCCTGGTCTCCGTGGCCCACACTCCAATGACCTCCCACTTGGACTACTGTGATCCACTCCATGTGGGGCTGCCCTTGAAGGTCCAGAGGCTGCAGGTAGCGCAGGAGGCTACCAGGCTGATTAAGTGGGGCGACCCCATGCGCCACGAGTCCTGAAAACGCTGCCAGTGAGCTACTGGGCCCAGTTCAAGGTTAGTCCTAGCATGTAACGCCCAAAATGGCTTGGGACCCAAGAACCTAAAATAGCACCTTCCCAATATCAACCATCTGGCAGGTGAGTCTTGGTGCCACCGCCACCAAGCTTGTAAGCCCTTTTCAGTTGTGGTTCCCCATTTGTGGAATGCTCTCGCGCACGCGAAATATGCCTGTCTCCCAACATTATTAACTGTGACTCCTGAATTACAGGGGGTTAGACCCCACAATTCTACGACTCTAACTTTCAGGAGGAATCTGAAAATAACCGTTTACCCTGGCACTTCAGAGCTGAAGGACACCGTCCTGGCAATGTTTGAAACCCTACCTTTTTTGTAGAATGATTTAACTGTTTTTAGAATGCTGTTAAAAAAATTATTATTGTGGGTGTTTTTGCCTCAACCCCGGCTCCTTTGGGAGGAAGGATGGGATATACATTGAATAAATAATAATAATGTTCAACTTGTCGTATTCAACCAAACTCTCCCTTCCCTGCCTGCAGTGGAATCCTAAAACTAGCAGTTCATTTAGGAATTTTACTCAGGAAAGTGATTTGTACCGTTGTACATAATCCCAGAAAAGCATGCAAGAGCAGTTGACACAAAGATGCCAAGCCAATGACTTTGGCTATTTCGAACAAAGACATGAATTTCCAGGCTCTTTAGCCCCAAGAAATGCCGGACACCAACTTTACACCATGGCTTTTATTGATGCACTGAATTTGCTTAGAGGATTCAAGTCTACATGCAGAGTACCCAAATTCAATAAATAGTCCAGAACAAGGCCACTTAATTCCGATGGGAATGACAAAGAACTGAAGAAAAAAGGCAGGGTTTAGTTTGTGGTGTGCGTCTTTTTCTTGTCTTTATAAAATAAACAGCTCAGCCCAGTAAACGTTGTTCTTCAGAGAAGGCAGGAGTGGCCACAGCAGCAGCTTTGTGGCAAAGAATAACACTGCTAAACCAAGCCCAGTTTTTGGATGCTTAATGCAAGCTCCTTCCAGTGGCTTTTCCCCAGAATTCACAGCCGGTGAAGGAAAAGGGAAAACATTCCCTCTATGTAACAGTAACTCTAAGCCCATCTCCAGAAGCGGCTGGTATGGGCTGTGGCACCACATGGCAAGTTGTGCGCCTTAAAGTAGCAAGTTGCAGGCCCACACGATGAGCAAAGAAGATGCTCCCTTTCTTTCCCTCTCCCTGCTCTGCAGCCCCCCCCCCGACAGCACACTGCTCGTCTTAAGACCGAGAGAGAGAGTGCTAGACCCCAAGGGCTGGAGAGGAGATGTTGTCTCTCTGGGTAACAAGACATGCTGGTGGAGATTTTGGCATAAGAAGCGATTGTCGAAAGGAGTCCTTGTTCCCCAAGCATAACAAGACGCACAAACTTTATGTGCATTTTAAAGGAGCCTACTATTATTTACATTACGGATAAGATAATAAAAGGGCACTTAAAGGTTCCTGCTACAACAGCCGGGTGTGCAGATTGCCTCTGCCGCCGCCGCCGCCCCACTTGGATGACCCTGACAGCTTTGCCATCGGAAGGGGAAGCAAGGACCCCACTGCACCCAGCGACCCACAACTGCCTGACCCCCTCCTGAAGCAGAACGGCAGCCTCTCTCTTCTCTCCAAAGTGAACTAGACCTAACTAACCTAGCTGGGGCTGCAGGAGGAGAGGTAAGGGGGGCCCTCCACACCTGGCGGCTGCTTAAGACCCGCACATGAGACACTCGTCTCTGTTCTCCAGGGAACACACCATGGCTGCTTTGTTCCTCTCTTTCTCCTCCTCCTCCTTGAAGCTCTTCTCCTTCAGCTTCTCCTTGTTCAGGGTGAACTGGATGGGGTTGGCCGCAGGCTTTGTCCTCAAGTAGTACATGCCAGTCTTCAAGCCCTGTGGGCAGGAAAGGGTGAGGTGAGATGATAGATGATAGATAGATAGATGATAGATAGATAGATATAGATAGATAGATAGATAGATAGATAGATAGATAGATAGATAGATGATAGACAGATGAGAGAGGAATTAAAGCAGTTTGAGTAGGTTTCGCTCCCGACACCTCAGTAACAGGTAACCCAGAACACCCAGGATCCAGCGAAGGACGTTACCTTACGTTATTTAATGCTGTATTGTTTTTAACCCTCTATTGGAAGCCACCCAGAGTGGCTGGGGAAACTCAGCCAGATGGGCGGGGTATAAATAAATAAATAATTATTATTATTATTATTATTATTATTATTATTATTATTATTATTATTATATTACCACTGTTGGCAGCTGCAACCTATGTAATATCTATACTTTTCTATACTTTCTGTATCTTCCATAAGTATTTCATGCTTTATATAAGTATTAAACTGCCAATTCAATTCAAAAACCAGGCAGAACCATATGAGCCAGGATTTCCCCCTGGACAAGGTTTGCAGGACTTGTCAAAACAAGGCCTGAGCACAACAGCTTGTTATCAGGGCTACATTGTAATAGCTTAAAAACATAACCTACAAGATCGACACTAAAAACTTGTCGCTCTGCTTACCTGCTTCCACCCGTAGAAGTGCATGCTGGTCAGTTTGCCATAGTTGGGCTCCGCAATGTGGATGTTGAGAGACTGGCTCTGGTCAATGAAGGCCCCTCGGTCTGCTGCCATCTTGAGGACTGTTTTCTGGGAGACCTCCCACACCGTCTTATAGAGCTGTTTCAAGTCATCTGGGATCTCAGGGATATTCTGAAAGGCAGAAGGCCTACAGGATGACTCCCTGTGGACAGGAAGGTTGCTTTTGGCTTACACTAGGGATGGGGGGCTGGATTTGGCCAACTCCCAACTCACGTGGAGGATCCAGAAGAAAATAAAAGTCAGCGCTATCAAAATCTGCTGCAAGATTCAGCAAGTCTAGCAGGATTGTGCCCTCTGGCACCCTCCAAGTCATCCCCTGCTGATTCTATCCCCAAACCAGCCTCACCTACGTAAGAAAAGCACTTCTGGATGAGGCTAGGGGTCCATTTAGTCCAATATCCTCTTCTCACAGTGGCCAACCAGGTGCCCCCAAGGAAAGAGGCCATAAGCAAAGCCTGAGTGAAACAGCCACTCTCCCCTCTTGGGATTCCCAAAAACTGGTATTCAGGGGTAAAGGCCTCCAACAGGGGAGGGAGAAGATTGAGTCTAGCAGCCGCTGATAGCCAGATCCTCCATGAACTTGTCCAATTCTCTTTTAAAGCCATCCAACTACGTTTTGTGTGAGCAAATGCTATGGTTTAGCTGCATGAAGTCCTTTCTTTGATCTGTCCTGAATCTTCTAAAATTCTGATTCTCCCTATGGCCCCACTAGGTTCTAGCATTAGGAGAGGAAAAACCACTCCCTGTCTGCTTTCTCAGCCCTGCGTTGTGCAGTCTTAATAGATGTTAACAATTTCAACGTTCAGTTGACTGTGCTGTTGTTTATCCCCATTTAAATAATGAACAGACACAAAAAGGTAGCAGGTACGTTTGAAGGGCATGGTATTCTTGCATTCTTCTCTCTCTCTCTCTCTCTCTCTCTCTCTCTCTCTCTCTCTCTCTCTCTTTCTCTAGCATCTTCACATAAGAGGAAGCGCTTTCTTGCATATAGAGCCAGGTATAGAATTGAGGCCACCACACAGACACGGCCCCCTTGGCAAAAACCCCCACCCCACCCCAGGGACTGACCTGGATAGAGCCATTGTAGCCAATGATCTGGTTCTTCATCTCCTCGTTCCACAGGCCCCTCTCCGTCAGGTCTTTTAGTAAGTGGGGATTCACTATCTGCAAAAACCAGAAGTCATGCTCACTTACAGCAAGCAGCCCGTGTTCTGTTTGCTGCAGCAGCCAGCTTCTGGGAAGCCCACAAGCAGGCAGGGCATGATGCGCCCCACATATGTATCTCCTGTTCCCAGGAACGGGCATTCGGAAGCTTGTGGGCTGCCTCAGTTCCTGAAGGCAGGGCACAGACATTATGACTAGCAGCCACTGGCAACTCCTGCCAATGCGTCTAATCCCCCTTTTAAGTTAGTGCCCATCACCATTTTTTGGGACAGCAAATTCTATAGTTTGGCTCTGTGCTGCGTGAAGAATGACCTTCTTTTGTCTGTTCTGGATCTTCCAACATTCAGCTTCACTGGATGTCCACAAGTTTCAATGTTATGGGAGAGGGAGAAAAGCTTCTCTCTGTCCTCTATGCCAGGCATAATTTCATTCACCTTTATCATGTACCTTCTTACTTGCCTTTTCTTTAAATTAAGAAACCCCAAATGCTGCGACCTTTCCTCACCGGGGGGGGGGGGGGATGTTGCTCCATCTCCTTTATAATTCTGGCTGCCCTTTTCTGAAGCTCATCTAAGTCTCACATGCCAGTCCACCACCACGACAATTTTCTTCATCACCAGAGCTAGCATCTTGAATTTTGCAACCATTTCCCCTTGAAGCACATATTGAAGCCATGAGCCACCAAAGAGCAGCCCGGCCTGCGCACAACACAAAGCCAAGGTTTAATGTGCAGACTTGCTTAGCTTCTCCCCTGCCCCTGACTGCGCCACACAGGGGAGGAGACAATCCCCAACTCTCTCCAAACCAAGAGCAGCAGGGCCAAGGTTTGCTCAAAGTAAACTAGAGTTTCATGTTGTGTGTGAACCAGGCCTGTGCTTCTGGCACTCACAAGAGACAGGGGCTGAATTTTATTAGAGAGGATGACAAGGAGGACATCAGGATCACAGGCACAGCACCCACCTTTACCCCTGAGTTGCTCAAGGCCACCCTTCTGCTGCCTTACCTGGAACTCTCCAGAGAGAACTCTGCGCGTGTAGATGTTGCTTGTATAGGGCTCAATGGACTCATTGTTGCCCAAGATCTGAGCTGTAGAAGCCGTCGGCATTGGTGCAAGTAGGAGGCTGTTCCGAACCCCGTACCTAAATCACACAGAAAGCAGGGACCCGTGATTGTTGAAGAGGATCGCCATCTTCAGAGAACCAGCCTTTGGCATCAGTTAAGGAAAGCCCAGTTTTGGCAAATTAAAAATTATCTTGCCCAGCGGAACAATCTGCCAGGTTGGTTGCAGGTGACGGATAATACCCTAAAGTGCTTGTATTCCCCCAGCATTCAAAAGGATCTCACGGTCTGGTGTTAAACAAAAGCAACTAAGTCACAGAGTAGTCCCACTGAAATTAACGGACTTGATTCTACTGCGTCTGCTCCTAGCATGATGAACACTGGATACCCCAAGATCAGAATACACTGTCAAGTTCTCCCATGCAAGCTGCACAGAAATGAATGAGAGCTGCATCGGGGAGAAGACTGTGCTCTTACGTAGCTCAAGATGCAGTTTTAACATCCTCAGTTTAGAGCTGCCCTGTCCCTTTGCATGCTTTGCTACTCCTCACCCATTAACCCCACCACCAGCCAGCTCTGGGTGTTGCCCAAGGCATACTGAGCCAAAGAGATCAAGGGCTTTCACTCACTTTGCAATCTTCTCCTTCAGAGCCTTCCAGTCCCAAAGGTCTGTAGGGGTCACATTCCACATGTCATACTGAAGGATCTGAAGAAAAGGCACACACCATCTCGTCAAACCAAACCTGCCACCTAAGTGAGGGTGTGCAGCCTGCCAACCACAGGAAAGCCCACAATATAAAACAGGGGGGGGGGGGGGATGAAGAGAAAAGCAGCTTCCTTCAGGTCAAGGCTTCTTGCAATTTTTGGTTCATACACGGTGCTTCAATTCCTGCTTAGACACCACATGGCAAATGCCAAGCTCGCCACACAGGCATGAGTTGATGGTTTCTCTCCATGGATGTGGCTATTCATCCTTCAGAGGTTTCAGCGAAGAATTTCATCACAATAAATCTGAGACAATTATGTCTAAGAAAAGCATCTCAGACACATGGAGGGCACATGGCGAAAATCCACACAGCTGTGCAACTTATTAATCTCAACTACTCATGATCACAAACCTCCACACTTCCATCTACACTGAGATTTGTGATGGACACTATACAGCATTCTAGAGATCCCAGGTTTTTTTAAGTGAAAAGGAAGAGGAAAAGCAGAACACTTGGAAGAATTTGAGAGCTTCAAAATATACCTAAGGATTTAGAAGTTTAGCAATCCAGATGCAAGCAGACATTTCACTCAAGTGTAAAAATGCTTACAAAGAAAGAATGCTTTTGAAGATAAAGCTTGCAGGGGCATCTTGTAGGAACTAAGGGCTAGGAACTTGCTTTAAAAAAATGAAACTGGGTATTCATGAATATCTGAACTCTGTGCCAAAAGGCCAGATTCAACAACACCAGTCATAGGGTGAAATAAATGGTGAAATGGACCCTTAAATTAGTTCAGCATCTCAGTGTGGTCCAGCAGACATTTATTGGAGCTGCGGCACTTCTTGGCATCTCAGTTTGAGATTCCACAAGTTCCAATCCGACAGATTTTCCCAAAGGACCCTCAATACCATTCGTTCAAAAACCTTTCTAAACTTTGCCACTTACGCCTTTGCTGACTGGGCAGCCCTCGTAGGTCTCGTACGGCCCGTGTTCCTTGGCAAGCTCACAGCTGGCGTCTAGGGCACCATAGTAAATGGTCTCAAAGATCTGCTGGTTGAGCAGCTGGGCCTCTGCGCTCTCAAAAGGGTACCGCATGAGGATGAAGGCATCAGCCAGCCCCTGCACACCAATACCAATCGGACGATGGCGCTTGTTTGAGGTCTCGGCCTGCAACACATTGTGAAGGACAAAAGGATAAAGGGGGGGGGGCAGAGAGTTAAGAACCTGGAATGGGCAAGCTCTGGTTTCAGGCAAATCATTCTTTCCCTACTAATGTATTGTGTGCTTCCCACAGCCCACTAGCTAATGCCTGGCTAACAAGGAATGTGCTTTAGGGGGAAAAATACATGAGGAATACAGAAACTGCCACATCCTTAAATTTCTCCATAGTGTCAACCACCCTTCAAAGGAAGTAGCTGAGAACTTGCTGGTTCTCTGTAGTCCCTCAGTCTTGAACAACCAGCCTTACCAAGAGCACCTCTCAGTCTAGGGCTAAAATTCCTCCTTCGTACCTCTGGCACAGGGTAGTAGTTGATGTCGATTATCTTGTTCAGATTCCGGACAATGACTTGGGTGACCTCGGCCAGCTTCTTGAAGTCGTAAGTATGCTCAGGAGTGACGTACATATTCAGGGCTAAGGAAGCCAAGTTGCAAACCGCAACCTGGAATAGGCAAAGAAGGAAGCAGCGCTCAATGGCTAAAGAAATGTATGCAGTAGAGAGAGGGGAAAGGGTTACAAACTGTATGGCAGAAGATGTTCCCCATGACGGGCTCATCAACCATTTAGCCGGAAGGGCAGAATCTGAAGAGCCACCTGTAGGCCAAACACCTGCTTTGAGCCATGACACCCTCTGCCTAAATGCAGAGCTCTAAATCCAATTCTAAATGCTATGGGGAAGATCCTACAGGCTGCCTAGGCAGGTATGCTATGCTGATGTGCTCAAATATGGTAAGGAGTAATCAAAACCATTGCTTTCCAATTCTATTTTCAGTGATCCTGTGAGGAATAAATCCTCAAAATGTCAGACGAGGGCAGTAACTCAACATACACAAATCCTAACCACGCCACTGCTTATTTCTCAAAAGCTAGACACTCCTAGTCCTTTCAGACATGCTGTCGACACCACTTATGATCCTCATTCTGTTGACACACACACTCTGCCCACACTACCAAATGGGTAGTGCCAGTCTTCCTCGTTCTACATATATCTATGCACACCATTAATTTCTGGCTGTGTTCCTTTTCACCTGGCAGTGAATTCTACATCATCATTATTATTAAAATATTTTTAAAAAATTTATATACCACTCTTCACCCAAAGATTACAGGGTGGTTTACAGCATAAAAACACAAAATGCATAACAACACAAGCACAGTACACACTTCAAAGGCCATAGATTGTTTAACAGCCCAAGGCACCTGATGAAGAGCTACGTTTTTCCTGGTGCCTGGCACCTAAAGATATGCAAGGAGGGTGCCAGGTGAGCCTCGCAGAGGAGAGCAGTCCCCAAGGGGGAGCCACCAGAGAAAAGGCCTGTTCTCATTTTGCACAGATGAGTTTTTCTTAAAACAAAGCACATCCCTTTGCCCTTTTGATTGGCAAAGCATGGGAGAACAGTGGCTCCCCCAAATACATCTCGTGGGAACGCCTTCCCTAAAACAGACTCCGCTGAGCCGCAGTGGCACCTGGTTCCTACCCAACCCACCTCATCCTGGCTGGTGTATTCCACAATTTCTGTGCACAGGTTGCTGCATTTGATAGTTCCCAGATTCTGCTGGTTGCTCTTCCTGTTGCAAGAGTCCTTGTACAGCATGTAAGGAGTTCCTGTCTCCGTCTGAGACTCTATGATGGCATACCAGAGCTGCTGAGCCTTCACCACTCTGCGGACGCGCCCCTGCTTCTCATAGCTGCAAGACAGAGCAAGACTCGTCATTGGGACCCGCTTGGAGTTTCTGAACATAGGCTCACAAGCACCTTCTTTTCATTTGCAAAGCAAGGACACTGAAACCTCATGAACTCCTGGTGGAACAAGGCCCCTGAACAGGAGGTGCACAACAGCACACCTAAACTTTGAACAAGTGTAATGGTCTTGGGTTGCTCCAGGGAATCCTGGGAGCTGCAGATCTGGTCAAGTGCTGAGAGCTCTGTTGCAATATTCTTAGGCTCCCCAGAGTTCCTTGGGGAAAGTGTAACAGAAGCAGTTTGTGTTGTTCTTAAGAGTCTGGATTTTTGGCCAGCTCCAGCTGATGAGCACTGCCAGTTCCCATTTTCAGAATACAGACCGGGGGGGGGGGGATGCAAAAACTGTAGTTCCCTTAAGTTTTCTGAACTGTAGTTGCAATAAATGAGCTACAAATTCCCACTCAGAACATACAGAATGAAAAGAGGTAACAAGAACTTTGATTCCATTTTCATTTCTAAACAGACTCAAAAGGTATTTTGTCTGGAATCATTTGGATCCAGCTAAGGGGCAAGGCGAGGTGATGAAGGAGCTGTTGTTGACAGGCTATTCCTGGCTCAAACTTTGCCAACCGATGCACCAGCCTCTCTCTCATACCTCTCATACAGCTTCTCAAACTCCTCTCCCCAGACTTCATCTAGGCCCGGGCATTCATTGGGGCACATCAAAGACCAGTCCTGCAAAAGAAAGACTGAAAGTAAGCAAGGACAAGTACAAACTGTTCTTATCTTCCACACAGCAGGACACTGAAAAGACAAAATGTACATTAGCAAGCCTTCGTGCCTTTAGTAAAGACTTTAGTCACCACTTTTCCCTCCTCAACAGGGGAAACATTCTTATCAATTCAGCTCACTTCCGGGGAGTAGAAAGGGTAAAGAACACAAAAGAATTTTTTCTAGAAGCTCAACTGTATTTTCAATAGAATGAAATACAAAGAATCATTACTTCTGTGCATTACCCTCCTGTGGGCAATTGTTTTTATATTAAAATAAAGAACATTTTAAAAAGATTGAGGACACCCTGTGGTTCACAAAATGGGATACCAAAGAAAACCCAATTAGACTTATCTAAAACAAGACAGTCATTTTCTAACTTCTTCAGTGTCTCAGAACTGATCAATGACCGTTGGATAGATATTAGTTCCAATGTCACTTTGCCTTTAGGCTTTTTAAAGCCATAGGGCTGATCCGTTATGCTGCTAGGCATACATTTCACGAGGAACAGAGAAAGATACTACAAGACTGCCCAAATCAGTGCTACTCTGTAACTCATGGGTTATATGGCTGTATCTTGACAAGAGAAGACGTAACTCAAAACAGAGTTAAGGGCACTGTTGCTGGCACATGCCATTGCCCTCTCTTTGCAGCCCTGCTGGCAGGTGCCTGTGCTGTGAGCCCAGCTGCCCACCTGGTTGGTCTCCACGCGCTTCATGAAGAGGTCTGGGATCCAGAGGGCGTAGAAGAGGTCGCGGGCACGCTGCTCCTCCTTTCCAGTGTTTTTCTTCAGGTCAAGGAACTCAAAGATATCAAAATGCCACGGCTCCAGGTAGATGGCAAAGGCTCCAGGTCTCTGGAAGAGCAAATACCGTATTTTTCCCTCTATAACACGCACCCAACCATAACACGCACGTAGATTTTAGAGGAGGAAAACAAGAAAAAAATATTCTAAATGAAACAGTGGATGTATGATTTTTGTGGTTCATGCTGTGGCCACAGACATGTGATCTGACAGTGAGTTTGGAGTAGCCCAATGCAAAAATCCTGAGGATCCTTTGTAACCACGTTTTAAGTGGGGAGGGAAGGAAAAGCACTCAAGGGACAAGGAGCATGCATGGAGTGGGTGGAGAAGGATGCTGCTAATAATGAAGAAGAGGGGTATAAAGGGAGAAGGCTCCTCTCCTCTCCCGCTTTGCTCCTTTAAAGCAAGCAGGCTCTGCTTTTCTCCCTCCTCCCTGCTCATCCCCGGCTTGTTGTTGTTGTTGTTTAGTCGTTTAGTCGTGTCCGACTCTTCGTGACCCCATGGACCAGAGAACGCCAGGCACCCCTGTCCTCTACTACCTCCCGCAGTTTGGTCAAACTCATGCTGGTAACCTCGAAAACACTATCCAACCATCTCATCCTCTGTCGCCCCCTTCTCCTTGTGCCCTCCATCTTTCCCAGCATCAGTGTCTTCTCCAGGGAGTCTTCTCTTCTCATGAGGTGGCCAAAGTACTGGAGCCTCAGCTTCACGATCTGTCCTTCCAGTGAGCACTCAGGGCTGATTTCATTAAGAATGGATGCATTTGATCTTCTTGCAGTCCATGGGACTCTCAAGAGTCTTCTCCAGCACCAGAATTCAAAAGCATCCATTCTTCGGCGATCAGCCTTCTTTATGGTCCAGCTCTCACTTCCATACATCACTACTGGGAAAACCATGGCTTTAACTATACGGACCTTTGTTGGCAAGGTGACGTCTCTACTTCTCAAGATGCTGTCTAGGCCTGTCATTGCCCTTCTCCCAAGAAGCAGGCGTCTTTTAATTTCGTGGCTGCTGTCACCATCTGCAGTGATCATGGAGCCCAAGAAAGTAAAATCTCTCACTGCCTCCATTTCTTCCCCTTCTATTTGCCAGGAGGTGATAGGACCAGTGGCCATGATCTTCGTTTTTTTGATGTTGAGCCTCAGACCATATTTTGCGCTCTCCTCTTTCACCCTCATTAAAAGGTTCTTTAATTCCTCCTCACTTTCTGCCATCAAGGTTGTGTCATCTGCATATCTGAGGTTGTTGATATTTCTTCCGGCAATCTTAATTCCAGCTTGGGATTCATCCAGCCCAGCCTTTCGCATGATGTATTCTGCATATAAATTAAATAAGCAGGGAGATAAAATACAGCCTTGTCGTACGCCTTTCCCAATTTTGAACCAATCAGTTGTTCCATATCCAGTTCTAACTGTAGCTTCTTGTCCCACATAGAGATTTCTCAGGAGACAGATGAGGTGATCAGGCACTCCCATTTCTTTAAGAACTTGCCATAGTTTGCTGTGGTCGACACAGTCAAAGGCTTTTGCATAGTCAATGAAGCAGAAGTAGATGTCTTTCTGGAACTCTCTAGCTTTCTCCATAATCCAGCGCATGTTTGCAATTTGGTCTCTGGTTCCTCTGCCTCTTCTAAATCCAGCTTGCACTTCTGGGAGTTCTCGATCCACGTACTGTTTGAGCCTTCCTTGTAGAATTTTAAGCATAACCTTGCTAGCGTGTGAAATGAGTGCAATTGTGCGGTAGTTGGAGCATTCTTTGGCACTGCCCTTCTTTGGGATTGGGATGTAGACTGATCTTCTCCAATCTTCTGGCCACTGCTGAGTTTTCCAAATTTGCTGGCATATTGAGTGTAGCACCTTAACAGCATCATCTTTTAAAATTTTAAATAGTTCAGCTGGAATACCATCACTTCCACTGGCCTTGTTATTTGCAGTGCTTTCTAAGGCCCATTTGACTTCACTTTCCAGGATGTCTGGCTCAAGGTCAGCAACCACACTACCTGGGGTGTACGAGACATCCATATCTTTCTGGTATAATTCCTCTGTGTATTCTTGCCACCTCTTCTTGATGTCTTCTGCTTCTGTTAGGTCCTTACCACTTTTGTCCTTTATTATGGTAATCTTTGTACGAAATGTTCCTTTCATATCTCCAATTTTCTTGAACAGATCTCTGGTTCTTCCCATTCTGTTGTTTTCCTCTATTTGTTTGCATTGCTCGTTTAAGAAGGCCTTCTTGTCTCTCCTTGCTATTCTTTGGAAATCTGCATTCAATTTCCTGTATCTTTCACTATCTCCCTCGCATTTTGCTTGCCTTCTCTCCTCCGCTATTTGTAAGGCCTCGTTGGACAGCCACTTTGCTTTCTTGCATTTCCTTTTCATTGCGATGGTTTTCGTTGCCGCCTCCTGTACAATGTTACGAGCCTCCATCCATAGTTCTTCAGGCACTCTGTCCACCAAATCTAAATCCTTAAACCTGTTCGTCACTTCCACTGTGTATTCATAAGGGATCTGACTTAGATTGTATCTTACCGGCCCAGTGGTTTTTCCTACTTTCTTCAGTTTAAGCTTGAATTTTGCTATAAGAAGCTGATGATCTGAGCCACAGTCAGCTCCAGGTCTTGTTTTTGCTGACTGTATAGAGCTTCTCCATCTTTGGCTGCAGAGAATATAATCAATCTGATTTCGATACTGCCCATCTGGTGATGTCCATGTGTAGAGTCGTCTCTTGTGTTGTTGGAAAAGCGTGTTTGTGATGACCAGCTTGTTCTCTTGACAGAACTCTATTAGCCTTTGCCCTGCTTCGTTTTGATCTCCAAGGCCAAACTTGCCAGTTGTTCCTTTTATCTCTTGCCTCCCTACTTTAGCATTCCAATCCCCTATAATGAGAAGAACATCCTTCTTTGGTGTCACTTCTATAAGGTGTTGTAAGTCTTCATAGAATTGGTCAATTTCAGTTTCTTCAGCACCAGTAGTTGGTGCATAAACTTGGATTACTGTGATGTTAAAAGGTCTGCCTTGGATTCGTATCGAGATCATTCGATCATTTTTGAGATTGCATCCCAGTACAGCTTTCGCCACTCTTTTGTTGACTATGAGGGCCACTCCATTTCTTTTATGGGTTTCTTGCCCACAGTAGTAGATGTGATGGTCATCCGAACTGAATTCGCCCATTCCCGTCCATTTTAGTTCACTGATGCCCAGGATGTCAATATTTATTCTTGCCATCTCATTTTTTACCACCTCCAACTTACCTAGGTTCATGGTTCTTACATTCCAGGTTCCTATGCAATATTTTTCTTTACAGCATTGGACTTTCCTTTCGCTTCCAGGCATATCCGCAACTGAGCGTCCTTTCGGCTTTGGCCCAGCCGCTTCATCAGCTCTGGATCTACTTGTACTTGCCCTCCGCTCTTCCCCAGTAGCATGTTGGACACCTTCTGACCCATCCCCGGCTTAGCGAGCTGAAAAACTCTGCTGCTATTTAGCTAGCTGAGTGGGGAGGAGAGCGGGACAGAGAGCCTGCTTGCTTTAAAGGAACCAACCGGACAGGAGCCGCTTACACTTGTGTAAGCAGCTCCTCTCCTCTCCCGCTTTGCTCCTTTAAAGAAGCAGGCTCTCTGTCCCTCTCTCCTCCCCACTCAGCGGCTCTTCTCCCGCTTTGCTGTTTCAAAGCAGGCCACGGAGGAGGGAAGGAAGGAGAACCATGGATCCTCTGCTCATGACTGCAGCAGATCCCCCCCGCAACCCGTAGGCATTCCCTCCATAACACGCACAGACATTTTCCCTTACTTTCTAGGAGGAAAAAGTGAGTGTTATGGTGCAAAAAATACGGTAAATAGAAGAATCAGAATGATGCCTAGAGGAAGTTACATCTCTGTCCCTAGCTTCTCGCTAGGGTGGAGAAGAAAAATTAAGTGGCTTCTGCCTGGCTGAAGCTTTCCATCACTTCCAGGATTATAACTAAACAACAGATTAGGTTGCACTAAGGCTGCTTGCAATATCCAACAAGCACATCCAAGTGCTTCTGCATGTTTATTACACTTTGTTCAATTTCCAAATGAAGCACCTCACACGACATTGGAGATCTTACTGGATGATCTCCCAACCTTCAAAAGGTTTTTGAAGCCTTGCACTACAAACCAAGAGAATCCAAGGACAGTCTCTTGGTGCTCAACCTGCACATCTTATATAATAGATATAAGCAAACTGGTATCAACTGGAATGTTTTTCCAAGGTCAATTTTCTAAGTGGGTGATTTTTAGAGAAACTCTACAGATGGAAAGAAGCTGCGGGGTCAAGATATGTTACGGAGCATTTTTATTCACTGAACTCCCTGCAGTCAAAACCTTTAACATGAGCCTAAGAGAGCTTGGAAAAAATCCCAAATGCTGACTGTACTTCTGGGCAACCCTTCCAGTATCTCAGAGACACCAGAGGCACAAAAGCAAACTTTTACACAAGGCATAGACAACCTTCGGCCCTCCACATGTTTTAGACTACAATTCCCATCATCTCTGACCACTGGTCCTGTTAGCTAGGGATCATGGGAGTTGTAGGCCAAAACATCTGGAGGGCTGAAGGCTGCCTATGCCTGTTTTACACCATGGGACTACCCAGTGGCACATTGAAAAGGAACTAAAAACACTGCCAGGCACTCTCACAGTAGAGATGTGGCTACTGACAAGCGCTTTCCTTAAAAGGAGTTTCAGACAGTGAGAAGAGACGCTCTAGGAAGAGACAATAGAGATGGGTCTGTGAGGCCGCATCTGGGCGAGAAGGTGGTGGTCTTCTCTCCACTCCTCCCATTCAAAATCCTTCAGGCGACATGGGATACTTGCAGCTTTTGATGGTGGAAAATTTCAAATCATGGCAAGGGAAACAATGCATAGGACCATTCAAGAAATTCACATGTGCCATTGGTCCCAATGGTTCAGGTAACTCGTGAACAATTCAGACAGGCTTCTGTCCTGTTATCTCCACACTGTTGCTTTTGTTTTCCTTTATCCTGTGTATTATTTGTTATTTGTACCAAGCAAGATTTATTGTATGCTACTTTGAATGCTAAAAGGTGACTGACAAATGGTTTTAATTAAATCATTTTTAAAAACTGAATGGGTGTAATGTAGTTCTACCTACCCAAACTGATTAATCTGTATTAAAATATTTTTTTAAGAAAAGGAGTTTCAGAACAAGAGCAGTGGAGAATGCTGGAAACGTCTTGAAGCACTTGAACTCGCAATCCCACTCCCCCAAATGCATACATAGTCTCTGGAAGAAGCCAACACACCTTGTTCCCCCCTTGGTCCACATAGCGAGCTGTGTTGTTGTAGACCCTCAGCATTGGGACAAGTCCATTAGAGTTCCCGTTGGTCTGAAACAAAGAGAAAGCAGATTGGCATCACTTAATAATAGTAATAAAATTTTATTTATATCCCACCCTCCCCAGCTGAAGCCGGGCGCAGAGCAGCTTGTTCCTCTTGCAGAGGCAGGTGCCCAACCCCACATAGGAAAGGCTGCCATTTTTATAACGCAGGACCTGATTTAAGTTACATTAAAGCCACAGCAGCCCAAGGGGTTGGAAAACAGGTGCTTTGCAGCAATCACTAACACGGCCAGGCTGCTCGCAATTCAAAACTCACCCCGGCGATATAGCTGCCGGTGGCTCGAATGCAGCTCACTGCAACACCAATCCCGCCAGCAGACTTGGAAATCAGCGCACAGTGCTTAAGAGTGTCGTAGATCCCTTCAATGCTGTCATCCTTCATGCACAGCAGAAAGCAGCTGGATGGAAGGAAACAGAAGTGTTAAATGCCACAGGAGGGGACAGATATCACTCAAGCTGACATTTAAAGTCATCGTGCAGATTTGGGGGGGGGGAATGCAAACTGACAGCTATAATTTCACTACAACACTTAATTTCATAAGCCATAGGACAGGGGTGTCAAACTCAAATTTATCGGGGGCCGCATCAGCAGTTTGCTCACCCTCAAAGGGCCGGCTGTATCTGTAGGACTTTACATGAATGCATGTAAAGTGGAGGTTTCCTGTGAAGAATGGCCGGCGCTGCTAGAGGGCAGACGTTCTCTGGCTTGTAGGCTGCCGCGCATGCGCTGAAGAGGTGGCTTTCTTGTGTAAAAAAAAAAAAAAAAAGTGAGAATAAAAAGTGAAGGCTGGCGGCCGGCGGCGGCTACACGGGCCACATGACGAGGTCTGGCGGGCCGGATTCGGCCTGCGGGCCTTGTGTTTGACACCCGTGCCATAGGACATTGTTTTTTTCCTGAAAGGATTTTGTTTTTCTTCTTTATATGAGAAATTTTGAATCAATACCTCCCCTCCATGCCCAGCAATTAGTATCAGCAGTTAAGAAAGAAACTTGTTTGTTAGCAACAGCAAGCAAATAGACCCTCTAGGTAGGCACTGTCCTGTTTTGGAGCAAATGCACCCCCCTGAAGAAATGCTTGCTGTAAAAACTGCAGACCAGTCTAAGCAAGAGCAAGGAAGGGACAGCTGATGCCCATTTTATAGAAGTTAAAACCATTTTGCTTAAGCAACACCATCCTCAATTGCTCCCTCTTCCAGTGGCCACCTGCCCGGATTACCTGGAGAGCTGGGGGCGGTTGGTACCAGCATTGAAAAGAGTGGGCGACGCGTGGGTGAACCACTTCTCAGAAAGGAGGTTATAGGTTTCGATTACAGCATCGATGTCGTTCTTGTGGATTCCCACCGACACCCTCATCAGCATGTGCTGGGGGCGCTCAGCCACTAGACACCGGAAGAGAGGAGTCAAAAAGAAAACATGAGTGCACCACAGCCTGCGAAAGGAGCCTCTGCCGCTAAGGCAGCTGGGCCCAATTCATTCTGCCAGATCAGAGAGCAATTTCCTGTTCTGGCATCTGTAGGATTCCAGGCACAGCAAGATACAAGAGTAAAAGCTGATGGGAGGGCGAGGAGAGTAGTTCTTGCCAAAGGTCCAAATTAGCCCCCCTCAACCCAAACAGAAGAAATAATGAGTGAACTGCTGCCATGTGAGTTAAAAGAAATCCCTATCTACTTCTTCAATGCAGAGGGGCTCAGCGGTAGAGATTACCGGTACGTATTGCACGCAAAAGGTCCCAGGTTAAATCCCCAATGGCATCTCCAGGTAGAACTGGGAGACATTCCCTGTCTGAAGCCCTGGAGAGCCTCTGCCGGTCAGTGTAGACAATACCGAAGTAATGTGGACCAGTGGGTCTGTCTCCACATAAGGCAGCTTCACATGTTCCTATGCTAGGCAGCAGCAGCATGTAAGGAACATTTGTAACCCAATGCCCAATGAAGCTGCCACTTAGATGGTTTTGAGAACACAAGAACGTAATGGCAGTACTCTCCCCTCTTGCAGTTATCAATGGCTGGTATTCAGAAGAATAACTACCTCTGACATGGGGCCAGCTCGCAGTAGGAAGCCCAATACCTAGAATCACCCCGCCTACAGAAGCACTAATCCTTCATGATTTAAGCTCCAAGGAGTATTAAAGTGTGAAAAAGCCCCCTTAAGCCATCACTTCTAGAAAGCTATGGCTTTATTTATTTAAAGCATTTATATATCACATTTTATCAATGATTTCAAAACAGTTTACAAAAAATTAAGAATAAGCTATATGCATTTGTACACAGGACTGAGACAATTCTCATGTACCACTTACCTTTGGAATTGATTTTTAGCAGATACGAACGCTCAAGTGTCTTAAAGAGGAAAGGGAAAGGACATAAGTCAGAGCTCATTATAAAAAATAAAGTAGATTTACTACCAAAAAAATCAATTGATTTCCACCACCACCAGCAACCTCTTATTGCACCTGAAAGGCTGTGGCTTTCAATCAGTATTTCAGAAAACCCCAAAGTTCCTCATCAGGTCCACAATGGCAGACCAGCTTCCCTGAGGAAGACCCTGCAACACACAGCTGCAAGAGGCTTCTCCTAGGGCATGGGGAGGGGGGACTCTGACCTATGGACTTAACGAAGCCCATTTTGAAGAAACCACACCAACCTTTCCCAGGTCTATGGTTCTTCCTCTGCAGGCAAAATTCAGCACTCCTTAAAATTTGGAGCCTTTTCCATCACCCTGCTTAACCAACACAAAAAGGCCCCCAAAAGCTCTTAATTCGGGCTACAAAGGAAGACTCGGGAGTTGCCCACTGCTGGCTCCATTCAGTTGGATGGCAGGATCCAATTCCCCACCCCTCTCCTAGGCTGTGTTTCCGCCTCATGTTTTTGCAGTCTTCACCAACCTGCCCCCTCCAAATGTTGCTGGGACTACAATTTCCACCGGCCTCAGCCGGCCCGACCCTAAGATGTTGTGGACTGATGGGGATTGCAGTCCAACAGCACCTGGAGGGCACCGCGTTGGCGAAGGCTGATGTGGCAGAGCAGCCCCACCATGTGCACAGTCATGCAAGAAGAGCAGGGGCCCCAAAAACACACCTAGGATCCTTTGCAGTTGATGGTGTTGAGGGAAGCCATGGGGGGAACCTTCTCAGCAGGCTATCAGCAGTCACAGCTCCCTGGTATTGGGATGTTTGAAAACTGCTGCCTTACTTAGAAGTTGCCTTATCAAAATTCCACTAGAGGGAGGTGTGTGTGGCATACTGGGGCTCCTACATAGAACAGAACTTGCCGTTCCAAGCCTTACCATTAACTGACACCCTCAAAGAAAGAACAACTCTTTACCTTAAAGCCAAAGTAATTATAGGAGAAATCCCGATCATAAATTATAGAAGAGTTCAGTCTCTAAGAGAAGAAAAAATGAAAGTTAGATTAACACATTTAGACTATGTATACCCCAGTTCATGTAATACAAAAGCCTACATGATGTGTGATACAAAAAGTATTTTTTAAAATTGTTCTATTTTTCAACTTTGTGATGACTCAATTTGTTTCCAAATGGGAAGCTAAGAAGCAAACAATTCCTAATTTCAAACCAGCACCACTTCCTTTTTGCAGAATGTCCCCTGGCTCTGTTGATCAATATAACTGCATTTGGAATATTCTACGTGTACCCAAAAAACCAACAATGCCACACTGTATGAAAAATCACTATATTTGTAAAGGGCTTATTTTAAAGGACTAGATCTGAACACAGGGCTTTGGGAAAACCTATGTTTAAAAGAGATGGCAAGGCCACCTTCCACCAACATCCATGAGGCATTTGTGAAGCATGCATAATAGCACGAGGGCAGCCATCACAAGTGCACAGAAAATGCTGGCAAGTTAACTTTCAATCCATGCACATTCCTCTGTCTGGCAACTCATCTGCCTCTCCACAAATGCATGTGATATTCTGTCACAGAATATTACGCAGTTTCCCAAACACCAAGTGGATATTCAGGTGAAAACTTCTTCCCACCACCTAGCGCCAGAATAGCCATTCTGCTTTTAACTCAGACTGCTTTTAATTCTTTCCTGTTAGCTCTGCCAAAGTGCTACTTACATCTTTGTTGGCCAATACAATGTCTAGAGTTTCCTTAGCAATCATTGGAGAATGTTTGCCATTGTGCGGGTTTACATAGTTGTACAAATCTTCCATCACATCTAAAAAAGGGAGGTTACTGCATTTTAATAATTACAACAGTAAGGTTTGCCAGTATTATTACTTACTTTTGGAGACCGGGGCGGGGGGGAGAACTGGCCAAGCTGAATGCCCCACCACAGAGCAAATCAGCTGAAGACATCAGCTCATGCTTATTGCACAATGCTTTAACTCCGCAATTCATCACAACCATTTGATCGGTGAGAATTTCAATGCAATCCGATGCCTCCTGGGTACATATTATTACTGGGATTAACTACATCAAACCTCTCCACCCAATAGTTTTGCCATTAAAATCCCTCCAACATGCCAGTTCCACAAACGTTGCAGAAATGGTTTTCCTGTGTTGTGGCCAGCACCCACACACTCACCGCTGAATACTTTCTTGGTTTCCTTGTGCAGGTTAGAGACAGCAATTCTTGCTGCGAGGATAGCATAGTCAGGGTGCTTGGTTGTCAAGGTTGCTGCTGTTTCAGCGGCCAGAGTATCCAGTTCTACGGTAGTGACTCCACTGTAAAGGCCCTGGATCACTTTCATGGTGATCTGAGCCTGGACAAGGAAAAAAATGAGCAAATACCCATAAAGTTAGTTTGCTATAACAGAAGGGGGGAGTTTTCAATGACTTTGTTTGCCAGAGAACTATATGAATTTTGTGGCAAGCTGTCCACTTGGTTCCTTTCACTCTCAAGGTGGTTAAAGTAATATGGAGATAAGATAATGGTAAATGTATGAATCTTAAAACAACAGGTGGGTAATGGGAGTGATGAGAGGGGGAAAGGAGTGCTCAGAAGGCTGGGAAGTTGAGAAACAGCAGCTCCTCAGTGATTGCTTAGTGAGGAGCAAGGCTTAAAACTTGCAAGGTACCACCTGTAAATATAACCATGCTGAATGAAATATTTCAGAGGTACTCTAGATTGCTCAGAATTTTACATTAAAACTTGTTATCTTAAGTGGCCATTTTCCCTGGAAGGCAGTTTACAGATTTATTTTTTTAAAAAACTGCATACACCCAAAAAGCAGACTGGTTTCCAAATCAGACTGAGGCAAGTGTGCACAGACTGGAACTTCAAATGTATATTTTGTGGAGCACAGCAGAAAACACTGCTTTGTCACTATCATGAACAGAACTTTCCTCAGCATACAAGGAGCTTCATTCATTTATTCATGAGAATTTACATTCCGCTATTCCACTACAATGTGCTCAAGACATTTTACCATCCTTGTTTTATCTTAGACCATGACAGACTCATGATAGCACCGAAGACACTCACAGGGTCAACGAAGTCCAAGTTGAGACCGTAACACAGTTTCTGGATCCGGGACGTGATCTTGTCAAACATGACGCGCTCGTGGCGCCCATCTGCCGAAAAGAGACAGGCACATTTACCATCACTTGCTGAGCAAACGCTGTACTGAGTGAGGGTCCAGTCAAGGGTTTGGCCTCACAGCCTCTACCACTGCTGCCATATCCCTCCCAGAAAAACTAACTAGCCCCTCCACCAAGTAGAAAAAAATGGGATGCAAATGGAATAAATGGGGACATCCAAACACATTGAAACAGACACTTCACAAGCTCAGTGACCCAAGGGAGATCAGTGTGAGCCTGTCACCACAAGGGCCCTTGCATCCCACACAGCAATTTGGGGGGGGGGGTGATAACGTGAGGGGGGGCAAGGGGAGATGTAGCTGCACCCAACCTGGGCCAGAGGACAGCACCCCAGGGTGCCTCTGGAGATGCTCCTCTCCGGAGCCTGCAGGGTGGCACCTCGGGGTGCCCTGGGCTGACCCTGGAGGAGGTGGGGGGGAGGGGGTGGTCTGGCAGGAACTGGGTGCTGCCTCACTCCTGGCATCAGCAACCCCCCTCCCCCGTGTCTCTGGTGTGGTGCAGCGGACGAGGGACTGGGAGAGACCAGGGTTCGAATCCCTCCTCAGCCACTGCCTCTCCACCTAGCCTACCTTGCAAGGTTGCTGTGGGGATTAAAAGGGTGGATGGGAGAACCACCTTGCACACCGCCGTAAGTACCATGGGAGGGGGGGAAGGCAAGCTGGAGTTTTATTACAGTCATGGCTCTTGTTACGTTTGCTTCGTGATACGTTTCTTCAGGTTGCGTCCCGTGGCGACCCGGAAGTACCAGAAAGGGTTACTTCTGGGTTTCGCCATTTGTGCATGTGCAAAATGCGCCATTTGTGCAGATGTGCAAAATGACATCATGTGCATGCGCAGAAGCTAAGAATCACGACCCACGCATGCGCAGATGTGGATTGTGTTCCTTTCAGGTTGCGAGCGGGGCTCCGGAACAGATCCCATTCGCAACCAGAGGTACCACTGTATTTTTATTATTATTACTACTACCAATTCATTTACACCTGCCCTTGCCCCTGACAGGGTCTCAAGGCAGCGGGCAGTTAGTGAATGCAGCAAGGGAGCAGACCAGGCGGCCTCCACGCCACCCCAGACCCGCTCACTGTTACTATTAGTTGTTGTTCTTGTTACTATTAGTTGTTGTTGTTGTTAAACTGACAATCCCGGCCTTCTCCCACACTACACACAAGGCGGCCAAAGAGGAGCAGCAGCAACAGTGGCAAATGGTAATAATACGGCCAATGACAATAATGTTTCTTTTTGTGTTCGCTTTATACCCCACTCTTTACTTATTTTTTTTTTAGCTTTATTGCATTTTTTAAAACTACAGAGAAAGCATGAACTAAACATTACACCCAAATAAGAAAAAATAGTAAGAAAAATACAGAAAAGGAAAAACGGGGGGAAATAATAAATGAAAAAGAATTAGTCAAGTCTATTGGTCAAGTCTGTGTATCTGAAGAAGTGTGCATGCACACGAAAGCTCATACCAAGAACTAACTTAGTTGGTCTTTAAGGTGCTACTGGAAGGAGAAAATTTTTTTGTTTTGACTATGGCAGACCAACACGGCTACCTTTCTGTAACTAGTCAAGTCTACAAAATTGTTCTGTATTCATTTATTAAAACCAGGCTTTTTTTTCATTATAACTGTGTGGTTAAGCACAGCCAAGTGTTGTTTTTGAACCGTATTTTGCCAGGTCGTTTTTTTAAGCAATCCCATTCGTGTTTTTTACCTTGTCGCCTGAGAGATCTCTTCTTAGTTCTGTCATTTTACCCCCCCCCTTTACGCGAAGACCCCAGAGAGACAGAAATGACCCCCCCCCATCTCTTTCTCTCTTTTTATGGCGGGAATATTGGCCTTGGGTCGGCCGAGGGTTTTGGGGGCTCCCAGTTCCTGGCCCTTCCGCCCCCCCACTTCTCCATGAAGGGCTTTTGGGGGGGGGATAAAGGGGCACAAAAAGTCTTTCCTCTCCCCTCTCACAGACTCGTCCTGGAAGGGGGGCTCCTCCTCACCTCTCTTGACCACGTGCATGGCGGCCTTCTTCTCCTTCTCCTTCTCTCCCTTCCTCCCTTCTTTCTCCTCAGGCGACCGGCCTTCCGTCCTGGGGAACCGCGCGCGGGATGAGGCGGTTGGGGGGGGCAGCGGCGCCTGCGAAACGGCTCCTTCCCGCCAAGCGACGCTGACCCCGCCGCGCCGCCGTAGCCACGCCCACGCCGGGACGTCGACGGAGCCATCTTGGAGGCTGGCAGAGGTTTTCCCACTTTGCAGCGGCTGGGCCTGGGAAAGCGGAGGCGATAGGAGGCCCAGGCTTCCATGCCCGGGACAAAGATGGCGGCGGCGGCGGCGGCCTTTTCCCGCCTGTCTCTCTCTCTCTGAGGGGAGCCCAAGAGCGCGAAGAAACCTCACGGGAAAAGCGCCCTCCGACGGCTTTATTTTTTACATCTCATTAGAAATTATTATACACAACTAGATTGTAAATACATACATAAATAAAAAAATCTCAAAGTGCTTTGCCAATTTTTTTTGAATAAAATAAATGTATTTAATTTCACGAATTTTTAAGTTCTATGAAGTGGGGCTGTGGTTCTTGCAGTGTGATTATTTTTTTAATGTAGGACAGTATAAAAGTGGAATATTATTAATACAGTTCTCCAGGCACAGCAGCACCCAGTCCTGCAGGAAGCCCTCTCCACCATGAGGACTAGGACCTTGAGATTCACTCCCAGGGGGAAGAAGGGCTGCTTGGCATGTGGGAATCCCCAGGGCAAAAGGCATCTCCAGGAAAGACTGGAAAGCCGCTCCCTGCCTGCAACAAGGCCCATTTTTCCCACTTCTCCCATAAAACATTTTCCATTTATATATCGTAAAAGGAAAAATTTTTAAAAAGCCAACTCTTAAAACAGTTTAAGAAACGATAAACTGATCAAATCAGCCGTGGGGAAAATTTACGGCAGTGGCATGAAACATGCAAAACATTACAATACTAAAATGGGTTAAAAGTCACAACTGCATGTTTTGGTCTAAGCAAGCATGTTTTTAGCGGGTGCAAAAAAGGGGCCTGTTTGAGATCATCATCATTTTTTATTTGTATGCCGCCTTTCCACAGTTAAAAAAGCAATGCTCAAGGCGGCTTGCAGCATAACAAGATTTACGTAATTACAAAAGTCATAAACAATAAATACACCACATCAAAAAAATACACAACCAAATGGGAAACAATTTCCACATAAATCAAAATCTAAAACTAAGAATACAGCATTAATGTCACAATTTAAAATGACATAGGTAAAAAATAACAGCAATTTAAACAAAAACGGGTGCCAACTTGGCCCCCGACTGTGGGTGCCCTGCAGCATGCATGGCCCTGGCACCAAAATGTGTGGGTGCCCAGCCCCTTCATGGGGAATTTTGTGGGTGCTCAGGGCCCCAGGGTGTTGGCCCCTGGGCTTGAGATCCATAGGCAAGGAGTTGCAAAGTCGCAGGTGCTGCCGCCACATTAAGCGAGCAGGTGCTTGCAAAGGCAGGATGGAGGGGCATTTTCTGACACCTGAAGCAGCGCCCGTTCAAAGTGGCTGGGTGGGCACATGTGGGGCAAGGCCATCTCTGAGGTGGGTGGCCCTGTCTGCAACGGGGCAGAGAAAGAAGCGGAGGCAAAGTGGGATGGCTGCACCATTCTTGATTGAGCGAGTGGATGCAGACCATTTGGATCCCTTCCAGTCGGGATTCAGGCCTCATCATGGGACTGAAACTGCCTTGGTCGCGCTGGTTGATGCTCTCCGGCGGACTAGGGACAAAGGTGAGAGCTGTTTCCTAGTTCTGCTCATAGCTGTCAACTTACAGATTTGAAAATAAGGGACCAGCAGCCTCGAAAATAAGGGATCAGCAGCCAAAATAAGGGATTTTCCGGGCACAGGTATGTTCGGCTTCTGAGCCCCTCCGAGCCAAAGGCAGAAAACCCAGGCAGCAGCCAAACGAAGTCTCATCAATAAGGGACAGCAGCGGGACATGGCGCTGGGATAAGGGACTGTCCCGCCAAATAAGGGACACTTGACAGCTATAGTTCTGCTGGATCTCTCAGCGGCTTTTGGCACCATCGACCATAACATCCTTCTGGACTGTCTTGAGGGGCTGGGAGCTGGGAGCACTGTCATACAGTGGTTCAGCTCCTTCCTCCTGGGCCGTGTCCAGAAAGTGGTGGTGGGGGATGAGTGTTCAGACCCCTGGGCTCTCACTTGTGGGGTGCCTCAGGGTTCCGTCCTCTCCCCCATGCTTTTTAATATCTATATGAACCCACTGGGAGACATCATCAGGGGGTTTGGACTGGGTGTCCATCAATATGCAGATGACACCCAGCTCTACCTCTCTTTCAAATCAGAACCAGTGAAGGTGGTGAAGGTCCTGTGTGAGTGCCTGGAGGCAGTTAGAGGATGGATGGCGGCTAACAGATTGAGGTTGAATCCTGACAAGACAGAAGTACTGTTGTTGGGGGACAGGAGGCGGGCAGGTGTGGAGGACTCCCTGGTCCTGAATGGGGTAACTGTGCCCCTGAAGGACCAGGTGCACAGCCTGGGAGTCATTTTGGACTCACAGCTGTCCATGGAGGTGCAGGTCCATTCTGTGTCCAGGGCAGCTGTTTATCAGCTCCATCTGGTACGCAGGATGAGACCCTCCCTGCCCGCAGACTGTCTTGCCAGAGTGGTGTATGCTCTGGATATCTCTCACTTGGACTACTGCAATGCGCTCTACCTGGGGCTACCTTTAAAAGTGACCCGGAAACTACAACTAATCCAGAATGCGGCAGCTAGACTGGTGACTGGGAGCGGCCACTGAGACCACATAACACCGGTCTTGAAAGACCTACATTGGCTCCCAGTACGTTTCCGAGCACAATTCAAAGTATTGGTGTTGACCTTTAAAGCCCTAAACGGCCTCGGTCCAGTATACCTGAAGGAGCGTCTCCACCCCCATCGTTCTGCCCGGACACTGAGGACCTGCGCTGAGTACCTCAGGTTAAGAGCTTTGCTTCAGGATGAGAACAGAAATCGTGCAGCAGCAGCAGCAGCAGCGGGAGGCCCCATTAGCTAAAGTGGTGCTTCAGGTTAAAAACAGTTTCAGGTTAAGAACGGACCTCCGAAACGAATTAAGTGCTTCACCCGAGGTAGCACTGTGAGAACAGGACGCTGGGCTCGTTGGGCCGTGGGTTCTGGTCGCCTCAACTCAAAATGGATATTGTAGGGTTGGGAAGGGTTCGGAAAAAGGCAAACCAAAATGATCCAGGGATGGAACTTTTTACTTTAGAGAAAAAGCAAGTATGAAGCGACGTAGCAGAGGTTTATGAAAGGATGGATGGCTTTGATAAAGCAGGCAGAGGAAATTAGAACTTGTGGACCTCCCATCAAGTTGAATGCTCTTGTGCTCGGATCCTGAGTGCGGATTTGCCCCAAGAGGCACCTGGTTGGCCCCTGCGGGAGCAGGAGGCTGGCCCACATAGGCCCCCCCTTGGGCCTGATCCAGGCAAGCTCTTCTTCCTCAAGCCATGACTGCTAAAAAGAGGTACAGCGTCAGTGCACTTTGGGGTGTGGATGGGAAAGGACGGTATCACAACAAGACCGATGAGAAAACGCTGGATTCCCTTTTCTTTTATTTTTTTAAAGCAAGCAGTTGTTGCCGCCCTGGGCTCTCTTTGGGCGGGATGCAACCTTAATAAACAAGTCCATAGAAAGCTTGTTTTCCTACATTCCATGCGCTTATGCACTGATATAGAGACATGAAAGAGGCCCTTTGAACTGCATCTCCTGCTGCTGCCAGAATCCGTTCCGCGGCTGCCATGGCCGGCTTTCATCGGCAGAGGATGCTGTTTCACATCCCGTATCTCAGATCCTACCAGCCGAAGACCAAACTCCGAACACAAAGCAGCGTCTCGTGGCATTTCAGGTAAAGCACTTGCGCTCTGGGTTAATCAATCAATCAATCAATCAGAATATCTATGAGCTGCACTTTAAAGGGAGATGGCAATGTGAAGGAAGCTGAATGCTGGAAGATTCAGGACATGCAGCGCAGAGTTAAACTGTGGAACTCCCTGCCACTTGGATGGCTTTGAAAGGGGATTGGGCCAATTCAGGGAAAAAGAGAGGACTCTTGAGGGCTATTCCATCCATAGTCCTTTCCTACTCCATGAATTTACCTAATCCTGCTTTAAAGCCATCTATGTTTTCGACCATCCCTGTCTCTTGTGGGAGTGAGTTCCATAGTCTAACTCTGAGCTGCATGAAGGAGGATTTTATTTTGTTTTTCCTTTCCCAAATCTTCCTGTGCTCCGCTTCATTGGGTGCCCACAAGTTCTAGCACTAGGAGAGGGAAGAAAACTTTTCTCTATCCACGTTCTGCAGGCTGAGCATAATTTTATAAACTTTAATAATCCAGCAGGGGGTTGGGCTAGGCAGGGGTGAGCCTTTTTGACTGGCTTCAGGCAGGTCACTGTCTAATTGGCAGGTGGGGCCCTGAGTCATCAGGTGGGTGGAGATGGGAACGCCAGGCGGAGGGACTGCGCCCAGGTGAGACGCTCCCTGGGGAAATAATAATAACAATAATAATTTATTATTTATACCCCGCCCATCAGGCTGGTTCTCCCCAGCCACTCTGGGCGGCTTCCAACAGAACACTAAAATACAATAACCTATTTAACCACAGAGCCTAGGACTTGCTGATCAGAAGGTCAGTGGTTCGAATCCCCGCCACCGGGTGAACTCCCGTTACTCGGCCCCAGCTCCTGCCAACCTAGCAGTTCAAAAGCACGTCAAAGTTCAAGTAGATAAATAGGTACCGCTCCGGCGGGAAGGTAAACGGCATTTCCATGCGCTGCTCTGGTTCGCCAGAAGCGGCTTAGTCCTGCTGGCCACATGACCTGGAAGCTGTACGCCGGCTCCCTCGGCCAATAAAGCGAGATGAGCGCCGCAACCCCAGAGTAGGCCACAACTGGACCTAATGGTCAGGGGTCCCTTTACCTTTTTAAACAGGGCTGCCTTCAGATGTCTTCTAAAAGTCTGGTAGTTGTTTTTCTCTTTGACATCTGGTGGGAGGGTGTTCCAAAGACGCAGAAGGCTCCCTCCCTCCATCCCAGGCAGGCATCTTCCCAGAGAAGGGCGCGGGCACAGGCAGGAAGCCTTTCCAAACAAAACAGAGCGGACCCCCGCCCCATTTCAGCTCGGAAAAGGCAGAGGGCTCCTCGCTTCCATTCTCCCCAAATCCCCATTTCCGCTTGTGCGCGCCTCAGATCCATGCGCATCTCCTTAGTTACCTGCATACATTTTGGGGAGCAGTGGGTGCTTATGGATCCGAATGGGTTGCTTGCATTTCCCGCCCACCGTTTTCCTCCCAGGAGTTCATTACACGAAATGCCCACCACGACCCTGCGAGGTAGGCCAGGTGCAGAGAGCATAGCTGTCAACCGTCCCTTATTTGGCGGGAAACTCCCTTATCCCAGCTCCATGTCCCGCTGCTGTCCCTTAAATTTCCCGGGTTTCATGCTCGCCCGGCTCGGGAGGGAAGCAGTGGCTGGGGGTCGTCCGCCGCAAGAGAGACTGCGCACACGAGCTGCCGCATCTCCGTCTCTCCTTTTTCGCCCTCAGGGGTGCGTCGTGAGGAGACGGGTGGTGGCGGGCGGGCAGGCAGCCCCTCTCTTGCGAGACTTCTGCCACGCTGCCAGGGGAAGCCGGAGGCGGCAGTGGCGGCAGTGGCTGAGGAGGCGGCCTGAGGGAGGAGGAAGAGGAGGGGATGGGGAGGGATGCAGAAGGGTGGTGCGGCCATGGCCACGCCGCAACCGCCTCATGCTGGGCTCGCAGGTGGCGTGAACGAGAGTCTCTCTCCCTCCCTCTTCCCCATCGGGCGGGGAAGGGCCGATGGAACTCCTCGCGCCAGGACGACGGCAACCCCAACGTGCTGCTTAGCATCCCCTCCAACCAGTGCAGCATAAACATAAACTTTCCCCATTCTTTATTAAAGAGGTCCTCTTTCTGGTTTCTAATTCTGCCTGTAAGCTTTGCCATCTCGACGTCCTTCATCAGTTTTGTCTGCCCCTCTTCTTGGGTGGGAGTTGCAGACCCTTAGGATCATCTAGTCCAACCCCCTGCAAAACACAGTCAGTGGCAGCCAAAGCAGCCTGGCTCCATCAGTGCTGGATTTATGTATAAGTTAAGCAAATTCCCTTATTTTGGCTGCTGATCCCTTATTTTCGAGGCTGCTGGTCCCTTATTTTCAAATCTGTAAGTTGACAGCTATGGCAGAGAGGCAGTGCCCAACCCAAGCGCGCACCCGGAGAACCTCGGGGTGTCCGATTTGAACCCTGATCTCTCTAGCCCCACACTCTAACCACTACACCACGCTGCCTCTCCTCCGGGGAGCCTTCATTCTCCTTCCCAAGAAAGCGGCCCCCGAGCGCTGACTCCGACGGAGGCCGCCCAGGGACCGCCCGGGGGCCGCTTGGGAGAAGCTTCCCACCCTGTGGGAGGAGCCTCCGCCGGCCCAGGTGAGCCGAGGGCGGGCAGGTGAGCCGGGCTGGCCCCGCCCCCGCCCCGCCCCCCGCCCGGCTTCCTCTTTCTCCGGCCGGCAGCCGCGCCGGGTCTGCCGCGCCCAGGGGCCCCCGTCGGGCCGAAGCGCCGCCGCAGCCATGCATACCCCGGCTCAACCGGCAGCCGCCCCGGTGAGTGAAGGGGCAGCCTCACCTAGTGGTTGAAGCGGGCCGGGCTGGGGTAGGGGGGTGCCCCGGGATCCCTTGGTGCTGCTGGGGGGGCGGTTGCAGTAGCAGCTCGGCGCCGCTTTCCGAGAGCGTCTGGGCATGTGCAGAGTGTCTGAACTCTCCTAGTGAAGAACTGCGCGCAAAACGCCCCCTGGCGCAGCTGGTGGGAAGGATTTTTTCTTGATGGTGGGGTCGCTTCTCGCTTCTGCCCCCAAAATCTCTCCACCTGATGGCCTTAAAGGAACCCCAAAGTCTATTTTTTGCCCAGATTTTGCCCCCTCCTGAGCCAAGATTGGATGGACTTCGGGGCAGAGACTTCCTACCTCAGAGCCCAGAACGGAGATGAGCCCCAGCAGCACCCCACTTTCTCTCCTAAGTCAGGATTCTTCCAGCTTGGGGAGGGGAACCTAAGTCCCTCGACGGTCCAGACTTCGTCTCCAGAGTCTCCCCTTTCCAAAGAAGGAGATTCCAGATAAACATTAGGGAGAAATTTCTGGCTGTTAAGAGCCGTTCGGCCAAAAGATGGTCTCTTCTTCACTGGAGCTTTTAAAGCGGAGGTTGGTGGCCATCTCTCAGGGATTTTTAAAGCTGTGATTTCTACATTGTGGGGGCTGGAATAGATGAACCCTGGGGGCCCCTTCCAAGCTACAGTCCTGTGGTTCTTTTCCTTCCTGCTGCTGATTTTCTCACCTATTCACACCACCTGTGGAAGCCCAACTCCACCTTTCGTTATGCCCTGCTCTGATCTGAACCGTAAAAGCTCCTGGCGTGGCACACCCAGCCTGTTATTGAGGATCTGTTAGGAGAATCACGACAGACCTGTGTCAGAGGAGAGACAGGGCGTCGCTCCCTCAGTTTCATCTAACTTCCTGCTACTGCACCTTTCTGCTATCCCACCTGTGTTATGCGAGGGGGTGGCCCGACATGGGAGTTGTTGCATCTGGCCTGACTCCGGCATACTGTGAAGGGAGCCCTGCCTCTCTCAAGAATGCCAGCTTGTCTCCCTTTATTTATTTATTTTTAATTAAAATGTTGTTAAGTTGCTTTCCTGGGCAAACATCTATCCAAAGCAGCCAGCAAGCAAAACAACAGAAAGAGATTGTAAGAAACAGTTTGATGCAACATCAGCAAAAAAAAACCAAAAACCAAGGTAACGCTATTCTAGGCTGCATCCACAGAAATCTAGGGTCCAGATCAAGGGAAATCATTGTCCCTTTCTGTTCTGCCTTGGTCAGACCACATCTGGAGTCTTGGGTCCAGTCCTGGGCGCCACAATTTAAGGAGGATGTTGACAAGCTGGAATATGTGCAGAGGAGGGCGACCAAGATGATCTGGAAACCAAGCCTGATGAGGAACGGTTGAAGGAGCTGGGTATGTTTAGCCTGGAAAAGAGGAGATTGAGAGGAGATACGAGAGCCATCTTTAGATATCACCCGGAAGATGGTAGAGCAAGTTTGTTTTCTCCTGCTCTGGAGGGTAGGGCTCGAAGCAATGGATTCAAGTTACAAGAAAAGATCCTGACTAAATATCAGGAAGAACTTTCTGACAAATAGCCCTGGCCCAAACCATTGAGAGCATTGTTGTTGATGTTTAGTCGTGTCCGCCTCTTCGTGACCCCCTGGACCAGAGCACGCCAGGCACTCCTGTCTTCCACTGCCTCCCGCAGTTTGGTCAAACTCATGCTGGTAGCTTCGAGAACACTGTCCCACCATCTCATACTCTGTCTTCCCCTTCTCCTTGTGCCCTCCATCTTTCCCAACATCAGGGTCTTTTCCAGGGAGTCTTCTCTTCTCATGAGGTGGCCAAAGTCTTGGAGCCTCAGCTTCAGGATCTGTCCTTCCAGTGAGCACTCAGGGCTGATTTCCTTCAGAATGGAGCAGGGGTTTCCTGCCTTGCCAGGGTGCTTGCATGCCGTTGCCAGAAGCCTGGGACTGAAGGGTTAACCAGGCAGCCTGTTGCTCTTTCGAGACCAGCTCTGTTTCCTCTTTTGAAGTTTGGTAACTTGGACGCAGCAAGGGCTCTTTGAAAATGGGACGCGTCATCCTGCCTTTCAGCAGCGCAGCTGGGCCCCTTTCCACAAATGGGAGCAGAACGCCTTTCATTTGGCGCAGCAAGGAAAACAGCGCACACCCCCATTTATTCAGTAAAAAGAGTGAGCGAGTGTTTGGCGAATCTTCAAGGCTGCGAAACCAATCTTCCCTTCAAAGGCTCCTCTGCCTGGCTGAATCCATAGGGATTCAGGAAGTTCCAGGTGGCAGAGACCCCCACGGACCTCCACCCCACTTGCAGTCTTCCCTGGGGGGCATCTGGTGAGCCACTGTGTGAACAGAATGCCAGACTAGATTCCTCCATCGCAGCGGGTTGCACTAGATGACCCCTGGGACCCCTTCCAACTCTGCCCTTCTGTGATTCTAGACAGGTCTTTAGCCTAGATCCAGGCTCTTCTTAGGTGCACATTCAGAAGGACGCGCGGAGGCAGCTAGGGGTGGTTCAACTCTGCGCCTGCAGTCGGAGGCAGCCATAATTATAATTATAATTATAATTATAATTTATTTACGGTATATCCCGCCCTCCCCAGCTGAAGCCGGGCTCCAAGTGGCTAACAGCAATAAGAGTAACGCAGTTTACATAAAATTGCAATTGATTAATTGAAATACATTCTAAAATCAATTCATTTTTTTTTGTAATACACAGTTTTATTAATTTTTTAACATATCAGTTCCAACAGTCATACGACATAACTTCTCATCTTATACAATATTTTTAGACTTCTATCAATGCCTATGATAATATCCCTTATTATGCATTTCTTAATTTCTATATTGCCTTTAATTATCCTTGACTAATAATTCTCCTCATTATCTTTCTTGCAGTATTTCAAATGATTCCCCTTACAAAACTTCTTGCAATCCTACTAGCGTAATCTGTTCAAAAGTCAATTCATTCTAAAACCGATTCAGAATCAAATTCACGGCAACCGTTGGGCTAGAGTTCTATGAGGATTACAGAAGGAGAGAGGGGGTCAGACTGTGCTTTGGCCAAAGACCTGCTTCTGAATGCCGGTTGCTGGAAACCACAGGAGCGGAGAGCACTGGTCTTGTGTTCGAATCCTGCTTGCTGGACTAGATGGGCCACTGGCCTGATAACGCAGCCGAGTTCTTCTGAGCTGCCACAATTATTATTATTATTATTATTATTATTATTATTATTATTATTTATACCCCACCCATCTGGCTGGGCTTCCCCAGCCACTCTGGGCGGCTTCCAACAAAATATTAAAATACTGTAATACATCAAACATTAAAAGCTTCCCTAAACAGGGCTGCCTTCAGATGTCTTCTAAAAGTCTGGTAGTTGTTGTTCTCTTTGACATCTGATGGGAGGGCGTTCCACAGGGCGGGTGCCACCACCGAGAAGGCCCTCTGCTTGGCTCCCTTTAACTTGGCTTCTCGCAACGAGGGAACCGCCAGAAGGCCCTCGGCACTGGACCTCAGTGTCTGGGCAGAACGATGGAAGTGGAGACACTCCTTCAGGGCAACAGGACCAAGGCCGTTTAGGGCTTTCAAGGTCAGCACCAACACTTTGAATTGTGCTCAGAAATGTACTGGGAGCCAGTGTAGATCTTTCAAGACCGGTGTTATATGGTCTCGGGTTATATGGTCTGCCATTCAAGGGTTGAGCTTTAAACTGTGACGCAAGAGATAAGAAGAGCCGAGCTTCTGGATCAGGCCAGGGGCTCCTGCAGTCCACCATCCTGTTCTTCCAGTGGCCAAGCAGATGCCCCCAAGCGGAGCCCGAAATCAGGACCGACAGGAGCACAGCAGCGGCGCTGCCCCGCCCCTCCTAGAACTTTCAGCTATAGATACTTGCAGGTATCGCTGCCTCTGACAGCAGAGCATCTACGAATGCACAGGACTAGCCTGTTGAGCCACTTACTGGACTTATCCAGGTGACGGGGTCATGGAGAGACTCTCCCGCCTGACCCCTCGCTCCTCCTGCTTCTGTACACCAGCCATATGTCCTGTCTCCGACAGTGTCATGGTCTCGGGCGTGCACACCCAGATATTATAATAATAATAATAATAATAATAATAATAATAATAATAATAATAATAATAAATAAATTTTATTTATACCCCACCCATCTGGCTGAGCTTCCCCAGCCACTCTGGGTGGCACACAATTGAGTGTTAAAAACAATACAGCATTAAATATTAAAAACATCCCTAAACAGGGCTGCCTTCAGATGTCTTTTAAAGAGAAGATAGCTGCTTATTTCCTTTACATCTGGTGGGAGGGAGTTCCACAGGGTGGGCGCCACTACCGAGAACCACCAGAAGGCCCTTGGAGCTGGATCTCAGTGTCCGGGCTGAATGATGGGGGTGGAGACGCTCCTTCAGGTATACAGGACCAAGGCCATTTAGGGCTTTCAAGGTCAGCACCAACACTTTGAATTGTGCTCGGAAACGTACTGGGAGCCAATGCAGATCTCTCAGGACCAGTATCATGTGGTCTCGGCGGCCGCTCCCAGTCACCAGTTTAGCTGCCGCATTCTGGATTAGTTGCAGTTTCCAGGTCACCTTCAAAGCGCATTGCAGTAGTCCAAGCAGGAGATAACTAGAGCACGGTGTATCTAATTTGTGAGGAGGGAAAGGGACTTTGCACATGCTCAGAAGCAGTCTCTGTGTCATGCCGCATGCTCTCAGCGCCGAGGCTTCGCTCCGGCCTAATATTTGTTGGTGGGTTTAACTGCATTTCAATCCCACCTTGTTCTCCAGGGAGCGCAAGGTGGCACGCATCATTCTCCCCGTCCCCTTGCCGTTTAATTGCCACAAGAACCCTGCGAGGCAGGATAGGCTGAGAGGAACGGAGGGAGGGAGGGACTGGCCCAAGGCCACCCAGTGTGGGTTTAGTGCCAAGCAGGAATTCAAACCCTGGTTTCTCCCAGGTCCTAGTCCGACATGCTAACCGCTATACCACGCTGCCTGACAGTGATCCTCTCTCAATTTGCACAGTGTTGGCATGTGGCATCTGTTAAGCCTATTCCCTCTCTGATCCTTGCAACCCAGCCAGGTAGGTGGAGAATAATAATAATAATAATAATAATAATAATAATAATAATAATTAATAATAATAAGAAGAAGAAGAAGAAGAAGAAGAAAGGTGTTCTCTCTTGCTGTTTTTGAGTTTTGCAGGAAGTGGTGCCAAGGGCTTTCCACATTCCTAACCTATACGATCAGCAACTGAATCTATAGAGATCCAGTTTTTAACTGGGGAAACCCAGCCAGGTGGGCGGGGTATAAATAACAAATTATTATTATTATTATTATTAATTTATTATTAACTGAAGTTCTCACCCTGGGCCAGCAGGGGGATACTGTAGATAGTTTTCACTCAGGTCCACATATGCAAATAAGGGATTGAAAGTGACGTTCCATGATTGGATAGTTACAGAGAGTGGTTACTGTTTCTTTGTAGTTGAGCTCTATATAAGCAGGCTGGCTGAACCCTTTAGTTCAGTTCTGTTCTGGCCTGTGAATAAACAAGAGCTGTTTGAAGAATCGCTGTGTCATCTGATATGTTCACCCACAACTAAACAATTATTATTAACTCCTGAGCTGCCTCCCCACCTCCCCCCTGGGGCTTATCACACGAAATCCTCTGATGTGCCCTGGCCTGGCCCAACTGGATTATTTCTGCTTTTATCATCCGTTTCCTTGGAGGAAATGAAGGCCAAGTCAATGAAGGCCAAGCGATGATGACTGGCGGAAGGGGCCCACCGCGTGTTGCGCCCGAGTGGAAATTCGAACCCGTCTCTCTTGCCTGGATAATACAAAAGTTTGAAAGAGTGAAACGCTTTTGGGGAGTGCCCTGTTCAACAACAAAGGGGCGGGCCTGCCTGGTTCCCCCTTGTGCATTTTAGCGTCAGTGACGCCTCAACCTCTTCCGCCTACTTGGCTGCTGCAATGCAGGAATTGCAGATAAAGTTCCCAGAGAGATGGCCGTCCAACTTCCGTTTAAAAACCTCCCCCAAAGGAGGGGGCCAAATGATGTCACAGAAGGCGCTGAGGTAAAGCAACTGAGGTGTGGAATTTTTGGAAATTTAGCTTTTGGAAATCTTCCAAGGAAAAATAAATAAATCTGGATACCTTTTGGAAACCTTTGAAATCAATACATTGAAAGGAAGTCTGATCATAGTCTTGGTCTTTTCCCCATTCCACATATAAGGGAGTTTTTGTTAAATTATCTTACAATAATTACGTACTGAACACTCACTGCTCTTTTTAATTATACAGTTTTAGATTAGTTGAAGTATAAGAATGCAAGTTAAATACAGTCATACCTTGGGCTACAGACACTTCAGGTTGCGTTTTTTCAGGTTGTGGTCTGCCGAAACCCAGAAGTACTGGAATGCGTTACTTCCAGGTTTCGGTGGTTGTGCATGTGCAGAAGCGCTAAATTGCGCTTTGCGCATGCGCAGAAGTGCTGAATCACAACCTGTGTGTGTGCAAACGCACCACTGCGGGTTGCGAACATGCATCCCACACGGATCACATTCGCAACCCGAGTATCCACTGTACTACGGCAAGAAAAATGAACGAAATATGTTTTAGTCAGACTGGATTGGTGTCATTTTAGTTGTTTCAGATGGCACAAATTTTAAAAATGTGAATGCATATCAATTTTAGAAATGCATACATTTCCCTCCCATCTTGCATCACTAAAATATATTGTTATATTGCGGGTGGAGGGTGGGGTGATTCAGAGTTCTTCTCTGAGGGTGCAAAGCGATCCTTCTCACTGCACCTGTGGAATCCAGCGGCTCTCAAAACCCGCCAGGTTACGAAACCTCGTTCCTGGGAACTGCTGTGGGCCTGTGGTCTGGATCCAACCACACGAGGAGTCAACAGGGTGCCCTCAGCATGACCTGCCCGGCACTTCTGGGAATCGCAGCGGGTGCAAAACAGGAAGCTGGCGAAACAGACCAGAGACATTTGCTGGGCTCCCAGGGGCCGTTGCTCGACTGCTGCCTTCCTTCACTAAGCTGGAGATCTTCAGATGTTTTTGACTGGTTGGAGTTAGGCATCCAAAACACTATGAATTCCGGTGTGAGCTGCATTTTTTCTGCATTTTACGACAAATGCTAAGCAAGAAACACATTCCCCCCCCTCCCTTCTTTCATAAACAAGAGATAAGGCACAAGCGTCGTGTCTGACAAAAGCATAATAAAAGTTAATTCGGGGGCTAAACTAAATTTGAAGGCGCTGGGCGGATCTTTGCACCCCGGCGGCACATATGCTAAAGACAGCCCTGCACCCTCTCTTCCATGGTGTTAGAATTCCGGTTCCATGTTTGCAGTCATGGGATTGTTGTCTATCACATGACGGTGTATGTTTTCATTCCACAGAGTGGGAAGTGACGGAGACAGGATGTTTGTGTTCCTGCATTCCGTGAAGTGGGACTGTTGTCCTTTGTTCTTTTTTCTCTTTGCTGTCTGATGCTGGAGAGAGAGGGAGCCATGTTGTAGTGCTCCGTGTGTGTTTATATGTAAATAAAGTAGATTAGCCAAAATGCTGAGTTGCTGAGGTCTGTCATGTGCAAGGTGCGCAAACTCTGTGGATCCCTAAGTGTGCCGGTGTCTGTTGGCATCGGTCGCTATGATGTTCGGGCTGAAGAAAGCTAATTAAGCTCCTGAAAGAATGACCAGGAGGGAGAGAACATGCCAGTCAGGCATGTGTCTCTGCCAGGGTCCTACTCGAGTGTAGGCTGAACTCCTGACAACTTTTCCTCTTGTCAACTTTTTCAACTGCGTATTATTTCATAATCCATGGCCTCCAGGCATTGTTGAGTGGGAAGGGAGCCTGAGGGCATCTAGTCCAACCCACTGCAATGCAGGAATTTCAGCCAAATCTTCCCTGACAGACGGTCACCCAACCTCTGCTTTAAAATCTCTGAGGCAGGAGAATCCACAATCTCCCGAGGGAGACAGTTCCACTGAGCTAAAAAGTCCAAAATGCTGTATTGGGTATTGTTGTATTTTCCCAATTCCTTGCTACTGAAAAACCTAATGGTAGAATATCTGCAGCTAGCGAAGGTGACAGGAAGGATAAGAGGCCGACCGAAACAAAAGGTCTATAAGGCGTGGAGAATCTTTAAAGAATACTTTACAAACTATGGTATAAAAGGAAACATCTTGGCAGAACTAGACTGTATAAATATAAGTTATTAGGGAGATAAAAAGAGACTATATAAGAAATATGCAACCGTGTGGTATAAGTTAATTGATAAAGTACAGTGAGATTAATTGGAAGTCATTTTTAATTTCTTTATAAGTTTTATAATTGATTTCAGTATCAGGATTATAAGTGATGTTATACTAATTTTGTTGTTTCGTATGTTGTGGTTTGTTTGATTTCTCCATTGTTTGTTTGTTTGTTTGATTGATTGCATGCTTGCTTTTTTGTTTGTCTGTTTTCCCATAAATGTATTTATTTTAAATCAATGAAGATACATTTTAAAAAAAAAGTCCAAAATGAAATGCTGCAGCCTTTTTTTGCAGCGCCTCCTTCCTGCCTTGATTTCCAGTGACCCTCCTTCTTTCTCCTCCAGCTGCCGGGAGGGGCCGTCCTGATGAACGGGGCACCCCTGGAGCGGGTCCCCCCGTCTCCTGCCAGTCCAGCCCAGAGCCAGCTGTCCTTCCAGATCCAGCCGGTGACCCCGGTCCCTGAGCCCAGCCAGCCCCGGGGGACGTGGGGAGGGAAGTACGAGTTCCTCCTCTCCTGCGTCGGGTACTGCGTGGGACTGGGCAACGTGTGGAGGTTCCCGTATCTCTGCTATCGCAACGGGGGCGGTGAGTGGCTCGGATGCTTTTGGCAAAGGGGGGCCTCATGCTTCTAGTCCCTAGGGTGGCGGCTGGAGAGCTTGAGGTGGGTTTGGCAGAGGGTGGGGAGCTAGGTCCTTGCCTGAGCTCCATGGCTTGCTCTTGGTCATTTATTATCTACCGTATTTTTCGCTCCATAAGACGCACCTAGTTTTTAGAGGAGGAAAACAAGGGGAAAAAATATTCTGAATGAAACAGTGGATGCATGATATTTGTGGTCCATGCTGCAGCCACAGACATGTGATTTGACGGTGAGTTTGGGGTAGCCCAATGCAAAAATCCAGAGGATCCATGCTTTGTAACCACGTTTTTGCGCCATTGCGACCCCACGAAACAGTGGATGCATGGTTTTTTTGGTGCAGGCTGTAGCCATGGACATGCTATGTGATCTGATGGTGAATTTGGGGTGACCCAATGTAAAAATCCTGAGGATCCATAGGCTTTTACCTCCCCCCTCCCAGGCAGCCTCCTTTATCTCTAGCGTCCCTTATCTCCTTCCCAATCGCTTGCCGATCAGCTGTTTCCTTTCAACACTCCCTTCCCTCTTGTTTGCCTTAGGGTCTTTTCCTTAGCTGGAGCAGTTTTTTGCTCCTCCTTTTCTTCTAATTTCTCTCCTCATTGCTTTAATCTTCCTGTCTCCTCTCCTTGCAAGTTCACTGTCTTTTCCTCCCCCCTCCCAGGCAGCCTCCTTTATTGCTAGCGTCCCTTATCTCACTCAAGAGCGCATGCCAATCAGCCGCTTTGTTTCAACAGCCACTTCCTTCTTTCAAAAAAAAGCATGATCTGCTTTTCGCTCCTGGGCAATTCAGCTCCAGGGACCACGCATTCGCTCCATAAGACGCACAGACATTTCCCCCTTACTTTTTAGGAAGAAAAAAGTGTGCCTTATGGAGCAAAAAATACAGTATTTATTTATTTTTGGAATTTATATACCGCCCTATACCCGGATGTCTCAGGGCGGTTCACATAAAAGGATCCACAGTATATAAAATAAAAATAAAAGCCATAACCCAATAATACACCCCCCGCAAAGAACCACATTTTAAAAGGGTATAGGATGTTGGTCAGGTCAACCAAAGGCCTGGTTGAAAAGGAATGTTTTTGCCTGGCGCCTCAAGGTGTATAATGAAGGCACCAGGCAAACTTCCCTGGGGAGAGCATCTCACAGATGGGGAGCCACTGCAGAAAAGGCCCCGTTCTCGTGTTGCCACCCTCCGGCCTTCTCGAGGAGGAGGCACACAAAGAAGGGCCTCAGAAGATGATCTTAGGGTCCAGGTGGGTTCATATGGGAAGAGGCGGTCCTTGAGGTATTGCAGTCCTGAGCCATTTAAGGCTTTATAGGTCAAAACCAGCACTTTGAATTGGGCCCGGAGACAAATTGGTAGCCAGTGCAGTCGGACCAGGATCGGTGCAACAGGTTCAAACCGTCTTGTTCTGGTGAGCAACCTGGTTGCTGAATTCTGCACCAGCTGAAGTTTCCGAACCGTCTTCAGATGCATTGCGGTAATCTAACCTTGAAGTTACCAGAGCATAGGTAACAGTAGTTAGGCTATCCCTGTCCAGATAGGGGCATATCTGGGCCACCAGCTGAAGCTGATGGAAGGCACTCTGGGCCACTGAGGCCACCTGAGCCTCGAGCGACAGCAAAGGACCCAGGAGGACCCCCAAGCGATGAACCTGCTCCTTCAGGGGAAACTTAAGCCAATTTTACAGCCAGGGCGCAGAATCTGTGCGCTTTTAGGAGGATTCACAGCTTCTGTTTCTGCATCTCTGCATCTTCCCTCCTGTGGTTTCGCGGGACTTTGCAGCCTCGCCCCAAGGAGAGGCTGGTGCCCAACTGTCCCCATTGTACCCTCTGGCGCTGCCACCCTAAAGCAGCTGCAGTTGAGCTTGCCCTGGCAGTGCACCGAGGCTGCTCCTCTTCTGGGCAAGACTTGCAAAACATCCCTTCTCCAACGGTCTTAAACTTCAGAAGGCAAAGCTGAGAGCAGGTCTCCGAGAGTGGCGGGTATTTTCTCTGCATCCCACCAGGCAGTTCCACAAACCTCCAGAATATAAAGGAGAAATTGAAAGTGCAGGCCCCCGGCACTTGCAGCAAACCAGGCCCCAGGCTTCAGATCTTGGGAAATCCTTCTGCGTTTCGTCACCAACATCTCTGCAGTTTCCGCCCTCGGGGGATGTTCCAGCAGATGCAGCTGGAGGCACTAAACGCCTTTTGAGCTTGATGCATTGCAAAGAGGAACGGGCCGGCCTTTGCCAACCTGGTGCCCTCCATATGTTGAAGCAGAGCATAGCCGTTGTGACTAGGAGCCATCACTAGCCCTCTCCTCCTCTATGAATTTGCCCAATCCTCTTTCAAAGCCATCCAAGTTGGTGGCCATTGCTGCCTCCTGAGCCAGAGAGTTCCACAGTCCTTCCTTTTCTCTGTCCTGAATCTCCCCACATTCAGTTCACTGAATCCTGACAAGACAGAAGTACTATTTTGGGGGGACAGGGGGCGGGTGGGTGTGGAGGACTCCCTGGTCCTGAATGGGGTAACTGTGCCCCTGAAGGACCAGGTGTGCAGCCTGAGAGTCATTCTGGACTCACAGCTGTCCATGGAGGCGCAGGTCAATTCTGTGTCCAGGGCAGCTGCTTACCAGCTCCATCTGGTACGCAGGCTGAGACCCTACCTGCCCGCAGACTGTCTGGCCAGAGTGGTGCATGCTCTAGTTATCTCCTGCTTGGACTACTGCAATGCGCTCTACATGGGGCTACCTTTGAAGGTGACCCGGAAACTACAACTAATCCAGAATGTGGCAGCTAGACTGGTGACTGGGGGTGGCCGCCGAGACCATATAACACCGGTCTTAAAAGACCTACGTTGACTCCCAGTACATTTCTGAGCACAATTCAAAGTGTTGGTGCTGACCTTTAAAGCCCTAAATGGCCTCAGCCCTGTAACCCTGAAGGAGCGTCTCCACCCCCATCGTTCTGCCCGGACACTGAGGTCCAGTGCCGAGGGCCTTCTGGCAGTTCCCTCACTGCAAGAAGCCAAGTTACAGGGAACCAGACAGAGGGCCTTCTCGGTGGTGGCGCCCGCCCTGTGGAACGCCTTCCCACCAGATGTCAAAGATATAAACAACTATCTGACTTTTAGAAGACGTCTGAAGGCAGCCCTCTTTAGGGAAGTTTTTAATGCATGATATTTTAATGTATTTTTAATCTTTGTTGAAAGCCGCCCAAAGTGGCTGGGGAAAGCCAGCCAGATGGGTGGGGTACAAATAATAAATTATTATTACTATTATTATTATTGGACATCCACAACTTTTAGCATTATGGGAGAGGGAGGAAACTTTCCCTCTGTCCACTCTCTTCTTGCAATGCTCAATTTTTTAAACTTCAATCATGTCGCCTCTTCCTGGTCTTATCCCCAAACTGAAAACTGCTCACCCACGGCACCAATCCTGAACATCTGCTTAAAACAAGGGGGAATCAGTCGTCCTGCTTAGTCGAATTAAGCCATGCACAAGTTTTGGGGTTCGCCCCCCCATCCCTGACTAAAGGCCTGCCTTGCGTCCCACAGGGGTGTTCCTGATCCCGTACGCCATAATGCTTCTCTTCACTGGGCTGCCTCTCTTCTTGATGGAGCTGAGCCTGGGCCAATATGGCGCCGCAGGACCCATCACCGTCTGGAAGTGCTGCCCCCTCTTGAAAGGTAGGTGCTCCCAGGTGCAGCTTGAAAAGTATTGCTGTTCGTATTTCCATAGTGATCAATTGATTCCTTTATCTCTCTTGCAAATCGCCTTGAAGGTTTTTTTGGGGGGGCGTGGTTTTCCGTCCCTTGAGGACAAATCCTGTAACCCTTTCAAGACTCCGGGTTCCAAGACCTGTGTCCAGCCACTAACCGCAGCTAAATCTGCAACATACCTGAGCATACCTGGTAGACATTTAACCCTTTGTAGCTCCTCCTGTCTTTGTCCACGAAATTTAAAGACTCCTGCTTCTTGGGAGAAGAGCAATGACAAACCTAAACAGCATCTTAAAAAGCAAAGACATCACCTTGCCGACAAAGGTCCGTATAGTGAAACCATGGTTTTCCCAGTAGTGATGTAGGAAGTGAGAGTTGGACCATAAAGAAGGCTGATCACCGAAGAATAGATGCTTTTGAATTCTGGTGCTGGAGGAGACTCTTGAGAGATTGAGCAACGCACAATTCAGACAGCCTACCTCCAGGTTAAACAAGCATTTTGTTGAGACTTAAAGATAGGGATCATTGGTTCTTGCAGCCACCAATAAAAACTTCGCCACTGCTAATGTTCTAGCGTTTGTCCGGTCTGCCAATAGGAACTTGACATAGGGAGCCTCTGATTTTCCCGGGAAAGGTACCAGCAAGGGTAATGCCAGTTCAGTCCTGGCTTGCTTGTATTTTGCACAGTGCAGCAAAATATGTTCTATAGAATCAATGTCTTGGGCACAGGAGCAAAGTCTGTCCTGGTAGGGAACTCCTCCCAACCTGCCATCCAATACTGCAGAAGGAAAGACGTTAAATAATAAATTATTATTATTATTAGATGACCCTCGTGGTCCTTTCCAACTCTTCCATTCTATGATTCATAGAATCATAGAATCATAGAGTTGGAAGAGACCACAAGGGCCATCGAGTCCAACCCCCTGCCAAGCAGGAAACACCATCAGAGCACTCCTGACATATGGTTGTCAAGCCTCTGCTTAAAGACCTCCAAAGAAGGAGACTCCACCACACTCCCTGGCAGCAAATTCCACTGTCGAACAGCTCTTACTGTCAGGAAGTTCTTCCTAATGTTTAGGTGGAATCTTCTTTCTTGTAGTTTGGATCCATTGCTCCGTGTCCGCTTCTCTGGAGCAGTAGAAAACAACCTTTCTCCCTCCTCTATGTGACATCCTTTTATATATTTGAACATGGCTATCATATCACCCCTTAACCTCCTCTTCTCCAGGCTAAACATGCCCAGCTCCCTTAGCCGTTCCTCATAAGGCATCGTTTCCAGGCCTTTGACCATTTTGGTTGCCCTCCTCTGGACACGTTCCAGTTTGTCAGTGTCCTTCTTGAACTGTGGTGCCCAGAACTGGACACAGTACTCCAGGTGAGGTCTGACCAGAGCAGAATACAGTGGCACTATTACTTCCCTTGATCTAGATGCTATACTCCTATTGATGCAGCCCAGAATTGCATTGGCTTTTTTAGCTGCCGCGTCACACTGTTGGCTCATGTCAAGTTTGTGGTCAACCAAGACTCCTAGATCCTTTTCACATGTACTGCTCTCAAGCCAGGTGTCACCCATCTTGTATTTGTGCCTCTCATTTTTTTTGCCCAAGTGCAATACTTTACATTTCTCCCTGTTAAAATTCATCTTGTTTGTTTTGGCCCAGTTCTCCAATCTGTCAAGGTCGTTTTGAAGTGTGATCCTGTCCTCTGGGGTGTTAGCCACCCCTCCCAGTTTGGTGTCATCTGCAAATTTGATCAGGATGCCCTTTGATCAGGATTCTACGATTGATTTCCCCTCTTCTTCCTCTGCAGGGATTGGGATCGGAATGCTGCTGGTCTCCTCGCTGGTCTCTCTCTACTACAACATCATCATTGCCTGGACCTTCTATTACCTGGGCATGTCTTTGCAGAGCCCCCTGCCCTGGTCCTGCGATGCCCCACAGAACGCCCACCTCTGCCAGTTGCAGGTGCACTTGGGGAGCAGGGTGTGTGTGTGTGTGTGTGTGTGTGTGTGTGTGTGTGTCTGGGAGAGGGTCTCCCCACCCCTCTTCCCACCTTGGATCAAATCTATGCTGCCAGGTGCCATAAGAAAGCTGCAGAGATAGCGCAGGATAGTGCGCACCCTGGAAATTATCTCTTTCAGCTTCTGCCTTCTGGAAGAAGGTCCAGGGTTATGTAGACTAGGACCAGCCACCTGAGAAACAGTTCCTATTCAAATGCGATTTTGGTTTTAAATGCAGTGTAAGGTAGTCTTTATGTGAGTATATTTTATTCAATTATAGGGCATCAGACTTTAGGGGCTAACCAGGCTGGGATCGCAGGCTTGTGGGTTTTTAAATGTCTGATGTAGATTTTTTTAAATTTCGTTCTTTTGTATGGGACAATAAAGATGATTGTTGTATTGTATCATATCCTGTGAACCATTTTGCCTGGAAACATAACTTTATAGAATCAGGTCTTCTAGCCCAACCCTCTGCCGTCCTGTAAGCAAAGGGTTCTGTCGCACCAATGAGCCACTTCCCACAGCAGAAATCCTTGGGGAACAGGTTCGGGGGTCAGCGAAGTGCAGGGCAGGAACTTGCCCTTGCTGGGCGACTCTGGGGGGCCGGACAGTCACTGCCTCTCGGCCCATCTCGAAGGGCTGTTGTTGGGGATTGAATGAGGAGGCGGAGAACGGTGCAAATGCACTTTGCTCAACTGCTTCGCTATCATTTCAGAACGAATCCTGGGCCAACGCCTCTCGAGTCAGCGCCAGCGAAGCCTTCTGGAAGTGAGTGCTGTTTTTATTTACCAATGTTGTTGTTGTTCCCTGAAGGTCCCCTTGGGGTTACCCGGGGGAGGGAGCTCAGAGCTGACCACCTGACTGCCGTTCCTGCAGGTTGGCCACTGGGGGGGAAAAAGGGGGCCAAGCTGGACTTCTTTTGGGTTTTGTTTTGGGCTGGGCGTGGAGAAAGGGGGCTGGTTGGGGATGGAGTGCGCCCCCCTGACGGCCTCCTGTCTCCAGCCTTTCCGCTTGTTCTTCCCAGCGAACAGGTCCTAGGCGTGGTCCACAGCACCGGCCTGGGCGACCCTGGCCCCGTGAGATGGCCGCTGGCTCTGTGCCTGCTGCTTGCCTGGCTGGTCATCTTTCTGTGCATGCTCAAGGGAATCCACAGCTCAGGAAAGGTGAGCGACTTGGGGGGGGGGGACATCTGTGAGAGACATCGTCCTTCAGAAAATAAAACAAAGTTTCTAGTGCTCATCATTCGGAATCCTCTTTCCATAATTTCCCCCATGCTGACAACTGTATATTGTACACCAAATCCCTTGCCAGTCGTATCTCCTGATACTGAGTCAAACCAATGGCCTACCTAGGCCAGTGTTGTCTGCACTGGCTGGCAGCAACCGCTTCCCAGGCCTTCATGCAGGAGTCTCTTCCAGCCATACCTGAAGACTCCAGTAGGTGGATTGAACCCGGGACCATCTGCATCCCAAGCCAATGGTCTGCCGCTGAGCTACGGCCCTTCCCTCATCACCTGCCATCTCCTGCCCCACCCCCAAATGCTGTCAGTCATCACCTGTCCATCTCCCTCGCTAAGGCTCTGGCTCTGGCTCTGGGTGCCCAAATTTGGGGGGGGGTCAGTCCCTTGCCTCCCCTGCTCTCCCCTCCCTTGAACTCCTGTTGGGGGGGGTCTGGGGCTGGCTGTTGGGATGCATCCAACAAAACGGGGGCAATTTGCTAGCCCCCAGCTGGCTCCAGCCCACCGGCCGGTAAGCTGGGCGATCTCCAGTCCCTTGGCTCAGCATGAAACAGCGACCCACAGCTTCAGAAGCTGGAGCACGAGTAAATAACACTGCGCAGACAGAAGTGGCAGGAGATGACTGCGAGAGCATATTTACAAGCAGTTTATCGGGTGGCGCTGTGGGTTAAACCACAGAGCCTCTTGGGCTTGCCGATCAGAAGGTCAGCCGTTCGAATCCCCGCGACGGGGTGAGCTCCCGTTGCTCGGTCCCTGCTCCTGCCAATGTAGCAGTTTGAAAGCACGTCAAAGTGCAAGTAGATAAATAGGTACTGCTCTGGCGGGAAGGTAAACGGCGTTTCTGTGCACTGCTCTGATTCGCCAGAAGCGGCTTAGTCCTGCTGGCCACATGACCCGGAAGCTGTACGCCGTCTCCCTCGGCCAGTAAAGCGAGATGAGCGCCGCAACCCCAGAGTCTGCCACGACTGGACCTAATGGTCAGGGGTCCCTTTACCTTTTACCTTTATTCAGCATACATCAGGAAAAAGGAAAAAAACATGTCTTCTCCCCTTCGTGTCCAGGAGCAGGCAGCAAAAGCAATAGCTATACACACAATCGGAAGTTCCCAGCAAGCTGTGGTGGAGTGTAAACAGACATGTGACATATAATAATCCACACATCTGTTTTAAGGTGGAACAGAATATCAATATCCTAACACACACACACACACACACCCCGCTCAGAGCCTGTCCCTTGTCTCCCCACCCAGGTGGTCTACTTCACAGCGACCTTCCCCTACATGGTCATTGTGGTGCTGATCATCCGAGGAGCCACTCTGGAGGGATCCATCGAGGGTGTGCGATTCTACCTCTCCGCAGACTGGAGCCGGCTGAGCAGTGCTCAGGTACGCCTGGCAGGGGGGTTCTTGGGGATGGGGGGTGCGACACTGAGGTCCAGCTCCGAGGGCCTTCTGTCGGTTTCCTCCCTGCGAGAAGCCAAGTTACAAGGAACCAGGCAGAGGGCCTTCTCGGTAGTGGCTCCCTTCCTGTGGAACGCCCTCCCATCAGATGTCAAGGAAAGAAACAACTATCTGGCTTTTAGAAGACATGTGAAGGCAGCCCTCTTTAGGGAAGCTTTTAATGTTTGATGGACTACTGTAGTTTTTAATGACTGATGTTTTAATGTATTTTTAATCTTTTGTTGGAAGCCGCCCAGAGCGGCTGGGGAGACCCAGCCTGATGGGCAGGGTATTATTATTACTATTATTATTATTATTATTATTATTATTATTATTATTATTACAGTGGTACCTCGGGTTAAGTACTTAATTCGTTCTGGAGGTCCGTTCTTAACCTGAAACTGTTCTTAACCTGAAGCACCACTTTAGCTAATGGGGCCTCCTGCTGCTGCCGCGCCTCCAGAGCACGATTTCTGTTCTTATTCTGAAACAAAGTTCTTAACCTGAAGCACTATTTCTGGGTTAGCGGAGTCTGTAACCCGAAGTGTATGTAACCTGAAGCGTATGTAACCTGAGGTACCATTGTATTATTATTATTATTATTATTATTATTATTATTATTATTATTAACAACTATTATCAACAACTATCTGATTTTAGAAGACTTCTGTTTAGTGAAGTTTTTAAATAAATAATAAATTACCGTATTTTTCGCTCTATAACACGCACCCGACCATAACACGCACGTAGTTTTTAGAGGAGGAAAATCCGTAGGCATGCCACCCGTAGGCATTCCCTCCATAACACGCACAGACATTTCCCCTTACTTTCTAGGAGGAAAAAAGTGAGTGTTATGGTGCAAAAAATACGGTAGTAGTAGTAGTAGTCTGCGATAGGGACGCGGGTGGCGCTGTGGGTAAAAGCCTCAGCGCCTAGGGCTTGCCGATCGAAAGGTCGGCGGTTCGAATCCCCGCGGCGGGGTGCGCTCCCGTTGCTCGGTCCCAGCGCCTGCCAACCTAGCAGTTCGAAAGCACCCCCGGGTGCAAGTAGATAAATAGGGACCGCTTACCAGCGGGAAGGTAAACGGCGTTTCCGTGTGCGGCTCTGACTCGCCAGATGCAGCTTTGTCACGCTGGCAACGTGACCCGGAAGTGTCTGCGGACGGCGCTGGCCCCCGGCCTCTTAAGTGAGATGGGCGCACAACCCTAGAGTCTGTCAAGACTGGCCCGTACGGGCAGGGGTACCTTTACCTTTACCTTTTAGTAGTCTGCGATGCAGAGTCCAGGACAGGCAGCACGGATAATCCAACTTTCATGTTCACAGAGAGTTCCAGTTTGGCACAGTGGTTAAGAGTGTAGGACTCCTATTATTTACTAAATTTGTATCACCCTTCACTCTCAGGGCGGTTCACAACATAAAATGACAATATGAAAACACAAAATACATAACAAAAATAAGAACAAACCCATCGTCCCCCTGCCACAAACACATTTAAAAGGCTGTGGAATATTAATCTGCCCAAGGCCTGGTTGAGGAGGAACGTTTTTGCCTGGTGCCTAAAGGGGTCGAATGAGCCTCCCTGGAGGGGGCCACCGCAGAAAAGGCCTGGGTGAGTCTAGGGTTCAAATCCCTACTCGGTCATGGAGCTCGGTGGGTATGGCTTTGGGCCAGTTGTTGCCTCTTTCTGCTGAACCTGCCTCTCAGGGTTGTTGCGATTGTCAGGAGCTCAGCCTACACTCGAGTAGGACCCTGGCAGGGACACATGCCCAACTGGCATGTTCCCTGCCTCCCTCCTGGTCGATCATTCAGGGTCTTCAAAAGCTTTCTTCAGCCCGAACATCACAGCGACCGATTCCAGCAGACACCGGCACACTTAGGGATCTGCAGTCTTTGCAGCTTGCGTAACAGACCTCAGGAACTCAGCATTTTGGCTAATCTACTTTATTTACATATAAACACACACGGAGCACAGCAACATGGCTCCCTCTCTCTCCAGCATCAGACGGCAAAGAGAAAAAGAACAAGGACAATAGTCCCACTTCACGGAACACAGGAATACAAACATCCTGTCTCCGTCACTTCCCACTCTGTGGAGTCAAAACATACACCATCATGTGATAGACAACAATCCCATGACTGCAATCATGGAGTGGGAATTCTAACAGTGATGATAAAATGGGGAGAACCATATTCACCACCTGGAGCTCTTTGAAGGAAGAGGGGGCTGTAATGAAACAAATTATAAAATTTGAGTTTCTAATCTGGCCTTTGCTGAACTGATGCCCTCCAGAGGTTTTGGATTACAGCTCCCATCAGCCCAGTCTGGCACAGCTGGCTGGATCTATAGTGCAGAACAGCTGGAGAGGGGTCCCCAAGGGGCATCTAGTCCAACCCCTGCAATACAGGAATAACAGCTCAGTCACCCCAGTTCAGTTCCGGCAGCCTTGTTTCTTCTCCCAAGAATGTATGCTCAGGGACACTCTTTTCTGCAGCGCCACATGGCTTTTAATGTGTGCAAATGAAGAGGGTGGCAACTTGGGGAATCGGTGTTGCACAAATCGCTCCACAGGAGGGTTGGGAAGTGAATTTTGGGTTAAAAAAATCTCTTTCCACCCCACCCCAGGTCTGGAACGATGCTGCCTCACAAATCTTCTATTCCCTTGGCATTGGCTTTGGGGGGCTCCTTTCTATGGCTTCCTACAACAAGTTTGACAACAATGTGATCAGGTAAGAGACTGTCGGGCTGCGAGTGCTCCAAAGGAAATCTACAAAATGCATTCAGAAAAGAAAATAATTCGCAGCTCTGAACCCACTTTGTAGATGATAGATAGATAGATAGATAGATAGACAGATGATAGATTAGATAGATAGATGATAGATAAATAGATTTATATATGTTGTTGTTGCTTAGTCATTTAGTCGTGTCCGACTCTTCGTGACCCCATGGACCAGAGCACGCCAGGCCCTCCTGTCTTCCACTGCCTCCCGCAGTTTGGTCAGACTCATGTTTGTAGCTTCGAGAACACTGTCCAACCATCTCGTCCTCTGCCGTCCCCTTCTCCTTCTGCCCTCCATCTTTCCCAACATCAGGGTCTTTTCCAGGGAGTCTTCTCTTCTCATGAGGTGGCCAAAGTATTGGAGCCTTAGCTTCAGGATTTGTCCTTCCAGTGAGCACTCAGGGCTGATTTCCTTCAGAATGGAGAGGTTTGGTCTTCTTGCAGCCCATGGGACTCTCAAGAGTTTCCTCCAGCACCATAATTCAAAAGCATCAATTCTTCGGAGATCAGCCTTCTTTATGGTCCAGCTCTCACTTCCATACACCACTACTGGGATGCACGATGTAGCTCATAGCTTCTCTGAGTTGTTTGAGCCCCTTCGCCATGACCAGGCAGTGATCCATGAAGGAAATATCTATATCTATCTATCTATCATCTATCTATCTATCTATCTATCTATCTATATCTATCATCTATCTATCTATCTATCATCTATCTATCTATCTATCTATCTATCTATCATCTATCTATCTATCATCTATCTATCTATAAAAATATAATTCTTATTAGAGTTAGGGGTGAGATAATATTACCCAGCCCAGGTCCCTGGGCAGACTATGATGACATAAAATTAAATGTTAAAACAGTTCAAAACAAACAGCAATTGCAGCTAGAGTGGGTCCTAAATATGTCTCTCAGGTGCCAAAGAGGCGTGTCTTCAGCACATAGTATCCTAAGACTACATAGTCGAAAGGGACCCCCAAGGGTCATCTAGTCCAGCCCCCCTGCAAATGCAGGAATCGCTGCTAATTGAGGGACCGAATGCTCCCTCCCTCCCTCCCTCCACGTCTTTTCCTGCAGGGACACCTTGGTCATCGCCATTGGCAACTGCTGCACCAGTTTCTTCGCCGGCTTCGCCATCTTCTCCATCCTGGGCCACATGGCTTGGCGGAAGAAGGTCCCTGTGGGGGAAGTGGCAGATTCAGGTAGGGGGGCAGGAGGAGAAGGAGGAGGTGGGTCCTCGTCTGTTTTGGGAGGGGCTTACATCCTGCCAATCAAAGCGGGGAATGATTGGAGAGGATAACTTGGATGGGTCGCTTCCTCACCTCCTCTCTGAATAAGCCTTCTGCTTGGGAGTCCGGGACCAAGGTGGGATTCGAACCCAGAACTCCTCGGTCCACCCTGCTTCCCCTTGACAAGTGTGGCTGTGGCATCCAGGGCGTAAATCCCAGGTGCCTCGGGTGTGGCCTCGTCCTCCGTGCCCTGCAATTGATTCTGCCAAACACAGCTGGATTAACGGCCCCAAAATCTCTCCTTCCTTCCGTCCTTCCCCAGGTCCAGGTCTGGCTTTCGTGGCCTACCCAGAAGCCCTTGCTTTGCTGCCGGGATCGGCCTTCTGGTCCATCCTCTTCTTCCTGATGCTCTTCACACTGGGAGTGGACACCTTGGTCAGTTCCAGATGTTCCAGATGTTGCTCTGGGTACCCCTCCTTCCGCAGGCCCAAGGCTAGCCAGACTCTGCGAGAGAATCACAGAATTCCCGAGTTGGAAGAATCAATCCAGTCCAACTTCCTGCAATGCAGGAATGTGCAGCTGACCCCAGACAGGGATCGAACCCGCAGCCTTGGCGTTATCGGCGCCACGCTCGAACCCACTGGGTTATGTCAGATGAAACCACAGTTTTAAAGGCCAGTCCAATAACTGGGGTGGGGAGACATTCAGACATGGCCAACACTACTATAAGAACACCAGTTGAGCCTGCAGGATCAGGCCAGTGGCCCACCTGGTTTCCCCGTGGCCGAACAGATGCCCATTATGGGAAACCTGTAGGCAGGAGCTGAGCACCAGAGCAAGTCTCGCCTCCTGGGGTTTCCAGCAACTGAGATTCAGAAGCATCACTGCCTCTGGCTAGGAGCCATCGATGGTCCTCTCCTTCTCCATGAATTTGTCTGATCCTCTCTTAAAGCCACCTAGGTTGGTGGTCTTGTGGGAGGGAGTTCCATAGATCCTTCCTTTGTGTGTGTGGTTTTTTGGGGGGGGGCATGCTCTGATAATTGGCAGGCCCGAGGCAAAAAAGGTGCATGGCGCAAGTGGATGGGACCAGTCTTACAAGTGCGTTTTGCACAATTTCATTTTGCGGGGAAGTGCATGTCAAATTGTAACCCATGGAAGGAGGTGGGTAGGTCAGAATGGCGGGTAGGCAGGCGCTGTGGGTGCTGGACTCCCCACACCCTAACTGTGAATGTTTCTCATTAAGTTGTCATTTTGGGGAAGGATTGCAACGGTAAAAATGAATGTGCTACCCAAAATGTTGTTTTTGTTTCAATCAATACCAATAATTAAAGGTGTGACGATATTTAAAGAATGGCAAAGAGTATTATCAAGATATGTCTGCAGGGCAAGAAGCCTAGAATAAAATTTAAGATTTTAACGGATGCAAAAGATAGAGGAGGCTTTGCCCTGCCAGACCTAAAGTTATATTTCGAGGCTGCATGTCTTTGCTGGGTGAAAGAATGGATAAAGTTGGAAAATTCAGAACTTCTGGATTTAGAAGGATATGATAATAGATTTGGTTGGCACGCATATTTATGGTATGAGGAAAAAAGAGTGCATAAAGGTTTTGAAAATCACATTTTCCGAGGTCCGCTGATTGAAGTATGGAATAGATACAAAAATTTATTAGAGTTTAAAACTCCATTCTGGCTGTCGCCATTGGAGGTAATGAATGTTAAGAAGATCAATATGACGGGGAGTTGGATTACATATGAGAATTTAATTACAAAAGAAGGAAATAAATGGAAATTGAAACCATATGATGACGTTAAAGAATATGTGTTTGATTGGCTACATTACTTCCAAGTGAATACGATGTTTAAAAAAGAGATGCTGGAAAGAGGTTTTCAAGATGAAAAATCTAGATTTCAAAAAGAAATTGTGAATAATGATGTCAAAATTTTATCTAAAATGTATAAATTATTACTTGAGTGGCATACTAAGGATGAAGAGGTTAAAGTTGCAATGATTCAGTGGGCCAAAGACTTTGGTTATAATATTCAATTTGATGATTGGATAAGATTGTGGAAAGAAGGAATGAAATTTACTTCATGTACTACATTAAAAGAAAATGTTATGAAAATGTTATACAGATGGTATCTTACACCAGTAAAACTTGGAAAGATTATAAAGTTAGTAATAAATGTTGGAAATGTCAGGAGAAAGAAGGAACATTCTATCACATGTGGTGGGAATGTAAAAAAATGAAAGGTTTCTGGGAAATGATTTATGATGAATTGAAAAAAAATGTTGAAATATACCTTTGTTAAGAAACCAGAAACTTTTCTGTTAGGAATACTAAGAAATGACATAAAAAAGAAGGATGAGAAGTTGTTTTTATATGCAGTAACAGCGGCAAGAATTTTGGTGGCACAAAAATGGAAACAGGAAGAAATCCTGACGAAAGAAGAATGGAGAATGAAGTTGATGGAATACGCAGAATTAGACAAGCTAACGGGGAGAATTTGGAACCGGCGAGACCAGAGATTTACCAAAGACTGGAATAAATTTACAGAGTATATTAAAAATATATGTGAAGGCCAATTAACATTTGTAGGTTTTCAAGATGCTCTGTGATAATAATGGAAAGAAATATTGTTTTATAATAATTGTTAAGATTAATTTGGTTAAAAAAAACAACAATATAGATGGAAGAAATGTGAATAATTGTGATAATATGAAAAATTTCCAGATAGACTGAAGGAAGTCTGAAAGTGGAAAGATAAAAATTGGATGTATATTTCGAATGGAATGTTTTTCCTTTATTGTTATATTTGAAAATTTTATAATTTTTTTTTAAAAAAAAAAAACCGTGAATGTTTCTCTGTCTTTCTAGTTTGGGAACATGGAAGGCATCACGACGGCAGTGATGGACGAGTTCCCTTCGCTTCGTGACTGGAGGCGCAAAGCCGTCTTCCTGGGGCTTCTCTGCTTTGCCTTCTACCTTCTGGGGCTCCTGCTAATCACAGAGGTAAGCAGAACGCCAGAAGAGCCTGCTGGATCAGGCCAAGGGAGGGGGGAACTGAGTTATTTAAGAGTCACGCGGGTGGCACTGTGGGTTAAACCACAGAGCCTAGGGCTTGCCGATCAGAAGGTCGGCGGTTCGAATACCCGTGACAGGGTGAGCTCCTGTTGCTCAGTCCCAGCTCCTGCCCACCTATCAGTTCGAAAGCACTTCAAAGTGCAAGTAGAAAAATAGGTACCACTCCGGCAGGAAGGTAAACAGCGTTTCCGTGCACTCCTCTGGTTCGCCAGAAGCGGCTTAGTCCTGCTGGCCACATGACCCGGAAGCTGTACGCCGGCTCCCTCGGCCAATAAAGCGAGATGAGCGCCGCAACCCCAGAGTCGTCCACGACTGGACCTAACAGTCAGGGTCCATTTACCTTTAACTAGTGAACAAGGGGGGACTCGCATTGCCCATTCGCATGTCTCTGGACGAGACTTCAGTGAAACTAGGCTATCACTGAGGATCATACTGATTGGGTGCTTTTGATTTTTAACCCCTTCAAGAGTTTAAAGAAGGTGCCTATATACATGGAGCATAAAATTTCCCTGAGATGTTATCTTTCTGCTGTTGTATTTATTTATGTTGTATTTTATGCTGTTTTTTAAGTCGCATTCTTGATCAAGCTGTTAGCCGCCCTGAGCCCGGTTTTTAAACAGGGAAGGGCGGGGTATAAATAAAAAATTATTACTGTTGTTGTTGTTGTTGTTGTTGTTGTTGTTGTTGTTGTTGTTATTATTATTATTTTATCCAGTCCTGCAGCTTGTTCCCACAGCAGCCAACCAAGATGCAGCTTGTTCCCACAGCAGCTTGTTCCCACAGCAGCCAACCAAAGGGAAACCGGCAAGTGGGATTCGAGCGCAAGAAGGCTGCAGGGCACAATGTCTCTGCCCTGTTGAAGTCCTCCTTCACATAGTTAAAATGTGGAACTCACTGCCACTGGAGGGAGCTTGGAAAGAGGAACAAGATAGTGGACTACCTGGATCCAGCAAGGCTCTTTTCCCGTTCTCACGTGTGTGGCTTTTCCTCCCTCCCCAGGGCGGCATCTACTGGTTCACCCTCATGGATTCCTACAGCACCAGCTTTGGGCTCATCATCATCGCCCTCTTCATGTGCCTAGGAGTTACCTTCTTCTACGGTGAGTACCTTGCAGGCGTCCCCACCCACAGTTTCTTCCAGAGCTCTCCTGGCTTCCAACTTTTTCTCCTCCTGCTGCACCGCCAACTTGAGGCATTGCCTGGAAAGGCATTTGGATGCCCACAGGGCAGCCAGCGCCTTGAGGAGCACGGCAAGATTTTGAGGCGAATTCCCACCTCTCTCTGTCATCCCCGCACCCTCCAAAGGGCTCTTAAACTCAGCCTTCAAGAGGCGCAGTGTAAGGATTTGGGGATATTTAGCCTGGAGAAGAGGAGATTCTTCAAGCATCTTCAAGTACCGTATTTTTCGCTCCACAAGACACACTTTTTCCCTCCTAAAAAGTAAGGGGAAATGTCTGTGCATCTTATGGAGCAAATGTGTGGTCGGTCACTGGCTTCCTTTCCGGCCCCTTGCCCAGGCCTCCATTTTTTAATGTTCTGCAGATGGAGGCTGTTTGTTTCCCCAGCGACATGTGACTGGCTGATTAGATTATCTGTCTGGAAACTGTAGAAATGGCTCCCTTTCCTTTCCTAAGGAAACTGCAGAACTGTGAGTTGAGCCCCATAAAAACAGGATTTTTCCCCTTTGCAAAAGAAGCCGCACAACTGTGAGCTGATTCACAAAAAAATGGGGCTTTCCCCCTTTCCTCCTCTAAAAACTGGGTGTGTCTTGTGGTCAGGTGCGTCTTATGGAGCGGTAAGCCAGGAGCAACCCCTGGTCAGCCCTCGTGGCTTGTTTGGAGAGAGACCCCAAAGCCACGTCAGAAGAAGCCCAACTCCTCTTTTCGCGGTGGCCCAGCCGGAGAAGGGGATGACTGCCGTGAGAACTCCATGATGCAGCTCACCCATATCACCGTATCTGTCTATAGGACGTCCCCTTGTATAAGACCCCCCCTATTTTGGGGGGAGGACTCAATTTTAGGGAAATGAGGGGAGATGGCGCAAAGTTGTTGAGCCTCTCTCCCACACAGCTGTGGGCCGGAAACACTCCCTAGATCATGGGTGTCAAACACAAGGTCCGCGGGCCGAATCCGGCCCGCCAGACCTCGTCATGTGGCCCGTGTAGCCGCCGCAGGCCGCCAGCCTTCACCTTTTATTCTCGCTTTTCTTTTTTTTTTGACACAAGAAAGCCGCCTCTTCAGCGCATGCGCGGCAGCCTACAAGCCAGAGAACGTCTGCCCTCTAGTGGCGCCGGCCGTTCTACACAGGAAACCTCCACTTTACATGCATTCCTACAGATACAACCGGCCCTTTGAGGGTGACCAAACTGCTGATGCGGCCCCCGATGAATTTGAGTTTGACACCCCTGCCCTAGATCATTTCCCGCGTGCAGTGGCATCAGGAGAAGTTGCGATCCCGGGAGCACAACCTCCTCTGATGCCGCCGCGCGGGAGCATCAGGGAGCACCCGCCATGCAGGGAATCTGCACTCCCGCCAACAAGCTGGCTGGCGGCGCACCGCTACTCCACCCCCCCCCCCATGCCACTATCTGTGTATTGGACGACCCCAGGTTTTTTACGTGATTTTTGAGTCAAAAACCCTTGTCCGATACACGGCAAAATATGGTAAACCATGGAGAGGTGTCCCAGTTGAGGGTGCGGTGGCCGGGGGGGGGGTTCTGCCACGCTGCCCCCCACCTGCTAACTCCCTTTCCTTGTCTTCTTCCCCAACCACGCAGGCATCAACAAGTTCTGCCAAGACATCGTGGACATGATCTGCCGCTGCCCACCCTGGTGCAGCCAGCTGGTGCTGTACTTCAAGGCCTGCTGGGTGGTCTTCACGCCAGGGCTCTTGCTGGTATGTCGCCCCCCCACCCTTCCGCTTGGGTGGGGGCAGGGCAGAGATTTTTTATCAGCTTCCTGCCACTGTTCATCTTGATTTAAATAACTGGATGGTGAAAGCCGAGTGTTCATTTTGATCATTTTGGCTTTCCTTTTCTGAACCTGGATTTTTGCAACCTGGGTTGGACTCACAGAGTGTTTGTTGTGGGGGAGGAAGGGAAAGGAGAATGTTAGCCACTTTGAGACTCCTTCGGGTAGTGATAAAGCGGGATATCAAGTCCAAACTCTTCTTCTTCTTCTTCTTTGGTATACAGTGGTACCTCTGGTTGCGAACGGGATCCGTTCCGGAGGCCCGTTCGCAACATGAAAAGAGCGCAACCTGAAGCGCCGTATCTGCACAGGTGCACGCCACGATTTGGTGCTTGTGCGCATGCTCGAAGCGTGATTTAGTGCTTCTGTGCATGCGCAAGCGGCGAAACCCGGAAGTAACCCTTTCCAGTACTTCTAGGTTGCTGCGGGACGTAACCTGAAGAACGTAACAGGAAGCAAACGTCACATGAGGTATGCATTGTGATATTGGAAGACCTAGGGAGGCAAATTTCTCCCTTGTTTATAGGCCTTTCACGGCCGTCACTGTGGTCTCTGACCTCATAACACTGGTCCTGAGAGATCTGCATTGGCTCCCAGTACGTTTCCGAGCACAATTCAAAGTTTTGGTGCTTCGTTTTAGGGGGCTAACCAGGCTGGGATAGCAGGCTTGTTGGTTTTTGAATGTCTGATGTAGATTTTTTCAATTTCGCTGTTCTGTATGGGACAATGACAATAAAGATTATTTAAAGCCCTAAACGGCCTCAAAGGCCCAGTAGACCTGAAGGAGTATCTCCACCCTCATCGTTCAGCCCAGACACTGAGGTCCAGCTCCAAGGGCATTCTGGTGGTTCCCTCATTGTGAGAAGTGAGGTTACAGGGAACCAGGCAGAGGGCCTTCTCGGTGGTGGCTCCCGCCCTGTGGAACGCCCTCCCATCAGATGTCAAAGAGAAAAACAACTACCAGACTTTTAGAAGACATCTGAAGGCAGCCCTGTTTAGGGAAGTTTTTAATATTTTATATTTTATGCTGTATTGTTTTTAACACTCGATTGGAAGCCACCCAGAGTGGCTGGGGAAACTCAGCCAGATGGGCAGGGTATAAATAATAAATTATTATCATTATTATTATTATTATTGCTTGCTGCCGGAATAGCAAGAAAACCATTCTGCTCCTTTCACACAGGAGGTGGGGAGCCTCACACGTGACTGCCCCTTTCTGAAACTCCCAGAATCCTCCAACGATTGCTTGTGTTTCCTTCTCCCTCCCCACAGTTCATCCTCTTCTACATCTTCCTGGATCTGTCCAGCACGACTTTGCATTACGGCACTTACCAATATCCCCCTTGGGGAGAGGCTCTGGGCATCTGCATGGGGGTCTTGACCTGCATCCAGATCCCTCTCTGGGCAGCCATCGCCCTCTTCAAGGAGTCGGGGACCCTGGCAGATGTGAGTATGATTCAGAAGGCTGAATGGTGATGTGATATAGACACCTTCCAAGGCCTTGACGTGGAAGAGAGGGAGCAAGCTTGTTTTCTGCTGCTTCGGAAGGGAGGCCCCAAACCGAGGGATTCCGAGGAGTTTCTGACTTAAGAATCAGGAAGAGCTTTCTGACATTAGCAGCTATTCGACAGCCTCCCCTTGGGAGTTTGTGGACTGCTTGGGAGGCTTGTAAACACAGATTGGGTGGCCTTCTGTCGTGGATGCTTGAGCTGAGATTTCTGAATCGCAGGGGGTTGGATTAGAGCAGCCTTTCTCAACCTGTGGGTCCCCAGATGTTGTTGGACTACAACTCCCATCACCCCTAGCTAGCAAGGCCAGAGCTCAGGGATCATGGGAGTTGTAGTCCAACATCTGGGGAACCACAGGTTGAGAACCACTGGATTCGTCCAATTCTACACTTCCTGCCCCTGGGCTGCACGGTTCCCTGGTTCAAAACCCCACCTCTGCCACTACTCAGCAGAGGGCCTTAGGCAAGCTGGCCTGTCTTGCAGGGGTCACAGAGTTTGAAGGGACCCCCAGGGTCATCTAACATCACCTGGTTTTGACTGGTGACGTTTTGACCTTTCAAGCCCTATGCTGCCTAGGACCCACGTACCTACAGGACCGCCTCTCCTGGTTTGCCCCGTGGAGGACCTTAAGGTCCACGAATGACAACATTTTGGAGGTCCCAGGTCGCAAGGTGGTTAGATTGGTCTCAACAAGGGCCAGGGCCTTTTCAGTAGTGGCCCCGACTTGGTGGAACGCTCTGTCACAAGAGACTAGGGTCCTGCAGGACTTGACACCTTTCCGCAGGGCCTGCAAGACAGAGCTGTTCCGCCTGGCCTTTGGTTTGGACTCAGTCTGACCCTTATGTTTCCCTCCCCTTATGGTTTTGATCTATGGGCCACTTTTAAAATGAGGCTGCATTTTAAATTGCATTTTAACCAGTATTTTAAATTGGTATTTTTTTTCCTATTATGTTTTTACTGTAATTTAATGTTGTTAGCCGCCCTGAGCCCAGCTCTGGCCGGGGAGGGCAGGGTATAAGTATAATAATAATAATAATAATAATAATAATAATAATAATAATAGTATTTATATCCCGCTCTCCCCAGCCGAAGCCGGGCTCAGAGCGGCTAACAACAATAAAAGTAACACAGCATTAAATTATTATTATTATTATTATTATTATTATTATTATTATTATTATTATTATTATATTGTTCTTAATGGAGCACTTTAAACAGTCAAGACGATAAACGGCAGGTAATGTCTCAAAGCCAGCTTAGGCGGCAGGCAAATGACTACGGGGAGCTGCCTTTTACTGTGACCAGCCATTGATCCACCCAGCTCAAAGTCTGCCTGCGCAGACACTTCCTTCTGGAAGCTGCTGGATGAAGACCCTAAGATCAGGCCAATGGCCCTTCTAGTTCCAGCATCCTGTTCTCACAGTGCCAACCAGGTGCCCTTAATGGGAAACAAAAAATCAGGATCTGAGCACAAGCCCTCTCTCCCCCTGTGGTATTCAGAAGCAGAGGGTGGCCATTGTGGCCACAGACTGCTCTCTCCTCATTCATGAATTCACCCAATCCTTTTTTAAAGCAATCCAAGCTGGTGGCCATTGCTGCCTCATGTGGCAGGGAGTTCCATAGTTCAAGCACGCTCTTTGCTCTGCAGGAGGAAGGACCTACTTTTTAATCTTTCCCGAACCTTCCAATTCCAGCTCCCATCATCCCTGACTGCCAGCTGTGGCTGAAAAGGGTTGTAGTCCAATGACTGGAGGGGGGCACGAGGTTGGTGATCCCTGACCTACACTGTATGGCAGCAGCCCTCCAGGGTTCCATAGGAGGATCTTCCCAACCCTACCAGGGGGATGTTGGGGGGCTGAACATGCAGAGCTCCTGGAGTCCTCAGCCCTCATGCTTCTTTTAAGAAGTTTGGGGGTTCAAAGCTGAACTCAGAAGCTCACGGGCTTTTTCTCCACTGCTGTCCCAGCGTTTCAGGAAAGCCATCCGCCCTCTGAACTCCTGGCGCACTGCCAGCAGCCGAGACGCGTCTCACGAGATCATCGATGTCCCCTACACGGTGAACCTGACGGACAACGACTTCACGGGGGGCTGGCAGCCGCCGCACAGCGACGAAGCATCGATCTGTGGGTGAACGGAGCCGCGGTTGTCCGCCTTCGCCAACAGCAACCGCCCATCTCGACTTCCTTGGGACATCCCCATCATGGCATTGGGGAAGCCCTGCGGCTGTTTGCCAAGGAGAGTCTGAGCCGGGGGCCAAACTCTTCATTGCAAGGCCTGCCTAGGGCTTCAGAGCTCTTTTCCCTACGTAACAGGGAGGTGGCCAAGGGCTGGCAGGACTCTTCCAGACCCTGCTGTGGCAACGTCGGTGCCATCTGCCAGCCCTGCTGGGCTCACAAACGTGGCAGGCTATTGCTGTCTCCAAGAGCTCCTCCAACTCAACGGATGGCTTGCCAAGGAGGTGCCACTCGCTCGAGAGGCCGGGTCCCAGCCAGTCTTTCTGGACTGGCGAAGCGTTCCTCTCTCTCTCATTTTGACACCTGACTCTCCAGCCAGGAAGAAAACAAGCAGGACATTGTCTGCTGCAGAGCAGCAGGAAAACCTTGGGCTGCTTCCTCCTTTGTGCCCCGTCATTCTTCCTTGCTCCCTCTTCCCTCCTCTCGCCCCCATTGCTGAAGTGGCCCAAGCAGATGGCCAGTGGAGGGCTGGGTTTCGACCAGATGTTTGTCTGCCAAACTTGGGAGTCTAAAAAGAAACAGAGTCCCTGCTAGGTGCCAAGTGCGAAGCCAACGAAGTAACCGAGCTCAAGCCGGTGTAGGGAAGGACCCGATCCCCTGGATAACGACTGGCTCTCCTATGGGATGTGGGGATCAACCTGCATCAGCACTGACCAATGGCAATGCTGCCTGGGGCTGGTGGGAGCTGGAGGGGTCCCCTAGCCCTGCCCTGATATTAATGCTCTGGAAGGTGCAGGCAGTTGGGTCTCACAGAATCATAGAGTTGGAAGAGACCACAAGGGCCATCGAGTCCAACCCCCTGCCAAGCAGGAAACACCATCAGAGCACTCCTGACATATGGTTGTCAAGCCTCTGCTTAAAGACCTCCAAAGAAGGAGACTCCACCACACTCCTTGGCAGCAAATTCCACTGTCAAACAGCTCTTACTGTCAGGAAGTTCTTCCTCATGTTTAGGTGGAATCTTCTTTCTTGTAGTTTGGATCCATTGCTCCGTGTCCGCTTCTCTGGAGCAGCAGAAAACAACCTTTCTCCCTCCTCTATGTGACATCCTTTTATATATTTGAACATGGCTATCATATCACCCCTTAACCTCCTCTTCTCCAGGCTAAACATGCCCAGCTCCCTTAGCCGTTCCTCATAAGGCATCGTTTCCAGGCCTTTGACCATTTTGGTTGCCCTCCTCTGGACACGTTCCAGTTTGTCAATGTCCTTCTTGAACTGTGGTGCCCAGAACTGGACACAGTACTCCAGGTGAGGTCTGACCAGAGCAGAATACTCTCCCTCCTTGAGCCCCTTCCCCGCCATTGCTCCTCCAGTTCAGGAATCACTTGCCCACAGTCTCTGCATTCCATTGCTCTGTTGTATTCCTGTTTCTCTTCAGATCTGTGCGTGCCAATGTGGGGACGAGTAGGAACCGGGTTCTAATTGTGTGGGGCTTTGGTTGGCGGAAGTGCGGGGAAGGGCATTGGGAAAGGTTTGGAAGATGCAACCCCTGTGAAGACCAGATGTGGAAGCAGAGCTCCCCCCTCCCTTCCAGGGGAAATTGAAGATTTCCTCCTAAATAAATGGTTTGATCTCTTCCAAGTGCCTTGGTGCAGTTGATTTTTTCCCTCTCCCTTGGGAACTGGGCCAAAGACAGCCCAGGGTAGGGATTAGGGTACATACACACAACCCACAGAGTGTGCATAAATGGTTATTGCAATGCTATAGCACAGGTTGACCCTGAAGACAGTTAGGAAATGTCTGCTGATGTAGAATTTTGTGGCTAGGCTGCTCCCTGGGGCAAGACGGTTTGAGCCTGGGACGCCAATCCTGGACTGGCTGCACTGGATACCAATCTGTTTCCGGGCCCAATTCAAAGCTCAGGGCCACAATACCTCAAGGACTGCCTCTCCCCACATGAACTGACCCAGATCCTGAGCTCATCCTCTGAGGCCCTTCTGGGTGTGCCCCCCTCCCCTCCAACGGCAAGAGCTGTCCGGCAGTGGAACGGACTTCCTTGGAGGTTTTTAAGCGGAGATCAGACGACCATCTGACAGGGATCCTTCAGCTGTGAGCCACCAAGTCCTTACCAAGGAAAATGTGGGGTATAAATGAATGTAAAAATAGTAATTCCTGCATTGCAGGGGGTTGCCTTCCAACTCTGGGAAATTGCCCCTCAGGCAGAGGGCTGTTCCTGAGCTCTTCCTCTCAGCCAAGGCCGTGTTGCAATGCTGCCCAAAGCAAACCCTTCCTTTTTGCCCAACCGCCACTTCCTGCCTGCCCCCCCCCCTGCCAAAGGCACCGACGCCACACAGCCGCCTTAAAATAATCTACATGCTTTTATTGGATTGAAAACAGTTTTATGAAATGGCCATTAAATAAGATCAAGACTTGGCAGGTGCAGAGCAGGGTGGCCTGGCGCTGGGGAGAATGGGGTGCTCTCCTTGTGCCCATCGCTGCCCAGGGCAGAAGCTGGCAGCCAGACGGGACCTCATGGGAGGAAGAAGATGTGAAGGCTGCTTTCCTTGGCGCTCGTCGTGCCTCCTCTGGTGCATGGCAAGGGTAGAAGGGAGCACCACGATCCTTCTGGGTTCTCAAGCTAGTCTTCATGGCCTTGGATGGTGGAACTTGGGGGGTGGGGTCGCCCCATCCTCTGCTTGAGCCAAGCCCAGGCCCCCCCCTCCCTGTAAGTGCCCGGTCTCTCGGCTTCCTCGCCAGACCCGGACATTGTCAAGCTGGCAGAGCAAGGCCCGGACGGCGCAGGCGCTTGGAGATGGAGAAGCAGCAGCAGGAAGCTCAAAGCGGTGCCAGCTTGGCCATCAAGTCTCTGAGTTTTCCCCAAAGCCCTTCCTCTGTCCTTGCAAGGCATGCAGGCATGGCTCTGGAGGGGAGGCTGCTGTCGGGGAAGAGGACCTGTGTCTGCCACGGAGGGAGGCCACCAGCGGCCCAAACCTGTCCACCTTTGTTCCAAAGTGCAAAAACAAAACAAAACAGAGTCTGCAAGAGCGAATGGGAGGCAGCTCTCTCGCACCCCCACACGAGCTGCCCACCTCCCAGACTGCAAGGTTCTAGCCCAGGAGGTGCAAGGGGTCTCCTCCCCTTGGCGACACACAGCCGGGCGCCTGGCATGGCCAAGAAGCTGGGCCAGCTCCGGTCTCCCTGCGTCCTATGTGCATAGGGCAAGACCTGGCTGTAGCAGGGACGTCCCGGGGCAGACAGCAACTCCAAAGGTAGAGTTGTGGGGAAGCTCTTGCAGAAGGCTTCTAGGCTCAGCGAAGCCTCCTGCTCATTTGTGAGCCAGAAAGCAGACACAAGAACGCCCCCCAGCTCCTGCAGGGACCCCCCCCAAAGCCAAGCACCACTTGCAGAAAAGACAAGGCCTCTTTCCACCTGGAGGGGAGGTGTGGGGAGAAGGAAAGCCCCTGCTGCTCTGGGGCCAAGCGGCCGCTTTGTGGTCTCCTGCCCGCAGAGCTCGGCGCTGAACTTGCCCCTTTTTGTCTGTAACGAACAGCTGTTAACAAAGGGATCTAAAAACGGGCTTTTGCAGGCCGATTGGAGTTCATCTCCCTCTTTTTCCCCACTCCTCCCAGCAGCCCTGGCCTGCCCTCTTCCTGCCCCTTCTTTGCTTCGCTTGAGGCAAAGGGGCTAGTCCCTAAAGTAAACCCACATATGGGGGGTGGGACAAGTAAGGCGAGCACCACCCCAAGCTCCCCAGCGACAACCCCCTTGCAAAACCCTCTCCCTCCTTATGAGGTGGGCCACTGAGCCTCCTTGGGGCTGCTGTGGTGCGCAGGGGAAGCAGCGAACAAAGGGGGGCGGGATGAACGGATCCAGTGTTGCACGGTGTGGCGGTGGCGAGAGGGCTAGGAGGGAGAGCTCGTCTGAAGCCATGCGCAGCCAAAAGCAAGGGACCCCCACCACCACCTCTGGCGCGAGGAAGGCAGCCAGGCCGACGTCACAAAATAAATAGGGGCGTTTCACCAGCAGCTCCTCCACCCGGAGAGCAGAGGGATCCTGGGGGAGGAGGAGGAGGAGGAGAGGTGGGTGGGTGGGTGCTCTTGCCCCCCTCCTCCTCAAGGTGCTCCCCCTCCCCTCGCCTCCTGCTCCGTCCCAGTGTGGGTGTTTGGCTGGGGGGTTCCCTCCTTGCTAACCCCCCCGGCCTGGACTTATTTCTTGGGCTTCTTGAAGATCTTCAGGGGGAACTTCTTCTTGCCCTGCCCCGAGGAGTCGGTCTCTTCCCCTGTGGAGCCGCTGTCTTCCTCCCCGCCGGCCGCGTTCTTCTTGGAGGCCAGGTGGGGGATGCGGCTGTTGCCTGCCTTGCCCTGGCTGTTGAGCCGGGGGTCGGAGGTGGGGGAGGGCGTGTCGGGCTCGGTGGAGCTGGGGCTGTGGGAGCGGGAGGAGTCGGAGTGGGCCTGGCGGGAGGGGGGCCCTGCCCCGGCCGCGTGGCTGATCTCCCCCAGGCTGGACGACTTCTCCAGGCCGTGGTTCAGCATCACGGCCTTCTTCATGAGGATGGGGCTCTCGGGGAAGGGCTCCGGCAGAGAGGAAGCCTCCGCCGGCCGGTTGCTGTAGCCGCAGGCGGCCGCCACTGCCGCCTCCTCCGACTTGTTGAGCAGCGCTGGCCGGGCAGGCAGCCGGGGGGCCGAGCTGGACGTGCGCTGGCTGTTGCTCAGGTGAGGGATGGAGGAATCCGAGTCAGAGTGCGATAAATCTCTGGCGGTGGGGGGAGCAGGAGAGAGAGAGAGACAAGGAAAAAGAAAGCAGGGCGTGAGGAACCCGGATTTTAAAATGTGTGACCGCGCACTCTCTCTCCAGAGTGGTGCATGCTCTGGTTTTCTCTCGCTTGGACTACTGCAATGCGCTCTACATGGGGCTACCTTTGAAGGTGACTAGGAAACTACAACTAATCCAGAATGGGGCAGCTAGACTGGTGGTGACTGGGAGCAGCCGCTGGGACCACATAACACTGGTCCTGAAAGACCTATATTGGCTCCCAGGATGTTTCTGAGCACAATTCAAAGTGTTGGTGCTGACCTTTAAAGCCCTAAGCGGCCTCAGCCCAGTATACCTGAAGGAGCGTCTCCACCCCCATCGTTCTGCCCAGACACTGAGATCCAGCCCCAAGGGCCTTCTGGCAGTTCCCTCCCTGCGAGAAGTGAGGTTACAGGGAACCATGCAGAGGGCCTTCTCGGTAGTGGCTCCCTCCCTGTGGAACACCCTCCCTTCAGATGTCAAGGAGATAAACTCACTTTTAGAAGACATCTGAAAGCAGCCCTGTTTAGGGATGTCTTAATATGTTTTGTACATGTTGGAGGCTGCCCGGAGTGGCTGGGGTTAATAAGAATAGTAATAATTACTGATGTCCAAAACAAACACACACACCGACACACAAACCCAGGCAGGGTTAAGAACATCAGAAGAGCACACTGGATCAGTCGAATAGCCTGCCTAATCTAGCATCCTGTTTTCACAGAGGCTGACCGTTGTGGGGAACCTGCAAGCAGGATTCAAACCAAGAGCCCTCTTGGAGTAATTTAACTCTGTGCAGCGGGGAGAAGTGGAGGCAAACCAAACAAAAACACACTCTGCATCACAGGACGGCCCAAGTCAGGCAGGGAGGTGGCTGGCCGGTTAGTTGTGTTAGCGTCTTTTTTTCTTGGCCAGAACCACCAGGCGAGAGGGCCAATGACACGCCAAACCAGGCAGGGCAGGCCTCAAGACGGCAGCCGAGGGCACCCATGCTTCTGCCGGGGGGAGGAGGTAGGAAGTGGGGTTAGGAAGGCAGGCCGGGCCCCGGAGGGGAAGCCAAGAGGGCAAGCACCACTCCCGGAGGAAGCCGCACAATACCCATAGCTCTCGGCCCGGCAGCGCGTCCCGGAGGTGACGTCGGGAGGGGGCAGGGCATCCACCTGGAGGATGTAGGAGGAGGTGGTGTGGTGGTAAAGGATGGGCAGGGCGTGGCAGGCGGAAGCGGAGGAGGGCGAGTGGCCCGCGGAGGAGGAGGAAGGAGGAGACGGCGGCGAGGAGGAGGAGGAAGAAGATGGAGAGCAGGCTGCCGCACTTCCGCCGTGGATGTCGGAGGCGAAGGGCTGGCTGCCGCTCAAGCTGGGCATCCGGCGCAGAGTGACCCTGCCGGGCAGGTAGTGGACCAGCGGCCCCGATTCACCCTGGCCGGCGGCCTGGTGACTCTCTACCAACCTCTGCGATCCCAAGGAGTGCTGCGGGTCGACGAGGCGCTGGCGGACGCCGCTGGACATGGAGGGCGCTAAACCGGGAGAGAGGAGGGAAAGAGATAGAGGATTAGGAGGGCGAGCGGCTCAAGGGAGACAGGAGAGGCTGCCGGCTGTCGGCTTTCGCACCCTGTCCCTGCCCACTGCCAATTGCTCCCCCGGGGAAGTGAAGGAGCTCCCCACTCGCCCTGAGCTCCCAGTAAATGGCTGTGGCAGCTCCTCCTTGCAGTGCCTTTTGTTTTGCTTGTTTTGTAAGAGTTACACGCTGCTCGACTGGAAGGAGAAAGCTCAAAGGAGGGTGCCTGGGCACTGGAGGGGCATGCAAAGGAAGCAGCAACGTCAGAGGGGTTAAGAGGCGCATGGAGCAGGAAGCAGATGAGGAAGGGGGGCCCTGCTGGGATCTGAAGAACCAGGAAGCAGCTGAAGTGATTCCTGAACTGCAGGGGGTTGGACTAGATGACCTTTGGGCTTCCTTCAAACACTACAATTCTAATATTCCAGAGGCTCTGGGGGGGGGGCGATGAATCTTTGCCCACAGAAGCAGGGGGAGGGGGCAGGTTGCTCTTTCTTCTTGTTTCTTGCCAGCAAGCATCCTCCAGGAACTGCAGGTTTCAGCCTGGCAGGTCTTTTGAAACGGGAGAACCTAAGACCCACCCGCTGGATCAGGCCAATGGCCCATTTATCCAACCTTCTCTTCTCACAGTGACCAAGCAGACACCCATTATGGGAAACCCGCAAGCAGCACCAGGGCCCTCTCCCCTCCTGCATTTTCCAGCAGCTGGGATCCAGAAGCATCGCTGCCTCTGACTGTGGACAGGAACATTCAGGGCACGGAGTCCAGGTGACCCCCGAGTCCCTCCTGCCCTGCTTTCCTCTCTGCCTGGGGGTGATTCTGGGTCCCAGCAGGCCCTGCCCCCAGGGAAGGTGTTAGTAAAGATGCCAGCTTTGGGGGTGGGGGGTTCGTGTGTGCACTTTTTTGGCTAGAGATGAAGGAAGAAAGGAAGGATGAGGTGAGAATTAGCTTCTGTGCTCAGAGAGGCTGCTGGTGCCATTGTGTGAGCAGGAGAGCCCCTCCTTCCTGCCCTTTGCGTTTAGTTCAGAGGGTGGAAAGAGAATCCAAGATAATAATCCTCAAACCGGGGTATTTCCAGGACTGGTCCTCCGAGGAGAGGGATGAGCGGTCGCTGAACCTGTGCCCCAAGAGCAAGGCTGCGTCTGGCGTTAGCCAACGGGGAGGAGGGCAGGGAGGCCGGTGGGGGAGAGAGAAAGGGGGGGCGTCATTGGTGGGGAGAAACATCACACCTCACATCGGCATTTCTGATCGGCAAGCAAAGGACCCTGCCCTGCCCTCTGCCCCCCCAATCCTGCCAAACCTAGACCACTGCTCTGCGCCCCATTGCCGGGGTTGGGATAGATGACCCGTTGGGGTCCCATTCCCACTCCGTGGCTCTGTGCCCACTCACCACCCCCCAGGCTTGCCTTCCCCACGTCTGCCCCCAGCTGACACCCCCAGCAACCGCTCTCTCCTCATCTTTCCTGCCCAGGGTGGTGCAGGTTCCAGTCTATTCTATGGGATTCCTGAATTGCCGGGGGGTGGGCTGAATGACCCTCAGGGTCCCTTGAAGCACAGCAGCAAATTCCCACCCACCTGACACTCCTCCCAGTATTGGGGAAATGCAGGGCAGAGGCAAGCCAGGTGTTCCTGTCTTAGGCCATCGTGAGTCAGGGATGCTTCAGAAGAGCAAAACGCCTGAGCCCCAGGCTGCAGGTGCCTTGCTGAGCTTGGGGAACGCTCTGCGCATGTTCAAAGGAACAGCACCCTTCAGCTGAGCCTTAGCAAACCCCGCTTGATTCCAGCCATGTTGAAGCTGCACGATGGGAGCTGGTGGTGTTCTGTAGCCCCAGGCTACGCTCTCCTCCTCCTCCTCCCCACCACCGCCCCACTTTAATGCAGAGGTGGGGAGGGGAGGAACCCCGGCTCTTAAAGCACGCATGTGCACGACACTGTCACGTTACCGGGATGGTGGGGGCCGCTTCCCACTCCATGTAGAATTTGCTTCCTGTGTCAGGAAGGTGATATGGGGAGGGGGCTCTGGTCCAGAGGTTCCCAAAGTAGGGGTGGGGCAGTGGGCTCACCAGGGAAGGGGAGCGCTAAGGGGGTGGCAGGGGGACAACGGAGGTGCAAATCACTATCGTGAAAAGCTGGCATGCCCGGATCAAGCCCATCCATTTTGTTGAATCAGTTGAATGAAATAGTTTTAACTGGGCTGCAAATAATTGTGCAATTCATGGTTACCACCTTCAATTTTACCGTGCGATTCTCTTCCTTAGGGGGTTGTGCAAACAGCTATTCCAAATAATGCTTTTGGGTGGCACTGGGGGCAAGTTGATGGAACAGAGGGGGGGGCTATTGGGTTGCTTTTCTTATTTCGATTATATATTTTGTGGTTTAATATTTTGATCTTGTTCTGTGAACCTCCCTGAGACCTCCAGGTATAGGGTGGTATATAAATTCAATAAATAATAATAACAACAACAGAGGAAAAGCTTTGGGAACCTCTGTACCGTGAGGACTGTGTGAAAGCGAACCATCCCCTAGCTGGCGTTTCTCAAACCTGGGTCTCCAGTTGCTGTTGGACTACAACTCCCATCATCCGTGACCCCCAGAGGTCCTGCTAGCAAAGGACGATGGCCGTTGTAGTCCAACAAGCAACTGGAGACCCAAGTTTGAGAATCACTGCTAGCCTTAAGTCCTCTAACAGGCGAGGGCTCCCTGCTTTCCGTTGCTGTGAAGCCCCTCGCCCCCACCCCCCGCTCCCCAGGGAAACCTACACTGCATAGACATGGGGGAAACGATTTCCTCATCCAGGTCGTCCACGTCGTCGGTCATGATGAAGTGCGAGGTGTTTGGCCGCGTGCAGCTTCCCATCCACGAGGGGTCGATGTTGAGGACGGACACCAGGGTGTGGATGCCCGGGTTGACCACGATCTGGAAGCCGCAGAGCATCTCTATCTGCTGCCAGCGGTGGAGCCGCTCCCGCAGGGCCGCCGTCACCTCGCTCAGGGCTTGCCTGCAGGGTGGAGAAGGGAATGAGCTTCTATGAAAATGATGCACCGGTGGTATTTGTTATCTAAGTTATCTAAAATGTATAGAACAACTTCAAATACCTGCTGGAAGTGTAAAGAAAAGGAAGATACCTTTTACCATATGCGGTGGCCATGTAAGGTAACAGAATCATTTTGGGAAATGGTGTATAATGAGTTGAAAAAAATGTTTGAAATAACTTTTGTTTAAAAACCAGAAGCGTTTCTTTTAGGAATTATAGGTGCCGAGATCCCGATAGATCAGAAAAGACTTTTCATGTATGCATGGATGTTATTAGCCAAGCCATGCTGTTAGACCATGCCGAAAAGGCAAAACTCCCTGGGAGAGTCAGAAATCAAGAAGACAAGGACTTTAAAAAAGAAGGGGGGGAAATTATAATTTACCTAGGAGACCATCGTAAACAAATTAAAACTTTAGCTGGACTATAAGACCCACTTGTAATGTAACGAAAATTATGGACAATTTGGGAATACAGTGGACGCTTGGGTTGCGAACATGATCCGTGCGGGAGACACGTTTGCAACCCACAGGTTGTGATTTGGCGCTTCTGCGCAAGCGCAATTGCCGAAACCCAGAAGTAACCTATTCCAGTACTTCCGGGTTTTGGTGCGTCCGTAACCCAAAAAAATGCAACCTGAAGCGTCTGTAACCTGAGGTATGACTGTACAAAAACTATGGAGACTGGACTCACATGTAGTTGTAAGTATTGGTACAAGGACCCACGCAGGGGATGGAGAGAAGTCTGGAGATTCAGAGAATCTCAGAGAATGGTTATTAAACAATTTTGTTATAAATGTGTACTTGTGAAAACAAATATTACGAAAAAAAGAAAGGAAAGGAAACAAGCAGGGCTGGAGGGAGCGGAGAGACAAAGGCCTCAGGTGCCTTGCAGGGGGTTGGTCTGGATGGCCTCTGGGGTGCCTCCCAACTCTACAGTTCCACAAACCCCAACCAAGGAAGGAGCAGAGCTGAGTGGCCGAGGGTCTGCTTGGCATGCAACAGGCCCCAGATTCCATCTCTGGCAGCATCTCCAGACAAAAAGTGGTGAAGCAGAGGGCAATGTGGCCACGTCACAGACCATCTTTAGCCTGCAGAGTGGCCTTGCCCAAGTCCCTCTGGGTGCCTGCTCCCAACCCTGAGCGGATGAGCGGCTAGGCCCTTCCTCCTTCGCGAAGCGCTCTTGCTTCCGCAGAACAGACTGGGGGGTTATCTGCCTCCCGCACAGCTGAAGGCTCCCAGCTTCTGGCCTCCAAACCTGCGCAGCAGCTTCCTAGGATGTGGGTCTTGCGGAGGGGGCAGAGCGGGCAGAGGCTGCCCACACACACAGCAAACTCACTTGGCCGTCAGGATTTTATGATCCACGTCGTCCAGGGACGAGCTGTGGGCAACGTGGAATGTCCCAAAGAGAGTGTTGCGCTTCTTCTTTATCTTTTCGGCCTGGAAAAGGGCATAAGCAGAGGAACGTGACTGAAAAGGTGACGTCTATTCAAACTTTTCTGCTCCCGAGTCTCAGCTCCCAGCCCCTAGGGGACCCAGAGGGCGAGGCTAGGAAAGGAAGACACAGCCCACACCCTTCTGTCACGGGGTGCTGAGCGGTCTGTGGATTCTGTCTCCCACCTCCATGGGCCTCATTGAAGTGTAAGAGCTTGGCTGCTGGATCAGGTCAATGGCCCGTCTAGTCCAGCCTCCTGTTCTCACGGTGGCCAACCAGGTGGCCTAAAGCAAAGCCTGCAAGCAGGATTTGAACACAAGAGCCCTCTCCCCTCTTGTGGTTTCCAGAAACCGGCCTTCAGAAGCATCGCTGCCTCCAACTGTGGAAGCAGAGCACAGGCATCAGGGCTAGCAGCCCTCAAAAGCCCTCCATGAATTTGTCTAATCCTCTTTTAAAGCCATCAAGGCTGGTGGCCATCCTGTGGCAGGGAGTTCCATGGTTCAATTCTGTGCTGTGTGAATAAGTATTTTATTATCTCTGTCCTGAATCGTCCAACACACAGCATCACTGCATGTCCTGCGTGTTATGAGAGAGAGAAACCTTCCTCTATCCACTTTCTCCATGCGGTACACAATTTCACAAGTTACTATCGTGTTGACTTTTCTCTCAACGACAAGCCCAGACGCGGCAACCTTTCTTTGTAGGAGAGTTGCTCCACCCCCTGGATCATTCTGGGTGCCCTTTCCTGAACCTCCTCCAATTCTACATACCCTCTTTGAGGCGAGGCGACCAGAGCCCCATAGTTTAGCCGTGTGCTGCGTGAAGAAGTCCTCCCTCTTGACTGGGCCTCCTTGCTCCTTCTTCCCTGTCCCTCACTCACCCCTTCCTTGGCCAGGAGCAGCTGCTTCTCGGCGTTCTGCTTCTTGATGTTGTAGTACTGCACCTCCACCTCGTGGGTCAGCTGAAGCCACTTCTGCAAGGCCTCTGGGACGGCCCAGCTGCTGTGCGACTCCAGCTCCTTCTCCGCGTTCTTGAGCGCCATGCGCACCTGCAGGGAGCAGGGAACAACAGCAGCCACTCTAGTAATTCGGCAGGCAGGCAAGGGGGCCCCAGGCACACGAGATTTCCTCGGGGGGTGGGGGGGAATCAGCCACGGTCAACAACAAGACGCACCAGCCCCGTCCGACAACTCCCCACCCACTCTGGTCTCTCTGGGCCAAGGGAGGCAGGTTTCCTCTGCTTACTGCCAAACTTCCCACCCTATCAAGGGGGCCTGGAATTGGGACGCCACAGCTCATGCCCCTTTGTGTGCCCTCAAGAGTGGAAACGCCAACTGATCAGACGTCCGTGGGAAGCCAGGAAGCAGGGTCTGACCACAAGAGCCCTCACAAGAGCCCTGTGGCTTTTAGCAACAGGCATTCAGAAACATCGGGGCCCCGTCTCTGCAGAGCCCTGGGTGTACAGGCACCCACAAAATTTTCAGCGAGGGGTCTGAGCCCCCTCAATATTCTGCAGCCGGGTGGGCTCTCCTGCTGCAACAGTGGGCTCCGCCAGAGCCTGTCACAGCAGCAGGAGGCCCTGTGGAGGGCTCTGGCCGCTGGGAGGAGCTCTGGCATGCCCTCCAAAAGGCCTGGCGGGGGCTGCTGAGGCTGCAACAGGCTCCATCGGGCTCTCCCGCTGCAGTAGCGGGCGTTTAGGAGGGTATGCCAGGGCTCCTCCCAGGCTCACCTGAGAAGCCTTGCTCTCTCTAGCTATGGAGACAGAGCATCCTGGCTAACAGTCATCCGTGGCCCCCTCCTGCTCCGTGACTTTGTCCAATCCTTTTTTATAAAACAATCCAAGTTGGTGGTCCTCACTGTCTGCTGTGGGAGGGAGTTCCACAGCTGAACTACATACTCTGCAAAGCACTTTCTCTGATCCGTCCTGAATCTTCCAATGCTCAGCTTCATCAGATGTCCACGAGTTCCAGTGTTGAGAAGGGAAACTCTTCTGCATCTACTTTCTCCCTGCTATGCATCATTTTACAAACTTTGATCCTGTCACCTCTAAACTAAGAATCCCCAAACGCTGCAACCTTAGGAAGTCGCTCTATCCCCTGGGTCATTTTGGCTTCTCTTTTCTGCACCTTCTCCAATGAACCCATGAACGGGGAGGATGACAGGAGGCCTGATGTTGACCCAAACCCCACAAGCTTTCCTCCCGCCAGGCTGAACCCAACTTGGACCTCAAAACCTCTATGCCACTTCTAACCCTCCTGAGCCGCAGAGATTGGGCTAGAGTCTGTGCCAGTCTTGCTGCCCGAGGTCAAGCGGTCATGGGAAACAGGCCAAAGATACGACTGCCTTGAGGTTGGACGAGGCCTTCTGGTTTTTTTAGCCCAATTATATGGAGACAGGAAGCATGTGCGTCATTTTAAAATTGGGACTGATGGGAGGAGAGAATCTGGCATATGGCTGCCACCTTTTTTTAAAGGCTGGCTTTGGGGGGCTCAGTTCCAAAGGGCAGCAGGTCAGGCAGAAACCTCCAGAGCCCAAAGAAAATTCAAGCCCCCCAGGAGGAGCTGTCCACCTACCCGGCATGGGGGCTGCTCCCGGCCAGGGCGTACCTGCTCCAGCTCCTGCTCTGCATACTTCTGCCTGCTGAGCTCGTTCTCTGTCCCCTCCCGCAGCTCCCGGAGCCGGTGGGCCTCCTGCTTGGCGATGCTGATCTCGTCCTGCAGCCGCTTCTCCAAGGAGACCTTCTCCACCTCCACCGTGCGGTGCTCCTCCTGGGCCTTCTGGAGCCTGAACAGAGAGAGACAGAGCAGAAACGGGCCGTGAGACTGGCTGCCCACAGCGCGCTAGGGCTGGAAGTCTGGAGAGATGCAGTCACCTCGCCCAGGAGGAGTGCAGGGGGGCTGGCAAGAATGGAGCGCAAGGAAGCAGGTCCTGCCTGAGGCTCAGAGAAATGCCTTGGAGATGCTCAGAGGGGAGCTGGATAGAAAGAGCACAGAGAGGGGTGTTGAGGGGAGAAGGCATAGGGAAGCTGACAGTGGAGAGCAAGACTAAGGGCCAGGTCATTCTGAAACAGGAGCGAGGTGGTGATGATATAGGCATGGTTTCACTTACAACGCAGGAATTCTACAGCCCCTATTCATTTTGCTTTGGTGTCTAGCCTCCCAAAGCTCCAAGAAGATTAAGAAAAGGAAGGCAGGGTTGAAATATACATTCTTAAAAAAAACCAGAAGCATTTGTGGCACTGTGGATTAAACCACTGAGCCTCTTGGGGTTGCAGATCAGAAGGTCGGTGGTTTGAATCCCCCAATGGAGTGAGCTCCTGTTGCTCGGTCCCTGCTCCTGCCCACCTAGCAGTTCGAAAGCACGTCAAAGTGCAAGTAGATAAATAGGTACCGCTTCGGCGGGAAGGTAAACGGTGTTTCTGTGCGCTGCTCTGGCTCGCCAGAAGCGGCTTAGTCATGCTGGCCACATGACCCAGAAGCTGTACGCTGGCTCCCTTGGCCAATAAAGCGAGATGAGCACCGCAACCCCAGAGTTGGCCACGACTGGACCTAATGGTCAGGGGTCTCTTTACCTTTTATAGGCCAGGACATTAATAGGCAAGATGTTAAACTGTTTTTATATGCAACAACAGCGGCAAAAGTATTGTTAGCCCAGAAGTGGAAGCAAGAAGAAATTCTGATGAAAGAAGAATGACAGACGAAATTAATGGACTATGCAGAATTGGACAAAATGACAGGAAGGATTTGAAACCTGCAGGACCAGAGGTTTACAGAAGATTGGAAGTATATGAACTATCTGAAGAGCAATTGTAACCAACAAATTGGCATGCATATTTGTGGTATGACAAGGTTAAAGCGCATAAAAGTTTCAAAAATCATATTGTCAGAAAAGCACTGTTGAACGTCTGGGTTAGATATAAGGACTTGCTGGAAAATAAGACTCCAAGATGGTTATCACCAATGGAAGCTAAGGCAGTTAAAAAGCTAAATATGGAGTCGAAATGGCCAAGATATTGGGAAATTTTGGAAAAGGAAGGGGACAAATTGAGATTGCAGAGTTTCGAAAAATTAAAAGGGAAGGTGAGAGATTGGTTACATTATCACCAAATAAATGAAATGTTTAAACTAGACAGAAAAACAGGCTTCCAGGTGGAAAAATCAAAATTAGAGACTGAACTGTTAGAATCCAGTACTAAGAATTTGTCAAAAATGTATAATCTGCTGCTGAAATGGAACACACAAGATGAAATGGTTAAATCAACTATGATTAAATGGGCTCAGGACATTGGTCATAACATTATGTTTGCTGACTGGGAAAAGTTGTGGACCACCGGGCTGAAGTTTACGGCGTGTAACGCCTTAAGGGAAAATATAATGAAAATGATTTATAGGTGGTACATAACCCCAGTCAAGCTTGCAAAAATTTACCATTTGCCTGATAATAAATGTTGGAAATGTAAAGAAAAGGAAGGTACTTTTTTTCACCTCTGGTGGACGTGCCCGAAGATTAAGGCATTCTGGGAAATGATTTACAATGAACTGAAAAAGGTATTTAAATATACTTTCACCAAGAAACCAGAGGCCTTTCTCTTGGGTATTGTCGGCCAGGGGGTGTTAAAGACAGATACAACCTTTTTTATGTATGCTACAACAGCAGCTAGAATACTCATTGCAAAGTACTGGAAGACACAGGTTCTACCCACACTGGAAGAATGGCAGATGAAGGTGATGGACTATATGAATTTGGCGGAGATGACGAGCAGAATCCGAGACCAGGGAAGAGAAGCGGCGGAAGAAGAATGGAAAAAGTTTAAGGAGTATTTAAAGAAACATTATAAAATTGGTGACAGTTAGAATGATGTTGGATTAAAATAAATGGTTACTATCAGTAAGGGTTATGATAAAGAGAATAAGGGTGAATATTATAAATTTATAATAAAATAAGGCAAGATTTCGCTGAATAACTGTAAGAATTTGGAATACAGAAACGGGAAGTAAGGGGAGGTCGAGGAAGTAAGGTTTACAAATTGGGTTATGAAATGGTATTTGTTTTTATGTTTTATTATTGTTTGATGTTTGTTTATGTATGTTTTGTTTTTGTTATATTAAAAATTGTTCAATAAAAATATTATTTAAAAAAAAAAAATTGTAACCAACAAATTAAGCTAGTAGGACTACAAGAAGTTTTGTAAGGAGAAATATACAAAGTGTTACAAAGTAGAAAATGATAGAGATATTAGTTATGAGTTTGAAATGTAATAGGGAAAATATGAAATGCATACTAAGAGATTAGATTGGAAAATTTTCAGACAGGACTGATGGAAGTAAAAAAAAAAATAGAATAAGAAGTAAAAGTATGTTTAATTGCTGTTGAAAATGATACGTTAAAAAACTAATAAGAGCTGTTCGACAGTGGAATTTGCTGCCAAGGAGTGTGGTGGAGTCTCCTTCTTTGGAGGTCTTTAAGCAGAGGCTTGACAACCATATGTCAGGAGTGCTCTGATGGTGTTTCCTGCTTGGCAGGGGGTTGGACTCGGTGGCCCTTGTGGTCTCTTGCAACTCTATGATCCTATGATTCTAATAAAAAATTATATTAAAAAAAGAAAGAAAAGGAAGGCAGGAAGGAAAGAAATGCAAGCTTTAAAGTTGATTAAAATCCCACCTGCAGCACCCCTCTGCCAACCAACCATCAACCCCTCTGCTAGAAACCACAGGAGAGTTGCTCTTGTGCTTGAATCCTGCTTGCTGGTTTCCCACTGGGGCATCTGTTTGGCCACTGTGAGAACAGGATGCCAGACTAGATGGGCCTCATCCAGCAGGCTCTTCTTACGTTCTTCACCAAACCTTGGCCCTCAGCCACGACTGATGGTGGTGCGTTTTCCAAGGCAGGGGACTTCCTGACTCTGGGGGAGCCGCCCAGCACACCTCCCTCTGACCCCACCCAGAGTGGAACCGATGCCTGGCAGACATAGGTTTAGACAGGGGGTTCTCAGCTAGTGCCTGGACACACCCTGGGGCTGACGAGAAGGGAAAGGAACCTCTCCCAGGCACACAGAGCTGTTGCTGTTTGTTTCCGAGGCTGCAAAATGCAGGACATGCGTAGCTCAGTCTCTCACCCCACCCTGCAGTGATGCTGCAAACGAGACAACTGCGTCTGTATGGCAAGTGGAAAAGCGAGGCTGAGAGAGGGCACCCACCCAGAACTGCTTTTTGCAGGGCACCCACAACACCTATTCAGCGTCTGGTTCCCGTTTCCACGAATTGGGCTTTGCCATCCTCTGAGAAGCTGGACTTCAATCTGATCTGATGCTTTAATGGAGCCCTTGCACTGTCCAAAACAAGGACCTTTGCCAAGAGAGGAAACGGAGACAATTGCATTAGCCTGTTCCAAGGGAGAGTTGTGGGCTTTGAGCCATCCTGGGGTATGTGTGAAACGAGTTTACGTCACTGCACAGCATCCCAGGAGGACGGAAGGAGGCAGCGGAAATCTTTGTCCTGGCTCTTAGGACCCAGACCACAAACTGCTCCCCCTCCCAGCCCTCCTCCAACAAAAGCATGCGCATTGCCTCGGAAAGATAACGTTTTTCTAAGATTCAGATCTAAGGACGGCCTACGATTACCCCACGGGATGTTGCAAAAGTAAGCCACAGCCCTCAGGACTTTACATCCCAAGATCTTAAAAACTTCCTCTGCCCCCAGTTCTACGAAGTTCACCAATGCCTGTTCCCTCGACGCTGAAATCTGCAGGCTTCTACGCATTCCACTGCTTGCAGATATGTGTTCAAACCTTAAAAGTGAAAATCTTCAGGCTGCCTTTGTCTATGCAGCCATATAGAACAAGAGCAATTGACACGAGCGTAATTCGCTGTAATCCGTCACCAGGAACCAATGAACCAAGTGCAGTCAGCTTTTCAAATTCCAGGGGACAACAATCAGTCTAACTCAGGCATCCCCAACCTTCGGCCCTCCAGATGTTTTGGACTACAATTCCCACCGTCCCTGACCGCTGGTTCTGTTAGCTAGGGATCATGGGAGTTGTAGGCCAAAACATCTGGAGGGCCACAGGTTAGGGGTGCCTGTTCTGTTATGAAAACATGCTCCTGTTGGAGAGATGAAAGTTGCTTCCCTCCTAGGCTGCCACGAGGTGCAGGATCCTGCTCCAAGTATGTCCACATTAGATATCAAGAGACACAGACTATCACACATTGATTTGCATGTGTGTATGTACACACACTTCCTACGCTGCAAGATTCAGGACTGGCAAAAGAGAGCCCTTCATGCAGAGTTAAACTATGGAACTCCCTGCCACGGGAAGAGAGAGGAGGAATAAATCCTCTCCTCCTGGGCAGGCACTTGTGCTGTGATAATGTGGCAGGATGCATCTGGTGAGAGTGCGGAGTCTCCCCAGGCCCTGCCCTGAAACGCAAAGGCAGGTATTGCGCTTGCCAGGACGCTCTGAGAAAGAGAGAGAGCCTCCTTGTCACCTGCTATGGGGCTGTTCCGGGACACTACTGGTTGCCTCCTCTGTACATTGCATTTATGTCAGCCTGCCAATGTGTTTCCTTTTCAGGCTATGTTTTACTTTTAGGGTATGTTCAGTCGACTTTGGTTCAGCAATTTGTTTTGAGAATCAATGGAGAAGACCAAGGAAATTGAAGAACATTTTCATGTACGCGACAACGGCAGCAAGAGTCTTAATAGCACAAGGATGGATGAACGAAAAAATCCCGACCAAAGAACTGTGGCAAGAAAAACTGGTGGACTATGTGGAATTGGCGAAAGTGACACACAAACTGCGTGATAAGGACAACTGCGACTTTAAAGAAGCATGGGAACCTTTTACAACGTACTTAAAGAAACAACAAACTGAATTGGACTCCTTGGCAGGTTTAGAATAAACATATACAAATTTATTATTGGTAATATATAGAGAGATAGGTTAAGGATCTTTACAATTTTATAATATGCAGAGATTAATATGTGCTGAGAAACCAGAGAGAGGAGCTGAGGGAAGTCTGGGGGGGGGGGTTCTGTTTGGGGAGGGGAAAATGGGGGGGGGGAATGAGGATGATGTGTTTTTCGTGAATTGTTATGTTGAAATTCTTAATAAAAAAATTAATAATAATAAAAAGACTTAAAAAAAGAGAGAGAATCAAAGGAGGAGGAAGACAAGCAAGCATAAAAGGCAACAGGGGAAAACCTATTCTCCTGGGAGATTCAGCACGCGGTGACAAAGCCAATGGAAAAAGCAGAGAGCACTGAATTTTCGGGGGTTTCAGCCCCCAAACCTGCATTGGTCAGCACTCACTACCTGGAGTGCTGTGTTCAGTTCTGGGCACCCCACTTTAAGGAGGATACTGACAAGCTGGAAGGCGTGCAGAGGAGGGCAAACAAAATGAACAAAGGTTTGGAAACGAAGCCTTATGAGGAATGGTTGAGGGAGTTGGGGAAGTTTAGACAGGAGAAGCGAAGACTGAGAGCTAAGATGATTGCCACCTTCCAATAGCTGAAGGAAGCTTGTTTTCCGCTGCTCACTGACAGATGGAATGCTCCAAAGTGGGCGATGAAAGGTTCGGGAAGGATAAAAGAAAGTTCTTCATGCAGAACATAGTTAAACTGTGGTGTAGCCTTATTAGACTATACCGATTGGTGGGGTCTGCGTTGCTCCCGGGAGGGAGAAAGAAAGTGAAATGACACCGGAAAAAATGAGGATTTTGGGTCCCGTTTCAGACTGACTGCACAGAAACCCCTTCCTTCCCCCTTCAATGGAACTCGCTGCCACTGGAGGCAGCAATGGCCACCAACTTGGAAGGCTTTAAAAGAGGATTAGACAAATTCATGGAGGAGGAAAGGGCTGTTGAAGGCTACTAGCCATGACGGCTCTGCTCTGCCTCCACAGTCAGAAGCAGCAATGCTTCTGAATCCCAGAAGGGGAGAGGGATGTGGCGTTCAAATCCTGCTTGCAGGTTTCCCCAAAAGAGGCATCCACTCGGCCACCCTGAGAACAAGATGCTGGACTTGATGGACCAATGGCCTGATGTTTGTCTTACGTTTGTAAGACAAAACTGCAAAGCCAGTCAGCAAGGGGCTCTGAAATTCAGCAGCAGATGGAATGCCCCAAGCTGAATGGGAAGGAGATGCCAGAGAATCCAGGTTTCCTCCAGTTCACACTGATAAGAGAAGGGAAAGCAGGCTTTCTAAGAGCATCAAACTCAGCAAGGCTGGGTGGATGCTGGCGTGGAAGGGTCAGGAGCCTCCCTGGAGTGCAACACACAAAGCAAGAATTCTGAGGAGGAAGCCAGTCCCTGGGAGGGCTGAGATCCACAGACACCGAGGAGAGAGAGAGTGAAATGTCCTCCCAGGGCCAAGCCTTGGCTCTTGGGCACCGCTCTGCCTTCTCCAAAGGCAAAGGCAATCTTCAAGTCTCTGCTGTGCTGTCACAGGAAGATGGAGCAAGCTTGTTTTCTGCTGCTCCACAGGGATCCAAACAACAAGAAAGGAGATTCCAAAGAAACACAAGGAAGAACTTTCTTAGGGCAAGAGCTGTTCGACAGCGGAGCAGACTCTCTCAGAAGGTGGTGGACTCTCCTTGGAGGTTTTTAAGCAGAGGCTGGATGGCCGTCTATCAGGCGTCCTTGAGCACTGCAGAGGGTTTGGCTAGGTGACCCCTTAGGGGTCACTTTGATGAGGTGTCAGGGCGAGGGAGATGGATGTCGTCGCAGCAGCTGCCTTCAGGCCTTTCCAGAAGCATCCGGCACAGGCTTCACTATGCAACGGCAGCATGGGACGCTGTGGGGAATGCGAAAAATGTGCACTCTGGCAGGCAAGTTTCTCAAATAAACACATTGCCTGGGAAGAGCAGAACAGGCCACCGCTGTGTCACTGAAGCAGCCTCGCAACTTGCAAAGCCCACCAAAAACACAAGGCAGCCCCTCAGAACACAGCAGTGGTTCCCAAACTTTTTTGGGCGACCGCCCTCTTGGCTTCCTCCCAGTGCCCCCTACTCCACCCTATGAAAAGCATCATTCAGAACAGCAGTTTGCACAACCCAGTAAGGAAGGCGATAAGTCAATAAAGGTCAAAACAGTAATGATTAATTGCACACTTATTCAAAATCCAGGGACGCGGGTGGCGCTGTGGGTTAAACCACAGAGCCTAGGACTTGCCGATCAGAAGGTCAGCGGTTCGAATCCCCGTGACGGGATGAGCTCCCGTTGCTCAGTCCCTGCTCCTGCTAACCTAGCAGTTCGAAAGCACATGAAAGTGCAAGTAGATAAATAGGTACGGCTCCGGCGGGAAGGTAAACGGCGTTTCCGTGAGCTGCTCTGGTTCGCCAGAAGCGGCTTAGTCATGCTGGCCACATGTCCCAGAAGCTGTACGCCGGCTCCCTCGGCCAATAAAGCGAGATGAGTGCCGCAATCCCAGAGTCGGCCACGACTAGACCTAATGGTCAGGGGTCCCTTTACCTTTACTATTCAAAATCCAATGAAAACTATTTGCTTGATGAACTTTAGCTGGGGATAGCAGCTTTTCAAAGCCTGATATTTATACCTCCAGCTCTCCCACGTACCACCTCCCTAGGTAATTCCACCCCCCAGGGGTGCTACCACCCAATTTGGGGACGGCTAGAACACAGGCAGGGCAATTTCAAAGCCACCGCCACACACAAGCCGTCTCAGCCACCCTCTTCGCTGGCTCCTCTGCAAGGCAAAACTTGTTTTCGGTTCACATTTCTGCCTCGGAGAAAAAAACGTTTCCCTCCCCAATTAACAAGGAATATTTGTGGCGTTCCCAGTTTCAGAGATAACCCCGTGCTCTCGGCAGGGTCCTGGCGCTCCAGGGGCCTGTTTGGAGCTGCGGCTTAACGAGGAATTTCTGTCTCCCGGCAGAAAGGAGCCTGTGAGCTGAAACCAGACAAAAGAAAAGTCCTTCTTTGTGCAGCAGCGCAGAGCTTAACTGCGGAGTTCGCTCCCACCGGACATAGTGATGGCCGCTGACCCAGATGGCTTCAAAAGAGGATTGGACAAATTCATGGTGGAGAAGAGGGCTATTGATGGCTACTAGCCACAAAGGCTCTGCTCTGCACCTCCACATTCAGAGGCAGCAATGCTTCTGAATGCCAGGAAACCTCAGTAGCAGAGAGTTCCTCTGGTGCTCAGATCCTGCTTGCGGGTTTCCCATGATGGGCATCTGGTTGGCCCCTGTGAGAACGGCCTGATCCAGAAGGCCCTTCTGATGTTCTTACAGTGAGGGGGAAAGTATTTGATCCCCTGCTAAATTTGCCCGTTTGCCCTCCAATGAAGAAATGACCAGTCCATAATTTTAATGGTAGGTTTATGGTAGCTGTGAGAGACAGAATAACAACAGGAAGGTTCGAGTAGCTACGCACCAGCCTCGAAATCTTACTGACTTGGAGAGGATCTGCAAAGAGGAGTGGGACAAAATGCCTCCTGAGATGTGTGCAAATCTTGTGGCCACCTACCAGAAACGTCTGGCCTCTGTAATTGCCAACAAAGGTTTTGCCACCAAGTACTAAGTCATCTTTTGCAAAGGGATCAAATACTTATTTCACTCATTATAATGCACACCAGTCTCTGACTTTCGTCTTCTGGGTTTCTGGGGGTTTTCCTGTTATGGACAGGTCAGTTCTTCGTCAGAGGGCAAACGGGCAAATTTAGCAGGGGATCAAATACTCCCCCCCCACTTTATGTCTTGGGCCAACTAGGAGGCCCAGCCCAGAGAACTGGCTAATATATTTGCACATGGGGTCTTGCACACATCACGCCCCTGTCCTTAAGCACATGTGTAGGGGCCAGCAAGGCCGGTGCTCCAAGATGCTCTCCCAAAGATCCTCCCCGAAGGTACACCTAATTCTGATGCGCTTTTGGTGGTGGAGCCTCACCTATGGGACCCTCCATCCCCCTCCCCAATCAAAGTGGTTTGGCTCTCGTGTTGCTTTCTTTAGGGGAGACCCAAAGACATTTCTTTTCAATCCACCTTTGGTTAGGGAAGTCAGGGCTACTTTTCCTCTCACATTGCATTTGTTTTTATTAAAGGTAGTTCGCCGGGATTTGAGAAAGTGGCTGTGATGAAGTTTGTGTCCTATTTTCATGCCGCTCTGTCAGAATTCACTGAAAATCTAAAACCAATTGATGTGTGATTTTAAAGCAGGGTAATTTTTATGTTCTAATGTAATTTTAACTTGTGAAACTTTCTGAAAGCACCTATGGTCTTGAAAGCAGCATAAGAATCAAATAAATAAATAAATACTGGGCATTTATTACAAGAGGCAGAGATCATTCAGCCAGTTCCCGGCTGAAAAGTTCTGTGTGTCACGCTGGAGAGTGACGTCTGCCAAAGCGGCAAATGGCACCAGAGACACTGCAAAGCAGTTTGTTCCTCAGAACTGGCCGCCTTTCAGGCTCCAGGGAAGCCACCTCATGTTTCTCTTCTCCTCGTGTCAGGAGCAGAACAGGCTGCACCCAACTGCTGGTGCTTCACCTGCCCTGGTGAGCCAGCAAAGGAGGCCCTCAGGCCAGTTCACAGGGCCAAGTCGGGGCAACCCCACACCTGTCTGGCAGGAGGAGCACAACACCTGCAAGATGCTCTCTGCACTCCACCTGCAGCTGATTGTCACGTCCATACAGATCGTTACATAAGAACCTAAGAAGAGCCTGCTGGATCAGGCCAATGGCCCATCTAGTCCAGCATCTTCTTCTCACAGCAGCCAACCAGATGCCCCAAAGGGAAATCTGTGGGATGTAACATAAGCAGTCAAGTACAGCACTTCCTGTTTGCCCAGAGTGGACACACAGGGGGGTGTTACTCCACAGCCAGGAGGACTTCCTGTCACACCTGGTCTGGAGTTTCCTCCCCCTGCGTGTAACCAGGTAGGTGGGCATGACCCTGGGAGACCCCATAAAAGGGGCTGGTCATGGAGCCACCTCCCTCTTTTTCCTCTTGATAACGATGTATTTTGCTATCTGCTGGCCCTCAGCCAGCAGCACATGGGCTCATCCCCATATGGGATGAACTCAAACCCTCTTCTGTAACTCTAAGCTAAAGCCTGCCTTCCGGGAACCAACTGTGAACTGAATGTGAGTAAACTTATTTTCATTATTTTAAGAGAAGAGCATTTTTATTCTTTTAAAAATGGAACAAAGGAGATTTACCAGGAACAAACCCAATCTAGACAAGCCAGATTGGATTACTTAAGAGATTCAAACAAATCCACCAACTAGCTTCCTGCTATATATTAGGGAATGTCGCGCTGCTGCTGAGTGAGGAAAGATACCATTAAATCAATATATCCTCTCCTGGTATCTACAACATTCCCACACGAACAAGACCTGAGCACAAGAGGCCCCCCTCCTCCTGCATTTGCCAACGATTGCTGGTATTCAGAAGCATTGCCGCCTCTTACATGGAAACAGACCTCAGCCTCTATCGTTGCTAATAGCTGCTGCTATCCCTCTCCACAAATTTGTCCCACCCTCTCTTAAAGTCATCTAGGTTCGTGGCCATTACTGCCTCCTGTGGCAGGGAGTTCCACAATTTAACCATGTGCTGCATGAAAATGTCCTTCTTTTTATCTGCTCAGAATCTTCCAATGTTCAGGTTCACTGGATGTCCGCGTGTGTTAGAGAGGGAGGAAAACTTTTCTGTCTAATTTCCCATTACTTCGGTTCACTAAAACCTTCAGATGTGGGGGTACTTCATTAGGAACGTGGTGTGTATAACCCTGTTTATGGATTAAAAAATCGTTTGAAAGGACCTCAGAAGCCCTGGCCTTGCACAGAACTGTCTTCATGGCCCCTTAGCCCAGGACAGGCCCCTCCACTCCTTCTGGGGGCGACTGCAAGATTATTTTCTGTCCAGGAAGCAACTCTTCCAGGGTCCAGACCCAGGAGGCCCTTGCCTCCCCCGAACTGCTTATCAGCAGGCCTGTGTCGGAGAGCAACTAGGTGGAGCGATGTAATTGCTTTGTGTTGCCAAAACATGCTAAATGAGCTGGCTGGGTTCTGAATCCTGTAACTGAGCTTTTGCCGCCTGGTTGGTGGCTGGGAGGGAGCGATGGCCAGAGGGGGAACACGAAGTGCTCAAGGCCAAGGAACACACGAGAGGGAGGGAGACAAAAGGCTCCACACCCTGAGCACTGCTTGTCTGCACATGTTCAGGCATTTTTTAAAAGGGTGGCGGGGACAGGGAGGTTCTCAGGGAACTGCATGCATGCACAGAGCTGCAGAGACAAAACAACAGACTGTGATGAGCCGAGCCTTGCCGCAGCAGAAGCAGCTCCTCCTGCAAAGGCAGAGTTGGGGGGGGGGGCGCTTCCAAGCCACAGTGGGTCCTGGGTGGCTTCCATTATTTAAGTGACTCACGCTCAGCCTCTTCTCAGTTGGCCGGAATCAGGCCAGATAACTGGAGGGTGTGAGGAGGGAGGAAGGAAGAGGATGATTTCATGCCCCTTTTGGGAGCCTCTCTCTGGTGTCCGTTGAATCGAAACAGGAACCCCAGTTTGTGCTGGCAGGGAGCAAGAGGAGGGAAGGTGCCTCAGGACTAGCATGGGGCCTGCCTGTGGCAGGTTCTGGGTTCAAATCCTGCATGTTTGGGGCAAATCACCCTCTATCCCAGGCCTCACCAACTGCAGGCATGGACTAAAAGCTAAAAAGCCTCACTGCTCTTTGCTTGCTGCAAATAGGACAGACTAACAGAGCCGTGTGGATGCCGCATGCCAATAACTGCTCACAATTACGCTATAAGAAAATAGATGTCAGTTTGCTCGGTTAATCTGCAGGGATTATTCCGGTCACAGAGATTATCTCTATTGTTTAGCCCATCCACCCACCAAAGGCAGACCAAGAAGAAACAAATTCCGAATACAGGGAAGTAAGGGTTAAATCAGTGGTTCTGAAATGAGCTGAACCATCCCTGGGAGTCGGGAGGGATTCCCTTGGAAGGTGCTAAGAGGTAAAGGGGGTGGCAGGGGTGTGTGATGGAGGCATAAATAACTATCAGATTTTGAGAAGCTGGCATCACTGGATCAAGTTCCTTAGTTTTGTTGAATTAATTAAATAGTTTAAACTGGATTTTGAATAATTGTGCAATTCACTGTTTTACTGTGTTATCTTCCTTTTGAATGATGGTTTTCACAGGATAAGGAGCGCTGGGGATGAGTTCATAGAACCAGGGGAGCAGAGCCCCCAAAATATTTGGGAACCCCTGGTTTAAATTAAGTGCTAGAAGAAACCCCCTCGCTGTAAGACCAGTTGGAATAAGCTGCCTAGAAACCTGGACTCTCCACTGAAGTTCTGCTGTCTCCATCCTTGGGAGGTTTCAAGATCTGACAGGTAACAGCTCACCTGCATGAACTTCTGGGTGTTTCAAGCCAACAGTCTTCTGGTCCACACAAAGCACTAGATGCCCACCCTTGATCCTTGCTGGGTGATACTGGCACATGGTGGGCAGGAGCGAGGTCAGGACAGGCCCATCATGCTTGCTTTGCAAGGGGGCTTCACCCAGTGCTTTGTGGTTCGTAAGTGCCAAATCAGAAGCACAAGCAGGTCTCATACCAAAGTATTTGAGAAGATCTGAGCAAAAGTCATCAGCATGCCAGGTACTAGCGGAGAAGGGAGAGAGCCAGGGCAGCGGGTGGCACCACCCATGGCACCCTGCAGCCTCCAAGACTCACCTTTCCTGGAGATCATGCAGACTCTGCTCAGCTCTGTGGAGACCTTCAAGGTCCTTCATCATCTTCTTCATGTGCTCTTTCGAGTAGCGGTTCTGGATGTAAGCAAACCAGCAGCCGCCCACCCCAATCACAATGGACACCACCAGCATGAAGTCCTTCAAGTGGTTATGACGGGTCACTGGGGAAACAGAAGTCACACAGTGGCCTATTTAGACAAGGAAACAAGCCCACCTCCTCTCCTTCCCTTCCTTCCTTCCTTTTGCTCTTTTGCATTTGATATACACCTGTGGCTGTGCTTAGGGCAGGCAAGGAAAGCTCCAAGGGACAGGAAGAGCCCATAGTAGCCAACTTTCCATACAAACTTCGGAACCACACATAATTCCTTGCCTAAGGCAGAATCCTGTACACTAGCACACTGGACATCAACTGATGGATGGGGATTTGGCTTAAAAGTGGGCCCTGGGTCTTCGCCAGCACAAGTCGGTCTAGTAGACTAGAGGACAGCGTCACCCTTAGTTTCAGAAAAACAGTGATGTTAGTCTGTGCCCTGATTCTGAAGTGTCCTCCCCAGAGAGGCACACTTCACACCAGCACAGCAAGCTTTTCGGCGCCAGATAAAGATCGGACCAGGCGTTCTAGATTACAAACAGTTTCACTGGCCCTGTTTTGCTTCTTTGGATTTTTATTCGCTTGCCTTGTTGCACTCTGCAATATTTATTTGTAGCATTTGAAACTGCCTTTACGTGTTGTGTGTGAATCAGTTTATAATACAATTTGCAATCTCTGCAATTCCACCCCCCCCGAAACTCAGTTAAATAAATATATTTATATTTCACATTTTTAGTTTTATTTGTGAGCCACTCAGATTTTTGTGTGTGTTTGTGTCTGAGCAGTACAGAAAAGCTGCAGATAAATTAAATAGTGTGCATGCACAATTATTATTCACTAGTTACAGGGATGCAGACATCCTCTCTCTTGAGCAGGCTTCCTCAAACTCGGCCCTCCAGCTGTTTTGGGACTACAATCATCCCTGACCACTGGTCCTGCTAGCTAGGGATCATGGGAGTTGTAGGCCAAAAACATCTGGAGGGCTGAGTTTGAGGAAGCCTGTTCTTGAGGCTCCTCTTGGAGGGACCTCTCCTTCTCCCATCCTTCAACAACAATATACTACTCCTGCGGATTCTTCCTGACTTTGCAGCGGTTGCCCCTGCCATGGTATGTTGCTTTGCTTTAGCCCACCGGCCTGCCAACATCCTTGTTCCAGTTCCCTCTCACCCTCTGGATGGACTTCTCAGTGGGGACACTGGCTGGCCATCAACTCTGCCCCAAGGCTGGCCCTCCCATAGCTCCAGCCCAACAGATCACCCTGCCTTCTTGGACTCCCCACTGGCCCAGCAGCAGCCAAGCCTCAGAAAGTCATATTCTTCCCCAGCTATTCTTAGATCATGTGCTTACAGAGCATTCCTGCAAAAGCACTAAATATACACATCCCTGCCTGAAGCATGAGCTCCGTCACCAATGCATTATTTACTTTATTTATGAATCACTTCCTACGAGGCCTCTTGAAGCGATTCCACAGCACAAATTAAAACGCATCTGAAACAACTGCAAGTCAAAAGAGTTTCAAATCTAGTGCAGAAACAAAGCGGGATAAAATAACTCCGCTAGTCTTCATTGGAGAAGGTGCCTGCCTGATATCTAGCAGAAGGGAGTTCCAAAGGGCATTGAAGGAGGCTCAATTCAGACTTCCTATGAGACAGATCTCCTGAGAAGATGCCCTGTCCTGAAGACTACAGTGATCAGCTGGGTACAGAAGGGGCCAGCCAATCTTCCAGGTACCCCGCCTCCAAGCTGCATAGGCCTTTGTACACCAGTACCGGCACCTTTATCTAGTAGCTATCTGGTGGCCAGTGCAGTTCTGTGAACAGTGGAGCAACAGGATGGCAATATTCCTGGTTAGAGCATGGCGCTGATAATGCCAAGGTTGCAGGTTTGATCCCCATATGGGACAGCTGCACATTCCTGTTAAGAGGAGGTTAAGGGGTGATATGATAGCCATGTTCAAATATATAAAAGGATGTCACATAGAGGAGGGAGAAAGGTTGTTTTCTGCTGCTCCAGAGAAGCGGACACGGAGCAATGGATCCAAACTACAATAAAGAAGATTCCACCTAAACATTAGGAAGAACTTCCTGACAGTAAGAGCTGTTTGACAGTGGAATTTGCTGCCAAGGAGTGTGGTGGAGTCTCCTTCTTTGGAGGTCTTTAAGCAGAGGCTTGACAACCATATGTCAGGAGTGCTCTGATGGTGTTTCCTGCTTGGCAGGGGGTTGGACTCGATGGCCCTTGTGGTCTCTTCCAACTCTATGATTCTATGATTCTATGCTTTGCAGAGGGTTGGAATCGATGACTCTCCGGGTCCCTTCCAACTCTACAATTCTGTGCTTCTATCCTGCCTCAGTGAGCAGTTGAGCTTCTGCATTCTCCCTCAATGGCAGCGCCACACGGAGACCATTGCAATCATCAAGGTTACCAATGCAGGAACCACAGCGGCCAAGCCATCCTAGTCCAGAAACTGTCTTCCCAGCACTCCTTAGCCTCTAGCAATAGAAATGCATCCAAGCTACAAACATGCTCCTTCAGGGGAGTGAGACCCCATCCAAAGCAGGAAACTGGCCAATAATCCGCTCAGGAACTGCTTACCCACAATGCCACCAACCTGCCAGGATGCAGAATTTGGCCCTCGTCCAGCCCACCACTGATTAGAAGCCCTGATCCAGGGTCTGCACCACCTTTCCTGATTAAGCTACACCCTGTGCAAACGGACCCTGGTTGCATGGTCACCTGATAATGGCTACTGTCAGTCACACCAAGTCTAGCATGGTGGGCCTTTATCACAGGGGGCGGAGCCTGATGTGAGACAGGGCTGAAGGGTCAAGTCCTGGGGTCTCCTTTGACCTCCAAGCAGCCAGCAGAGTAAATTGGAAATTCCTATCGCAGAAACGGGTAATTGGAAAGCACTCCTCACTTCACCTAAAATGGTAAGATTCCTAGGAGGCAGTTATGTAACTCCTCTGCTCGAGAGAAAGAGGAGATCACCCTGAGGACACAAGGACTCTTCAAAGAGCTCAGAGCAATCAAACCATGGCTGGATTTGGGGATTAGAGTGGCAGGGAGCCAAAGTTTCAGGAAGGCACTGCAAACAAGGAAAGATCCATCCTTAGAAAAATGACCCCAGGGTTTTGTTTCCTTATGGTGTATGAGGAAGCCTCCCACATTCTCTGGGTTGGATGGGACAACTGGAGCTGCAGTCCTCAAGCCCTCATGTTGACGTCACTTGGCAGCAAACACGTCACAAAGCATCCCTAAGAATGGCCAGCTTTCGCTATGACAGCCTGCAACTCGGAAAGGAGCTTCCGAGACTTGGAGAGGCCTCAAGAGAGACTCGTAAGAACCTAAGAAAAGCCTACTGGATCAGGCCTATGGTTCATCTAGTCCAGCATCCTGTTCTCACAGTGGCCAACCAGATGCCTGTTCTGGGAAACCCACAAGCAGGATTCAAGCACAAGAGCAATGCTCTCCCTTCCTGTGCTTTCCAGGAACTGGTGTTCAGAAGCATTGCTGCCTCCATAGCTAGTAGCCATCAAGAGTCATCCATTCATTTGCCTAATCCTCTTTTAAAGCCATCTAGGTTGGTGGCCACCACTGCGTCCTGCGAGTGGCAGTTATGAGCTGCGTTAAAAAGTCCTTCCTTTCATCTGTCTGGAATCTGTCCACTCCGTTACAGAAAGCCAGGCTCATGTACTCCAAGCAAGCTGAATTTGAAGAGCACCTGGAAAACTCATTGCTTCCTCTGGCTGTAAATCTCTGCCATCCCTCATTTTACCATTTGCAAACTTTTTTGTGAGGCAAATAGCAGTTGATGGGAAGCCTATAGAATTATAGAATCATAGAGTTGGAAGAGACCACAAGGGCCATCAAGTCCAACCCCCTGCCAAGCAGGAAACACCATCAGAGCACTCTTGGCATATGGTTGTCAAACCTCTGCTTAAAGACCTCCAAAGAAGGAGACTCCACCACACTCCTTGGCAGCAAATTCCACTGTCAAACAGCTCTTAATGTCAGGAAGTTCTTCCTAATGTTTAGGTGGAATCTTCTTTCTTGTAGTTTGGAACCATTGCTCTGTGTCCGCTTCTCTGGAGCAGCAGAAAACAACCTTTCTCCCTCCTCTATGTGACATCCTTTTATATATTTGAACATGGCTATCATATCACCCCTTAACCTCCTCTTCTCCAGGCTAAACATGCCCAGCTCCCTTAGCCGTTCCTCATAAGGCATCGTTTCCAGGCCTTTGACCATTTTGGTTGCCCTCCTCTGGACTATGGCTATGCAGCCACAGGACCCTGTTGGGTGGGGAAGGGGAGTTTAACTCTTTCCCTGCCACAAAGACCACTTCCCCCCAAACTGCTCTTTGCATTTCAAGCGAAATTCCTGCTGGTGGCAAAGGAGCCTTCCTTTCTAGTGGCTGGCAGCTGCTTCGGTGATGGGGACCATGGAGATTGTATGGGTACCGTGTGGGGTGTAACAGCAGAAAAACAAGAATGGGTTTATGTGCTGTAACAGTCCGTAAGAGATTTATACTTTGAGGCTGGTTACGGAAGGAAGCGGCCTGCTGTCTGCTCACATGCTGAATGGAAACACTCTTGGCTGGCTTGCTGACCAGTGCTGTTTGTTTACTCTCAGAATGGTGTTTTTATGTGAGATCCGAGGGACCTTTCAACCAACATGCTCTTAGGGAGGCCAGTCCTTATTTGGATGGCTCTGGGCAGGGCTGGGTCACTGAGAACTCAGCGCAGAAGAACTTCAAGGCTCTTCTGGGTTGCTGGTTCTGACCCTCCAGTGTTGCTTCCTGGAGTATTTGGCTTGGGAGGCTTGTCTGAGCCATGAGATCTCGGGCGCGATGCCCCATTTCTTCTTGTGCCACACAATGATCTGGACCGGGCAGATGACTGGGTGGCAAAACAGAAGAGCCCCACAGACTCTGCCCTGGGTCCCAAATGGACTGTGTGCCACCTCCCTGCTCCCTCCCTCCCTCCTATCCCCATCTTATTTCACTCTCTCTAATCACCCAATAATTGCTCAAGAGAGTTCCACTCTGAGTCCAGCGAAAACAAAAAGGCGTAGGGCTCAGTCCTTGAAGGGAAATGGAGCACTTCTATTTGTATTGGGTCCATTTTCTCATGGATGAGGTCCCTGGAGCCTCCTGGCCTTCCCAGAGCCCTCTTGATTGCACCAAAAAATCTTTAACTGCTTTGCACTGAATGCTTCTTTCCGGACATGGTTGGTGATGTCTGCTTTGCATCTTGGTGGTGTCTCTGGCACCTACTATGTATTTATTCTGGCACTGCTAATTGTGGGGATGGATGTTGCTTGCTGGCAGGAGCGCAAGAATCCAGACACCATGGCCTGCCTAAAAATGAGAACTAGTGCATAGAATCATAGAACTGTCAGGCTGGAAGGGACCCGGAGGGTCATCTAGTCCAACCCCCTACGAGGCAGGAATCTCAGCTAAAGAATCCCTGATAGATGGTTACCCAAACTCTGATTTAAAGTCTCCAAGGAAGGAGAGTTCCCCACCTTTGGAAGGAGTCCACTCCATGGTTGAACAGCTCTCGCTGTCAGAAAGTTCTTCTTTGCGTTTAGCCATGGGTCTATTTCTCCAGAGCAGGAGAAAACAAGCTTGCTACAACTTCCATGGGGCAGGGCTTTAGATATTTGAAGATGACTATCTTATCTCCAAGGGACGCGGGTGGCGCTGTGGGTAAAAGCCTCAGCGCTTAGGGCTTGCCGATCGAAAGGTCGGCGGTTCGAATCCCCGCGGCGGGGTGCGCTCCCGTTGTTCGGTCCCAGCGCCTGCCAACCTAGCAGTTTGAAAGCACTCCCGGGTGCAAGTAGATAAATAGGGACCGCTTACTAGCGGGAAGGTAAACGGCGTTTCCGTGTGCGGCTCTGGCTCGCCAGAGCAGCGATGTCACCCTGGCCACGTGACCCGGAAGTGTCTCCGGACAGCGCTGGCCCCCAGCCTCTTGAGTGAGATGGGCGCACAACCCTAGAGTCTGGCAAGACTGGTCCGTACGGGCAGGGGTACCTTTACCTTTACCTTTATCTTATCTCCTCTCAGTCTCCAAGCGAAACATACCCAGCTACTCTAACCATTCCTCCTAAGGCTTGGTTGTCAGACCCTGGATCATATCGGTCGCCCTGCTCTACACAAATCCTTCAGCTTGTCAATATCCTTCTTCAACAGGGGTGCCCAGAACGGCAGAAGTTCTGCAGCAGGAGAAAAATGGCATCACAGATATTGAAAGTGAGCTTGTGGTGGAGCAAGTGAGAAGCCTTGGCTTGCTTCTGCCTTGACTTGAGCATCCCTCAAACCCTCTAATGCAGGGGTAGGCAACCTAAGGCCCGGAGGCTGGATCTGGCCCAATCGCCTTCTCAATCTGGCCCCTGGACGGTCCGGGAATCAGCATGTTTTTACATGAGTAGAATGTGTGCTTTGATTTAAAATGCATCTCTGGGTTATTTGTTGGGCATAGGAATTCGTTCATTTTTTTCCTCCAAAACATAGTCCGGCCCCCCACATGGTCTGAGGGACGGTGGACCGGCCCACGGCTGAAAAAGGTTGCTGACCCCTGCTCTCATGAGTTTCCCTGGGTATCCATAAGGAAGCTTTCAGTCCAGGGGAGAGCAAGGAGCATTCACGGAAGGAACAATTCCTCCTCCTCTTCTGCACTTTCCTCAGAAGGTACTGCAATACAGTCCCTGGGGACTGGATCCAATTTCGCAAAGGCATAATGGAAATGTCCTCCTTGAGAAATGCAGCCGCACAAGAACAGGTCTGGGAGAAACACCCCGCCCCCTCCACTTCTACTGAGAAGTCTGAAAAAGCCACCCTGCTTCAAATTGAATTCGGGAGGTGTTTAGGAGATGCAGGGGGCTGATAGCTGCCCCTTCGCGTTCTTATAGAGACATCGTCAAAATTGCAGGACGGTGACCCTGGGAAAAGCTGGGCTTTCAGCTCTGACATTCCTGTGTGCGGTGCCAGGAGGATGTGTCCAGCTCCGTGCTTCACAATGCCAAGATTTTGCAAGTGTTTTGCACTGAGAGAGACGTCATCAGCATCTTATGCTACAGGCAAAGTAACCAGAAAGAGGGTCAGTCCTTATCACCGTGTCTCGGAAGATAGGAGTTTTGCTTTCTAGACCTGTCAAATGTTTTTATTAGCAGTGAATCAAGCTCTTGTACAACTACCGCCGATAGACTGTCATAACCTCTCATAAGGAGAGCCTGCTGCTGGATCAGGCCAATGGCTCATCTAACCCAGTATCCTGTTCTCACAGTGGAGAATCAGATGCCCCAAAGGGAGACCTACAAGCAGGATTCGAACACAAGACCCCTCTCCTGTTGTTTCCAGCAACTGGTATTCAGAAGCATTGCAGTCGCTGACTGTGGAGACAGATCAGAGCCATTGCTGCCAGAAGACATCTCCATGAATTGCCTACTCCTCTTTTAAATCCGTCTGGGTTGGCGGCCATCACTGCCTCTTGTGGAAGCAAGTGCCATAGTTTACCTCTGCCCTGCATGAATAAGTCCTTCCGACAGCCTTGCACCCACCTGGTGTGCACTCTAGGGGTGTGGCGGCAGGTTTGAACACAGGAAATGTGGATTTGAGTCCATGCTCTCCTCAAATCTCTGGGTGGCCGGGGCAAGCCAGACGCTCCAAGAAGCAACCACGCTGCTCCTAAGTGTTGGGGAATTCTCCCTTCCTAAAATGTTTGCATTTGCTCACCTTCCAAAGGAGGGCAAGACTGATATCTGTGCTGCTGCTGCTGCAAAGGAATCCTCCTGTGGCTTACTCCACACACAGCCCCCCTGCGAAGCAGCAGTGCTCACCAGATATTCTCGACAGAAGGTCTCCTGCATTTGCAGCGCTGCTCTTGTGTTTGCATTCAGCTTGCAGGCTTCCCACTGGGACACCTGCCTGGCCACGGTGAGAACAGGGAGCTGGGCTAGGTGGGCAACTGGCCTGATCCTGCAGGCTCTTCTTATGTCCTTCTGTAACGCCCCAAGGGCCCTCTAAGAAGCAGGTGTGATGAGGAGGCAGCCGCGGCCCCCTTTTTTGCTAGTCTCCTCCGTGGTTGAATAAATTGCCTCCGCCCCCCTCCTCCCGCCACCTGCCTTTTGCACCACGGGGCTGTGCTTGCCGGGAGAAACCAAAGCTCCAGCGCTATGGCGACAGGGTCACACACAAACTCCGGCAGTAAACAAACACTGGGGTGCCCTTGGAGACCGAGCGCCGCACAGAAGGAATTTCGGAGCAAGCAGGCACAGAGCAGGGGGGCTCGGCCTGCTCGCGGGCTGCCCTGGGCTCCCCACTTTGACTTCCTGCCCTTCAACGAGAGGTTTTCTGCATTTGCCCTGCACTTTCCAAAGCGTGCTGGGATACAGTGACCTCAGCGCCTCTCGGCAGATCTGGCCCCTTCCCACAGATCTCCAGTCAAGGCCTGTGCTTATCCTAGCGCTCACACAGACCGACGGTGCACCTGAGGTGACCCTCCCGTGGGGTGGGTCGTGGGAAGAGGGAGGCTGATCCTCCTGCTCCAGCTTCCCTTCCGCCACCAGGCCCATGAGGCACTTTCACTTCCTAGCTCCTGTCACAGGGCTCAAGAATCACACGATGCCAGGAGGAGGGTGTCCAAAGGACGCTGCTGCAGCCTCCTCAGTTCCTGGCTCACTTCACAGCCTGGGCCAGTTTCTGTACATGCAGCACAGCGAGGCAAGAAGTTAAATACTAATGTGCAAAGTGCACAGTTAAACCTCAGGAGGCAGTGGTTCAAGGAGGAGAGGGCTATCGATAGCTACTAGCCATGCTGGCTGTCCTCTGTCTCCACAGAGGGAGAAATGCTTCTGAATACCAGTTGCTGGAAACCACAGGAGTGTTGTGTTCAAATCCTGCTGGTAGGTTCCTGTGAGAGGCAACTGCCTGGTCAGTGTAAGAACAAGATGTTGGACTAGATGGGCCTTTGACCTGATCTGGCAGGCACTTCTTATGTTCTTGTGTGGCCCCTGGCTGCCAGGACCCTCAATAAGAATAGTGATTTTATTATTTGTACCCCATCTATCTGACTGAGTTGCTCCAGCCACCCTGGGAGGCTTCCAACACAATATAAAAACACAACGAGACATCAAACATTAAAAACTTCCCTATAAAGGGCTGCCTTCAGATGTCTTCTAAAAGTCCCAGCCCCCACTGGAAGAAATCCCCGCTTGCCTCCTGCAACCTGTCCTCCCCTATTTCAGTTACTGCCCCAGACTGAGGCTGCCCTGGTGCACAAGGAAGGCCCTTGCGCATGGCAGCAGGGATCAGGAGCATTGGCAGAGCTGCACGAAGGCCATGGGTCTCCTGCAGGCGGCAAACGGCCTTTCCAAGAACTGCTAACTAATGGGACTCGGCTGCTGCTGCCGCTCAGCTCATTACCAGGCAAAGGCAACCTAAACACAATGCACTGGACTGTAAATATTTAGAGTGGCCAGGATATCTGAGCCCCATAATTGCAATACTTTGATTAATCGCCTCTTCCTGATCAAAGCAAATGGGTTTCTTCACAGCCAAAGTGCCTTTCAAGCAAGGTTTCTGTTCCTTGGGAGAATAAAAGGCCTAAATTCAGATTTTTCCCAAAAGGACCCGTCTGACATAAGGATCAAAGAAAGGGCCACAGAATCACAGAAGCTTACAGCTGGAGGGAACTCAAGGGTCATCTAGCTCAACCCCCTGCAATGCAGGAATCGCAGCTAAAGTGTCCATGAGTCGGGCCGGAGAGCACAGATCCAGGTCTCCGGTCATCACTGCTAGATAAAGGTAGTGATGGAAACTCCCACCCTCCACCTTGGCCCAATAAATAAACCATTTATTTGCAAACAGGAAATCCTTAATTTTATCCTGGAATTTGTTTCACAGGTTGAGCTCTCCTTATGCTCCCAAGCTGAGCAGGAAGATGGTGAAGCTTCGATGCCTCTCTCTGCCTTCAGTCACCACTATAGCCTCCCACCACTAAACCACCTTGTCGCACCTTTCCCCAAAATGTTGCCAGTATCAGCAGTATGGAGAGCTTGTGGAGGGATGCCCTCCCTTTGAAAGAACCTAACAAGATCAGGCCATCTAGTCTAGCATCCTTTCTCACAGAGGCCAAATAGATAGATGCCTGTGAGAAACCTGCAAAGCATCAGGTGTCCCAGAGAAGCATCGGTGGCACACCTGACGTTCAACCTGTGAGCCACTCACTCACCAGAGCCTGTGAGCCAAGCAGAAGGAGACGCCAGCTTCGTGCTCCTGGGTTAGATCGATTGCAGCCACTTGGAATCCCACAAGGGAAAAACAGCACTTAAGAATGATAAATAAATCATCCACTTTCCTCTTCAACCACCTCTCTCCTAGAGTACTTGCAGGCCCTGAGGGTTTCCACACCATTTATATGGCCAGTTAAATTTATTCCCTTTTCAACCAGAAGTTGAAGCAGTCCAGAACCAGCAACACAAGCGCTTCTCTGTACGAACATCCCGACTCAACCCTAAGTTGCTCTGCTGCCGCCTAACCATACTGCCCCCCCCAGCTCCTCATCTTGCCAATCCAAGCATGGGGGCCCGAGGTGGGTGCGTGGGTGGGGGGTGGTTTCAGGCAGCCAAAAAGGAAAAAGGTCCAGGAAATGCATGCATGCAAATTAATCTACCTGTCTGTCTAAGAGATTCCGAATATTCTGGTTACAGATTTCTGTTTTGTCTTGGATGCTGAAGCCACATTTCTTTGGATTTCCCCCTTCCTTGTTCCAAGAAGAAGAGAAGAAGAGTTTGGATTTGATATCCCGCTTTATCACTACCCGAAGGAGTCTCAAAGCGGCTCACATTCTCCTTTCCCTTCCTCCCCCACAACAAAGTGGGGTTTTGAGTGAGGCTGAGAGACTTCAAAGAAGTGTGACTAGTCCAAGGTCACCCAGCAGCTGCATGTGGAGGAGCAGGGAAGCGAACCCAATTCACCAGATTACGAGTCCACCGCTCTGAACCACTACACCACACAGAGGCAAGGCTGGGCCACAACCACTTAAAAGCCAAACCGACAAAGTAAATTCTATGCCACAAATTACCTAAAGGCAGTCCAAGTGTCAAAACCCAACTCCCAAATCACTCTGGCAAATTTTCAGGAAAGGGGGATTTCTTCTCAACTACAGGCAGCCTGCAAACTCTCTCCTCCATTCCATCCAGGCATCAAGTCCGAAAAAGAAGAAAACTAGAACTAGTGTATAGAATCGTAGAGTCTATTCCAACCCCCTGCACTGCAGGAATCTCAGCTAAAGCATCCCTGACAGACAGCCATCCAAACTCTGCTTTAAAAACCCCCAATGAAGGTGAGTCCACCACCTTCCAAGGAAGTCCCTTCCCCTGTTGAATGGCTCATAGCAAAAACTTATGCCAGTGTATTGGAAGGAGCAAAGATCACCCGTGTCAAAGTAATGATTCTTCAACATCAACTTCGTTGGACTGGTCATGTTCTGCGGATGCCTGATGATCGTCTTCCAAAGTAACTACTCTATTCCAAACTTAAAAATGGAAAGCATAATGCTGGTGGCCAACAAAAGAAGTTTAAAGTCTCCCTCAAGGCAAATCTTAAAAAATGTACTATAAACACCAGCAACCGGGAAACACTGGCCTGTGAGCACTCCAGTTGGAGAACAGCCTTTACCAAGGGTGTGGTTTTGGAGATGCTCAAACTCAGGACAAAAGGGAGAAACGTGCTAAGAGGAAGGGACATTTGGCAAACCCTCACCGTGATCAACTCCCACCCAGAAACCTATGTCTCCACTGTGGAAGGACGTGTGGAACCAGAATTGGCCTTATGGACTCACTGTTAAAACCGTGTTTATGGAAGACTATCTTACTCTGCTACGAGGGATCAAGGAGTCCTTGCAGCTTCCTGAGTGCCTAGCAGAAGTACCCCAGAGGTGTTCCCCCCCATCTACACATGTCAGCTGACACACTACACCCACATACAGTCACGTGACCACAAGAACGTCACTCACAGAGAGGCGGCCCAAAGAGCACCGTGTCCAGGGCCTTGAGCTGCAGCTTCTGCCTGTGGCTCCTGTCAGTCATCTTCAGGACAGTTCCTGTCATGGTGGCGTTGGTGATTGCCAACCTGCGGGGAAGAGGGAGGCGGAGGAGGTGGTCACATCTGAAGGGCATTTGGAGCAAAAAACACAGCTTGGCCAGGTAGCCCCTCAGGCAAGCTCTGCGAGGACTCACCACCAGCAGGCAGGTAGGAGATTTAACAGGCAGCTTCCTGGTTGTTCACAAGGATATTTTGCACCAGCTATTCTCACTTCATAAAGCAGGAAAGCTTCCTTTGCTGGGATATCTTCTCTGCTTTGCAGAGAACACCTCTTGCTAAACCCAGGGAGCTGGTTGTTAGCCCCCACAAATGTGTGAGAAGGAGAAAGTGGCCAGATGGATAAGTTTTATTTTTATATAATTTTATTTATTGCATTTATTGCATTTATCCCTTATTATGTTATGCCTTTTTGTGTTTTGATATTGTAAAGCACCCTGTGAATCTCAGATAATAAATAATAATAAATAATGTGGCATTTTTGGGACGCGGGTGGCATTGTGGGTTAAACCACAGAGCCTAGGGCTTGCCGATCAGAAGGTTGGCAGTTCGAATCCCTGCGATGGGGTGAGCTCCCGTTGCTCTGTCCCTGCTCCTGCCAACCTAGCAGTTTGAAAACACGCCAAAGTGCAAGTACATAAATAGTTACCGCTCTGGCGGGAAGGTAAACGGCCTTTCCGTGCGCTGCTCTGATTTCTCCAGAAGCAGCTTAGTCCTGCTGGCCACATGACCCAGAAGCTGGATGCCGGCTCCCTCGGCCAATAAAGCGAGATTAGCGCTGCAACCCCAGAGTCGGCCATGACTGGACCTAATGGTCAGGGGTCCCTTTACCTTTTAATGTGGCATTTATATCCCACCTGTGCAGTAGAGGTTAGTCTGAGAGGCAGTGGATGCCCCACCCCCCAGGTCACCCCAGTGAATTTCATGGCTCAGCAGGGATTTGAACCCTGGTCTCCCAGGTCATAGTCCAACATTCCAACAACTACTCCACCGCTGTCCCATCGACACTATACGCCGAAAGCAGGTTTGAAACTGACTTTGCCAAGCTACTGGGGATCTCCAAGCAGCGCTCTCACAAAACCCTGGGAAGCCACAGGCCAAAACCCAGCCTCCTTTTTTGCACCCCCGGAACTGACCTTGGCATGGCATGCCCAGAGAGCTGCAGCTTCCTGAAGGTCTCTTCGTACTGTGGCAGCTCCACGTAGGTGATGAGCCACTGCACCACCTCATCGACGGTCCAGTTGTACACTGAAAGAAAAGTGGGAGAGGGCAAGTCAGTGGCTGAACCAACCAGCAGCCGGTCTTCAGGCCCCACCATCTCAGCTCACGTCTCCAGACCTCCCACCTCTCTCCTGTCACTGTCTGGCTCATCCATCTAGCTTTATTGTGTTTCTGGTGCCACAGGATGCCCCCAAACCTCTCTGAACCAACAGGAAGATGCAGAGAGGAACATAATTTCAGAAAATGCTGGCAAAGGCTGGGCCAATTGCAGGCTCTACAGTAAATCCTATGAGAAGAGGCTAAAGGGACAGGGGACGGGGGGGGGGGGAAAGATCAGAGAATGTACGGAAGGATGTCAGACCAGGGCAGGGCAATGTAGCAGAGAGGGAAGAGTGTTGGATCAGGACCTGAGAGACCAGGGTTCAAATCCCTGCTCAGCCATAATCGCGGGCAATTTGCTAACTTGACGACCAAGTTCAGTCTCACACCAAACCATGCAATCATCTGTATGTCTGCTGAGAACAGCTGAAGCAATAAACAGGCTTTTCCCATTTTGTATTTTAGTATGGCAATGTCATTGGTCCACTTATTTGGGCAAAATTAGAAGAAGCCCTTATTCCTCCTTCAAGGAGCTTCAGCAAAACCAGGCAAGACTCAACATGACAAAAAACAGACTGCTCCTCTCCTCCTGCCCCTGACAGCTCAGGAGCGTCAAGACACCCAAGAGAAGCAGATGTGGAAATCAGTTCTTAAAAAGCTGCTGTGAACTGGGAAGGAGCAGTGGCAGAGAGAGGCAGAGAGAAACACAGTGTGGGTGGGTAAAGAAACTTAGGATGCAGCAGCTAAGCATCTGTCAACGCCCCCCGACCCTTGAAAAGGAATATGGGATCTCTGCCTGAAGCCATGGGACTCTGGGACCAGCTTTCACCAACAGCAGGGGAGGAGTCAGGACCTCTGTGCAGGCTGTGCTTTTATTTATTCATATCTTGAAAATTTACACGCTGCTTGGTTGTAGTAAGCCTCAAAGCGGTTTACAAGAAGATAAAGCAATAAAACCAAGAAAGATTTGCAACATACGGAAGTTAAAACATGAAAATTAGATTAAAAATCCACCTCAACTTTCTGAGCATCTGGCTGGGCTTGTTTAAATAAGAACAGTGATATCAATAGGCAGGGAGTTCCAAAGTGTAAGGGCTGCCACACTAAACGATTGAGCTCTTACAAATGTGAGCTACAGGTCGGGACTACAGAACTACGATCACCATCATGATTTATATTCCTCCTTTCCTAAAAAGAGTTTAAGGTGGTGTACACAGTTGTCCTTCCCGTTTTATCCTCAGAACAACCCTGTGAGGTAGGCCAGGCTGAGAGGGAGTGGCTGGCCCATCCAAGGAGCTTCATGGCTAAGCCACCATTTGAACCCTGGCCTCTCCTAGTCCAACACTCTCTAACACAGCCATGCTGGCTCTCTTGAGAACTTCATCCAAAAGCAAATACTGAGGGGTCACAGCTATGGGGACCAGCATGGAAAGATAAAATACAGCTAAATTAACGTCTCAGTCATCAACAAAATGGAACCTGGTAAGTGGGTGGCAGGGGGCACTCTTGACAGATGGCTTGTTCAAGTCTGTCCACATATAAATTGGGGTGCGTGTGCACAAGATAGAGCCATGCAGGTGCCCATAACTGTGCCATCTATTTGTAGAGAACGGCTTATTTTTTAAAAGCTGCTTCATGTCAAAAGCAAGGATGCCACAGTGGTTCTCACCTCTGGAGGAGGTTCATTAGGAAGTCCGAAGTGCAGAAAAACCCTTAAGAGCCTGAATCTGACAGATGTGTGGCATTTCAGTAGGAAAAAAGTGGTTCCCTAAGTGTGTAGTGGGATTACCTGGGGGGGCCATCAAGAGGCAATGGGGTGCTGGAGGTGTAAATGACTTTGAAACACTCTGGGATCCCAGGATCAAGCTAATCAATGTTGTTGAATAAATTGAACTAGTTTCAATTGGCTTTGAATGTATTTGCAATTCATTGTTACTGTTCTGAATCTTATTGGGCTGTTATCTTCTGCGGAGGGTTGTGCAAACTGCTACCGGCACACACAGAGCCTCCCTTTCAGTGCAACTTTACTCATTGCCCTTTCACAAATGCTCAGTTCTATATACCGGCAGTGGAGCAATTCCCCTCTGAGGAAAGGTCTGGGGCTCTGCAGAAAAGGCAAGGAAGAGGCGACATGCTTGAAATTTACACCATTATGCACAGAAAGTACCTAGAGAAAAGCCTTTCTTTCTCTCTCTCTCTCTCATAGAACTTGTGGGCATCCAATGAAGCTGAATGCTGGGAAGAAGCCCTTCCTCATGCAGCAGAGTTAGACTGTGGAACTCCCTCCCACAGGAAGCAGCGATGGCCACCAACTTGGATGGCTTAATGCTTGGAAGATAAGGCTATCAATGTCTCCTAGCCAGGCTGGCTCTGCTCTATCTCCACAGCTGGAGGCAGCAATGCTTCTGAATACCAGCTGCTGGAAACCACAGGAGGGGAGAAAGTGCTCTTGTGCTCAAATCCCGCTTGCAGGTTCCACAGGCATCTGGTTGGCCCCTGTGAGAACACGATGCTGGGCTAGATGCTGGACTAGGCAACAGACTTGATGGCAGGATTTAAATAAACATCCACATTATTAGCATCAGAAAATGTTTGGAAGATAGTGAAATAAGATGATGTATTTAATTTTATTTTTATGTTTTTAAGGTTTGATGTTATTAATAACTTTTTCTGTTGAGAGATAGCAAAGTGGGTGAAAATGGAAACAAACCAAAACCGCAAGTTGGGGTAAGTTGTGGAGAGGAGGGAGGGAGGAATATATAGTAAACGTTAAGAATTTGAGATGTATGTAATGAACGAAAATGAAAAATGAATATTTATTATTTTTTAAAAGGATGCTGGACTAGATGGGCCATCGGCTTGCTCCAAAGGCTCTCCTCCTTGTGTTCCTCTGCTCCATTCAGCCCTACAGGACTCCAGAGCGCTCACTCCAGCGCCAAGCTCCTCGGAGGAGAGAAGAATCCTGCAGCCGGCATGTGGGCAGAGGCACTGCAGCCAAGCCTCCCCTTTGTTTGTTCAGACAATTTTGGAGGCAGACGCAGGTGGGCGGGCAAGGAAGAGCCTGGCAAACAGCCAGAGCCTTGCAGCAGCATGGGGTAGAAGGGCTTGGCTGGGTGGCTGGGGGTGGCTGGTCGCTTCTCGCTTGCTAGCTTAGTCTGGGGCGGGGAGGCTGCCACAAACATTGAAATCCAGCCGGGGGTGGGCATGTTGTGCAACATGATAGGAGCGGCTTTAATAAGGCAAAATAACTGCTATGGGGAAACTGCCCTCAGCTGAATAAGGCTTGCACCTCAGAGATGGGACGTAGCAGGGAGCATGTGAACGCCAGTCTCCTCTGACCAGAAGAGGTGGTTTAAAATGTTGAGAAGGGGTGGATGAACTTTCCTTCAAGGAGGAAGATGACTTACCCGTGTGAGAGACAAGCTTGTCCCTGTGCAACTACATACTTCCGTAAGCGTAATTGTATTTTATTGTTAGTTTGTTATTGTAGTATTCCTCTGCTTTCAAAAATGTTTTATTGTGTCCTTTTGCCTTTTCTTTCTTTCCTTACTTTCATAGAATCACAGAATAGAGTTTGAGTGTTATTTGCTCCACACACACACACCCCAGTGCAGGGACATTTCACCCAATGAATCTTTGTTCAGATAAAACTAACGGTGGGCTGGACCTTTTCGAAATGCAGGACCAAGCGGTGGACAACTGCTCTTTCTCAAACACAGTGGACCTTTGCTTGCTTAAATGCTGAGCAACCCATGATGCTGGAATGCCCTAAACAACTTCTGAGTAGGCCTACTCTAGAGTTGTCCAAACCCTGGGAGGAGTCTAGTCAACTTGAGAGGGGCAGGACCCACCACTGGTGATTCTGAGAAGGAGGAAAGGGGCCATCTCTGCAGGTTGACACCATGACTAGGATTTCCTGGAGTGCGCTTTGGAAACGAGTGGCAATAGAGACACCTCCCAGGCCATCGCCCCTTCAGGCACTAACAAAGTCCAACCCCCTACAAGGCAGGAATCACAGCTAAAGCATCCGTGACAGATGGTCATCTAACCTCTGCTTAAAAATCTCCAAGGAAGGAGAGCCCACCATCTCCCAAGGGAGTCTGCTCCACTGCCAAACAGCTCTTACTCTCAGGAAGTTCTTCCTAATCTCCTTCCTTGCAATTTGAATCTATAGGTTTGGGTCCTACCCTCTGAAGCAGCAGAAAACTAGCTTGCTTCGTGCTGATAAATATTGACTGCTTTTCTACCAATGGTTTTAGGGACGTGGGTGGCGCTGTGGTCTAAAGCACTGAGCCTAGGGCTTGCCAATCGGAAGGTCAGCGGTTCGAATGAGCTCCTGTTGCTCGGTCCCAACTCCTGCCAACCTAGCAGTTCGAAAGCACGTCAAGTGCAAGTACAGTGGTACCTCGGGTTACATACGCTTCAGGTTACAGATGCTTCAGGTTACACACTCCGCTAACCCAGAAATAGTACCTCGGGTTAAGAACTTTGCTTCGGTGAGAACAGAAATCATGCTCCGGCCGCGCGGCAGCAGCAGGAGGCCCCATTAACTAAAGTGGTGCTTCAGGTTAAGAACAGTTTCAGGTTAAGAGTGGACCTCCGGAACGAATTAAGTATTTAACCCGAGGTACCACTGTAGATAAATAGGCACCGCTCCGGCGGGAAGGTAAACGGCATTTCCATGCGCTGCTCTGGTTTGCCAGAAGCGGCTTAGTCATGCTGGCCACATGACCCGGAAAAACTGTCTGCAGACAAACACTCGCTCCCTCCGCTACTAAAGTGAGATGAGCACGCAACCCCAGAGTTGTCCGTGACTGGACCTAATGGTCAGGGGTACCTTTACCTTTACTACCAATGGTTACAGGTGAGGATATAAGAGCATCCCCTGCCCTCAGACAGCACAGCACAGCAGCTCCAGGGACTCTGCCTCCCTTCCGAGAAGATGCCTTAAACGGCTCGGGACCGCAATACCTCAAGGACCGCCTTTTCCCATATGAACCTACCCAGTCCCCGAGATCATCTTCTGAGGCCCTCCTTCGTGTGCCTCCTCCTCAAGAGGTTCAGAGGGTGGCAACACGAGGATGGGGCCTTCTCTGCAGTGGCTCCCCTTCTGTGGAATGCTCTCCCCAGGGAAGTTCACCTGGCGCCTTCATTATATACCTTTAGGCGCCAGGCAAAAACGTTCCTTTTTAACCAGGCCTTTGGCTGATCTTATTGACATCTAACACCCTTTTAAAATATGGCTTTTGGAGGGGGGGGGTATTGGGTTATTGCTTTTGGTTTGATTTTATATGTTGTGGTCTTCTTATGGACCGCCCTGAGACCTCCGGGTATAGGGTGGTGAATAAGTTGAACTAATAATAAAAATAATAAAATAATGCCTCCGCTCTGACTTGCAGCGGAGGATCTAGCCAGCTTCACAATGAGGACACAGGATCTGGCAGCAAAGCTCTCCGACTGCAAGCCGAACTTTTCTGCTGGGGGAAAAACCTGACAAGTACATGAAGATTAGAATGGGTAGCAGCCAGGGGAGATTAACAAGGCCATAAAGGCAGCAAGAAGTATCAGCATCGGGGAAGTGTTTGCTGAGTGTGGCAGGCAAAGGAGCTGTGGCCTTATCTGGAGGCACTCAACACCCTCTGCACGACTGTGGCACTTCAGGAGAGCAAAGAGCACTGCAAGTCTTCTGCTCTCACTGCCGCCTTGTCTAGGGTGCTTTGGTGCTGGAGAGCGGATAGGACTCTGAAGAACGCAAGAGGCACCTGCAGGATCAGCCCAGTAGCCCATCTAGGCCAGCATCCTGCTCTCACAGCGGCCAACCAGATGCCTGTGCGAAACCCACAAGCAGGATTTGAGCACAAGAGCCCTCTCCCCTCCTGCAGTTTCTGGCAACTGGTATTCAGAAGTATTTCTGCCTCTGATTGTGGAGGCAGAGCATAGCCAACCTGGCTAGCAGCCATCAAAGGCCCTCTGCTCCCCCATGAATTTGTGAGAATTCCTGCTCCGTGATTGCAGTTATCACATGATGGTGTATGTTTTGACTCCACAGAGTCGGATGTTTGTGTTACTGTGTTCCGTGAAGTGGGACTATTGTCCTTTGCTCTTTTTCTCTTTGCTGTCTGATGCTAGAGAGAGAGGGAGCCATGTTGCAGTGCTCCGTATGTGTTTATATGTAAATAAAGTAGATTAGCCAAAATGCTGAGTTGCTGAGGTCTGTCACGCAAGCTGCGAAGACTCTGCGGATCCCTAAGTGTGCCGGTGTCTGTTGGCATCGGTCGCTGTGATGTTCGGGCTGAAGAAAGCTTATGAAGCTCCTGAACGATCTCGACCAGAAGGGAGGGAACATGCCAGTCGGGCACATGTCTCTGCCAGGGTCCTACTCGAGTGAAGGCTGAACTCCTGACAGAATTTGCCCGATCCTCTTTTATGACCATCCAAGTCAGTGGCCATCCCTGCATCCTGTGGGAGGGAGTTCCACAGTCTGACTAGTTGCTGTGTGAAGGAGGACTTTATTTTATCTGCCATGGGTCTTCCAACACTCAGCTTCCTTGAAGCATCCTGCGCCTCTCAGCAGGGCAGTGGAACAGGAGTGTGACCCCCGCGTGTCTCCTGAAATGCCTTAACCGTTTACATTCCCCATGCCTTGCAACTGAACATCTGTGGTGGGACTGTCCGTTAGTTAATGAATTCTGGAAACAGATTGGTATAGAAATATCGGGAATTGTGGGTAGGAAGGTGGAAATATCTAAATTAATGGTTCTTATTAGCCTGAGTAGCACCGAGTTAGAAACCAAAGAGGAATGTAAATGGGTAAAATTGATGGTAATTGCAGCCAGAGAGGTTATAGCGAGTAATTGGAAAGAGCTAGGGGTGAACCAATGGAGGAAAAAACTGAAAAATATTATAATTTTAGAATATCTAACTGTGAAGATACATAAAATGAAAGGGTTTAAGGTCAATGAGAAGGAGGAGGATTGGTTTGAGAATATATTGAATTATTTGGGTAGGTTTGAACAATTTGGGGCAATTAAAATGTTAAAAGTTAAATAAACCTTGTGGAGGGAGGAGTGTTAATGTATATAGAATTGTGCATAAGGTTGATTTGAATATGTTATTATTGATTATGTATACCCAATGTATCAGCCGCCTGGGGGTTTCACTGTTTGTGTTTTGGTTGTTGGTAAAAAAATTTGTGTGGAAAACAAGATTAAACATACAGGACTAAACACACTAGTATTTAATACAGGCTCCTAATATTCCAAAATAGTCTCAGACGCGCCGCAGCCCTTCCCACTCACGCCCAGTGCCTCCTGTGACTCACTACTGAACCTCACTCATTCTTTATCGGCACAGGAAAGGAGGGCAGTGTGGGGAGGGGAGAGAGGCAAAGAGATAATTCCCCCATTTATTATATTTTTTTATTTGCATATTATTTTCACCCTGCTTCCTGTTCTACTGTGGCGGAGGAGTCGCAAATGCAAACTAAAAAATGCAAAAGTTGAAACCGGTCAAGGGCTGCACTAGAGGAAGCCACAGGCCAGCGGCGAGAGGAGAAGGAAGTGGTTTGGCCAAGGCGCAAGAGGTTGCTAGAGAGAGGAGGAGAGGGAGGGAGGAGCAGAGAGGCAGATTTTGAACACTGAGAACTTAAGAGCCTGCTGGAGTTCCACAGTTTAACTCTGCACTGCGAGAAGGACTTTCTTCCCCCTGTCCTGAATCTTCCAACATTCAGCTCCATTGGATGCCCACGAGTTTGAATGCTATGAGGGAGGGAAGCTTTTTCCTCTATCTACTTTCTCCGCACCACAGGTAATTGTATAAACATTTATCATGCAGCCTCTAACTCGCCTTTTCTCTAAACTCAAAAGCCCCAAATGCCGCAGTCTTTCTTCGAAGGGGAGTTGCTCCCTTGATCATCTGGGCTTCCCTTTTCCCTTTCCCAACTCTGCAGTCTCCTTTTTTGAGGCGAGTCAGCCAGAGCTGGATGCCAGCCTTACCTTCGGACGACTTCCAAGCCTTCCAAAGATCTTCCACGCTGATGTGCTTATCCTCCCCGTGAAAGGTGCTGTGTTTGACCGTTGGGTCGTGGTAATTCAAGTCTTCCCTCAGGAACTGGAGGGGGAAAAACACAGCCCCAAGTCAACCAGTTGCCCCAAGTCCCATGTTTATCAGCTCCATCTGGTACGCAGGATGAGACCCTCGCTGCCCGCAGACTGTCTGGCCAGAGTGGTGCATGCTCTAGTTATCTCTCGCTTGGACTACTGCAATGCGCTCTACGTGGGGCTACCTTTGAAGGTGACCCAGAAACTGCAACTAATCCAGAATGTGGCAGCTAGACTGGGAGCAGCCGCCAAAACCATATAACACTGGTCTTGAAAGAACTACCTGGCTCCCAGTACATTTCCAAGCACAATTCAAAGTGTTGGTGCTGACCTTTAAAGTCCTAAATGGCCTCGGTCCTGTATCCCTGAAGGAGCGTCTCCACCCCCATCCTTCTGCCCGGACACTGAGGTCCAGCGCCAAGGGCCTTCTGGCGGTTCCCTCATTGCGAGAAGCCAAGTTACAGGGAAGCAGGCAGAGGGCCTTCTCAGTAGTGGCACCCGCCCTGTGGAACACCCTCCCATCAGATGTCAAAGAGATAAACAACTACCAGACTTTTAGAAGACATTTGAAGGCAGCCCTGTTTAGGGAAGCTTTTAATGTTTAATAGGTTATTGTATTTTAGTGTTTTGTTGGAAGCCACTCAGAGTGGCTGGGGAAACCCAGTCAGATGGGCGGGGTATAAATAACAAATTATTATTATTATTATTATTATTATTATTATTATTATTATTATTATTGATGTTCTCATTTTAACAGTGACTGTAAGGGCAACTAAAAGTTTGTTGGGTGTGGACAGGGCAGACCTAGGTTCAGAAACAACAAAGGAACTGGTCTGGGGGCTGAGCTACTTCAGAGGGCTGCAGAAAGAATTAACACGTAAGAGCATGGTTTTGTGTAAGATATTAAACTGCAAGTCCCCAAGGAATGGGGGAACCATCACTTGGAACACAGTAAGAGTCCATCTGGATCAGGCCAATGGTCCAACTATTTTTTTTTATATATATATAATATTTTATTCAGTTTTCACAACAAAGAAATTATAAAACAAACAGTAAGAAAAACACAAAAATAAACTCAAAAGCACAAAAATACAAAAATACAAACAATTAACATAAGATAAAAAAAGAGAAAAACAAAAACAAAAAACCCTCTTTTTTCTTTTATCCACTTTAGTCAACTTATTATCCTGACTTCCTCACGCCTCCCTTTTTAGTATTCCACTTAGAAATTGGTTCAGCAAATTCATATCCTATTGGTTAGACCTTAATTATTTTTCCTCACATATTTCACATCTTTTAACTTCAAACTTTCATCTAATCTCAATCCACTCTTACATAATCTTTTACTTTATTTACTAGAACCCCTTCATTTCATTTGAATGTCATCAACATTCAAAAATTTTACAATGTTTCTGTAAATAGACTTTAAATTTCCTCCAATCTTCTTCCACCAACTCTTCTCCCTGATCCCGAATTCTGCCAGTCATTTCCGCCATTTCCATGTAATCCATTACTTGCATCTGCCATTCTTCCAAGGTGGGTAGATCTTGTGTCTTCCAATGCTTTGCAATGAGTATTCTTGCTGCAGCTGTAGCATACATAAAGAAAGTTCTATCCTTCTTTGGCACCAATTGGCCGACTATGCCCAGGAGAAAGGCCTCTGGTTTCTTCAGAAAAGTATATTTAAATACCTTTTTCATTTCGTTATAGATCATTTCCCAGAAGGCCTTAATCCTTGGGCACGTCCACCAAAGGTGAAAGAATGTACCTTCAGTTTCTTTACATTTCCAACATTTATTATTGGGCAAATGATAGATTTTTGCAAGTTTGACTGGGGTCATGTACCACCTGTACATCATTTTCATAATATTCTCTCTAAGGGCATTACATGCCGTAAATTTAACCCCAGTGGTCCACAACTGCTCCCAGTCAGCAAACATAATATTATATCCTATATCTTGTGCCCATTTTATCATAGCAGATTTTACCGTTTCTTCCTCAGTGTTCCATTTCAACAGCAAATTATACATTCTTGATAGTGTCTTAGCATTGGGTTCTAACAATTCTGTTTCTAATTTTGATTTTTCCACCTGGAAACCAATTTTTTTATCCAAATTATAAACCTCTCTTATTTGAAAATAGTGTAACCAGTCTCGCACCTTCTCTTTAAGTTTCTCATAGCTCTGCAATTTCAATTTGTCCCCTTCCTGTTCCAAAATTTCCCAATATTTTGGCCATTTGGCCTCCATATTAAGCTTTCTCAAAGCTTTCGCTTCCATAGGTGATAACCACCTCAGGCCAATGGTCCAACTAGTCCAGCATCCTGTTCTCACAGTGGCCAACCAGAGGCCTGTGGGAAACCTGCAAGCAGATCTGAGCACGAGAGCAGCACTTACACCTCTTGTGCCTTCCAGCCACTGTATTGCTGTCTCCCAATTATGGAGCCAGAGCCTAGCCGTCCTGGCTAGTAGCCATTGCTAGCCCTCGCCTCCATGAATCTGTCTAACCCTTTTTCAAAGCCATCTGGGTTGGTGGCTCTCCTGTGGGAGAGAGTTCCACAGTCTGACTGCACGCTGCGTGACGAAGGACTTCCTTTTGTCTGTCCTGATGTGTCCTATTCACCCCGCTCCTTGTAAAAAAAAATCACCAGCTTGTTTCTCCTTTCAGCTTCCCATCAGTCCGCAAGACCATCAGTTCCTCACCCCGGGCTGCTAACCTTTCCTGGAAGCCTTTAAGAAGGGTTTTTTAACACACACACAAAGACGCTGAACCAATTGCCTCTTTTTGCATGCTTTTACTGATGTCTCTGCTCTCACTGTTGCTATGCAAACCTTTACTGAATCGCAGCTGTTCACCTGAGTAATGGGCCGGGTTGTCCCCATTTGTTGTTGTTGTTTAGTCGTTTAGTTGTGTCTGACTCTTGGTGACCCCCTGGACCAGAGCACGCCAGGCACTCCTGTCTTCCACTGCCTCCCACATTTGTCCCCATTTGCAGTTCCTTAATGAGGCCACTGGCAGAAATTCAGCTTTGCTCACTAGACCTGTCCTGTCCCCCCATCACAAACGCCTTACTCTGCTACAGAGCTTTGCAGAGAAGCTGGAAAAAGAAGAGGTGGCTTTTCCAGCTGCTCCCATCGGAGATGAAAAGCAGCTGTCCACGTGGAGGCACAAGCGTGCAAACGCACACCTAGCGGATCTGCTCAACAAGCAAGCAAGGCAGGCGACTCTGACCCTCTGAAGAAAAGCAAAAGGTAAGTCTGCCAAGAAGAGGAAATCCATTCGCCGTGCGCAAACTGCAAATTCATCTTTGCTGCCGGGAGGCTAAGAATAAACTGCAGCATCACGTTCCTAAGCCACATCCAGGACAAGCTGAAGAGGCTGCATCTCTGTTTTCTCCTCCAAAGTTCTTAGCACCTGCCTATTAAAAGGCTATTCTGAAAGTCACAGCTTCGGAGATGTGTGCAAGGGCAAGCAAAGGTGGCTTCCGAAACTCAGCCGGGAGATCAGGGCTCTCATGTGTCTCTTTGCAAAGCCACACCTGAGCCCTCTCAAGGTTAAGCACCACAGACCCCCTTCAACAGGCAGCCGACAGAAAAGCCGCATTTGCATTTCTCTGCTTAGAGGTCCAAAAAGGTCGGCAGATGGAATGTCTTCCTGGCTAGTCATATCCTTCACTTCCTGAATCAACTGACGCCCAGGGACTTTGGATTCAGGAGGGATATTGACAAAAAGTTGAATGTATCTCACACACACACACCCAGCCTCCATTCACTCTACCTTCAGAACTGTCATGAGTTATATCTTTTCCCTCTTTATGTGCCGAGTCAGATACCAGTAGTATCTAAAATTCAAAGAAACTTCCTCTTCAAGTTTACACAGATGATATATTTTTAGACCAATTCTAAAGGTATTACATTAATCCCCCTTCACATCATGCTGTTGTTCTGAATGAAAACCACAACTGTTTTTGGAAAGTTACATACATTTCACAACCACTGACTTCTGAGTTGTTAACAGTCGCCAATTCTACAAAATCTATTTCTACCCTGACCCAAAGTACACCATAATTCATTAAACAATTCAAGATAATTAACCTGAAAGGTTCCAAAGGATGGAAACCTTTCCACTCCTGATCAGTTTTTGTTGCTAGCGTTTTCCATTGGTGAAATCACCGTTCCTTGTTACAAGCATACATAAATTTATCTCTTTTAATATGCAAAGGGCTTAACCCTAACCCTGGATTTCGGCTATATATAGCAGAGCATAAGCTTTTAAGCACACTTCACATTTTGAGCAAAAGGCCTCAGTAAACCAGTCACTGGTTCCATATTTACAAGATATTCAGAAATGAAAAGGGGGTGTGGACGATGAGCCCAGCAAAGCACACCCCTTCCAACTGCAAGTCCCCCTTTAAAAATGCCTTCTGGTGGGGGGGGGGCAGCTTTCGCTCAGCAATGGCATGGAATGAACTTGAGGGGGGTGGTTGGGGGGAGTTTCCAAAGGCTCAGTGTCACTTTTGAGACTGACCAAGTATTCCTCAAAACAGTGAGGGCACCCAGAGCAACACCTGGAAAGAGTATCTTTTGAAAGAGAGTGAGCTGAATGGGGAGACACAGTCCTTGGGAGTCTCCTGGGCCCTGATGGTCTGAAGGCTTTCCAAGTCAATGCCAGCTAAGGTGGCAGAAGCTTTTGTGGGCCACCACTCTATTCATCAGATGCTCGAAGGAGCTACCTTACTGAGGAGGTATATAAATAAACAAACCCTGCCTTAGGTTTTTAAGCGGAGGTTGGTTGGCCACCTGGTCAGGGATTCTTGAGACGTGATCCCTACATTGGACGCATGGATGAGATGACCCTACAGCACAGCTCTTTGATTTTATGACTACAGAGAGGATATATTCAGATAGGGTTTATCCACCTGGGAAGGGAGCCCATATAGGAGAAGGAAACCTCCTAAACATCTGCTGCCTTGTAGGACATCTTTGGGAGAAGAAAAGCCACAGGAGTAAACCCTCTGCGACTCCAGAGTTGGGTTCCTAAGGCAACTGGATGACATCTTGCACGCCTCGTACCATCAACTACCGCGGCCAAGAAGGTGCCAAACGTCTTGCTTTCCTTTCCTTTGGACTATATCAGCACGCCTGAGAGGGGGGTCTTGTCATCTGGGTAGCTCAGGACCTCCATACACACAGCCCAGGCTTGCACCCTCGGGAAGTCACTTTCCTACTGCTAACACAACACTCACTCACTCTCTCTCTCTCTCTCTCTCTCTCTCTGTGTGTGTGTGTGTTTGTGTGTGAAATATCAAATACCAAAGGGCAAGCAAAGCAAAGCACCATTTTATAGAGAGATGTGGCATGGCAGAAAGCAGAACACAAATGAATTCAGAATCCAGCTCAGTATCGGTGTGACTCTCCACTACACCGCATTAAGCAAATTCCGGTGATCAAGAGGCTTAGTAAAACATCTAATGGGGGCCAATCCCTTTCCCAGCTGAGCCACAAACCCACGCATGGTGCAGATGCTGCAAGATGAGTAAGGGAGGGAGCACGGAAGACAGTGGAAAAGGCAGGCCGAAGAAGACAGAAGAGCGCTAATTTCAAAGGAGAGGAAGGAAAGCCTTCCTGGAGCCAGAAAGCACTGAAGCTGCAACTGCAGGACTCTAGAAGTGCCCAGTGGATCCTTTTTCTGGAATGCCTCTCTCTCTCTCTCTCTCCCTGGCCAAGAGGCCCCTGACTGAGCAGAGTTTTGAAGCTGCACCGCCTGAAAAGAGGGATTAAGAAAATCTGTGCAGTCCTGTGACATTCTCAGTGAGCCAAGCTCATGATTTGAAAACGAAATGAAATAAAGGAGGGTGGGTGGTGAGGAGGGCAGGGTGAACCTTCCCAAGATGTTCCAAGATCTCTGGAGATTATAAGCCACTGGCTGCAGCCAAACCAGGCAGGAATGCAAAGATAGAGATATCCCCTCCTAACCCCCCCCCCCCGCCCCACAGCCTGTGACCTCCACGGGGAACATGGCAATGTCATCTAGAGTGGCCAATGTGCACAGCTCAGAGCAGCCGTGATCTCCCCTAGGGATGTAGGCAGGGGAACCAGCTGTTGCTCAGTATATTTAGCTCAGGAAGGAAAAGTGATCTCCCGGTCGGCCCTCCTTCAGCAGAGCCCCAGTGAAAACAGGCTTCCAAGGTCTCTTGGAAGAGGACACGGTCATAGAATCGTAGAGCCGTAGTGATGGAAGGGACCCCGGGGTCATCTAGTCCAACCCCCTACAATCCAAGAATCGCAGCTAAAGAATCCCTGGCAGAGGGACATACAACCTCTGTTAAACGCCTCCAAGGAAGGAGAGCCCAGCACCTCTCATGGGAGTCCGTTCCATGGCTGAACAGCTCTTCCTGTCTTCCGAACGTTTAGTTGGAATCTCCTTCCTTGCCATTTGAATCCACTGGCTCAGGTCGCACCCTCTGGAGCAGCCGAAAACAAGCTTGCTGCATCTTTCTTAGGAGAGCCCTTGAGATATTTGGAGACGGCTATCAGGTCACCTCTCAGGTGCAACTGGAGCAGGTCTCCAGGAAGGAGCCAGTGTCCTGTAACTCAAGGGCAGGAGGCGGTGGGTCCTCTGCATCGGCAGGAGATACGGAGCATGAGCTAAGCCAAAATGCATTCATAGGGCTGAGACCCTCCCTGCCCGCGGACTATCTCACCAGAGTGGTGCATGCTCTAGTTATCTCCCGCTTGAACTACTGCAACGCGCTCTACGTGGGGCTACCTTTGAAGGTGACCCGGAAACTACAACTAATCCAGAATGTGGCAGCCAGACTGGTGACTGGGGGCGGCCGCCGAGACCACATAACACCAGTCTTGAAAGACCTAGATTGGCTCCCAGTACGTTTCTGAGCACAATTCAAAGTGTTGGTGCTGACCTTGAAAGCCCTAAATGGCCTTGGCCCAGTGTACCTGATGGAGGGTTCCCACCCCCATTGTCTATTCTAGACACTGAGATCCAACACCGAGGGCCTCCTGGCAGTTCCCTCCCTGGGATAAGCAAAGCTACAGGGAGCCAGGCAGAGGGCCTTCTCGGTAGTGGCGCCCGCCCTGTGGAACGCCCTCCCAACAGATGTCAAAGAGAACAACAACTACCAGACTTTTGGAAGACAACTCAAGACAGCCCTGTTTAGGGAAGCTTTTAATGTTTAATAGGTTATGCTATTTTTGTGTTCTGTTGGAAGCCACCCAGAGTGGCTGGGGAAACCCAGCCAGATGGGCGGGGTACAAATAAATTATGATGATGATGATGATGATGATGATGATGATGATGTTGGAAGGACCCCCAAAGGTCATCCAGTCCAACCCTCTGCAACTCAGGAATCACAACTAACAGCTGAGATCACTGGAGTATGGCAACACTAGAGGACAGAACGTTCATGTAGGCCTGCCTATCTACATGCCCAGCAGGGCTGGAAAATGACTTCTTTTAGCCACAAATTTTAAGCCCTGAGGAAGCCAGGCACCTGGGATTCTGTCTCCCTCCCCAGGCTGTGGAGGTGAAGGCACACCTCCACAGGCAGACACAAAGGCCCACGGCACGTGCGGCCGAGTAATCCCAGCAGCAGAAAAAGGAGGCAGCTGGCCATGTTTCAATGGTGAGGTAACTGGCTCTTTCTGGAGAATGGGCTGAGAAGCACAGCGCACGGCCTCTTCTCAAAATTCAGGGACAGCACTGCACACACATCGAGAGGTAAGGCAGACAGGGCCCAACAGAAGCAACACAAAAGGAAAGTGCAATGGGGAGCAAAGAGGAAAGTAAGCTTTCAAGAAGCATCACACACTTTGCAGTTATGGTAGGTCCTAACAAATAAACACTTAATTAGCAACCTTTAATTAATTAAAACATTTTGGTTATTTGATGGAAGGAAGACTATTATTGTTTTTACTGTTTTGTTGTTCATTTGGGGAGCAGGGAAAAGATAAAAAAGAAAAGTGATTATAAATAAAGGCCATTATAATTAATAATCATAATCATAATTCTCCCCTGATTACTTGGAGCCGCTGTGGCATAATCAGGCAGAACTGTGGAGACCCAAGTTCGAATCCCACCTCAGCCATGAATCTCACTGGGAAGCCTTGGGCCAGTTTCTACCTACTGTAACTGGGTTTTATTAAATAAAATATTTGCCGGCGCTAGGTGCACTGGGTATCCTGGGTGCAAGATGGAAAGGCAGGATATATAAACCTTTCAAAATAAATCAAATACATGTGATGTCTTGTTGCCCCGCTGGGGAAATAAGTCACAAAACGGCTGGTTTGGAATGTGACATCATTCTTTGCTGCATCTTGGCCGACAAACCGGTTTGGCAAAGGGTGCTGCTGGCAACTTCCAAGGCAGCCTTGAGCTAGGGAGGAACGGGGCTTTCAGTGGACCCTAAGCACCTGCAGTTTCAGAAATGAATTCTAGGGTGCTCACCCCGTGATTCAGAGGACAAAGCTGCTGCTAATGTTACAGCCTGCAGGCAGGCATCTTTCCTCAGCTGCAAACCCAGAGCTGCCAATTCCCTTGGCAAAAATTCTGGAGGAGAGAGAAATCCGTTCAATTAAGTCGCAGGGCACCTCGAGAGCTACGCCTGCCTCTGCGCGAGACCAGAAATAGGCCGCCAATTGGAAGGGATTCCCCTTGGGGTTCAGGGGCGCTCCTTTTAATTGCGGTCCCTGCAGCCACCTCCGAACACACAGCAAACTCCTCTCCCCAGAGGGGAGCGTCAAAAAATGTGAAGAGAAGCGCTCCCAGGCTGCGGATGGGCAAAGGTTTTGAGCAGCGCAGCTTAGCAAAAGAAGAGAGCGGCTGAGCAAAAAATAATAACGGGAGTAAATAGGCAGAGAGCTGATGAACAAAAAGATGAGTGTGATATAAATGGCAGAGGTCTGAAGCCGGGTTCTGTCTCTGCTCCACCGCCAAGTCTCTAGTGCTCTCAAGACTGGAGTCAGGAAGGAAGGCACACTTCTAAGATTCCTGCTCCCGGCTTGAATAGGGACTTGCAGAAAACAGAGAATAAAGACTCCCTTCCGAGAAAAGCTAGGCCGGCTCCCTCCTTCCTGTCCTTCCCCTGGCAGTTTTAGGGACTGTCTTTTTAAGGAATTTTAACAAAGGTGTCCCGATTTTATTATCTGTATGTTTACAGATTTGTTTCTATATTGCTTGAATTTATTAGTGGTTACTTATATATTTGGCTTTTTGTATTTTATCTGTCTTGTTTTAATGTGTGTAAGCCGCCATCAGTCTATATCTATATCTATATCTAGCTATCCATATATATATATCAGTCAGTATTCTATTTATAATATAATAATGATCATGATAAATATAGCTACGTCCCGTGCTCACAGGCTTTGCATTTTATGTCAAAGGCCAAGTGAAACTTCATTCAACTTCCTTTTGCTCTTATGCCCAATTCTATGTCCGACAGTCAATTCCTCAATAAATATAAACCGAGTTTAGAGTATCTGATGTTTCAAGCTGCGCGTTTGCTTAGGTTTTGCCTAATGCCTCTTCAAAACTCTAAACCGGTGTTGGGATTTGTGCTCTGAAAGAGCTTAAGCAGGAACAGAGGAATGATCCTGACAAGTTAAAGCAGATTCCATGAGTGTAATCCCAAGTTTTGTCTGTAGCTCTAAACTCCCTTTAAAACAAGAAACTGAGTCGAGAATTAAGGACTGGTTAGGAAGGTCTGTTCATTTATTACTGCATTTATATCCCCCCGTTCCTCCAAGAAGCTTAAGAAGCCGTACATACTTCTCCTTCCCATTTTATCTTCACAACAACCCTGTGAGTAGGTTAGGCTGAGAGCGAGTGACTGGCCCAAGGTCACCCAGTGCGTTTCATGGCTGAAGTGGAGATTCGAGGCCTGGCCTCTCCCAGGTCCTAGCTCAACACTCTAACCATTACACCACCAGACCACTAGTCCATCAACCTCAACATTGTCGACAATTACTGGTAGCCGTTGTCCAGTGTTTCAGCCGGGAATCCATCTCCCTCTCTACCACTTAGCTGTGATCAAAAGCTGGTTTCTTTTATTCTTGACATCCAAATATGAAGATGTCACCCGGGACGTGAGAACGATAGTGACAGAACTGCAACAATCTTTGACAATCCAAGTATCGGGCAGGTACCTTGCAAATGACAAATGCTGAACAAATGATAAGCGGAAGAGATCATATATATATGCAGGTCCCACTATCCAAATGCTTGTTATATGAAAATCACTTATCCAAATATGAGTAATTAGTACCCAAATCTCGCTATACACGTTGCAGATTCAGATGTGCAAGCTATTTTGTGTTTTGCTGGTCTGTGGCAGCTGCTTTGCCAGAAACCATGGTGGGAAGGAGGGAGGGGGAGAGATAGGACAGAGAAAAGAGCATTTTCCCCTTCCTCGTTCTCCTCTTGCAAGATTTCAGTGGGTTTTCCTGTTTTTTTTGTCACTTTGGGGTCAAAATTCCATGGTTGGAAATGCATCAGAAACTTCCCCATAGGACTCAATGGAGATCATTGACTTGTTATGTGAAGGCTCGCCAAGGGAACGTTTTCTGAGAACGCATTGCGTTTGGCTAGCAGGACCTGCTTGTGTGTATGTGAACATGCTCTGATTCAGCCTTGACTCACACAGTCTCAGCTCCACAGGAAAGAGATTACTGGAAAAACACAGCTTTCCCGTTCTGCACAGAACGCAACCTGACAGCATCACTTTTGCCTAATGAAAGAAAGGCCCCCGAGTACTTCAGCTTAGTGGAATCAGAAGTCAGAGCCAAGAGCAATCAGGCTTACATGTTTAAGCATGTCCAAGTCAAGACGTTTCCCCTGGGAAACTGCCCTTCAGGCAGCGAAAGGAGGGATGAGAAAGTCCTAAATGCACAGGGAGGGGGAGAAGAAGACTCAAAAGGCACATCTCCCTTGAGAAGATGCTACACCTAGATGCTACACCTAGATGTGGGCCTGCCCCCACTGGGCAGGGCAGGTTGCTCAGATGCGGGAAATGCAACAGTTGAGATCCCAAGCTCTTGCTCAGCTACAAAGAAAAGGACTCAGGTTCCACTGCACACCTTGAAAGCAGAGTCCTTGGCTCTTTCTGCGGCTCCAGATTAAAATTAATGGTCCCCCCCCAAATACCTATTTCTGAAAAAGAGGTGCCGGAACTCACCATGAACACCTCCCTAGTTCTCTTAGAATGGCAATGGCACCCATCTGGCAGGTGCCGGAACAGAGTTCCGGCTGAAAAAGAGCCCTGTCTCTATCTGTTAAAAGAACATCAGAAAGCAACTGCAGTAGTCCAGGCCTTAAGGGGAAACAGGGGGAAGGAAGGTTCTTAATCTGAGCTTCAGAGATGTGGCTTGTTTCTTTAAGAGCTCTAGGGAGGATTCCTTTCTAAGCAGCTCTGCTCATGAGAAATCCTCCAAACATAGTTTGGAAAAGAAAAAGACACCCTTTAGATAGTCACTTTTCATTCTGCTAACTCGGCTAGGGCCTCACCAGCTCATAACAATTTTGGTGAACCGGGCGGTGCACTTAAAAATAGATACAGAAGTCCAGTGCCCTGCACCCCAACGCTAAACACATATATTTGGAATTAACGCCACTTACTTGGTGGTACTTCCAAGGGTGATGTTTAGAAATCACAAGGCAAAAACCTACATGTGGAAATGGACAACGGATGCAAAACGCAGCTACCCAAAGGCAACTCACCCATTAGAGGTGGAGGAGATGTATCTCTTTCAAGAAGAGGCTTCCGGTTTTTCCCTGGGAGCAATTAGCTTCCCTTTTAAACATCAGGAGTGTGGTCTTAGTGGTTAGAGTACTGAACTAGGACCTGGGACACCAGGGTTACTAACCTTGGGGTATTCAGAAATTCTTTTTAGCCCTCCATCTATTTTCTCAACACTGTGCAAAGGCCTCCTTTGCTCCTCTAAGCTTTTCATCTTTATTGCACATTAAATGGAACAGCACCTGCAGCCATTTTGCAGCTCCTTTCCCACACCTGCTTTGACAATGTTGAAGGAAAGCAGCAGAGTTTCGGAAGAAAGCTTAAGAGAAGGAAGGTTAAGGGAAGCCCCTGTGTCGCAGGAGGCAGGAATGTGCAGCTGACTCAGGCTCAGCTTCTACACACACATAGGGCCTCCTCATGCTCTCCATTTTCAAGATGCGCAGCAGGAGGAAAAATGCCGCCTCTCAAGAGTAGCTGGACTACGACTGCCCTAAAGCTGGAGGGAGCAGGTGGAAGGATTCAATAAGAAAGACCCAGAGCTTAAGGGCGGCTTGGCATTTTCCATCTACTTTTTGCTCCAAAAGACAAGCAGAGAGCGGCACAACGGAAAACCTCCCCTATTTCTGTGTCTCATTCATCTCTAAGTGTATGAAAGTGTTATGAGAGTGGCAGGGAGGGAGAGGAGGTTGTTGCCCTGTACTGGTTTTAAACCAAGCAATCATCTCCCCCTTTTTTTGCTAGGAACTTCTTGGCTAATTTGCAGGGGGCGGAGGGAGAGTATAGCAGCCAGATGGGGGAGGCTGGGTGGTGGCAGATGTCCTCTGGGGAGACTCAGAGAATTCATAAAATGGTGGAGTTGGGCTGGACCCCTCAGGTTCATCTAGTCCAACCCCTCACAATGCATTGGGTCCTGGACTGACGGAGGTTTTGCTGAGCATAATCTTTGTATGGTTCATAAGAGCAGCCTGCTGGGTCAGGCCAATGGCTCATCTAGTCCAGCATCCTGTTCTCTTGCGGCCAACCAGATGCTCCAAAGACAAACCCACAAGCAGGACCTGAGCACCAGAACCCTCTCCCCTCCTGCGATTTCCAGCAACTGGGATTCAGAAGCTATGGAGACAGAGCACAGCCACCCTGGCAATACCCATTTATAGCCCTCTCCTCCTCCCTTAATTCGCCTAGTCCTCTTTTAAAGCCACCTAGCTTGCTGGCCAGCACTGCTTCCTGTGGTGCAGGTGAAGGTGGCCAAGAGCTTCAGTCTAACTTCAGCTTCCCCGACCTGGTGCCCTCCAGATGGCCAGGCTAGCTGGGGCTGATGGGAGTTGTAGTCCAAGACACCTCCTGCCCAAGCTGACTGTGTCACCTCTTGCTTGATTTATTAAATTTGCATACAGCCCTTCATCCAAAGACCACAGGGCTGTTTACAACGTAAGATTTTAGAATCTCTATGCTGTGGGGAGAGGGTGCCGGGTCCCCTGAAACATATGTACACTAAGTGGAGTGGGAAGGTCAGGAGAGGGACTGGAGACCGAGAGAGTGGGGTGCCCTTTGCTGTGCCCTCACCTCATCGCTCTCCTCCACGTCGACATCGCCATTGGCATCGTCGTCCATCTGCTTGTGGATGTTGAGGACAGCCTCGAAGCTGAGCTGCTCGTCTTCGTTGTGGCACAAGGCCTGGTCGATGCGGCAGAATTCTGTGGGGAGGGAGGATAAAAACAAAAAGGGTTAAGTCACGCCCCAACGCGTGGCATTTTGCCTTGCCGGTTCTCCAGACAGGTGGGAGGGGAAACAATATTGGCCTTTGAAGACAACTGAGAACAATTGGGCTTCGTTTTTGGAGGAAGAGTGGTGAGTCAATCTAGCTGGGACATGCGACACCCCAAGAGCTAACCTCTAATCCAGTGCATGAGGCCTAATCCCCCCTTGACAGTCACTTGGGACACAGACATTCCATCGGTGGGAGAAACAGGAAGAAGAATGCTTGCTCCATCAAGCTGTGTTGGAGGCCCCACTCCACCAGACACCTCCTGCCCCCAAACTGGGCCAGATGGTCATTATTGGAACAACAGAGATTGGTGCCCGAGTTTTGATTTTCCTCTTCCCTCTCTGTCCCCTTTCCCTTGTGTTTTGTGTTTTTTTCAGGCTGTAAGTCTGGGGATAGGGGTAGAGTAGGGATAGGGGCGGTCTTGCGATATATAAGCCGTTCTGGGAGCCCTTGTGCTATAAATCAATCAATAAAGCCTCACGGCTTGGGGTGGAAGGCACTCCACACATGCTCAGAGGTGCTACTACACAACTTTCAAGACTGAGCCTGGCTCCTGAAATGCTACATGATTTCACTTTGGGGCAGCAGTTTCCTGCCTTCCTGAAAAAGACAAGCGTTCCTAACCCAATGGGCTGGGTGTGGAGGCGTTGAGGGAATCCTTTTTGACTCCAGAAGGTAGGAAGGATATTGCTTTAAATACAGGTTTTTTCCTTGGTTTATTCAAATGATTTTGTACAAGCTGCTCTTCACTGTCCTCACAATCCCAGAACAGGGAACAACATTAAAACACAATAAAACAATATTTGGTTTTAAGTTGTATTTAAACGAAACAAGAAAAGACAGCACTTTGCTAAAATGCTTGGATGAATAACCACATTTTTAGCTGGCATCAAGACTTCATAAATGTTGGTGCCCCTTACACCTAGGAGGAGAAGGCATAGGGGCTGCTGGGATGCACTAGAGCAGATGTTCCCAGACATTCTGGGGTTACCGCCTGCTTGGTTCCACAAACTCATCCCCACTGCCCCTCCCCTATAAAAAGCATTGTTCAGAAGGGTGGTTTGCACAACCCACTAGGGAAGATAACAGCACAATAAAATTCAAAGCAATGACCATTAATTGCACAGTTATCCAGGATCCAATTAAAACTATTTAGTTTAATTAATTCAACAAAGCTGATGAGCTTGATCCAGTGATTTCAGCGCTATTGAGTTTGAAGCAAGTCAAACAGTACACAGATTAGGGAAAACCTCCGGTGGCTGTAATGCAAGCAAGAGAACACATTTCGGTGCCCAATTTTGCACCAGACGGCAACCACGGAAACCTCCAGACCGCCTGCTCAAAGGCCGGAAAAGCTGGGCCGGAAAAGCCCTGCCCTCATTATAGGGACATCACACACCTTGTGCAGACAGACAAGAATGTAAAGGACCTGTCAAGAGCTCAAAAATGGGATCAAGGCAAAGGGAAGAGCCCTTAAGCGAAAGGTGAACAATGACAGCACCTCTTGACAGCACCAACAACAGAGGACTGTATATTTCTGGCATTCCCAGACCACTACCCCTCAAATCCAATATCAAGGTGTCTAATCACTGCAGATCTAAACAAGGGAGCTCTTCTCAGGTTTCAAACGTGGACTTCTCCTGCCCTGCCCTGCTCCCTCCGTGCATCGCTTAAATGTGTGCCGCTGAATATGTGCTGTTGGGTCGCAAGCCAGGAGCAAAGGAAACACGAAGAAGGAGAAACCGGCAGGCTGCGATATGGAGCAAGTTTCAAAAGCTAAAGGAGGCCTGATGAGTCAGAGGACTGCAGAGAGCGGCAACTTTCTGCAAGCGCAGGTGTCTGCCGAGGACAGGCTCAGCCGGCTGACACACACACACAGCACAGCCCTGGAGGATTTGCTCATGCTTTGCCTGGAATTGCAGGGGTCTATATAAAAGCAGTGGGTGGGTGGGGAGCCAGGGAGGAGTTGGGTGCACTGTCAAGAAAACAGCAGAGCTAGCTTGGTTTCTGCTGCTCCAGAGGAGAAGACCCGAACCAATGGATTCAAAGGACAAGAAAGGAGATTCCAACTAAACATTTAGAAACTTTCTGATTGTAAAAGCTGATGGACCATGGAAAGTGGTGGGCTTTCCTTTGCTGGAGGTTTTTAACTCTACACTCCTATGATTCGATGACTCTCCCAGCCCTCCGGCCACTGCTACAGCTCTATTCCCTGCTGTCCCCAAGGGAGCAAGTTGCAATCCCAGTTCCCTGCAACTCCTGAGACGCAGCCCCCCCCCCATTCATTCAGCCGGCTTCCCGCAAGGAGAATTAGGCCAGCTCCCCACCCCAAGAGAGACCAGAGACACTCAGATGACTTTCAAGACACATGAGCCAAGAGTCATGAGTTTGGACTGAGAGTTGTGCTTGTTGCTCCAGTTTCACGCGTCGCATGCAGTCTAGGACAGACCTACCCTACAGCCCGGTATTCTCTTCACCGCTACCCATCATGGCAGTCTGCCCTCATAGGGGAGTTATGTGATGAAGGCATCTTGTTTATCTTGTTAACCTAGATTCTCGTGCCTTTAAAAACGGCGAGACAAGCACCCTATGGGCAAGTCGTTCCGCTTTCTGTACTTGTACCCAAGTGCAACACCCCTGCAAGTCCCATCAGGCACGAGGAATTTGGAGCATCCTTAGCCAGGAAACTCATCTGTTCCTCCCTTTCCCTACCATGGCTGCCAGGAGTGAGCAAAGCAGTAGGTCTACCTGTCACTAGGGCTGGGATATATATTGATACATCCGTCCAAAACCAGTTTGAAGTCCCTATCGTGATATCAGTTTCGTAATTTTTGACCTGGCAATATATCACAAATCATGAATGTGTTTGTGTGCTATGCAAAAACCACACAATGTGGGGGAACCATGAAGCCAGCCAATGCTTCTCTTGATTCCTGCAGCCCCTGCTAACTCTGCAGGCATAGCTGTCTCCTGCCTCATGCAGGGGGCAGAAAATCACAAGAGCCGGCGGCAGCAAAAATCATGGTGCGGGGAAAACCGTGCAGCCAGCCAATGCCTCTACATACCTGTAGCTCCATCCTTATTTCAGACATTGTGATATATTGGTATATTGTGATGTTTAGCTGGTGATACATCCCATTGCTGGAAACCAGATATTGCCCAGCCCTATCTGTCACGCCATTATCAAAGGCATGAGAACCCCAAGTAGGTGGGGAAGGGGGTGGCAACTATAGAGGTGCAACGGGAAAGAAAGGGGGGCAAAGCTGGCAGGTATCCATTGTTTTGTTTCCAAAAATGCACAGCGCTGTATCATAAAAATATATCAAATCGGTTTACAGCAATAAAAACAAAATCATACAGTAAAAGCATTCAGGGACCCATTTCTTCACCTTCTGTTTGTATGGTGGTAATGAATCATAGAACCATAGAATCACAGAACTGTAGCGCTGGAAGGGATCCCAAGGGTCATCTAGTCCAACCCCCTGCAATGCAGGAATCACAGCTCAATAATCCTCGACAGTTGGGCATCTAACCCTGTTTGAAATCCTCTACCACCTTCTGAGGGAGTCCATTCTTCGGTCAAGTTCTTGCTCGTGTTTAGCTGAAATCCCCTTTCTTGTCATTTGGATCCACTGGTTCAGATCCTCCCCTCTGGAGCAGCAGAAAACAAGCTCACCCCACCTTCCACGCTGTAAAGCCTTTTCTTTTCAGTGTGGCTTATTGTGTGCAGGTGGGAGTTTTATTGTGCTGGCTGCTTTCATTGTCTCTCTTTCTTACTCTCTCCCTTTCACTGGAGTTGCAGCTGGAGAATTGCTGCTGCTTTTCCTACCGCTGTTTCGGTGTTTGATTGTTTTTTTGTAAACTGTGTTGTTAAAAATTTTTATTTATGGTTTGGCTGTGTGGTGGGCCACTGTGGTTTAAAACAAATAAATAAGTGGGAAGACCAGCTGAGATAAGAGATCATTTCCAGTGGCTGCCTTGCACTTGAGGAACCTCTGCGCAGGAATTATTCAAAAGCAGCGTGGGATCCTTCTATCTGGGGGCGTGCTGCCTTGCTATTGCGGTCACATCTGTACAGTTACAAAACCAGGAGCTTGAGACACACCGCTCAGGCAGACTAGAAACCCAACAGACACGAGTGCATACCGTGAAAGGCTGAAACCAACCCATCTTTCAATGACTTTTTAACCATCCTGACTGTCATCAAAGAGGCAGAATGAGCAACGGTTTTAAGAAAGGGCTGAGCAACGGTTAAGTGACCCCCATGGAAGTGGACCAAGTCTCTGGGGGCCACCCCACCCATTCCGTAGCACCCCAGGGCAGCCAGGCACCACAATGTTGTCGCACAGCTCACATGGCAACTATCAATGCCATCAAAACATTATGTGCCCATTATTCAAATTTCTTCTCCTTAGCTGGGGCACAATCCACAGTTGCACGACGCCTGGCATTTCCTTTCCGGCTTACTGGTTTCAGATGGATTTTGTCCTCAGAGTCTCAAGTTGCAGGCGGTCTTAATTCTCTTTGATATTATCTTTATCAGCACTCGAAAAGGGCTGCCTTAAATCCTTCATGACCAGCAACCCCAAGAGGTACTTCAGAATAATAAAAGGAGGCTGGGAGGAAGCAAATTAGCTTGGACTGAAGCACCACCCTCGGTTTATTCATTCTGGAAAGGCGGCCAAGAGGGAAACTTATCTCAAAAAGTTAAAACTTGTTATAGAATCCCAGAAAAACAAAGTGAGGTAGAAGGGGGTGGGGAGGGAGTATGTTCAAACATTATTATTTTGATTATTTCCAAGAAGGGCACACAAAAATGCTAAGCTTTTTGGGGGGGATGGAGTCTTCAATTTATCTGAGCTCTAATGTGCATCTGTGTATTAAGACAGAATCTCCTGGAGGTAGAATCACTGAACTAAATCATAGAACCACAACTATGAGCACCCGTGCAAACACAGCTGCGGCTTCATGGGAATTAAAAATATGCACCCCAAATTCTCTAGGCATGCCTTGAGAGCTGTTGCAACCCCAAGCAGCTCTCAAGGCATGTGCCACTCACTCCTTATTTATATAAAAAAATCTGCATTCCACTGTGCCATAAAAAAATACACCAAAGCAGTTTACAGCAATAAAACCATACACTAAAAGCCGTAAAGAGAGTTAAAAACAGACATCACTTTAGCATTGTGTGTTCTTAATTGCCTGCATAGGTCTGGTAGAATAGCAAAGTTTTCAGCAGGCATTTAGAAGTTGGCACAAAAGGCACCTGCTGAATATATGAAATGAATGACAATAGGGACAAATGTAAGGTTCTGCACTTAGGCCAGGAAGAACCAGGTGCACAAATATTAGATGAGGGACACCCGACTTGCGGAAAAAATCCAGGGGTCTTAGAAGACCACAAGCGGAACATTAGTTGACAATGTGATGCAGCTGCAAAAGAGGCTAATGCTATTCAAGGCTGCATCAACAGAAGTCTAGGGTCCAGGTCAAGGGAGGTCATAGTACCACTCACTTCTGCCTTGGTCAGATCACACCTGGAATACTGTGTCCAGTTCTGGGCACCAAAATTGAAGAAGGGTGTTGACAAGCTGGAAGGTGTGCAGAGGAGGGGGACCAAAATGACTAAGGGTCTGGAAACCGAGCCTTAAGAGAAACTGTTGAAGGAGCTGGGTATGTTTAGCCTGGAAAAGAGACCGAGACTGAGAAGAGATATGATAGCCATCTTCACATATCAAGGGGGCTGTCACATGGAAGAGGGAGCAAGCTTGTTTTCTGCTGGTCCAGATGGCAAGACCCAAACTAGTGGATTCAAATGACAAGACAGAAGATTCTGAATAAACATTAGAAAGACCTTTCTGATGGTAAGAGCTATTTGACAGAGGAATGGACTCCCTCAGAAGGTGGTGGACTCTCCTTGCTTGGAGGTTTTTAAGCAGAGGTCATCTGTTACTGATGCTTTAGTTTAGAGACCTCCGGGTATAGGGCAATATACAAATTCAGTAAATAATAATAATAATAATGGTTGAGATTCCTGCATTGCACAAGGTTGGACTAGATGACTCTGGGGTCCCTTCCAACTCTACGATTCTACCTGAAGATGTCAGGAATTGAACAAGGGACCTCCTGCATGCAAAGCAGTTGCTCTCCCAGGAGCCACAGCCCCTTCCTCAACTAGGGATTTCCGGCTCAAGTCCCACACGGCCTCCATCTGCTCTTGCACAAGTGCCACTCATTTACACGCAGGGGAAGAAATCCTTGATACATCTGGAAGCATGAAGGTTGAGCATATTTCATGACAAAGTAGTCCATTTGGCTATTTCTGCAGCAAAAGGGCCCAAGGAACTGGCTGGAAGCCATTCTAAATTAAGCAGGTAAGACCCAGAGAGCACCAGGCTGCACAGAGAGTGCTTGGAGAAGCGAAGGCTCCTTGGCAGCAAAGCAGGGGAAAGGCCAAGGCAAGCACAAGAGCAATGCTCCTCTGCAGGCAACTCCCAAGAGTTTCTAGGTCCCACCTATGTCGGGGGCTCTTTAGGGACTGAGCAACCAGGGTCCCTGTCTCACTCAGTGCAGTCACATATTCCACATGGGCCAGTGTTCGAAACTCTCATTGTTCTAGGCGCATTTTCTGACAGGGAATTTCATTAGCTTGGGCAGTTTCTGAGCTCTGGGTGCAATACAGCACCTAAGATTTCAGAGTAAAACTGCAGAGTGGAAGGAAAAGAGGACCTTTTTCTGCCTCCCCACTTCCAGTTACTCTCTGAAGACTGGAGAAGAGACCCTCTTAAGAATATTAGGGGGGTGGGCAGGGGAAATGAACATAATATTTTAGCTGCAGTTCATTCATTCTCAGCTTCGTATTCTTGTTGTAAAAAAGTGAGCCTAGACATTCCGTTGCTGCGCCCATAACCTAGGTTTAAGGTACCATTTAGCTCCTAGCTTTCGTATCTCAGTTTCTAACACTGATGTGGGTGTACAGCCTTCAGAGGGTAAACACAGAAAGAACTGAGGGTCACCAATCTAAAGGATGCAAGCTGGTTTTCTGCTGCTCCAGGAGGGAGGACCCAAACCAATGGATTCAACTTACAAGGAAGGAGGTCCTGACTAAACATTAGGAGGAACTTTCTGGTGGTTGTTGCTGTTTAGTCGATTAGTCGTGTCCAACTCTTCGTGACTCCACGGACAAGAGCTGCTTAACACCCTCAGAAGGTGGTGGACTCTCCCTGCTTGGAGGCTTTTAAGCAGAGGTTGGGGTGGCCACCAGTCACGGATTCTTGAGCTGTGATGTCTGCCTTTCTGGGAGTTGCGACTAGATGCCCCTTGGGTACCCTTCCAGCTCTGAAATTCTGCGATTCTATTATTCTAAGCTACAGAATCATATCATGTACCCCAAAACCTACAATGCTGACACACACTGTGCTTGACCACCATCCCATCTCTCCCAGAACTGTCTATTCTGACTGGCATCAGCAGCTGTCCAAAGTCTCAGACCTTATCTCTTGGAGATGCCAGGGACTAAACCCTGGGTCCTTCTGCATGCATCCTCACTGTTTTAACGGCTGTGTGCCTTTTGGTTCCCACCCACGAAGCTCCAAAGAACCCCCCCCCATGTGACAACTGGGCAGGGAAAGCAGGAACAAACCGCCTCGCCGTCATCTTCTGCAGAGGAAACAGAAAATGCCAGCCTCGCCCAGAGCACGCTGTGCTGACACAGGAACAACTGGAGCCTGGCCAAGGGTTTTCGCCGCGTTATCGGCAAGTGCCACTTTGCTCCAGCTCAAGCACAATCCACTTCCGTCAAAAGCTCCCTGAGCTCTGAGCCTGGCAAAGCAGATCGGCGCTGCAGGGGAGCCTTTCTCTGGTGCAAAAGCCAAGAAAGAAAAAGGGTGGAAGGGAAGGCACGCAGGCAGGTTTAAGAGCAGAGATATGCTTTCCTTGAATTACCCAGCCATTTCCTCCCCTTCTTCTCCCGCCCCCAGCGGTACAATTTGTATAGCCAGAAAGAACAAACACGCTAGGATCTCCACCCCCCAAGCGGCAGAACTTCATGCGCAGGACCTCCTGTACGCTGGACTGCAGAAGGGCTTTGTTTGCGCATGTGGTTCTTAAGTACACAGCCACACAAAAGCAGAATGCTATGTATATACAAAGCCCGGCATCCGGCCAGATTTCCTCCCCATCTCTCACCAAACACCTTCCTCCAGCTCTTTCAAAGAGTTGCAACCCAGGAACGTCCAGGAATGTTTGTTTCGGCCGCTAGAACTGTTAGGCGAGGAGATGGCCCTTCAGGATGGACTTGCGGACACATGACGAATTTCTACGCATCGTTCCACACCACATAGTTAAGCTGTGGAACTTGCTCCCACAGGAAGTAATGATGACCAGCGCCCAAGATGACTTTATAAGAGGATAGGGCAAATTCTTATGTTCTTATTGCTGAAAGTCTAGCTAAAGACAAAAGACCACCCAGGCACTATACTTAAGCCACCCTGAGCTCTCTGAAGGGAGGTGTTAGGTAACAAGAGCCACTTAAGATATATAAAAAACAGAAGAACAATCGGCAAAGAGGTGTCATGAAGATCTGCACTTCCCTGTCAAAGGTGGGATGTATTCAGCAGTGTTATAGTGGAGGGAATAATTTGGGTCTCTCAGCAGCCTTAAACCAGGCCATCTTCTCTAGAATGACGGAGCCCCAGTTTTGCTGCCCAGAGGCAACTTCTAATGCTGTCTCCTGTCCAAACAAGACCAGCCACGCCTGAAACCTCCCCATACCAGACCATGTCTCAGAGTGCCATTATAAACCCACGTCTCTTGCAGCCCCTCCTCTGGCTGCTTTCTTCTGACTCACATAACCTTTCTGTTTCAATCACCTGGCAAGCTTCGACTCCTGCAATTCCACCACAAGGCAAGCCTGGGATGACAGGGCCTGGTCCCAGAACCAGGAATGTGCCCCGCGGGCTTCTGCGCCAAGCCTTTCCTCCTGTCATCCAGGGATCCGATTTCATTTCTAAAATATTTTCGGCCTGAGCTGCTCCATGTTAAATGGAGTCTTGTGAGTTCCCCTGCAAACAGGGAAGCAGGGAGCAGGCCAGCAGGGGTAAGATTCAGCGCTGGAAAGGGTTCAAGAAAGGGCCACCCAAATGGTCAAGGGGCTGGAGCGACACTCCCCTCTCCCCAAAGGTTGTAGCATTTAGCGCTTTTTAGTTTAGAGAAAAAGCAAGTGAGAAGCGACATGATAGAAGTTTGTAAAATTATGCATGGAGTGGAAAAACTGTTGTCTAGTGTTTTTCATAGAATCATAGAAGAGATTCCAAGGGCATCAAGTCCAACCTCCTGCATGATTTGTTGTTGGTGACTTTGCACTACTGGAAAAGCTATCAATAAGTGGCATTGTTTATTGCTATTATTATTTTATCATTTAAATGCCGCCCATCTGACTGGGTTGCCCAAGAGCACACAGTGGAAAGAAGCTGGGACCTCCTGACATATCCCATAGCCAGAACCCAGAAACAAGGACTGGGGCAAATGGGCTGGTTCTTGCTCAATCTGCAGGGAAATGTTGTATAAAGACTTTTACACCTGCATGTCAGAGATGGAAAGCCAGAGGTGGGTGGAAACCGGTGGCAGGGGGAGAGACTTCAGCAGCCTTTAGTGAGTCAGCAGCTCCTGTCAGCCACAGCCCACGTAAAAAGCCAAAGCCATGAGGAGCTAATAATCATTTGAAAAGGTAACGAGAAGGAGGAAAAGTGAAGAAAGCCAAGGAACCACATAACAGCATCTGATGAATCACTCAGGAGAAACTTGCAAAAGCAAATGCGGTTTTGCCTCTGGATCTTGGCTGAAACTCAAACTTGCCCTCCTGTGGAACTGCAGGGGGTTTTAGGGCCTTGGGTCAAGGCAAAAGTGTGAGAGCGCAAGGTTTTAATCTGCACAGCTTCAGATGTAAGCAGCCAAACCTCCCATGAAAGCAGCGGAGGCCTAGACCCAGCAAAGACTTATGCCGCTAGACTGACCACTGACCTGACTCCATTAAAGCAAGCTCCTTGCAGCTTTACCTAATGTCTGAAGAGGATTTAGAAGAACTTAAAAGGAAACTCATTCCACCCATATATCTCACACAAGGCCAGCACATTTCATTCCTCAGAGGGAAGTAACACTGTTCATATATTCTGCCTTTCTGAAGGGGTGCAATATCTGTCACCCTCCTGTCTTGCGATCTCAGCCAGAAGGCACTACAAGAACTTGAGTGTTCTGCTTTTTAAAATTTTGATCAACCCAGAAAGTCCAGCATGAATCCCAGAACTAGAGGACCTTTCTGGGATGTTTGTGTGAGTGTCACTAAGTCTTAAAAACAAGTTTCAATGCAAAAGAAAGATTAATCTTAGCTTCCACAGTGCAGTAATACCTCCGCGAACATCCGCCTCGTCTAGCATCCATTCCGGCGAACGTCCGCGGCAAACCCAGAAGTACCGGAACGGGTTACTTCCGGGTTTGCCACTCGTGCATGCGCAGAAGTGCTAAATCGCGCATGTGCAGAAGCGCAAACCGCTCCCCCTGCGTGTGTGCAAAAGCGGCGCTTTGCCCTGCATCCTTTTCGGCTAGCAGCCGGGGCTCCGGAACGAATCCCGGCTGCAAAAAGAGGTACGACTGTATGCCAAACCTGTGCAACTGTGGACCAAAGGGATTCTCGAAATCTGTGTCAATGCCTTCTACATCCAGCATCCTATTCTCACAGTGGCCAGCCAGAGGCCTGTGAGAAACCAACAAGCAGGATCTGAGCACAAGAGGCCTCTTCCCTCCTATGGTTTCCAGCAAGTGACATTCAGGAGCGTTGCAGTTTCTGACCAGGGAGGAAGAGCATAGGCATCAGGGCTAGGAGCCACCAGTAGCCCTAAACTCCTCCATGAGTTTGTCTAATCCTCTTTTAAAGCCATCCAGGTTGGTGGCAATCACTGCGTCCTGCGGGAGAGAGTTTCCTAATTTTAACGATGTGCTGCGTGAAGAAGTTCTTTCTTTTTCCCGCGCTGAATCTTCCAACATTCAGCTTCTAGTGTCCTGAGATAGGGAGATAAACCTCTCTCCATCCACGTTCTCCATGCCAGGCATGTGGAAAGCACTGTGAGGGGTGGAAAGAAGGGGAGGGGGCTTCTAGGATAATGGCCGGAGCAGTGCATGCACATCCCAAGACTTCAGCCCCAAGGAAACCACACATTCTGGACACCTGTCTGCCATTACTAAATTGTTTTCTGTGGACCCCTTGAACTGCTTCATAGGATTCCACATGAACATTCAATTCTATGCACAGCTGCCAGTGTGTGAAAATACCTGGCACTGAATAATGCTGCGTTCTCTAATTGTCTGCAATGGCACCACTGATCAGAGCAAAGCTGAAGCTGACAAACAGTTATGGGGCACATGCAGAGTTCCACCTGAAGAGTGCTTCTCGGCAACGGCCGCTGAGCGCAAAGCAGACTTAACCTAGGAAAAACAGACCAGCTTTCTGTGCTTTGTGCTTTGGCAAGAGCAGCGAGGGGAGGGGAGCCCTAAGGTCAACACAGCCCAGCCCACAGGCTTGCCCATATACATTCCTTGGATTGTTCAAAATATTTTCACCTTTTCTGCAGGGTAATCTGCCCACCGGCCAAAACAATGGCAGCTGCTTAGAAAAGCAGGGGGCTGCAGCTCAGCTGTGTGACGAAAGTCTCCGCCCCCCCCCCTCATCTCACACAGGGCTGGGAAAGAGCCCTGCCAGTCAGAGTTGACAATACTGAGCTGAATGAACCAGTTGCCAAACTTGCGAAAAGGCAGCTGCCAATGAAAGGGTGAGAAAGTGCCGGGCCCACACTGAGGATCCCAACACATGCATGAAGACCCCTAACCCCTCCCCCCCATAAACCTTGAGCCAGTCAATGTCTCTCAGCCACAACACAGGGCTGTTGTGGGGATTAAAATAGGAAGGGTGGAAACTTGTGCCCCACCTGCAGCTCCTTGGCAAGTATTAATTTATTTAATTAATAGATTTATTTATTTAATAGATTAATAGAATAGCAGAGTTGGAAGAGACCCAAACAGTAACCTACTCCAACCCCTTGCAATTATTATTTTCATGAAATTTATACTGTACTCCACTTGATTGTAAAAAAATAAAATGATGCAGTGTGCAAAAAAAGTAAAATTAAATTATCATTAAGAATAATAAACAACAATAATTTATGACTTTCAAAAAGTTAAGACAGCAATAGCCTAAAAACAGATTGAACTTGCATCAACCTTCTAAATATCTGGTAGCCTTGCCTAAAGCAGGCACTGAAAAGAATACAGTGATGGCGCCTGCCTGACATCAACAGGCAGGGAGTTCCAAAGTGCAGGAGCTGCCACACTAAAACATTGAATTCTTACAAATGTGGAATGAGTATTGTGTGGCACTTGTAACAACAGTGCCAGTTCCAAAGACTGAAGCGGTCAAGTGGGCATGCATGAGGATAAGGGGATCTCGCAGCTAAACTTATCCCAGGTTGTTAAGGGCTTTGCATGCTACTAGCAACACCTTGAATCTGGACCGGTAGCAAATCAGCAAGAATAGTGCAAAGAGCAATGCAAAACTGGTTCATTTAAGTACATGTGGGGGCCACAATTACACCTTGCTAACAAACAGTTCTGTTTGCGAACTGATTACTAGAGCGCTGGGCTGGGGAGCGTTCCTAATCTTCTTCATGCGTTTCGGGGTATCTCACCTTGGTTTTTCAGAATACAATTTTCATTTATTAAAAGAATTGTCTTACTTGGCTGTGTACTCTGAGCCTAACTCACTGGGCCTTGGAGCGGACGGGAATCTAATTGATGAATTAATCTAATTGAGTCAGGCAACTTATCTCAATTTTGCCCACTTTGTGCTACCCGTTTCGCTTCCTGGTTCTCATGCTCCAGTTAATATAATCTAGCTAAAAACAGCAGGAGCTGGGGCTCAAAAGCATTTAGAGGTGGACAAAGGGTTTCAGCTTTCTCAAAACAGAACAAATGCAAGGGCTGTAAGGGATCACTTTCAACTGAGAAACAGAACGTCAGGTATGAATCCATTCTTGCTTGTGGCAGCCGTCGTTCCTTTGCTCTTCTTAGGAATCGCACCCAAGGATTGAACCCTTTGGACTTCCCACCTCGAAAGAGCGCAATAGCCTGCCCGGCAGAGCCCAGCTACGAAAGGAGGGTGGCCTAGCACACATTCCTGGAGATGAGTATTGTTGGCCAAACACTTTCTGGCCACACCAACAGAGCCATTTCCTCACAGACGGACTGGCCGGAAACTCTCTTTTTATAGTATTTATAGTTCTACATTTATGGGAAGATTTATATAGATCTATTCATAGCCCAACACAAAAACTATGCAGTCCCTCCTGCTCTGGTTCAGCAGAGGCAGAAAGTCCCTCTCTCTCTCTCTCTCTCTCTCTCTCTCTCTCTCTCTCTCTGCAAGCATATAAAAATATAACATCTGAGGACTCCCCAGCTGAGGGCATCAGACAGCCCTCTCCTATTCCCCCTCCTCTGCATGTCTTTTGGGTGCTTGCCCTGTTCCTTCCACAGGTCTCAAACAAAGCACCACAACCCACAACACCAGACTGTGCAACTCGCAACCCGCCAAGAGAAATACAGCTAGCATTGTGCATGGTGGAACCCCCCGCAGCTTTGCAGATCTGGTGCTTGTCTGGGGGCTGCAAAATAGGAGGGCTCAGGTCACAATTCATGGGTGGTGGGGTGCCTTGTTGGGTCATCCATTGGGCCTGGTGGATCTGAACAAAATAGAGGCCAAACACTGCCCTGTGAACAGTCATGATTGTGCCCAATGGGCTGGTCACCAAGTATTTCTCAACGGTACAAACCCTTCTTGTCAAGCAGCACAATAAGAACATAAGAAGGGCCTGCTGGATCAGGCCAATGGCCCATCTAGTCCAGTATCCTGTTCTCACAGAGGCTGACCAGCTGCCCCAAAGGGAAATCCACAAGCAGGATCCAAGCAGGATCTCCCCTCCTGTGGTTTCTGGCAACCAGGATACAGAGGCATTGCTGTCTCCAACTCTGGAGGCAGAGCTTGGTGTCATGGCTAGTAGTGATCGATAGCCCTCTCCTCCTCCATGCATTCATGTAATCCTCTTTTAAAGCCACCCAAGTAGCTGTCACTGCCTCCTGTGGGAGTGAGTTCCATAGTTTATCTATATGCTGCATGAAGAAGGACTTCCTTTTATTTTTCCTGAATCTTCCAACATTCAGCTTCATAGGATGTCCACAAGTTCTAGTGTTATAAGAGAGAGAGAACTAAAACTTTTCTCTACCTGCTTCCGCCATGCAATGCATACTTTTATAAACTTTTATGATTCCACCTCTTTACTCGTCTTTTCCCTAAACTAAGAAATCCCAAACGCTGCAACCTTTCTTCAGATGTAAATTTCCTCAGGAGGAAAGGCACCACTTTCTGTGTAGTCCCTCTCTTGCTAGATGGACTCATGAGGCAGTGAAGTCCATCAAAGAGGGCTTGTAGCCCCCTTTAACTTGCCAGGGGGTAGCTCCTCAAGCCCCACAACTTCCAGCTCTTACTAAGTCAGCTGCTTGAATGGCGCAGCCTGGGAATCATAGAAGAAAGTAATTGTCTCTGAAGAAGAGAGTATTGCAGCAATCAATATAGGTTAGGTAAATAGGTTAGGAAGCCCTGGATGACAAGGGAGGTCCAGGGGTTGCTAAAGGCAAGAAATACTGCTTTCAGAAGTGGAAATAAGTCGCTGTACAGCTTAGCTAGAGCGGATCTAAAGAGAGGTATCCGTGTAGCAAAGGAGGCGTATAGACAGCGGCTGGAGAATCATCTACAAAGTAACAACACCAGGCAGGTGTGGCAAGGTGTACAAGAATTAACAGGGTATAAATCCAAGGATTCCCTGGCAGACGAGGGAGGGGCATCCCTCGCAGAGGATTTGAATGCCTTTTTTGCCCGTTTTGAAGTAACATCTGCAGCGACACCTGCTGAGGCTTTACCACCACCACCACCACTCCCTGGGAAGGCTTTGCCATCATCACCACCATCACCATCATCAGTACAAAGGAATGTAGCAGTCTCTGTGGAAAAAGAAGAGATGAGGAAGGTGTTGAAGGGAATCAACCCAAGGAAGGCCACAGGGCCAGATGGGGTAGCTGGAAGGGTATTGAGAGACTGTGCAGATCAACTAGGAGGAGTTTTCACTGGGATTTTAAATCGATCCCTAGCCCAGGCTATTGTTCCATCCTGCTTAAAGTCCTCTATTATCGTTCCAATAGCAAAAAAACCTAACCCGGAAGAACTGAATGACTTTCGTCCAGTAGCACTCACACCTATAATCATGAAGTGCTTTGAAAAGCTGGTACGAAATCATGTCATTGCCTGCCTACCAGAGGGACTGGACACATTCCAATTTGCTTATAAAACGAAAAGATCGACAGAGGACGCTGTGGCGATTGCCCTCCATGCCGTCCTTGCACATTTGGAGCAGCGGGGGGGTTATGCCAGACTGCTTTTTTTAGATTTCAGCTCGGCATTTAATACCATTCTACCACAGCGTCTGATGTCTAAACTGGAAGATCTGGGGCTTCCGTTATCACTTTGTGGGTGGATATTGGACTTTTTGTCAGACCGCTCCCAGAGGGTTCGGTTGGGCCCTTATACCTCTAAAATGCTTAAGACTAACATAGGAACACCACAGGGATGTGTACTCAGTCCGCTCCTTTATATTCTCTACACGTACGATTGTGTCGCTGCTCACCCTAGTAATAGGGTTGTCAAATTTGCAGATGACACAACCGTGATTGGGCTCATCCCTGAAAGGGAGGGTGAAACGCACTATAGAGATGAGGTGGAGCGGCTGACAGAGTGGTGCAGAGCTAACAACTTGCTCATAAATACAAGGAAGACAAAGGAGCTTGTGGTGGACTTCAGGAGACAGAAGAGCAATATCCAGCCACTTTTGATTGATGGGGTCTGTGTGGAGAGGGTAACAACGTTCAGATTTTTGGGCATTGAATTGCAAGAGGATCTGTCCTGGAGTGTCAACACAAGGGGGCTTGTGAAGAAGGCGCAGCAGAGACTGTACTTTTTGAGAATTCTAAGGAAAAACCATCTTCCGCAGAAACTGCTGCTTGCCTTCTATCACTGTGCCATTGAGAGCGTGCTCACTTATGGCTTATGTGTGTGGTACGGAAGCTGTACTACCCAGGACAGGATGGGGTTGTGCAGAGTTGTTAAGGCAGCAGAGAGCATTGTTGGCTGCCCACTCTCCACCTTAGAGCAGATTTATGCCACAAGGTGCCATAGGAAGGCACTGGACATAGTAAAAGATCCATCGCATCCTGGTCACTGTCTCTTCGAGCTCCTGCCGTCGGGACGGAGATACAGGACGATGAAGACAAGAACGAGCCGTCTTAAGAACAGCTTCTTCTCCAGAGCGATCTCAGCCCTGAATGGGAAGCCTGGACTTTGAAAGTCATCTAATCTTCCTTGCTGTACTATACTGTATTGTTTTAATTAGTGTTTTTATGGAGCAGTCGAGTAATTTCGTTGTCCCTGAGAGGGGGCAATGACAATAAAGATATTATTATTATTATTATTATTATTATTATTATTATTATTATTATTATTATTATTAAATGAAAAAGACCCCTAGGCAGTTAAGTCCAGTCCAGTCAAAGGCGACTATTGGGTTGCGGCGCTCATCTTGCTTTCAGGCCGAGGGAGCTGGCGTTTGTCCACAGACAGCTTTCCGGGTCATGTGGTCAGCATGACTGAACCGCTTCTGGCGCAACAGGACACTGTGACGGAAGCCAGAGTGCATGAAAATGCTGTCTACCTTCCCACCACAGTGGTACCTTTCTACTTGAACTGGTATGCTTTCGAACTGCTAGGTTGGCAGAAGTTGGAAACAATGTGCACTGGGTGCAGCCAGTTTTCTAGTTTGCCAGCACCTTTTGAGATGCACCACATTTTGCAGTTTCTTCTGATGGTCTTAGCATATGGCACATAGCCCACGCCTTTAAAGTGAAGAGAGGCAAAGACGAACCGCGGAAACCAACTGGATGCTATTTAAACAAGACACACTTTTGCTGAAAGCCACTAATAAACTCTCCGGGTGAAACTCCTGCCAGACTTCACCACTCAAGGTGCCTTGGGGCAAGGGTCTGAAGACCAATAAAATTTCCATACACATCTGTAAAATAAGTGCGATATGCCAACCTCCAAACCCTGAGCTGGAAGACGGCTGAATTATGAAGAAGCCATGAGGTGATCACCTTGAACTTTGAGGAATGGGAAGAGGGACATTTTGAATGAGGACGGCCAGGAGGCGTGTCTGCCCACACAAAGCAAGCACCAGGCTTTTGTTTTCATTGCAAACTATCTTGGGTGTGGCTGTGGATGAAAGGCAGCCTATAAATAGAGTAATGAAACTAAAAATATCTTGTGTGGCTCTGATCTTTAGCTTAGAATGAAAGCAATGGAAGGAGGGCAAAATCCAAGAAGGGCATGACAAGACCGTGGAGGTGCAAAGGAACGGGCCTTGGTCTTGCCACAGCCCCTGTTAAGAGAAGAGGTTGCCTTGCTAAGGGGCAGGAGGAAGAGAGAGAGGCCCCGGGGAAAGCAAGCAGATCAGCCAGGCAACTACACCCTGGCAGTGATGATCTGCTCCGTGAAAAGTCTACCTTCCCAGTCCCACCCCAATAAGAATCATAGAACTGTAAAAAGGTAAAGGTACCCCTGCCCGTACGGGCCAGTCTTGACAGACTCTGGGGTTGTGCGCCCATCTCACTCAAGAGGCCGGGGGCCAGCGCTGTCCGGAGACACTTCCGGGTCACGTGGCCAGCATGACAAAGCTGCATCTGGCGAGCCAGCGCAGCACACGGAACGCCATTTACCTTCCTGCTAGTAAGCGGTCCCTATTTATCTACTTGCACCCGGGGGTGCTTTCGAACTGCTAGGTTGGCAGGCGCTGGGACCAAGCAACGGGAGCGCACCCCGCTGCGGGGATTCGAACCGCCGACCTTTCAATTGGCAAGCCCTAGGCGCTGAGGTTTTACCCACAGCGCCACCCGCGTCCCATAGAACTATAGGGACACTTAAATTTTATAATTGGCTATGTGACTGATCTGTATTTGAATTGGCATTGTAATTTGGTATTGATATAATATGGCTTATATTGGACTTTTGTAATTGAAAATGAATACAAATTATTTAACAACAACAACAAAAAGAATCATAGAACTGTAGAGTTTGAAGGGACCCCGAGGGTCATCTAGTCCAACCCCCTGCAATGCAGGGATCTCAACGAAAGCATCCACAGCAGAAGGCCACCCCTCCTCTGCTTAAAAACCTCTAAGGAAGGAAAGTCCACCATCTCCACTGTCGAATAACTCTTACAGTCAGAAAGTTTGAATTAAGGGCTGCCTGCAAGGATATCTGGACTGGATACCTGGACCTTACTACATGCAGTTTAAGTTCAGAGTTCAAACTCAGGATGAAAGGGAGAAGCGTGCTAAGAGGAAGGCATGCTTGGAAAACCCTCACCATGATCAACTCTCCCCCGGAAACCTATGTCCCCAGAAATGGCCTCCACCGTCACTTACAGACTCAAAACTGTGTTCATGGAAGACAATCTTACTCGGCTACAAGTGATTGCCAAAGAGACTACATGCACAAAACAGGGTCCGTTTGCATGCAAAGATAGGCAGAGTCCAGGTCGCTGCATCCCCAGCTAAGAGGCACATGAGATGGGCCTCAGCTTGCGATGCTCCTGCATCAGTTGTGCTGCATTAGCACAAATGAGGGGTGGGTCAGAGGGAAGCTCCAGGAGTTTACCACTCCCAGAAGCTGCCTGGGTTGCCAGCAGCAGTAAGTCCCACCTGCCTTACTTCATCGGAGCTACCTTCCCCAGCTCAATTCATTTACTCTCTGACCTGCTCTTTCCACTTGGCCGTGACCTGGTTCCCCCTGTGCTGAACTGTGCATAAAAACAAGCACACCAACTAGGATTTCATCCCAAATGTCAATCCAAAGATTCACGGTGCCCCACTGGCAGCGACCAGGATCCTTTGTGCAAGAAACTGAAAGTATGAAACACATCTGCACGCAAAAGCACTTGGAATCCAACCCTCCTGGATTAAAACATCTACACCCAAAGATGGCAGAGGCAGCTGTAGTTTAAAGCCATGGTCAATGGCTCACCGCCCTCTTAGCGGCTTAGGATTCTCTCTGGTGGAGAGCTCAGAGCTTTCCAAACTAAGATATCTTTCCCCTCGCGTACAGGGCTAGCTGCCCACGACAACACGATTATACAACTGTCAAAGCATTTGGGGAATCTTTGCCGATTACAGGCACTACATAAAAAGAAAAATATTCGCTATCATAGAAGGCCAGAAAAGAATTAACATCAGATGTACACGCAGAGTGCATGTACATTTTAAAAGAAAAACCAATTCTGGAACGCATGTCTTTAATCAGATTTCAGCGCACCCTGGCATTTCTCTGCCATCTGTCATCTGATCTCCGAACAGTTTACAAGAACACTGATTAGTTTATAAAGACTTTGTGCATCTCCAGGACTCACATGCCCTCCTCCTCCCTCTTGGCTCTTGCAAGCCTAAAAGTGATTACTTAATGCCCCACTCAACTGTGATTCCAAGCAACCAGAACTCAGAGGAATCTGGCCTCTGACAGCGGAGGCAAAACGTAGCCATGAATCTGCTTAGTCCTTTTTTCAAGGACTTAGTCCTGGTTTGTGGCCACCACAGCTTCTTGTAAGAGAGAGTTTCACAGCTTGCCGATGTGCTTTATTTATACCCCGTCACTTTGAAAATTCCTTAATGCCATTTCTTTTCTCAAATGTTGTAAAAAGTTACGGAAAAAATGGCACCACACTAATACATACAGGGAAATAAAAAGTTCCCTTAAATATGCTCAGGTAAAGGTAAAGGTAAAGGTACCCCTGCCCATACGGGCCAGTCTTGACAGACTCTAGGTTTGTGCGCTCATCTCACTCTAGAGGCCGGGAGCTGGCGCCGTCCGCAGACACTTCCGGGTCACATGGCCAGTGTGACATCGCTACTCTGGCGAGCCTGCAGCAGCGCAGCACACGGAACGCCGTTTACCTTCCCGCTATAAAGCGGTACCTATTTATCTACTTGCACTTTAAGGGTGCTTTCGAACTGCTAGGTGGGCAGGAGCTGGGACTGAAAGACGGGAGCTCACCCCGCCGCGGGGATTCGAACCGCCGACCATACGATCGGCAAGTCCTAGGCACTGTGGTTTTACCCACAGCGCCACCCGCGTCCCATATGCTCAGGAATATGCTCAGGAATGATCTGCAAATTTGACAAATTCCTCTTCCCAATGGTAACGTGGTCGCAGTTTGGGTGGGACCCCTCTGGATATCCAGGCCCTAGTAGAGTTGTAAAGTTTTTTACACAGATCAGTTACATTTGTTATAAAACATTTGTGTTGAGTACAGTATAAGGTCAGGAAGAAGTGGGGGGAGAGGAGGGGTGGTGGTGAAATTTATACTCTTTTTTTAGAGAGGGAGGTTTTAGACCATTTAACACTCTTCCCCCCTTCATGGGTCACTGTTAAAGCTCTGCTTTTCCCAGTAGTGATGTATGGAAGTGAGAGCTGGACCATCAAGAAGGCTGATCGCCGAATAATTGATGCTTTTGAATTCTGGTGCTGGAGGAGACTCTTGGGAGTCCCATGGACTGCAAGAAGATCCAACCTCTCCATTCTGAAGGAAATCAGCCCTGAGTGCTCACTGGAAGGACAGATCCTGAAGCTGAGGCTCCAATACTTTGGCCACCTCATGAGAAGAGAAGACTCCCTGGAGAAGACCCTGATGCTGGGAAAGATGGAGGGCCCAAGGAGAAGGGGACAACAGAGGACGAGATGGTTGGACAGTGTTCTCGAAGCTACTAGCATGAGTTTGACCAAACTGCAGGAGGCAGTGGAAGACAGGAGGGCCTGGCGTGCTCTGGTCCAGGGGGTCACGAAGAGCCGGACACGACTAAACGACTAAACAACAACAACACTCTTCCCTTCAACTCGCTTGTCCGGTTTATCATGGCTTCATTTGTACAATTTCTACGTGTCTAGGTTTCAAAGGCACCCTAATACAAAGCGCATGTTCTCTTTTGCTGCAGTGCTTCAGAACTACACTGGGGTCTGTCCAAGAAGGCAGAAAGGAAGCAGCGCAAGAACAAAAGGGTTTCCCACTGGGAAGAAGGAGAGGGGTGCTGCTGGGCCAGGTGGGTCTTTGCTTGGCGTGGGGGGGGGGAGAAAGAGGAGGCGATCACGTCTGTTAAAAGCTCTAAGGAGGGAGGTATTCAAGAGACGTCACCCGCCCCCACTGAAGTGGAAAGGGTTCCGCAGTCCAAGCCCAAATTATGTTCAATTTCGAAGCATCATTGTGCAAACCCTCCACGGGCCTCTGCCCCACACGACAGGCCTTCAGTTCTGTCAGAGCACAGCTAACAAGCACATACTTTCATCTCTTCTTCACCTGTCTGTTCAGCGGACCCTGTCACATTTATAGCCATGGAACTGCTTTGCTTCCGCGCCCCCCCTTTTTTTATCTCTCTGACAAGTCATATAAAAACATCTGGAGCAAAATGCTGCTTTTAAACGTTGCCAGTTGGAAGCGGCACTTCAGCTGGAGAAGCCCAACATTTCCACAACGCTTATTCTCATTTTCAAACAAAACATAAATTACTAAACTTTGGACACAGAATGCCAGCTTTTTACTTCTCTGTTGTTGTTGTCTTCCTTATGATATTCAGCTCAGTTAAGGGCGTGTGATTCTTTTTTATAATAAAATAAAGCCCCAAAGTAGAATACCAACAAGCTCATCTAGCCCTCTGAGGGTCTTCTGCTAGTTCCCTCCCTGCGAGAAGTGAGGTTACAGGGCACCAGGCAGAGGGCCTTCTCGGTAGTGGCTCCCTCCCTATGGAACACCCTCCCTTCAGATGTCAAGGAGATCAAGAGCTACACAACTTTTAGAAGACATCTGAAGGCAGCCCTGTATTGGGAGGTTTTTAATGTTTGAAATTTTATTATGTTTTTAGATACGCTGCAAGCTGCCCAGATGGGCGGGATATAATTATTATTATTATACCTCGGTCCAGTATACCTGAAGGAGCGTCTCCACCCCCATCGTTCTGCTCAGACGCTGGGGTCCAGCGCTGAGGGCCTTCTGGATGTCAAAGAGAAAAACAACTGCCAGACTTTTAGAAGACATCTGAAGGCAGCCCTGTTTAGGGAAGCTTTTAAAGTTTAACAGACTATTGTATGTTAATATTTTGTTGGAAGCCGCCCAGAGTGGCTAGGGAAACCCAGCCAGATGGGCAGGGTATAAATAAATAAATTATTATTATTATTATTATTATTATTATTATTATTATTATTATTATTAAATGAACTTTTTTTGATAGAGGGCATCTTAGACAGATTTATTGTGGCAGATGCTTTGGAAGTTCAGAGGGAGCCCACAACTCTGGTCAGGCCTGGGCGGCATGCTGCCTTAGTTTTCCACAGGGGAGGAGGATGTACAGTAGTACCTCTAGTTGTGGACACGATCTGTTCTGGGGTGCCATTCGCACCCCGAAAAGTCTGCAACTAAAGCAGCACTTCTGTGCAAGCGTGGAGCGCAATAGAGTGCTTTTGCGCATGTGCGAAGTGCGCAGAATGTTTCTGCGTGCATTTGCAACCCAAAAATCCGCAACATGAAGCAAACGCAACTAGAGGTATGATTGTATTACAGTTACAGTAATTAATTAGTTGCCTTCCACACATATTCCAACATTGCAGGGGATTAGACTACATGACCCTTTAGATTTCTTCCAGCTCTACAATTCTTTGATTCTACGTCCCAATGCAATTTACAGTCATATCCTTAAAAACATTAAAAAAAACCACTGGTCACAGGTTTACAAATAGCACATCTAAGGCAGAGATCTTTTCGTACAGCTGGAAAATTTTGTAAAAGCAAAAATGTATTCCACCGTTTCTGGAAAAGACAAATTAAAAAGTGCCATTATGATGGTCCACCGTTAGACAATTATGGATCCAGGTGTAGATTTTCCATTGCATCATTCTATTATGAACAAATATGTGCACTACAGTGCGATCAAAGACTGTATTTTATCTGGAAAGATCATCTCTACATATCCCTTCAAGGTGTAAAAGCTTTTTGTTTATTTCTTTTAAAAAATCAACTTAGCCAGACAAGTGTGCCAAGTGAGAACAATTGTTTTGATCCACAGACAAGTTTCAAGCGGTTAAAAGAACAAAAGGCTCTTTGTTTTCACGGGGAGCCTTTCGGCACCGATAAAACTCAGGGAGCTCTGCGTGCCCTCTGATATTTCCCAGAATGAGACGCGGAAATCAAAGCAACATGGCCCTTTTCAGAACAAGCAAGACAACTCAGGCCTCTGATCTCTGTGTACATTTCACATGGACTGGGCTTCCTGACTTCTTGGAAGAATTGGCCCAGGCCACTGAGGTGTGATGCAAAGCCACTGGGCAAAAACACGCGGCTCTGATGCCAGCGAAGAAAGAGGTTGCCTGGTAGCCACAATGGCATCTGCTGCGGCAGGGCCTGTTGCCCTCCAGAGATAACTGGACTGCAAATCCCATCTACTGAGGGGGCATCTGAATCCAAGAGATGCTGGCTAGGCCATTCATTCATTCATTCATTCATTCATTCATTCATTCACATTCAGGACCAGCCCTTTCCCCATCAACTCTGGGAGTGTGCTCAACTATTTATTTTGAACCACACCTCCTGTTGCAGCCCCCAGATGGGAAGCTGCTGGAAATGCTTCTTTTCGAGAATAATTCACAGCGGCTGCAACGCCTGGAGGAATTTATCTCACTCCCGCATCACTACTGGGACCTTTGAAAACTGTGTTTATATATGGAGTTGCTTTTAAGTGTTTGTATTGTTTTTATTTGTGGGGCTGATCTTAACTGTCTTTAGGCTTTCTTGTTTTGTGACTGCAACCGTTTCTTCTATAGTTGCGCATTTTATTGTTGGAACGTTGTGGTGAAGGGCAGGAAAGAAACCTAGGAGATAAATAAATGCTTGTTTGTTTGTTTGTTTGCTTGCCAGAGTATCAGGCCGACCACATGGAGAGGCACTAATTCAGTGCCAACTGAGAAGGTTCAGGGCTGATATGAAGACACTCCGCATGATCAGACTCATTCCCGAAGGCAGGGGCGTGGAAATGCCTGCACCTTCTCAGCAAATCACCACTGCAATGAGGTACTGTACTTCCAGCAGCCTCAAACCTTCTCCCTTTGGGAGAATTTACCTGGAAGATGGCCTGACCCCATAAGCGCCCACTCCAGTGCTTTTATCTGCATCACTGGCATTGCTACAGGTGCCACACAATACCCATTATGCATGTGTACGAAATCGTTCTTTTAAGGTGGCAGCAATTGCACTCTGCAACTCTCTGCCTCTTGACATCGGGTGGGTGCCTTCTCTGTACCCTGAAAACATTCTTGCTTAGACAAGCCTACCCAGAAATGTAGAAGGTCGGAGTATGTTTCCATTTGTTTTTAGTTTATGGCTGATTTTATCTTTTGACTGCATTAAAGAGCTGTTTTTACTACCAATTTTATTGTTTTATTCTCTTTGCAAACCACTCCGAGGGTGTTTTTGTTAATCAAGCAGTGTATAAATTTTATGAAATAAACAGATGAAATGAAATAATACGGACAAGACCCACATCTCATTTTAAAGGTAAAGGTAAAGGACCCCTGACAGTTAAGTCCAGTCGCAAATGACTCTGGGGTTGCGGTGCTCATCTCGCTTTACTGGCCAAGGGAGCCGACATTTGCCCGCAGACAGTTTTTCCGGGTCACGTGGCCAGCATGACTAAGCCGCTTCTGGCGAACCAGAGCAGTGCACGAAAACACCGATTACCTTCCCGCTGGAGTGGTACCTATTTATCTACTTGCACTTTGATGTGCTTTTGAACTGCTAGGTGGGCAGGAGCTGGGACCGAGCAACAGGAGCTCACCCCATTGCGGAGATACAAACCGCCAACCTTCCAATTGGCAAGCCCTAGGCTCAGTGGTTTAGACCACAGCACCAGCCGCGTCCCTACATCTCATTCTACACCCTTTAAAAATGCCCAGAGGGGGATGGGCTGTGCTCCGGCTGGCTAAACTGCCTCTGCAATTTGGCGCCAGGGCAACTATCAAGAAGACCATCAGTCCCTGCTAAAAGGCCTTTGCAGAACAAGCTGCTGCTGGAATCCAGAAGAACGAGAAGATTGTAAAAGGGGGAAGCCCCCCTCGACTCAAGCCCTTTTCTGGTCTCTATATAGGCCTAACTACAGTCCGCAGCATTTGGAGAAATATTTCTTTCCTGTCTCATTCAAAGCCTTCAAGATTAATCAGATGTGTGTGTCCTCAGTTCAACCGTGTTCGTATTTCACCTACAACGCCAGAGAGAGAGGAGGAGGAGAGCGAAGGTTTCTTGGTCAAAGCCACCAGAACTCTCCTGGCTGGGCAAGGGCTTGAACCAGAATTTGTAAAACGAGTTTATTTAGATTTGACATTCATCCACTCGCTCCGTGTACATGCCAGTGATCTCGCTCGCGTGATCGGCTTTTAGGACTGAGCCACCAATGTGCTTCTGATGATTATGGAGAACTCTTAATTTACGGAGTCCGTTATCAAAGCAAGTTGCAACACAAAACATGTTAACAGGGATGAGACAAATCTGAGGAGGTGGAGAAGACTGTTAACAGGCCCTAACAGTATACCTGAAGGCGTGTCTCCACCCCCATCGTTCAGCCCGGAAACTTTCATCTAACTATGAGGGCCTTCTGCTCTTTCCCTCACTGCGAGAAGTGAGGTTACAGGGCCTTCTCGGTAGTGGCTCCCTCTCTGTGGAATGCCCTCCCATCAGATGTCAAGGAAATAAACAACTATCTGACTTTTAGAAGGCATCTGAAGGCAGCCTTGTTTAGGGAAGTTTTTAATGTTTGATGCTTTATTGAGTTTTTAATATTCTGTTGGGAGCCCCCCAGTGTGGCTGGGGAAACCCAGCCGGACAGGCAGGGTGTGTGTGTGTGTGTGTGTGTGTGTGTGTGTATGAATGAATATTTACTACTACTACTATCAGCCTGCATTGGACTGGGTGGCCTCCAAGATCCCTTTCCTATCCTACAATGGCTAAAAGGAACCAGAGAGTCTCTGCCTTCTTACTTTCCGTGCTTTGGGGCTGCCCAGAGGCACCTGCCTTGGCAGCTTGAGAAGCAGGATGCCAGGCAGGAGAGAACCTTCAGCCTGATCCAGAAGGGTTCATCTTAACTCCTTCTCCACAACCAGCCCACAGCCTGCATGTCCAGACTGAGGAATGCAACCCGCAGGGTATAAATCCTTGGAACGCAGCTGCCAGCATTCAAGGAATCAGCCCTGCGGCTTGATTCTGGTGGGGGCCAGTTGGTGTCGATTTGGTCCCAGCGAACCGAGTGCACAGAAGAATCCAGATCCCCAGCAGAGCTGCAGATAGGAACGATAAGGGATTCCTGAAAGGAAACTAAATTCCTCTTCTCACTCCCTCCTCCTCTCCCCCGCCGCTCCACGACTCATAATTAAAAAGCAAAAACATTTTCCTTACTAGGGCATTGCAGAGAAATCACACCAAAATGCCCTGCGTTGCCACCAAGCAAAAGAGGAGCTACAGTTCAGGGGGGAGTCAAGAGAAAAGGCAAGTGCCACTCAGGCAAAGGTCAGGCGCATGAAGTGTGTTAATGGAGGCAAACCACAGGAATCGCCTTGAAGCTTTTCAACCCGTTCACACTGCGATTTGCTTTTTCTCTGCCAGTGAGAAAAGCATTTCTACAAGAGGTGGTAGTGATGGACTGTTGTGGCTGGATATGCCCCAGGGTGTTGGCCTCGCCCCCTTTGGGAACCCAAAGGGGGCGAGGCCAACACCCTGGGGGCAGAGGGAGTGCCTAGAGGGGCGCAAAGAAGCAAGAGGGGAGACCCGGGAGGTGTAAATGGATATCAGACTTTGAACAAATGTGCAAATCATTGTTACTTCTTTGAATTTTGTTCTACAGTGGTACCTCGCAAGACGAATGCCTCGCAAGACGAAAAACTCGCAAGACGAAAGGGTTTTTGGTTTTCTGAGTTGCTTCGCAAGACGAATTTCCCTATGGGCTTGCTTCGCAAGACGGAAACGTCTTGCAAGTTTGTTTTCAATGCATTCCTATGGGAAACCGTGCTTCGCAAGACAAAAAATTCGCAAGACGAAAAAACTCGCAGAACGAATTAATTTCGTCTTGCGAGGCACCACTGTATTATCTTCCTTAGTGGGTCGTGCAAACTGCTGTTTTTTTAAATTGTTTTTATTAAAGATACAGTGGTACCCCTGGTTGTGAACGGGATCCGTTCTGGAGGCCCGTTCGCAACATGAGCAGAACGCAACCCGTGTCTGCGCATCCACAGGTCGCGATTTGCCGCTTCTGCGCATGACGTCATTTTGCGCATCTGCGCATGCGGCAAAACCCAGAAGTAACCCTTTCCGGTACTTCCAGGTCGCTGTAGGACACAACCTGAAAACGTTCAACTGGAAGCAAACGTAACATGAGGTATGACTGTATTCTATTCTCAGTAATGTTTTTTATAAGGTAGGATAGTGGGCACTGGGGATGAGTTTACGGAACTAAGGGGGCAGTGGTCCAAAAAAGTTTGGGATCGCTGGATATAAGTGACTGTCAGGAGGAGCAGGCCGCACTAAGCACCCCAACTATTTTTTTGGCTGGTTGGTCTTGTGAATGGTGTCAGATTAGCATTCATTCAACTCACGTGGGGGAGGGGGTCTGTACACCAGAGAGGGAACCACTTTCTAGAAAAACAAAATGGGAAGAACTTCAGAGATATCCTAACACAGCTGCTCTGGAAGAGGGTGGCAAGGGAAGATATAGCTGTGTATCAATTGTGGGGAGAGCAATGTGCTCTGAAGCACTGAAGCTGCTTGTCTGTCTTCTTGGAGAGGTCGTTAAACGAGCTTCAGAAAAAGATGAGAGCACTTCTGAGTCATTTGCACATCGTGCTTCTGGCTGTTTTACTCACGTGCAAAATGCCATTTTGAAAAACCGTTGCTGGATAATGGAAAATTGACTTTGGAAAACAGATAAAGGACTTTGGAAAATTGTCTTTAAAATGATATAGAACACGTTAACTACACATGAAAATGAAAAATGGGTCTGTATGGAATGACCCCGTTAAAGGTAAACAAAACAATTATTTGCACAGCAGACTTTGAACCAAGTCCACAAAGGTCTGCTTCTGTTCCAGAAGTGACCCACCTTCATTTCTGTGATAGCACAGTAAGTATGCTTTCGTTATCAGGTTTTTGTATGGATTAGATCCCACTTTGCCAGGTAACCATCCTGCTGCGGTTTACAGGCCAGCGAGTGGGAGGTGGCCTATGAAATAATGAACTCTTCTGCTTGGGCCTCGTACCTGGCTCTTTTAAGAGAGCAAGCATGTGGGAAGGACCTGCTTTTGTGATTTTTAGGAGGGTGCAACGCTAGAAATTGCCTAACCAAGCCAAAGCAACTCTTATTATATAGCCGCTGGGTTTAGCAGAACTAAGCTAGAGTTCTCCGCAGCACAGTTGTAAACAGTGAAGGGCAGGCAGACATTCCAGTACAGCTGGGAACGGTCTCCAGGGAGTCCCAGTTGACTGAATGGCCATGCTCCCCAACACGTGCCCACTGCTCATTTAAGGAGAACGTTTCTACCACCCAGACTCGCTTGGGTTTATTGCCACATAAAGTCCGAAGCACCTCTCAGAGGCTTAAGTGGGAGTCAAGAATTTTCATGTCAGAATGATGGCCCATGAAAGCAGATTGTGCACTCCAGCTGAACTCTCTGCCGCTGCCACAGTGAGAAGCAGAGAGAAGGAACAAATTTATTCAACTGGTGCAGTAACCTTTCTAGTAATTTGGCAAAAAAGCTCAAAGGTGCATGGGATTTAGTTTGGTGTTTTGTTGACTGCATCCCTCCCTGGTACCCATATGGATAAAGAGCATGGTATAAATACCTCAAAATTAATTAACCAAAGTTAAGGATACATACGGGACTGAAGTCAAAGCAGTTTGGGGCTAAGCCATCACACAAGTCAAGGATTCAGAAGACGAGCTAGGGTGACGTAGTTGTTAGAGGACCAGCTCATACCCGTCTGGGAATACCATGTCTAGTTTTGGATACCATAGTTAAAGAAGGCTATTGATATGCTAGAATGTGTGCAGAGGAGGGTGTCCAGGATGATCAAGGATCTGGAGACCCTTATGAGGAATGTTTGAAGGAGTTTGCCTATGTTCAACTTGGAGAAGAGGAGACTGAAAGGAGATGATAGACATCTTCAATGTTCTGAAGGGCTGTCGCACGGAAGATGCAAGTTTGCTTTCTGCTTCTCAAGAGGGGAGGACCTGAACCAAGAGATTCAAATAGCAAGAAAGGAGATTCTGGCTAAACATCAGGAATAACTCATGGTAAGAGCTGTTCGACACTGGAATGGAGAACTTCAGAAGGTGGTGGACTCTCCTTCATTGGTTGTTGTTGGTTTTTTTAAAGTGCAATGCAAGGAGTTGGGACTCAGTGACCAACTCTACAATTCTATGATTCTAGGTCAGGACTGGGGAGATTGCGTTCAAATCCCCACTCAGACACCAAGCTTACTGGTTGACCTTGCATCTCAGCCTAACCTACCATACAAGGTTGCTGTGGGGATACTGGGGTGGGTGGTGGAGAAGAGCCTTGTATACCTCACAAGACTCAAAGGAAATGTGGGACATAAATATAAACAACAAAGCACACATTCTTTAACTTCACAAGAGTGCAGCATTCCCAAGGCATCCTTTCCCAGTGATCTGTGCTCCTCACAAAATGCACAGAATAAAATATTAGAAGGGAAGGGGAGGTTTTCCGTATCGTCACCACCTTTTCCTGATCCACAGAGCATGGGTCACCACCTCAAACATACCATGATCACTTCTGTGAATTAAGTGCACTACGTCCCTTCACACAAAGCTTCTCTCAATTTCTGATTATTAACATGAAGAATCAGCTGACCGCTCGCTGTTCTAGCAAAAGCTGCAATTCATGTAGGATACACAATCCTATCAGTGAAGGATTTTGAAGACAACCTGAAGGCCTGTCCCTCGACCTCCACGCCAAGACAGAGCACGAAGGGAAGCAGCCTTCTAATATAGTTCAACGCATTGTTAAACTGTGGAACTCCCTCCTGCAGGAGGCAGTGATGGCCACCAGCTTGGATGGCTTTAAAGGAGGATTAGACAAATTCATGAAGGAGGAGAGGGCTACCAATGGCTACTCGCCATGATGGCTGTGCTCTGCCTCCAGTCAGAGGCTGCAATGCTTCTGAATGCCAGTTGCTGGAAGCCACGTGAGGGAAGAGGGCTCTTGTGCTTGGATCCTGCTTGTGGGTTTCTTTCACACACACACACACACACACACACACACACACACACACATTTGTTTGGCCACTGTGAGACTAGGATGCTAGGTGAGCCATTGACCTGATGCAGCAGGCTCTTCTTATGTTCTTACATATGTTGGGCTGGGCTATTTAAGTATAGGATAGAATTTATACCATCACTTCCTGTTCTCAACAGCTCAAGCAACCAGACAAGCAGATGTAGACATGGAAAATATAGGCCTCCTTAACTGCACACAGCAAGCAACTGCTCAGGGGTGTAGTCATTGTGGGCGAGGTCTACGCTGAAGGCTGCAGGGCCAGAGTTCGAAATTAGCAGCATTTTGCACCTTAAGATTCTCCATTTGCGAGCACCTCAAAAAGTCTGAGTGCCATTTTTTGCACCTGGCTAACACCCAAGGATCACTGTAATGTATGTGCTTTGAAGCCTCGAAGTATATGTTAAAGATGAACAATACGTTAAGGAGTTTACCAACAAAGAGTAGAGCATTTTGAAAACTGAAATATGGTACCAATATTTTTATTGTAAACACCAAGTTAAACATGTATTAACAATTTCTGTTAAAAATGTGATATTAACAATGTGTCACTTATGTGAACTGTGTATTAGTTCATGCTTTCCAAAATAATAAATAAAAGGTGTTGCTGAAACCCCCATGGCGAGTAGACATTCTGTTTTGGCACCCACAACCCAGGTCACAGGAGCCATTTGACTCCTAGCTTTTCTGTCCCAGTTTCTAACACTGCACAGGGCATAAGAGTAGAAAGGGGAAACCTTTTTAGGAGCTCTTGTTTTGGAGGTACCAGCGTTTAAAACCTGAAATAAACAGGAAGTTGAAATTGGATGCAAAATTGGATGCCAGCCACTCACTGTGGCTTTGTTTCCTATATCCAGGACAACCAACTTCTGTGCCCAAGCAGAGAAGCAGGTACTTCTCTAGTAGTCTGGCATGCGAAGCTCAACTCTCCTGGTTTTCGGCTCTGCTGACATACCATGGAAAGGCAGCCAGCTTCCGACACCAACAGCGAAGGTTGCAAGCCAAATCTGTAAGAAAAGCCTGGCTGCTGGATCAGACCAAAGGGGCCCAGCAGCATCCTGTTCTCACAATGGCCAACCAGATGTCCATAATGGGAAGTCCAGAAGCAAAGCCAGAGGTCAAGCAGCACTCTCCCCCAGCAACTGGCATTCTCAGGCATAACGCCTCCAGCTGTAGAGGGAGAACAGAGCCATCAAGACTAGTAGCCACTGACAATCCTATCCTCCATGAATTGGTCTAATCCTCTTTTAAAGCCCTCCAAGTTGGTGGCCATCACTGCAGCTTGTGGGAGTGCAATTCCATAGTTTAACTATGTGCTATGTAAAGAGGGACCCCTTTTTCCCTGGATGCTAAGGCTTCTTTCTTGCCAGTCTCTGGATAGAATTAAACACCCAAAACACAGAGCTGTTGCCCCAAATGGTCTGAGAGACTGCCTGTCTCGGGGCAGGAATGCCCACGTCTGATGGCTCCTCGGGATCCTTGAGCAGTTTGGAGATTTGCTGCCGAGTCCAGGTCCCTGTGCCCCTCATCTGAAGAGGCCTCAGGTTTGAGGCCCAACAGGAACACAGGAAACAGCCTTACAATGCATTGGCTCATCTGGCCCAGTGTTGTCGGCACCGAGTGGCAGTGGCTCTCCAGGGGTTCAGACTGAACCTGGGACCTTTCGAATGCAAAGCATGCGCTCTGCTACTGAGACACATCTCTTCCCCGAAAGAGGAAGGGAAGAAGAGCCCAGCGTGAGGACTTGTACCTCTCATCACTTAAAAAGCAGTCCCAAATAATAGCCAGAACGTGCCTCTGACAAGCATGAATCCCATTCCGCACAGTGCTGCCAATCAGTATGCTCACAGTTGGGTTCTCACCAATCTCAGAGGGCTGTCCTGACAAGGATTTGCACCCTCTCACACCACAACATGAGCCTCAAATTTCGCTGAAAGGGTTTGCACAACACAACTTCCCTGAAACGGAAGCATAAACCTAGCAAAGCGCGCAAGGACAGAAAGTGACAATGACATGACAATCTGTTGCGCTGGAAAACAATTCCAAAAGAAAGTGTCAAAGAGCAGTACCAAATCCTGCTGCTTTGTCTGTGGATTTAATTGCCTGTGTTTAAATTAGGTTAAAAATATGCTAAATAAATAACAAGCTGCTCACCCAATTGGCTCTCCTATCAGCTGTGGTCCTTTTTAGGAGAGTCCCAGAGAACACCAGATATCCCAGCCATGTCCCTTTGCTTGGCTGATGGACCAGAAATAGACCCGAGATGGGGGGGAAACCAAATGGGACCACTTCACTATAATGGAGTAGGGAACACTGGGCAACCACAAGCTATAGGTGGGTTGGAGAGCATCATCTAAAGGCCAAGGGATAAAAGCATCAGGCATCTCTCTCTTCTGGCATCACTGAGAAGTGGAGTGCCTCATTTCACTCCTGTTCACAAACAAAACTTATGCACATTTATGCCTCCATGCCTCTCTCACACATACATATGTCACATGCAGGTTTCCCAGAGTTCACTTCTCTAATATTTTTGAAATATCCACCCAGACCAGTCAAATTTGTCCAGAAAATTTCGCAGTATTTTTTTTACCGGTTTCTGTCATTGCGGAATTGGGCAAAAGGTAGGAAGGCTTTCCTGACAACTGACTTCAGCTTCCCTGCAGTTTCTCTTTTAAACCTAATGCTTCCGGTCATCTCCCCAGTGGTATGCATTTTTGTATTTTCTTTTCCTCTTACAATATTTGAAAGTTGTTGGTATATCAACATGTAATTCTTCTCTTCACCAGAAGTAATCAGATTTCATGATTTACCTTCAAAACAGCTCAATTATCTTTGCAGGTTTCCCACAAACACTTCTCAATTTGCAAATGCCCTGTTTGAACTGCGAAAATGGCACAGCAGGACTGGCAGATTTCAACTACACACCTACCATTTAGCAGACCAGCCATCACATCCTGCCTCTTTCCCTCCCATCCCAACAGAAGGGAATGCAGGACGTTTTGCCAAGTCACAATTCCAAGGGAGAAGACGGCAGACCTGACCGTGTCCATTGTCCATGTCAGAAAAAAACTTCCTCCCATTGTGCAGGACAAACACAAGCAAACTCATCAAGAAAGTAGCTCCTTTACCGTTCTAACATTACATGCCCTCCTGTGTACTCATCCACACTGGGAAGAGAATGCTTGAAAAGAGCCCAGATCATTCGGAGATTAGAAGAATTTAAACAACTTATTTCCATTTGGCGCAAAATCTGTATTACAAACCTACCTCAGCCCTGCAGTCCTGAGGGAGGGGGGTCTATACTCTGCAGGTCCAGCCCCCAACCCCTCTACTTCTAAGGATCTCAGACAGCAAAGATGAGAGAATGTTGCATAAGAACCTAAGAAGAGCCTTTAGGATCAGGCCAATGGCCCATCTAGTCCAACAACCTGTTCTCTCAGGAGCAGAAAAGATGTCTGCGGGAAACCCACAAGTGGGATTCAAGCACAGCAGTGCTCTTCCCTCCTTTTTCTAATGGGGGGGGGGTTGGAAAGAGCCGCTGCTGGGGGGGCAGGGGCAGGGGCTGCTGCTTAATGGACCAACTGCCCAACTCATATGTTCATTCAACTCCCCCTAGTAAGGGCTCCAAGGATCTCTCCGTCACCTTTTTTCAATGCATGCTCTGATGGAATGTGTGAATTGCTCTGCGCCTGCAGTTTCAGTCAGATCCATCACTCATCCTCATCCATTGCTACTCTCCTCTTAGCTATTAACCTGCTTTTACCTCCGTGTTCCTGTATCCCATCCTACCCAAATTTTGCAATACTGTAATAATGAATAATCTTTTTTAAAAAAATAAAAAAAATAATTTATAGCACAAGTTTTGGGATTTGATGTTTTTATTTGTGCTACGTGCATTAGAGCTACGATTTTAATGTATGATGACTCAGAAGTAAACTGTGAATTTAGCCAGCCTTTCTGGCTCAGATCATGTTTAAAATGTCTTTTAAAAAAATTATTTAGAAAAGCACAAACAAAAACACCTCTGCAAATTCTGCAGACGTTCCATAGTAGTAGTTTTGGAATGATTCCTGTGAATGAGACATATAGCTATGGGAAAACATGACATGGAAACTGAAAATCCATGTAGAAGAAAGACTCAAGAGCAGCTACAGTGGTAGCTCGGGTTAAGAACTTAATTCGTTATGGAGGTCCGTTCTTAACCTGAAACTGTTCTTAGCCTGAGGTACCACTTTAGCTAATGGGGCCTCCCGCTACCGCTGGAGCACGATTTTTGTTCTCATCCTGAAGCAAAGTTCTTAACCCGAGGTACTATTTCTGGGTTAGTGGAGTCTGTAACCTGAAGCGTCTGTAACCCGAGGTACCACTGTATTGGAAAGAATGAAGTGTGCTGCCCACAGTTCATTTACAAAAAAAACCAGGAGATTTTTCAAGCTGGGCACAGCTCTTTTCATTGAGAATGTCTCCGGTTCAATCCCTGTCAAGTAACAGTTGACAGGAGAGGCTTTCCTCAACCTTGGAAGCTGGAGAGCTGGTGCCAATCTAAAGAAAGTCCTTCTTCATGCAGTGCTTAGGTAAACTATGGAACTCGCTCCCACAGGAGACAGTGACAGCTGCCAATCCAGATGGCTTTAGAAGAGGATTAGACAAATCAGTGGAGTAGAGGGCTCTGCCAGCACAGTCGGGGAACCAATGCTTCTGAATACCAGTTGCTGGAAGCCGCAGGAGGAGAGAGTTACTCTTGTACAGTGGTACCTCGGGTTACAGACGCTTCAGGTTACAGACTCTGCTAACCCAGAAATAGTACATCGGGTTAAGAACTTTGCTTCAGGATGAGAACAGAAATTGCTCACCAGCGGCATGGCAGCAGCAGGAGGCCCCATTAGCTAAAGTGGTACCTCAGGTTAAGAACAGTTTCAGGTGAAGAACGGACCTCCAGAACAAATTAAGTTCTTAACCCGAGCTACCACTGTACTCAAATCCTGGTTTTGGCCTTGCCTTTGGGGTATCTGGTTGGCCACTGTGCTGGTCCAGCTCTTCTTATGTCCTTAACGCATAGCAGTGGGCCGGCTAGATGGACATGTAAAGCTCAACTGGAACAAGGCAGATCGCTAATGATCAGAGCAAGGCTCCCCAGAAACGCCAGCAGGTACACACCAGCCCAGCAAAATGTTCCACCAAATCCAGGCCTCATAAACAAGATTCAGGTAGAGCAGAATATAGCCAACTGCATGATTTACAGCTTTAAATATACAAAGTTCAGAACGTGTTTTCAACGCCTGGGCTCTGCACTTTGTTGTCACCACAAGGGTGAATGTGTTTGATGCAGAGTCACGCAAGCCATTTAACTTTCTCTGATCTTCCTAGCCAGCCTAAATGAACTACTTTGGGGGAGGCTAATTAAATCAAGAAAGCGCAGTAATCTGGCCCATCATGTCAGAAGGTCATCCTGGGACTCCATCACCGGAATAACCTCATTTGAAGCAGAATGAGCTTGGTCTTTAGTGTGTGTGAATTAATTTATCCAGCATCAAGCCTTATTTCTGCAGCAAAGCTGATTAATGAAAAGAATTCAGTCGTGGTTCTCAGCACCAATAAACACAGGCTGCAGTTCCAGAGCCTCTGAATTGTTTTCGGGGTTTGTTAGCAGCAAGCAGGAAACTTCTGCACTAGATCTGGGGAATGAGTGACGGCCACAAACCAAGTTTAACTGCAAGAAGAGAACTTAAAGGAATGCAAAGTTCACCTCGAGGCTGAGGTTACGCCTCTTAGCAAACTACAACTGCTTGAACATCCTTATTCTACAGGGCAGCATTTAATTTGTTTGCTTCTGATGGAATCGTGCCAGAAAGTACTCTCAGTTTAGAGAAAAGGAGAGTAAAACAATGTTGATAAAACAATGCTTAGCATGGAGTGAGTGGATAGAGAAGTGTTTCTTCCTCTGTCATATAACACCAAAACCCATGGATATCCAACGAAGCTGAATGTTGGAAGATTTGGGGCAGATAAAAGAAAATACATCTTCACGCAGTGAACAGTTACAGAAAGGTAGCCGTGTTGGTCTGCCATAGTCAAAACAAATTTTTTTTCCCTTCCAGTAGCACCTTAAAGACCAACTAAGTTAGTTCTTGGTATGAGCTTTCGTGTGCATGCACACTTCTTCAGATACACTTGAAACAGAAGTTACCAGATCCCTCTATATAGTGAGAAGGTGGGGAGGGGTATTACTCAGAAGGGTGGTGGGAATGGGTGATTGGCAGATAGCTGTGATGAGCCTGTTGACGACTCTTAACGACTGCAATAGGTCTTACAGGAAAAAGCAAGGGGTGAGAAGGTGAAAAATGGCTTTGTCATGTATAATGAGATAAGAATCCAATGTGACAGAGAAACCAGTAGGAGAACACTTCAGTCTCCCAGGACATTCTATACAAGATCTCAAAGTAGCTGTTTTACTACAAAGGAATTTCAGAAATAGACTGGAAAGAGAAGCTGCTGAATTGTAACTCATTACCAAACTTAAAACCATGGAGAGACCTGGTCTGAACAAAGACATTGGATTCTTATCTCATTATACATGACAAAGCCATTTTTCACCTTCTCACCCCTTGCTTTTTCCTGTAAGACCTATTGCAGTCGTTAAGAGTCGTCAACAGGCTCATCACAGCTATCTGCCAATCACCCATTCCCACCACCCTTCTGAGGAATACCCCTCCCCACCTTCTCACTATATAGAAGGATCTGGCATCTTCTGTTTCAGTGTATCTGAAGAAGTGTGCATGCACACGAAAGCTCATACCAAGAACTAACTTAGTTGGTCTTTAAGGTGCTACTGGAAGGAAAAAAAATTTTTGTTTTGACGCAGTGAACAGTTAAACTATGGAACTCCCTCCCACCTGAGGCAGTGGTGGCCAGCATCTTGAATGGCTCTAAGAGAGGCATAGACAAATAAATGGAGGAGAGTGCTATCAAAGGCTGCTTAGCCAATATGGCCATGTTCTGCCTCCACAGTTGGAGGCAGCACTCCATGCTTTAACTGTTTTTAACTCTGGATTTTAAATTGCTGTGACCCCCAATGGGACCTGCTGATGAAGGGCAGGGAATAAATTTAATAATAACAATGGAATCCATTCCATTTATTGGTTCCTGAGGACATGGGCAAAGTCTTTGGGGACTTGTGTCCACCCACTTGCTTTCTTGACCCTTGACCTTTGTGGCTGGTGAGGGCCAGCTGGGAAGGAGTGAAGCCTCATGGACCAGCAGCCATAAACAAAGCTCTGCAAGCTGGGTGAAATGATGCTACCACCGAAGGAGGCTGCGGTCTGAGCCATTCTGAAAAGTCCTCCCTGAATCCTGCTGATCTGAACTATGGACCTGCTACAATTAAGCAGCCCTGTGTGAAAGAGAAAGGTCATCAATATGCTGGTGCCACCTTACTTTATTTTCCAGTATCCTCCGATCTGAGAGCTGATCAAGAGATCACAGAATTATAGAGCTGGAAGGGATCCAGAGGGTCCATTGGCCTGTCCCTGCAACGCAGGAATCACAGCTACAAACGTGTGGGGTTACGGGAACCACTTGTCGGGTCCAGCTCTCCCTGAAAGAGTGGCTATGCAGCCTTGGGTTGCTTCCTAGCCCTGCTGCAAATCCTTGTGCCGGGTTTCTGCAGCCCTTCCTCACTGAATGAGACTTCCTTTCCATCATGCACACAACAGACATGTGTTCTACATTGAGCTGCCCTTGAAGACGGCTCGGGAACTTTCACTATCACAGAAAGCAGCAACTCTTCTTTCAACTAGAGCACAGAAAAGAGACCACATTGCTTCCAATTCGATGCAGCTATACTTGTTGCCAATTTGCTTCCAGGCTCAATTCAAGGTGCTGACCTGACCTTTCTTCTATTTTAAAGAATTGAGCTATTGGCAGTCTAAGATTAAAAGAATCCTACTCAAGTTAGGGGGCGAACAAGAAAACTTTCAGGTCTTTTAAAGCTCTGCCTAGAGTTCAATATAGTTCTTATAAAGGAAAAAGAGCAGCAGTATCACTGCTACTTCAATGTCTACAACTTCCACAGAGCTGTTGCAGCCCTTTTCAGGATAACTCACAGGAGTTATCCCCTCAGGGCACAAAGAGAATGAATCTTCTCTTCTCCAGAAGCAATAGATGACTTTCAGTATGGCCTGATGATGATTTCTGGGGCTGAGTGGGGGCAGTGAGAAGTTAACTCAAAATCACTTTCTGAGCTGATGCTGCTGAGCTTAAGAAGATGAGCGGGAAGCATGACTCTTTTGACCTCCAGCAACTGCTGCTGCAGCTTCTGTTCAAAGGAGCATCGCAGCAGGAACAGGGTTGAGAGTCTGTAGTCACTGCGAAAAGCTGAGCAAGGCAGAGTCTGGACTCTTCCTGTTCACTGCAGCTTTCCTGCCTGCCATGGCTATAGGCTGGGAAAGTATACTTCCGAGTTCAGGGCATCATGCTTTTAAAAGCCAGCATCAGCTTCCAAGGAAACAGCCCTGCACAGGATGGAGGGAAAGTCCTGGTCCTTCAGTGCCAGCATCAAGATACTCTAACCACTTCCTCATGCAGAGCCCACCTGTTGCGTCACAAGCCCCACAACATGACTCAGAGTAAGCCAGCAGGCACAAGTACAGCTACAGGCAGGCCTTTTGAAAGCCTTGCCAAATTTAGCTGCTTAGATGTCTCCAATGTGGTACGGAAATATTTATTATACCATAGCGTACTCTTTTAGACTCTCCTGCAACCTGAAGGTGGCACAGAATTAGTCAAAGAGATTTTCACAAAAGCAGTAAGGCCTACAGTATTTTTATTCACCAATTGAATAAGGGGGGGGGGCAGGCTTTGCACCAGGTAAAAAACTGGTTAAATGTTATGCAACCCTCTGGAGATATATAATGAAGCTGCATCTTGCCACAAAAAGTTTTTCTACCCTCAAAAGACCAAGCACGGGTAGCACGGCACTTTTTGAGGAACAGCTTCTTCAGGAACTCTCACCACGTCTCCACATGCAGTGTCCCTGCAACGTCCACTGAAGGCCTCCCTCGAGCAATGGATACTCCAGGCAGTATGCATACCTCCTGTGATTCTAAACACTGAGCAGATATAGATGCATGTCCATGACAGTCTGTTCAAGCAAGTGCAACCCCACTAGGAAGCACCTAACAGGCCTATTCTGCTTCTGCCCTGGAGTCTGCCCAACTTGCGTTAACTTCAGGGCTTCAGAATTTACTTTCAATACTGAAAAGCCCAAGGAAATCCACACAAGATGAAGAGGATAGAAAACAACAGAAGGAGAAGGAGAAGGAGAAGGAGAAGAAAATAGGTGTTTTCAGCTTAGAGGAGGCATGGGTAACCAGACTGGCAGTTCTTTATGCACCTGAAAAGGGCAACACCTGAACACAACCTCCTTCCTGCTGGCCTCTCACAGCAGGTATTGACAGTGAGGGGGGACATTGAGTAATTTTGACAGCCTGAGAGTTACAAGTTGCCAAGCGAGGCCACAGTCCTGACAATTGTAATTATTTTAAAACATGCTGGATAAACATTTGATCTGGCGCAGGGTAAAGAAGCAGGTGTGGTAACTGGCTGTCATGCTAAGTATCAGAAGCCCAAGCAACAGGTTTATGGCCAGCTGTAAAAAAGCGATTATCCCGTAGAGCTGAAATTCATCACTGCTCCTGCAGGTCCTTTTCCGACACGAGAGATGAGCTAAGTGAGACTCAACAAGACTTGGAAGGGGAAGGGCACATGACCAGATCTGCACATGGTTAGGAAAGGAAGTCAGCCTTTATCGCACATCAACTGGCAGGCTGATCGCTGCAAACCCGCATGGTATTATAGCCCACATTTTTCTCCAAGGCGCTCAAAGTGGTGTACATGGTTCTCCCTGAATCTCCACAACGATCCTGTGAGGTAGGCTAGGCTGAGAGGCAGTGGCTGGCCCCAGGTCACCCACACTCAGTGAGCTTCGTGGCTGAGTGGGGGATTTGAGCCCTGATCTCTCAGGTTTTGGTCCAAACACTCTAACCCAGAGCTTACCAAACTTTTCATGCTGGTGACACACTTGTGAGACACTTTTGAGAACCAGGCAGAGGGCCTTCTCGGTAGTAGCACCCTCCCTGTGGAACGCTCTCCCACCAGATGTCAAAGAGAACAACAACTACCTGACTTTCAGAAGACATCTGAAGGCAGCCCTGTTTAGGGAGGCTTTTAATGCTTGATATATTACAGTATTTTAATATTTCTTGGAAGCCGCCCAGAGTGGCTGGGGAGGCCCAGCCAGATGGGTGGGGTATAAATAATAAATTATTATTATTATTATTATTATTATTATTATTATTATTATTATTATTACATGCATCATTTCGTGACACAGCAATTCAGTTTTACTAGCAAACCAGAGGTTAAGCTAACCCCTTTCCAGCCCTGGGAGGAGTGTGGGGAGTGTTCGCACGATGACACACTAACGTGCTGTGACACACAGTTTGGAAAGCTCTGCTCTAAAAACTACACATGCTAGTTAGCTCTCTAGCCCTCACAGAAAAATCATCTGAAACAAATTGTATTTCTGCTGAGTGTTTAGCACCCCAAGAAGGAAGTTGCTTGAGCTATCCATTGATCAAGAGAGAACATCCTTCCTACAGAAGCCCTCCAGCACCTCTCCACATCTGCTTCTCCAAGCAACAGCTGTCACTTTCAACAAGCAAACGCCTGCAAAAGTCCAAATTTGGCAAGCAGGAGAACTCTGAAACCAAATTAAGCCAGGCATGTTCTGCACAGAATAGGACTAACAAGTTTTTTATGTGGCTGTGGCTGAAGATTTTGGCTTCCCAGCTCGTTTAAAGTTCTGGCACCTGAGATAAAGGAGTTTCAGTTTGCCAGTAAGGCCCGCAGACACTACTAGAAGAACCAGCCGCTAAGGGTTTTCATACTGAAAAACTAGTGTTTCCAGAAATGTGGTTGCCGCTGGGAAGCCTTAGAAATGCCAAGGAAATTACTGCTGCTGGTTCGCTAATACTTGCCCACACCCAGTGCAAGTCATGTTATATAAAAATAACTGCTCACCTCTCTGTGGCAGTAATACAGGATGCAAGTGGGGTTCGGTACTGGCAACATGTGTAATGCACCATAAGAACTGCCACACTGGATCATGCGCTCACATGTAGGTTACTACTAATGCAATAATCTCAACCTGTCATTTGTTTGCCAGCATCTAGTTTTCATTCCTCTTTTATACGAAGTCTAACAGTGGAAGCTAGAACTGTTACCCTCCTCTCCATAAACAGTATCTATTCCTTGTGGCAGTGAATTCCACAGTCCAGTGCTCAGGAAATGGCAACAGGCTGCCTCTTCCTCAACACTTATTTGTGCTATTGTCAACTGAGGAGAGAGAAACTCAGGGTCCCCTCAAACAAAGGTCAACAAGGACATTTCCCACTCCTCTTGGGAATTCCAACAAGAAAAACCACTTAGAAACTGGTGTGCAAAGATTCCAACTCTGACACTCTTACAACCTCCCCCCTCTCCCTCTCCCTCTGCCAAGCCACTTGATAAACCTACGTTAGTTAAGGTTATGCTGACATGCAGCTATTTTAAAGACCTGCGATGCAGTTATGGGAAGTTTCAACATGAGAAACTGGCAATGGTGCATCCTGGCCATCACTTCGCAAATCAGTCTCCTGCATGGGGCTTCCCTAGATCTTTAGGAATTCTCTGACACCACAAACAAGCAAGGAACAGTGGATTCTCCTTTACTATATTCTGAAGCTCAGTTATGATACAGCAGATGTGTTCTAAATACTTGTCTGTTTTACCCAATGCCTGATAAGAGTGCACTGTTTGCACCTACAGTCACATTCTTTAACTCAACGGAAAGAGGACAGTTGACACTCAACAGCTAAACCTCAAGCCTGAAACAGTCAAATCTTTCTTCTGAAAAAAATCAGCAGGTTTCAGATAGAAAGCACACTTCTTCCACAAAAAAGCTGCTCTTTTTCTCTCTCCTCTACGTAAAGCAGGAAATAACCACTTTTACTTCAAGCTAGCTGCCTTTCTCGCAGGCTATTTCAAGATGCGTAGTGTTTTTTGTTTCCTAGCCTGAAATTGCCTACAGAAAGAACCATTGCGGAGTTGGGGAGGGGAAACTCTCAGGCACGCTAGAAAAAACACACCAGTATAAGACCACCAAAAATAGCTAGGATTTAAGCAGACACCAGAATGCAGGTTGGCGAGGAGAGAGCTCCAAAATACTTTACAAGTTTCTTTTCCGAACCTCCAAGAAGGGAAGAACAATTCACAACTTCAACTTCAAAGCAGAGTCCCAGGGATGAAAAGAGCCCACTGCCAGCAGCCTGAAGGAACATTATTTTATAGCCCAAAGGATTAAGAAAAGGCAAAACCGACTCCTTACCCACAACTTTTTCCTTACCTGCTATTGTGGCATCGTCTAGGTAGGTGCCCGGGGGCCTCTCCCCCTGTCCATGGTGCAGAAGGAAGCCGCAAAGGATCCATATGGCTATTCTGGACCATACATCCATGTTGTGTCTTGCAAAGTAGACCCTTCAGTGTTTCTCGTGTGTCAGGAGTTCCTCGGCATCAGTTCCCAACAGAAAAAGAAGTCCAGATTCCCAGGGATACTCCGAGTCCTGTTTCTTTCTGTCCTTGGATTCTTATATTCCAAAAGAGTACAGGAAGTGTCCACTAGCCCAGAAGTAGAGCCAGGTTGTTTCCAAAAGCTGCAGAAGTAAAGGTTGGAAAGGCTTTAAGGAGTTTTTCCCCTAGCCGCTGAACACAGCTCGAAATTCTGCCCCAGATCCAACAGCCTCCCAAAACCTTTTCTATATCTGCAGAACAGGCGCTGAAAGGCTCGTCTTACCTCTAAGTGGGGGTGTCATACAAATCCTAAACGCTTAAAAGCATCCGTTTTCAACATGCAACATAACTGGGAAATTAGTAAAAATATTCTCTGGGCTTGGCTGCTTTCTTTCGCAAATTATGTACTAGGCTGCTGAAGCAACCCAACCAATGAAGTAGTAATCCAAGCACATCCCCAAAACTGCCAGCAGGTTTAGAACAGTTTAGCGGATTCAGAACTAGAGGAGACCAGATTATGCCTGGTATAATAGAACTGTAACAGATTCTAAACACACACACACATTATTTGCCAAGCTAGATTTTCAGTCTTCACACCGCAGGAGTCCCAATCTGACTGCTAAAAGCCTAGCAAGCATTTACTTTTAACGGAACCCAGGAAATCTCTCTGCAAAGAGGCACATGCAGGTGAATTCAGAGCAACACCACCACGCAGCATGTAGAAAACGTGGAAGAGGAACACGTCAGCCAGATAAAAGATTAAGGAAATGGGGGTCCTGTTGCACAAGTTGCCCCCTTTTGTCCTATCAAAAAGAAAACTTCCTCAGAACCAAAGGAAAGGAAAATGTCTGGAGACCAGCAACCCGCTCTCATCAGACTCCTGCGCTCTTTTCAGGGGCAAGAAACAGCAGCCTTGCGACCACCTGGATCAGACCTTCCCAGCTTGGCGTCCCCTGTATTTCACTCCGCCAACCGAAGGCCGCCAAACCATTTAATCCATTTAAACTTTGGCTTCTGCGCAACTTTCAAAGCGATATTTCTCTCTGTCTGTCTGGTTTTTTTTTCTCTCTCTCTGCTCCACAAAATCACTCCCTGAAATCCCTTTTATCCCTTCTCAGACTATCCTGGGCCACTTCCTTCCCTTCTACCCAGCTGTCCAGAAGAGTCTCCCCCAGGCCAGGCTGTGTGTCAAATGCTGAAAATAAAGCAAGAAATAAAAAGCGTCGTCAGGTCGAAAGATTCTGCGTGTCTGTTTTTTTTGGGGGGGTTTAAATCCTGCTAAGCTCTCGGGGAAGGCGACCCGGCAAGTCCGGCCACGGATCTTCTCAAGGCACCTGGTGGCTTTTCCGCAGGAGGGACCTCCGTCAGGCCAGAAGCAAGCCCCCCACCCCGCCGAGAAGCGGGTCCCTGGGGCGCCTTTCACACGACGACGAGGAGCCTGGTGACAGTCCCAGGATCTGGCTGGCTTCCTTCTTCCAGAGCAGGAGGAGCTTTTCCTTGCTGGGCCAGGAGGGAGGGAAGCAGGGAGCGGAGGAGGGAGGCCTCACCTGCCCACAGGTGCAGCAGCCTCAGGTAAGAGCTCCTGGCTGACGCCCACTCCCCCCCAACACAATGTCCCCCCCCACACGCGGGTGGGTCTTCCCTCTTCTTCTGCTCAGTTGCAGGCCCCTCCCACACACAACGCCCCCCCTCAAAAAAATATGCCCCCCCACAAGCTGACCCCCCTCACACACACCCTGACCCCCCTCAAACACCCCTCTCCCCCCCCAAGGGCCTTCCTGGGCTCCCAAATAGCCCCACGAGGGCTGCTCTCCTCTCTCAGGCACAGGGCACTGGGGCGGCCGGCCCTCGCTTCTTCCCCCCCCGTCCCCGAATTGGTCTCTCCTCAGCACGCCGCCCCCCGCCGGCGCCGCAATGGACTCTCCCACGAACTGCCTCTTTCCCCTCCTGCCGCGCGCGCGCGCCTGCGCTCCTCACTCACTCACGCTCTCTCTCTCTTCCCGCGTCCCCAAGTGGTATCTCCCACGAACACGCTCGCCGCCCCCCCTTTTCCCGCCCTTCTTATTGGTCTCTTCCTCGTCGTTCCGGCTGCCTCGCAGGAGGAGGCGGAGCTACGCGGCCCCGCCCACTCCCACTCCCCGGCAGCCAATAAAGCGCCGCGGTTGGCCTCCCGGCGCGCGGCTTGCCCGGCAGCGGCCTCTAGCGGCGGCGAAAAGGAAGAGCAGCTTCAAGTGGCGAAGCTCCGCTCGGACTGCACCAATGGAGGGGTGGGGGGTGTCCTGCTTGAGTTTCTTTATTTTATTCACATTTGTACCCGCTATTCAGCCAAAAAAAAAATCTCCCAGAGTGGCATACTTGAATTCAAAACAATATGCCCCCTACCTGCAGGCCCCCTCCCTCCCTACATACATAAAAAATAATGTTATTATTTATACTCCACCCATCTGGTTGGGTTTCCCCAGCCACTCTGGGCGGCTCCCAACAGAATATCAAAATACAATAGTCTATTAAACATTAAAAGCTTCCCTAAAGAGGGCTGCCTTCAGATGTATTCTAAAAGTCAGATAGTTGTTGATTTCCTTGACATCTGATAAATAGAACACACAAAGAAAAAGGGACAAGGAGGGAAGAGGAAAATAAACCTCAACATTTATAGCCTACCTTTTTTTTTCACTGATAGGGACTCAAGGCGGCTTACAAATAAAATAAGAACAGCTAAAAATATAGGTGTGTGTGCATTGTTATAATCATTACTGTTATTGTTTATTCAGTTTATATGCCACTACTTTGTTGTTTAGTCGTTTAGTCATGTCCGCCTCTTCGTGACCCCCTGGACCAGAGCACGCCAGGCACTCCTGTCTTCCACTGCCTCCCGCAGTTTGGTCAAACTCATGCTGGTAGCTTCAAGAACACTGTCCCACCATCTCGTCCTCCGTCGTCCCCTTCTCCTTGTGCCCTCCATCTTTCCCAACATCAGGGTCTTTTCCAGGGAGTCTTCTCTTCTCATGAGGTGGCCAAAGTACTGGAGCCTCAGCTTCAGGATCTGTCCTTCCAGTGAGCACTCAGGGCTGATTTCCTTCAGAATGGAGAGGTTGGATCTTCTCGCAGTCCGTGGGACTCTCCAGAGTCTCCTCCAGCACCAGAATTCAAAAGCATCCATTCTTTGGTGATCAGCCTTCTTGATGGTCCAGCTCTCACTTCCATACATCACTACCAGGAAAACCATGGCTTTAACTATACAGACCTTTGTTGGCAAGGTGATGTCTCTGCTTTTTAAGATGCTGTCTAGGTTTGTCATCGCTTTTCCCCCAAGAAGCAGGCGTCTTTTAATTTCGTGGCTGCTGTCACCATCTGCAGTGATCATGGAGCCCAAGAAAGTAAAATCTCCCACTTCCTCCATTTCTTCCCCTTCTATTTGCCAGGAGGTGATGGGACCAGTGGCCATGATCTTTGTTTTTTTGATGTTGAGCTTCAGACCATATTTTGCGCTCTCCTCTTTCACCCTCATTAAAAGGTTCTTTAATTCCTCCTCACTTTCTGCCATCAGGGTTGTGTCATCTGCATGTCTGAGGTTGTTGATATTTCTTCCAGCAATCTTAATTTTGGCTAGGGATTCATCCAGCCAAGCCTTTCGCATGATGAATTCTGCATATAAGTTAAATAAGCAGGGAGACAATATACAGCCTTGTCGTACTCCTTTCCCAATTTTGAACCAATCAGTTGTTTCATATCCAGTTCTAACTGTAGCTTCTTGTCCCACATAGAGATTTCTCAGGAGACAGATGAGGTGATCAGGCACTCCCATTTCTTTAAGAACTTGCCATAGTTTGCTGTGGTCGACACAGTCAAAGGCTTTTGCATAGTCAATGAAGCAGAAGTAGATGTCTTTCTGGAACTCTCTAGCTTTCTCCATAATCTAGCGCATGTTTGCAATTTGGTCTCTGGTTCCTCTGCCTCTTCTAAATCCAGCTTGCACTTCTGGGAGTTCTTGGTCCACATACTGCTTGAGCCTGCCTTGTAGAATTTGAAGCATAACCTTGCTAGCGTGTGAAATGAGTGCAATTGTGCGGTAGTTGGAGCATTCTTTGGCACTGCCTTTCTTTGGGATTGGGATGTAGACGGATCTTCTCTAATCCTCTGGCCACTCCTACTATTACTAATAGAATCCCCTCTCCGAACACATTAAAAACTTCATAAGAAGAGCATTCCACAAACGGGGAGCCACTGCAGAAAAAGCCCTGTTCTTGTGTTGCTACCATGAAGAAGGGCTTCCGATAAGGAACGCAGAGTCTGGGTCAGTTCCTGTGGGGAGACGCGGTCCTGGAACATTATGGTCCTAGGCTGTTTCAGGCTTTATAGGTCAAAACCAGACCTTTAAATTGGACCAGGACTAGCAGCCAGTTCTGTTGGACCAGGATTGATGTAATAGGCTGAAACCATGGAAGCTTACTCTAGTCAGTGTTTGCCAGGGCACTTGAAGGCCGTTGCAGGTACAAGGCAGCCTGCACGGCACTCGCAGCTCTGTCCACCCCCAGTCCTTCAGCATCTGCATCCTGAGGCGGCTGCCTCATTGCAGGGCCGGTCCTGACCTTAGGTAAAGGTAAAGGGAACCCTGACCATTAGGTCCAGTCGTGACCGACTCTGGGGTTGCGGCGCTCATCTCGCTTTACTGGCTGAGGGAGCCGGCGTACAGCTTCCGGGTCATGTGGCCAGCATGACAAAGCCACTTCTGGCAAATCAGAGCGGCGCACAGAAACGCTGTCTATCTTCCCGCCGGAGTGGTACCTATTTATCTACTTGCACTTTGACATGCTTTCGAACTGCTAGGTTGGCAGGAGCAGGGACTGAGCAACGGGAGCTCACCCAGTCGCGGGGATTCGAACCGCCGACCTTCTGATCGGCAAGACCTAGGCTCTGTGGTTTAGCCCACAGCGCCACCCACGTCCCTGGTCCTGACCTTAGGGATGCTGTATTTGAAAAAGCGGAAATCCGGAGAGAAACGTTGTGGGAAATGGCACTGGCGACATCGGCTGCCAGTCGCCTGGATTTTCTGGGACATTTAGCCGATTTCCCACCCAGACATTGCTTTTGACTGCAGTATTCCAGTTATGTGCGGGGAATTCCGGACGCACAACTTTTTGTCCCTGCGCTCTGTGCATTTCTCCCCTCTAGAGGGCAGCAGGCTCCTTCCATAGCTCCTGCCAGGTTTCTTCATCATCTCTCCTGGCAAGTTCCAGCCCTGGGTCCACAGAAGGGGAGAATGGGACCACAGCGGCCATGGGGTCCTCCTGGCCACCCATCCATCTTGACTGCAGACCAAAGGCATCAAGGGTGAGCGTCCACAGCTGCTGCTTGCCATGAACCACTATTGCAGGCATGTCCAAAGTCCGTTTCAGGGCCCTAATCCGGCCCGCTGGTTGATTTAATCCAGCCCCCGTGGCAGTACGTTTCCGAGCACAATTCAAAGTGTTGGTGCTGACCTTGAAAGCCCTAAACAGCCTCAAAGGCCCAGTAGACCTGAAGGAGCATCTCCACCCCCATCGTTCTGCCCGGACACGGAGGTCCAGCTCAGAGGGCCTTCTAGCGGTTTGAGAAGTAAGGCTACAGGGAACCAGGCAGAGGGCCTTCTCGGTGGTGGCACCCGCCCTGTGGAACGCCCTCCCACCAGATGTCAAAGAGATAAACAACTACCAGACTTTTAGAAGACATCTGAAGGCAGCCCTGTTCAGGGAAGCTTTTAATGTTTAATAGACTATTGTATTTTAATATTTTGTTGGAAGCCACCCAGAGTGGCTCGGGAAACAGATGAGCGGGGTATATAAATAATAAATTATTATTATAGTATACCGTATGTCCTGGGGTAAAATCCTAAAAAAGGCTCAACAACTCTGATTGGCCCTCACACATGTTCATTTCATCAAATCTGTTCGTCTTTGAAAAAAGTTTGGGCACCCTGCTATTGGATTGGCAGCAGCAGATAAATACTGAATCACAGAACTGCAGAGTTGGGGGGACCGCGAGGGTCATCCAGTCCAACCCCCTGCAATGCAGGAATCTTTTGCCCAACGCGGAACTCGAACCCCATGACCATGAGATTAAGAGTCTCATACTCTACTGACCGAGCCATTCCACAGGCACCATGTTCTATGCCGAGGATAATAATTGATTCTCTTGTAAATTGTGCTGTTTAAAATGTGCATTTTAAATCTGACTTCCTTTCGTAATGTTTTCTTTCGAAATGTTTGGGTTTTTTTTGTTAACTTTGTTGCGTTACAGACAATAACCTGAAATGCAGAGATTTAGTATATTTTTCTGTTATCGGCAGCCTGATTAACAATAGCCTTGATACTGGAAACAATCTATAGAAATCCCCATTGAAATATGATTAGATAATATCTGGAATGTGGCTCTCTTGGAACGCCTTACTGGCCACAGAAGGGTAATTAACGGCATTTCAAGGAGAGACACGTTTGGTCTTATCTTTTCCTTTCCAAATAAGATGGAAGATATTTTATTCCACCCCCCAACAGAACAATCTCTGTGGATAACACATAAATAAAGGTATTGTTTCTATACTACGTACCGCATATGAAACTTAATAAGAATGTACCACTGGACAAGTTACAGTAGTTATATGCTGTTCTTGTATTTAAATGAAAAACAGTTTAAAAATACCAGTACTGGTTTTAAAAAAAACTTTGCTGCTTTAAATGTGAGTTCTGCAGTTGGCCTCCTTCGCAATGTTTTGCTTTGAAATCTTTTAAGATAATTTGAAATCTTTTAAGATAATATTTGGCGTGCTCTGGTCCATGGGGTCACGAAGAGTCGGACACGACTAAACGACTCAACAACAACAAGATAATATTTTAGTTTCCTGTTATGTTGCCTGGAATGTATACATTAAATTTGACTTTCTTCAGTAATACCTTATCCTGGGTTGTTTTATCTGCTGCATTAATGTGTTGTAAACTGCTTTGAGATTTTTTTATTCAAAATATAAAGCAATATGAATACAGTGGTACCTTGGTTCCCAAACTTAATCCGTTCCAGAAGTATGTTCCAAAACCAAAGCGTTCCAAAACCAAGGCTCGCTTTCCCATAGAAAGTAATGCAAAATGGATTAATCCGTTCCAGACTTTTAAAAACAACCCCTAAAACAGCAATTTAACATGGATTTTATTATCTCACGAGACCATGGATCCATAAAATAAAAGCAATAAACAATGTACTGCAGTCACACAATCAATCAATCAGTAGCTTAATTGGGTTCCACGCAGTCACAAAAACAAGACAAAGAAGACGCAAAAACGCAAAATAAATAGCAAAAACAGACAGACCTCAGCGTAATACTCAAAACGGAAGTGTGGCACTCAAAACAGAGCACGTTCGGTTTCCGAAAAAAGATTGCAAACCAGAACACTTACTTCGGGGTTTGCAGTGTTTGGGTTCCAAGTTGTTTGAGTACCAAGGCGTTTGGGAACCAAGGGACCACTGACCTTTAAAGCCCTTTGTGGCTTAGGGCCCTCGTATTTACGGGACCACCTCTCCTGGTCTGCCCCACAGAGGACCTTAAGGTCCATGAATAATGATAGTTTAGATGTCCCGGGCCCTAAGGAAGTCAGACTATCCTCCACCAGGGCCAGGGCCTTCTCAGTGGTGGCTCCGACCTGGTGGAATGCTCTGTCCCATGAGACCAGGGCCCTGCAGGATTGAACCTCCTTCCGTTGGGCCTGTAAGACCGAGCTATTCCACCTGGCCTTTAATTTTAATTCAGCCTGATCTTTTATTTCCCTTCCCTTCCCTCCCCTTTTATGAAGATCACACACTCTGGGATCCCACAGCTAATTCTCCCCTGGCCTCCTCGCTGGTCCAAGCAGGACAAATTCAGCCAGCTAGCCCTGGTGATTATCTAATGTTTATTGGATGGATTTTCCCTAAATTGATTTCTGAACTTTCAATTTTATTGTTATTCATGTTTTTATATTGTATTTTATGCTGCTTTTACAATTAAGTGTTTAAAATTTGTTGTTAGCCGCCCTGAGCCCGGTTTTTGAACCGGGAAGGGTGGGGTATAAATAAAAATTTATTATTATTATTATTATTATTATTATTATTATCCACACTGATTGTGAGCAGCTCTCCAGGGTTTCAGGCAGCAAGTCTTTCTTTCTTTCTTTTTTAAAAAGATATTTATTGAAATTTTCATTTTTTTATACAAACAAAAAACAAACAAAAAAATTAAAAAAAGACATATAATTCATCATACAATCTTTTCAGTAACCTATTTCTCTGACCTCCTCATACCTCCCCTTCTTGTATTCCCTTTTAAATTATTTGTTCAGCAAATCCTTAACTTAAAGCATTACAGCTTATAATATCACCTTATTTTCTATCCAAACCCTTTTTTTTCATCCATGTTCCTTTATATCATTACAGCTAGAAACCACTTAATTTCAATCCAGCATCATTCAGCATTCCTTAATTTTACAATATTTCTGTAAATAGTCCTTAAATTTTTTCCAATCTTCTTCTGCCGACTCTTCTCCCTGGTCACGGATTCTGCTCGTCATTTCTGCCAATCCCATACAGTCAATCAGTTTCATCTGCCACTCTTCCAGAGTGGGTAGATCTTGCGTCTTCCAATACTTTGCGATGAGTATTCTTGCTGCTGTTGTAGCATACATAAAAAAAGTTCTGTCCTTCTTTGGCACCACTTGGCCGGCCATCCCCAAGAGAAAGGCCTCTGGTTTCTTCAAGAAGGTATATTTAAATACCTTTTTCAATTCATTATATATCATTTCCCAGAAAGCCTTAATCCTGGGGCACGTCCACCAAAGGTGAAAGAATGTACCTTCATTTTCCTTACATTTCCAACATTTGTTATCGGGCAGATGATAGATTTTTGCAAGCTTGACTGGGGTCATGTACCACCTATATATCATTTTCATAATATTTTCTCTTAAGGCATTACATGCCGTGAATTTCATACCTGTGGTCCACAACTGTTCCCAGTCAGCAAACATAATGTTATGTCCAACATCTTGGGCCCATTTAATCATAGCAGATTTCACCGTTTCATCCTGAGTATTCCATTTCAACAGCAAGTTATACATCTTTAAACAGGCAGCAAGTCTTTCTTGGTAACCCTAGTTGGGGACACTCAGGGATTGATCCTGAAACCTTGTGCAAGCAGAGCAGTTGCTGTCCCAGCCCTGCCAATACAAAGACTCCTGAGCTCATCAGAGAACCAAGCCCGCCTCTTCAACACATACAGTCCCTATTTTGTAATTCTGGGCTCTCACAGACTGTCACTCTTTTCTATTGGGATTCCATCACATGCCCTCAAATTCAAGTTGTCCAATTACAGTTGGAGGCCTGGAAGCAATCTGCAATTAGCAGTGATTCCTGCATTAAAGGCTGGGGCTGGACTGGATGACCCCTGGGTTCCCTTCCAACTCTACACTTCTACAAATCTGTGAGAAGATGATTTTTCTTTCTTTTTCCTTTTCATATTTAAATATATTTTTATTAAGCTTTACATAACAAATTTAAATTCAAACACACTGTTCACCTCCTCATTTAGGATTCTCTGAATCCCTTGACTTCCCTTCTCCCTTCCATGGTTACCATTGTCAATCTTTCCCCCCACCATCTGTTTATCTTATTTTCTCTAATTTGTTAAAAGAAGAAGAATTAATTTTCCATAGTTTTTCGCACATTACAAGCATGACTCAAATCTTGCCAAAGTTCTTAGCTGTTCACAGTGTTCTCTTAAGTACCGTATTTTTCGCCCTATAGGACGCACTTTTCTCCCTCCAAAAATGAAGGGGAAATGTGTGTGCGTCCTATGGAGCGAATGCAGGCTTTCGCTGAAGCCTGGAGAGTGAGAGGGGTCGGTGTGCGCCGACCCCTCATGCTCTCCAGGCTTCGCACACCTCTCCGCAAGCAGCGGGAGCCCAGCGCTGGGCTCCCGCTGCTTGCGGAGAGTTGCCTGCATGCTGAAGCCTGCGCGCGCTGAGCTCAGCGCGTCCAGGCTTCGCGGACCTCTCCGCAAGCAGCAGGAGCGCTCCCGCTGCTTGCGGAGACTTGCCTGCATGCTGAAGCCTGCGCGCGCTGAACTCAGCACGTCCAGGCTTTGCGGACCTCTCCGCAAGCAGCGGGAGCGCTCCCGCTGCTTACGGAGAGTTGCCTGCATGCTGAAGCCTGCGCGTGCTGAGCTCAGCGCGTCCAGGCTTTGCGCACCTCTCAGCAAGCAGCGGGAGCGCTCCCACAGCTTGCAGAGAGCTGCCTGTTTGGGGGCTGGGGTCGGGGGAAGCTCGAGCTTCCCCCGCCCCAGCCCCGCGCCTGGGGGGAAAATAATTTTTTCCCCTTTATTTCCCCCCCAAAAAACTAGGTGCGCCTTATGGGACGGTGCGTCCTATAGGGCGAAAAATATGGTACATTATAAATTTTCTTAAAATTCTTCTCTTCCTGGTTTCTGATTTTCCCAGTCAAGTTTCGCCATTTCGTCGTAGTCCATCATCTTCATCAGCCATTCCTCTCTGGTTGGAACTTTGTCTTCTTTCCATCTCTGGGCCAGTACAGTGGTACCTCTGGTTGCGAACGGTATCCGTTCCGGAGGCCTGTTTGCAACCTGAAAATAATGCAACCCGCGTTTGCTTGTGTGCATGAGCGTGATGTCATTTTGCGTGTCTGCACATGCGCGAGTGGCAAAACCGGGAAGTGACCCTTTCTGCTACTTCTGGGTCGCCGCGGGACGCAACCTGAAAACACACAACCTGAAGCAAACGTAACATGAGGTATGGCTGCAGTATCTGTGCTGCTGTCACTGCATACATAAATAGTCAAGAATGATTCTTCATGCACCTTGAAGCATAAAGGGCACAATGCAGGAAGTCTCATGCGCAGGCTTCATTTCATGTGAGCCCTGGAAGAGCTCTCCTGTGCCCGGAGGAAACGGAGAAGGTGAATCTTTGATTTGAATGTTGTTTTGGAACAAGACCTTGCCTGAACCCACAGTGACGGCAAATCTCTCTTGCAAATGACTTGACTTACGGAGGGCTTTACGAGGCAGGTTTCAGTAAGTGATGTTTGCCTTTGATGTAGCACTCTGCGTGGGCAGAAATTTGCCAGCGCTTTGCAAAACACCCTCCTACATAAAGCCTCATCAAACTTCACACACATTTGGGCTGGTTTTTTGGTTTTTTGTTTAAATCAAAACCTTCCTGCATTGCTCTGCGGCAAGGGGCGCCAGGTCTGTCTCACACTTGTCTGATTTCCGAGACTTTACACATAGAGAATTGTGGAATTTTTCTCCCCCTTCCAATTCTTTGCGATCAATATTCTGGCTGCTGCTGTTGCGTAAAGGAACAAAACCCCACCCCAATACCATCACTATTAGAATGGCAAAGCAAGCTCTGTGAGTTTGTGGAAATGGCAAAATTGACGGCAATCATTAGAGGCCATTCAAATCAGAAAATAATTAAAGAGTGGGATGGAGTGAAGGAATACATGAAAAAATATGGTTCCGGAACTGGAATATTAATAGATAATGTGTAAAACCTGCAGGGGTAAGCAAGGAAATAATAAAATAATCAATTGAATAATTATTAAACTACAACAACACAACAAGATGGAAAAAGTAAAAATAAAATAAAATATTGAGATCATACATGTGTGAAGGGGAGTGGGGGGTATAGGGGCATTTATAAAAATTTCTAGTATAATATTTCTAATTGCGTTGCATTTATATATAGCAAAGGGAAGTCTATAGCAATTAGGTACATTTTAATCTAGTAAACTATGTAATGGGCTTATGTTACAAAATGAATATGGATTTTGAATTTGATGTTTGTAATTCTTTTTCAGTTTTGGAATAAAGACCAGCTTATAAAACACACTTGGGGGTACAAACCCAGAAGGGAAACAAACATTTAAAACAATGTACAACAATAAATTTAAAATTTATAAATGCAAAAAGCATATAAACACTTAAAACTTTAAGATAAGCTACCACAGAGATGAGCCAGAGTTACCCATGGAACCGAGTTTGGGGATTTTCTTAACGAACTAGTTTGAGTCGGGGGATGGCCTGCGCCTGCAGATCTGTACACAGAATCTGGCGACCATCCGGGTCGTCTTCTGATCTTTGCCTAACAGGAGAAGGTCGAATTTTTACTTTTCCGGGAGGTCAGTGAGCCTCACCAGCAGGGGATCAATGGTCTCACTCCGTGCCTCTTCATAAAAGGGACATCTAAAGAACAAGTGCTCTGGGCTTCCTATCTCCCCCGATGAACAGGCGCAAAGTCTCTGAGCATATGGGACTTTTTAAAAGGCTCCTTCCAGGACCAGCGAGGGCAGAACTTCTGGCAAGTCTGAAAGCCCTTCTTGCATTTTTGGATACAAGAAAGAAGAGCTATGCTGCCGGTGCGGCTATATCTCTCTCGATTTCTCCAATTTTATAGCAGGAGCACCTTGAGCAGTCCTGTTGTCTATTATTCTTTGCCTGACTGTAGCTTTTGCCTGGCCCAACCCCAAACTTAGAAGGGCTTGAGGGGCAAAACCCAGTTTCTGAAGGGTGTTCAGGACTGCAATCTGCCAGCCTGACTAGAACTGGTCACTGAGGATCAGTGGGGCTATTCCTTGGGGGAGCAGATCCTACGTCAGATGCTGGCAAGTAGCCTTTAAAATCCATGCAGTCCAACCCACTGCTCCATACAGGATCTCAGAGCTAGAACATCCTTGGCAGAGCCCAGTCTGAGATCACAGATCCATCAGGATCCTGGCACATCTTCTTGGCTCCAGCATCCTTCATACTGCATGTTATGCAAATCACTGCTACAAAAGATGTAGCCAAGGCTCTGGGCAGTCTGATGGCTGGAAGAGGGGAAGATGAGCGCATAGGAAGGGCTGGCTGGATCAGGCCAGTGGCTCATCTCACGCAGCATCCTGTTCTCACAGAAGCTGACCAGATGCCAGCGAGCAGGATCCGAGCACAGGAGCAACTCTCCCCTCCTGTGGTTTCCAAAAACTGGCATTTGGAACAATTTCTGACATTGCAGTCAGGGCAGAGCCATCGTGGCTGGTCTAAGGTTAACAGACTTTTTTCAATGAATCCGGGACACTTTTCAACTTCAATAGATTTTGTATGGGGACTGATTTGTAAATCCAGAGTCTGTCCCCAGGGAAGTCTGGTAACCTTAGGCTGGTAGCCACCCCTGACTTCCTTGCTAATGAATTTGTACAGTCGTCTTTTTTCTTTTTTAAAGGATATTTATTAAGATTTTCAATTTTTTATACAAACAAAAAGCAAACAAAAAGATTAAAAAAACATATAGTTCATAATACAATCTTTTCAATAACATATTTCTCTGACCTCCTCATACCTCCCCTTCTTGTATTCCCTTTTAAATTATTTGTTCAGCAAATCCTTAACTTAAAGCATTACAGCTTATAATATCACCTTATTTTCTATCCAAACCCTTTTTTTCTTCCATGTTCCTTTATATCATTACAGCTAGAAACCACTCAATTTCAATCCAACATCATTCAACATTCCTTAATTTTACAATATTTCTGTAAATAGTCCTTAAATTTTTTCCAGTCTTCTTCTGCCGACTCTTCTCCCTGGTCACGGATTCTGCTCGTCATTTCTGCCAATCCCATACAGTCATTCAGTTTCATCTGCCATTCTTCCAGAGTGGGTAGATCTTGCGTCTTCCAATACTTTGCGATGAGTATTCTTGCTGCTGTTGTAGCATACATAAAAAAAGTTCTGTCCTTCTTTGGCACCACTTGGCCGGCCATGCCCAAGAGAAAGGCCTCTGGTTTCTTCAAGAAGGTATATTTAAATACCTTTTTCAATTCATTATATATCATTTCCCAGAAAGTGTACAGTCGTCTTTTAAGGCTGTCCAAATTGGCACTGCTGGAAGCCAGGAAACCAGCCGAAGGGCAAAAGGCGGGCCAGTTGGTATTAGCCCAGCTGGCTTAATGGAACCTCCACACCCAGAGTCAGTCCTGCTCCGAATTCCAACCAGGGGCAAGGTCTTTGTCCTCACCCCTCTGCCCCCTGCTGGAAGGGGGGGTGAGATGAGGCTTTGTCTCAACAGATGGGATTGTTTTTGAAAGGAGACGGCAACCAAGCTATTGGAAGCGATTTCTGACAGTAAGAGCGATTCAACAGTGGAACGGACGCGGGCTCTCCTTCACTGGACGTTTTATATATATATGTATATATTCATTTTTATTAGTTTTTTAACATATTAATTCCAACATTCCTACAACATAACTTCTCATCTTACACAGTATTTTTGGACTTCCGTCAACACCTCTGAAGATTTCTCATTCTTTATCACTTTTTATGCATTTCTTAATTTCATATTACCTTTAATTATCCTTAACTCTCCTCATTATCTTTTTTGCAATATTTCAAATAACACGCCTTACAAAACTTCTTGCAAACCTACTAGTGTAATTTGTTCATCACAATTGCTCTTCAAACAGTCCATAAATTTACTCCAGTCTTCTTAGAATCTCTGGTCCCGCAGGTTTCGAATCCTTCCTGCTAGTTTATCTAATTCTGCATAGTCCACCAGTTGCATCCTCTAAGCTTCTTTCGTTGGTACTGTAGTTCTTCTTCACTGGACTTTTTCAGCAGAGGTGGGATGGCCATCGCCCATGTATGATCTACAGTGGTACCTTGGGTTACATATGTTTCAGGTTACATACGCTTCAGGTTACAGACTCCGCGAACCCAGAAATAGTACCTCGGGTTAAGAACTTTGCTTCAGGATGAGAACAGAAATCATGCGGCGGCAGTGGGAGGCCTCATTAGCTAAAGTGGTGCTTCAGGTTAAGAACAGTTTCGAGTTAAGAACAGATCTCCAGAACGAATTAAGTACTTAACCCGAGGTACCACTGTACTTGAGATTTCTGCATTGCAGGGGGTTGGGATAGATGACCCTTGGAGGTCCCGCCCTGCTCTAAAATTCTATGGTTTTTCAGCTGCGATCCTTTGCCTTGCAGGAGGTTGGACCCTGGGGTGGGGGTCCCTTCCAACGCCACGACCCTGTGGGGAAGGCAAGCTCCTCGGGGCAGGGACCAGCTTGCTTGCTTGCTTGCCGGCCACCCGCGGGGGTGGTCCGGGTCCAGGATCCGGGGCGGGCGAGGCCGAGGCGGTCCCGATCCCTGTCCAGCCGCTGCCTTGGCTGCTGCTTGCGCCCGCCCCGGGAGAGGCAGGTCCGCCCGGGCGCCGTCGAGGGGTGGGGCGCGCCGCCGCCGCCGCCCGGCTTGCCGAGCCCCTTCCCCGGCGGCGGCGGCGGCGGCGAGCGAGCGAGCCTCTGCTCCTTCCCCTTCCTCGCACACTTCCTCCGGCCGCGCTCACTTCCTCCGAGGAGGCGACGAGAAGCAGCAGCAGCAGCAGCGACGGCGGCGCCGCCCGGCCGGCCGAGCGCCATGCGCCCAGGTGGGTCTCCGGCTCCCCGACGGGGCGAACCCCGCGCGCAACGCTCCCTTTGCGCAAGGCGCGCCCGGGAAGAGGCGCCTTCCTCCGCCCGGGCAGGGCGCCCCGGGGCATGGGCAGAGGGCGCGCTGCTTCGGGGCGCGCCGGGATGGGCTGGGTCGCCCTCCTTCCCGATCCTGGGGCGATCCCGGGTCCGCCAGCCGCCCTCTGGGGCTCCGGAACCGGGTTCATCGGGGCTGACTCGCGAGTAGATCCCGGGGAGGGTTGATAACGGGGTGGCTGAGCTCGTGCCCGAGTTTCCCAACTCGGCTCCCAGCTGCGTCTTTTCTGCCCATTCACACGACCCACTTTCCCCGCGCGTGGGCATGGGCGCACACGTGTGTTTTGGGAACAGCTGGGCAGGTAAATTCATCTTTAGGACAACAAGTCGCGGCTTCTAAGGCAGGGGGAGTTCCTGAAACACGCGATTCCCCCCCCCTTTTTTTTTTTTTGCTTGTTGAGATGGTACAGTCCTGAGGCGGGGGTCGGTCTGTGTCACGTGTCTTCCCCGGCATTTTTTGAATGGGTTCTGGCGGAGCCAAATGGAGAAGTTTCAGCGACGTCTCTGGGGGTCGTTGGCAGGAGGGAGAGGATTGCTCCCTCGAGCTGTGTAATGTCTGCACTGACTGGCAGCAGCTGGCCAGGGGTTCAGGCAGCCCCTGCTGTGCGGGGCAGTGGACCGACTTTTTATTTATTGCATTTATTTATGCATTTATAGCCCATCTTTTCTCCAAAAAGCCCAAGGTGGCTTCACAGGCCACCCCCTTTGCATTTAATCCCTGCAACAACCCTGTGAGGTCGGACAGGGTGAGGCTCAGCGAGTGGCTGGCCCAAGATGACACCGAGTGAGCTCTAGTGGGGGATTCGAACTCCTGTCTCTCCCAGGCCCTGGTCTGGCGTTCTAAGTCAGAGTTTCCCAACTTTGGGTCTCTGGTTGTTTTTGGACTACAACTCCCATCATCCCTAGCTGGCAGGGATGATGGGAATTGTAGTCCCAAATCAGCTGGCAAACCCAAGGGGTCTTCTGCATGCAGGGCAGATGTTCCACCATGCAGCCATGGTCCTTTGCCTGGAGATTTGGGCTGGATGTGAGGCTGAACGGGAGTCCCGAAGGGGCAGAGGAACGGACACCTTGAGGCTGGCTCGATTCGGCCGGATCCGTTGTGGTGGCCTCGATCCGAGCTGCTGCGTGATCCTCTCACGCCCCAAACCTCCCAGAGCTTCCCAAGGGGGCCATTTCTTCAGCTTCTCCAGCGAGATGTTCTCAATGGGAGGGACTTTCCAGCCGGTTGACGTGTGAGCGGCTTGGAAACCCCGGCTGGGAAGGAGCTCCTTGAGTCACAGAGTTCGCGATCTGCTGGTGGCAGCAGCAGCAGGAAGCCTTGACTCACTGTGTGAAAAGGGCCCCTCAGAGGTCATCCAGCCCAACCCCGTGCCGGTGCTACAAAATGCAACGCTTCCTTTGGGGCAGCTTTGCTGGGGAAATGAAACCCCAGAACCCTCATGTCTGCCCTCGGTTGCTTCTGGTTCCCAGTTCTTTGTCCTGTTCCGGAGTGGTAGAGTGCCACTGAGCCTGGAGGCTCCATTTAGCTATCATGTGCGGCGATAGCTCTTTCCTCCTCCATGAAATCTGTCAACTCCCGCCTGCTTTTTTTAAAAAAGCAAACTTAAGTCACTTCGTTTGCATCAGCCTTTGCTATCCTAGGACCCTCCAGAAGGCCTGGGTTGGACTTCGGTGACTGACATCTGCCCTTGCCAGTTGAGGCTGGCGGGGGGGACGGAGGGCGCCAGGTTGGCGGAGGCTGCCCAGGCCGCTGGGATGCTGATTCAGCCGTGAGCCTCTGCCGTTTCCCCCAACACTTTCAATGAGGAACTGGGCGCAATTGACGACGATCCAAAGTTCCCTTTCTGTACTTCCCCCCGGTTGAGACACCGCTGTGGAAAGTCTGCCTCAGCCCCAGCTTCTCCTCCTGCCCCGGGGAGACAGCTCTGAGCTGTTTTATCCACTCCGAGAAAATCATATAAGTGTCGGAAGGGCCCTCTGAGGGTCATCTAGTCCCACCCGCCGCAATGCAGCCATCCCTGGCAGGTGGCCCCCATCCTCTGATGCTTTGCGCCATCTTTACGGCTTGTTTTCAACCAGATAAGAATCTGACCCATTGCTTCTTTCAGAGACTTGCATAGTCTACAAAGACTTTCAGAGACTTTTATGTTTATTGGGTTCTATGTTTTCAAGAGAATCCATCAAGAGTGCACAAGAGATGAGATTCCTGTTTATTTGGTTTTGCAGAGAGTGCGTATTTCATATGTTTCATACCGTTCAATGTTCTGTACAGGTTATATAAAGAGTTTATATTGACGTCACATGGTTGTCCTGTACTCAGTCATTGCGTTGCCTTGGATATTACTGATGATTGTTTGCAACACAGGGGTTTAAACCCCTTCCTTGGGTTGCCTATGGCTACTTCACTGGCACCCTGAAAAAATCACCTTTCAGCCCCAGCTACAAATGGACTGCGGACTCCTTCAGGCCAACTCATTTGACAGCCACTCTGTTTTTCGGAGACCTGCAGAACATTTTGCACTTCCCAGTTCTGGCTTCCGCTGCATCACCGATTCTGCATGCAGCGAGCCTGCTTTGGTTTTGCAGATCTAGCTATTGTGGGGCGGTTCGTTGGCGACTCAGCTCAGGCACCGGCTGCCTTAGCAGACACGAGCCCAGATAACTTGGCACGTGGAGACTTTCTCTGCGTGTCGACCAGGTTTTTGCATCACTTTTGCAGGGTGGGGCCCTGGGGCCTTCCTGCCTGCCTATCTCACAGGGCTGTTGTGGGGATTAAATGAGGACTAGGACCAGGGGGCGCGACGCGGGTGGCGCTGTGGGTTAAACCACAGAGCCTAGGACTTGCCGATCAGAAGGTCGGTCCCTGCTCCTGCCCACCTAGCAGTTTGAAAGCACATCAAAGTGTAAGTAGATAAATAGGTACCGCTCCGGCGGGAAGGTAAACGGCGTTTCCGTGCACTGTTCTGGTTCGCCAGAAGCGGCTTAGTCCTGCTGGCCACATGACCCAGAAGCTGGGTGCCGGCTCCCCTGGCAATAAAGCGAGATGAGCGTCTCAACCCCAGAGTCGGCCACGACTGGACCTAATGGTCAGGGGTCCCTTTACCTTTAGGACCAGGGAGAAAAAGGTGGAATATAAATATCTAGTAACAAACAGACAGACAGGCAGACATATAAATAAGAAGATAAAATAGATAAATGTTTCTCAGCAACAGGTGCTCAGAAGCATTGCTGTCCCAACCTGGCCAGAAGCCATCAATACTCCTCCTGCATGAATTTGTCTAATCCTTTTCTAAAGCCAGTTAAGTTGGTGGCCATCTCTGCCCCTTGTGGCAGGGAGTTCCAGAGGTTAACCATGTGCTGTGTGAATAAGTGTTTTTTCTTTTCTCTGCCTTGATTTCTCTTTCCCGGGAGCTCAAACAGAGGCACCCCCAGTACAAAAATCTGCCCCCCAAAACGACCCCCTCTTTCCACCGCGATGCGAGGGTCCTTTGGGTTGTCCCAGCTGCTTTTATGGGAACCAGATGTGCTGCGATCCAACGACTCTCCTGCCTGGAGGAGCGCTGTGTGTTTGTTTGGTTGTTAAGGAAGTCGGCCGCTCTTGGGCCCGGCTGATGCCACAGAGGGCAGGAGGGACTCACTGCTTCCCTGACCATGTGGCTCATGGAATAATAAATAATAATAATAATAATAATAATAATAATAATAATAATAATAATAATAAATTTTATTTATACCCTGCCCTTCTGGCTGGGTTTCCCCAGCCACTCTGGGCGGCTTCCAACAAAGATTAAAAATACATTAAAATGTCACACATTAAAAACTTCCCTGAACAGCCTTCAGGTGTCTTCTAAATTGCATCTGGACCAGCTCTCTGCAGCTTCATTTGCCAGCCACCTCCAAAAGGCAGGTTCTCTTGCTGCTGCCCCCGGAAGGGCCTAATTTTCTAAGGCTGCAATCCTGACCCTGCTCACCCAGTAGGAAGCCCCCTGGCTTAATTGGTTTTGGATCGGCGCAGTGAGGATTCTGTTGCCAGCTAGTTTTCCCAAAGGGATACGGAAAAAGGAGAATAGAGGCAAGCCGTAAAATGTTTCTTATTAAGCGTTGCATATTGAAGGGAGGTGCGGGATGTGAGTGGCCAGGAAAACGTCTTTTGCAAAAATGTCTGGGTAGCAAAAAGAATCAGATTTCTGTTAGGGGTTTATTAGGGGTACTGAGCTGCTGAGCGATGCCCCGCTTGCCAGGCGGAAGAGGGAGAATCACAGAATTGTGCAGCTGGAAGTGACACCGGGGTCAAATAGTCCAAACTCCTATAGACACACCAGCTTCTGGACCCTGCTGGGCCTTGGCCACGCTGCATTGCAGTGGGTTGGACTAGATGACCGGGTGGGGTACCAACTCTACAATTCGATGATTCTGTGAAATAAGCAAAGCCCAGGCAGGTGGGGCGGTCCCAGTGCTTCATGGCTGTGAGAGGCGTGGGGCTCACCCGCATTTCTGATCGCCTCACACCTAGAAAACACAGGTCCAAGTGATTTTTCACTCGTCCCTTTGCACTCTAAATCTTAGGCTGGGGGAAAAGGCTTCATTTGGGAACATCTTTGCTGTGTGTGGGGGGAGGGAGCAAAACCTCCCTCTTGTCGTCCTAGAACTCTGGGCCACTGGGTCCTCAAGATCTTCCGACATTCAGCAGACAAGTTCCAGGGTTGGGACAGAGGCATAAAAGCCCCGTGAGAAACCTGAGCGCAAGAATGTAAGAATATAAGGCCTCCTGGATGAGGCCAGGGTACCATCTGGTCCAGCATCCTGTTTTGATAGGGGCCAACCAGAGGCCTCTTCTGGGAAACCTGCAATCAGGATTTGAACACGAGCCCTCTGCACCCGAGTCTGTGAAGAATCTCCCTAGGAGAGTCTCCCAGGTCCTCAAAACTCATCCCTTCTCCATTAGACCCCAAAGTTGAATAGCCAAGCTCTGTGTGCGTTGCGCTCGAAGCCTCTGGCGCCAGCAGTTAGTGGCGTTGCCAGTTGCGATGTTAATTCAGGAGCTGAGCAGCCCAGCAGACTCGGGGACAACGGAACGTTTGCAGTCCAGTTTTGCGCGAGGGCAGGAGAGGCAGGCAGTTTGGCTGGGATTTCCGCCGCGCCCTGGCGTTCGCAGCTTCGCGAGGAGGAGCTTCCCGGAGACGGGGGAAGCGAAGGGCTGAGGCTCGAGGCTGACGAAAGAGCCCCGGGGAGGGGAAACAGGAACCTGCGAGATGGAGGAAGGGCAGGCCTTCTGCTCGGAGAGGATTTCGCAGCGCCGTAAGCCGCAGGGCGGCTTCCTTCTGCTGCGGAGGCCTCTGTCAGGGTCCTTGTTTGGGAAAGATCTCGTGGGAGCAGGGCTCAAACCCTGACAGGGTCCAATCCCTAGAATCTTGAGCATTGAACATGAAGCCCAGCCGCTCTGGGTGGATGAGGGCAGAGAAAAGAAAGTCGTCTTTCATCTTTTGTTGTTGTTGTTTAGTCGTTTAGTCGTGTCCACCTCTTCGTGACCCCCTGGACCAGAGCACGCCAGGCACTCCTGTCTTCCACTGCCTCCCACAGTTTGGTCAAACTCACGCTGGTAGCTTCAAGAACACTGTCCCACTATCTTGTCCTCCGTCGTCCCCTTCTCCTTGTGCCCTCCATCTTTCCCAACATCAGGGTCTTTTCCAGGGAGTCTTCTCTTCTCATGAGGTGGCCAAAGTCTTGGAGCCTTAGCTTCACGATCTGTCCTTCCAGTGAGCATTCAGGGCTGATTTCCTTCAGGGCTTTAAAGGTTGGATCTTCTTGCAGTCCATGGGACTCTCAAGAGTCTCCTCCAGCACCAGAATTCAAAAGCATCAATTCTTCGGCGATCAGCCTTCTTGATGGTCCAGCTCTCACTTCCATACATCACTACTGGGAAAACCAGAGCTTTAACTAGACGGACCTTTGTTGGCAAGGTGATGTCTCTGCTTTTTAAGATGCTGTCTAGGTTTGTCATCGCTTTTCTCCCAAGAAACAGGCGTCCTTCATCTGGAACAGGCTTAAACTACGGAACTCCCTCCCACAGGAGACAGTGATGGCTGCCAATTTGGGAGGCTTTAAAAGGGGATTGGATAAATGAACTTAGGAGGAGACAGGCGTAGCCAGAATGGCTGTTCTCTGCCTCTACAGTTAGAGGTAGCTTCTGAAACCCAGTTGATGGAAACAGCAAGAGGGTGTTATTCTCGCACTCGGATCCCGCGTTTGGACTTCCCGCTGGGGTATCTGGTTGGCCACTGGGAGACAAGGGTGCTGGATTGGCCTGATCCCACAGCGGTCCTATTCCGATGTTCTTTTTTCCCCTTTCAAATAATTTTTTATTATTTTCCTTATTCATACTTTTACAATGCAACACAGTAAATCACATAAATACTTCAGCTGTGCCGAGCTTGCAACTTCCCTCCATCCCTTCCGCGAGTATCCCTTGTTTTCTTATATCGCGTATTCTATTTATTTAACCTTAAATCTGCCATACGTTGTAAGAGCTATTTCAGTCCTGCTGGTGTTTTTAAAGTTTTACAATTGTCTTTTATATCTACCATAAATTCACTCCGACTTTCTGGAAACCTCTGATTGTCCTGGTCCCAAATTCTTCCCGTCTGTTTGGCTAGCTCTGCATAACTCATCGTTTTCGTCTGCCACTCTGCAATGGTGGGAACTTCTTGCAATTTCCAGTTTTGGGCAAGCATATTACTTGCCGCAGCTGTGGCATGCATCAGTCTTTGGTCCACTTTCTTAATTTCCTTCCCCGTCACACCCAACAAAAAGGCTTCTGGTTTTTTGGGGGAAAGTGTATTTAAATATTTTCTTAAGTTAAACGAACTCCCAAAAGTTCTTAACTTTATCAGAAGTCCACCACATACGGTAAAAGTCTCTATTCCGATGTTCTTTTGACCAATGGCTTCCTCAAGTCTTCATGGTGGAACCCAGAAAGGAAGCTGCTGGGGGCAACTTCTCCCATCATCTCTGACTTCTCTGGCGATAGCTAATTATTTGCATGGGATTGGGGCCGCGGCTGGAGCTTAGTTCAAAGCAGTGAGGGAGCCCACCTCCACAGCGCAATGCTCTGCCTTAAAGTCCTAGCCAGGTCTCCTCGAAAACAAGCCCTGTAGAGATCCATGGCACCTGCTCCCATGAACTGGCAGCGGGGTTGCAGTCGCAATCGCCAGCTTGCTTTTAGTGCCCTTGTTGCCAGCGCAGCACCCATGGGTGCCCACAAAGGGGGGGCAAGGGGAGATGTAGCTGCACCCAACCTGGGCCAGAGGACACCACCCCAGGGTGCCTCTGGAAATGCTCCTCTCCGGAGCCCCCCCTTGAAAAAAAAAAGTAGCTTAACTGTTGGCCAGAGGGAGGTTGCAGTTGCATCTTCCAGAAAGGAAGGGGAACAAACCCTCTTTCCAAGCCTATTTGCTGACGGGAGCAAGTGCGCATGGCTGCGCATGGCTGACCTTTGCGCAGAGTTGTGGGTGCATTTCCTGCTTTGCAAGTATTACGTCCCCAGACACACACCCCCCCAAAAAGTTGGGCAACCCTTGCTCTAGTGTTTAGGTCAAACAGTCAATGTTGTTCTGGAAACCATGTGTGGCGTAGGAGGCAACGTGGCATAGTGGTTAGAGTGCTGGGAGCCCAGGGTTCAAATCCCCACTTGGCCCATGAAGTTCACGGGGTGACCTTTGGGGGCCAGTCGCTGTCACTCAGAAGCAGAGCAGAGCCATTCTGACTAGTAGCTGCTCACAGCCCTCTCCTCCTCCCTCAATCTGTCTAATCCTCTTTCAAAGCCGTCCGAGCTGGTGGCAGGGAGTTCCACAGCTTAACTATGTGCAGAAGTCCTTTCTTCCCTCCATCCTCCAGCTTCATCCCAGGCCTACAACATTTGGAAGATGTGCTTGCTGACGCCAGCTCTCCCCCAGTGTGTGGGGCAATGGGAAGAATCCCCCTTTGCTGGGTAACCCCAGCCCTGCAGAGGGAGGTTCGCCAGCTGGTCAGAGAGTGGGAATCTGGTGATGCCTTGATTCCTTCCCTTTCCGATGAGTCAGAGATGAGGCCCTTTTCCTTCCTGGAAGGGAGGCTGGGTGCCCGGGAGACGAGGCTCCTGTCCAGTTGCCTGGTCAGTAACGAGGGAGTCGCCCACAGCCCCCACAGCTTGCTTTCTCTAAGGCCCTAAGGAAGTCAGAGCATTCCACCAGGTCGGAGCCATCACTGAGAAGGCCCTGGCCCTGGTGGACCTTCTCAGTGATGGCTCCGACCTGGTGGAATGCTCTGTCCCAGAAGACTAGGGCCCTGCAGGATTTAACCTCCTTCCATCGGGCCTGTAAGACAGAGCTCTTCCGCCTGGCCTTTAATTTGAATTCAGCCTGATCTTTCATTTCCCTTCCCTTCCCTCCCCCTCCCCTTTTATGAAGATCATCCGCTCTGAGACCCCACAGCTAATTCCCCCCTGGCCTCCTCGCTGGCCCAAGTAGGACCAATTCAGCCAGCTAGCCCTGCTGATCATCTAATGCTTATTTCCCCTAAATTGATTTTTATTGTTATTCATGTTTTTACACTGTATTTTATGCTGCTTTTATAATTAAGTGTTTTAAATTTGTTGTTAGCTGCCCCGAGCCTGGTTTTTGAACCGGGAAAGGCGGGGTATAAATAAAAATTTATTTTTATTTTTATTATTTCTCCCCCCAAAGCCTAGGGTCAGCGGCTCAGGACGCAGGCAGAGCTGCCAGGCCTCGGCTGGATGAGGTAGACAAGAACCTCGCTGGGGCTCTGCTGGATCCGTCCGAAGGGCTCCCTCCCCACCTGGCCCAGCACCCTGTTCTCACAGTGGCCGGATACCTTTGGGAACCTCAGAGTCGAGATAGACTGTCACTGGACCTGGAGGCTCCATAGGCGCATGAGAAGTGCCTGGTGCAGCAGGACAGTGGCTTATCTAGGGCAGCATCCTGTTCTCACAGGTGCCAACTCGATGCCCCCGTGGGAAAATCACTGGCAGGATCCTGCGGTTTCCTGCAAGTGGTATTCAGAAGGGTAGCCGCCTCCAGCCAGAAAAGCTATTGTGGCAAATGGCCACGATTCGCCCTCTCCTTCCCCTTGAGCTTGTCTAATCCTCTTTCAGACCAATGGATGTTCTCTGCCTGTGGCCCTGCTCTCTTTCGCCCTGACGCAAGGCAGCTCCTTTGGGCGTCGGCTTCCTGTTTCCTGTCCCCCCGCTTTTGTTGTCGAACTCTCTCGCACCCCCCTTGAGGTGCCTAAGCCGCATGACATTAAGACAACAGCGAGGCCGGTACAAAACAAGAATTACTGTATTTTTTGCTCTATAAGACTCACTTTTTCCCTCCTGAAAAGTAAGGGGAAATGCGTGTGCGTCTTATAGAGCGAATGCAGGCTGCGCGGCTTTCACTGCGCAGCGATCCCTCTTGCTGTTCTGGCTTCTGAGATTCAGAATATTTTTTTCTTGTTTTCCTCCTCCAAAAACTAGGTGCGCCTTGTGGTCTGGTGCATCTTATAGAGCGAAAAATACGGTAATTGCTCTGTGGGGAAACAGTGAAATCCATTGGTGGCCTTCGGAGAAGGCTTTTCCTCCCTGGAAAGGAAAGATAAAAAAAGAAAAAGGTTTCTTTCTTTTCTTTAAAAGGCTCCTCCATCTAGTGCTGTGCAGAATTTCTTTTCCTGCGCCAGATGGAGCGGTTTAAAAGACACGACACAAAAGGAAAAGGTGTTGGGAGGGAGGAGGAAAAACACAAACTTGGGCACTGATTCTCTGTTTCAGAGTTCTTGTAAGGGAAAGCTAGAATGAAAAGATTTCAAAGGGAGGAGAGTCGCTGGTCGGTCAGCTGAGCTGATGGAGACCCCGCAGTCCCCTCTCGCAAGCAGTTTCTACGAATATTAATCCATTTCTGTACATGGTTTTTATTGTTGCTTGAATTTTGTAGACGTGTTTGGAGGACTGCATTGCAAAATTTGGAGGAGAGGGAATTTCGAAGGACAGCTGCGTTTCAGTTGGCATGTTCATACCTTTTGGGAAGTGCAAATTTTTTGGCTTTGTGTTCAAATCCTGGCTTAGCCAAATTCCACCCCCCCTCGCTAAGAATTTGCAGTGCGCCTTCCTTTTCCTGGCTGCCTCCCTTGGCCTTTTGCCCAACATCCAGATCAACCGCCCTTTGTTCGCTGCAGGGGTGGCATGCAGAGATATGCAAAGCAGTCCGTGCGAGGGAACCGACTTCCTCTTCCGGAGAAACCGCAAGCTTCTGAGCCCCACAGAGCTCCTCAGCAACCAGAATAGAAAGCCAAAGGGACACCTTTTGAGTCCCTGGGCCAAACGTCTTTTCTAGGGAGGAGAGAGACTCTCCCCACCGCAACCTCCACTTTGCCTCCCTTGTTAATTCCGCCTTTAATTCCTTCATCCCCATCTCTCAGGGCGGTTCATAATAATAACAATATAATAATAATTTATTATTTATACCCCGCCCATCTGGCTGAGTTTCCCCAGCCACTCTGGGCTGCTCCCAATCGAGTGTTAAAAACAATACAGCATTAAATATTAAAAACTTCCCTAAAGAGGGCTGCCTTCAGATGTCTTTTAAAGATAAGATAGCTGCTTATTTCCTTCACATCTGAAGGGAGGGCGTTCAACAGGGCGGGCGCCACCACCAAGAAGGCCCTCTGCCTGGTTCCCTGTAACCTCACTTCTCGCAGGGAGGGAACTGCCAGAAGGCCCTCGGTACTGGATCTCAGTGTCCGGGTAGAACGATGGTGGTGGAGATGCTCCTTGAGGTGTACAGGACTGTATACAGGTATACAGGTTCATCTCCCATTATACCTGGCATGCAAAAGCAGCTGTTACATGCAAATGGCTGGATTTGCCTAATGCAACATCAGCCGAGGAGCAGAGCCAGGAAGAGATGGAAAGGAATAACTGACCCCACCAGTGCAAACAGGCTGTGGCGTGTGATTGACAGAGTGTCGCCTGCCCTTCTTCCAGAGTGATCCAGGTGGTAGAACATGAGAATCTGCACCTCAGGGTCAGGGGCTGGAGCCCCACGTTGGGCAAAGGATTCCTGCATTGCAGGGGGTTGGACCAGATCATCCTTGGGGATCTACAGGTCCTTGATTCATGGGGCACCTGAGTTATCAGGTGTTACAGGGGAGCCTGGATTCCCAGCTCACCTGACATCCAGCTGCCTCGCTTCCTCTCTTGCCAGCATCAAAGGTTGGAGCGCTAGTGGTGTCCCTCTGAAACCCTCTCTTCGCATTATGAGCCTAAGAAGAGCCGGCAGGATCAGGCCAACAGCCCGTCTACTCTGTCCATGGAGGCGCAGGTCAATTGTGTGTCCAGGGCAGCTGCCTACCAGCTCCATGTGGTATGCAGACTAAGACCCTTCCTGCCCACAGACTGTCTTGCCAGAGTGGTGCATGCTCTGGTTATCTCCCGCTTGGACTACTGCAATGCGCTCTATGTGGGGCTACCTTTGAAGGTGACCCAGAAATTGCAATTAATCCAGTATGTGGCAGCTAGCCTGGGAACTGGGAGTGGCTGCCGAGACCACATAACACCAGTCCTGAGAGACATGCATTGGGTCCCAGTATGTTTCCGAGCACAATTCAAAGTGTTGGTGCTGACCTTTAAAGCCCTAAACGGCCTCAGTCCGGTATATCTGAAGGAGCGTCTCCACCCCCATTGTTCAGCCCAGACACTGAGGTCCAGCGCCGAGAGCCTTCTGGCAGTTCCCTCCCTGCGAGAAGTGAAGCTACATGGAACCAGGCAGAGGACCTTCTTGGTGGTGGCGCCCGCCCTGTGGAACGCCCTCCCATCAGATGTCAAAGAGATAAACAACTACCTGACATTTAGAAGACATCTGAAGGCAGCCCTGTTCAGGGAAGCTTTTAATGTGTGACATTTTGATGTGTTTTTAATCCTTGTTGGAAGCCGCCCAGAGTGGTAGACATCCATAGCCTTAATCTCTTCGGTAAAGGCATTGAATTTTCTTCTTAAGGCTACCCAGGTTGGTCGCCATCACTGCCTCCCCTCCTGTCCCTGAGTCAGCCCCATGGATTCCAGTGTTACGATACAAGGAGGGAAACTCTTCTCTGCTTTCTGTGCGCCATGCGTGATTTTACAAACTTCTATTGCATCGCTTCTCTTCCTCGCCTTTTCTTGAAACGAACACATTTTAAAAGTGCTGCAACCTTTCCTCACAGGGGGAATTGCTCCACTCCCTTGATCGTTTTCGCTTGCTCCAACAAAAAGTTTCCTCACCAGAATTGCAACTCGAGAAACTCTTCTGCTCGTGCTTTGCAGCAGCAGGCTGAGCCCAGAATTCAGCGTTCGAAACTCCCATTGTTCTAGGTGCGTTTTGCAACAAGGCAGTTCTTTAGCTTGGGCAGTTTCTGAGCTCTGGGTGCAATACAGCGCCTAAGATTTCAAAGTAAAACAGCAGAGTGGAAGGAAAAGAGGATCTTTTTCTGCCTCCCCACTTCCAGCTACTCTCTGAAGACTGGAGAAGAGACCCTCTTAAGAATATTCGGTGGGTGGGCAGGGGAAATGAACATAATATTTTAGCTGCAGTTCATTTATTTTCAGCCTTGTATTCTTGTTATAAAAAAGCACGCCTAGACATTCCGTTGTTGCGCCCATAACCTAGGTTGAAGGTGCCATTTAGCTCCTAGCCTTCATATCTCAGTTTCTAACACTGATTGGGCAGTGCCTGGGATGTCACTAACCCATCTCTCTTCAGCAGTATTCCAATTGCTTTTAAATCGGTTGTGCCAGGGTGAGCTCCCGTTGCTCGGTCGCAGCTCCTGCCAACCTAGCAGTTCGAAAGCACGTCAAAGTGCAAGTAGATAAATACTTCCGGCGGGAAGGTAAACAGCATTTCCGTGTGCTGCTCTGGTTCGCCAGAAGCGGCTTAGTCATGCTGGACACTGGCCACATAGCTGGCTACATAGCTGTACGCCGGCTCCCTCGGCCAGTAAAGTGAGATGAGCGCCGCAACCCCAGAGTCATCCGCGGCTGGACCTAACGGTCAGGTGTCCCTTTACCCTTTACCTTTTCATGACTGTATTTTAAGTTTTTTGTATTAATCCGGCATATTTTCTTTTAATTGTTGAATGATTATGTGTGCATTGCGGCAGCCTTTGGGTATGTGCAATAAAACTGTCTGAGTGACACAGAAGGAAACCCACTGTGTCTCCAGGTTGGCTACCCCATCTCTGAGCGTCCCGGTTGCAGCCGGCCGAGGTGCGTGGAGACCCTTGCAAAACCGGCAGTGGGTGAGGCCAGGCTCTGGGGAGGGGGCTCCCAGGAACTGCACCCCCTGCCTGCCAAGCCCCAGGGCGCTTGCCTTCTGCAATCTCCCTCCAGAGGGGCAGCTGAGGCTGGGGAAGGACCCTGAGAATAGACACGAGAGGGGTGAAAAATGCAACACCCCGCTCCAAAAAAAAAGCGAGTTTGGTTCTGCCGCCGCAGAGGCTACTTCCCAGAAACGGCAGAGGAACTGGGGCCCTGCTTCCCGTTTCAGAACTTCGGCTTCCGGTGAGCAAACGTCACCTGAACCCTCCAGATCAGCAGTTCCCTAACTTTTGGGGGCCACCCCCTTGGTGTCATAAACTCACCCCCCTCCCCCCGGAATAGTGGTTTGCATGACCCACTAAGGAAGGCAAGAGCGCAACCATATTCAAAACAGTCACAATGAATCGCACACGTATTCAAAATACAATTTAAGCTGTTTGGTTTGATGTATAAAATGTATACAATGGGACGCGGGTGGCGCTGTGGGTAAAAGCCTCAGCGCCTAGGGCTTGCCGATCGAAAGGTCGGCGGTTCGAATCCCCGCGGCGGGGTGCGCTCCCGTTGCTCGGTCCCAGCGCCTGCCAACCTAGCAGTTCGAAAGCACATCAAAGTGCAAGTAGATAAATAGGGACCGCTTACTAGCGGGAAGGTAAACGGCGTTTCCGTGTGCGGCTCTGGCTCGCCAGATGCAGCTTGTCACGCTGGCCACGTGACCCGGAAGTGTCTCCGGACAGCGCTGGCTCCCGGCCTATAGAGTGAGATGAGCGCACAACCCTAGAGTCTGGCAAGACTGGCCCGTACGGGCAGGGGTACCTTTATAAAATGTATATAGATCACTTGGCTGCAGAAAACCTCGGTTTATCAAAAGAACAAAATGGTGAGATTGTCATATATATGTGTGTGTGTGTGTGTGTGTGTGTGTGTTTTAACATATCATTTTCAACAGTAATTAAACATACTTTTACATCTTATTCAAATTTTTTTGACTTCCATCAGTCCTGTCTGAAATTTTTCCAATCTAATCTCTTAGTACAGTATGCATATTTTGTTTTCCGTATTGCATTTCAAATTCATAACCAATATCTCTATCTTTTTCTACTTTGTAATGCTTCGTATAATTCTCCTTACAAAACTTCTTGTAGTCCTACTAGCATGATTTGTTGATTACAGTTGCTCTTTGAATAGTTCGGTGAGATTGTCAGCTGTTAGAACTATGAAGACCGTGAGAAAAAAAGTTAAAAACCAGCAATAAACTAAAAATGCACCGCATGCTAAACATCCGGGTGGGCTTGTCTAAGGGGAAATGGTTTTTATCAGGCGCCGAAAAGTGACGGAGCCAGACGGGTGTCATGAGGCAGGGAGTTCCAGAGGCGAGGTTCCACCACACTGAAAGATTGAGCTCTTACAAATGGGAAACACATTTGAACCAGTGATAGAATTCTAATATTTTCACCTCCAGTGCCCTCCCAGGATGGGAGGATTTGGGGGAGGGGGGGGGGTTGGACAGGAAGTTGGCTATAAAAAGTTATTTTCTGCTGCTTTGGAATTTTGGCACCTACAATTCCTAATAGAAAACTGCAAATCTCTGGCCGCGAGAGCACAGGTCTTGCTCCAAAGGATTTTTTTGTGTTGAATGGGCTCTGTGCAGATCTGGCCTCGTTCTCAGGGAACACGAAGGCGCCCTTAGCATTCATTATCTTTGGGGCTTTTGAGGAAATTCCATGCTAGAGATCATTAGGAAAGGGATTTGAAATAAAACGGGCCGAATCATGAAGACGTTCTTCAAATCTTGTGGTGCGCCTGGGATAACTGTGTCCAGTTCTGGTTGCCTCGCCTCAGAATGGAGCTGGAAAAAGTTCGGAAAGGGGCAAGCAGAACGATCAAGAGGGTAACCCCCCCCATATGAAGAAAGATTGCAGCATTTGGGGATGTTTAGTTTAATAATAATACTAAATTTTTATTTATACCCTGCCCTTCCCGGTTCAGAAAACCGGGCTCAGGGCGGCTAACAACAAATTTAAAACATTTAATTGATCCAACAAAAAACACAGTATAAAACATGAATAACAATAAATTCAGAATTCAAAAATAAATTTAGGGGGGGAAATCCATCCAGTAAGCATTAGATGATCCCCAGGGCTAGCTGGCTAAGTTAGTCCTATTTGGGCCAGTGAGGAGACCAGGGGAGAATTAGCTGTGGGATCCCAGAGCGGGATCCCAGAATCTTCATAAAAAGTTTAGTTTAGAGAAAAGAGGCTGCAGGATAGAAGTACCATATTTTTCGCCCTATAGGACGCACTTTTCCCCCTCCAAAAATGAAGGGGAAATGTGTGTGCGTCCTATGGGGCGAATGCAGGCTTTCGCTGAAGCCTGGAGAGCGAGAGGGGTCGATGCGCACCGACCCCTCTCGCTCTCCAGGCTTCAGGAGAGCCCCAGCGCCAGCCCCACAAGGTCGGGGGACAGAGGGAGGTGGAACGGCGCCATCCCGCTGTCTCCCGAAGTGGTTTGGAGGCTGGCGGCGGGGAGACCCTGCCGCCAGCCCCACAAGCTCCGGGGATAGTGGGGAGGCGCTGTCTCCGTACCTGATCTGAAGGCGGGTGGCGGGGAGAAGAGCGCTTCTCCCCGCTGCCTGCCCTGCAAGCCCCGGGGACAGCTGGGAGGCGCAGCGCGTCTTCCCGCTGTCCCCGGACCTGATCTGAAGGCGGGCGGCGGGGAGAAGAGCGCTTCTCCTCGCTGCCGGCCCCACAAGCGCCTGGGGGGGGGAAATAAATTTTTTTTCTTTATTTCCCCCCCAAAAAACTTGGTGCGTTCCTATGGGGTGAAAAATACGGTAGAGTTAAGCATGGCAAGGAGAAAGTAGGCAGGAGAAAATAAGCCTGCGCCCTTTTCTCATAGCATTAGAACTCCAGTGAACCTCAATATGGAAGTTAAAAAAATGGAAGTCCTTCCTGCAGCACATAGTTAGCCTATGGAACGCCCTGCCACAGTAATGACCACCTAGATAGCTTTAAAAGAGGATTAGGCCAATGCACAGAGGGAAATGTCTCTTGTGCAAGGACTATGGACCCGCCTGGCCCTCGCGCTGACCCCGTCCGCTTTGATCGGGCTTTCTCTGGGCGATTTCCTAAGCAGGTGGGTGCTGCTGTGAATCAATAGGGATGGGGGGGGTCCGGGACCCTCCCCTGCTTTGATTTCCTGCCTCTGACAGCAAAATGTCTTGGGTCGTGTCTCTGCCTAGCTGGCTTCCTGTTTAGATTTCTGCAAGCGGCGGCGTTTCCCTTCTCCTGACATCAAAGGCAGCCCCCCCCCCCCGGCCATGGGAGATTTTCCTGGGCGGGGATCCTGGACGGGGGCGCTGTGGAAGGGACCCCAGCTTTGGAACAGAGACTAACGTTAAATAAGTTGGAGTTCTTGTTATTAAATATACCAATATAAGTATCAATAGTGCGAGTGGTCCCTACTCGTAAATCAATAGTGATGCCTTTAAGAAGATCTCATTTACCCCTTTAAACGCATATAAAAGGTAATAGGCTCACTTCCAAATTGAAAATGCACAGAAAAGCTCAAGATTCTTCTTATTATTAAATTATTATTATTAAGATACACGTTGATCTACTCACACATAGGTGAGGAATCATATGATTATAGGCTGCCTTAGAGTTTTTAATTTGATTCAACACATGTAATTATTATTATATTATTATTATTATTATTATCTCTGAGAAATGTAGAAAATAATAGGATATATTTACAGTGGTGCCCCGCAAGACGAACGCCTCGCAAGACGGAAAACCCGCTAGACGAAAGGGTTTTTCGTTTTGGAGGCGCTTCGCAAAACGAATTTCCCTATGGGGTTGCTTCGCAAGACGAAAAAATCTTGCGAGTCCCCGCAGTTTTTTCCGCTCCCCCCCCTTTTCCTAAGCCGCTTATCAGCTGTTCCGCTGATAAACCGCTTAACAGCTGATCACTGAAAGCCGCTAGACCGCTGTAGCGCTAATCCGCTAAGCTGTCAATGGGCTTGCTTCGCAAGACGAAAAAACCGCTAGACGAAGAGAATCGCGGAACGGATTCTTTTCGTCTTGCGAGGCACCACTGTATACGAATTCTTCAAACTTGCACGGCCCCTTAAAAATTAGGTAAGGAACCAAATGTTGTATAATACTGTTTTATAATTTATGACTGTTTTATAATTTATGATAATTTAGAATTTAAATGTAGCTTCATGTAATGTTTGATACTTCCAGCTGATAAAGATGAATAACATCGAAATGGGGCCCTGTCCTGGTTTCTGATCCATAATTGACTTCTGACTTCTGCTCAGTGATTGAAACTAAGACCTCCACTTCAAATCTGACTATGGACTGACATGAATTTACTGCTTTTTGATCTATAATTGACTTCTGACTTGCTCAATGATTGAAACTAAGACCTTCAAGTTGAATCTGACTGTGGACTAACATGAACTTATCTCTACTCACAAACTCGTATCTCTAATTCTGTAACAAATTATTGTGTTATATCCTTATGAGCTTGAGTTTGTAATCTCTGAGTTTGTAATCCTTGTCAGAATACCTACTTTTGAATGGATTAGTTTTTCTTACAATTGACTATTGATTTGCGAGTAGGGACCACTCCTGGCCAGAGTTCTTGGTGTGCTTTTTTTTTGGAACACAGACTGGCAAGAAGAAAAGGAGAGCCCAGCTGCTGGATCCGGCCCCAAAGGGGTCCATCTGCAGCATCCGTTTCTTCTCAGTGGCTAACCAGGTGCCACGAACCTTCACGCAGGATTTGAGCATCAAAGGCCTCTCCCCTCCGGAGGTTTCCAGCAATTGGCATTTGTCTAATCCCCTTCTAAGGTCATCCAGGTTGGTGGCCTCTTGTGGCAGGGAGTTCCGAAGTTTAACAATGCACCGCACGAACAGATACCTGCCTTGATCCAACTTCCGTCCTCCAACGGTCAAATTCCTGGGACATCCACGAGTTCTAGTGTTAGGAGAGAGGGAGAAAGACTTTTTTGGGGGGAGTGTCCTCCAACTCTGAACCAGGAGAAGGCTTTTAATTTCATTTTTTTAAGCCTGCCGTGATTTAGTATATATTATTTGTCCCTTGATTAGTTTGTCACATTCTTGTGTGGTTGGCTGAACAGAAAATGAGTTACTGTGAAAGGTATTGCTGCTGCAGAAATCTCCGTTTTGGTGTTTCGCAGCTCCTGTTCTGGAAGTAGGATGTTTGGTGTCCTTATTGTTAATTTTTTTTAATAACTATTATTTGAGCGGGTGGGTGGGAAAGATGATACGATTAAGCTTGGCGTGCAGGAAATGGGCAGCAAAAGCTTTTCTCCCTCTCTTGTCCTTGGCGGACATTTAATGAACGTAGGAAGATTCGAAACAGATAAAAAATCCTTCTTAACACAGCACATAGTTAAACGGCGGAACTCCCTGCCACAGGGATGAACCACCAACCTGGACGGATTAGAGGATTAGAGAAATTCATGGAGGAGGAGAGGGTTTACCGAAAAGGTGCGTATAGTTCAAGCTCTGGTTTTCCCAGTAGTGATGTATGGAAGTGAGAGCTGGACCATTAAGGAGGCTGATCACCGAAGAATTGATGCTTTTGAATTCTGGTGCTGGAGGAGACTCTTGAGAGTCCCATGGACTGCAAGAAGATCCAACCTCTCCATTCTGAAGGAAATCAGCCCTGAGTGCTCACTGGAAGGACAGATCCTGAAGCTGAGGCTCCAAGACTTTGGCCACCTCATGAGAAGAGAAGACTCCCTGGAAAAGACCCTGATGTTGGGAAAGATGGAGGGCACAAGAAGAAGGGGACGACAGAGGACGAGATGGCGGGACAGTGTTCTCGAAGCAACTGACATGAGATTGACCAAACTGCGGGAGGCAGTGGAAGACAGGAGCGCCTGGCGTGCTCTGGTCCAGGGGGTCACGGAGAGGCGGACACGACTAAACATCAACAACTAGCCACAATGGCCCTGCTCTGCCACCCACAGCGATGCTTCTGAATGCTAGTTGCTGGAAACCCCAGGATGGGGAGAGGGGTCTTGGGTTCGAATCCTGGCTTGCAGGCTTCCCATAGGCATCTGGCTGGCTACTGTGAGGACAGGATACTGGGCTGGACTGATCCAGCAGCCTAGGCTTGTGCTTCGCTGGGTGGTCTCTAGCTCCGGAGAGACAGGGGACGTCAAAGCGTCAAAACTCCTGCCAGCTTTTCCTTACCTGAAGAGCAAAGCTCGAGGGGGCAGCTCCTGTGGGTCGTCCCCCTCCCCACAGCCCCCCCCACAGCCCAGAAACAAGGACCTGCCTCTCCGCCTTGCCAAGAAACCTTTTAAGCAACTGCCTCTCAGCTTCCCCCACTTTGCGGATTTAAGATTAATGGCAGTCGGAGCCGGACGCAGCCGAGGCCAGAGCGGGGCTAAATATACCAAAAGCTGCCGGGTGTATTTATGGATCAGGCCTCTTCCTCCCCACCCAGCCCCACAGACTCTGCTAGACGAGAGAGCGGCTTTCCTGGCTGTCGTCAGCTTGGGGGGGGGCCCTTTTGAGGCTTCTTGTATAGCAATGATGGCTAAACATGGCCCTCCAGCTGTTTTGGGACTACAACTCCCATCGTCCTTAGCTAACAGGGCCAGTGGTCAGGGATAATAATAATATAATAATAATAAATGTTATTTATACCTCCCCAGCCAAGACCGGGCGCAGGGTGGCTAACACCAGGTATAAAAGCAATTGATTAAAATACAAGTTAAAAAACAAGATGAAAATGCAGCCTCCTTTCAGTAGAAACTCAAATCACAATTTTTGGGGGGGATGAAAACGTCAAATCTTCACCAAGGCCAACTATTCAGACTGGTCCTACGTGGGCCAGAAAAAAGCCAGGGAAGTCCCCAAGTAGGAGTTCCGTCACAGAAAGAGAAAGGAAAAAGGAAATGATGGAAATTGTAGTCCCAAAACAGCTGGAGGGCCAAGTTTGGCCATCGCTGCTCTATAGGGACAGCAATTGGGGGGTTTGGGACAGGCTTAGTGCACTTAACTCCCATTGCCCTCCCCAAGATATTTACTGAAATCCAAGGAGCCCCCCCCCAGGAAGGCTTTTGTAGGGCCTGCACTTATTGCAACAGTCCATCACGCGTTGGGAACCTCGAGGCTGGACTACTGTAAGGCGCTCTTTGTGGGGCTGCCCTTGGGGGCAGTTCGGAAGCTCCTGCTGGTGCAGAATGCTGCAGCCAGATTGCTGACGGGGTTTCTAGTCAAGAACATGTGGCCCCATTGTTGAAACAGCCACACTTACTGCCAGTCCAGGTTCAAGGTGTTAATAATAATAATAATAATAATAATAATAATAATAATAATAATAATTTATACCCTGCCCATCTGGCACCACTCTGGGCGGCTTCCAACACAATATTAAAATACAATAGTCTATTAAACATTAAAAGCTTCCCTAAACAGGGCTGCCTTCAGATGTCTTCTAAAAGTCTGGTAGTTGTTTTTCTCTTTGACATCTGCTGGGAGGGCGTTCCACAGGGCGGGTGCCACCACTGAGAAGGCCCTCTGCCTGGTTCTCTGTAACCTCACTTCTGGCAGTGAGGGAACCAAAATAAGCCAGTGTGGAACTAAGAGCAGGGAGAGAGGAGACAATTCTACTGTTTGTGTGAAGCCCAGAAGCTGAAATCAATTGCACAACAGCCCAATTGTAGCACAGAATATTAGCAGAGGAGGTGAACTTATTCACTCATTCATTCACTTGATTATTTACTGGGGGGGGGGGCAGGTGGAGAGGGAAGAGAGAAAACCTTGCACACCACCCATTGGGCTTCTTAGACGGAAGGTGGCTTGGTCATTGGCACCCGTCCACCTCGAGAGACAATGGAGTGCGCCTCCGGGGGTGAAGGCAAACCGCAGGAGAATCACAGCGCCTGCTGTGGCTGCAGAGATAGGGAACTCATAACGGCTGCCCTCCGTGTTGTTTTTGCTGCAGGAGAATCACAGCGCCTGCTGTGGCTGCAGAGATCGGTAACTCATAACGGCTGCCCCCCATGTTGTTTTTGCTGCAGGAGAATCACAGCGCCTGCTGTGGCTGCAGAGATAGGGAACTCATAACGGCTGCCCTCCGTGTTGTTTTTGCTGCGTTGGCAGCAACGAAGTGACATATCTGGGCTGCAAGCCTGGGCAGCGGGTCCTGGGCTAACCAGAAGACAAGACCCCCACGAAGGAAAGCAGAGCAAGACATTTGGCACCGGAAGGCGGCATACAAGGCGCCATCCAGCTGCCTTAGGAACTCCGTTCCGGATTGGTGTGGAGTTCCCCCCGAGCCTTTTCTTCTCCCAGAGATATCCCACAAGGCAGTGGAGGTTTAGGGCCAGAATTTCCCTTCTCCTAGATGTGCTCCCTTCCTGGGTGGCCGAGCCCTTTCTGCCCCTCAAAGCCGGGGCATAAATGCAAATACAGTGGACGCTTGGGTTGCGAACGCGATCCGTGCAGGATGCACGTTCACAACCCACAGCGTCCGCAACCTGCAGCGGCACATCTGCGCACGTGCAGGTTGCAATTCGGTGCTTCTGCGCATGCACAAAGCGCAATTTAGCACTTCTGCGCATGCACAACCGCCGAAACCTGGAAGTAACCTGTTCCGGTACTTCCGGGTTTCGCCGGTCCGCAACCCAAGAAAACGCAACCTGAAGTGTCTGTAACCCAAGGTATGACTGTAATAGAGCACACATTATTTAACTTCACACAAGTTCAGCGCCCCAAGGCCTCCTTGCTTGCGCTCCTCGCGTAAAGCACAGACTTGGGGGTCTTCCACACATTCTAGAAACAGGTCCAACAGTTTCTGAGCATGTTTCTTTTTGCCCCGGCCCTTTCCCTGCGAAACTCCGCTCTTTACTGCTGAATCGGAATAAACAGCAATTCGCGTTTTCTGCCCAGACCTTAGTCACTGCCTGTGATCTCGCTAGAGACTCGTGATCTTGCATTTGCTTCTGAATCATTTTCTGCCTTCAGCGGCCGGCTGGCAGCTCCCAGCCCCTCTCTGCCTCTTGCCCTCCAATCGCCGGCCGGCCCTTATCTCTGACCCTCAGAGCAAGGGAGGGAGGCGGCTGGGGTGGAGATTAGCTTTGCTGCCTGCCTTGGCGCTTGGCAGGGCTGGGGAAGGCTGCCTGGGATGGGCAAGGGAGAAAGAGGCCCATTGGTCAGACCCCAAAGCGGATCCTCCAGGCGCAGGGGCAGTAAGAGCAAGAGAGCAGCCCTGCAGGATCAGGCCAGTGCCCTGTCTCTTCCACCATCCTGTTCTCCCAGCGGACAGCCATATGCCCCAGTGGGAAACTCACAAGCAGGATTTGAGCACCAGAGCAACTCCCCTTAGCAAGTGGGATTCAGAAGCATGGCTGAAATGAATTACTTTATTTTACATTTATATTTGATCCTAAGAGCCAATTTCCTTCCTTCCTTCCTTCTGGCTTTTTATATCACATCTAAATTTTTCGCATTGTCTTCATCCATTTTGTATATTATTGTTCCTCTTTCGTATTTGTCCATAGATTCTCTATAGCCAAATAAATCCTCCTGTATATACAATTCTTATTGTCTATTCATTTACAACTACCATTGATTAGATTAATCACATTATACATTTTACTTTTCATTATTTTCTTTATCCAGAAATTTTCTTTTATTTCACATTATGAGGTTTATTTCAGTTTATTTCACCTTATCCTTCCTATGCATGACAGAAATTTTCCCCGTTCCTTTTGAAATGTTTCATCGCCATGTTGTCGAATTTTCCCCGTTAATCTAGCTATTTCTGCATATTCCATATTCTGCATATTCCATTACCTTCTGTCGCCATTCTTCTACTGTGGTAATTGCTGTTGCGACGTGGGTGGCGCTGTGGGTTAAACCACAGAGCCTAGGACTTGCCGATCAGAAGGTCGGCGGTTCGAATCCCCGTGACGGGGTGAGCTCCCGTTGCTCGGTCCCTGCTCCTGCCAACCTAGCAGTTCGAAAGCACGTCAAAGTGCAAGTAGATAAATAGGTACCGCTCCGGCGGGAAGGTAAACGGCGTTTCCGTGCGCTGCTCTGGTTCGCCAGAAGCGGCTTAGTCATGCTGGCCACATGACCCGGAAGCTGTACGCCGGCTCCCTCGGCCAATAAAGCGAGATGAGCGCCGCAACCCCAGAGTCGGCCACGACTGGACCTAACGGTCAGGGGTCCCTTTACCTTTACCTTTATGTAAATGAAGATCAATGAAGAATATTATGAATTGAAATGAATTATATGATGCCTTTCCTTGTATCAAAGCAAGTAACCCAGTCTCAGAGAGATGCAGATCTCGACAGACAGAGGGCATGAGATACTTGCTTGCAGATCTGTGTGGAACAGCTACTGGTTGGGGGGGGCTGTTGTGTTCACCCCTGAGAGAGCTTGGGGGGTTGCTTCCAGATGGGTGTCTGATGTAGGATCTTGCTGCTGGATCAGGCTAATGGCTCATCTGGTCCAGCATCCTGTTCTCACAGTGGCCAACCCGCAAGAGTCTCCCTCTCCTGCTGGGACAAGCTCCCCTCCCCACTGGTCTCCCAGAATCAGAAGAGGCAGAAAAAGGGCAGAGGAGAAGTGAGCTTCACGCAAGCACAGTCTCCGATTGCTTGGGGAAAGTTCTGGAGAGGAAGGGAGTTAGATGGCTGTGGGGAGGCGGGGACTTTCAGTCTCGGCAACTGACTCACGGGGCAAGACCTACCGGGGATAAGCTGCTGCGCTCATAAGCCTGATGCTTTGCCCAGTTTGTGCAGTTTGCCTTCTTGCTAATAAAGAGTTGATGCAAACTTGCACAGTTTGATTTACTGCCGGCTCGTTCCCGACAATACTGAGCAAGGCGTGTAGACGATACCGAGTGAGGCGTGTAGACAATACTGAGTGAGGAGTGTAGCCAATACTGAGCGAGGCGTGTAGACAACACCGAGCGAGGCGTGTAGACAATACTGAGTGAGGAGTGTAGCCAATACCGAGCAAGGCGTGTAGACGATACCGAGCAAGGCGTGTAGACAATACTGAGTGAGGAGTGTAGCCTATACCGAGCGAGGCGTGTAGACAGTACCGAGCGAGGCGTGTAGACAACACCGAGCGAGGCGTGTAGACAATACTGAGTGAGGAGTGTAACCAATACCGAGCGAGGCGTGTAGACAATACTGAGCAAGGAGGGACCTCGCTCAGTCTAAGCAGCTTCTTCCTCTTGGGCTTCTCCTCCTTGCCCTGACTGTGTCTTCCTTCCGTCTCTCCCCCTGCAGATTTCTGAAAGCGAGAGGAGAGGAGGTGCCAGGGCAGCCGCCATGCAGAGCATCAAGTGTGTGGTGGTGGGGGACGGGGCGGTGGGCAAGACCTGCCTGCTCATCTGCTACACGACCAACGCCTTCCCCAAGGAGTACATCCCCACCGTCTTCGACAACTACAGCGCCCAGAGCGTGGTGGACGGCCGGACGATCAGCCTCAACCTGTGGGACACGGCCGGCCAGGAGGAGTATGACCGCCTGAGGACGCTCTCCTACCCGCAGACCAACGTCTTCATCATCTGCTTCTCCATCGCCAGCCCGCCCTCCTACGAGAACGTCAAGCACAAGTGGTACCCGGAGGTGTGCCACCATTGCCCCGACGTCCCCATCCTGTTGGTGGGCACCAAGAAGGATCTCCGCTCCAGCCCGGAGGCGGTGAAGAAGCTGAAGGAGCAGAACCAGGTGCCCGTCAGCACCCAGCAGGGCATCAGCCTCTCCAGGCAGATTCACGCCGTCAAGTACATGGAGTGCTCGGCCCTCAACCAGGAGGGCATCAAGGACGTCTTCACGGAGGCTGTCCGTGCCGTCCTCAACCCGGCCCCCGTCAAGGCCAAGAGACCCTGCGCGCTCTTGTGAAGGGGGACGCTGCCCAGCGCTGACCCTGCCCGCCAGGGCCGCAAACGGGTGCCCTCGGGGGTGGCTGGCCGTTCAGGGCTGGGGGGTCTCCTTATCCCATTCCCCTTCCTGAATGAAGGATGCCCTCGGGGGTGGCTGGCCATTCAGGGCTGGGGGGTCTCCTTATCCCATTCCCCCTCCTGAATGAAGGATCCACACCCCTCCTCCTCTTTCTTCCCCAGATGTGACTTTTCCTTTCTGTCTTTGCCACCGTTCCTGCCCAGATTCCCCGATTCAAATTACTAGGAAGGAGATCTCTGTAAGGCGTGAGCCGTTCGGCAGTGAAGCGGATAACCTGGGGAGGTGGGCTCGCCTTCCTCGGGGGCTTTTCGGCAGGGATTCTTGAGCTGCGGTTGCCGCATTGCAGGGGGCAGTCTAGCGGCCCTCGGGCGTCCCCTATGATTCTGTGGCTCAGCTCATTTGGATTAGCCAGGGACCCAAGGCCACGGATGACGTTGCAGCGTCCAAGATGGAAAAACGGCCACGTTTGCACTAATGACCTGCACAGTTTGCCTGGGACGATGATAACGCTTCCTTGGTGGCTCAGGCCCCCAAACACCGTCTCTGGTTGCTGGGACCTCATTTCCCCCTCTTCTTTTGGGGGGCTTCCAACCACCGCTCGGCTCAAGCTTGTGAGAACCTGATGGACCTCAGAAATGTATTGTCTGAAAGGACATCCCCCAGGAGACAATGGCAAGGCAGACGGACACAGCAACCTGTGGGGTTCATCCAGCCCCCCAAAAAACTTTCCTCTTGGGAGCCCACAGCCACACAGAGAGCTGCGACTCGGCAGGGACGTTCTATGCACTGAGATGACCCCCACCCCTTGCGACTCCTCCGTGACAATTTGGGACCTGGCAGCTGTCAACAGAGAAGCTTCCTTTGCAGTCCTCCCTCCCTCTCCTCTGGGCTTCCGTGCCTACTTCTCAGGGCTTTTGGGGGGCGCTGATCTCCCCATCTCCATCTCCCCATCTGCCTTTCTCCAAATCGAGCCCCAGCTGGCGGCTGCACCAATTGCACCTGAAGTACCTATTTGCCTTAAGGATCCTGCGGTGAAATGCAGGACACCACCTGTTTACAGAGCCCGGCGCTTGGGGTTTTGTGCGTGTGCCTGTTTTAATTTCCTAAGGGGCTTCCTGGAGCCCAGCCTTTGCAAACCTGGCGCCCTCCTGCGGCTTCGGACTACAACTCCCATCAGCCCCAGCCAGTCCATGAATTACTGCCATGCCCTCTGCGTGGGGCTTCCCTTGCTCCTGATCCGGGAGCCGCAGTCAGTGCAGAATGCTGCAGCACGATTGCTGATGGGAGTGAGTCCCTGCCAACATAGAACTCCTGGTGCTCAGAGATCTGCACCGGCTGCCAATCTGCCACTGAGCTGAATTCAAGGTGTTACTATTAGAATAGAAAGCCCTTAATAACTTGGCACCTGTTTACCTGCAAGATCGCATGACCACAACCTCTTTGATCAGCAGAACTGGCACGGTTACAGGTGCCACAGCAACAGACATCAGGCAGCTGCTTTTGCTGTGCTCTTCTCGGTGCCTGCTAGAGACATTTCTTCTGTTCAGACAATCCTGCCCGGATCTTTAGAAAGTCCACTTTGAGTTTTAAAATCTGTTTTTAGTCTTATTGCTCTTTTAACTTTTCAAAAGCTTTCAGATCGTTGCAGTGAGGGCTGGGCGATATGTGTTTTTCAACATCACGATATATCACCAGCTAAACATCGCGATATACATATATCACAATGTCTGAAATAAGGATAGGGCTATGGAGAGGTGCGCCGATCGGAAGGTCGACAGTTCAAATCCCTGCGACAGGGTGAGCTCCCGTTGCTCAGTCCCAGCTCCTGCCAACCTAGCAGTTCAAAAACACACCAGTGCAAGTAGATAAATAGGTACCGCTCTGGTGGGAAGGTAAACGGCGTTTCCGTGCGCTGCTCTGGTTCGCCAGAAGTGGCTTAGTCATCCTGGCCACATGTCCTGGAAGCTGTCTGTGGTCAAATGCCGGCTGCCTTGGCTTATAGAGCGAGATGAGCGCTGCAACCCCAGAGTTGGTCTTGACTGGACCTAATGGTCAGGGGTACCTTTACCTTTACACACACACACACACACACACACACACACACACACACAATATATATTGCCAGATCAAAAATCATGAAACTGATCATCACAATACAGACTTCAAACGGCTTTTGGAAGTTATAACAATATATCGCCTAGCCCTCATTGCAGTTAATTTTTCTGATGCATAATTTTATTATTTGGATTTATTTTTTTTGTAAACTGTTTTGAGGTTCTTGGTTTTTTCCTCTCCCCCCTTTTTTTTACAATTCAGCAATGCGTAAATTTTATGAAATAATAAAATCAATAAAAATGAGTCCCAGGCAGCTGCAGGGGCACCAGGCTTGCAAAAGGCTTGCAGAGACTTCCCATTCATCTAGACAGTTCTTCTCCCTGAGATGCACTGTTCACAGCCCCAGAGGCTCCGGTCAAACTGACTGTCTGTGGTGTGTCCCCCCCCCCCCCGCACTTCCTTCTGAAAAACAGGAACTCCTGCCTTCCCGGCCTGCTAGAAGTGGACTCTTTCGCCTTTCATATTTCTGCAGTCAGTAGCCAGGGGCGCTGTGTGTGTGTGTGTGTGTGTGTGTGTGTGTGTGTGTGTGTGTACACTTAACAGTAAAAAGACAGACTAGGAAGAATGCTGTGATAACCAAACCTCTGCAGTTCCCCACCTGCTTGTTCCAGCTACGTGACTCCGACTGAGAAGCCCCCGCTGGCTTGTGCATTGCCCACCCATTGCTCATCTTCGCTGCACAGTCAGAGGACCTTGAACGGCGCTCCATGAACCACCGCCAGCAGCAGCAGCAATTGACTTTCGTTCAGGTGGTCTGTGGCAGGTCTGCAAAACTGTGATTAAAAATCAAGTGGTGCAAGGCCAGTCACTACAACAGGAAGGGGGGAAAATAATTAAGTGAGCCCTGGTGTATGTGTGTGTGGTGGGGACTAGAAACTTGCTGGAACGGTTTTGAACTGGAGAGTCTCAGGATCTGAATTGCTCCGGCGAGTTTTCTGGCGCCGCGGAGAGCCCAGCCACAGCCCCTCGTGCCTCCATTTTTGCTTTCTTAATTGCCTCCGGTGGAAAGAAGAACCTTTGGCGTCGTCACGCCTCCTTGCGCAACACGCCAGTGAAGCTTCCTGCCTCCTCTGAATCGGACTCACAAGCTGCAGCACGCCAGCAATGCGGGAAGGATGTTGGCATGACCTGACCCGAGAGCTCCTCCTCGCCTCGTCTCCCTTCAGCAAGGGAAGGAAGGAGGCTTCCCATTCCGGACCTTCTTTCCTCCTTTAAAATCACGTTGTGCAAAAGGACCCGGAGTGTTTTCTCTTGTCGGCCTCAGATAAATAAAGATGCAACCCCCCCCCCACATCCTCTCTATTCTTGGACCTCTTTTAAAACCGCCCAGGTTGGTGCCCATCGCTGCTTCCTGCAGGAAGGAACGAGGGACATAGTTTAACTGCAGGAGGAAGGCCTTTTTAAAGTCCCAAATCCTTCCGCTTTGTGGGATGCCCAAGAGTTCTAGTGTTACGCGGGAGGAAAAGTTCCTCCGTCCACTTTCTCCAGGTCATGCAGGAGGTGGGGTGTGTGTGGTTCCAGCTTTCCAAAGGCGGGAATTGAGTAGGGGGGACGTTCTCAGCCTCTGGAGACCCCACAGGCACCATGTGGCCCAGAGACTTGGCCTTCCAAGTCGGAAGTAGCCTGGCTGCAGGTGGACCTGGGCTCTGCGTCGGTGGGTGCGCAAGAGGCTTCTTAAGGGCTGTGGACTCTGCCGTGTCCGTGCAGAGAGGGAACTGCTGAGGGAGGTGAAGCGGGAGCTGAGGCTGCATTCTCAGTTCCCATCAGCTCAAAATGCAAGCGAGAGGGAGGGCCTGGCTGGCGCCAAATGGATCAGGCTGGGCCAGAGGCTGCAGCAATAACCCGGAGGTCACAGGAAGCCCTTGCCGCTCTCGGAGCACAGCTGGAGCCCTTCGCACCTCTTCTAAGAAGTGGATCAGGCCAATGACCCACCTAGTCCAGCGTCTTAATTTTGCAGTGGAAGCCGAGCTAATGTGGCTAGTCGCCATTGATAGCTCTTTCCATGAATTTGTACAATCCTCTTTTAAAGCTGTCCAAATTAGTGGCCATCACGTCCTCCTGCAAGACTTCCTTTTATCCTGGTTTTCTCAAGGTTCGGCCTCACTGGACGCCCGCAAGTTCTCTGGGTTGCCGGAAGAAGGAGCAGCTGCTTGGAAGCGGCTGCCTTCAATGGAGCCAGGTGTGTGTGTGGGGGTCCCCCTCTCCCTGGCCGCCACCCTTCGCTCCTCCCTCCAGAGGCGCAGGTCCCATCTCCCAGAGACCTTCCGCACCCAAAGCAGGCCCTCTGCTCCCAAGGCAGCCTCACCCAGCTGGGTGCTGCCCACGACCACAACTCTTACCAGCCAGCGAGGCTGTATTAGTGCGCCACTCACATTTCACAAGGCCGCAGAAAGAGCTTGTCACGTGGGGGGCGGGGAACCTCTAGGCAAAGCTAGTGGAAGACAGCATCCTGGCTCCTGTGCAGGCCAAAGAGGCAGTCTGGTCCTCTGATGGCTACAGCTGGAGCCAGCCCTGCAGTGATGGCCTCCTGCCCAGCAACCTCCCACCCCGCAGGATATTTCAACAGAGCTTTAGGCCTGCTAACCAGGTGCCCTCCTGATGTTTCAGACCATCAGCTCGAGTATCATGTGGCTGCGTTGTCTGAGTTTGATGGAACTCAAATGGAAACCATGCGATGGCCACACCCAGCAGCTTCTTTAGCTGGGACGCATGCCTTGGAGGGGGCTGGGCTAGATGACCCTTAGGGTCCCTGCCAACTCTGCAAATCAGTGAGCCTGTGGCCACCCAGCTCTTGGCTTTTCCATGGTCTCCAACTGAATCAGCGGCTCCCTATACTCTGAAATGCATTGGGCAGAACAGCAGTTTGAACGACCCACTGATGAATATAATTACTCAACATCATTCAGAACAGTTAACACTGGATTGCACATTTGTTCAAAATCAAATTAGAACTATTTGGTTGAATTAAAGAACAGAATGGTGGAGTTGGGAGCACAAGGGTCATCCAGTCCAATGCAGGATCTAGTATGATAGCCAGCGCCACCCCGCCCCCCGCCCGCCCGCTGATCCCACTTTCCCTTAGTGTCCCCCAGGAAAACCTGTTGGTGGGTCGGTGGCCAAAGTGTTGGTGCTGACCTTTAAAGCCCTAAACGGCTTCGGTCCTGTATACCTGAAGGAGCGTCTCCACCCCCATCATCCAGTCCGGACCCCGAGGTCCAGCTCCGAGGGCCTTCTGGCGGTTCCTTCATTGTGAGAAGCAAAGTTAGAGGGAACCAGACAGAGGACCTTCTCGGTAGTGGCACCCGCCCTGTGGCACTCCCTCCCACCAGATAGCAAGGAAATAAACGACTATCTTATCTTTAAAAGACATCTGAAGGCAGCCCTGTTTAGGGAAGTTCTTAATATTTAACGCTGTATTGTTTTTAACACTTGATTGGGAGCCGCCCAGAGTGGCTGGGGAAACTCAGCCAGCGGGACGGGGTATAAATAATAAATTATTATTATTATTATTATTATTATTATTATTATTATTATTAGCCATCGTCTTGGGCTGTTTGGCTTCCGACCTCCATGGGGAAGCTAATGCAGCCTTTGTCTGGCTTGGTCTGGGTCCTGCCAGCAGCAGCAGCAGCAGCAGCAGCCAGTCTTTTCTCCTCCTGCCACAGAAAGGCCATTGTTCCTCTTCCTGGCATGGATTTCACTAACAAATTACTGTCGGGAATGGTAAGGCCCCAAAGGAGAGGGGTGTGGCTGGGCAGAGGGCTGACCCCGGGATCAGGAGCCAGCTGCACCTGCACTCCTAAGGACAGAGAGCCCTGCTGGATGAAGCCACAGGGCCCATCTGGTCCAGTGTCCTGTTCTCACAGTGGCCAACCAGGTGCCCTTAATGGGAAACCAGCAGGCAGGATCTGAGCACCAGAGCCCACCCTCCTGCGGTTTCTGGTATTCACAAGCAGAGCATCCTGGCTAGCAGCCTTTGATAGCCATCTGAATGTGCCCTATCCTCTTTTAAAGCCATCTAGGCTGGTGGCCATCGTTGCCTCCATAGTTTTAACTAGGTGCTGCATTGCCCTGTCCTCTGGGGCGCTGGACCCTCATGCAAAATGCTGCTTGAGGAGCAGCCCCGACGGACCCATCCTTTCTGCCCACTGCTGCTCGGCTGTTGACCTTCGGGGCTGGAATGCGGCTGGCCCAAGCCAAGAGCTTGAGGCTCTGCTGCTGGACACATCACACAGAGAGGCATCCATCCCTCTCGCTTCCCTCCCTGCTCCCCTCCTCCTCTGAGGCTCCAGGACATTCCTGGGAAGGCATGACATCACTGGCTTGCTATTGAACCCGAGCTGATCTGTGGCCTTTGGGAGAGGCTGTCCAGAGATGGAGCCAGAAAAGAAGTGCTTTCATGGCTGCAGCAACAGGGCAGGCGGGTGACGCCTTCTGGAATCCACAAGGCAAGTGGCGGCAGCTCAAATTATTTCATAGAACTTGCAGAGTAGGAATGGGATCTGTGCGGTCATCTAGTCCAACCCCCTGCAAGGCAGGAGTCATTAATTGCATCTACATCCCACCTTCTGCTCCAAGGAGCTCAAGGTGGCGTACACTGTGCTACCTAATAATAATAATTTATTATTTATGCCCTGCCCATCTGGCTGCGCTTCCCCACTCTGGGCGGCTTCCAACAAAATATTAAAATACCATAATACATAAAACATTAAAAACTTCCCTGAACAGGGCTGCCTTCAGATGTCTTCTAAAAGTCTGGTAGTTGTTGTTCTCTTTGACATCTGGTGGGAGGGCATTCCACAGGGCTGGCGCCACTACCGAGAAGGCCCTCTGCCTGGTTCCCTGTAACCTCAGTTCTCACAGGGAGGGAACCGCCAGAAGGCCCTCGGAGCTGGACCTCAGTGTCTGGGCAGAACGATGGGGGTGGAGACGCTCCTTCAGGGATACTGGACCGAGGCTGTTTGGGGCTTTCAAGGTCAGCACCAACACTTTGAATTGTGCTCGGAAACATACTGGGAGCCAATGCAGGTCTCTCAGGACCGGTGTTATGTGGTCTTGGTAGCGCTCCCAGTCCCCAGTCTAGCTGCCGCATTCTGGATTAGTTGTAGTTTCCGGGTCACCTTCAAAGGTGGCCCCACGTAGAGCACATTGCAGTAGTCCATTGCAATCCCCACAACAAGCTTGTGAGGTAGGTTAGGCTGAAAGGCAGGGACTTGACACCTGATCTCTCCCAGGTCCTAGTTCCGACACTTTAACCCCTTATGTCACAATGGTTTTCATTTTGGGAATATCTTGGCCCTTGGACCAATACCATCAGCTTCAGCCAGCCAGAGCCTGCCAGTCATATGCATGGCCTCACCCCTTGTGTCGGAGAGGTGATGTTTTACAGCCTTTGCACACAGACAAGGTGCTAGTCCCTGTGGGCTGAGGGAGGAGCTTCGAAAACTCGGGAGGCAGAGGAGGTGTGCAGTAAATCAATGGCTCAGGGACTTGAGTGTAGTTCATGGCTCCCTGATAGGAGAGTGGCCACAAGCCAGCGGCAGAGCAACTGCTTGGCATGCAGAAGGTCCCAGTTTCATCCTAGGCACCTCCCCTTTGGAAGACCTTGGGAAGCAAGGCAGGTAAAGACCCTCCCCCTTCCTCCTGTCAGCTAGGGTAGATATCAGGCAGAGGGAGCAACTGGTCCACTGCAACTGCTGCTACAACTGGAAAAAAATACTCAGTGCTTTATTTCATCTTGGGAGGCGGGGGGGGAGCCAATGAAAATAGACACCTGGCAGTACCATTTTTTCCACACACACACACCTTGCCACAGAGACAGCAAAGAGGCCCACACACCAGGGATGTGGGAGGACAAGCAGCACGAGAGAAAACCTGGCCTGATGCCAGAGCATCCCTGCCTTGGAACAGCAACCCTGGGCTAGTACAATGGTACCTCGCAAGACGAATGCCTCGCAAGACGGAAAACTCGCAAGAAGAAAGAGTTTTCCGTTTTTCGAGGTGCTTCGCCAGACGAATTTCCCTATGGGCTTGCTTCGCAAGAAGAAAGCCCATAGGGAAATCTCCGGGGAACTCTTTTAAAATGCTGGCGGTGGGGAGCAAAGACTTTCGCCCACCGCCGGCCTTCAGAAGAGGTCCTGGACCTCTCCTGTCTCCGCTGTCCCGGGGGCTTTTAAAATGCTGGCGGTCGGCAGCAAAGCCCTCCTGTCCCCGGAGCTTGCGGGGCGGGAGGTGGGGAGGGCTTTTCTTCCCACCGCCAGCCTTCAGAACAGCCTTCTGAAGGCTGGCGGTGGGAAGAAAAGCCCTTGTCCCCCCCCCAGCCTTCAGAAGAGGTCGGGGGACAGACTGTCCCCGGACCTGGTCTGAAGGCGGTTTCCACAGGAACGCATTGATTGATTTTCAATGCATTCCTATGGGAAACCGTGCTTCGCAAGACGAAAAACTCGCAAGAAGAAAAAACTCGCGGAACGAATTAATTTCGTCTTGCGAGGCACCACTGTAGATGCACCACAAGCTGCTCTCTCCAATCCTCCTTTCCGGAGAGCTCCTTGGCTAGCCTGACTCCACCAACTGACCCGAGACTTCTTAGCCGGAGAACCAAGTTACCTGCATTCAGTCTTTACTGGTTGCTTTGAGCCCTCGCTTCCTAGGAGCTTTTCCCTCAGCCATTCCCCTTCCCTATCGATCCCAAGCCCCTGGCTGGTGGTCTCTCTCTGCTGCAGCCTACCTCTGGATCAGCCTCAAACTACCCTTTCCTTAGGATTCCTCCCTTGAGGCTTCTGGGACCTCACTGAGGTGGCCTGATCCTGCCACTTCTTCCTGATCTCTCTTGCTAGGAGTAAGGCCTGGTGGGCTCTGAGCAGGCCAGAGAAGCGGGCCTCTCTGCATCTCTATGCTTGGAGAAGCATCTGTGTCCCTTTACCTGGATCAAGAGCTGATGCCCAGGACCCAAGGTGTGCAAGGGTTAAGTTGAGGAGCTCTGCTTGGTCCTCTAAGTGCTCCTGCACCCTCCCAGCTCAAGGTACCTATTTCTGCTTTACGTCTCCCAGCCCGATCTTCCCCAGCTGAGCCCAACTCTCAGGTGGTTCTTTCACCAATGTAGCTCCTTTCCTCTACCTTCAAAACATCACAGTCAAGAGCAAACGAATCCCACCTATGCTGTCCCCCAACTCCTGCCTGCCTGAGGTTTCTAGGAATTTGGGGGAAGGGTCTGTGAATTCTCAAGGACAGAGAAGCTCCAGCAGCAGATAGGAAGATGATCAGCTCCCAGGGGCTGCAAGGGTGTGCCGACGCCACGCAGAACTTGTTCCAATATGCAGAATATGCATAACTCGCTTTAGGGAACTTCAGTGCAGAAGCTGGGGAAATGGGGAAGAGAGACTGCCTCACCTCCAGCCCCATTTTATTTCTAAAGTCCAAGCGCTCCCAGGGTTTGGCACTTTGGCCCAGCTCAGTGACAGGCATCTATCATAGAGCTGGACCTCACTGGGCAGCAGGAAAGCCCCACGCGGGAGAATGAGACGGAAGGAGGCCAGGCTGCCGTTTACAGAGGCAAAGAGAGAAATTCCCCTCTACCCCACTGGGAAAAAGGACCGGCTACAACCACTCGGCGTTCCTGCTAAGGGCCAGGTGGGAAAAGGAGTCGCCTCCTTCAGGCAAGTCCCAGGAGTCTCTGACTTCAAGAGCCGCTGGACTTGTTACCATCACAACACACAGCCCCAGTGGGCTAGTCCAGTTCTGTCCCTGTCCTGGGTTGGCAGCAGAGCACATTCTGAGTTTTGTTTTTACTTTTACAAAGGTGTCCCCTTGATCAAAAGGCCCGTCAACCAGCCACACCTTCTGCTCTGTTGTCGGACACGTGACGGCAGGGTCCCAATTCCCACGGGGCGCACTGGTTCTTTCCAGTCCAGTCACAGGTGCCCCTTCTGAAATGTCCTGGGCCCTGCCGGAAGGATCTGACGCTGGCAAGCAGGCTGCTGCTCCTCCCCGCAAGAAATCCAGAGGCTTTTCCTCAGCTCAAAGGCAGGCTTTTGCTAGAAGCGTTTGTCTTCTGGCTGGGAACTGACCACCAGCTCCTTGTTGCCAAAGTCCCACCACGCAGTCATGTGGAAGGCCATGTTAGAAAAAACCACCAGGTACTCCAAGAAGGCAAAGATGGTGTAAACTAGGGAAGGAAAGAAAGAGGGGGAAACAAGGTCAGGAATCTCAGGTGTCTGAAACAGCGCCAAGCACAGCTTATATATTTTGAGTCCATAAGGGCTAGAAACATGGATTTTACCCCAGGATTCCTGGGATGCTCAGTTCCACCCGAGGAACACTTCACATGTTCTGCCAACCCACCTGCCTCTTGCACACAGCTGCCTTTCATTGTTCTCAAAGGCACCTGCCAGTCACTCACTGGCGAGCATTTCCCATGTGGCTCAGATAATACGGTAAGTGATCCAGTTAGACTGAAATACTTTATTGTCACTTGTACAACTTGTATACAGTGAGATTACACGAGCACCCCCCACTCAGCTCTCTTAGTCTTAATTCCCCTTGTTTACTGACACACATCCACCAAACCCGAAAGTCAGTTGCCCTGTTGTTATCTTTTCATTCAGCAGCCTAACAGCCAACGGACAGAAGCTGTTCTTTACCCTGTTGGTGTGACTAATCATGCTTCTATATCTTCTGCCTGAGGGCAGGAGATCAAGAAAGTGCCGGCCAGGGTGTGAATCATCCCTGAGAATTTTCCTCACTCTCCTGAGGCAAAGTTCTTCTGCTATTTCATCCAGCGGATTCACGGAACAGCCCATAATACCTTGTGCTGTATTCACCACCCTCTGTAGGCACTTCCTATCAGTTGATGTCAAACCAGTGATACAGTATGAAAGGACACTTTCTATTGTGGACCGGTAGAAGGAGATCATCAAATGTTGATTGACATCGTTCTTCCACAATACTCTGAGGAGATGGAGTCTCTGTTGGGCTTTCCTAACCACCTGGGTTATATTTATTTTCCAAGTAAGGTCTTCACTGAGATAAACTCCTAGGAATTTAAAGGAAGAGACTCTCTCCACACAGCCCTCCCCGATGTACAGCAGGGCTAGTTTTCCTCTCTTCCTCCGAAAGTCCAACACCAAGTTGTTCCCTAGGCACCATTTAGATATTTTTTGGACCTTTCCTCTATACGCTGATTCGTCTCCACCTGTTATTAAACCCATTATGGTGGTGTCATCTGCAAACTTAATAATTGCAGTAGACGGGTCAGATGATACACAATCGTATGTATACAATGAATACAGGATGGAGTTTTAAAAGGCCGTCTCAGCTCAGGGAAATGCAGGCAGCAAGAGGGAGGCTCTGAGCCATGTCTATAGCAAAAAAGAGTGATGCTCGACAGAGCCTCTGCCTCCCCACATCAAACCAGGCAAAGGAGACATAGAAACACACCCACGTACCTGGTACACCTGCCCACCAGGTGCTGCTGGGTTCAGACTCTCATCCCTAGCTAGAGGCCCTGCTGGCTGCTGGGAGTTAGAGTTCACCAACGTGTGGAGGGTGCCCAAGTTGGCTATCCCTGGCCTAGCAGTTAATGGGGTGCATGAGCCACTAAGCGCCCTGTGCCCATCTTTCCTCTGCTACAAACAGGAGGCATGGGGCAAGCGCCAACACCAGAGCCACAGGAATCCTCTCCTACAAAGGAAAGCCACAAAGCAGGCGCGTAGGTGCTCTGGCACCGCAGACCAAGCGCCACCACTGAGCAGCCTCCATTTCTAGCCACGAGCAAGAGGCTGAATCCCCAAAGGGGACTTACCTCCGGGCTCGCAGTACCAGTTGTGGCGGAAGTAGAAGTACACGGCTACTGAGAACGTGACCAGGTTGAAGAGGAACAGCCACCACTTCCACTTGTAGGACTTGCGCTCCTGCAAGAGAGGGGGAGAGGGGCGAGGTCACTCCCACCAGGAAGAAGGCTGGCAGCCCCACATTTGCATACGCATGCCAACTTAGCATAAGTGGATGTAGGACTTGAGGCCCTGCTCCTCAGGGCTTAGCACGTGGCCTCTTTGCAGCAACAGGAACACGAGGAGACCTGTGTAGGGAGGCCACCTGTGGCCACCTCACCTCAGAAAGGATACCGTTGAGCTAGAAAAGGTGACCCAAATAATCAAGGGATTTTGGAGCGCCTCCCCTGTGAGGCCAAGTGACAACATTCAGAGCTTTTTAGCTGAGAAAATCAATGAGTAAGAGGAGATACAGTGGTGCCTCGCAAGACGAAATTAATTCGTTCCGCCAGTTTTTTCGTCTTGCGAAGCACGGTGTCGGAAAAGTTTTGGAAAAGCTTCAAAAATCACCAAAGTCTTCAAAAACCTCAAAAAAGGCTACCACACCGCGTTCTATGAGTTGCTCCTCGAAGTCAAGTCGCAACTGTATTAACGGTTTTAAGAAAAAGGAAACAAACTTGCAAGACGTTTCCGTCTTGCGAAGCAAGCCCATAGGGAAAATCGTCTTGCGAAGCAACTCAAAAAACCAAAAACCCTTTCGTCTTGTGAGTTTTCCGTCTTGCGAGGCATTCGTCTTGCGAGGTACCACTGTACGAGAGTGGGGTTTATGTTTATGCATGGTGTGAAGACTCCCCCCGCCCCCATCTCATAACGCTAGACCTCCAGGATGTCTGATGAAGCTGAGATTTGGAAGATTCAAGATAAGCGAAAGGAAGGGACTGCTTCACACAGCTCAGTTAAAATATGGAATTCGCTGCTACAAGATGTAGTCATGGCCAGCAACCTGAGTGGGGGCTTGGACAAATTCACGAAGGATAAGGCTATATAAAAATGGCTGTGTGATCCCTCCTCTATCAGAGGCAGGGTGCTTCTGAATACCAGTTGCTGGAAACAGCAGGAGGGGAGAGGGCTCTTGCGCTTCTAACTCCTGCTTGCAAGCTTCCCATTGGCCATTTGGTTGTGCAACTCACAACAGCTCCACACTCTGAAGCCCAGGGCTCCTACGGAAGGGCCACAACTTGCCTATCACAGCTTCCTCCCATCATTCCTGACGACTGGCCCTGCAAGCTAGGGATGATGGGGGTTGTAGTCCAAAAACAGCTGGGGACCACACTTTGGGAAACGCTGCCTTGAGGGATAAAGAGCAAAAGGGCAGGGATGCTCATTGCCAAGGGTGTCTCCACGGCTGACAGGCTCAACACAGCGCCCCAACACAGAGCAGCCCTGAGTTGCAACTGCTGATATAGGGGAAGTACAAATCCTTGATCGGCTTGGCTTCCTGACTCAGCTTATTTGAGGGAAATGGGATGCAACAGCAGCAGAAGCATTAAGGAGGGTGGGAGGGAGAACTTAAGAGCTGGTTGGGGCATGATGTCTGGGCCCACACCCACACACCAGGGAGCAAGAGGGCCTTGCTTCTGCCACGAGAAAAGTCTGACAGAGGGGCCGGGCCATAGAGATGAATGGGGCGTGGGAAAAAGGTCCCCCACTTCTGGTTACTGCCCATCCATGCAGGCAAGGGGAACCCCCCCCACCGTCTCACCCCAGGGCCTAGAAACTCCAAACCGCAAATGTTTAGATCGCAGTTTTCGTTTCCATTTGCTTTCGTCAAAGAGAAGCACAAAGATTTCAGGGGGGAAGTGGGAGGTTTAGAAAGAAGAGGGGGGGGAAACAAGTTTTGAGATGGGGGCAAGTGGGAGGGGAGAAGTATATAGACTTAAAGGAGAATAATATTGTTAAGCTGTATTGTGTTTAAGATATTTGGAAAAAATTAGTGGGGGGGGGAGTGGGAGGGGAGAAGGAAGAGCAACGGGATGGGAGGAGCCACGGCAAAGCATCTGGTAAAGGCGGAGAACAGGGTGGTAATTCTAGAAAACTGGGTTCAACATGAATTCGGGCAATGGCAGTAACCTCTCCAGTGCTTTCTAGTGATATATGGAAAGCCATTTCAGTCTTCTAGTCCTCATTGTTACAGCTCCCACATTTCTGCGTCTGAGTGGCTCTCCTGCTCCTCGTTTCTCTCTTTGCCTCTTCTGCTCCTTTAGCATAGAGCCAGTGTGGTGTAGAGGTTAGAGGGTCAGCCTAGGACCTGAGAGACCAGGGTTCAAATTCCCACTTAGCTATGAAGCTCCCTGGGTGCCCCCTGGTGGCCAGTCACTCTCCCTCTCAAGTCTCACCTACCTCACAGGGTTGCTGTGGGAATGAAACGAGTGGGGAGAACTGTGTACGTCCCCTGCGCTCCCTGGAGACAGGGACAGGTGGGACAGAAATGCAAGCAATAAATAAAACAAGTAGCAGAGCAGCGCAGGGGCTGAACCGTGTAACGTGTCCCCTACTAGCATGCTGTTGGGGCCCAAGACCTGCTCCGTGGCAGCGTGAGAAGCCCAGCCCTTCTGCGCTAGAGCGGAAGTGCCAAGGCAGACGGGAGGGAGGGAAGCCAGGAGCAGGAACCGCAAGCAGAAATCTCTTATGTAAAAATTCGCACAGGAAATGGCAGGTGGCAATTCATTGTGTTTGCGCAGGCGGTGTCAAAATTCCTCTTTAACCTCCCTTAGTCAGTGGCTCCCAAGTACACACACACACAGATGTCCGCCCCCTTGCTTGTCCTCAGCATGCAGCCCCTCCTCTCTCTTGGCCCTGTGCCTATTGCCCCCTCCACACACAGGGACACATGTCCATCACCCTGTTCCTTGCCATTCCTTGCTTCAGTTCCCTGTGCCTTCAGCTCTCCAACCCTCCCTCCCCAACAGCTTGCAATTCTTGCCCTGCAGTTCTGTGCAAGAGCTTCTACGATGCAGGCCCAACTGGGCCCATCTAGTCCAACAAAACGTCCCAGTGGGGAGCCTCGAAAGAGGTCCTGGGTGCGACAGCAACTCTCCGCCCTTGCCCTTCCCAGCAACTGGTATTCAGAGGCATATGGCCTCTAGCGGTGCAGAGAGAGCACAGCCATCCTCAGGATTAGCCACTGTCCTGACAGCCTTCTCTTCCTCCATGAGTGTATCTCATGCCTTTTGAAAGCCAGCCACGTTGATAGCCATCCGTACTTTTCACAGGAGCCAACTCCATAGTTTTTATTTTATGAAGAAGTGCTTTCTTTTGCCTGCTCTTTAATATCCCACCAATCAGCTTCATCTGATCAAACCTGGGTTCTAGTACTTGGAGGAAGTAAGGTGCACAACTTGACACACTTAGGCCTAGGACCCTCGTACCTACAGGACTGCCTCTCCTGATATGCCCCGCGGAGGACCTTAAGGGCCACAAATGATACGTTGGAGGTCCCAGGTCACAAGTTGGTTAGATTGGTCTCAACTAGGGCCACGGCCTTTTCAGTACTGGCCCCAACTTGGTGGAACGCTCTGTCACAAGAGACTAAGGCCCTGCGGGACTTGACATCTTTCCACAGGGTCTGCAAAACAGAGCTGTTCTGCCTGGCCTTTGGTTTGGACTCAGTCTGACCCTTATGTTTTCCCTCCCCTTAAGGTTTTGATCCATGGGCTATTTTTAAAATGAGGCAGCATTTTAAATTGCATTTTAACCTGCATTTTAAATTGTCCCCCCCATTATGATTTTACTGTAATTTTACTTGTTGTTAGCCGTCCTGAGCCCGGCTCTGGCCTGGGAGGGCGGGGTACAAATAAAATTTATTATTACTGTACTGTTGCATCTTACTCTCAGAGAAGTGCCAAATGCTACAAGCTTTTTTGGTAAGGGAACTGACCCGTCTCCTTGATCATTTTGGGTGCCTTTTTCTGAACCTCTCCCAACTCTACAACACCCTTTTTGAGGTTAGATGACCAGAATTGTACACAGTATTCCAAACTCAGTTGCGCCGTAGAATTGTGTAAGAGCATTACGATACTGGCAGCTTTATTTTCAATTCCTTTTCTAATGATGCCGAGAATGGAATTTGCCTTTTCGCACCTGCTGCGCGCTGGTTCAACATCTTCACTGACCCACCCGCTACAGCCCCAAGGTCTCAATCCTGGTGAGCCGTTTCTAGCTCAGACCCGCCAGTGTATATTTCCTATCCAAACTGACCTTTTACCTCCCTCACAGAAGCTGTAGCGCTTGCCAGTGTTGGTACACACAAGCAAGTGCAAACAGTCTTCTCCATACTATTGCTGTCCCTTGAGATCAGAGGTCAGGGCTTCTGGGGCAGCAGGTGTGGCTTCCAGGGAAGACTTGAGCCCCCTCACCTCTCCCTCTGCGACATAAGTGCAACATAAAGTGCCAAGGAATTATTGAGAAGACAAAGCTCCAAATGATGATCAGTAAAATACTGGGCAAACCTGGACAGCCCTCTGGTGGCAGAACTTTATACCAAACTCCAGCAGTTGCTGCTCTCCCCAGTGCCCATAATTCAGATTGTGGGTTTGGGGGGGTGTGGTCTGGATGATACCCTGAGTCCCTTCCAGTTCTTGGGGTCTGGTGACCAGAGAGGAATAGAATCAAATAGGAGTTTGCTGAAGTAGTCAGATGAGTTTCTTTGGATGGCAACGACCTTACTTGGTCACTTCAGTGCCCTCATAATGAGCTAGCTTGCAAGAGTCCTGGCTAATGGGCGGCCTTTCCTTCAACCCACACGTAGCTGATAGCCAGAGAGAACTCTATGTGAGCTGAGCTGGGAAACAGGCTGGAAGCTGGAGACAGAGAGGCCTGCTTGCTCCGTGCTGGATCCAAAGCTGTGACTGATGGAGAAAGCAAGACCTGTTGGGGTGTTGATGCTGTGAGCCCTGCCATGTTATGCTCAGGTTGTATATACGTGTAAACAAAACCAAATACTGTGGTACCTTGGTTGTCAAACTTAATCTGTTTGACTCCCAAGGCGGTTCGAAAACCAAGGCGCTGCTTCCGATTGGCTGCAGGAGCTTCCTGCACTCAAGTGGAAGCTGCGTCAGACATTCGGCTTCCAAAAAACATTTGCAAACCGGAAGACTCGCTTTTGGGTTTGTGCGTTCGGGAGCCAAAACGTACCAAGGTGTTCGACAAGCAAGCTACGACTATATTCTAAAGACACCACAGCGCTGACCTTAATTCCAAGGAAACTGAACCCTGGGTAAGGGTCTGGAACCCCTGGAGTCTCTCACCATTCAGAGATTGGGGTGGTGCGTAACAATATACAACTCAAGAGACGGAAAGGTTACTGCAGGGGTCACCAAACGTTTTCAGCAGGGGGCCGGTCCGCTGTCCCTCAGACCTTGCGGGGGGCCGGACTATATTTTTTGGGGGGAAATGAACAAATTCCTATGCCCCACAAATAACCCAGAGATGCATTTTAAATAAAAGGACACATTCTACTCATGTAAAAACACGTTGGTTCCTGGACCGTCCGCGGGCCGGATTTAGAAGGTGATTGGGCCAGATCTGGCCCCAGGACTTAGTTTGCCCAACAACCATTTTGATGAGATCAGAGTGCTTATGTCTTACTTGTTTTAATTGTACCAAGCTGTATGTAACCCGCCCAGGCACCACATGTGGATGGGGTACTCTAAATCAACACATTTGGAAGCACAACTATGGAAACGTGATGTGCGCTATCAAGACCCAGGCAAGGCTGCCAAGTTCAGCCCTCAGCTCCAAACCCTCCTCACATCCGCCAATGAAAGAAAGAGAGGGGACTGTACCTCGGGACTTACTGCGTGCTTCTTAGTCATCCGCCACAAAACGCAAGTCAGGAACATGTGGCTGAGGGCCGAAGCTATGAAGAGGATGAAGGCGTTCTCGTGGATCACTGCAGCAAAGAAAGGACATGCAATGCTAACTGTGAGCAAGAAGCAGAAGCGGCCGCCACCACAAAAGTTCAACTAGCCATGGGGGACACGCAAACTCCTAGGCACAACATTAAAAGTAACAGCTAATTGTGCATCTGAACCTCACGCCTAGTGAGAAAGCGTTCTTCTGCCTAAGCCATATGGAAGCCAGAGGGAGCTGCAGCTGTTTTCTGCTGCTCCAGTGAGGAGGACCCGAACCGATGGATTCAAATGCCAAGAAAGGAGAGTCTGACTAATTCTTAGGAAGAACTTTCTGACGGTAAGAGCTGCACAACAGTGGAACAGACTCCCTTGGAAGGTGGTGGAGTCTCCCTTCACTGTATATTTTAAAGCAGAGGTTGGATGGCCATCTGTCAGCAATTCAATAGCTGAGATTTCTGCATTGCAGGGGGGTCGACTAGATAACGATTCTATGATGCTTTGAGAGAGTCTGGAACAGAAATCTGGGGCAGGAGGCAGAGCAGGCTAGGAGAGAGAGGACCAGAGTAGACACGGTGGCTCCAGCCAACCAGCCCCCTCCCAACCAGCTCGTAAGGGCAGTGCTGTTGTGCCCCAGTGACAACCCCCAAACTCTCAGGCCCACAAACCAGAAGGCATCCACCTGCCAGTGAGCCAGGCTGGCGCTGCACCAGGCACTGATAGAATCATAGAATCATAGAGTTGGAGGAGACCACAAGAGCCATCGAGTCCAACCCGCTGCCAAGCAGGAAACACCATCAGAGCACTCCTGACATATGGTTGTCAAGCCTTTGCTTAAAGACCTCCAAAGAAGGAGACTCCACCACACTCCTTGGCAGCGAATTCCACTGTCGAACAGCTCTTACTGTCAGGAAGTTCTTCCTAATGTTTAGGTGGAATCTTTTTTCTTGTAGTTTGGATCCATTGCTCCATGTTCGCTTCTCTGGAGCAGCAGAAAACAACCTTTCTCCCTCCTCTATGTGACATCCTTTTATATATTTGAACATGGCTATCATATCACCCCTTAACCTGCTCTTCTCCAGGCTAAACATGCCCAGCTCCCTTAGCCGTTCCTCATAAGGCATCGTTTCCAGGCCTTTGACCATTTTGGTTGCCCTCCTCTGGACACGTTCCAGTTTGTCAGTGTCCTTCTTGAACTGTGGTGCCCAGAACTGGACACAGTACTCCAGGTGAGGTCTGACCAGAGCAGAGTACAGTGGCACTATTACTTCCCTTGATCTAGATGCTATACTCCTATTGATGCAGCCCAGAATTGCATTGGCTTTTTTAGCTGCCGCGTCACACTGTTGGCTCATGTCAAGTTTGTGGTCAACCAAGACTCCTAGATCCTTTTCACATGTAGTGCTCTCAAGCCAGGTGTCACCCATTTGTGCCTCTCATTTTTTTTGCCCAAGTGCAATACTTTACATTTCTCCCTGTTAAAATTCATCTTGTTTGTTTTGGCCCAGTTCTCAAATCTGTCAAGGTCATTTTGAAGTGTGATCCTGTCCTCTGGGATGTTAGCCACCCCTCCCAGTTTGGTGTCATCTGCAAATTTGATCAGGATGCCCTTGAGTCCATCATCCTTACGGTAGTTCTCAGAGGAGGAGACGTAGGTCAGCAGAAGGAGGGCCGTGTTCTCCAGCAGGTTGAGGCCAAAGGCTGCATTGCACAGGCGGAGGTACCGCGGGTGTGTGCAGTGGCAGCCGCGGTAGTGGCTCCAGTAGACAAAGGCCACGAGGAAGCGGGGCCCAGAGTGCAGCCCGATGCAGAAACGCCACATGTAGCGCTCGGGGGTCTCCCCACCAATGGCAGAGCTGATGGAGGGGAGGTAGTTGGGGACCTGTAGGGGAAAACTAAAGTCAGTGGTATTGCAAATCTGACAGTTCTCCTCCCTGTTACCTGCCACCGTGGAGAAGCTGGAGAAGCACCATTTCCCCATGCAGGCAGGCACCCGCTGCTCACAAGCCTCCTCTTCTTACGATGCTGGACTTTGGGGCTTATTTGCTGTTGGTCCTGCGGCGTCACTCTCCTACCTACAGGCGCTTCAGCCTCTGACCCCCACAGCAATGTTCCTCTTGCCATAGCTGGCAAGGGGAACGGGAGCACCCCAAACCCTTCACTCACAAAGGCTGAATATAGGTTTTCGGTCCCTGCTGGCTGAATTCTGTTAGCTCTGACCAGACAGCCTCCGCAGAGATCCCTTTGTCTTATGCACTCTTATTGTACTCTCCCATGCAAACCTGCCTGGTTAGGCCCTTATCTCTGTCCTGCCACCCTCTTAGGCACACATGGTGTTGATGTGTGGGAGGGTTTTTTCAGTGGCTGCTCCCAGGCAACTTTGGATCTCCCTCCCTAGAGACACTAGACTGGCTCCTTCTTGCTGTCCTTCCACAGGGAGGTGAAGACTGTTTTATTGCAACAGGACTTTGGCACTAACTCTAATTGCTCTTCTTAAGCAAATGACCCAGAACCCTTGAAACCGAATCCTCGTAAAAGACATGACTGTACTATAACAATGGGGATAAAATTCCAATATAGGGCAATCTTTAAATGCACACACAAACACTCAAGGAGGACTTACATCGCAGTGGGTGGCAGTGGCTTCATCAAAGTGAAAGAACAGGGACCAGATGACGCAGAAGAGGAAGCCAAAGAGCGGGCAGCACACAGTCCCGACTGCCAGGGTGGTAAAACGGAGGCGGAAGAGGGTCCCATCCCGATCCAAAGGGAGCGGCAGCTGGAACATGCTGCCAAACCTATGCGCATGGAAAGACAAGCATTTGTGCTGTGCTTCTTTCAGAAGCAGCAGAGAGTATTCCCTATCAGTCTCCACGGCTGTGGATAAAGATCTGAAAAGCAGCCGGGATGCGTATCTGGTTACTCAGAAATACAAAGAGGGGGCTCACAGGCATCAGGGCTTCTTTCCATCGCAAAATCGACAAAGTGCCAGGTCTGGATGGCAGCCACCTGAGATTTCTCAAATGAATTCCAGTACAAAATCACTCATCTGCCAAACGAAAATATGTTACCTTGTCCCTGAGTTCAGCTTCTGTACCTCCAGGTTGGCTTGAAAGCTGCGGCTGGTGCAAAACTAGAATACTGCCACCAGGTCACAATGCTGCTGGAAGAACTGCAAAAGGACAGTTGACTTGCATGCATTTAACTTGCATTATATCAGCTTTAAGCAACTGGTGTCAAGCCAGCTGTGACTGCACAAATTAAATGCATGCAAGGTGGAGAGCTTAAAAGCTATTTTTTCCCTGGTGCAGAAGGAGCCTTTAAGCTGTCTGGCTTGCTTATCAGGAGGCTCTTCCGAGATCTCAGACTGCCCTGCCACCTGGAACTGACCTCCAGGACTTACTGCTGTGCCATGTAGGATGCCCCCTGAGGAGGAAGGCTGGGTAGTGCAAGGCCAGAAGGCTGCCTGGCAGGACTCCCAGGGCAAAGGAGACTGAGAATGTGGAGGACTCTGCCTTCTTCCACCAGAAGAACCCTGTGATCCCCGAATGAAGAACAGCATGGGAATTTAATAAAATAAATAAACAAATAGCTTTAAAGCTCTCCGCCTTGCGTGGGGCGCAAGGCCTGTCCAACCTGGCTTCTGAAAGGTAGGGGTGGGCACGTGGAGGTGGCTTCCATTCTTCCCCATAGAGAAGAGTCCAGAGTTGTTCAACGATATACAGAAATCTGAGGCTCCCTTGGACAAAAAAACAAGGACACCAGCCAGGAAGACCAGAGCAAAACAGCAGCCAGTAGGCTTGGTCTTGATTGAAGACTGTCGCCACAGGACTCCCACCTGCCACCAGGTGGAACAAGATGGAAGCCCCGAACAAAAGAGAACCCAATCTTCTATTAGCTGCTAATCCCCATGTCACCCCCCCCAAACTACATCACTCATACATCACGGTTACATCATGATTGGGGAGGTCTGGTGGCAGTGATCTGAGCATCCTGGACCCTGCCCCATGGTTCCCCTTGCCCTCCACCAAACACCCATCAAGTGTCACAAAAAAGATATTTACATTTCCCTGTTTCCCAGCCAAGTTCATCACACCCTTTTGTCTTCATCTGGATTTGTTATTTCTGGAATGGCTACCTGTCTGGCACTCAGGTATCAGGATGCCAGGAATCATCCCTCAGGCAGAGGGGCTGCTGAGTAGCTGAGCTCACATGTCTATATGAATTTCTGAAGTTTTCTCAGTGAGCCAGTACATAAATATATTGGTCAGTGAACTGTTACATTTGGTATCGTGCAGCAAAGGCCCTTTTGAACAGATAGGAAGAAACTGTGATGAAGTGTTTTGTGGGGACAGATCACAAGAGTCACAAAAGTGATTGTGCTGGTTTTGGTAGTGGGCTGCATGTGCATTATATCTGCTGGAGGGACAACACCCCCCCAAAAACTATACATAAATTCCTGCAACACCCCCCCTGCACCGTCACCTGCTCTGCGAAGTGGATACTGACAACTGTGACCAACACCTTTGCATCCCCCATGTGGGAGAAAGCCAGCCTCACCTGCTGGGGAAATGGGCACAGCAACTCCTGTTCTTCAGGACTTCTGACTGAACCACCAAGGCCTAGCCTTCCATCTCAAGACGAGAACTGAGCCTGCACAGTCCCTCCTCCACGTAGGCCCCGTCTGATTTACTGTTCACACAAGAAAAGGCAATGAGGAGGAAGTGAGCTAATGTTTTCGTAACTGGGCAGGTCAGATCTGGCAGCTGAGCTGGTGAATGCTGACCTAGGAAGAAGAATTCTACTCAGCCTGTCACACAGGACCCAGCCACACCCGCAGCAGAGCTCACCTGAGAGCAATGTCACCCTTTCTGACTCACAAAGAGCATCTGCTTAAGGCGGGCCTTTTCCTGCTCCAGCTGGACTCGGTTAGTGAAGCCATTGCAGTGACTGCAACAGGAGCTTGATATAAAAAACTGTGGCACTCACGGTCGACGGGTGTGTTACACCATAGCTGCAGCCGAGAGGTGATGGCAGCAGCTACCACAGTGCCAAAATTCACGGCTTCCGTGCGGGTGGGGCCCACTGGGAGCAGGCAGGGTTACGCCAGCTGCTATAAGCAACACACCCATTGCACACGGCAATTAAAAGGTGTGCTGGAGAGTTTCAAGAGCTGGAACCAGACTTGAGGTACTGCCCAATGTCACAAAATCCAGCCCAAGCACTTCACACCCACGTGCCCCCCCATCTACCCAAGGCTGCCTGAAGCAGAGGACAAATCAGTAATAACCAAGGCAACAAAAATAACTTTATGACCACTGCTCCATAGCTATTGTTGTTATACAATTCCATTCACCATATAGATGGGTTTATGAAGCATTTCTGTATCCTTCTGCTGTGCTGAAGAAGAATTCTAGAAAACGGTGGGTATATCCGGAATCACTGTTCACTACGTCTGTTTACGGACCACTTCGGCAGCGTTGGACGTTATAAAACAAAGCTTTACAGCTTGTTTTCACCAGATAAGAATCTGACCCATTGCTTCTTTCAGAGACTTGGATAGTCTACAAAGACTTTCAGAGACTGTCTGTGGGGCAGTTATAAAAGCAGAGGGCAACACACATGATGCACAGCTCTCTTCTCCAAGAGGAGATGAGGGCTCTTGTGCTCGAATCCCACATTTCCCAGAAGGGGCAAGGCTAGAGGAGCAAACCCTCCACAGATCTGGAGCAGAGTCCCTAAGGCAGTTGGGATGGCGCACTGCACGCCTCCTTCGGGCAACTCCTGTAGCCCAGCTGGTGCCCAACACCTTTCTGTTTTCCTTTGTGGGGGTCTTGTCATCTGGGCAGCCCAGGACCCCCAGGCACGTGGCCCAGGCTTGCTCCTCGGGGAGGTCGGGAGAAAGTGGTGTTTCATGTCTCCCAGTGCATCTGTTCATGGGGACAGGAGACTGGGCCAGGTGCCTGGGCAATACAGTCATACCTCTTGTTACGTTTGCTTCAGGTTGTGTGTTTTCAGGTTGCGTCCCGTGGTGACCCAGAAGTACCGGAAAGGGTTGCTTCCGGGTTTCACCACTGACACATGCGCAGATGCGCACAATGACGTCACGCGCATGTGCAGAAGGGTTGAATCATGACCCGCACATTGCGTTCTGCTCATGTTGCGAACGGGGCTCTGGAACGGATCCCGTTCGCAACCAGAGGTACCACTGTATATGGTTTTCAACATCATGATATACCACCAGCTACACATTGCAATAGGGACGCGGGTGGCGCTGTGGGTTAAATCACAGAGCCTAGGACTTGCTGATCAGAAGGTCGGTGGTTCGAATCCCTGCAACAGGGTGAGCTCCCGTTGCTCGGTCCCTGCTCCTGCCAACCTAGCAGTTCGAAAGCACGTCAAAGTGCAAGTAGATAAATAGGCACCACTCCGGCGTGAAGGTAAACGGTGTTTCCGTGCGCTGCTCTGGTTCGCCAGAAGCGGCTTAGTCATGCTGGCCACATGACCTGGCTCCCTCAGCCAGTAAAGCGAGACGAGCGCCACAACCCCAGAGTTGTCCGTAACTGGACCTAATGGTCAGGGGTCCCTTTATCTTTACATATTGCAATAGGTCACGGTGCCTGCAATAAGGATGGAGCTACATGGAGGCATTGGCTGACTGAGGGTGTTTTTTTGCATAGCACACATCGTGATTTCTAATATATTGCCAGGTCAGAAATGATGAAATGGTGATGACGATAGGGACTGGTCTGAGTTGACCTACGGCTCTATCGCCCGGGTCCTGGTGGAGCCCCTGGGCCTGATCCAGCAGCCGGGCTCTCCTCGTGCCCCCCTGCTCCCAGGTGGAGCTTTGCCGCCTCCCGGCACATGCCTCCCGAGGCAGCTGGCGGGAGGGCCGGCCCCAACCCCCCGCTGCGGGAAGGAGGACACTTGCGGGAAGCCGGCCTTCGGGGTTAGAAAGCGGGCCGCTGCCCCGGCGGGACCCCACCGACCCTGCCCCGCTTCTCCCTCGCGCCCGCCCGTGTCGCCGTTACCTCCGAGGAGAGCTTCGGGATGGAGCGCTCCGGAGCGGCGCCTTCTGCTGCCTCAGCCTCGGAAGGAACCGGGAGACCTTCCCTCCTCCGCCCCGGACCCGCTTCTGAGGGGAGGAGAGGGCCAAGGCGAAGCCGCGGCGCCTGCCTGCCTCTCGCCCGCCCTCTGCCCGCCCAGGCAGGCCCCAGTGGGAGGCCGCGCGGCCTCCGACAGACCCGCCCCGGCGTCGGCCGCGGTCCAGGCGCTTCTCTCCCTCCAAACGGAGGGCGGCGGCTCCCCCGCGACCGCCTCGCTCCCCTTTAGATGCACTCTGCACATGCTCGGGGGCTTAGACCAGGGGGAGAGTCGTCTCCTCTTCCTGAGGAGGCGAACGTGTCTCCTTCGAACTGGGGACTCCCCCCACCCCACGGCTGGGCTTTTACGAGGGCGAGGTTTTTTCCTCAGCGTGGGGGCTTTTCGTAGGCCCCTCACCGGGCCTGGCGAAGCGCCCTTTTTCTCTCCCCCCCCCGCGAACTACGACTCCCGTCAGCCCCTCGCGAGGGCCGCGCTGGCAGGGGCCGATGGGAGTTGTAGTCTGGGGGGGAAGGCGACCAGTTTCACCACGGCTTTATTTTGGCGGCGCCCTTCAGCGACCCAGGCCAGGGTTCGGCTTCGTTTCTGAGACAATGGCAGGAGCCCACTGCGCTCGCTTACTCGGCAGTAGCCCCCATTGGTTTCAATGGGGCCGACTCCCGGGTAAGGGTCGTGCCGCCCATTATTTATTTCTTAACTCGGAGCTTTCGGTTTGTCTCCCTCTCGAGGGGTTGCTATGGAAACCCGAGGGCGATCCTGATTGGCTCCTTCCCGTTTCAAAACCGCCACCGCACTTCCTCGTGGCCCGGATGTTCGTTGCCGCCACCCAGCAACAAGCCCCAGCCGGCCTCCCAGCCAATCGGCTGCTTTTCTGCCTCTTGCGGCTGACGTCAGAGAATGCGAGCGGCGCGAAGGGTGGGGGGGGGGAGAGATACAGGCGGTCAGGACCGGACTGCGCCGGCTCATGGCGCAGCTACGCTTTCGTAGCCACCGCTCGACCAATAGGAGCCCAGCGCGGAGTTGACGGCCTCGGCGCACGGCCGTGCAACGCAACGACGCCTTCCGAGGAAGGATCAGCGAACCAATAAGAGGCGCCGATCGCCTTGACGGCACGCGTCAGCGTGCGTGCGTGCGACGGACGTGCGTGTGTGACGCACTTATTTCCCCCCTCAACTTCCCTCGGCGCTTCTCGACCTCTCGCGTGAGGCGACAGCAGCCAAGGTGGGTGTCTGTGGAGCTGACGCCGCGGCCTCCTCCGTTCGTGGCGTGTACGGCCCGAGGCGCCCACCCGAGCGAGCGGCGAGGCCCGAGCCGCCTTCCCGCGCTGAGGCTCCGGGGCGGAGGAGCGCGCGACCCGCCGTCGTCTACAGGCCCAGGCCAGGCTCGGGTGAAGCCCCGCCGGGGCCCCGGAGGATTCTGGGAAAGGGTGAGTGGCGCTCGGGAGGTGGGAGGGGCCGGGGCGAGCGGGGTCTTTGTGCAGCGCCGAGCGCACGAGAGTGACGTAGAAGATGCCCCTTCTGTGGTCCCGGGGCTTGTGGGTCGCTTGCAGGGATCCGCTAGTGTGTTATTATTGTTAGCATTGTATTTATATTCCGCCTTCTCCCTGTCGGGCTCAAGGAGTGGTTTACAGCTAGAACAGAAACAGTTAAAAAACGAGGGGAGAGGAAAAACCCCAATAATTGAAAAAGGATTCATCATCAATGTTAGTATGCCATATAGGAGAAGGAAAATTCTAATCCTAAAGCTCTGCTGCTTTATGGAATATCTTTGTAAGAAAAAGCTAAAGAGTCGATCCTACACAAATCCAGAATGCCGCCTTGTACAGCTCCTGCAGGCAGCTCCTGCAGGCAAGCTGGTGCCAGATACGTTGCTCTGCTTTCCTTTGTTGGGGGCCTTGTCTTCTGGGCAGTCCAGAACCTCCAGACACACTGCCCAGCCTTGCGCCCCAGGGAGGTCACGTTGGTGCTGCTAATGCAGTGGTTTATAGTAATAATAATAATAATAATGTTATTATTTATACCCCGCCCATCTGGCTGGGTTTCCCCAGCCACTCTGGGCGGCGTCCAGCCGAATATTAAAAACAATACAGCATCAGACATTAAAAACTTCCCTAAACAGGGCTGACTTCACCCCTGGAGGTGCACTGCATTATTTCTTGAGACTGACTGACGCCAGCAACAACAAACTGTAAAAATAAACAGATTGTCTCAGCACCACCCCTTTCCTTAAAAGCAGTCAGTTCCCTAGCACTTGTTGGCACAAGAAAGTTGTCACCTGCCAACAGAAGGACAACAAGGAGGAACCCATCTGGTTTCTCTAGGGAAGGGGTTTCAAAATCTGGGGACAGCCACTGAGAGCCTTCGGTGTGACATACAGTAGGTAAACACTGTAAAACAAGTCTGCTGGACTAGGCCAAAGGGGCCCGTCTAGTCCAACATCCTGTTATTGCAGTGGCCAAACACATGACCCAAAGGGAAAGAAGCCCACAAGCACAAGAGTGTTTCTCCTTGCTTCATTTCCCAGCAACTGGTATTCAGAAGCATTGCTGGTAACAGCATTATGTAACAATTATTGTCTCCAACATTAGAGGCAGAGCTTAGCATCATGGTTAGTAACCATTGGTTGCGTGACATCTTCCATGAACTTGGCTAATCCTCTTTTAAAACCATCCAAGTTGGTGGCTGTGGGAGCAAGTGTCATAGCTTAACTATGCAGTGTATGAGGAAGCATGGGTGTAAACTTTGGGATGAGTGAGTACAGTGTCTCTGTGTGTTTATATTGGTGGTTTCTGCCTATTTGGGGCGGGCCTATCATTCAGTAGCAGAGGGTCCCAGGTTTATTTTCCAGAGTCTCTGATTAGTAGGCTCTTTAGGTAGCTGAGCTGGGAAATCCTAGGAGGTTTTAAAGAACTGCTACCAGCCAGAAAACAACAACTGCTGGGATAATGTGCAAGTGAGAGTGGAGGATGGCACTTAAGCATATGAATGGGAACCCCAAAGCAGGACCTGAGTTCATATCTGTGTCATGGCAGTGCTCCATCTCCGCTCTCAGAAGCAGTTATTGGCAATCCCTACTGTTGCTCTCCGGTTCTTCTTTGGAGTTCCCATTTGGCCAGTAGACTAGGTGGGCCTTTGCCCTGTTCCACGAGGGCAAGAACTATCCTTTTCTTATTTTCTTCTTGCATTGGAAACAAGGTTCTGCCATGTGTGTAGCTATTTGAAGTATAAAAAGATAAGCACCAGGATTAGTTAGAGAACTGTTAAGAGGCAATTGGGGAACCGTACAATAGCGTTTTTACCCCAAAGGAAAGTCATTTTTAAGTTAAATTATTTAATGGCCCTACAATGTTATTGGTGGATGAAAAAGTTGATAATCATAAGTGTTTGTCATGCTGCCTTGAATGTTTCGCCTGAGTGTTTTCATAAATTAAACACCATCTTGGATACACATGCATATTTTTAAATGGCAACTATTGTTGCATATCTTTGCATTTTATTGAATCGGTGAAACTTTTTAAATGGAAACATTGGTAGCAGAGCTAAAATTCACACAGCTATTTTTAGACCCTGAAGCTCAGGTTCGAATCCCCACTCAGAGTTGTTGCAAGGCAAACATGATGTGGAAGAGAAATGCACACTGCCCTTAGCTGCTTTTTGGAAAGGTGGGATAGAACCAAATTAAAAAATATGTGCCTACTTCAGTGCATAATATATTGCTTTGATAAGTTTATGAATTTGGAAGTATACAGAACAGCAGTGACAAAGTTGTCCAGTGTTAGGATATTGTAAGCTGTTGAAATATATGGTACTGGAGTAATATTTTTGTCTTTGCCAGTTGGGCAGCTAGAAAATAAATGAAAGCTGAAAATAAAAACTATCATTTTGTTAATACTGTACATCAAGCAGGAGGGATAGGGCTCTATGAAAGTAACAGTGGGCTTGCTATGCAGAAAAATCATTTGGATTAGATCAGGCATAGGCAAACTCCGGCCCTCCAGATGTTTGGGACTACAATTCCCATCATCCCTAGCTAATAGGACCAGTGGTCAGGGATGATGGGAATTGTAGTCTCAAGCATCTGGAGGGCTGGAGTCTGCCTATGCCTGGATTAGACTGAAGGCACATATTTAAGACAGTAAGTCTAACAATTTGTACGTGAGTGATGGTACTATGGGGTGGTTGCACATTTAGATGGAGGTTACTTTAGATGGTTTAAAGATCACACAGCCACAGGCTAGCTTCTAGTGGTGCATATCAGTAGCTTTGGGAAGGACTGACAAGGAGGTTGTAATGAGTGCAAGTGCTAATGCTAAGTTCTTTGAAACCACCAGGATAACATTCAGCTGTGTAGTTTAAATCCTTTCTGTGTGACCATCTCAGCCCAGGGCCACAACTGGAGAATGCAAAGAAATGATGCTGTTATGTGAATAAACTGTTTTGGCTTTAGAGAAACTTTCAGTGACATACAGGCAGTGGTTTGAGTTTTTAAAAACTTTCATTTTTTGTGGGCAGTATCCGTATGCTCTACCTGTTAAGAAACCTTAGACGCAATGGTAGCCATCAGTGTTAGAAACAGAGATATGAAAGCTTGGAGCTAAAGCTAGGCACCTTAAACCTAGGTTATGGGTGCAGCAACGGAATGTCTAGGCGCACTTTTTTATAGCAAGAATACAAAGCTGAAAATGAATGAACTGCAGCTAAAATATTATGTTCATTTTTCACATGGTCTAGTCCTTCCCCTGCCCACCCCCCTAATATTCTTAAGAGGGTCTCTTCTCCAGCATTCAGAGAGTAGCTGGAAGTCGGGAGGCAGAAAAAGGTCCTCCTTTCCTTCCACTCTGCAGTTTTTCTCTGAAATCTTAGGTGCAGTACTGTGCCCAGAGCTCAGAAACTGCTTGTGCTAATGAAATTCCCTGTTGCAAAACGTGCCTAGAACAATGGGAGTTTTGAACACTGGTAGCCATGCCTACCCAAGTTAAAAACTGGTGACTTTTAGCTGAGCTTTGCTTGCAGTGATGTTTCAGGGAGCCATGTTTGTCTGCTTTGGCAAAACCCCTTGTCCAAAGCATTTGGAGGTATGATTTTATTTAATTTATTTATTTATTTATTCAGTTTGTATACCTCCCTTCTTCATAGATCTCAGGGCGGTTCACAACATAAAAATATAAGATAAAAGCAGAAAATACATAATAAACACAAGAACAAAACAAACCAGTAACCCTTCCACAACTCCAACACTCATGTTAAACTCAAGCTCTTAGTTTTGTTTTCGTTTTTAATCAAGTACTAACTTGGGTCTGTCTTCATCATAGGGTAATGGGAATCCTGAGCGAATGAACATTGTCCACGTGAAGTAGCCTGGAATAAGATAAAGGTGAGAATTTGAATAAGTAGTGGAATGATTGGGATATGCTTAGGACTTCACACAAGATGTAAAAATGAAAATGTTCAGCCGCTTCTTTATTTTAGAATATTTTTAGGCTAGCTTTCTATTAGAGGAAAAATATAGCCAACAAATATAGTTAAATAAAACGTGGAGAATCTCTGCTAATTGCTCCTGGAATCTAAAGTGCCCACAGCAGATGATCTGGGCAGAACACATAGAGACTTCCCGGAAGTTAATGTTCCACAACTGAACAGCTACAGAAAAGACCTTATTCCTAATGGATGTTAGCTCCCTAAAGCATGCTAGGAAGATAATGGAGATCTATTTTTCTATAGGCAGTGGACTTTTGTTTGTTGGTGTAGAAATGTTTGTGTAGAAATGCTTGGTGAGATGAGAGCCATACATGCAGACCTGATGTCTCAGGTAGTACAGCCAGACATGAATTTCATCACTTCAGTAAAGTCAGTGCCTCTGGATGGGATACACCTTTGCAGGAGATCCTGGAGGTGGCCTTTGCTACCATGTCCTTATTAAGAGCTTTCCGGGAGCATCAGGCTGGCCAAAGCAGGATAGAAATTTTCATGTTGAAAATGGCAATGTGCAGTAATTAATGGTAATGAGATGGATAGCCATATATTCCCCCCCACCCCATTTTTAATATCTGTATTTATCTGGCATTTCTCAATAAGGCCAAACGTTGATTTCACCTAAGTTTTTATTTTTATTTTCTTCATTTAGGTCTTGAGAACCTGAAACAACTTCAAAATGTTTAACAAATCATTTGGAACGCCTTTCGGAGGCAATACAGGCGGTTTTGGGACGACTTCAACTTTTGGGCAGAGTAAGTGACGTGGGCGATAGTGGTGGTGAAGCCTATGAATAGGGCCACAGGGTGCTGCCATGTTACCAGATCAGTCTATTTGCCCATCCTGGCACAGGTATTGCACGTTACCTGCTCTGTGATCTCATTTAACTGGACGCGGCCGGAATAGACTTCAGACCACCTGGATGCAAAGCATTTCGTTCACTTCTAAGCTGGTGAGGGAGCCTGTTCAGCCGTTGTTGAACTCCCATCAGTCCCAGCCAGAATGAGCAATAGATGACCAGAGATTTGTAGAATATTGTAGAGTTGGAAGGCACCCCGAGGTCATCTAGTCAAACCCCCTGCAATGCAGGAATTGCAGCTCAAGAGAGATGGCCATCCAGCCCCCACTTAAAAACATCTAAGGAAGGAAAGTCCACCACCTTCCAGGGGAAGACCGTTTCAGTGTTGAAAAGTGTTCCCGATGGGAGTTGTTGTACAGTGGTGCCCCGCAAGACGAATGCCTCGCAAGACGGAAAACCCGCTAGACGAAAGGGTTTTCCGTTTTGGAGGTGCTGCGCAAAACAAATTTCCTATGGGCTTGCTTCGCAAGACGAAAATGTCTTGCGAGTTCCTGCGGGGTTTTTTCCTCCCCCCCCCTTTTTCCCAAGCCGCTAAGCCGCTTATCAGCTGATCCGCTAAGCCGCTAATAGCGCTAAGCCGCTAATGGGCTTGCTTCACAAGACGAAAAAACCGCAAGACGAAGAGACTCGCGGAACGGATTCTTTTCGTCTTGTGAGGCACCACTGTATAGCAACATCAGGAGGGCCACAGGGTAGCCACCCCTGTCCTAGGCTGCCAGTTTGGGTTTTTAATGTTTTCATTAAGAGGCTAATTCAGCTTTAAGTGTAACCTCCTTTGACGTTGGCTTGAAAAGCCAATATTTTGCCTATCAGATATTTGGCTGAGTTGCCACATGCTCTCTTACAGAAGACTCTTGCATTCCTAATAGAGATGGCTTACAGAACCATGTTCCATTCAGAAAGTGCTAGGCTTGTATTTGAAATCACTTCTTGTAGGCCAACTGCAGCTGTACAACCAGCTCATTGCTATGTGGTTTCAGCCCCTTCTGTACTCAGACCATATATAGTCTCATCTCCCAACTCTACCCGCTTTGCAGATGCTGGCTTTGGCACTACAAGTGGAGGAGCTTTTGGGACATCTGCTTTTGGAACAAATAATAATGCAGGAGGACTGTTCGGGACTGCGCAGACCAAGCCAGGTACAGGTATTACCACTGCTTCTTATTCCTTAACTTGAACCCCTTCACTGTTTGCCTCTTTACTTTGCTCAGTTTAAGCTGCTGGCTGTTAGGTAACAGCTTCTTAGGGCCCAAGAACACGTAGGAGCAATTCTATCTTACTCTTCTGACAAATGATGCCTCTCAAAGTAGCTTGCATCAATAAAAAGAGAGACAGAGACTGTCATCAAGTTTACAAATTTGAAAAAGACTAATGAAGGGGGAAACAGAGGGAAAAGACAGAGGAAGGATATTGTTCTGGCCTCGAGGAACTAAGCATTTATATCCAGTTTGGGCTAGAATGAGCCTCCCTTGGTGAGATTCTTGCTTGGAAGATAATTGGTGACCTTTGTTTCTGAGTAGGTGGTGGGCCAGAGCACCCCTTTCTCCTTGTTTTTGCAGTCCCAGGGCAAGTGGCAACTGGAGCAGGGGGGACAGCAAAATCCCTGAAGCTGCTTCGCCTCCTCTGACTGATAGATGGGGCCAGATTAGTCACACCCTTCCTATGATCCTCTTCCCCTATCAGTCTGCCCATTAAAAAAATCTGCTGAAGTTCTTGGCCAGTTTCCTCCTTTATCAGAGGGACAAAGAACAACAAAGAAGGAATCATTTTAAGTGCTAGTACTTCGTTTGTGGAGTGCCCTCACTGAAGGGGGCCACCTGGCACCTATGGTCCAGTTTTTTGTTAACAAACAAACAAAATCTGTTTACCTAGGCACTTTATCTTCGTAATTTTATAAACTGGTTTTATTTGCTTTTTTTCTGTTGTGTTGAAATACACACATGGACCTTCATCCCATTAGGTTTTATGCGTATATCACCAGTCACACTGGCCGAAATGTATATAAAAAAGATTCGGAACTCTGTTGGAAATGTCTAGAAATTGAGGGTACATTTATTCACTTATAGTGGAAATGTAATCAGGCAAAGGAATTTGGGGAAATGGTGTACAACGAGCTAATTGGAAATGGGTTACCAAAAAAAAGCCCATAACTTTTTCTTATATATATGCAACAACAGCAGCAAAGATAGTATAGGTGAGAAACTGGAAACAAAGAGAAACCCCAGGGAAAGAAGAATGGCTAAATAAACTAATGGAATCTGCTGAGCTTGCAAGTATGACATCCAAGATAAGAAATGTAGATGATAAACAGATGAGGAGTGACTGGGAGCATCTATGGGAATATTTACAAAATTCGATCTTAAATACAAATTCCAGGTAGTGGATACCTTCTGACCAGCAGTTGATAATATAAAGGGTATGGGAAGGCTGAAAACAAGACGATGGTATTATTGTATATGCGGCTAATTAAGATGTACAAGAACTGTCATGGAATACTGGGTGGGAATTACGAAAGAATTGCGGTACAAGGACGTAAAGTGATACGATTGTATAACTGAAAACATGTATGCATATAATATATATATGTGTGTGTGTGTGTGTGGATTTGTGCGTATGTCTGTGTGGGTTTCATCATCAAATAATCCCACCCCTTCTTGTGTCTGTTTTGATGGGATATTTCTGGTTCCAGGAGGGTTGTTTGGTTCCAGCACCTTCAGCCAGCCAGCCACTTCTTCTACCAGCACTGGCTTCGGATTTGGAACATCGACTGGCACTTCCAGTGGGTTGTTTGGGACAGCAAGCACTGGCGGAGGCCTCTTTTCATCCCAGAACAATGCCTTTGCACAGAGTAAACCTGTGGGGTTTGGCAGTGAGTATAATCTATTGCTATTTCCAGACCATTTTGAAGAATTCTTTACGCAGCACAACCACGTGATTCTAAGTTCTTTAAATCACTTTGATTGCTGTATTTATAATTGTTGTAACCCTCAGAGACTGCCATAAGGAAGCCAAAACATTGCTTTAGTCCTTGTTGGGGTGGGTGCAGGGGCGTAGGAAGGGGGTCGGTGGGGGTGGACCGCCCCAGGTGCCCTCACTGAGGGGGGGGGTGACATTCAGCGCCCCGCCCACCCGCAACTCCCAAGCCTACCCCGAGACGTTGAGGTACGGGGGGAGCTTTGCCGGTGGCATTTTCCCCCTTCCCCCTTCGTTTTGACAGCTTGGGGGAGGCTTGGGAGTCGCCGGATGGGCAGCGCACTGAATGTCCACTGTATGCAGCTCGCTCCCTGCCCATGAGCGGCTTGCTCTGCCCCCCTCGGGAGCACGCCTGCCCTGGGCAGCATGGGTATTTGCTCTGCTGCTGGGTGGGTGGGGGGAGGTATTAGCAAAATGGATATACAGAAAAACTTGTATGGGGGAACATAATATTTATGCTCCTTTCTGCAAGATGCTCTTGTATTTCATATTAAATTGAACTGCCACAATGTCCAAGCTGTTTCCAGTCAGCTATTATTATTATTATTATTATTATTATTATTATTATTATTAATACCCCGCCCATCTGGCTGGGTTTCCCTAGCCACTCTGGGCGGCTTCCAACAAAATATTAAAATACAGTAATCAGTCAAACATTAAAAGCTCCCTTGCCTTAAACACTTGCCTTGCATAGGGTAAAAAGTAAGGCTATCGTTTGTTTTGGGCACTGTCTCCTCTCGTATTTGGGCATTGACTTGGCTTTTCCTTTTCTACAGACTTTGGGACAAGTACTAGCAGCGGGGGTTTATTTGGAACCACTAACACAACCGCCAATCCGTTTGGGGGGACGTCCGGTTCCCTCTTCGGATCAACCAGCTTTACCGTTCCAACTGGCACCACCATTAAATTCAATGTAAGTCCCAGTTGCTTCCTGTCTAAAATTAGTTCCATCCATTCCCTAGCTTTTTCCAGTATGATGCCAGATGTTTGTTTTGGACTGCAACTACTAGCACTCCAGACATTTTGCCCTGTTTGTCAGGGCTGATGGGAGTTGCAGTCCAGAAGAGGCTGCTTTCTGTTCACTATGCTTTGGACTCCCTATTCCAACGAAAGATGCATCTGGTGTATTTATTGTGTATTTTATTTATCTATATATTTGTAATAGTTTTAAACTGCTGAATATTACAAAATAACATTTGCAATAGCTGCCAGTGGGAACCGTGGCGGCAAAGCCCTCTGGTTTGGAGAGCAGTAGCCAAATGACCAGAGTTGAATATCAACCCTGTAAGGCAGTATGCTGCCACTACTCCTGTAAATCCATCAGCCTGAATCAAGATAATCCGAGAGCTTCCCAAATGCCACATGAGGTTTTGGGAACCAGATGCTGTCCCTGCAAGCTTCAAGCCCACTAAAGTTTATGCAGTAGCAGTTTGACCAAGAGACTAAGATAACTACATTCAGTACCAACAGGTCCCATCCAAAGAAACACACAAGTAGCAGGAAGAGTTTTTTAAAAAAGAAAATAGCAGCATAAATAATGAAGCTGTATCCCAGTGAGATTATAAGTAAAAGCAGTTGGGAATGGTAAGAGAAGACACCAAACGAACTAACTTGCTTTATAAACCAAATCAGCAAATTGACCTCCAGCAAGTAGCATACAGGTGTTGCCAGGTGTCAGGCAACATGGTGAGAACTAGCACAAAGTTTTACCCCAACTTTGCCTAGTAACCAGTGACTCTGAATAGCCAATGAGAAGACTCTACTGTGTTAAGAGCAGCCCATGTTCTCACAGGTGTGGCCAGTTTCTGATTAGCTAGGCCCACACTGACCTCCAGTAGCAACAGCACAGAAAGATATCACAGGTGCCGATACTTGTGATCCCCGCCTCCCAGCCTTGAAGGGAGAGAATACTCTCTCAAGAAGCCTCCTTTTCTGCTCAGAGGCCTGAGTTGGGAAACCATTTTCTAGCAGCAAAGAAAAAACCTCAGGAAATAAAAACTGATAAAACAGTTCTCCAAAGAGAAATTCAATTACTGCCCATGGGCCAGCTCATCTTCTGGAGAAGCCTCGCCTGGCAAATGAATCACAGAATAAGAGCTCAGGTACTCTTGTCTTTTGCTGTTTCAGTTTTGGTCCTTTATCTCTTTATTTGGATCACATTTAAATAACACGGCTTTAACCAGCCTGTGGTGGTTCAGCTTCTGTGTGATCACTTGTGGAAAGGCCATGGCTCAGTGGCCAGAGCACATGCCGTACCTGCAGAAGGTCACCGCTTCCAGTCTCCGGCATTTCCAGCCAGGTGTTCCAAGTGCGGAACAGAAGTGCGAGGCATTGCGTTGAGCTGGAAAACTTGTGTGCAGAGGCTCCTTTAAGCAGAAGGTGGAATAGTTGATCATGAGGGTTCTGTAGCAGTTGTTGGAGCAGAAGATGCCAGGATTTTGTAGCAGGGAGCGCTCTCTTGAGCCCTTCTTCAGCCACATGCACCAGTGGCGATGGGGCTCTCTCCTGCTCGTGCTACAGCAGAAAGAGTAGCAGCAGCAGCAGGCACAGCCCAGGACAATGAGGGCTGCCTTCCAGGTAGTGAAGGGCCCTGACAGCCAGGTCAGCCTAGAGCAGGAGCAGAGGCAGACCATAGGCCAGGGCAGTGTGTGGCTTTGTACCAGGATGGCAGGAAAGCGTGGACATCCCTTGCATACCAAGGCAAGCAAAGCCCCTTCTGTTTATCATCTTCTACGTCTTATCCTCCTCCCTAGAAGCCTGAGTCCCGTTCTGACCTGGTGAGAAACCCAGGGTGCCTCACAGCTGACCGAGAATTTGAACTGCTGTATTAATATTAATATTTATATATTGCCTTTTATAATTTATATATACAATTTATGTATATCAAAGGATCCCAGGGTGATGTACAACATTAAAAGCACGTTGCAGAACATCAGTGATGAAAACATAATAATAAAAGCATACTGACAAACAGCCTAATAATAAAATAGTCATCATAATAACAGTCCTCTTCCCCACACTTTTACAGGACAGAGATTATTTAATAGCCATAGACCTGAGTAAAGAGGAATGTTTTTACCTGGGGCCTTAAGACATGTCCTGATGGCACCAAATGAGGCTCTCTGGGGAGAGCATTCCACAGTTAGAGCCACCAAAGAAAAGGCCTGTTGTTGTCACCCTCCAAACCTCTCTGGGAGGGGGAACATAGAGAAGGGCCTCAGAAGACAAGGGCTGGGTCTGGGTTGGTTTATGTGGGGAGAGGCAGTCCATAAGGTATTGAGGTCCTGAGCCATGTGAGGCTTTATAGGTCAACCCCCGCACTTTGAATTGGGCTCAGAAACTAATCGGCAGCCAGTTCAGTTGTGCCAGGATGGGTGTTACATGCTGTAGCATGCTGGGTTGTCTCAGTGTTCTTGTTAGCTCACATGAGTGGCTGCTTGGAGGCTCACAGGAATCCTACTGCTCCCTCTGTGCCTTACAGGACTTCCAGGGGAATTAAATCTAAAGTAACCTTGATGAGTGCTCACATTTCTCTTACAGCCCCCTACGGGTACTGACACTATGGTTAAGTCCGGAGTCAGCACAAACATCAGCACCAAGCACCAGTGCATTACTGCTATGAAAGAATATGAAAGCAAATCGCTAGAGGTCAGTCCGTCGTATATCTGTATCTCTGCATGCTGTCCCTGTTTGTTTACATCCCGTCTTGTGGCTCAGACATTGGAGTGCTGCTCTCCTCCCTCTATAGCAGTGGATGGGGGTGATCTCTTTGCATTTCGAATAGAAAGAATGGAGGCAAGGCATTTATGCACATGGTGGACCACATTCTGAACTGCCACATCACAGTTGTCAGGAGAAACCTGTCAGGCAGGTGTTTCTGGTGCCTGATGCCTGCTTTGGCAAAGTTGCATTTTGTCCTCTTTGAGAACGCTGCCCTGTGCCCAGGGACTGTCGACTCCAATGTTTTACTGCATCGCTTTTGCCTGAGAAGGTGTGGTGGTAGCAGGTGTGGGGAACAGGTGGTGTCCCATGTGAGACGTTTATACTCAAGAAATATTCCTTGTTTAGGAGCTCCGTTTGGAAGACTATCAAGCGAACAGGAAAGGTCCCACCAATCCTGTAGGAGCTGGAGCCACGCCAGGTTTGTTTGGCTCATCCACTGCTACCTCCAGCGCAGCCACAGGACTCTTTGGCTCCACCACCACTAACACAGGCTTTTCCTATGGACAGAATAAAACAGGGTTTGGAACCAGTAAGTACTGCTGCTTTGACCTGCGCAGGATGACTCTTTGAGTAGTAGCCTTTCAGGGTACTTGTGTGTTTTTTTAATACTGTTTTAAGTTGCCTTGAGACTCTGTCATGTTAGGTGTCCAATATTTTTTGACACATGCAAATAATAACATCCACAGCTTGAAATGCTGGCTGCTGATTTATAAGATGCTGTCAAAACTCCACGTGTTCTCTTTATGCTTGGGTGAAAACATGCAAACAGAGCAATCTCCTTGATGGAGCAGATTCTGCCTTGAGCTCCTTGGGACAAGTAAGGAAGAAGTGCAAATAAGAGAAGTTCTCAGAAAAAGGGGGAAAGTGCCCAAGGGAGTTGCTCTGCATGTGATGCAAGTCCCAGAAAGTAGAATGCCACACTTAATTAATAGCGCACAAGAAGTGAACTATTTAGTTCTTGATTCTGATTTAAGGCAGTATCTTGCCTGATATCATATGTGGTTAGCTGGCATCATTGACTGGACAGGCACCTTGATCAGTCACAGCTGTTTTCTTGCTCTAAAATGGCTCTGCTCAAGTCATCTTTTATTTCTTGGAAGCACCTCCCAGCAACACCAATGTTGTTGTTGTTTGTTAAGGCAGCCCTGTTTAGGCAAGCTTTTAATGTTTGATGCATTACTGTATTTTAATATTTTGTTGGAAGCCGCCCAGAGTGGCTGGGGAAGCCCAGCCAGATGGGCAGGCCATAAATAATAAATTATTATTATTATTATTATTATTATTATTATTATTATTATTATTGGTGTTAGTTGCTTCATCTTGTCCAAGACGATCCAAAGCAACTTAGAACCAAACACCTCTGTGCTGCTTCTACTGATGCTTCCTCATTTTGATTGGGAGTTCAAAGTGGTGTATGGTTTTGTAAGTTGAAAATTAAAATGACAGGAATTTTAAAAAAGAAAAACACAAAACTCTGAAGCCATAGTCGAATTCCTCCGTCCTTGTTTCTGCTCAAAACAATGCCTAAGTGCATATGAGGAGCTTTGCCATCGGTGTGGTAGCTCCAGATCTATGGAATGCCTTCCTGCTAGAAACCAGGTGCCATCTCTGCTGAGTTTCAGACACCAAGTTAAAACAGTTTTATTCTCTGATGTTTTAATTCATGTTTTAAATTTTGTGTGTTGTACGTTTTAAATTTTTTTAAGTTGCTTTGAGAGCCAGATGTGAAAAGCAGGTTATAATTTTTTAATAAAATAAAATGTAGCTGCATCTACTCACCATCATCCTTTGGAACCTATCCTGCCTCTCTCTCTGTTGAAATTTGGATTGCAAGCTCCTTGAGGGGTATACTCTGTGATGTCCCAGGGACATGGATGCCTCAAGGTATATATAATTTGCTTTGGCACCTTGTTTCAGGTACGACGGGTTTTGGAACAGGAACAGGAGGCCTCTTTGGTCCGACTCAACAAACCACCAGCCTCTTCAACAAGCCTTTTGGCCAGGCCACGACTGCACCAAACGCAGGCTTTTCCTTTGGGAACACCAGCACCCTTGGACAACCCAACACAAACACAATGGTAAGGTAGCAAGGACTGTTGTAACAACCTTGGAGTCTTTACTTTCTGCCTAACTCCTGCTTACCTGGTTGCCTTTGATTTCTGCAGCCTTTTACTAAGACCTTTCCAAGGAAATTCTCTTTGCTCGGCCTGTTACTTTTTCTTGTACAGTGCTATTTTATTCTCCAGCTTGCTCCTTAGCACAGCAGGTTGCCTTATTTTGCCATTTTTGTATCTGTTGAATATTTCGCCAGCATGCTTTATATTGAGGGTTAAGAGATAAAGGCCTGCTTTGTCACTAGTCAGAGCCATGGTCCATCTGACAGCTGGCTCCAGAGTCTCCAAGCAGAAGTTCTCTCCAACACAAGATCCTTTAGTTGGACATTTCAACACTTCATATGCAAAGCACATACTTTTTCACTATGAAATGGAGCCATAGCAGGCCTCCCAAGTTATGAAATAGTTTGTTTTCAACAATATACCAGTTGCTTGGTAGGCGCGCAAGCAAGCAAGCCACACTCAAATTATCTTACCTCTCCCAGGAAGAGGAAAGCCTGGCAGTCATTTTGGCTTTTCACTGACTTGAATGTCTCTAGGGCAAGCTGCTTTATCAAGTGGTCCACTATATTCCTTCGCTGCTTTCTCTGTTGGGTACAAGCAGAAATGCATAAGCGAGAGAGGGGCCCTCTTGTTACAGATGAAATGGAATTAGACGGTCAACTAATTCAAGTGGCCTTTTCTTTGAAGGTCTCAAACCTTTAATAGATGCATCCAGACACAACGGAAACCCTGTACTGAAGGAGTTTCCCTCTTACGGGCGAAGGGTGCCAGGTGTTAGTGGCTTGGAAAGGGAAGTTGGCAAGCTGTGTGGGGAATGAGCTTCTGAGCGGAAGAGATAAGCAATCTCCATAGGCTTTGGGAAATTCCTTTTTCTACCAAAGACAACTCGTGGGTGGGTGGGTGTTCAGTTTGTTCAGTTTTTTTAATCCTCCTGTGAGGGGCACACTGCTTCTTTCCATATGCATGATGGCAACCTTCAGGTGCCTTTCTGCCCAGATCTGAACCTCCATTCAGAAACCATCTGCCATGCACAAATTCAGGCCTCTGTATTTTCCACGACACAGTGGCTAAAATGAAGGTAGGTTTTCCTGCATGCTTTAATGCTACACTTAGCTGAACCAAATGCAAGCACCTCTCTTCAGTAGCCACAAGCAGAGCCCATATTCCCTTGCGTAAAAATCACTGTGGTGCAAAAACAGTAGTCCCACATTTCCAGAACTACTGCTTAGTTTTTTTTGTTTTGTTTTTTTAAGGATGAGTTGTAGCGTATCTTTCTCAAACATCCCCTAATGTTTGCAGGGTTTATTTGGAGCAACACAGCCCTCACAAACGGGAAGCCTTTTTGGAACAGCTACCAATACGAACACTGCTACTGCATTTGGAACTGGGACAGGTCTCTTTGGACAACCCAATACAGGATTTGGTGTTGGTGGCTCGGTATGTCAGCTGGGAGTAATGAGGTCCTCAGGGGTGTGGAAGTGGCTTGTTTCTTTTCACTCGTGACACACTTGTGCTCATTGGTGTTCTCCTGGGCAGAAGCGAAGTGCTTTTGCAGGTGGTTTTCCAGTGGTGGTAATTGCAATGTTGGTCAATGGTTAGAAAGGTCCAATAATTTTGGCTTTGAACAAGTCTTGGAAGGTTTTGCAAGAAGCCTAACAATCCTGTAAACTGAGAGTGACTGCCCAGTCTAGGCACTCTGGACCATAATTTAGCAGATATGACCTGAGTTTCTCAATTGTGTGCATCCGGCTCCTGTGACACACTTTTCCGGGTCAACTCAAACTACACTTCTCCCTTGCATCCCCAGTGGGGAACTGCGGTTTAATACCTGTTTCCTAACTAGGGTTTTAAATCTCTGCAGATCTTGATCTTAAACCACAGTTTGGACCTGTGTAGTAAACTGATGTTAAACCACAACTACTCATTTTTTGATATAACAGGGTTCTGTAGTTCAAGCAACAATGTGAGGGGTGGGGACGTGCCACTCTGGCGCTCACTCACTGCTTGCCAAATTGTCACTCTGAATATCAGCTCTTGTGGGTGTCAACTGTAAAACCTCAGCTTTTGCCATTTGGCTGCTCTCCATCAGAGCAATTCTAGCAGAGACCATGCACATTCCCATGCTTGGACTATGAAGTTTCCACATGTTGGGTATTTCCTCCTGATTGACCAGGCAGAGAACATGTGATTCTTAGACCGAATATACCATGCTGTCTCCGGCTTTCTCTCATTTATTTTTGCCCTGCCTCTGTCCACACAGTCAAATCTACTCTCTCTCTCTCTGCTTTAATTCTACTGCCTTGTGCTCTGTTCCGTCTTCCCTCCTTCAGCCTGGTTCTTTACTACGCCTTGTAGGCACCTGGTGGGACGGAGAGAACCAGTGGGGACACCATTGTATCAGACTCTAGGGAGCACTGGGAAGGGAGTTCTAGAGGTGGCGCTGCTCTGTACATCAACGAGGGATTCATCGCCAAGTAGTTTCCCTCCCTCCTCCTACCTTAAGTGCTGGACGGAGGCAGTGCTGGGGGATGAGAGGGAAGAGGGGACTCTTGTATGCTCTTCCCCACCTGCAGCCCTCTTGACTCCCCCTCTTGCCCAGCACTGTGCACTATGCAGCTGTCCTGCGCTGACACCAAACTGCTGCTGTGGACCAGCACAGATGTAGTTCACTAGGGAGAGATATCTGATAATGTGCATTCTGTGGATGGCCGCACATCCTTTCCAAACATTTAAAACACCCTATGATTCTATGTTAACTTTTCTACGATTGGCTGCTAACTGAGAAAAAGCTAATATCTCTTTGTGACCAGGGCGGGGGCTGTGGACAGGGAAAAGAGAAAGAGACCCTGTGACATTTAGAATGCATATTTCTCCTTCAGTCCCTCTTCAGCAACAAGCCTGCTGGATTTGGAACCACGACAACCAGCGCGCCCTCGTTTGGAACAACTACGACTGGGATGTTTGGTAACGGATTAAACAATTGCTTTCCCTTTGGCATAGTCACGTAAAGAGCCTTAAATCTATTGTTGTTGCATTGAGTATAGCACACGGTATGTGGCAGACTAATTTATGTGAGATGTGGGTCTTAAATTCTGTGTCAGTAAGCCGTCCTACATGGCAGGCAGCTGCGAGAGCCCAGGTGCTTCTGGCCTTGCTTTTGGCAAGAGTTTCATTTTGAGGGTCTCTGTCTCTTATACAAGCTTGGAGGCCTTCCTCAGATCCATGGAAAACAAATTCAAAGGCTTTTTTCCAAGTCAAACAGCAGTACATTTTCCCTGCCTCTCTGCTGGTGATTGAAGAGGTGTGGGGAGACAGCTGGAAGAGAGTTCAGAGCCCTTCTCATTCCTTCCAGGGGTTATCCTCCTCCAATGTCTTGGTCAAACTTCCCTGGGGAGTGGGGAGTCTGGGAATCATTTGTACCTTCTTGAACAGCAGCTCCTGCTGCAGCTAAAAAGATTCCTGGGTACAGATGATGATGACGGTATCCTCTCAACTGAATGCTACTTTTGAGTGAAAGGCAACCCCATTTTCTTTCATCCTCTGGAAATGCAAGTGGGTTGTGCATGTGCTAGTGATGTCAGGCGGACCATGTGCTGTGGCTTGCATAATAAGAGTAATAATAAGAGTAATAGTAATTTTATTATGTATACAGTGGCTGCTCTGGTTGCGAACGTGATCCACGTGGGATGCACGTTTGCAACCCGCAGTGGCACGTCTGCGCACACGCGGGTTGCGATTTGGCACTTCTGCGCATGCGCAAAGCGCGATTTAACGCTTCTGCGCATGCGTGACCGCCGAAACCCGGAAGTAACCCGTTCCGGTACTTCTGGGTTTCGGCAGTCCGTAACCTGAAAAAACACAAGCTAAAGCGCCTGTAACCTGAGGTGTGACTGTATGCCGCCCATTCAACTTCGTGGCCCCAGCCACTTGGGGCAGCTTCCAACAAAATATTAAAACACATAACAAACACCTGCATGGAAGAGAGAGAGGCCTGGGTGACAAACACAGCCACTTGCTGTTCTTTACTTGCAGGTTTCGGTGCAAACACCACAGGAAATAGCCTGTTTGGGAACAAGCCTGCAGCTGGGGCTCTGGGCACAGGACTTGGAACAGGATTTGGAACAGGTAAAGAATAGAAAGATGCCACTCTCAGAAGCTGCTTTCCCCCTTCCTCTCTCTGGCACTTAGCCAGGTTTTTGGTGCCATGATTGGGATTCACTAAACATAACAGCAAGCTTCCAGCAGTTGCAAATCCATTGGCACCCTTCCACTTTCCTTCCTTCTCTAAACTGCTATTTCCCCCTTCTCACCAAAATCTTGCCACCTTTATCTTACTGCTGCTTGTGTAGTCACTGAATATATTGTAAAGAGTGACACACCTGTGAGACCTTCAGTTAGCAAAGCCACTTCTCCATTATAGAGAAGAATGGTCCGGATTCATAGTGCATATCCTTTACATTCTTGCTCCTGAAATGAATTCTGGCCATTGAGCCAAGCTGGTGGTGAGGAAGGAGAGCAGTTCCTTGAAGCACTAAAATGATGTCCTCCTTTGAACTGTCTGTAGGGAAGGAGGGCTGCTTATGTCTGTTTTGCTGCTGGTTGCGCATGTCGATGTTCCACAACCGGCTCTGTTTCTCTTCCTTCCTGTAGCCCTGAACGCAGGACAGACTTCGCTGTTTGGGAACACCCAGCCTAAACTAGGGAGTACGCTGGGGACAGGAGCCTTTGGCGCCCCTGGATTTAATACGTCAACAGCTACTCTGGGCTTTGGAGCTCCCCAGCCTGCAGTGGGTAAGTGTCTCATTCACAAATGAATAGCCTGGAGTTAAGTGGAGGAGGGGCCCTGCATGAGGTCACACCAGTTCATTGTCCCTCTGAGCATTGGACTCCAGCTCCCATCAGTCCATTTTTGTATGGAAAGCCATGTGGCTTGGTGGCAAATTCCAAATGGGAATGTAATTCACCAAAGTGTGGCATGTGTTGGAAATACAGCAAGAGGTTTCCAGGACTAAGATAATAATAATAATAATAATAATAATAATAATAATAATAATAATAATAATAATAATAAAAAAATAAAAAAATTAATTTATACCCCGCCCTCCCCAGCCAGAGCCGGGCTCAGGGCGGCTAACATCAATAAAATCACAGTAAAAACATAATAGGGGAACAAAGCAATTTAAAATACAGGTTAAAATGCAGCCTCATTTTAAAAGTAGCCGATAAATCAAGACCATAAGGGGAGGGAAACATAACGGTCAGGCTGAGTCCAAACTAAAGGCCAGGCAGAACAGCTCTGTCTTTCAGGCCGTGCGGAAAGAAGTCAAGTCCTGCAGGGCCCTAGTCTCTTGTGACGAGCATTCCACCAAGTCGGGGCCAGTACTGAAAAGGCCCTGGCCCTAGTTGAGACCAATCTAACCACCTTGCGACTTGGGACCTCCAAAATGTTGTCATTTGTGGACCTTAAGGTCATCTGTGGGGCATACCAGGAGTTAATAATTCCCCAAAGTGGTTTCCAACTGAATAAGGGATCCAGTTTCTACTTCATATCGCCAAAACCTGAGGGATTAAGAGAACGATTTGTAGCTGAACCTATAAGCCCCGCTAACATTTTGTTTTTATTGGATGACTTTTGTCAGTCAGTGCAGTGGATGCAGCTTCTAGGGGAGGATAGCACTTTCCTCACTTAGATTACCTTAGGCACCTGCTCTTCTGTCAGCGAGGTGTTACAGCCCCTTGGGGGGATATTGGGCTGACGTCTTCCCCTCTCATTCATTCAGCTTTGACTGACCCAAATGCTTCAGCCGCTCAGCAAGCGATTCTTCAGCAGCACCTCAACAGCTTGACATACTCGCCCTTTGGGGATTCCCCCCTCTTCAGAAACCCGATGTCTGACCCGAAGAAGAAAGAGGAGGTTTGTCGTGGGAGAAGGGGACATGGCTGAGAGGGGGACTAGATTATGCCAGGTCGAGAAAGGGTCCGAGAAGGCTTTTCTACTTTGGAATCCAGAGCTAAAACTGATTCAGGACAGGCGCCAGAAAGTACTTCTTCACACAGTGCATAATTAACTTACAATCTTGGGTGGAATGAGGGGGTGAGTGATCAACTCGGGCCTCTTGCAGAAGTGGTCTGTCTTTCTCGCTGTTAGCAGCCTGTTTGTTGGGGAGGGAGAAGGAAAAGGAGGTTGCAGCAAGAGCGGGTGAGAGAATCTGATAGGATAGCCGTCTCAAGTTTGCAATTGTGTGTGTGTGTACAGAGACTGAAGCCAACCAATCCAGCGGCCCAGAAGGCATTGACCACCCCTACTCACTACAAACTGACCCCTCGCCCTGCAACCAGGGTGCGTCCGAAAGCTTTGCAGACCACGGGCTCCTCTAAATCCCACCTGTTTGACGGCCTGGATGACGATGAGCCAGCCCTGTCAAACGGGGCCTTCATGCCCAAGTAAGTGTTGGGTCTAGACTTCTTTATATGCTAAGGTGGCTTGGGGTTCCTGCAAATCTGAAGTGTGAGGTGTCTGGCAGCGTATCTCGATGGCCTTGAACTGTGTTGCATTCTGGCTTTGATCCAGCTCTTGCTGGAGGTAATTGGTACTTAATGATCTTGAACGGAGTAACAAGTACCAATTACGGCCAACGAGAGCTGGATTAAAGCCAGAATGCACGCTTCAGTTGGCGCAGTGGCTCTTCCTGAACTCTAACACAATATATAAGGTGGTGGTGCAGCCCACTCTGGGTTAAGGTGAAGCCCAATTATAGGTCACAGCCCACTGGGTAAAGACCACTGGCATCTCTTATCAGTCATCTTTTTCACAGCAAAAAATAGTTCAAAAGGAGCTCTTTAATGCCATTAAATAAAGAAGAAAACCACACACACAGCTGGCCCAGCTAAAGCCTCCAGTATCTTGCAGTGGGGGAGAGAAGGGCTTCCACAGTCCAGTTCTGTGTTGTGATGGGGGCTGCAATTAAAAATACGTTGAACTAAGAAGGGGGGGTAAGGGAGTGAGGCAGCAGTGATGAATTTCTCCTCTTTTTGGTCTTTCTTAGGAAAAGCATTAAGAAGCTAGTTTTGAAGAGTATCAAGGCCAGCAGCCTTTTCTCTCCGACCAACTGTGAAGCGGATGACCTCGCCTCTCCCTCTGAGTACCCAGAGAACGGAGACCGGTATGTCTGCATGGACACCTTAAAAAAACAGGACCTTGGTCAGGTTTTCCTTTTTGAAGTAAGCGGACTCAGCCTTAAAGGCGCAGCTCCACCTGCAGTTATTGGGTTTAAACCATGGGCAAGTCTTCTCTGTTCTAGCCTTGGCACCGGGAATGTTGTGCCCCTTGTGTTGCCTGAGTAATGCTCACACTGTGTAACAGGGAGTGCACGTCCAGGGGAAAGAAAAGACTTTGGTGATCTCACCTGCCACTGAACCCCATATATTTTGACCATACACGGTTTTGGCTGTATGCACTTACCTCTGGAATGTAACCTCCATGGAAGCTGAGAGTTGCCTGTACTTATGAAGAGGGGCGGGGGAGCCACTGTTCCTGGAAATCCTGCTCAGCGCTCTCTCTGTGTCTTCTGAGATCTTGCTGAGCATTGCTCACACCCTTTCAAGTCTACCTTGAGTAGCCTGGACTATCAGAAACTTAATTTATAGCGAAAGCAAAGGATGTTATGGTGCTGTGGGCATGTGCCCTTGGACTGTGTGCATGTGAAATCGGAAAGGGAAATTGGAAACTCCCAACTCCCTCCGACTCTCCCATACAGAATAAAGAGACGGCACTTAGTCCAGAAAAGATCACGTTTTCATATAGAAGCTGTCACGTATCTGGGAAATGCATTTCACTTTAGTTAGAACAATATCCATTTCAAAGCAATTTCACATTGTGCATTTTTAAAGGTGGTGGTGACGTCAGGCTTCCTGTGCGATTCTGCACTGTAATGCCAGAATTGGTTTGGTCTGAGCATGGATCTGTTCCCTTGACAGCTGAAGGTCAATACACACAATAAATCCTGCATCAGCTTTCTAACATCTGGTACAGCCTTTGCTTTCCATCCATGCAGAAACTCACACTCAAGAAGTTCATTACCAGTTAGGTAGCTAGTGTTTATTTTTTATAGCGGTGTGTTTGTATTTCGGTTATGAAGTTTTTTCTTTGGGGCTCACGTGGTGGACCTTAAATGTTGTGGCTTCCTTAGATTCAACTTCCTTTCCCGGTCAGTTGACGAGATCCACCGGCAGGATGGAGAGCAGCAGGAGGAGGAGGACCATCCTCGTGAAGTCACGCGGTACTATTCCAACCCCATTGCCAAGCCCATCCCACAGACCCCCGAGAACGCCATGCACAAGCACCACAACAACGTGGACGACACCCTCCTCGCCCTGAACGTGCGTCCTCCCCTGCGGAACGGGCTGGAAGGCAGCAGCGAGGATGCCTCGTACCACGAGGAGTCCCTGCAGGAGGACCAGGAAGAGGAGGCAGGCGGCATGCACCAGGCTCATCCGGCAGGTGAGGCAGGTGGTTCTTCTGGTGGTCCAGCTCTTCTGCCCCCAGAAATGCCCCCAAGCACAGACTGGGAAAAGTAGGAATTGTGCAGAGGAATCCGGGGGGTTGCTTATAATGCACATTGTCATTTGCAGTCCTTCAAACTCTGTCTGGTCATACTTTTCTACCCTTGGATCTCATTCAAGTGGCATTTTCTTCTTTTAAAAAGCAAATCTTGGTGTTTCTATTATTTTCAAACACTGAGTTGGCCTTCTGAAGGTTTTGATGACCTGCGATCCAAGTCGGTGCAGGTTTTGATGCACCAAACGGCTCCAGCAAAAGTCGGCTTGGATTGACAGACCTTTGAGAAAACGGTCTTGTGAATTGTCCAAGAATGTGCTTCAGGGTGTAAGGAGCAGGTTTACGTTGTGTCATTCCGGATGTCTGTATAGCTTAGTGCTGCCAACGCTGGCAGTGAGTTTCAACCCAGATCCTAGTTACCGCTTCTTTGATCTTTCGCTCTTCTCTCCTCTGCCCGGCTCATGTATTGCCTTCCCTAGCCTGGCAATACAAGGCATGCAACTGGATCTGTACCATCAGATTGCACCTGCAGCCCTACCAAAATAAAACCAAAACATTTCTAACGTTGAGGTGTTTCTAGGAATGCTGCAAGATTTGTGGCTGTCATTTTTCATAACTAATTTTAATAGGTACTGAATCACTTTGCAATCTACTGCAGAGGCAGTGTTTGGTTAAGGTCGTCTGAGTGTTTTTCTCCTTAGTCAGTTGTAAATCTAAAGTGCCTTCAGTGAGTCCCTTTATTGCTCCCTTTCATACGTATTATAATCTTGGAGTAGGTACACCTGCATTCTCTGGCTCATTTCTTTGCTGTTCTGGCCTGCAAATGAATCAGTGTGCGTGTTGCAGAAATTGCTGAAAGGAGTGACCTTCAACCAGTTTTGGTTCTTTTAGGAATTGTTTTAACCCGAGTTGGCTACTACACCATTCCCTCCATGGAAGAATTGGCCAAAATGACAAGCGACAAAGGAGAATGCATTGTGACAGACTTCACCATTGGCCGAAAAGGTAAGGATGCTTCTCTGCACAAAGACCTTTTCTCCTGAAACTGCCTTTCCCAAAGCCCAGGAAAGTCCCACCTGGATGAAGGTCAAGTAACTGCCTAGCTTAAGAGGAGCAAAATTCAGGCCATTGAAACGTCGTTAAAGTACTAGGCATGTCTCTAGGATCACTCAGGCCATTCACACAACAGTTTTCCGGAGTCTGCTCTAAAGGTTCCTGTGTGTTGACGAGGGGGGAAAGTCCCTCAAGCTCATGCCCTCATTTTGTCAGGAAGGGTCAGAAGAATTCCCCTCTAAGCATTTCAAGTAATCTGGTTGTTGGATATTAGTCCTAGTGGTTGAGTCCCCACAGTCTCTTTCCTCAAGTAATAATAATAATAGCAGCATATTGCAGGGGTCAGCAACCTTTTTCAGCCGTGGGCCGATCCACCGTCCCTCAGACCATGTGGGGGGCCGGACTATATTTAGGAAAAAAATATGAATGAATTCCTATGCCCCACAGATAACCCAGAGATGCATTTTAAATAAAAGCACACATTCTACTCATGTAAAAACACACTGATTCCCGGACCGTCCGCAGGTCGGATTTAGAAGGCAATTGGGCCGCATCTGGCCCCCTGGCCTTAGGTTGCCTACCAACCCCTGGTATATTGCAACACATGCAGTGTACATGCACTTAAACCCATCAGTTCTTGAATGTGATCACAGTAACAGTACAGATGACAAAGCTGCACACAGTGTGCACAAATTAAAAGTTGTTTGGATGCATAAATGACGCTCCCAAGTACATGATTGCAAAACCTGATTTGCGGCATTAACTGGGGGGCTGGTTTAGGTGTGTCCCCCCCCCCAATAGACCTTTCTGGGAGTTGGCGCCAGACTCCTGCTGCAGCTTGTGTGCTTCTTGCATAGATTTCTAAGACACTCCCGGTTCTGGTGATTGCGCACACTTGACCAATAAGCTTCCATCGCTTTGTTGCAGCAGCACTCCGGGTTAAGCTGATGCTGAGAATCTGTTCATCTCCCCCTTAGGGTACGGCTCAATCTACTTTGAAGGCGAAGTGAACCTGACTAACTTGAACCTGGATGAGATTGTGCACATCCGTCGGAAAGAAGTGATTGTCTACCCAGATGATGAGCAGAAGCCACCCATTGGGAAAGGATTGAACAGGTAAGTATAGACCCACCTAGTGTTGGCTCACGTTCACCGTGAACACGCTAGTTCATCTCTTAGGAGTGTTTGCCCCTCCGGCCTCCATTAACCCTCTTTGTTTCTTAACAGGAGAGCTGAGGTCACTTTGGATGGTGTTTGGCCCACTGACAAAACCTCGCGTTGCCTGATAAAGAGCCCAGAACGGCTAACCGAAATGAACTACGAAGGCAGGCTGGAGGCTGTCTCCCGGAAGCAGGGTGCCCAGTTCAAGGAGTACCGCCCTGAAACTGGTTCGTGGGTATTCAAGGTAATAACAGCTGTGTATAAGGAAATGGAACCAGCTTCTGTACCAAAGCTTTTTTTTCCCCTTGGCCTGGAAAAATTTAAGGCACACTCCAAAGGCAGGGATAATTGCAAATTTACACTATTGTTTGCACAAAATTCCAACTGCCCCATTTTGGCGACTCCTCAGAAATACTTCATCTGCCACAGGAATGGGGAGCCTGTGCTCCTTCTCTGCATCCCTGCCTCCTGGGATGTTGTCAGACCAGCTCCCATCATCTTTAACCATTGGTGCCATTCTTGGCTGCTGCAGATGGGAGCTGGAGCCCAGTATCAACGGCAGGCTCCCCTCTCTGGTGTCCCGGCCACCAGTATAACTTGACAGGCAGGATATTATCTTCACTTACCGATGTCCACAAGCTACTGGTTCAGGCCATCACCTGTGCTGGCTTTGGTTTCTGTCCAGGTGGCTCACTTCTCAAAATACGGTTTGCAAGATTCTGATGAGGAAGATGAGGAGCACCCATCGAAAGTCGAGGCGAAGAAACAGAAAACGGCTCAAGTGCCCCCGCCGGGCCTGTTGGCGTCTCGGCAAATGGCTCTAGGTGGGAAACCAGCACCTCCTTCCAAGGTAAGGGAAAGAAAGATGTGAACTGGAGCCTATGGCTTTGACCAAGTTTAAGTGCAGGGGTTCTTCTTTTTCTCTCCCCCCCCCCGCCTCCGCCCAAAGCAAAAATTAGTCATGCTCTCCTTGCTGCTGATGAAGAAAAGAAAAGGCACAAGAGTGGCTGGCTGAAATTCTCACTTTTTTCCATTTTCTTGCCACATCGTTTTTAGTATTTCCCCCAAATTTTAATGAATCAACCACAAAGCTAGCTGAATTTCTCTCTTCTGGTCCTGATGATCCAGGATGTAAGAGGGCAGGTGAGCCTTGTTGCTTGTCTAGAAGCAGCATGTATAGGAAAGGGGTTTGTTTTGGCTCTCCTGTGCTCCAGGAGGAAGGGCAGGATACAAAACAAAGGAAAAGGTCAGAATTTCAGCAGCTTAGGTTTCCACAGTTGGCCTCGTTCCCTCTGCCTGCCTGGAACTCGGTTTAGTGGAGGAGCCATGATGATGCCAGCCTAACACCGCCTATTGTGACATGGCATTGCCACCCTGGTCTCTGTCTCCAGTCCTACATGATACTTGCTTTGCCAGCTCAGCAGCTGCTCTGTGTGGGGTGGGAGGCCTGGGCTCTGTTGATCTTTCCTAGCAGAAGTTAGTTACAGGCTCAGCTGCTTTGGATCTGTATTGCATTGCCTCTTAACTCCTGATGCCTGCAGAGCCCAGACGTTGAGCAGCTTGGGAAGGCTGTGGAATTTGACAGTGACATGGCAGACATCACTCAGGAGCCAGCCCAGGACTTGGTCGCGGAAGAGAGTTTTGCAGAGGAGCAGGAACCAGTGCCAGCTTCTGCACACATTGCATCCTCTCTGGACATCAACCCTCACACACTGCAGGTGAGCCCCTCCTCGTTTGTGTTGCTTGCTTGGTAGGGTCCTCCTTTGGTCTTGGACTCGGACCTCACCACTTGTTCCTATAACCGGGTACACCTGCTCTTCACTCTTTCTGCTCTGAGCCTTCTGTGACCTGTATCTGTTTGCTTCTGTCATGTCACCATGGATTCTCCTTTGCTGTGCTGGCAGGGGCTGATGGGAGTTACAGTTCAGTACATCTAGAAGGCATCAGGTTGGCCAAAGCTGCCTTTTCTGGGCAGCAGGACAGATCTTTCTCTCCCCATCCCAAGTGGGACAGATTTGGCAGGTGGGCAGGGCTGCCCCTCTGACATCGCTTTGACACCAGGCCCTGAGCTTTGGATTTCTGACCATCAGGGCTCCAAGTGCAGCATCCCTGGGCTTCTTTTTGAGCATCTGAAAGAAGTGGGTGGTTGTGGGTGGTTTGGGGTAGAGGGCCTCACAGGCCAAATTGGACTCCTAGCGTGCCAGAATCAGCCTCCGTGCCAGGGCTTCCCCACCCCTGCTGAACATATTTACAAGTCACATGCCCTGCCTTTGGACCAGTAAGAAGATGCAGCCCTCAAACTGGGGGTCTCAGAATGTCAGCAACCTAAAAGGTCCATTTACAGTAACTGGAAAAAGGTTCCTTTTTAACTCTTTGGTTTTATCTCTTGCTTTTAGCATTGTTAGGTCAGTGGATATTGAATAAGCACACTAGGGAAAAACAACCTTCATCTTTTTAAAAGTCCTCTGTAATGTATGATGACCTTGCTCTGTCTTTTTTGCAGATAATGAAAGCTTCCTTGCTTGTGGATGAGGAGGACTTGGACCTGATCCTTGACCACCGTTTTGGCAAGCAAGCTGCACCAGTGGACACATCCCAAGACCTCTGTTCCCCCAGACTTCCCATCTCCTCCTTGATGCGAGGACGCAAGAGCCACCCCTCGGGTACAGTAAGAACCCCGGTCTTTGTGCTGGCGCCAAGGGGGAAACGGTTCTTAAATGCTAAGCTCTGCTTGGGACAGACTTTCTGAGGCTAATCTGACATTATGCTTAGCACATCGCTGCAAGGCAGTTCCTCTCATTGCTTGGCCTTTGGGACTCTGTTCAACAAAGGATTAAATTAAAAATAAATCGGTTAATGCTACATTTCTAAGACTTTGATGTTTGTTGCAGTGTGCTCTGTGAATTTTCCTACTGTGTATGAGCCACTTTTAAGACTTTTTGGAATGTTGTCCAGTAAATTAAGTAAAAGAAGTAAGGAAGCATTTTGAGGAGGGGGGGGGAGAGTAAACCCCCCTAAGGCACCCCAGGCACTTTGGGGGATGTGATCTGTCATTAAACAGAGGAGTGAGGCCTTTGGGCTTTTCACAGCACAAAGTGTCACTGCAGACACCAGTGACCAGTCTGTATTAGTCAGTTTACAAATACTATGTTCTTTGATGTATTATTCTGGCTGCTCTAATGTTGAACCAGGGGGAGCATTTGGGATCCATTTAGGAAAAAGCCCACACATTGCAATCAGTTTAGAACAGGAGTGGGGCGGACCCAAGGCTCACCAACCCTGAAGAAAACCAGACAGGAGTGTTTGGGATCCCAGAGCAGAGCTGCATATACCATTTCTGCACATAGACATTAACGCACATGACCCCAGCAAAGTGACATGATCCCACAACCTGAGCAAAGATCAGGATGAAACCTACGGGGCTCTCATAAGGGTTCCTCACATGTTGCTGTGGAAACTCGAGGTTTAAGATTGCAGAGTGACAACTAACGCATCATAAGTAACATCAGTTTTTTCCGTGGAGTCCATTCACCCATTCAGCTGCGTGATAAGGTGATGTACACACAGGTCTGAACCAATCATTCATTGAGGATTGTGACTGTAACTTTTGGCCTTGAATGAAGGCCTGGAAGCTTCAGGTGGTTTGAAATACTGCTGCCCGAGTCCTGAATTGGGGAGCAGTAGGCATGTTGCAACCTTCCCTCAGGCCACTGGAAGCCAGCGCACTTGTGTCCAGAAGCATGCTTTTGGGTGGCTGGGCTGTTAGAATGGTGATCTGTCAGAAGTCTTGTCTTCCTAATCAAGGCCTTCCTTCTCCTCCTTAGTTGGTGGGCTGCTGCAGTCAAGACTCTCGGGCGGATCTTTACGCGTCCCAACTACTTCCCTCCAAGACAGACGCAGTCCAAGAACTTCCTTGCTGGCCAGCGCTCTTCCTGCCCCGCCTTGGTCCGTCGGTTCTCCGCTGACCGGCGCATTCACAATGCCCAGCCTGGAGCCTGACATGCCACTGAAAACGGTGGGCGTCCGCAGGCATCCCGAGCTGGTGCCTCTGGAGAAGTCCGTCACCTACGGGAAAGGAAGGCTGCTGAAGGATATGGCCCTCTTCATGGGACGCTCCTTCCGTGTCGGCTGGGGGCCCAACCGGATCCTCGTCCACAGCGGGGAGCAGCTGAGCACACTGAGCGAGCCAGAAGATCTCCGCAACGAGTCCATGGAGTATGGATTCTTGCCAACACCTGTTGCTCCTAAACAGTGAGATCTCATTCTGTTCTTAAATATCAGTCTTCTGAGGTGTTAGGCAGTGAGCTGAGTTATCTGGCTAGCTGGCTAGTCTAGTTTGTACTGTTGTCGGCTTTTGCCACAGAGGCAGGACTAATTTCTTCTTCCCTGTTCACCCTAGAGGGTGGGTGGGGAAACTCATGCCCTTTTCTCAGCCTGCTGCACTTGGTATCTGGAGTTCGGCTGCACTGCAAGAGCAGTCACTCCTGCCCTGGGTTTTTGTGTACAGTGGTACCTCGGTACTTAATTCGTTCCAGAGGTCCATTCTTAACCTGAAACATGCTTTTGGTAATGGGGCCTCCTGCTGCCACTCCACCGCTGGCGCGCAATTTCCATTATTATCCTGTGGAAAAGTTCTTAACCTGGAGCAACCACTTCCTGGTTAGTGGAGTTTGTAACCCGAGGTACCACTGTATTTCCTAAAATTTATGTATTGCTTTGGAGGGGGGGTGTAAGAAAACCCCAAAGCAGTCGAGTGCTGGTCTTCCTTCAGTAGAGCAGGTTCCCTCTGCCTACCTTGTTCTGAGCTCACTAGCAGCATAACAGAAACCTTTTCCAGGACCGGGCATATTGGTCTCTCCTGGCAGAAATTGCCATCTTTCAATAATATAGAGAGGCAACTCTCTCAGCACAGCACCTTGGCATCACTTGGCTCCTGCAGAAGCAGCAAAGCTTTCTGGTTATAACCGTTGGAAACTGCTGAGTTTGCCGCCTTGTCCTCTTTCAATGCATAGGGCCTGTGCATGATGAATATTTTCTTACTATGGTGCTCCTTTTAAGCTAATGGTCTGGCTGAAATCCTGTGCTGTTTTATCAAATGGGTGTTTGTGAATAAACCCACAAACGGAGAAGCAATGTGGGTGTCTTTGAGAAAATGCTTCCCACCACCTACTTAACCCATGCTTAAACTTTTGAAGCTGTGCTTAATTTGTAAGCTTCCTTGAGAGCATATTATTTAGAAGGCAGCCTGTGTTTATTTTTGAATAATTGAATATTGCCGTGACAGAGCCACTCATCTCCCTTGATCCGTGTTCCCGATGCCTCTGCAGGCTCTCGGAGTCTCCCTTTAAGGTTCACGTGGAGAAGCTGAGCTTGGAAGGAAAGGCAGCTGGCGAAGACCTCGACTCGTACCTTGTTCCACTGGAGATCAAGCTGAAGCAGAGCACTGTCCACATGGATGAGCCGTGTCCTTTCCTGACCCCCAACCCTGGCGTAGCTGCTATCCATGAGTATGCCAGGTGGGCAACGGAGACGTCTGCTGGCCCAGAAGAAAGGGAAGAAGGTGGGCACAAAACTGGGTGCCAAAGAAAAGGAATAGGGGGGTGGAGGAATTGGAAATGTCAGGTTGAGCTCCTGTCATGTTGGGGGAGGGCTTTTTGAACCAGCTTTTTGAGGAGAGCCTGCTCTGTCCTGTGGCTGTGAAGAGGCAATTCTGCCTTGGCCAGCGGTAGATGGTGCATGCAGGCATTGAGTCACTGCTTAGCATCTTTCCATGCCCCAGTCTCATGTCCCACCATGGGCTCATGCTCCAGCACCTGTTTTAGAGCAGAGTCACCGTGGAAGACACAGCGAGGCAGGGCGTTCTGGTAACAGACCGGCCTCCTGCTGTCTGCAGCAGCTGCTGTTGACCTCCCAAGCTGTGATGCATGGAGAGCGGGTGGGTGCTAGGAACAGGGGAGACTCCTTGGTCTTTCTTGCTGTGGATGCAACTTCAAGGGGCCAAAAACTGCCACATCTTGGCAGGATCAGCTGTAAGCTTTTGCGGACCCTTGGTGCCTTCATAGAATTGGATTTGGAAAGCCCAAGGTGACTTGGTCGCACTGGGTATTTCTGGCCTCACCTTCACAGCTGGCCATAAGCAGAGAGAGGCAGGTGATTGACGGAGCAGAGGTAGCAGTGCACAGTCCAGAATTTAAGCTACAGTGTGGGGTAAGGGTGGAATGGCCTTAGGAGCTCCCTGCTGCATGTGTGCGGCTGGGACCCTGTTTGCAGCTGCCTCATGGGATAGCACAGGGCAGGCCTGCAGGGTCGTGAGCTGATCTCTCTCTGCCCTCTCGCCAGCTGCAGTGAAAGACTGGTGCTTGGTGTGGACCCTGTGTGAGGCGCTCTGGGGCCACTTGAAGGAGCTGGAGGCCCGCTTGGATGAGCCCACGGAGTACGTCCTTGCTCTGGAGCGCCGGAGAGCCTTCTCCCGCTGGCTGTCGCAAACGGCTGCTGAGCGGATCAAGAACGAGGTCTCACTCGCCCAGAACGACAGTCCTGCCCAGGCCGTCTTCAGCTACCTTACTGGGAAGCAGATCAGCGAAGCTTGCCGGCTGGCGCAACATTCTGGTAAGACGGCGGCTTTTCACCTGGAGCCAGGATCTAATAAGGAATCTGCTGGTTCCCATGGACAGAAATGGTGCTGCTTAGTGGGTTGCCTGGAGAGGGCGCAGCAGGCAGAATCTTGAATTACAGGCTGTCCCTTCCTGTGGTCAGGGTATTGGAGGCCCTTCTGCCTCCAGAGTGAGGAGTCTCAGGAGAGAAGCAGGTGGCTTAGTAGTGGGTTTCCCTGCATGAAGTCCCAGGCTGGCAGAAAGGTGCTTGTCTGTTCCTTGGAAATTGCCAGCGCCAAGAGGAAAGCTCTCCTTTGCCCGCATCTTGACATAAATTTGGCTTCCTTAGCACAGCAAAGAGCATTGGCCCAAGGAAGTTGTTTGTTTCTGCAGGGCTGGTAGGAGGGAAATGCAGAGTTCCATTGTAAACTCTTCACCCCTCATTCTTCTCTGCTTTAGCTGCTCCCTAGAAAAGGATTGGAAGGGGATTTGGGTGTGTCTTCCCAACTAGATCAGCTTCTTGAATTTCTAGGTGAGCAACACCAAAAAACCCCACTGCCTTAACAGGCTTAAATTAAGCGATCCTTGCTGATGATATTGAGGGTGGGCTACATGCAGCACTCCCCAAGCAAGAAGCCATCTATCATGTAGCTAGACTTGGTTTTCCTATGGGCAGTTATTTTCTGCCTAAGTCAGCGTGGTGCTTCCCCCCAAAATATGTGCTAGAGCACCAGTGTCTGCACTGCTGCCATCTTTTGGCCAAGCAAGCCCGTCCCTCTGTCCAGGTAGTTCACATTTCAGAAGAGGCTGCTCACTGTGGTTTGTGTCTCTTCTGACGTGCTGCTGTTGCGTTACAGGGGACCACCGGCTGGCTCTGCTCCTCTCGCAGCTGGCAGGGAGCCAGGATGTCCGGGAGCTCCTTGCCATGCAGCTGGCAGACTGGCATCAGCTCCAGGCAGACTGCTTCATCCAGGAGGAGAGGCTGCACATCTTTGCCCTTTTAGCTGGCAAGCCGGTGAGTTGCAGAGCCTGGGCTTGCTTGTCAACCCTGGGCACTGCTTGGCCAGTTGCGTTAAGAGGGTCACATGTACACGCAACGCCGTCACCAGGCCAGCGAGCCTCTGTGGGTGTCCCTCTTGCACAGCAGAGCTCCTGTGTTGGGCTCTGTGCCTGGCCCACACTGACACTCTGCCTCGGCCCTTTCCCTCACTTCTGCAGGTGTGGCATTTGTCAGAGAGGAGGAGCATCAACATCTGCGCCCATCTGGATTGGAAGCGTTCTCTCGCCATCCACCTCTGGTACCTGCTTCCTTCTACAGCGCCTCTTTCCAAGGCCCTCAGCATGTATGAAGCTGCATTCCAGGTAGGCGGAAGTCGCAGTCCTGTTTGGCCAGAGGGCCAGCCTTGAGCCCTATCCCTAGAGCTGAGGCACTCCGGCCTGTTGCTGCCTCCTGAAGGAAGGACAGGGTGCTGTGCTGTGCTTCTGCTGAGCTCCCTTTGGCATATGCAGGAACATCACAGATGTTCTGGAACAGACTAAATGTCTGTGTCTAGGTCTGCATCTGGTTTCCCACAAGGGACACCCAGAGACTCCCACCGGAAGCCCATAAGCAGGACATGAGAACAGGCCCTCCTCTTCTCCTCCTGCTGCCTCTGATCCTGTGGGACGTGTAGAACTGGCAGCCATTCCCCGCCTGTCAAACTTGCCTTGGGGGAAGGGAAGGCGGGAGAGAGAAGGATCCAGCTCAGTGTCCACCTCCCCACCCCAATGTCTCTCCAGTGCCTCCTCGGAACAGGCATACGCAGGAGAGAGGCCTTTCCTTCTTCCTCCAGCTGCTTCCCCTCACTCACTGGTATTGTGTTCGCAGGACTCCTCGGAGGGAGAGAAATATGCTTGTTCTCCGCTGCCTCCGTATCTGGAAGGCTCAGGCTGTGTGATTGAGGAAGGCGATCAACAACACCCGCTCCGAGACGCGTGCTTTCACCTGCTAAAGCTCTACAGTGATAGGTAACTCTTCCTGTTTTCCTGCACCTGCTGAAGGTGGACTCTGCTCCGCAGATATTCAGCTCTCGTAAATCTTTTGGTCTTTTAAGGTGACACAAGACCCTTTGCAACAGACTTCACAAGGCTGTCCCTCCAGAATCTCTTTCCTCCTTGTGAACTCAGGTTATGCTGCAAATGTGGTGACCTACCAAGTAGATCCTGGTTTCTGCCCACTCTGCGGGGAGGAGCTCCCCAGATATTGTCATTGATATCATTATTGTTTATTAAATTTCTATGCCGCCCTTCATATGAGGATCATAGGGTGCTTTACAATATAGAAATACATACCACAAAAATACATACCATAGTAACAAATGAAAGCAATAACACACACAGTTTAAAAGACCATAGATGGTTTAAGTAGCCAAAGGTCTGGGAGAAGAGGAATGGTAAACATCCTGCTTAAAAAGTCCCAAATCAATTTACAGCCATCTGGTTGGCCACTGTGAGATAGCTGTGAAATAAGATTGGCCACCTGTCTGGTCCAGCAGGCTCTCCTCGTGTTCTTATGTTCTAAAGTGTTTTTTAAAAGTATGCCTGGTGGGGGAAGCGGGGGACATAAACAGAAAGTTGTGTGCCTGTCAAAACAGCCATGGGACATGCAATACCCCTTTCCCTCCACTCTCCTGTATATATTGTGTGGAGGGGGATACTGAAGTCCAGGACCCTAGAAGCTTAACAGTGGTGGGGGTTTAGTTTATCTACACTGCTTCTTTGTCGTCCCCAGCTTAAGAGTTCTAGTTATGATTCCTATCCAGTGGATATTGGGCTTAACAGTGGCGTATCTTTATGGCTCATTCAAAATTCAGTATTGGGGCAGAGAGGCAGAGAGGAAGATGCATTGGTGCCAGGCAATGACTTCTGTCTTGCATGTGGCTGTGGGCAGTCCTGCTAGTCTCATGAAAGGTCATTTCCCCCCAAAGTGTTTGCCCCTGTTTGCCCTTTAGGCCTGGACTTCCAGACCCTTCTGCTTCCTTGGAAAGTCTTTCGGCGTGCAGCACTGTGAACTGGAGTGTGGGCCCCGCTGTGGCCAGCCGGCTTATGCTGTTTCCTTCCTTCCTCGTGTTCCCTTGCAGGTGTTACGATCTCCACCAGCTGCTTGACCCGAAGAGCATAACAGCGGACCCCTTGGACTACCGCCTCAGCTGGCACCTGTGGGAAGTGCTGCGTGCCTTAAATTACACCCACCTCTCAGAGCAATGCCAGGGAGTGCTGAACGCCAGCTTTGCAGCCCAGCTGGAGAGCGAGGGGCTGTGGGAATGGGCTGTCTTTGTGCTTCTTCACACCCCCAGTGCAAAGTAAGTGTGGAGCCCTCCTTTATCTTGCAGGGCTGTTTAGTGGGTGTGTGGGTTTTATCGGATTTCTTCCCACAGGAGGAGGGAGGTGCATCCTGTCAATGTAGCATCATGCTATCTGAAATGGTGGCATCCTCTTTGGGGTAGAGTATGATCTGCTCTCATTTAACAGCACTGCTATTAATAAAATTGGCCCTGTGGGCTCTGAACATGCACAAGTTTTTAGCAAAACACCCACTGATGTGCTACAAAGTACCGTATTTTTTGCACCATAACACTCACTTTTTTCCTCCTAGAAAGTAAGGGGAAATGTCTCTGCGTGTTATGGAGCGAATACCTACGGATGACGGGGATCTGCTGCAGTCGTGAGCAGAGGATCCATGGTTCCCCTTCCTTCCCTCCTCCGTGGTTCGCTTTGAAACAGCAAAGCGGGAGAAGAGCCGCTGAGTGGGGAGGAGAGAGGGACAGAGACCCTGCCAGTTGGCTCCTTTAAAGCAAGCAGGGTCTCTGTCCCTCTCTCCTCCCCACTCAGCTGTCTAAATAGCAGCAAAGTTTTTCGGCGAGCTGGGGAGAAGCAGAGCCTTTAAAGGAGCAAAGCGGGAGAGGAGAGGAGCCTTCTTCTCTTATACCCCTCTTCTGCATTATTAGCAGCATCCTTCTCCACACACCCCACGCGTGCTCCTTGTCCCTTGAGTGCTTTTCCTTCCCTCCCCACTTAAAACGTGGTTACAAAGCACGGATCCACATGGATCCTCAGGATTCTTGCACTGGGTCACCCCAAATTCACCATCAGATCACATAGCATGTCCATGGCTACAGCTTGCACCAAAAAAATCATGTACCCACTGTTGCCTGGGGCCGCAGTGGTGCAAAAACGTGGTTACAAAGCATGGATTCACATGGATCCTTAGGATTTTTGCATTGGGCTACCCCAAACCCACCGTCAGATCACATGTCTGTGGCCACAGCATGAACCACAAAAATCATACATCCACTGTTTCATTTAGAATATTTTTTTTCTTGTTTTCCTCCTCTAAAAACTATGTGCGTGTTATGGTCGGGTGCGTGTTATAGAGCGAAAAATATGGTATTTAAGAACTATTCTCTAAAACACGAGCCTGTTTAACAAAGATTAAAATATTAAAATATTTCGGAATCTTTCAGTGAAATAGAGAAATTAACTTTTCTTCTTTTTGAGTCATATTCTAAGAACTGATTCAAACATGCACGCGCATCATATAAAATTTCTCAGAAGTTAATAACGCAGCTTAATAATACTGACTTAAAATCCGTTGTGGTTTTCGAATAATACCAGCAATATCATTCATTAGGTATATGATATAATACATTTTGAACTGATTTGAGATGATAGCAATAACATGTATTGGCAGCAAAGAATGGTAATTTGATTTATGGAGTAGATGGGAAGTCGGATTTAAAAGGAAGAGACCATTACAGTTTATGGATTATTAAATGTATATTAATTCTGTATGTAATGCGAGACTGATGATATTCTTATTATGGTGTAATTAGTCTTTTTGTTGTTGTGTGTTGAGCAAATAAAATATTATTTTTTTAAAAGAAGTTAATAACGCAGCTGAATATTTGAAGGGACTTGAATAGGACTGTGTCTGAGATTCATCCCATCGGGTGATTGATCAGTAATGGCTCATTCACATGTTCCTTTGATACTACAGTCTTTTATAACTTGCTTACACAATGTTGAGGGCAGCCTTACCCAACCTGGTCTCCTTCCCCCAGGCGCATGGAGCTACTGTTCTCTTAAGCTGGAACTTGGAGAGGAACCTGGGGCAGAAGGGGTGGGTGGGTGGCATGGTCAGATGAGCCTACAGTTAAGCTGTCCCTCCATCTAGCTTGGGAGAGTCTACTGTGAGTGGCAGACAGTGGTTCTTCCGGGCCTTGGCGAGAGGAAGGACTTTGACAGCTCAGCCGCTGGACAGCCTTTGACAGGAGATGCCTCAGGGGTGGAAGCTCAGACCTCTTTGCAAAACATTTGCTTTGCCACTGAAGACCCAGTAAATTGGGGGCAGGGAGCAGCATTTGGGACCGTTTTCCTGGCTGAATTGTGCGCACAGAGCTATTGCTGTACCCTCCTGCTTTATGCAAGGTCATACAAAGAGTGTTTCTCTTCCCACCAGCGTGCGAGAGAGAGCCGTGCGTGAGCTGCTGAACCGTCACTGCAGGTTGCAGGAGACGCCCGAGTCGTGGAGCAAGGAAGCCTTCCTGATGGAGAGGCTGTGTGTGCCGCCAGAGTGGATCCACGAGGCCAAAGCCGTGAGGGCCAGGATGGAAGGGGACAAGCATAAGGAGGCTCTCTACCTGTTCAGGGCAGGGCACTGGAATCAGTGCCACAGGCTGGTCATCAGGCACTTGGCTTCCGGTAAGGCTTCCTTCCTTCCTTCCTTCTCCCGGGGGATGGCGGTAAACAGGGCGTCTAACTGAGTTTTGGACTGCCTTTATCAAAACAAAAAATCTGCAAACAGTAGGATTTTGCCTTGCTTCCTAAAAGGAGGGGGCTTCTATCATTATTACAGTGGTACCTTGGGTTAAGAACTTAATTCGTTCTGGAGGTCCGTTCTTAACCTGAGGTACCACTTTAGCTAATGGGGCCTGCCGCCGCGCCGCCCATGTGCGATTTCTGTTCTCATCTGAAGCAAAGTTCTTAACCCGAGGTACTATTTCTGGGTTAGTGGAGTCTGTAACCTTTAGCTTCTGTAACCTGAAGCGTCTGTAACCTGAGGTACTACTGTATTTATTAAATTTGTACGCTGCCCTTCGGTGGTTCACAACATAAATATACAAAATGAAAATACAAAATGCATAATTAAACAAAGGCAGCTCAATAACCCCCCTCTCACAAAACCCATAGAATGTTATTCAACATAGGGGATAAAATTGAACCCTGAGGAACCCACACTGAAGGCTCCACGGGTCTGAAGAGCACTCCCCAAGCATCACCCTCTGGAAATAGCCACCCAAGTAGGACCAGAAGCACCACAAAGCAGTGCCACCCACCCATAACTCTTGACGGCTGCTCCAGAAGGTTGCCATAGTCATTGGCATCAAAAGCTGTTGAGAGATTCAGGAGAATTAACAGAGACCCATTTCCCCTGTCTCATTCCCAACAGGTCATCATACAGGATGACCAAAGCAGTTTCTGTGCCAATTTAAAGGGCTCTGGAAAATCAGTTTGGGAGTCCTCAACATCGCCTCTGAGACTAGTTCTATCAACTGAGGCCGTGAGATCTCTGGGTAGTGAGGCAGGTGGTTAACCAGCAGAATCCCTAATTTGTCCCAGTTGCCCAAAGCCAAGGACACACACTCTAGATTCCACCCCTCCTTGCAAATTGAACAGACACCCTCAGGAGGCGAAGGTGCCCTCTCCTAGTGGTGTTTCTTCTTCCTGGTCACAGCTTCAGAATGCAACGTGTCCCATTCTTGGCGTAGATGTTGCCCACATCTGAAAGTCGTGTCAATTTCAACATCTATGCCTGCCTTCTGGCAAGTTGCTGTTTTACCAAACGTTCTGCCAGGCACAGTAGTGTTGAAGTTCTCTTACTTGTTCATCACTTGCTGTTTCCCTCTTTCAGATGCCATTATTAACGAAAACTACACCTATCTGAAAGGGTTCTTGGAAGACCTGTCTGCTCCAGAGCGCAGCACCCTCATCCAGGATTGGGACACCGCAGGGCTGGTTTTCTTAGACTACATCCGGATCATTGAGATGCTTGACAGGATTCAGCAGGTGACACACTCAGGATGAGGATGGTGTCATTGCATTTGTACCCCTCCTTTTTCTCCCAAGGAACTCCCAGGGGCTTGCACGCTTCTCCGTCATTTAATCCTCACAACAGCCCTGTGAGGAAGGGGAGGCTGAGAGGCAGTGATTGGCCCAAGGCCACCCCGGGAGCGTCATGGCTGCATGGCGACATGAACCCCAACCTCCCAGGTCCAATACTCTAACCACCACACCAGACTGTTGCATCCTGCCTGCTCCCTTACAGAGAGCACTCTTGGGAATTTTCCTCTTCCCAGTCACACGCTGATTGAGCCTGATGTGCGTATTCAGGGAAAGCTGCACTGCGTGCCCCTGTTGAAGCTAGTTCAAAATGTAGGGAGCAATGCATGGGTAGGCAAACTAAGGGCCGGATCCGGCCCAATCGCCTTCTAAACCTGGCCTGCAGACGGTCTGGGAATCCGTGTGTTTTCACATGAGTAGAATGAGTCCTTTTATTTAAAATGCATCTCTGGGTTAGAAAAAATTAGAATATCATGGAAAAGTTCATTTATTTCAGTAATTCAACTTAAAAGATGAAACTAATATATGAGATAGACTCCTGACAGGCAAAGTGAGATATGTCAAGCCTTGATTTGTTATAATTGTGATGATCATGGCATACAGCTGATGAAAACCCCAAATTAACAATCTCAGAAAATTAGAATATTAAATGAAATCAGCAAAACAAGGATTGCAAATAGAGCAAGACTGGACCTCTGAGAAGCAGAAGCAGATCTTACTTTGCATGTTATCTCATATATTAGTTTCACCTTTTAAGTTGAATTACTGAAAGAAATAAACTTTTCCACGATATTCTAATTTTTCGAGTTTTACCTGTAGTCTGGCTCCCCACAAGGTCTGAGGGACAGTGGACCGGCCCCCTGTTGAAAAAGTTAGCTGACCCCTGGAGTAAAGCATCTGAATGTTCCTGTGTTGAGACATTCCCTGCAGGTGAAAAATAAATCAGCTAGCATGCCAAGGAAAAAATGTTCCTTTGGACGTGCTGGTTTTCTACTGGCAGGGAGATGGGCTTACCAAGGGAGGGTGTGGCCTGTCGAAATCTCTGCTACGACCGAGCTCCTCCTCCGGTCGAGACTTTGGAATCTCCTCCGATGATGATTAATGACCTGAGCCTTTGATAAGGCTCCAGGCACATTCTCCATTCAGCAGAGTATCAAAGCAGCAGAAGAGAAATTTGAGCTACATTGCTAGGTTTTATTTCTAACTACGCAGACAAGTGCATGCACACGAAAGCTCATACCAAGAACTAACTTGGTTGGTCTTTAAGGTGCTACTGGAAGGAAAAAAATTTTTTGTTTAGACAGAAAAGAAATATACATGCTCTCTCTGTGAAAGGCAGAGAGCAACTGGAAAACAAAGGATCAGGAAAACAGTAACATCACATCCGTCTCCTGTCTTTCGTGAGACTTCCAACAGCCTGGGATCTCTGGAATGCAAAACAGAGTCTTGTGACTCCAAGCACTGCACAGTGGCATAAACAGAAACCAACATGGCCATGCAGTTGATGTATGGGGGTCTTTCCATCTGCTGTGCTCTTCCCACAAGGAGAGGAGAAGGAGATAGCCCTCTTTTTTCTTAGGCTCTAGTGCCCTTCCATGATCATGGACACTTAAATGCTGCAAAAGGTGATTCAGAGGCTGAGACCTGCCTGCTCACTGTGTCTTCTAGCTTGGGGGTGGGGGAGTGAGGGGGAACTGCCAGGACTCCCCAGGTGCATGAAGCTCAGCTTCCCATTCCAGTGATCTGAGGAATTTCTGGGAGGGAGAAGAGCTTCAGGTGGCTTCACCGGGCCGGGGGCTGTTTGAATCGTAATGGTGGCCATTGGATGCACCATTGAGAACACTTGCCTTGAGATTAGGAGGGGAAATCTGCCCCGTGGAAATTCCGCTGGAAGCCTGGCATGAGACATTTTAATAATGAGGAAGTTCTCCAGCGGGGCCGTTGTCACCCCAGTGAGTGACGCTTCTCCTTTCTCCTGGATTTGCTTTTCAGCTGGATTGCTCTGGGTACGAACTGGAGGAGCTGCACACTAAAGTGACGTCCCTTTGCAACAGGATAGAGCTGCTCCAGTGCCGCAATGCCAAGGATAGGCTGGCTCAGTCTGGTAAGGCTGTGGGCACGCTGTTTCCTTCAATAATAATAATAATAATAATAATAATAATAATAATAATAATAATAATAATAAAATTCTCTTCTGCAATGTGGCTCTGAATCTTCATGGCCACTATCGTGTAAAATGCAGCACCTGGAGGCTTTTGTGGTGTGGAGTTTAGGTGACACCACAAGTCTATGGTGGTGGTTTGCAGTTGCCTTGTGGAACAACGCAGGGCACAGGGCATGTTGCAAAATGTGGGTTTTATTGTAATAATAATAATAATATAATTTATTTGTACCCCCTCCCATCTGGCTGGGTTTCCCCAGCCACTCTGGGCGGCTTCCAACAAAGATTAAAAATACATCAAAATGTCACATATTAAAAACTTCCCTGAACAGGGCTGCCTTCAGATGTTTTCTAAATGTCAGGTAGTTGTTTATCTCTGACATCTGGTGGGAGGGCGTTCCACAGGGAGGGTGCCACTACCGAGAAGGCCCTCTGCCTGGTTCCCTGTAGCTTCTCACAGCGAGGGAACTGCCAGAAGGCCCGTGGTGCTGGACCTCAGTGTCCGGGTAGAATGATGGGGGTGGAGATGCTCCTTCAGGTATACTGTTACTGGTCCTTTATTTATTTCATTTATGAATCCCTTCCTGTGAAGCGTTTCCAAATACCAAATGATTGCGGATATAAAAACAGTTTAAGCAATTACCTCTGCAAAACCAACTTCAAGTAATTTCAGAGGCTGAAGGCTTTCCTCATCTTCAAAAAGCCAGTGCCTGCCTGATGCCTTTGGCTGGGTCGGGACGATATGGGATTGGGGGGGCAACTCCCATCTCTTGCGGGGGCACAATTAGTGCCAGCGCCATCCGTTAAGAGTTTGGGTGTAATCTTCGACACCTCCCTTTCCATGGAGGCGCAGATTGCAGCTATAACAAAGGCGGCATTTTTTCACCTCCGCCAAGCTAAGCAGTTGGCTCCTTACCTCTCTCGCCCTGACCTAGCCACTGTGATCCACGCGACAGTCACCTCCAGACTGGATTATTGTAACTTGCTCTACGTGGGGCTGCCCTTGAGATTGACCCAGAAACTCCAGCGGGTGCAGAATGCCTTACGGGGTCCTCGCTGCAAGATCACATTCACCCGGTGCTATATCAACTGCACTGGCTCCCGGTGGAGTATAGGATCAGGTTTAAGGTGCTGGTTTTAACCTTCAAAGCCCTATACGGCCTAGGACCCTCGTACCTACGGGACCGCCTCTCCTGGTATGCCCCACAGAGGAACTTACGATCTTCAAACAAAAACATCTTGGAGGTCCCAGCCCTCAGGGAGGTTAGGCTGGCCTCAACCAGAGCCAGGGCTTTTTCGGCCGTGGCCCCGATCTGGTGGAACGCTCTGTCACAAGAGACTAGGGCCCTGCGGGACTTGACATCTTTCCGCAGGGCCTGCAAGACAGAGCTGTTCCACCAGGCCTTTGGCCAGGGCACAGCCTGACTCCCTCCTTCGGCAATCCTCACAGAACTTCTAGCCCAATGGTTTGCCATTAATTTGATTGGAATTAATTTTATAATGAAATGATTTTAGAATGTTTTATCGTTTTACTGTTGTTAGCCACTCTGAGCCCGGCTTCGGCTGGGGAGGGATATAAATAAAACTTATTTGTTATTATTATTATGCATAATAGGAGTGGCTGGCTGGACCGTGTGTGCTCTGCTGTGCCTGGCAAGGAGCTGCAGTCAGCTTAGAACTTGTTGACCTGCCTCCTCCCAAGTAGGGAGAGGTTGGGGGAAGCTCTGCTTGCCAGCTGCAACCACAACTGGGGGTGCTTTTTCCCAGCTAAAAAGATGAGCGCAAAGACTTCCTCTCTGCTGCCTCCGAGATCAGCGCTATGTCTAACAGCCTTAAGCTCTAGGCGGGTAGATGTTACATAGCCCTGCTTTCCAGCATCCAGCACAGGCTGGTCCTCTATAGCTCTCTGTGGATCTGCTGTTGAGAGTTGAGAATCGTGAAGTTGGAGAGATCCATTTAGCCCAAACCCCTGCAATGCAGGAATCATAGCTGCATCCCCGGCTCCATTTCTAAGCTGGGGGGTGACCAGTTTCAGAGACAGGAGTGGACCTTTTGGTCGGATCTAGCAAAGTAGTTATTACACTTGTAACCTGTACAGCTGAAAATGCTGGCAGCGTTAAGATAAATTCAACAGTGTAAATAAGTTTTGATGGATGCAGTACCGTGGTACCTCGGGTTACAGATGCTTCAGGTTACAGACTCCGCAAACCCAGAAATTGTACCCCAGGTTAAGAACTTTGCTTCAGGATAAGAACAGAAATCATGTGGCGGCAGTGCAGGAGGCCCCATTAGCTAAAGTGCTGCTTTAGGTTAAGAACAGTTTCAGGTTAAGAACGGACCTCCAGAACGAATTAAGTTCTTAACCCGAGGTACCACTGTAATGGAATACTAAATGGTATAGTTTTTTATAAAATATGCAGGGACTTACGATATGTAAAATGAATCACGGAAAGAGAAGGGAAGTCATTGATATTTTAAGGATGTACAAATGAGTGTTTTAAATTGGAAAACAGAAAATTTGATTACAGAAAGGTAGCCGTGTTGGTCTGCCATAGTCAAAACAAAAAAATTTTTTCCTTCCAGTAGCACCTTAAAGACCAACTAAGTTAGTTCTGAACTAAGTTAGTTCACGAAAGCTCATACCAAGAAAATTTGATAAAAAATTATATTACACTTGTAACCTGAGGTCAGCCAAGAGCACACCCTAGACTAGACCAGTCGTGTCTGGTAAATGCAAGGGCTTCTCTCGCTGGAGGTCCATTCCCCTGGGAAATTGGTGTAACAAGCTCAACTGTAAATACTTTTCAAAGCTCTTTGATACGTTCATTCGCTCAAGCCTTCGCTGATTTGCCCATTTCTCGCCCCCTTTCTCGCACCCAGAAATGGCCAAGCGCATTGTGGACATCCTGCGCGTGGTTTTGAGCCTGCAGCACCCTCCGGACTCTGCCTCGGACTCCACCCCGGACGTGCAGAGAGTGCCGCTGCGCCTGCTCGCCCCCCACATTGGCCGCCTCCCCATGCCCGAGGACTACGTGCTGGAGGAGCTGCGTAGCCTCACCCAGGGCTACCTGCGGGAACTGACGGTGGTGGCGCAATGAGGGCAGCTTGCCTCCTCGCCTGGACGTAGCTGCCCTCTCCGAACGATTCGTCTGCCCTTTGGCCCCAGGGGTGCAGGCAGCCCCCTTCCTGCGCAACTCCTTCCCACCCCGGGGTGCTGCACAGCCACCACAGGGGGCAAAGTGCAGAGACTGGGCTCTGTGTTGGGACACCTCCTCCCCCCCGCCCCCGCTTTCTAGTGTTAATAAAGCCTTTGCCGCAGCAGAAGCCAGCTGTGGGGGTCACTGGACCTGTGGCGGGCAGAGAGCAAGGCACCTTACAGATGGCACAAAAAAATCAGTGTGTGTGTGTATGTATACAGTCAAATCTCCATTTCAACTGAGCTCTGGTCAGCGTTCGTTTGGTTTTTTTTGGAGGGGTGGGGGCTTTGAGTGTGTCCTGCGCTGCTGGGTTTGGACAAGTGGAGTCGACCCTGCTGCCCATGTGCCTTATGGGGCTGAGTCACATCTGGGTTGTGCTGCCTGGCCTCTGCAAAGAAGGGAGGGAGGTGGAGGCACAGCCAGGTTTGGTCTGGAAATGACACCGTTGGCTGGTCCTTTCCGGGGGGGGGGGAATCCCTCAGTGACGTCAGCTTCCTGGCATCCTGTCTTGGGGTGGCACAAATGGCACCCCAGAGTGCTTCTGATCCTTGCAGGGGGCTGGCAGGTTCCCCTCCTTCTGACAGCCTGGCTTTGGGAGACTGGCTTGAGTCTTCAAGCTGAGCTGCGCCTGTTCTTCATGCCGAATCCCTTTGCAAGAAGTGCTGGGGAGGGGGGGACGCAACCTGATTTTAGGTTTTGTGCTGGGGGGGCGGAGGGGGGGTAATGGCTCAAACCAATCAGTTCAAGGTGGTCATGTTGAATGTGTTTGCCATGTGGTTTCATCATACTGCCGAAAGGGAATTCCAGATGCGGAGCTGGTGAGCTGGCTGGCAGCCTCCAGGGCCCTGGGGTGGACAGTCTGCCCGAATCTCATAGGGCAGGGTGAGGCCTGGTGTGGGAGCTGCCCCTGCAGCCAGTTGTGTAGGACCCCTGGAGGCAGTGCGTGTCTGCGTGTGCGTGTATGTATTGGGGGGGGGGATGCCAGCAAAGTGGTGACGCATGAAGATTATGTAAAGGTTTTTATTAAAAACTATAAATAAATGATCCAGATTATTTTCTTGTCTGTTTTTCTGGAAATACCTTTATAAGAAAATAAAAAAAGTTTATAGCATTTTCCTGATTGCCTCTCTTTTTTCCCTTCCCTGCCTTTTAAGAATCAAATGGCTCAACCTCAGATTAAGGTCTCTATTGTAACTAGGGGGCAGTGTTCAGTTTCGGGGTGTGTGTGTCCCTCTTTAGGAGGAAAGGTGCAGGCACAAGAATTGGGTGCGAGGGGAGCTGTGTTATTCCTCCACCATCCAAGGTGCTACGCTCTGTATACGTTCTTGGGCATCATGAGTGGCGAAGGGGCTGCTGCCCTCAGGCCTTGCTTGCAGGCTTTTCCCTCCAAACACTGTGACTGGAGAGAGTTGGGTGAGATTCTGGACTGGGATTGGAAACCAGAGCTCTTGATGAGCAAAGTCCAGCTCTCCTCCCCACCCTGGCATTCTCCTTATATGGTGCAAGGAATATTTGCAACACTTTGAAGACTGGCTGTCTTTTTCAGAGACTATTTTGTAACTGCTCTGTAGTCACCCACTCTGTAGCTGCCTCGCCTCAAGTCTGGATTTGGTACAAATCATCCCAATCCAGTTCCGGATTCAGAGAAATTGGTTGCATTGCCCCAACTGAACAGGATCAGAGAATCGTAGGGTTGGAAGGGAGCACAAGGGGCATCTAGTCCAACCCCCTGAAATGCAGGAATCATTTGCCCAACGTGGGGGTTGAACCCACAACCTTGAGATTTAAGAGTCTCATGCTCTACTGACTGAGCTATATGGCCTTCAGCTGGACACAACAGGACCTTACGTTTTCATGATGGCTATGCTCTAGCTCCTCAACCAGAAGCATCACTTACTACCACTTGCTGGGAGAATCATAGTGTGGGAGTGTTGAAAGTGGCAGGAGAGGATATGTTGATTATTAATATCCTTCCTAACTTGCGCTAGCAAGTTTCATTTCCCCTTTTTTACGGAGTGAAAACTGGTTGCAAACTCATGTGAGTTTCTTAAGTCAATAAGCAATTCCATCTGGCTTGTCCAGATTGAAATGTGTTCTACTATGTTCCTGGTAAGACCCCTTGAATCCCTCCTAAAAGAATAAAGACACCACAGTCTTACTGATAAATAACAAAAAGTACAGTGGCACCTCGGGTTACAGACACTTCAGGTTACAGATGCTTCAGGTTACAGACTCCACTAACCCAGAAATAGTACCTCGGGTTAAGAACTTTGCTTCAGGATGAGAACAGAAATTGTGCGGCGGCAGCAGGAGGCCCCATTAGCTAAAGTGGTGCTTCAGGTTAAGAACAGTTTCAGGTTAAGAACGGACCTCCGGAACAAATTAAGTACTTAACCCGAGGTACCACTGTAGTTTTACTAAGGATCAGGCAGAGCACAGAGTGATCCCTGAAGGCAGGCTTTAGGCTTAAAGTTGCGAACATGTACAAACAGGTTTACCCCATATGGGAGATTACCTGGGGGACTGCTTGGCTGGCAGCCAGCAGTTCAGTCCAGGAAGTTCGCAGGACGAAAAGGGAAGATGGAAGAGAAGAGAGGTGGCAGTGCGACTAGAGCAGGGGTCAGTGAACTTTTTCAGCAGGGGGTCAGTCCACTGTCCCTCAGACCTTGTGGGGGGGGGCGGACTATATTTTGAAGGAAAAAGAATGAACGGATTCCTATGCCCAAAAAAATAACCCAGAGATGCAGTTTAAATAAAAGCACACATTCTACTCATGTAAAAACACCAGGCAGGCCCCACAAATAACCCAGAGATGCATTTTAAATAAAAGCACACATTCTACTCATGTAAAAACACGCTGATTCCCAGACCATCTGCGGGCTGGATTCAGAAGGCGATTGGGCCAGATCCGGCCCCTAGTTTGCCTACCCATGGACTAGAACTTTTGTTAGGTCAGGTAAGGTCAGGCCCACCTACTGGTCACATGTAAGGAAGGATGGTCCAGGCCAGGAGGAACAGGAAGTTCGACTGGCTGCACCAAACTTTCCCTTGCATGTCCACTCTAGCAAAACAAGGGCTGTTGTACTCCCAGTGGATTACATCCCACACATAGAACTGTAGAGCTGGAAGGCACTAAGGCTGGGCGATATATCCATAACAAGTTTCATAATTTTTGACCTGGCATTATATTGCGAATCATGATGCGTTTGCGTGCACAAAAATCACAATGTGGCAAACAAACCAGCCAGCCAGCCTCTACATAAAGGTAAAGGGTAAAGGGCCCCCTGTCTGTTAGGTCCAGTCTATCTCGCTTTACTGGCCGAGGGAGCCGGCGTACAGCTTCCGGGTCATGTGGCCAGCATGACTAAGCTGCTTCTGGCGAACCAGAGCAGCGCACGGAAATGCCGTTTACCTTCCCGCCGGAGTGGTACCTATTTATCTACTTGCACTTTGACGTGCTTTCGAACTGCTAGGTGGGCAGGAGCAGGGACCAAGCAACGGGAGCTCACCCCATTGTGGGGATTCGAACTGCCAACCTTCTGATTGGCAAGCCCTAGGCTCTGTGGTTTAGATCACAGCGCCACCCGCGTCCCTTAGCCTCTACATAGCTTCACCCTTATTTCAGACATCGTGAACATCAGTGTATTTCGATGTTTAGCTGGTGATATATCGCAAGGCTGAAAACCAGATATCAGCCAGCCCTAGAAAGGACCCCAGGGGTCATAAAGTCCAACCCCCTGTAATGTAGGGAAAGAGCTACTTTCCTTCCACATGGTGCCTGGGGGCTTCCCAGACGAGGCCCTTGTGGCAGAGGCAGACCTGGGGGTTTCAAATTTCAGCACCATCATGTGCCTTGCCAAAACTCGGCACCTCCCCACCTCTCTTGCTTCATTCTGAATAATACAGCATCCCCTGCGGCGCCCCCAAGGCTCCATGCCCAGTGTGACGGAACCAGTCACGCTCCCCTAAATCCGCCTCTTACTGTGGGAAATGGGGACGCTGGACCAGATAGACCCCTTGGGTCTCATCCAGCGCTCTGGTTGTTGGCACAGTCCAGCGGCCCGCAGTTTTCAGAGGAGTCGCTCTGCCAGTCTGCTGGGACTTAAGACATCCTGGAGACTTCCTTCTATAATTGTCACCTAGCCTCTGCAGTGAATGCAATACCAAAAGACTGGATTTTTGTGGAATGCCGAACGACCACCAAGCTGATGCTGTACACCTGAGATTCCAGGATGATTGTGCACATTCGGAAACGAAAGTTTCCTTTTGTTTCGCGGATGGCACAGTTTGCTTTCACCAGCCGGCGAGGCCTTTGTGCCCCTTTCTTCCAGACGACTGCAGTCTAAAACAGGCTGATGAGCAAAACCCAAACTCACCTTGACCTGCCGTGTCTCTGCTGCCTTACACACACACACACACACACACACACACACACACACAACCCCTTAGGTTGGCTGTGCAGGGCGGATCTTTTGCCAGAGGTTCATTTGCAACCTCCGAGGCTGCTCCTTCCACCTGATGTCAGCTGGCCGGCTGCTTTTTTTTCCACTCTAGGCAAGGAAAATCCATCGGTGGCTGTCAAAGAAAAGACAGGCTGAGTTGCACAGCGCAGAGTTTACACGCACTGGACCTTCCGCACGCAAAAAGGGTTCCTCTGGATTGCCTTCTCCTCACTGACTCACGCAGCCATGCTCTCCGGGTGACTTAAAGCCCTCCTTCCAGCCGCTTCCGAGATTCGCCACCTCCCACCCCCCAGGTTCACCTTGGCAAGGGTGAAGATGTCTCCGAATCCTTGGATGGGCACCTTCCTCCTGTCTACCTCTTTGCTGGGTCTGCTCTTGGCTCCAGGTAAGACTTTCAAAAGGCTTTGCACCTCTCCTTTATGGTGCCTTGATTTCTTCTTTGCTTCTTATTAGCAGAAGGGGCCGTGCAAATGTGGTGCAAGGAAATTATTCTGCTTTCCCTCTCTCTCTGATGCTTGCTTCAAGGAGTTTTGCTTGTAAGCAAAAGGCTGCTTCCTCCTGGAATTTTGCAAGCCTTCGATCAAGCGGCTGCCCCCCTGCCCCCCCTCCCAGGCCAGCTGCAGATTCTAAGGTTTCGCATTTGACCTCCCACCTGGGAGAGAATTCTACCTGCTCCTCCTCAGGACCCGTGCGTTTGTCTTTGCGATTCGTTTCATACTTGGGAAAAGAGTTGTTTTCACGGCAGGGAGGTTTGTCCTAACAGCTCCATAGAAACTTGGCCCCGGAGAGTTTGCGTCCTGGAATTGCCATCAGCTAAATTGCAATTCAATCGCCCTCTTGCGAGGAAATGCAGGCCAGGCTGCGCTTTGGAAATGCAGCTGGTTAGGGACTGGAAACGTGTGTGTCTTGATCTGTAAGCGAACCTTGCAAGATGTCAATAGACGCGCCTGCCAGGGAAATGGGACACCCGTCATTAAACTTTCAAACCGAGGAAAGGACGGATCTTGCAACATCCCCTGCCTGTTTAGGAGCTTAAAAAACGGAGGAAGAGACAGGTGCCGACAGGGGAGAGCCGGTGGGGTCCAAGTAATGTAGGTGGCTCCATCTGGCGAAGAGAGAGAAGGTCTGGGTTCAAATCCTACACTTTGCATGGACTAGCTAAGGAGCCCTGGGCAAATTTAGCTGCAATTTCTGTATTGCAGGGAGTTGGACTAGATGACCCCTGGGTCCCCTCCAACGCTACCTTTCAATGATTCTAAAGCAGTCTCCCAGCCTCGGTTTCCCTGCTTGTAAAATGGATAGAGGCGTAACCGTCCTTTAGTCATGCTGGATGAAAACTGTCCTTTTAAAAGTGGCATGATGGGCACTTCAGGCTAGCTCCACTGTGTTGGAAGGAGGCAGAGCATGCCTTCTGTGGGTGAGAGGCAGCGGGGTGTAGTGGTTAGAGTGTTGGACTAGGCCCTGGGTTCAAATCCCCACACTGGGCCACAAACCTCTCTGGGTATGACCTTGGGCCAGTCCCTCTCCCTCTCAGCCTAGTCTACCTCTCAGGGTCACGGTTGGGGTTAAACGAGGACAGGGAGAACCATGTTCACCACCTTGAGTTCCTGAGAAGGAAGAGGTGGAATATAAATGCAAATATTAATATTAATATTAATATTAATAATAATAATAATAATAATAATAATAATAATAATAATTATGCTGACTGGGGCTACTTCAGGCTGCCCTCGGCTGACCTCTCACTCGAGAAGTCTTGGCTGCAGCACAGGAAGGAAGAGATCCTCTCTGCACATGTTCTGGAACAAACGCCGTGTTCACAGGGCTTCCATGTGGGGAGTCTGTCTTTGCACCCATATGCAATGCCTTAACCCTGCAAGGCACCGAGGAGGGGCGCTTGCAACTGCTCAGAAGACCCCCCCGGACAAATGGCCCTTTTGGAGCCGCTCCTCTGTGGGATTCTGCCACAGGACAGGGCTGCGAATGTGACCCCCATGCTTGGTGAGCGGAAGACATCCAGAGCAGGTGGCCTGCCGAGTCTTGCCGCACTGCGCCTGAGTGTGCGGAGGGGGGGGATGGCCCCATTGGCCCTGGACAAGACCCCAGGGATCCCAAATGCCCCCTCCCTCCCTCCAACAGCAAGCCTGTGTCTGACTCTGCAGATCTGCCCCGTGGAAGATGGAGCCAGTTTGTTTTCTGATGGACTCAAATGGCAAAGAAAGGAGATCCCGGCTAAACACCAGGAAGAACTTTCTGGTGACAAGAGCTGTTCCACAGTGGAATGGACTCCCTTGGAAGGTGGCAGGGTCTCCTTCCTTGGGGGTTTTTAAGCAGAGGATGGGGGGGCATCTGTCACATGAAAGTTGTACATGGGGAGAGGACCATTTTTCTCCCTTTCTCGTAGCGTAGAACTCGTGGGTGTCCAATGAAGCTCAACGTGGGAAGATTCAGGACCGATAAAAAACAAGTCCTTCTTCCGGCAGCACAGAGTTAATCTATGGAACTCCCTCATGTTGCAGGAATTTATGTATAGGTTGGGGGGGGGGGAGAGGGTTGCCCCTCCAGCAGATATCCTGCACATGCAGCCCACTACCAAAACCAGCACAATCACTTTTGTGACTTTTGTGATTTGCCCCCACAAAACACTTCATCACAGTTTCTTCCTATCTATTCAAAGGGCCTTTGCTGCACGATACCAAATGTAAGAATTCACTGATCAATGGATCTCTGTACTGGCTCACTGGGAAAACTTCAGAAATGCATCTAGACATGTGAGCTCAGCTACTCAGCAGCCCCTCTGCCTGAGGGATGATTCCTGGCATCCTGATACCTGAGTGCCGGACAGGTAGCCATTCCGGAAATAACAAACCCAGATATAGACAAAAGGGTGTGATTAATTTGGCTGGGAAACAGGGAAATGAAAATATCGCTTTTGTTACACTCCATGGGTGTTTGATGGAGGGCAAGGGGAACCATGGGGCAGGGTCCAGGATGCTCAGATTACTGGCACTAGACCTCGCCTTTCATGATGTAAGCATGATGTATTAGTGATGTAGTTTGGGGGGGTGTAACATGGGGATTAAAGGAACCCCTGACCATTAGTTCCAGTCGCGAACGACTCTGGGGTTGCGGCGCTCATCTCGCTTTATTGGCCGAGGGAGCCGGTGTACAGCTTCTGGGTCATGTGGCCAGCATGACTAAGCCGCTTCTGGCAAACCAGAGCACCTCACGGAAACGGCGTTTACCTTCCTGCCAGAGCAGTACCTGTTTATCTACTTGCACTTTGACATGCTTTCAAACTGCTAGGTGGGCAGGAGCAGGGACGGGGGGAGCTCACCCCGTCGCGGGGATTCAAACTGCCGACCTTCTGATCAGCAAGCCCTAGGCTCTGTGGTTTAGACCACAGTGTCACCCGCATCCCTAACATGGGGATTAGCAGCTAATAAAAGTTTGGGTTCTCTTGGCTTCGATCTTGTTCCACCTGGTGTCAGGTGGGAGTCCTGTCGCGACAGTCCTCAATAAAGACCAAGCCTACTGGCTGCTGTTTTGCTCTGGTATTCCTGCCTGGTGCCCTTGTTTTTTTTGTCCAAGGGAGCCCTCAGATTTCTCTGATAACACTCCCACAGGAGGCAGCGATTGCCATCAACGGAGAGGCAACTTTTGGCACCCCCGCCCCCAAAGCCACAGACCAAAAATCAGGAATTTGCTGTGCTGTGAAATATGCTTCCAGCAGGGATGTAGCAGGGCACTGTCCCTTTCAAGTTCATCAGTTTTGTTGAGTGAAATAAATGAAATAGCTCAGTTGGGATAGCTAAGCTGGTAGAGCAGCTGAATTCTTAAATTCAGGGTTGGGGGTTTGAGCCCCATGTTGGGCATGTTGGAGGGGTTGGACTAAATGATCCTTGTGCAAACTTAACATACAGAATAAGAGAACAAGGAAAATGTACGTTTAAAGAAGAATGTAAAATGTTCACTGAATATATGGGTGGAAATTGTGTTCATTTAAAAACGCTGGTAGCACTAAGATAAATTCAACAGTATAAATAAGTTTTGATGGATGTAACAATGGATTACTGAACGGTTTAGTTCATGTAAAATATGCAGGGATGTGGGGTATGCAAAATGAACCACCAAAAGAGAAGATGGGAAGTCATTGATTTAAGGTTGTTTAAATGAATATTTTGAAATGTAAATTAGACAATTTAATAAAAATTATATATTAGGACTAGATGACCCTTGTTGTCCCTTCCAACTCTACGATTCTGTGAAATAGTTTTAACTGGATTTCCAATAAATGTGCAACTAAATTGCTGTTGCTTTGAAGTTTATTGTGTTCCTATCTTCCTTAGTGGGCTGTGCAAACTGTCATTCTGCTTTCCATAGGGTAAAGAAGGGGGCACAGGCATTTATGGAACCGAGCTTTTGGTGGCCTTTAAATATTTTGTAAACAGCTGACATGGACCTTTCCTTTGTTCTCTCCCCCCCTTCTCCCTGCCCCACAACCTTGCTTCCTTTCCCCCCAGGCTGCTCAGGGGCTCAGGGCAAGTTTGCCTACAAGCTGCTCAATGACCTGTTTGCCAACTACTCCAACGCGCTGCGTCCGGCGGAAGATACCGACCGAGCTCTCAATGTCACGCTGCAGGTCACCCTGTCCCAGATCATTGACATGGTGAGTCCTTTGGTGCTTGGAGGGCAGGTGCAAGAGGCTTCAAATGCAGCCGCATGTCAGAGCGCTCTTGTCAGAAGAGGCTGAACGGCTATGGATAGATCCACTGTGTCTTGCGCCCCATTGCAAGGGATTTTGGTCTTGGTTGGCTAGGTCAGGGCCCTGTTTTGCTGAACTGCTTTGAGGTCTCTTTCCCCAGCTGGAAGACTTTCATTTGCTATTTGCTTAAAGGCTAAAGGGACCCCTCACCATTAGGTCCAGTCGTGGATGACTCTGGGGTTGCAGCGCTCATCTCGCTTTCTGATCATCTAATAAGTCTTTATTCAATCTCCATCTAAATGAAATATTACTTTCTTTTTGCATTTCAGGGAGGTAAGCAAAAGGCTGGGACACGGGTGGCGCTGTGGGTTAAACCACAGAGGCTAGGACTTGCTGATCAGAAGGTCGGCGGTTCGAATCCCCGCAACAGGGTGAGCTCCCGTTGCTTGGTCCCTTCTCCTGCCAACCTAGCAGTTCAAAAGCACCTCAAAGTGCAAGTAGATAAATAGGTACCACTCTGGTGGGAAGGTAAACGGCGTTTCCATGCGCTGCTCTGGTTCGCCAGAAGCAGCTTAGTCCTGCAGGCCGCATGACCTGGAAGCTGTATGCCGGCTCCCTCGGCCAATAAAGCGAGATGAGCGCCGCAACCCCAGAGTCGGTGGACTTCAGGAGACAGAAGAGCAATATCCAGCCACTTTTGATTGATGGGGTCTGTGTGGAGAGGGTAACAACGTTCAGATTTTTGGGCATTGAATTACAAGAGGATCTGTCCTGGAGTGTCAACACAAGGGGGCTTGTGAAGAAGGCGCAGCAGAGACTGTACTTTTTGAGAATTCTAAGGAAAAACCATCTTCCGCAGAAACTGCTGCTTGCCTTCTATCACTGTGCCATTGAGAGCGTGCTCACTTATGGCTTATGTGTGTGGTACGGAAGCTGTACTACCCAGGACAGGATGGGGTTGTGCAGAGTTGTTAAGGCAGCAGAGAGCATTGTTGGCTGCCCACTCTCCACCTTAGAGCAGATTTATGCCACAAGGTGCCATAGGAAGGCACTGGACATAGTAAAAGATCCATCGCATCCTGGTCACTGTCTCTTCGAGCTCCTGCCGTCGGGACGGAGATACAGGACGATGAAGACAAGAACGAGCCGTCTTAAGAACAGCTTCTTCTCCAGAGCGATCTCAGCCCTGAATGGGAAGCCTGGACTTTGAAAGTCATCTAATCTTCCTTGCTGTACTATACTGTATTGTTTTAATTAGTGTTTTTATGGAGCAGTCGAGTAATTTCGTTGTCCCTGAGAGGGGGCAATGACAATAAAGATATTATTATTATTATTATTATTATTATTATTATTATTATTATTATTATTATAACTGGAGCTAATGGTCAGGGGTCCCTTTACCTGTCAGGGAACTGCCATCGGAGCTAGAGGAGGAGGCAAGGCTCCCGAGCGATGCTGGAGAGGGGCCCAGCAGGGGGAGAGGCAGCCCATCTGCTGGGGAAGGCAATCAGCGTAACACCAGGGGTGAAGGGGGGCTGATGGGGGAATCGGCGAAGGGGCTCCAGGACTCCTCACCGGAGACCAGCGGGGAGAGCACTGATCCTCCGCTGCCCACGCCCACCCTGCGCAGAAGACTTTCGCGCAGGGAGAGTAGGAGGAGACTTGGTGTCAAAGAACTTCTGTGTTGGAAGAAGTTCAAGAAACGCCCACTGACGGATTCTGCTAGTGACTGAGCAGCCACGAAGCGAATGGCTGTCCAGACAAGAAAGGTTTAACCAGGCAACCAAGCCCAGAGTGGCAGTAACTTACGCACGAGCAACCCCTATAACCATTACATTACCTTTACTTTTAACATACAATGAGCATAACATACAACAATACAAACAACCAGATAAAAGACTTCCTTTATCCTGTATCTGGCCTCCTTATTTACTTCCTATAAATGTTTCCTTTATGAATAATTATTAAGATTTTTCTTAATTATAACTTAAATATCCACAAAGTCTTCTGAAGACATTAATCAAAACAAGTCCAGGTATGTATTTTAGGGGACTGTTTTGTGAAGTATTCTCTGCATTTCCCCCAGGCTTTTTGAAACTCTTGTCTAGTGTGATCTCTCATTGCTTCTATTAATCTAGCCAGTTCAATATACCGTACTCTAACAGTTTGTCTTGCCATTCCTTTTCTGTTGGCACAGTTTCTTTTTTCCAGTTTTTAGCAATTAGGATTAGAAACCACTTTCTAACAGACTGGGAAATGGCATTTCGTCTCTTCCTTCCTCCCCTCTAAAGAAAAAAGGAGGTATTGCAAAGGTTGTGTGTGTGTGTGTCAACCTTTTGGTTGGAATTTCCCCCGATTCCCTATCCGATGCCCCACTCTGAAAGAAAAGCAGCGCATAAGGTGTGCTCCTTGCACCCTGTATCTGAGGTTGTTTTCCCTCTTGCCTCGCAGGATGAGAGGAATCAAATCTTGACGGCTTACCTGTGGATCCGGCAGGTGTGGGTGGACGCCTACCTGAGCTGGGAGAAGGAGGCTTACGATGGCATTGACACCATACGGATCCCAAGCAGCTACGTCTGGAGGCCGGACATCGTTCTGTATAACAAGTAGGTTTCACAGAAGGCCCCCTGTGGCGCCACAGCCCTTCCCTTTAAAAGATGTTCTGCGAAGGTGTTTTTTGTTGAACTAAGTGGAAGACTATGAGTCACGGGAGCAGGGAGAGAAAGTGTCTGGATTCAGCAGTGTTTAAAGTTTGTTTTTGGTTGTTAGTCTGCTAATGTTCTTCATATTAGTTAGTAGATTATGAGTCCTGTGACGCTCCGCGAATTTTATAAAATGGCTTCTTGTGGTTGTGCTGTTTAATCCATTTTATAAGTTGTTTTGCTAGTGATTTATAGAAGGCGGTTGTTTTATTGTTGATTTGTTCATTACCGTATTTTTCACTCGATAACACGCACCTGACCATAACACGCACATAGTTTTTAGAGGAGGAAAACAAGAAAAAAAAAATCTGAACGAAACAGTGGATGTATCATTTTTGTGCTTCATGCTGTGGCCACAGACATGTGTTTTGATGGTGAGTTTGGGGTTGTTGTTGTTTAGTCGTTTAGTCGTGTCCGACTCTTCGTGACCCCATGGACCAGAGCACGCCAGGCACCTCTGTCCTCCACTACCTCCCGCAGTTTGGTCAGACTCATGCTGGTAACCTCGAAAACACTATCCAACCATCTCGTCCTCTGTCGCCCCCTTCTCCTTGTGCCCTCCATCTTTCCCAGCATCAGTGTCTTCTCCAGGGAGTCTTCTCTTCTTATGAGGTGGCCAAAGTACTGGAGCCTCAGCTTCATGATCTGTCCTTCCAGTGAGCACTCAGGGCTGATTTCCTTAAGAATGGATGCGTTTGATCTTCTTGCAGTCCATGGGACTCTCAAGAGTCTCCTCCAGCACCAAAATTCAAAAGCATCAATTCTTCGGCGATCAGCCTTCTTTATGGTCCAGCTCTCACTTCCATACATCACTACTGGGAAAACCATGGCTTTAACTATACGGATCTTTATTGGCAAGGTGACGTCTCTACTTCTCAAGATGCTGTCTAGGCCTGTCATTGCCCTTCTCCCAAGAAGCAGGCGTCTTTTAATTTTGTGGCTGCTGTCACCATCTGCAGTGATCATGGAGCCCAAGAAAGTAAAATCTCTCACTGCCTCCATTTCTTCCCCTTCTATTTGCCAGGAGGTGATGGGACCAGTGGCCATGATCTTCGTTTTTTTGATGTTGAGCTTCAGACCATATTTTGCACTCTCCTCTTTCACCCTCATTAAAAGGTTCTTTAATTCCTCCTCACTTTCTGCCATCAAGGTTGTGTCATCTGCATATCTGAGGTTGTTGATATTTCTTCCGGCAATCTTAATTCCAGTTTGGGATTCATCCAGCCCAGCCTTTCGCATGATGTATTCTGCGTATAAATTAAATAAGCAGGGAGACAAAATACAGCCTTGTCGTACTCCTTTCCCAATTTTGAACCAATCAGTTGTTCCATATCCAGTTCTAACTGTAGCTTCTTGTCCCACATAGAGATTTCTCAGGAGACAGATGAGGTGATCAGGCACTCCCATTTCTTTAAGAACTTGCCATAGTTTGCTGTGGTTGACACAGTCAAAGGCTTTTGCATAGTCAATGAAGCAGAAGTAGATGTCTTTCTGGAACTCTCTAGCTTTCTCCATAATCCAGCGCATGTTTGCAATTTGGTCTCTGGTTCCTCTGCCTCTTCTAAATCCAGCTTGCACTTCTGGGAGTTCTTGGTCCACATACTGCTTGAGCCTTCCTTGTAGAATTTTAAGCATAACCTTGCTAGCATGTGAAATGAGTGCAATTGTGCGGTAGTTGGAGCATTCTTTGGCACTGCCCTTCTTTGGGATTGGGATGTAGACTGATCTTCTCCAATCTTCTGGCCACTGCTGAGTTTTCCAAATTTGCTGGCATATTGAGTGTAGCACCTTAACAGCATCATCTTTTAAAATTTTAAATAGTTCAGCTGGAATACCATCACTTCCACTGGCCTTGTTATTTGCAGTGCTTTCTAAGGCCCATTTGACTTCACTCTCCAGGATGTCTGGCTCAGCCTCTGGGTAGCCCAATGCAAAAATCCTGAGAATCCATGTGGATCTGTGCTTTGTAACCACGTTTATTTGAACGTCTCAAAAGTCAAACATTTCCGTTTTTGAACACCGAAAACCCAGAAGTAATTGCTTCGGTTTTCAGAAGTCCAACGTCTTCCGGAATGGATTACGTTCGAAAACCGAGGTACCACTGTAAATGAAATGAAATGGATGTTCTCCTGAAAACAGAGAGCTGCTTTCCTGACTTGGCGCTGATGCTTCATCGGAAACTGCAATTATTTCAGAATGCGGCAGCTAGACTGGTGACTGGGAGCAGCCGCCGAGACCCCATAACACCGGTCCTGAAAGACCTTTATTGGCTCCCAGTACGTTTCCGAGCACAATTCAAAGTGTTGGTGCTGACCTTGAAAGCCCTAAATGGCCTCGGCCCAGTATACCTGAAGGAGCGTCTCCATCCCATCATCTAGCCCAGACACTGAGGTCCGGCTCCGAGGGCCTTCTGGCGGTTCCCTCCCTGCAAAAATTGAGGTTACAGGGAGCCAGGCAGAGAGCCTTCTCGGTAGTGGCGCCCGCCCTGTGGAACGCCCTCCCATCAGATGTCAAGGCAATAAACAACTAACTGACTTTTAGAAGACATCTGAAGGCAGCCCTGTCTAGGGAAGTTTTTAATGTTTAATGCTACCAGGCCTACCTCACAGGGGTGTTGTGGGGATTAGATGGGGGGCAGTAGAACCATGTAAGTCACTTCAAGCTTCAGGGAGAAAAAACCGCAATATAAATGCAATAAGCAAGCAATTCTTCGGTGCTCACATTAGGGGAACTGTGTGCCAGACATGTAAACAGGTAATCTTTGCAGGACAGGATTTCCCTCCTGCTTAACCATGTGGGGGTGGGTGGGTGGGGGGGACAAAATCTGGGCCTTGCAATGAGAAAACTTGGAGGCGCCATGTTGCATTATTTGTGGGGAGGGAAGAGAAGTGGTAGAAATTTGGATCAGGAGAGCTGGAATGTGGGGAATTACTGTGTTTTTCTGTCTATAAGACGCCCCCATGTATAAGACACCCCCTATTTTGTGTTTTTAATACAGTGGTACCTCGGGTTACATACGCTTCAGGTTACATATGCTTCAGGTTACATACTCTGCTAACCCAGAAATAGTGCTTCAGGTTAAGAACTTTGCTTCAGGATGAGAACAGAAATCACGCTCCAGCGGCGTGGCGGCAGCAGGAGGCCCCATTAGCTAAAGTGGTGCTTCAGGTTAAGAACAGTTTCAGGTTAAGAACAGACCTCCGGAACGAATTAAGTACTTAACCCGAGGTACCACTGGATTCTGTTGGGAGCCTCCCAGAGTGGCTGGGGAAACCCAGCCAGATGGGTGGGGTATAAATAATAACAATAATAATTATTCCTCTCCTTCCCCCTCCTCCAGCGCCGATGACCAGTTCACGGGCTCGATGGAGACCAACGTGGTGATCCACTCGGACGGCCAGATCATGTGGGACTCTCCGGCCATCACCAAGAGCTCCTGCAAGGTGGATGTCTCCTACTTCCCCTTTGACGGCCAGCAGTGCCGGCTGACCTTTGGCTCCTGGACCTACAACGGCAACCAGATCGACATCTTGAACAAACAGGAGACGGGGGACCTGACGGACTTCGTGGAGAACGTGGAGTGGGAGGTGCTGGGGATGCCGGCCAAGCGCAGCGTGGTCACCTACGGGTGCTGCTCAGAGCCCTACCCGGACGTCACCTACACGCTCCTCCTCAAGAGGAGGGCTTCCTTCTACATCTTCAACCTGCTTCTCCCCTGCATCATGATCTCTTTCCTGGCCCCGCTGGGCTTCTACCTCCCGGCCGACTCCGGGGAGAAGGTGTCCCTGGGGGTGACCGTCCTCCTGGCACTGACCGTCTTCCAGCTGCTGGTGGCCGAGAGCATGCCCCCCTCGGAGAACGTGCCCCTCATCGGTGAGTAGTCCCTGGGGGAGAAGGTGAGGATTGTGGCGTCTCTGGGCCCCGCCCAGAAACAAGGAAACTGAAAAAAGGGATATTGCGTGTTTGGGGTTGACATCTGCAGGATCTGATTTCTTTCCGCAGGGCCTGTAAGATGGAGCTGTTCTGCCTGGCCTTTGGCTTGGAATCAACTTGATTCCCTCCCCCTCTTTCCCTTTCTCCTTCTGTGATGGAGCTCTTATTTGGGGACTTCCCTGGCTTTTTTCTGGCCCACATAGGACCAGTCTGGATAATTGGCCTTGGTGAAGATTTGACGTTTTCATCCCCAAAAAAGTTTTTGATTTGAGTTTCTACTGAAATGAGGCTGCATTCTTATGTTGTATTTTAATTTTGTTTTTAAGTTGTAGTTTAATCAATTGTTTTTATACCTGGTGTTAGCCACCCTGAGCCTGGTCTTGGCTAGGGAGGGCAGCTTTTTTTTTAATTTTAATAATTTTTAAAAATTTAATAAATTTACAGTGGTACCTTGGGTTACATACACTTCAGATTACATACGCTTCAGGTTACAGACTCCGCTAACCCAGAAATAGTACCTTGGGTTAAGAACTTTGCTTCAGGATGAGAACAGAAATCGTGCTCCGGCTGTGCGGCGGCTGCAGGAGGCCCCATTAGCTAAAGTGGTGCTTCAGGTTAAGAACAGTTTCAGGTTAAGAACAGACCTCCGGAACGAATTAAGCACTTAACCCGAGGTACCACTGTAATAGTTTTTTTAAATTTTAATATTTTTTAAAATAAATAAATAAATAAATAAATAATAATAATAATAATAATAATAATTATAATTATATTTGATGTTTTATTGTGTTTTTATTGTGTGCTTTTATTGTGGGAGGTGCCCAGAGTGGCTGGGGAAACCCAGCTGGATGGGGGGGTAATAAATAATAAAATATAACAACAATAATAATAATACATATTAATAATACCTGCGAAGGTCTCATGTTGCCTTCCCCAGCCTGGTGCTCCCTCAATTTCAGGCTCCTGGCGAGGTCTGATGGGAGTTGCAGCCCAGCACCCCGGATTGGTGTGATGGCCGCTCTCAGGTGCTAAAGGAGCGTCTCCTCTTGTCCGTCCGTCCCCCGCTCCCCAACCCCTCCACCTGCAGGCAAATACTACATCGCCACCATGACCATGATCACGGCCTCGACCGCCTTGACCATCTTCATCATGAACATCCACCACTGCGGCCCTGGCGCCAAACCCGTCCCCAGGTGGGCCAAGAAGCTCATCCTGCAGTACATGGCTCGCATCTTCTTCGTCTACGAAGTGGGGGAGAGCTGCAAGAGCCCCCGGCCGGAGCCGGAGCCCGCCCCCAAAGCCCGCGTGGCCAACGGTGGGGCCCCCACGCGGGGGGTGGGCATGGGGCGATCCCCCGGTGAGGAAGCCCTGCCCCGCCGGTCTCCTTCGCAGGGGCCCAGCAGCCCCTCAGAGCAGCCCGGCTGGGGCGAGGGCAGCCAGTACGTGGACCTGGAGGGCGGGGAGGGCAAGTCTGCGGATCAGGCCCCCTGCGCCAAGAGCCGCTGCCTCTGCCACCACCACAGCATCCTCAGGAACGTGGAGTACATTGCCAACTGCTTCCGGGACCAGAAGGCGGCTTCCAGGCGGACCGGGGAGTGGAAGAAGATCGCCAAGGTGATGGACCGCTTCTTCATGTGGGTCTTCTTCGCCATGGTATTCATCATGAGCGTCCTCATCATGGGCAAAGCCATCTGAGATGCCCCAGAGGAGCAGGAAGCATGCCAGCAAAGCCTCCTTCCTGCTCCTCAGCCGGGTGCTGCGATATCATCATCATCATCATTTTTTGGAAGGAGAACTTGCCCTGCAAAATGTGGGTCACTCAGGGCTGGCGAATGGTGCTGGCAGAAGGTCCAATCCACTAGCAGGACTGGGGCATTTCTGATGGTTACCCAGGGAAGTGTGAGCTGGACAGGTGAGCCCCAAGACCCCTTGGGATGCCATAGGTGGTGCTGGGGTGCAGCTCTTGGACCGTGGGGTGTGGGCAACAGCATGTCCAGGGGCCCTGGGGGTCCTTCCAACTCTACAATTCTGTGTCGAGCCAGAAATTGGATACTACGGACATGGCGGCTGCTTCTGCATCCACCACCACACCCATCTAGCAGATGAGCGATTTAGTCTTTGGCTGCTGCACACACACAGCTGCCCCACAATCCTAGGAGCAGAGGAACAGCTGCCAAGTCGGGACATGGGTTCATTCATCTCAGTATTGTCTACACTGACGGACAGCAGCTCGCCAGGGTTTCAGGCAAGGGATTCTTTTCCAGCCCTCTCTGGAAGACACCTTTGGGGAATGAATGTGGGACCTTCTACATGCAAGACCTCCTGGTCTACGGCTCTGTCCACACTGCAGCTTAATGTGGATTGTGAACCCCTCATGCTTCCTTTAATTCCTCCTTGGATGCAAGCAGCAGTCTCTTCCGTCTACTGATATTGCACACTTTCTCCCAAGGTTCCTTATTGCTTTGAAAATCCAAACAGGAGAGCGCCATCAATGGCATTGGTGCAATTTGTGATTATGCAAACACTTGCACCATCGGTAGTTGGTCTAGATGACCCTTTGCCCCTTCCAGCCCTATAATTCTGTTGTTGTTGTTGTTGTTTAGTCATTTAGTCGTGTCTGCCTCTTCGTTACCCCCTGGACCAGAGCATGCCAGGCACTTCTGTCTTCCACTGCCTCCCCCAGTTTGATTAAACTCATGTCCGTAGCTTTGAGAACACTGTCCAACCATCTCGTCCTCTGTTGTCCCCTTCTCCTTGTGCCCTCCATCTTTCCCAGCATCAGGGTCTTTTCCAGGGAGTCTTCTCTTCTCATGAGGTGGCCAAAGTCTTGGAGCCTCAGCTTCAGGATCTGTCCTTCCAGTGAGCACTCAGGGCTGATTTCCTTCAGAATGGAGAGGTTTGTTCTTCTTGCAGTCCATGGGACTCTCAAGAGTCTCCTCCACCACCAGAATTCAAAAGCACCTATAATTCTAGGATGATGCAAGTGCAGCGTTTTAGTGCCTAGGGCAGCACTGAGTTTGGCCTTCTGCAAATCCCATTTAACAGCCCTGCTCCCACTCCAAAACCAACCAGCCAACCAACCCAACAAGCCCTAACGTGTTTCTAGCCCTCTTGGAGACCAGCTTGATGAAGCTGGGCTGACACAGGACACAAAGGCTTCTGTGTTTGTGGAACAGAAGCGGAATGCCCTGAGGTCGAGGGTCAGCTGTCCTGCCTCCTGCATGGCTTTGGGCCCTTCCTCAGTGGCCAGCAGAACAGAACAAAACATGCACAGCTATATCCAAAACCATACTGGTTGTAACAACAACTACTTATTATTTATACCCTGCCCATCTGGCTGGGTTTCCCCAGAGAGAGCCAGTGTGGTGTAGTGGTTAAGAGCGGTAGTCTCGTAATCTGGGGAACCGGGTTCGTGTCTCCGCTCCTCCACATGCAGCTGCTGGGTGACCTTGGGCCTGTCACAATTCTCTGAAGTCTCTCAGCCCCACTCACCTCACAGAGTGTTTGTTGTGGGGGAGGAAGGGAAAGGAGAATGTGAGCCGCTTTGAGACTCCTTCAGGTAGTGATAAAGCGGGATATCAAACCCAAACTCCTCCTCCTCCTCCTCTTCTTCTTCCTCTTCTTCTTCTTCTTCTTCTTCCCCAGCCACTCTGGGCGGCTCCCAACATAATATTAAATACACAATAAAACATCAAACATAGAAAACTTCCCTAAGCAGGGCTTCCCTCAGATGTCTTCTAAAAGCCAGATAGTTGTTTATTTCCTTGACATCTGATGGGAGGGCATTCCACCGGGTGGGCGCCACCACCAAGAAGGCCCTCTGCCTGTTGTCAAGTGATTTACCTAAGTCATTCTGATCAGAGATTTTGGCTTCAGAATCTGGCTTCCCCCCCCCCCACCTTAGTGCAGAATCTACAAGGAGTTCTTTACCTCTTTAGCAATACTGAGTTGAGCGTGGATCTTTGCTTAAGCACAACAGGGAGAAATTGGCAGGTGTAAAGAAGCCCCAAAGCTTTCAGAAGGTCAAAATGGTTGAGTCCCAAGGGACAAAAAACCTTGGCATTGAAAGTGGCATAATTGTTATTGTTGTTGTTGTTTAGTCGTGTCCGACTCTTTGTGACCCCCTGGACCAGAGCACGCCAGGCACTCCTGTCTTCCACTGCCTCCCCCAGTTTGGTGGTAGCTTCAAGAACACTGTCCCACCATCTCGTCCTCTGTTGTCCCCTTCTCCTTGTGCCCTCCATCTTTCCCAACATCAGGGGCTTTTCCAGGGAGTCTTCTCTTCTCATGAGGTGGCCAAAGTCTTGGAGCCTCAGCTTCACGATCTGTCCTTCCCGTGAGCACTCAGGGCTGATTTCCTTCAGAATGGAGAGGTTTGATCTTCTTGCAGTCCATGGGACTCTCAAGAATCTCCTCCAGCACCAGAATTCAAAAGCATCCATTCTTCGGTGATCAGCCTTCTTTATAGTCCAGCTCTCACTTCCATACATCACTACTGGGAAAACCAGAGCTCTGACTACATGGGCCTTTGTTGGCAAGGTGATGTCTCTGCTTTTGAAGAGTGCTTTAAATGTCTGCATGTTTCCCAGGGGGACTTTCTCCTCTGTCCTTCTTGTCACATTTCATTGCTTGCCCAAATCCTGAAATGCCAATTATCACTCTCGCTTTGGTTACGCTTGCTTGCTTCGACCTTGTGCAACCCGCCGACAAGATCTTAATTTGGGGATAAACTTGCTCGCTTGCAGGCTTGAGAGCACCCCACCTTCAAGCCAAATGTTTGGGTGTGTTTCCGTGACTTTTTTCTTGTGTTACATTTTCGACCTCTCCATTCCTCCCCAAACCTCCAAGGCAATCTCAGTCTAAACGAGGTCGGGCGCCGGAATCCCTGAGCTTGAACAGGCCTCTGGCGGGCCAAGGAAGCTCACAGCTGACCCCACTGGTGCCTGGGAGGAGAAGCCGATCCCATGCACGTTCCTCCAATGGTGCAAAAAATGGACGATGCGCCTTTGCAATGGGAAAGGACACTTTCCTGTGGATTCTGAGCTTTGGTTCAAATGAGCTGGGCAAGGGGTAAAATGAATTAGTTGGGAAGCCCATGGATTTTAGTAAAGGTCAAAGCCATCAGGTGAGTCAGCCGGGGGGCAGCTCTGGGAGGGGGGCCACGCACCCTTTTGCTTCGTCGATCCACTGATCCTGAAACGGGATGAGGGTGTTCTCAGCTTCCTTCCCCCTTAGACACCTTCGTGCTCCACCTGCAGATTCTCAACAGGGAACTCAAAACAGATGTGGAAATGATAATAAAGTCCTCAAAAAGCCAACCGTTTCTCTGCGTCTGTAAGGTTCTCTGTGGGGTTGTCTTGTCTTTTTGCCCATCTTCTGCCCCAGTGGCTTTCTTTTTCTTTTACTAAATTTTATTTAACATAATTATTACAAAATACAAGCAAAATACATACATACATATATTTTTCAGATAGGCACACATGTATAAAAAAGAACAAAAAAGAAAAAAGAAAAAGAAAAAATAAGAAGAAAAATTGGAAGAATTTCTTCCAAATTTATTCTACAAATATCTCAGTGATAAAATTTCACTGATTGACTTCCATCGCTGACGCTGCACTTCCTATATACATTTTAAGCGAATTTGTATCTGTTATTCCGTATTTTCCCCATACAATCTCATACAAATATTCTAATCAATAAGTTTTCTAAATCTTTCATAAATCTATTCTAAACACAGCCAATACCTTACACTTACCGGTAATCCTTGTCTTCAGAAATATAAATATAAATGCCCCAGTGACTTTCAAAGGGGTCCCGGGGGGGCTGGACTGCATGACCTTTGTGATCCCTTCCAACTCTGTAGTTCTGTGATTTAGCTCTGCTCCACTGGGGCCTGGCTAGCTACAAACGAACGGAGCAGAACCACGGGGCTGGATCAGCAATCCACACCGAGAGGCAGCGTGGTGCAGTGGTTAGAGATCAGGGTTCGAATCCCCAACTCAGCCACGAAGCTCATTGGCTGAGCCTGGGGGCCAGTCACTGGCTCTCAGCCAGACCTACCTCACAGGGGTGTTGTGGCGATTAGATGGGGGTGGGTGGGTGCGGTAGAACCATGTAAGTCACTTCAAGCTTCTGGGAGAAAAAGCTGGGATATAAATGCGATAAGCAAGCAATTCTTTGGCGCTCACATTAGGGGAACTGTGTGCCAGACATGTAAACAAGGAATCTTTGCAGGACAGGATTTTCCTCCTGCTTAACCATGTGGGGTGGGGTCGCTGGGGGACAAAATCTGGGCCTCGTAATGGGAAAACTTGGAGGCCCCATGTTGTATGTTTGTGGGGTGGGGGGAAAGAAGTGGGAGAAATTTGGAGCAGGAGAGCGGGAATGTGGGGAATTACTGTGTTTTTCCGTCTATAAGATGCCCCCATGTATAAGATGCCCCCTATTTTGGGGGACTCCAATTTAAGAAAATGGGGGGAGATGGCCCCTATGTATAAGACGCCCCCAAATTTTGGACATTATTTTTTAGGGGAAAAAAACCTAGTTTTATACACGGAAAAATACGACATTCTGTCTCTCCATCCCAATTACAGTGGTACCTTGGTTCTCAAATGCCTTGGTACTCAAACAACTTGGAACCCAAACCCTGCAAAGTAAGTGTTCCTGTTTGCGAACTTTTTTCAGAAGCTGAACGTGCTCCGTTTTGAGTGTTACACTTTGGATTTGAGTGCCACACTTTCGTTTTGAGTGTTCCGCTGAGGTCTGTCTGTTTTTGCTATTTATTTTTTGTTTTTGTGACTCTTTTTGTTTTTGTGACTGTGTGGAACCCAGTTCAGCTACTGATTGATTGATTTTGTGACTGCAGTACATTGTTGATTGCTTTCCTTTTATGGATCCATGCTCTCGTTAGATAGTAAAATTCATGTTAAAGTGCTGTTTTAGGGGTTGTTTTTAAAAGTCTGGAACAGATTAATCCATTTTGCATGACTTTCTATGGGAAAGTGCACCTTGGTTTTGGAACGCTTTGGTTTTGGAACAGACTTCCAGAACAGATTAAGTTTGAGAACCAAGGTCCCACTGTAGTTGAAGGGTGATAACCTCCAGCTGGGGTTTATGAGAAGTTGGGGGGCAGTATTTCTGGTGGGGGACACATCGTTCTCCTTCTCTGGTAGTTTGTCTGCCTTTGTTCCCCATCTTCCTACACTCTGATCTCACCTGTGGCTCCTGCGAAACGGCTTCCACTGGCTGGCTAAACCAGACGAAGGTAGCTAATGGGACTCAAACTTCCTCTTAATGCTGTCGATGGAGCAGGCAAGACCAAGAGTGAGTCCCACAGTCAAGAAGGTGGTTTCTGGACGTACTGTAGAGGGGAGTGAGGGGCAGACAAGACTGGGATAAGCTGGGAAGGGAGTCCATAGGAGAAGGAAAATCCTGATCCTGAACCTTGCAGGACATCTGTAGGAATGATTGCTGGGTTGTGGAGCACACTCCCTCCCGCGGGCAGCCTCAGCTGTCTGCACGCGTGACCTTGGGGTGTGGAGCACACTCCCCCTCACAGACAAAGCCACAGCTGTCTGAACATCTTGCCCTCTGTCTAACCTTTTGCGGTGTTGGTAGTCTACCCTGCCCTGTCTGTGACCTTTGTCTCTGTTTTTTTTTAAATGATATTTATTAAGAGTTTCAAAAGTACAAAAAATAGAAGAAAAAAGAAAGAGAAAAAAAGAAAAAATACATAAAATACATAAAAATCAATACAACAACACAACAACAACAACAACAAAAGAAAAATACAACTCCCATATTACATATCTTCATCTTTCATTTGCTTATTTCCTTGACCTCCTCACACCTCCCTTTTTGTATTCTAGCTTAATTAGTTGTTTCAGCAAATTCTTTCCATCTTTCTCACTTTTTATTAGATAATTTATCTCAACAGTCTAACCTATTAATTAACTCAATAAATCCTTTCCATCTTTCACCATATTCTGTGGTTCCATTTGCCTTAATTTGTTTAACCTTATCTTACCATAAAATACCTTAAAACTTAAAACTTAATACTTATTTATACATAACTCCTTATATCATTTCTACTAAAGCCAAATAGTTTCATTCCAACATTTTCCCTAATATACATTAATTTTACACTAATTCCCAAAATAAAGATTTTCCTTTATAGACTCTTCCGATTTTCATCCAACGTCCCTTCTTCCTGGTCTCGGGTTATGTCAGTCCTTACTATCCATTCCATCTAGTCCATCAACCTGGTAATCTGATATCCGAGGCTCTTAAATCACTTCCATGCCCCTTCTGCAGATCTTTTTCTTCTTGTTTATACTTGCACTTTTCCTTGTCTTTTGTTGGTCTCTTTCTTAGTTTCTTTCCTTTCTCCTTGAGGAGTAGGTCTCCAGGGAATTTCCACCCATACTTATCTCCATCTCCCCACATCAGACCAACCCATTCCCCACAGTCCCACTCCCCACAATCATCAAAATAATCCAAAAGATCTTTGAAATATGCTGTTAAAGATCTTGTGACCTTTGTCTCTGAGACCTTTGTCTCCTTCATCATACATTGTGCAAGGGGAAAATGATGTGGTGGAAACAGGTGCCAAAATAACCACCCCACCATCTCAGGATTGGAAGATGTGTAAAGGTCACAGTCCAAAATGTATCTGACTGGTTTTGCATATTGTGCCAATAAAAGAAGCCTCTACAGAGCTAGCTGGCAGCTTGCTTGCAGCTTGCCTGTGCACAGCTCAGCTGCATTACCAACTCCTGCCTCATGTCCTTCACTTCACATCTTTGGAAGAAGATAAGGCTAAGGATTAAAACCCAAGGGAAAACCCATACCCGCTGCCTTGAGGGATATCTACAGGAGAAGAAAAGGCTAAAGAGTAAACCTTACACAAATCTGGACTGCAGTCCCCTAAGATTGTTGGATTCTTGTACACCTCCTTCCAGCAACTCCTGCAGCCCAGCTGGTGCCAAACGTCTTGCTCTGCTTTCCTTTGGACCACATCAGTGAGGCTGAGAGGGGGATCTTGTCACCTGAGCAGCCCAGGGCACACTGCTCAGGTCACTTCAGTGCTGCTAACGCAGCAAAAACACTGTGGGAGACAGGCACAACAGGCACCATAACTGTTATAAGAAAAAACAGCTCCTTTCCCCTTATGGGGTATCCAAGAGCCCGTATAGAGTCCTTATGTAGGTTCTCCATCGGTAGGAGAAAATAACATAGACCAACCAGAGAATATTGAGAAGCAAAGCAGCTAGTAAGCCTCTTCTTTATTAACTGTTGCAACAGGGTGCTCACACACACCCCCACACGCAGGAGGGAGGAAGGACCCAGAACAAAGGTGTGCAAGCCCTTATATAGACTTTTGAAATTGCTACCCTGTAGCTCAAGACCACCCCCCCAATACATCATACATACATCACAGAAGGGGCGGTCTATAGCAGAAATCCTGTCTGGCAGGAAACCTGTTAATGCGTTTACCTGGACAGCCTAGCCATTCTTTTGTGATGATAAATACTTAATTCCTACAGGCTTCTCCCTATTCATACCCAAATGTGCCCTTAAGGCAGGATTTATGAGCACAGAGACAATGGGGTCCCCCCCCTTTCCATCCAAATTGCAGGGGACTATCTGAGGTCACTGAAAGAGTCAAAATGACTTTAGGATAAGCTTACCAGATTTTTTTCCAATTAATCCGGGGACACTTTTCAACTTCAATGGATTTTGTACGGGGAATGATTTGTAAATCCGGGGACTGTCCCCGGGAAATGGGGACATCTGGTAACCTTATTTTAGGACTGTTTTCCTGTACTGTTTCAGACATCCAGTTACAGATAGGTAGCCGTGTTGGTCTGCCATAGTCAAAACAGTGTATCTGAAGAAGTGTGCATGCACACAAAAGCTCATACCAAGAACTAACTTAGTTGGTCTTTAAGGTGCTACTGGAAGGAAAAAAATTTTTTGTTTCAGACATGTGTTTTATATATTTATGTATGTGTTTGCCTGGTACATTTATGAACATATGATTTACATATATGAGACCTTAGAATTCCTATAACAATAACCTTCCAACAATCTGACTTCCTCCTACAAAGGTGAACTCCGCCATTCTCTCCCAAGACAGAGAGATGCCAACAAGAAAAGACGTCACCGGTCCTTACAGGAGAAGCCCTCTAATTCTTTTCACTGTGCCTGCAATGGAGAGGACCTCACAGCTGATGGGGTAGGGAGAGATGCTTATCTTAGTATGCAGGCGGTCCCTGAGTCCTGTTTGCAGTTTTCCCACTGGGGCATCTGGTTGGCCACTGTGAGAACAGGATGCTGGACTGCCTCCTCCAGACGACTCTTCTTCGGCTCCCTGGGGCTTCCAAAATATTTCCAGATCTTTGAGAGACTGAAAACGGGAAACTCAGCCATGGGGTATGCATGCAATGCAAGCTTTTTTCTGTCTGTCGGACCACTCAGGGGAGCGAAAGATCTGAAAAGACCTTCAGGCAGAATCTGACTCATATTCCTTGCCTTGTTTCTGCTAAGTGCTGTGACTGACAGGAAGCATTGAAGAATCCTGAAATGTCAGCATCCACCTCCTTAACACACACCTCCCTCCTGAAGGCCTTTCTGTGCAGATATTTGTGAGCATGGGTTGTTTTCCTTATGGAAAATGCAGTGTCATCTTCCAGAATAATGTTTCTGTAGCTGGACCATAAAGAAGGCTGATCGCCGAAGAATGGATGCTTTTGAATTATGGTGCTGGAGGAGACTCTTGAGAGTCCCATGGACTGCAAGAAGATCAAACCTCTCCATTCTTAAGGAAATCAGCCCTGAGTGCTCACTGGAAGGACAGATCGTGAAGCTGAGGCTCCAATACTTTGTCCACCTCATGAGAAGAGAAGACTCCCTGGAAAAGCCCCTGATGTTGGGAAAGATGGGGGGCACAAGGAGAGGGGGACGACAGAGGACGAGATGGTGGGACAGTGTTCTCGAAGCAACCAACATGAGTTTGACCAAACTGTGGGAGGCAGTGGAAGACAGGAGTGCCTGGCGTGCTCTGGTCCAGGGGGTCACAAAGAGTCGGACACGACTAAATGACTAAACAACAACAACAAGCTGTTCATAGACTTCTACAGTAGAATGGTTTGTGAGGAAGATAAAACATAGCATCAACTTTCCAAACATCTGGATAGTTTTGTCTAAACAAAAATGTTTTTAACAAGTGCCGAAAAACATTCTGTGAAGGAGCTTTCCTGATATCAATAGGCAGAAGAAGAAGAAGAGTTTGGATTTGATATCCTGCTTTATCACTACCCTAAGGAGTCTCAAAGCGGCTAACATTCTCCTTTCCCTTCCTCCCCCACAACAAACACTGTGAGGTGAGTGGGGCTGAGAGACTTCAGAGAAGTGTGACTAGCCCAAGGTCACCCAGCAGCTGCACGCGGAGAAGCAGGGAATCGAACCCAGTTCACCAGATTACGAGTCCACTGCTCTTAACCACTACACCACACAGGGAGTTCCAGAGTTCAGGTGCCGCCACACTAAAAGGTTGAGCTCTTACAGATATGAAAAGGGCATTATGTGGCACTTGTAGCAATGCCAGACCACAGATTGAAGTGGGTGCATATGGGGTGGTGTTGTGGTCTAAACCACTGAGCCTCTAGGGCTTGCTGATCAGAAGGTTGGCAGTTCGAATCCCTGCGACGCAGTGAGCTCCCGTTTCTCTGTCCCAGGTCCTGCCAGCATAGCAGTTTGAAAGCATGCCAGCACAAATAGATAAATAGGTACTGCTAAATGGCATTTCTGTGACCACTCTGGCTTCCATCACATTGCCCCATTGCGCCAGAAGCGGTTTAGTCCTGCTGGCCACATCACCCGGAAAGCTGTCTGTGGACAAACGCCGGCTCCCTTGGCCTGAAAGCAAGATGAGCGCTGCAACCCCAGAGTCGCATTTGACTGGACTTAACCGTCCAGGGGTCCTTTACCGTTTTTTACCCTTATATGGGGTAGAATAATCTCTATTTTGTGGGTTTCCCTAACGGTGCCCAAATGAACTGCTCTTGTGGCATGTCCTGGTAGTGAAAGCAAGCAATTGTTTCCCTCTCTGCTCCCTGTCCCTCCTGCCTGCCTGACCTGGAGGCTGCCCTCCGCATCCTCTCCCCTGCCTGGGTTCCTCCTTTTCCACCCTAATGGCTTTTTCTGCTCGGCTGCCTTGCAGGCGCCGTAATCTCAGGCGACAGGACCGTCCTCAAGGACCTTGGAGGCAGATGTGCATAAAGAGTGATGTGTCAAGAGGCAGCCAGGATCTTTCCAGGTCTTAGCATGAGCCTAGCTGCTCTCACAAAAGCCCCAAAGACTATCCATGGTTCGGTGGCAGGGGGCACGCAGTGATAAGAATTTTAAGGTCTTGGATATATTTAAAATGTTCATAAATGTACCAACCAAGCACGTACACAGTTCAGCACAGGAAGACCGACCTGAAATCATTTTTGATTCCCAAACTGACCAAATGTTTTCTCTGCAAGGGGGGGGGGGTCAGGGAGCCCTCCCATAGTCTCAGGAATTGAGTAATCCGCATTTTAATGGGTGATAGACTATCAGGATAGGCAATCAGGAAAGGCAATCCGATAACCTGCAGACAGAAAAAACAACAACACCTTTTCTGTGATGTAGATATGATGTCACTACTGGGTTTCCCCAGTAGTGATGTATGGAAGTGAGAGCTGGACCATAAAGAAGGCTGATCGCGAAGTTCCACCACCCAAAGTACAATGGAACTTCCTTTGCATGTCTGGCCCCTTGGCTGGTCTGGTGATGGGCTTAGGCTTTCTTTGGCCAACAATCAGCTCTGCAATTGTCTCCTCTGGGAACCTCCTGGGGTAGGAGGTGTGTATACATGTCTCCACGCTTGGGGAGGTGGCAGGGAAAAGAGTCATTTTTCCAAGGGCAAAATAGTGTTGAAATGGAGGAAACTGACAAAGGAGATGATTTTATATGATTGTTAAAGCTAGGTAACTTCCCTGAGCAATCAAGTTGAAGGGATACATTCAGGCATAATATTTGTAACATTTAACAACTTTAAAGATGTGCCCCCCCCCGTAATTTCCGTAACACCAACGAAGCAGGACATGAGCACAACCGATGTCTCCTGCCATGGTTCTTTCCCAGCAGCTGGCATCCAGAAACATGCCAGGGATGGGCACATTTAGCCATCATTGTGATTCGTAGCCCAGGCAGCCACATCCTCCATAAATGTGTCCTGTTCCCCTTCTGAAATTTCCTGAGCTGGTCAGGCATCCTGCCGCATCTTCCCAGCCCCACGGATGCTCCTGTCCTTGTCAGTCCTTTGGTGCTGCCACTTCTGCCCCAAAGAACACGAGACATTTTTTATCCTTTTGGACAGTGGCATGCATTATTCAGTGCCGCCAGGGGGGCGGGGGGGGGGCGGGGAGGAAGGATCAGCCAGCTGGAAACATCCTTTGCTGGTAAGATACAGCTTAGGGCAGGGGAACAATCTAAGGCTGTGGGAAAGGACACTGCGGATGCCAAGAAGGGCAGTGGCAGCATGAAGATGGCATGTGCATTGACCTCAACTGGGCTGACTGGGTCTGGAAACCAAGCCTGATGAGGAACGGTTGAAGGAGCTGGGTATGTTTAGCCTGGGAAAGATACTGAGACTGAGAGGAGATAGGAAAGCCATCGCCAAAGATATTAAGGGCAGTCACATGAAAGAGGGAGCATGGAAGATCTGCTCCATGGACACCCTGTGGAGGTTGAGGACTCTCCTTCCTTGGAGGTTTTTAAGCAGAGATTGGATGGCCATCTGTCATGGATGCTTGAGTTGAGGTTCCTGCATTGCAGGGGGTTGGTCTAGATGGCCCTTGGGGTCCCTTCCAACTCTACAGTTCCATGACTATATGATTCTATGACTTACAGTGGAGGCTGCTCCATTAAGGTACAAGTGGGGCGCTGCCCCACCAACCGCTACCTGCCCCCAACCTGCCCTCATCTGCCCACCTTCCTACGTACAAGCAGCGCTGGCCCTCTCATTAGGGAGGATTGCTGAGAATCCTCCGGAAAAACAATCTCTCAAAGGACCTGTTGATGGCATTTTACCATTGTACTGTTGAGAGTGTATTAACCTATGGTCCTCCTGCATTTCTTGCCACCGTTCTCAGTCTCCCAACAGTTTTAGTCCAGCTGAAGAACCAGGTTCTGCAAACCCGCAAAACTCCGCCAAATGGTGACCCTCCCAGGTCAGGTGGGAAAGGCCTGCCAGGCAGGGAGCAGGTCCTGCAGGACTCCCAGCAAGAAAACCTGGGAGATGAGTCTTGGGCAAAGAAGGGACAAAGGAGCTCCCTGTCTCCAAGGTGTGGGGCTTACCTGCTCTTTGATTGGGCCACAGGTAGGCCAACTCCAGCCGAACCATGACATTCTGCAGAGGAAAGAAAAATCTGGGTCAGATGACACTACGAAACCCACCTTGGATGGCTGCACCCACCTTGGACCCAATCCCTTGTCCCAGAGGACCACCCTGAGCCCTGCAGCCTCCTGGGCAGAGGTCATCATCATCATTTTGGATTTGTATACCGCCTTTCTATCTTACAATACTCAAGGCGGTTTACAAGCTGAAGAAACAAAAAATGTACATCTTATAACAATCTAATGCCATACAAAAATGTGATAATAAAACATAACTTTAAAATAGGCAACCTCCATCAAAAAAGTAACATCCAACAATTGTTAGAATAGTATAAAATAATAATATCGACCTATAAAAGTTAAACAGAAATCCACTCGACAGTTACAATAATATCTAAACTATAATCAATAAAGCAACGGCAAGCCACAGTACACAAAATAATACAATACACATTGAGAAGCAGAGAGTGAGGCAAGGCAGGTGGAAGGAGGCCTTTCCTGATGGAGTCTCTCCCCTCACAGTTCTTGCTCCAGAACCAGCTCCCTTGTGAGGACTCCTAGGTGGAGGGGCAGCAGCAGGAAAGGGGGCAGGAAAAGCCTCTGGCCTCATCCTGGCACCCAGGAACACACACTGCATCATCTGCATTAAAAGTCACTTGGGGATGTGCTCTTGGGGGGGATGGAAGCAACCAGAGAAATGAATAGAAGAAGGCGAGGTACTTGCTCAGAGGTGGGGGAATTTCCAGGCAATGGCCACCAGCAAAGAAATGCTGCTGGCTGCTAGTTTCTGAGTCTCCCCACTTTCCCCAAGGGCGCATCCTTGGAGGTCCTGCGGGAGGAAAGGGTGTCTCAGAGTCAGGGGCCAGTCTGGGCCAAAGCAGCAGGGCAGGCTCTAGGGCCTCAGCACCGTGCAAGATGGGGGGAACGCACAAGTGCCAGTTTCTATTCTCATGACTTCAAAAATGGGACAAATTGGAGGCCAAACAGGACAGGGGACTCCATGCCCCAGAAATAGGACAGTCCGTTGGGTAAGGGACAGGGGGCAACCCTAAAACTTCTCCTATTGCCATCGGGACACTTACAGTGAGCATCTGGAGGGGGGTGCCAGGATTGGGGGCTTCCAGAAGGAGACCCCCAGCAGGAGCCAGAAGTGCCGCTTCAGTTCCTGCGGGAAAAGAGAGAAGAGAGGTTGAGTGCTGGGTTAAATCTTGCAAGTGTGTGAAGAAGAAAGAGCCTGCAAAGGGAAGTCAAGACAGAGGAGATACTTATTTGTCCCCCTCCTTCTTGGTCACTTTCAGCACCACCTCATACATCCTGTGCACAATCACATTGACCATATCTGAGCTGAAATTTGGCTTCATGATGCTACAGAGATGAAGGGGAGGGTTAGATGCTGCGTCCTCTGAGTCTCCCTTGCCCCCTTCTCCCTCCTGCCTGCTCTTCCCCACCCGGAGCTCCCCCTGGAGTTCTGCCCCCCACCCACCCCCACAACCCCACGCATCCCAAAGACCCCCCCCCCACCTCAGCTGGAGGAGGGCCTTCAAGGCCAGGGCCAGGCTCAGGGATTGATCCCTGAAGCGCTCCAAGTGCCCCAAGATGTCCTGGAAGAGAGCAGAGGAGGAAAGTCAGCTCTTTCCAGGGGGCAGCCAGAGAACTGCACCCTGAGATGCCCCCTAGCCCTTCGGTGTCCAAACTTGCTCACCTGTCACCACAGGCTCCTCCCGGACTTGCAGCAGGGCCACCCTGTTCCTCCGCTGGCAGCTGAACAGGGCCCTGAACCACCTGAACCTAGAAGAGAGGAGCAGGGGGGGGGAGAGCGACTCAGGAGCCCCAATGGGTGGGGTGTGTTTGTATCTGTGGGGGGGGGGGTTGAGAGAGGAAGGTGGTGGAGTCTTCCTTGGAACCAGAAAGACCCCCATGAAGGGGGAGAAGGCCGATGGCGTTGGGCAGCTGGAGAGATGCAAGATGGAGCCAGGGAGAGGGGTAGTGGTTGGAGGGCTGGGCTAGGAGGACCTGGGAGAGCAGGGTTCTGTTACGGAAAGGAAGGGGGGGCACTTGAATGAAGTCTTACTCCTGAGTATGACTGCTGAGAGCTCGAAGCGATGACCTCAAGGGCACCCTGCCCTGCTGAGATCCCCTAGCCCCCCATCACTGTATTGCACCAAACACCACACAAACCCCGAGCCCCAAGAATAAAAGCGTCTTTTCCCTCCCTGTGCCCCTATGCTTTTCACGGGTAGACCGGGTAGAAGGCCAGCGTATTTTATGAATGAACATTCTATTTGCATGAGGATGTGTTCTAATGCAGCTGCCTGATAACAGAGAGGGGGGATTTTTGGCTTCAGCTGCCAAAGGGTTTCCCCCCTCTTTTTGCTTGCTTGCTGAAAATAGGGTAAAGGCCGGTGGTGATTTCTTATGCACATATATGGAAAAGCAGAAGTAATCTTTACATGGACATAGGAAGGGTTGTGCCCCTGCTCATTGGTTTGATTTTGCTGCAGTATATGAATATGTAATGTTTAATGCTGTTTGGAATAAGATATATAAACCCAAAGCCCCCAGGGCTCATTGCCCAGTCACTGGAAACCATTCCACTGGGTCTTTATTGCTCAGCAATAAAATTTTACTTTCTTTTTCTCCATTGCTGTGTCTGTTGATTCTTGAGCATATCTTGAATGGGTAACAGGTATTCCTTATCTCCTTGCAACAGTTTCAACAATTCTCTCCATTCCACCTCCAGTCTGCTTCATTGGCAAAGGACTTGGAAACCGCTTGGTCCCTGCTATAATCCCCCGAGGGAGGGATCACGTACACACAGGAAAGAACTTATTGATGCCAAATCACTGGCCAAGCTCTTTCCTCCAGGCATGCCCAGGTGGCAGACTATGCAAACCAAGGTCCTATTGTTTTCTTGTTGTAGGTGCTTAGAATGTGCTTCTCAATGCATATCCTGTATTTGCATGTTCCCCCACACATACCCCATATGTTAATCATGTATAACCCTCCCCTTTTCTGATGTAGTGATGATGTAGTTGTGATGTAGTGATGATGTTTTTCAAACTGTAGCTTGGGAGATGGTGGGAAGTTTTAAAAGTCCTTGTCACCCCATCCTCGGGGTTCAATCTTCTTTTGAACCTGTTGCGCAATAAACTCAGATCTTCAGCAATTTGCTCCGGTTGGTGGCTGGACTCCTTCTTTGTTCTGCAGGGACCCACGGGCTCTGCCCGATGAGCTAGGTGGCTGAGCAGACTCACACCTAGATTTTCCGTAACATTTGGTGCCCAACCAATGTGGGGCTTGCGGTTCTCCTGTATGGCTGACTGGGGCCCCCAAAATCTTCAGCCAGCATGGGCCCTTTTGCCTGGGAAAATCCTTTTGGACCCCCAGCCATCTTCAGGGGTAGTAATCAGCTAGCCTTGAGGGGCCCAGCCAGGGAGCAAGGGAAGATCCAGCTGGCTTATTCATCAATCCTGGAATCACAACAGAAGACGCGTGAGTATAGGTTAAAATCCAGTGCACTGGTGGGAAGGGAGTGGTGATCTCCTGGCAACTGAATTCTCTGCTCTCTTATCTATCATTCTTCCTTACCTTTCTCTTGGTCTAGATTGTGAGAAAGACCTTGGACCACTGCTCAACTCGAGAAGGGAGTTCTGAGCTCTATCTCTTTATCTTAAAACCTCCAGCCAGCTGCACCAATTGAGAGCCCGAAAGTAAGACAGAGAGAACCAGCTTAAAAACCCACCTCACTGCAATGGGCATCTCATTGAAAGCAAGGGGTTGGAGCTCTTTTTCTGAACTTCCAGCCAGCCACCCCATTAGGAACCTGAAAATAAGACAGAGAAGACCGGCTCAAAAACCCACCTCTCTGCAAACAGGTGTCCTATTGAAAGCAAGGGACTGGAAGGGACCGTCTTTCTATCCTTACCCCAGCCGCACCAGTCGAGTCACGTAACACGTGTATCATGTGTGAGCCCGCTTCTGAAAGCAAGGGGGGTATTCCAGATCAAAAAACTCTATCCAGGGGTTGCCTGAGCTGGCATCACACTGCTCTGGCATCCAGTAGGGTCCCTTTCTTAAGTTTGCAATGATAGGTAGGGGAGCTCTGGGGAAAAAACCAGATAGCTCAGGACTCGGGAGAAACCTTGTGATATTGTTAGCTAACGGAGGATAGAAGAAACAGTAGGAAAAACCCTTATATACCTTAATTGAAACCCTTACCTACCCCTCTTTCCCCTTCTTCTATCTTAGACACACGTGAATTAAGTAATGGGTACCCAAGCTTCAAAACATGAGCAGGCTCCCTCTAGGAGGAAGGCTTCACAGAAGCCATCCCAATCCCAGAGGGACCCTGACTCCCCTCTTGAATTTGTATTAACATACTGGAAATCAATACCAGGACATAGACTACTGTCCTACTACTTCCTACATTTGGCTTTTGGCACAAGGACCCAAGCCTCACACCCAAAAACATGGAAGAAATGTACCTTCAATTTCTTACCATACAACAGAAAAGAGGGTGTGTCACCTACAACCGAGTTGTAAGAACGATTCAGAGTGAAGTTCCCTGTTTTCCAAGCTTCCACCCAGAAGCGTTGTGGTAAGCCTGAATCAAAAAGCATTGCCTCCACCGCTTCCTGGAGTGTTCTGTTCTGCCTTTCTGCCACCCCATTCTCCTGTGGTGAGTGCGAAATTGTCAGCCTGTGACGTATCCCTTTCTGGCGAAAGTAATTCTGCAACGCAGACCCAGTGAACTCCCCACCATGGCCTGATTGAAAACTGCAGACCCTCAGTGAGAACTGGAGTTCCACTGCGGGGACCCACTCCCTCAGCATGGTGGCAGCCTCCCCCTTTGCTTCAGAGGTATCACTCAGCTGTTTCTAGAGTAGTCATCTATCAGAGTCAAAGCATATTTAGCCCCACCCAGACTTGCAACAGACATAGGGCCACAGATGTCTGCATGAACCAACTCAAAAGGTTTTGGGGTTACCCTGTCAGACCTTTGGTTAGAGGGGTTTTTTCCTCTGGTGGCAGATGACAGAAACTACGACACCACAAGACCAGTGTAAAACCAAATGAAATGTTTTATTACAAAACAACAAACAACAAAGCTTCTGGGTGTTTTTCCTTGCAGGCAAATTCAAACTGCCACGCCCTAGATGGTGTGATGTGGCATCCCTGTCAGTTCCCTTGGGACCTTTTCTTGTGTTTCCACACCAGGCCGTTCCCCTAATCTGGTTGCCCAGGGCAATGGCCTTGGAGGCATACTGAGCAGTTTCCTTGGGGCAATGTTTACACAGGTGGGTCTCTGGGCCACAATGATAACAACGGCATGTAACAACGGCATGTAGCAAAGTCCTTCACGGTGTCCTCCTTCACTGCCCCCCCATTCTTGGAAGCAGGACAGCTTGGGCCGGCTCACCCCCCTCTGTCTGCCAATGTTCTTCCTCATTGCATAGTCGACCTGAGACAAACTGGAACATTAACTGGGTTGGGGCATTGCTTCAAGAGTTAAGCACAAGTTCTCGTACCTCTTGTCTAAAGGAGCTCAGAAGAATTTAGACTTTTAACTCCTCTGGAAAAACCACATTTAGCTGATGTAATTTATTGAACACAGCTAGCATCTTTGTAATGCGTTCACAGATGCTGTCGCCAGGCCGTGGTTTCTGTGAGATAAGATGGCGCCGGGCACGCGTCCCCTGTGCCGATGGACGCCTGTGCCAATAGGAAAAACTAGAGCTCTCTTAGCAGAGTCCTTAGCAGAGTTCTTAGCAGCGGTAGAAAGTGTTGCCTTGTGTGTGGATAATAAATCAGACTGAAAGCAGGCTTCTTGCTAATCTCCAACAGCCTTTAATGAGAAGAAAAACATCATAAATCAGCCCGACGAGAGAGCGGACATCCTTTCGTCTCTCAGCCAAAAACGAAAGGAAGCTCACACACAAAGAAAGATTCCCGTATGTGAACATAACCACACCTCAGAATGTGAGACGTCACACAGAACTGTTTAACCCTGTAAGTTCTGATTCTCCTCACACCCCCTCTCGTCTCGCATCCTGAGGGAAACTGTGAGTATAACTCACCCCAAACACAACCCTTCACAGAACTCCCCATGTCGCTGGAAGGTCAAGAGTTTAGTAAACCCATCAGCTAGGTTCTCCCGGCTCTAACAATACTTGAGCCGTATCCAACCCGCCTGGACACTCTGACATACATTCTGGAAACGTATGTCCAAATGCTTGGTTCTGGACTTGAACTGTCCAGATTCTGCCAACCTAAGACAAGGTTGATTGTCTCCCCAAACAGTTATGGGCAAATAACAATCCCCACAGATCTCTTGGATCAAGCACCGGTAGAAGTCCAACTCCCTGCACAAATCTGACAACGCACTGAACTCAGCCTCAGTGGAAGAAAGTGCAATAAGACTTTGCCTCCGGGACTTCCACCCAACCAGGGATTCCCCAAACTTTACCACCAGCCCAGACACAGACTTCCTGTCCCCAAGAGATGCCCAATCGCTGTCACTCCAGCACGTAAGCCATGCGTCACCTTCAGCTGACAACGTGAGGCAAACCTCTTTGGTATCCTGCAAATACCTCAACACTCTCTTGATGCCTTGCCAGGCATTCACACTGGGCTTTGTAGCCTCCCTGCTGAGCAGATTCACAGCAAACGCTATGTCTGGTCTGCTCCACTGAGAGAGATACAACAGACTCCCTAGCGCTGACTGAAACACCTCAGGGTTTTGGAACTCAGAACGCTCCCCAAGCTGACTGTCCTTCACGAAGTTGGTCTCCATGGGCGTTCTGACCCCTGCACAGTCAGACATCCGGAACTTCTCAAGCAACTGCTCAATCTTGCCTTTCTGACTGAGCAAGAAACTCCCGTTCTCAGACCTGTCTATCCTAACACCTAGATAAACCTGAACGGGACCAAGGTTTTTGAGCTTAAACTTCTTACCAAGCTATTTGGCAAAACCTTGCACCTGTCTACCTGTCTGTGCCACGTACAGAATATCATCTACAAACACCAGAATCGCTTCCTGTGTCTCTCCTGACCCCTTCAGGTACAGGCAACTGTCTGCAAGACTCTTCTGGAAACCCAAACTTTCCAGAGCTTCATTCAGGCACATGTTCCAATTTCTGGCTGACTGTTTCAAACCATAAATTGACTTGTGTAGCTTCCACACAACACCAGGCTCATTGCCCTTAAACCCTGGAGGAGGTAGCATGTACAGATCCTCCTTCAGATCCGAGTTCAAATAAACCACATCCACATCAAAGTGGTGCACTTGGTGCCCTCTTTGAGCAGCTACTGCTAAAAGCACGCGCAGAGTCTCACTCCGGGAAGTAGGAGCATACACCTCGGTGTAATGCAGCCCCCTTCTCTGTGTGAACCCTCTGACTACAAGCCTCGCCTTGTACTGAGGTTCTCCAGACGCTGTGGGCTTAATCCTGTAAACCCAACGACAGCTCACGGCCTGCTTGCCCTCTGGCAGCTTCGTGGTGGAGAACACACCTAAGGACCTCATTGAGTTCAACTCCTTTCCCATTGCCTCTTGCCACTTCCTGGCTTCTGCTTCAGGCAACTGTTGAACCTCCTCAAAACTCTCAGGTTTGCACTGTGCTAAACCAACCCACACGACCTCAAACCTCTCAGGTGGTATCCCCTTTGTAGCGCGTGTGGAACATCTGAGCACTGTCTCAGGTGCTCCCTCTGACCCACTGGGGCCAGCAAGTGTGTCCTTGTTATCAGAAGACTCCCCTTCTGGCCTTCTGCACTTTACTAACGGGAGATGAAGGCTCACTCTTGGGCTCTCTTTTAACAACCTGTGGAGATGCCCCTCCCTGTTCTTGACCCTGGTCAGAGACCTGGTCCTCATCAACAGGTTCAGCTTCTAACTCTCCCTCCTCATCAGAATCAGACAGACACTCTGAGAGAACGTCAGGATTCGCATGGATCCTTGACCAACCACTCTGCTCACAGAACTCAGCACTCCTGCTGACTAGAATCCTGGACTGATTGCCTTCTGGATAGGCAAACCTCCACCCTTTTGTCCCAGGCTTGTACCCACAAAAGATCATTTTTCGGGACCTCGGGTCACCTTTCTTGCGTTGAGCCTTTGGCACAAGCACCCAAGCTTCGTAACCAAACACATGGAAGAAATGCACCTTGGGCTTCTTCTGGTGCAGCAGAAAATAGGGCGTGTCCCCTACAACAGAGCTATAGGACCTGTTCAAAGTGAAGCTGGCAGCTTTCCAAGCTTCGGCCCAAAAGCTCTGAGGCAAACCAGAGTCAAACAGTAGAGCGTCAGCTGCCTCAGCTAGCATTCTGTTCCTGCGTTCCGCTACGCCATTCTCTTGAGAAAAAGCAACCGTCAACCTGTGACGTATTCCCTTCTGGCGGAAGAAACTGCAGAGCTGAACTGAACTCTCCGCCTCGGTCACTCTGAAAGCTCTGCACCTTGGTGGAAAACTGTAGTTCCACCGCCGCAACCCAGTCTTTGATCAGTTGCGCCACCTCGCTTTTCCGTTTCAGCGAGAAAACCCAGCCGTTCCTCGAAAAATCGTGTCAGCATGAGCACATACCTGGCCCCGCCCAGACTCGGCACTGGCATGGGACCATAAAGGTCTGTATGCACAAGCTCAAAAGGCCTTGTGGTCACCCTCTCCGATCTGGGATAACTGCACCTTTTTATCTTTGCTCTTTTGCATGCCCTACAATCCAAGAATTTACCACATGCTTTCATCTTACAACCCTCAGTGCATTCGGGCAACTTCTGGATATATTTCCAACAGCTATGTGACATTCTCCTGTGCCACAAGTGAGCACACGAATCATGTGTGGGAACGTTAGCACATTGCGCCTGTGCTGTCTCAGCATCCCCCTTACCCTCCAGAGGTGTCTCCAGAACAAACAGGTTGTTCTGACATGCAACAGTGACCAGTTGTTTCCCACCCCTGGAAATAGAACAGACATCATTTTCAAAGCAAATCTTATAACCCTCCTTTACAAGAGCAGATACAGATAAAAGACAACATTTCATTCCTGGCACAACGTAGACCTCCAGCTCTGCCTGTGAAAAAGAAACAAACACATTGCCAACAGTGGTTAATTGTCTCTGTGAGCCATCAGCAAGAGTGACTGTTTTCCCAGTTGAAACAGCCCTGCAGTTCCACATTTCACCACTAGATGGCGATGACATCAGGTGATGGCTGGCTCCTGAGTCGATGACCCAACGCAGCATGCTGCCCTCACTGGAGTTGTCCCTTAGCGTTGCCATAGAGGCATCTAGGTGATAAGAAGAACCGTCCTTCTCACATCCTCTGTCACGTCCTCCCTTCGCATTCCCACGCTGGCCTCCTCTCCTAGACTGGCTGCCATGGAAACCTGGCTGGCTGCCACGAGGACTTCGCTGACTGCCATGGGAAGCGACCTTGGAGACATCCTGCCTGGCCTCTCTGGCTCTCCTCGGACAGGATCGACGTAAATGGTCAACAGACCCGCAGACAAAACAACGACGAGTGGAAAAAGCCTGAACTGTGCCTTCTGGCTTGGCCCCCCCCTCTGCTACCGGCAGGGCACCCTGCGCCAGCTCGGCCCTCTCTGAGACGGCGTTCCTCCTTGTCACACAAATGACCAGTCACATACTGCAGCGTAAGATCCGCTGGATTCATCGATTCCAAAGTTAGACACAAATTGTCATAACTTTTGCCCAAAGAGCTGAGCAAAATATAAACTTTCAGTTCCTCAGTAAAGTTGACTTGCAAGTCTCAGCTTGTTGAAAACAGAGAGCATCTTAGTCACATGCTGTCTGATGCTGTCACCAGGACGCAGCTTCAGCTCAAACAAGCTTCTGGTGGTGTGGATCTTTGCCCCAGCTGTGGTCCTGTGGTGCACTCTCTCTAGTGCCTGGTAGGCCTCATGAGCAGCCTCAAGACCCTCCACCAAAGGTAGCTGTGAGCCCTCCAAACTGAGCACTATAGCTCCTAGGGCTTTCTGATTTTTCCTCTGTGAGGCTTGGGCAGCTGCAACAACCGCTGCTGCATCTCCGGCTGCAGCTTGCTGTGGGGGCCCTTGGATTGCCTCCCACAGACCCTTGGCTACCAGGAAGGCCTTCAGCTTCCTGGACCACTCCTCCCAGTTTCTCCCATTTAATTTTTCGAAGGGGACGGAGTATGACTCCTGGCCATCTGCCATCTTCTCCCCTGGGGCTGAGCCTACTCACGTAACAGCAGCTCCTCTTGGCACCCGGTCCTGAAGATGAGATCCTCCCCAGCAAGCTTCGCTGCCTCAAACGTTAGGCAGGAGCTCCAGCTGGCTTCTCCCACACACACAGGCACGATGTGGCAACAGCTTCCAAAGCTTGGCTAGCTCCCATAACCTGTGAGATAAGATGGTGCCCGGAACGCTTCCCCTGTGCCGATGGACGCCTGTGCCGATAGGAAAAACTAGAGCCCTCTTAGCAGAGTCCTTAGCAGAGTTCTTAGCAGCGGTAGAAAGTGTTGCCTTGTGTGTGGATAATAAATCAGACTGAAAGCAGGCTTCTTGCTAATCTCCAACAGCCTTTAATGAGAAGAAAAACATCATAAATCAGCCCGGCGAGAGAGCGGACATCCTTTCGTCTCTCAGCCAAAAACGAAAGGAAGCTCTCACACAAAGAAAGATTCCCGTATGTGAACATAACCACACCTCAGAATGTGAGACGTCACACAGAACTGTTTAACCCTGTAAGTTCTGATTCTCCTCACAGGTTTCATCTCAAAAAGGCTTCTGGTGACATGGATCTTGGCTCCCACTGTGGTTCGGTGGTGAACCCACTCCAGCACCTGCCAAATCACCTGGGCATTCTCTAACCCTTCAACGTGGGGTAACTGTGAGGTGTCTATGCTCAGCACTAGCAATCCCATTGCTCTCTGGTCTTTCCTCAGCTCAGCAGCAGCTGCCACTATCGCAGGCGCAGTTGCGCCGGCCGCTGCTGGGACCAGAGGAGCTTGAGTGCAGGCCCATAGACCCGTGGCTGTAAGCCAGGCCTTAGCTCTTCGGGACCATTCCTCCCATTTCTGCCCATCAAGTCTCTCAAATGTGACAGCGTAGGACTCCTGGACTTCCGCCATCTTACCCTGGGGCTAGCTTACTCATGCCTCACACTGCAGTAGCTCCTGCAGTAGCTCCTTCACCAGCAAGTTCCACTGCCCTCAGGCAGGTCCTCCAGCTGGACTTGCTTCACACACAGGCACAACCACGCGGCTGACTCCATAACCTGTGAGATTTAATGTCTGGCACACTTCCACTGCGACTCAGTGCTTTTCCCGGTGTCTAGCAGAGTTGGCGAACATCGGTGTGGCCTGTGTGAAGAAAGCTCAGGCATGCAGAAAAAGACTCCGTACGCAGCTTCTTTCTAATCTAAGAAGCTTTATCGTACAGCGGCAAAATAAATCAGCAACACGGGAGAAAGAGCTGACATGCTGTCTCTCCCCTTCACAGCAAAACAGAAAGTAAAGTATTTCACATAACAAAGCGTACAAATCCCATATGTGAACACACCCCCAGTGACAGGACATAACTTCCTGAGCTATTAACCCTATAAGCTCTGGGTCTCCTCACACCCCCTTTCGTCCTGTATCGCTGGGGTGAATGTAAGCACTACCACTTACCCCAAACCCAACCCTTCACAGAACTCCCCGTTTTTGGAAGCTCAAAGGTTTAGTGAACCCATCTGCCAGATTCTTCTGGCTCAGACAGTACTTCAGCTTCACTAAGCCTGTCTGAACACTCTGACATGCATTTTGGAAACATATGTCCAAATGTCTGGTTCTGAACTTAAACAGAAAGTAAAGTAGTTCACATAACAAAGTGTACAAACCTCGTATGTGAACACCCCCCCAGCGACAGGATCTGGGTCTCCTACAGTATGATGTATCTAGGGGGTGGTCTTGGGCTACACCCCTTCTGTGATGTACCTCATTCAGCCCACATTTTACCAGCTTCCTCATATAAATATCACAGAGGACTTTTCAAAAGCTTTATTGAAACAAAGTTTGTAACTCCATCAAAAAAAAAAAAAAAAGAAAGAAAAAAAAGAAAAAAAAAGAAAGAAAGAAAGAAAAAGGAGAAAAGGAGAGATTTCTCTCGCTTGTCTTGTTTTTGAGAAAGCCATGCTTTCATCCTGTATGTTTGTAATGTAAAATTTTCAGATGAAGGGCAAATAAATTCTAAAAAGCATAAATGAGGATCTTGGCAAGCTGGAACATGTGCAAAGGAATGCAATTTATGTCTTTAATTTGTAAACCACCCAACCCACTGGTGCCGACTTGTATAAAATATTGGTGGGGGGCCAGGTAAGGCCCGCCTTGCACTATCAATCACAGGATGCATGCACTCCATTTGAATGGCAATGCCTATAATGGCAGCAACTTTTTAAAAAAGTAATATTTTGCATGCATAGTTCAATTTCTCAGCAGCTCCTCTTGCCCCAGAGAACACTTCTAGCATTCCATCTCCTCTCCCAGTGGCATTGTTCAGCAGTGGGGAAAGTGACCTCTTCACACCGGATGTCCATTTGGTATGGCCCTTTCCAGGTTTGTCTTTCATTTGTTCTCCTATGTGTGTTGCCAGTAGAAGCCACAATTCTGTGGGTACTCTAGATGGCGCAGAAAGCACCTAGAAGCTCCCTAGAGGTTGAAGTGCCGATCAAACTTCAGTTTTGTGCTCTATAAATTCCAATTAGCAGTACTGGGGGTAGTTCAGATTCTGGGGCAGTGCTTTTGGCCAGCAGAGGGTGTCACAGGGCCAGCCTACTTTCCCTTTAAAGCAAACTTGGGTCTCCAGCTGCTTTTGGACTAGAACTCCCATCATCCCTAGCTAGCAGGACCAGTGGGAAGGGATGATGGGAACTGTAGTCCAGGAGCTGCTGGGGACCCAAGTTTGGGAAAGCCTCCTTCAAAGCAACTTTTCTATTTTACCCGCAAAGATGGGACCTGTCCATGTTTGTATCTTCTTGTATTTTGTTTTCCTCGTGACCTTTCTGCGTTTATTTTTTTTATTTTTTAAGAGGGCAAATTGAAAGAGAAATTGTATGGCAAGTTGCAGAAGAATAAAAGGTTGTGTTTGAAAAAAACACACCAAAAACTGGGGGGTGGCATCCTTAAATATATTTTATTGGGGGCGGGGCAAAGACCCCTAGGCGTTTAAGAGTTGGCACCTATTCCCTACACCCACAGGTCTCAGGATGGTTACAACACAAAAACACAAAACACCACGTTAAAAGAGCATTAGATGTCAATCAACCCAAGGGCTGCTTATAAAGGTGTGGATTTAAAGGTAAAGGTAAAGGGACCCCTGACCATTAGGTCCAGTCGTGACCGACTCTGGGGTTGCAACGCTCATCTCACTTTATGAGATGTACAGCTTCCGGGTCATGTGGCCAGCAGCGCATGGAAACGCCGTTTACCTACCTATTTATCTACTTGCACTTTGGTGTGCTTTCGAACTGCTAGGTTGGCAGGAGCAGAGACCGAGCAACGGGAGCTCACCCCGTCACAGGGATTTGAACCGCCGGCCTTCTGATCGGCAAGTCCTAGGCTCTGTGGTTTAACCCTTTGCCCGGCTCCTAAAGCTGTATAATGGTTTTGCCGACCTTTGTATGGATTCTTTGATGGGAAGTTAGTTTGCTGCTCTGATTGAAGCTCTTTCCACATTCCACACGCTGATAGAGATTCTCCCCTGTATGAATTCTTTGATGGAAAGTGATACTGTGGCTGTGACTGAAGCTCTTTCCACATTCAAAGCACTGATAGGGTTTTCCCCTGTATGAATTTTTTTAAAAAAATATTTTTTATTAAACAATTTCAGCATAACAATTTATCCACCCTCATAATCAATTACATTATTTCCCCCCTTCCCCCCCAACCCTCCCTCTCCCACCCACCATCGACTTCCCTCAGCTCCCCTCCCTGATTTCTTTGCATATATTGTTTTCTGCATGTTATAAAATTGTACATATCCTTGCCTTATCTATCATGTGCTCAACTAATAAATTTATGGATGTTTATTCAAAACCTGCCAAGGACTCCAGTTTATTTTGATGTCTTTTTAGATAGTTTGTAAAAAGTTCCCATTCTTCCTTGAAGTCACAGTTGTCCTTTTCAAACAGTTTATATGTCAATTTAGGCAATTCCGCATAGGTCATCAATTTTTCTTGCCACTGTTCTTTCATTGGGATTTCCTCATTCTTCCATCCTTCTGCGAACAAGACTCTCGTCACTGTTTTAGCATACATAAATAAATCCTTTCTTTTCCTTGGCAGGTCTTGTCCTCCAATCCCTAACAAGAATACTTCTGGGTTTTTTTACATATGTCAATTTGAACATTTTTTTCAATTCATTATATATCATTTCCCACAATTTTTAAACTTCTCTACATTCCCACCACATGTGATTATAAGTCCCTTCTTTTTCTTTATATTTGCAACATATATTTGACCCAGTTTTATACATTTTTGCTATCAGTACTGGTGTAATATACGAACTATACATCATTTTCATATAGTTTTCTTTCAAGAGAGAACAGTCTGTAAATTTCAAATCTACTTTCCACAATTTTTCCCAGTCCTCAAATTGTATGTTATGTCCTATATCTGGTGCCCATTTGATCATGACCATTTTTTCCTCCTCATCTTTTGTTTCCTGTTCTAGCAAAATATTATACACTTTCTTCAGCTGTTTCACTTCTATAACTCCCTTTTGAAATCTAGAAAATGTATAACTAAATCCTTTCTTATTATCGTCCTCGTACATTCCATGTAATTGTTCGTAGTGTAACCAACTCTGCAAATAATCTTTTACTTCCTCATAGTCTTTTAATTTCCATTTCCCTTCTTGATTCTTCAGCTAATCTCTGTATGTATGCCACGTCCCTTTCTCTCTCTCCTGTATGAATTCTTTGATGGGAAGTGAGAGAGGAACTCTTAATGAAGCTCTTTCCACATTCCACACACTGATAGGGTTTCTCCCCTGTATGAATTCTTTGATGGAAAGTGAGAGAGGAGCTCTGACTGAAGCTCTTTCCACATTCCACACACTGATATGGTTTTTCCCCTGTATGAATTCTCTGATGCTTAGTGAGATCGGAGCTTTTTCTGAAGCTCTTTCCACATTCCCCACACTGATAGGGTTTCTCCCCTGTATGAATTCTTTGATGGGAAGTGAGAGAGGAGCTATCAGTGAAGCTCTTTCCACATTCCCCACACTGATAGGGTTTCTCCCCTGTATGAATTCTTTGATGGAAAGTAAGAGAGGAGCTCTGACTGAAGCTCTTTCCACATTCCACACACTGATAGGGTTTCTCCCCTGTATGAATTCTTTGATGGGACGTGAGAGAGGAGCTATCAGTGAACCTCTTTCCACATTGCACGCACTGATAGGGTTTCTCCCCTGTATGAATTCTTTGATGGAAAGCGAGACTGTGGCTGTAAATGAAGCTCTTTCCACATTCCACACACTGATAGGGTTTCTCCCCTGTATGAACTTTTTGATGGGAAGTGAGTTTGGAACTATCAGTGAAGCTCTTTCCACATATCACACACTTATAGGGTTTCTCACCTTTATGAATTCTCTGATGCTTCGTGAGATCAGAGCTTTTTCTGAAGCTCTTTCCACATTCCACACACTGATAGGGTTTCTCCCCTGTATGAATTCTTTGATGGGAAGTGAGAGAGGAGCTATCAGTGAAGCTCTTTCCACATTCCACACACTGATATGGTTTCTCCCCTGTATGAATTCTTTGATGGAAAGTGAGGGAGGAGCTCTGATTGAAGCTCTTTCCACATTCCACACACTGATAGGGTTTCTCCCCTGTATGAATTCTCTGATGCTTGGTGAGATCAGAGCTCATCCTGAACCTCTTTCCACATTCCATGCACTGATAGGGTTTCTCCCCTGTATGAATTCTTTGATGGGAAGTGAGAGAGGAGTTATGAGTGTAGCTCTTTCCACATTCCACACACTGATAGGGTTTCTCCCCTGTATGAATTCTGTGATGGGAAGTGAGGGAGGAGCTATCTGTAAAGCTCTTTCCACATTCCATGCACTGATAGGGTTTCTCCCCTTTGTGAATTCTTTGATGGGAAGTGAGATGGGCACTCTGACTGAAGCTCTTTCCACATTCCGCACACTGATAGGGTTTCTCCCCTGTATGAATTCTTTGATGGGAAGTGAGATCGGAGCTCTTCCTAAAGCTCTTTCCACATTCCACACACTGATAGGGTTTCTCCCCTGTATGAATTGTTTGATGGGAAGTGAGAGAGGAGCTATCAGTGAAGCTCTTTCCACATTCCACACACTGATAGGGTTTCTCCCCTGTATGAACTCTTTGATGGGAAGTGAGTTTGGAACTATCAGTGAAGCTTTTTCCACAATCCACACACTTATAGGGTTTCTCACCTGTATGAATTCTTTGATGGGAAATGAGATGGGAGCTCTGACTGAATCTCTTTCCACATTCCACACACTGATAGGGTTTCTCCCCTGTATGAATTCTTTGATGGGTGGTGAGATCGGAGCTCCTCCTGAATCTCTTTCCACATTCCACACACTGATAGGGCTTCTCCCCTGTATGAATTAATTGATCGGAAGTGAGATTGGAACTCTGACTGAAGCTCTTTCCACATTCCACACACTGATACGGTTTCTCCCCTGTATGAATTCTTTGCTGGGAAATGAGATGGGAGCTCTGATGGAAGCTCTTTCCACATTCCATGCACTGATAGAGTTTCTTTCCAATGAAATTTTGTTCATGGGAAGTGGAATGGGAGCTCTGACTGCAGTTTTTTCCATACTCCAAATTTTTATATGGCTTCTCCTCCCTGGGGATTTTGTCGTGGTCACCTTTGTTCTCGATTTCCAATTCATCACAATCTGCAATGGAAACAAAAAGGGATTAGAGCCTCAGGAACAAATGGAGAAGAACTGAAAGTAATTGGGTGTGTGTTCATTACCTGTGTTGTTTGTTTATTATAAGATTCTGATGAGTTGTTGAATGTTGCTTTATTTGATATACCGTAGTGGTCAAAATTGTGGAAGCCTTTTAGAAAAAAGTGTATTTCAGAGGTTTGATGGCTCAAAACACCACTTCTTTTGGAGTAATATCATAAAATTATATATAAATGGAAAGATAATTTAATCAAGAAAGCAATCCAACAAAGTTTCTTCAATTACCTGTATTTTATCAAACGTTATAGCCAAATAACCAGAAAAAGGAGGCACCACTTGCTTAGGTTGACATTTTCAGTGTGTTTTGTGATTGCTATCAAGTTAGTTGGTTTTTTGTGTTCTTTCATTTAGTGAGGCTGTAAAACATAATAAAATTATAGAAATGGCACAAAGCGTTGACTGGTCACCCAGAAAGCGATATAAGATTGTACTATTAAGTGAACAAGGCTACAGTTATGAAGAAATTAGATGAAAGATTAGGAAAAACTTAACCAAAGCTGCCCTTTCTATATTTTTGAAGAGGTATAAGGAGACTCAGTCACTACAAAATCAGACTGGTTAAGGCAGGAAAAGGTCACAAAGGCAAGTGACGATTGAAGAATGGAGAGACTGTCCCTACATGACAGAAGAAAATCATCTGGGTGTATACAAGATGACATGGCGCAATGTAATGTGAAGTTGAGTGCAAGGACTGGTCTAAATGTTAGAATTATAAGGAAAAAGCCATTGTTATCTCTCAAGCAAAGTTTGAAAAGATTAAACCCATGTTAACTGGACAGTGGAACAATGGGACAGTGTTATTTGGAGCGATGAGACCCAAATCTCCTTACTTGGTAGTGATGGCATGAAACATGCAAGGAGAAGAATCAGAGAATCAGAGAACATTTACATCTTACTTGCATTACACAGACTGTGAAACACCTGGAAACAGTAGATCCTTAACTTACCGTATTTTTCGCTCCATAGGACGCACCGGCCCATAGGACACATCAAGTTTTTTGGGGGGGAAATAAAGGAAAAAATTTTTATCCCCCCCCGGCGCTTGTGGTGCCGGCAGCGGGGAGAAGCGCTCTTCTCCCCGCCACCCGCCTTGAGATCAGGTCCGGGGACAGCACGAAGACGCGCTGCGCCTCCCAGCTGTCCCCGGAGCTTGTGGGGCAGGCAGCGGGGAGAAGCGCTCTTCTCCCTGCCGCCCGCCCTCAGACCAGGTCCGGGGACAGCGGGGAGACGCGCTGCGCCTCCCTGCTGTCCCCGGAGCTTGCGGGGCAGGCAGCGGGGTCTCCCCTCTCACTCTGCAGGCTTCAGCGAAAGCCTGCATTCACCCTATAGGACGCACACACATTTCCCCTTCATTTTTGGAGGGGAAAAAGTGCGTCCTATAGAGCGAAAAATACGGTACGTACGGCTCTACTTTTGTACCATTCCAGTTATGACCTTCAGTAGGTGCTTCGACTTTCCTCTAGAGACAGAGGTCTTGCCAGCAGCCCGGAGCTCGCCTGGCCGGCTGCAGGGCAGTGATGGAGCCTTTGACACCGGGGAGAGGCCTTCAGTTTACTGGAACTCTCCCCGCCAGCTGCAGAGCAGTGCTGAGGCCTCTGCTGCTGGGGAGAGGGCCCCCATCCCACCCTCGAATCTGTGGAAGAGGTGCTGCCTGCAAGAGGCATAGCAGGGCGCACTGCAGCCCCAAACCCTGCCGAGAAACCAACCTGAGGAAGTCTAGAGAAGAACCTGGCCTGGCAAGAACAAAGCATGACCCTGGCCAAAGTGAATCAGCTCTTTACTGACCCTTGCTCTACCACCAGCTTGTAGCCAGATAAGCCCACCCATCCACAGTGCACGTAAGGGAAAAAAAACGTTAATTTTTTTCATCAACAATACTGTCTTATTTATTTTATTGTACAGTACATTGATTATTGCCTTCATTTTATGAATCTATGGTCTTGTTAGAGAGTAAAATCCATGTTAAATTGCTGTTTTGGGGGTGTTATTCATCATCTAGAATGGATCAATTCACTTTTCCATTACTTTCTATGGAAAAGGGTGCCTCTACTTATGTACGTTTCTGGTTATGACCGGACCTCCGGAATGGATTATGGTTGTAAGTAAAGCTTCCACTGTAGTGTGATGACCTGGGGTTGTATGACAGCAAAAGTGTGGGCAGAATTTGAATCATTAATGGGAATGTTGAGCGAAAACTGAAGCGTTCCACAAGTGATCTTTTCCCAGATACTGAAGCATTTCTATATATATTTATACAAATCTTTCTTTCTTTCTTTCTTTCTTTCTTTCTTTCTTTCTTTCTTTCGTATTTCAACAGGATTCAGTTCCATGTCATTGCTGTGTGCAAAAGGTGCTTTAAAGATAATCCTATTGCACTGCTGGAATGGCTTGGGAATAGCCCAAACATTAACCCAATCAGAAATCTATGGCGCCAACTGTGGCGTTCGTACGGAGCCCCCAGTCATCTCATGGACTATTGACCCGTACAACACTAATCCGCTGCCACCAACCAGTTGGCCAGTTAAAGAAAAATGGAATCCAGTATAGATGGGAATTTCCAGAAGGAATTTCCTTCTATTACAAAGACAAGAGGTTCAAACTAAGTAGCCTTCAGGATCTGGAAAAATTCTCCAGAAGATATGATAAAGAGTTGGGAAAAGTGGAGAAGATAAGACCAGGATGGGACCAGTCTGAAGACGAGAAAAGGAGAGGGGAAGAAGAGGAAGGGGAAGAAGAGGAGAAAGAAGAAGAGGGAGAAGAGGAAGAAGAGGATAATAATAACAAGGACCCCCAAGTTTGATTTGGACTTGATAGAAGACTTGAACAAACCAGAAAAAGGCTCTGAAAAATACTTTCATGGAATGTGAATGGACTTAAAAATAAAAATAAAAGGAACAAAATCGAACGTCTTGACCAGCTGGTTAAAGGGATTCAGGTCGGAGCTAAACAGTATAAATTGAGAGCATTTGCAGATGATCTAGTTTTAACCTTGCAAGAGCCAGACACTAGTACGAAAAGAGTTTTAGAACTAATACAAGTATTTGGTCAAGTAGCAGGCTTTAAGCTGAACAAACAGAAAACGAAAGTACTGGATAAAAACTTAACAGCTGTTGAAAGGGAGAAGTTTCAGAGTGAAACTGGTTTGACGGTAGCAAAGAAGGTGAAATACCTAGGGATTAATTTGACATCTAAGAATGTGAACTTAGTTAAAGACAATTATGAGAAATGTTGGACAGAAGTTAAGAAAGATCTAGAAATATGGTCAAATTTGAGACTTTCCTTGTTGGGTAGAATCGCTGTTATTAAGATGAATGTCTTGCCGAGAATGCTGTTTTTGTTTCAAACATTGCAGATTTTGGACAAAATGGATTGTTTCAAGAGGTGGCAAAAAGATATATCTAGATTTGTCTGGCAGGGCAAAAAGCCCAGAATAAAATTTAAGATATTAACTGATGCAAAAGAAAGAGGGGGGTTTGCCCTGCCGGACTTAAAGCTATATTATGAATCAGCGGCCTTTTGCTGACTGAAAAACTGGCTGCTTCTTGAAAACACAGACATTTTGGATTTGGAAGGGTTTAATAATAGATTCGGCTGGCATGCATATATATGGTATGACAAGGTCAAAATTCATCAAGGTTTTAAAAACCATACTGTCAGGAAAGCATTATATAATGTTTGGATTCGGTATAAAGATTTGTTAGAAAACAAAACCCCTAGGTGGTTGTCACCAATGGAAGCTAAGGAAGTGAAAAAACTTAATATGGAATCCAAATGGCCAAAGTATTGGGAAATTATAGAACATGAGGAGGGAAAAGTGAAATTGCAGAGTTATGAGAAGTTGAAGTCTAAAGTAAGAGACTGGCTACATTACTACCAGATAAATGAAGTTTTCAAACAGGACAGGAAAATTGGCTTCCAGGTGGAGAGGTCAAAATTAGAAACAGAGCTTTTGGAACCCAGTACTAAGAATTTGTCAAGAATGTATAACTTGCTGTTGAAATGGAATACACAGGATGAGACGGTTAAATCAGCCATGATTAAATGGGCACAAGACATTGGTCATGACATTATGTTTGCTGACTGGGAACAGTTATGGACTACCGGCATAAAGTTTACGGCATGTAATGCCTTAAGAGAGAACATTATGAAAATGATCTATAGGTGGTACATGACCCCAGTCAAGCTTGCAAAAATTTACCACACGCCCAATAATAAATGTTGGAAATGTAAGGAAACTGAAGGTACCTTTTACCACCTTTGGTGGACGTGCCCAAGGGTCAAGGTCTTCTGGGAAATGATCTATAATGAAATGAAAAAGGTGCTTAAATGTACATTCGCGAAGAAACCAGAGGCCTTTCTCCTGGGCATGGTGGGTCAATTGGTGTCAAGGAAAGATAGGACGTTTTTTATGTATGCTACAACAGCAGCAAGAGTACTTTTAGCAAAGTATTGGAAGACACAAGAACTACCCACACTGGAAGAATGGCAGACCAAGGTGATTGACTACATGGGACTGGCGGAGATGACTGGCAGAATCCGTGACCAAGGGAGAGAGACGGTGGAAGAAGATTGGAAGAAATTTAAAGTTTATCTTAAGAATTGTTGCAAAATTAATGAGTGTTAAAATGTCTTGGGTCATGCAAAATAGAATTGCAGGGACAAACAATTGGATATGAGAAAAAGGACTTAAAGGAAAAAAAAGTGTTATAAGTTGAAATTAGGGGTTGCTGGAAAGATTTAAAACAGGGATGCAGAAAAGGGAGGTATGGGGAAGTCGATGAAAGAAGGTTTAAGAAAAAAATGTTAAGAAATTATACATGTTTATATGTTTGTTTGTTTATGTATCGTCTTGTATTGTCTTTTAATATGTGTTAAAAAACCAATAAAAATTTTATATAAAAAAAAAACAAAACAAAATCGAACGTCTTGATTAAACGGAATTTAGATATAACCTGTTTACAGGAAACACATGTCAGAAGGAAGCATAAGAGGGTTTTAAGTAATAAAAGATTGGGGAGAGACTTTATTGCCTCAGACACAAACAAGAAAAGAGGGGTTGTATTGTATATAAAGGAGAAATATGACCCAAAATTAATTTATAAAGATGAGGAGGGGAAAGTGCTGATAGTGCATATTACGTTCCAGGGGGGGAAAGGTAATCATTGTGGGAATCTATGCACCTAATGACAAAAAAGCCGACTTTTATTCGAAGCTCAATGGAACATTATCAGAATTTTTGGATCAGAGAGTGATAGTAATGGGGGATTTCAACGGTGTGGTTATTCCAGATTTGGATAGATCAACGACAAGGCGAGACACAAATGAAGGTAAACTACCAAAAACATATTTTGATATATCAGACACTATGGGGCTAACAGATATTTGGAGACTTAGAAATCCCACAACAAAACAGTTCACATTCATTTCAGATCCAAACCAAAGCTTTGGTAGAAAAAATTACATTTGGACTTCTAAAGAATTGGTGCCAAGAATTTCCAAAATTGAGATTCTCCCAAGGACATTATCAGAACATAATTCGTTATATTTGGAGTTAAAAGGAAAAGACCCTTCATCATTCAGATGGAGGATGAATGAAAGTTTATTCAATGACCAAAAGATAGTATATAGGGCAAAAGAGACAATTACAGAATAAGTGGAATTTAAACAAAGGAACACCCATTGAAACAGTATGGGATGCAAGCAAATTTGTAATGAGAGGATTCCTGATCCAAAAGAACAGTTTTCAGAAAAGAAGAAGGGAGAAGAAGAAAGAAGAAATCCTGTCCCATCTCATGGAGAATGAGAGACTGCTCACAATAAAACCAAAAGATGAGCTAATAAGACAAAATATTAAATTGTTGCAGACTCAGTTCTCTATGTTGGTGAGTCAGGATGTAGAGTGGAAAACAAAAGCAATGAGACAAAGGAATTTTGAATCTGCCAACAAAACTGGAAAATTCTTGGCGTGGCAATTAAAGGCTAGACAAAAACAAAAAACAATTTGTAAGATAAGAGAGGCAGAAAAGATAATTGAAGACCCCAAAGAAATTAGAAAGACCTTTCTGAAATTTTATAAAGATTTGTATAAGAAAGAGAAAGAAGATGGTAAGAAAACAGAAAATTATATACAAAGCCATCAATTACAGCAGATCCCCCCAGGAGAAAAGGAACAATTAAACCAGATAATTACAGAACAAGAAATTGAGAAGGCGATAAAGAGAATGAAGATAGGGAAAGCTCCAGGCCCTGACAGCATTTCGGCAAAATATTATAAGACACTAGGTGGACAATTATTACCGGTACTTTGTGAGGTTATGAATCATATTTTAAAGGAAGGGGAAATTCCAATTACTGCAAAAAGGTGTACATCACTTTAATCCCAAAGAAAGATACAGATAGTTTGAGTGTTAAAAATTATAGACCTATTTCCTTATTAAACAATGACTATAAATTATTTGCGGATGTGTTGGGCGACAGATTAAAAAAACTTTTAAAGGAAGTAATACATAAAGATCAAGCTGGTTTCCTACCAGGGCGACAACTGAAGGACAATGTTAAGAACACAGTGCCTATAATTGAGTACTTGGGAGTCTAGAAATGATAAACAAGCGGCCTTGGTGTTCATTGATGCGGAGAAAGCATTTGATAATGTTTCATGGCGGTTTATGAAAGAAAACCTAAAAACAATGGGAATAGAAGAAATGTTTTTGAAAGGTATTGAGGCTATATACTCAGAGGAAAAAGCCAAACTTATTATAAATAATAATTTGTCTGACAACTTTGAAATATCTAAAGGTACCAGACAGGGGTGTCCTTTGTCACCCCTGTTGTTTATTACGGTTTTGGAAGTATTAAACAAGAATTTGAGAGAAGTGTCAGAAATCAGAGGTATTAAGGTGGGATCGAAAGAGTTTAAAGTAAAAACGTTTGCTGATGATTTAGTTTTAACATTAGAAGACCCAAAAACAGTGTACAAAAAGCCCTAGAGAAAATGGAGGAATTTGGAAAAGTTGCAGGATTTAAACTCAATAGAAATAAGACCAAAATGCTAGTAAAAAATATGAATAAAGAAGAGACAGAGGAATTGCAACACAGGACAGGAATTATGGTGGTTAAGAAAGTGAAATACCTTGGAATTTGGTTGACAACAAAAAATATAAATTTGTATAAAGATAATTATGAAACCACACGGAGAGAGATTAAGAAGGATTAAGAAATTTGGAACAGGTTGAAATTATCCTTTTTGGGCAGAATATTGGTGATTAAGATGAACGTTTTACCTAGAATGTTATTCTTATTCCAAACAATTCCAGTGATTAAAGGGACAGGACAATGTAGAGAATGGCAAAAAATAGTGTCAAGATTTGTCTGGCAGGGAAAGAAGCCGAGGATCAAAATAAAAATATTGATAGATAAAAATGAAAGAGGTGGATTTGCCTTACCAGGTATGAATCTCTATTATGAAGCGCCCTGTCTCGTATGGTTAAAGGAATGGATAACATTGGAAAATACGGACCTATTGGATTTAGAAGGTCATGACAACAGGTACGGGTGGCACTCGTACCTGTGGTATGATAAGGTAAAAGTTCATAAAGGTTTTTTAAACCATGTGATCAGAAGGTCAATTTATGAAGTATGGGAAAGAAACAAAAAATTATTGCAAAGGAAAACCCCATGGTGGATATCACCAATAGAGGTATTGACAGTTAAAAAAGTAAATATGAGGAAATTATTAGAAAAACGGAACAAGGGTTAAAACGTAAACCATATGATCAAACGGAAGGCATGTTTACAGGTTGGTTGCAATACCATCAGGTGAATGATATATTGAGTGAGGATAAAAGGAAAGCTGGGTTTAAGGATAAAAAAATCAAGATTTCAATTAGAATTAGTGGAAGGCAGAGGTAGAATACTATCTAGGATATATGATTTGTTATTAGAATGGTTTACAAAAGTTGAAGAGGTGAAAGAAGCAATGATAAAATGGGCTATAGATTTTAGGCATACTATTGAAATGGATGCATGGCTAAAATTACGGAACAAAACTATGAAATTCACGGCGTGTACGGCTTTAAAAGAAAATTTAATGAAGATGATATATAGGTGGCATTTGACACCAGTAAAACTGGCGAAAATGTATAGGATGAGGGATAAGAAATGCTGGAAATGTAAAAAGGTGGATGGAGACTTCTATCATATGTGGTGGACTTGTGATAAAGTCAAGAATTTTTGGGAGTTGATCTATAATGAACTTAAGAAAGTACTTAAATATACCTTTCCCAAAAAACTAGAGGCTTTTTTGTTGGGTTTGATGGGGAAGGAGGTTAAGAAAACAGACCAAAGGCTATTTATGTACGTCACAGCGGCAGCAAGGAATATATTGGCCCCAAACTGGAAATTACAATAAGTTCCCACCATTGTGGAGTAGCAGACGAAAATGATGAACTACACGGAATTAGCCAAACTGACTGGCAGGATTCGGGATCAGGGCGATCAGAGATTTCAGGAAAGTTGGAATAAATGTACTGTGTACTTAAAGGATAATTGTAAAAAATTTAAAAACACTGGCAGGATTGAAATAACTCCTACAATGTATAAGACAGATACAAGGTTAGAAATTAAAATACGCGACTGGAGAAAATGCGGGATACCTGCTGAAGGGAAGGAGGGAAGTCGCAAGCTCGGCAGAGCTAAAAGTATATATGTGATTTAATGTATTGTAAAATGACTGTGTAAAGAAAACAATAAAAATTGATTGGTAAAAAAAATAAAATAAAGTTAATGTTCTTTTTATATGGGATCAGATTATAATTATTTATGTTTCATGTTTATATATATGTTGGAAGCCGCCCAGAATGGCTGGAGGAACCCAGCCAGATGGGCAGGGTAGAAATAAAAAATTATTATTATTATTACTACAGTGGTACCTCGATTTAAGAACAGTCCTCTTCCGGAAAATTTTAAGTTTCTTATTGTTGTTGTTGTTATTATTATTATTATTATTATTATTAAGTTTGTAAACCGAGGTACCACTGTATTACTATCATCATCATCATCATCATCATCATCATCATCACCGCTACTTTTCCTGAGATTCAATAAGTCTAGTTCTTCTCTGGGATGAATTTTGTTTGGCCCAGTCATGGCATCCCCTCCATCTCCGATGTCAGTCATCTCTTTGGTCAATCCAAGACTGACAGGAGCAAAAACAGAAAACCTGAAGCTACTTATCTTTCTGAAGCTGACATTGAATATGGCCTGGGCAGTTCAGACCAGCCCAATCGTGGTAGAAAAAGGAATAATTTGAAGAAGATTGTTCAAAGAAAAAACTGTAATTTACTGTTTATTGTGGGGGTGTTAGGTTCCCAGGTGTTATAGGGGGCTCTGTTGAGCTCTGTGAAAATACATGAGGTTGGTCACATAGAGGTATTTTTTGTATTTCCAGGCAGATATGACGATCCCACAGGGAGCCTTACCAAGAGAGGCCACGATCCCACGATTCTCCTCCATGACGTCCTTATGCAGAGCTCTCTGGTCAGGATCAAGCAACGCCCACTCCTCGTCCGTGAAACGAACAGCGACATCTTCAAAGCACACTGGACCCTAAAAGAAAAAGGGAAATGTCCTCTGAGACAGCAGAAATATGATCTGCTACACAACGTTCTGTTGTTTCCTTCCTGTTAATTGCGGTGTTGTTTCAATAGGATTGCTTTGCTGCACATTTTATTTATGGATGCTTATTTTAATCTGTGTTTTAATCATGGGAATTCATCTTTGTGCAAATAGGTGGTACTCCTCCTTGTGTTTTCCACATTATTCTGCCTACCCAAGCATTCTAGTTTCCCTGATGGAAGGATCCATTTTCTCCTCTCTTCCTGGGCTTTTCTGGGGAGTTCCCTCCCAATGCCCTAGAGCCAAATTCAAGGGGTTCATGGGGGCATGGCGAGGGGAAGGAATGGGGGGGGGGCTGGTTAGGTGAATCCAGGCCGCTATTTGTTCTCATTTGTCCACTGCTTAGAAACCAATTTTTGCTTTCAGTGATAAGTCTAGAAATAAAATAAGCCTCTTTTGGGTGGCCATCTGTCTTGGATGATCTAGCAGAGATTCCTGCAATGCAGGGGGGTCTCCTGGCTCTGAGAGACAAGCAGGGAGGGTGGCTTCTGGCAAAAGGAGAGGGAGCCTCCGGTGGCTCCTCCTTATCCTGACTCACCTCAGCCTCTCGACCTTCCTCTCCCACTTGCCTCCTTCCTCTTCTGCCTCTGATTTTGCACTGCATTCTGCCACAGAGTCTCCCAGCTCACTAAGCCCTGTTTCCCGTTCAGCTTCTGACACCGCCTCTTCCCAGGCTTCTTTCTCTTCCCCCCTCTGACCGCTCATCCTTCTTCTACCTCCACTTCTTGGGCTCTGAGCCGTCTTCCCTTCCTGGTTTCCCAGCTGCTTCCTCCCACCACTCCTCTGTGCCCAACCAGTCCATGACATTGCTCCATCCCTCAGCCTCTGTCCCCACAAGGCAGCTTCCCCTGACCTGATCTGGTTCCACAGCCTGTGCTTCCCTTCTGGACCAAGAAAAAGGCGGATCAGGAGGTCTTGCCGGCATCCTTCTGCCACCTGCAAGAGAAAAAAGGTAATCAGGGTGCCAGGTGTGCCTGCTTCACTCACAGGTGAAACAGGGCATCTCTAACTGCAGATGGGCCTTTGAGAAAGCCTTACCTGCTGAGAGCATTTAGACGTTTGTGCCCATTTAATATGTTTGTTGTGCAGAAATTTATCTCCCCTCCTCTGGACCATTGCTCCCAACTGTCTCCCCCCAAAACAAGATGAAAAGAACCCTCAGATGAGTTGGAAAACCAACAGAATGAGACCAAACGGAGAAAAACCACCTTCCTCCTTACCCAGTGGCCTCTCTCTGGTGTCCAACGGAGGCCTCTCTGCCTCACAGGAATCCAGGTCCATTTCTGCAAAGAGATCCCTTCCCTGAGAAAGAAACAAGGATTCAAAACAGAGAATGGGGAGAAATACTAGAAAGAGAATGACAAAGACTTGAAGGGTGCGAGATCTCATTCCATGGATGCTTTCCTAGAAAATGGGCCATCAGCTGACCATTATGGGATGTTTTCTGTCCTGTTTGGAGCCCCTTGGGAGTATCCAGAGGAAAGTCTCTCTCACCTGCTTTCTCTCCTCTGCCTGACTCAGGAGGAAACCTTCGGCCAGGGCCACCGCCTGGGAACTGGTCTCCGCTCCACAGTCCCTCACCCAGCTCTCCATCTCCGGTGGAAGGACAGCCAGGAACTGCTCCAAGATCACCAGGTCCAGCATCTCAGCTTTTGTGTGCCTTTCTGGCTTCAGCCACTGGTGGCAAAAGTGGTAGAGTCGGCTGCAAACCTCTCGGGGTCCTTTGGCCTCCTGGCAGCAGAACTGCCTCAACTGCTGACTCTGCACCTCTGAGCGGAGGGTGTCCTCCTCACCCAGGATCTTCTGCACTGGGTTTTCCCAGAATCCCCCACTGCTCCCAGTTTGGCTTCCATGGCCTCTTCCTTCTTCAGGGCCAGCTGAGTCTCGCTCATCCATCTGTGCTCTCAGGAAGCCTCTGAGAGATCAGAAGGAACCCTTTGGTCTTCTGCCAAGTTCTGTCCGTCTTAATGAGAAGTTCTAGCAAATCCTACAAAGCAAATACATTGTTCTGTTACAGAATATGTAGGACAAGGGGGCGTGGGAAATGGTTCCCTGAGTCTTGCTGGAAACCAGGGCTGGACTTCACCGCATCCCAGACCATGAGCTATCTTTTTGAAAAGGAGGAGGAGAAGAAGAAATATGTCTCTAGCCTTCAAGCAATGCAAAATGTGGAGGCAACTGAAGGGATTTCTGTGAGATTAATCATCCTGGTTTCTACTTCCGGCCAGTCAATGCATGAAGTCAGAAGTGACTGACAAGGGAGTCATTTGTATCTTGTGAAAAATGGATGCTTGGCTCTAGTGGGGGTCCTCACCCGGGGGTCATCAGGAGTTGCTTCCCCCCCCCCGACTCCCCTCCGCCTGTCTCCTTTTCTTGCACTTGGACTCTCTGCCACTCTCCAGACAGACCCCTGGGGCGGGGTCCCTTTTTCTTTGCTCTGAGGGCCAGATATGTGTCTGGCCAACCCCCTGAGGGCCAAGTGGGCGGGGCCAAAGATACCTCCCTTGAAATATAAGTGGGAAATAATAATAATAATAATAATAATAATAATAATAATAATTATTATTATTAACACATGCACAGTCACTGATGCCAAGGTCCCTGGAGGCTCAGTGAGTAGCAGCGCCCATTTCCGGCTGCTTTGCCAGCAACAATCCCTTTGGGACGGAGAGGATGTGGTCCTGGGATGACATGCTCTGGGTACAAGGGGATGGTTGCAGTGGCCTCCGTGGGGAGCTGCCCTGGGAGACACTGGGAAACTGGTCCGCAATGCAGCAGCCAGACTCTGGGCTGGGATCCCTCTCTTTATTCCTGGCCTTTCTCTCCCACCTTAACTTCCTTCCTCCCTGTGGGGTTTTTTTTTTGGGGGGGGCTAGTCCACCTCCTCGTCTGGCTTTGGAAAACCATTTGCAGATGTTTCCTCTGTTGTGCAATGAGGCTGAGCGATGTCACACAAAGTCCCTGGGACTTCTTTGTTTTAAAAAAAGGAGATTTCGTGGGAGTCAGGGATCCTCTGATCTGCAGGAAGGAGAGCGTGGCAGACCTGGCCCCTCCCTGATCAGGCCCCCCAGGCACCCTCTCCTGCTGCAGCCCTGGGACCCCCACCGTCCCCCCACTGCACCCTCTGGGGGGAGAGAGAGGAGACTCACCAGATCCCAGGAGGGGACAGCGAGGCAGCCCTTGCAGGAGAGACCCCAAAGCAAGGAAAGGACTGGGGAGGGAGGGGCCTTGGCTCTGGAGGACCTGGCCCCCCCTTGCTTCCTGTCCTCTCTAGGAAGGCAGCTCACTTCCCTTTAACCCTTGCAAAGCTGAGTCCATCCAGCTCAGCCCTCTCTCGCTTGGCAGAACCTCATATTTTTATTATTTTTTATGGATTTCGGGGGGGGGCTTTTGGTTGGACTCTGAGCATCTCCCTCCCTTAAAGAATTTGAGGTGATGCATCATTTGTCTACTTTTAATATGTTCTATGTTTTAAACGTCCCTGAGAGCTCTTGATGAAGGGTGGTATATCAATGTAAAAAATAATAACAACCACCATCCTTTTTTAGTCCATTGAATTAGCAAGTAAGCATTTCTGGAATGGGAAATTGCATACTATTGTATGTTTGCATAGGAACATGCATAAGAAAGTTTTGGTTATTCATGATGAGAATATGATTTATTTTGAACTTCGCTTGGTACCTCCTTGGTAGCCAGTGCAATTATTTCTGTGTTGCAAAATATGAGTCAGCTATATCAAAAGCAACACAATGGCCAAAAACAATTACAATGTGAAAAACTTTATAGGAATAATTCAAAACATGAAAAATAATAAACTGAAGTCTCTGAAAATTTCTGAAAGTCCTTAAATGAATCATGGTGCCAGACTTTCCCCGATGGAGAACAAGCTGTGACACTTTGTTGTTGTTTGTTGTTGTTGTTTAGTCGTTTAGTCGTGTCCGACTCTTCATGACCCCATGGACCAGAGCACGCCAGGCACTCCTGTCTTCGTGAAACTTTGTATAATCAGCAAATGTCCAGTTCTCAAGTCCAACTCTGAACTCTGATGAACAGTGTTTCCAGATAACAACTACTGTTTCATTGAATTCTTCATCAGCCAATTAGTTCAACACTCGAAATTAGAAAGATATGTCATTTCTTCATTAACCAATCTTTTTTCAAATAGATATAATTACATGAGAATGAAAAATACTCTAGAACAGTGCTCAGCTTGTTCTCCGCCGGGTAAAGTCTGCCACCGTGATTCATTTAAGGACTTTCAGAGACTTAAGTTTGTTAGTTTTGATGTTCTGAATTATTCTTATAAAGTTTTTCACATTGTAATTGTTTCTGGCTGAGTGCTGAGTGGGATTCTTTCAGCAGGGCTAGAACTCAGGACCCGCTGCCTTGAGGGACATCTAAGAGCAGTTGGGCAGGAGAAAGATCTCCCTTGGGAGGTGCTGGACTCTCCTTCCTTGGAGGTTTCTAAGCAGAGATCGGACGGCCATCTGCCATGGATGATTTAGCTGAGATTCCTGCAAAACTGGGAGTTGTAATAATAATAATAATAATAATAATAATAATAATAATAATAAATAATTTGTTTATACCCTGCCCATCTGGCTGGGTTTCCCCATCCACTCTGGGCGGCTTCCAATCAAACACTAAAATACAATAACCTATTACACATTAAAAGCTTCCCTAAACAGGGCTGCCTGTTTGGGGAACTAGACCAGCCCCCTCTTGCTTCGGGTTGGACTAGATGACCCTGGGATCCCCTCCTATCTCTCCACTCCTGAATTCTAGGAGGAGCTTCCTTGCCTCCTGCAAAGCCCTTTTCCCTGCAAGCTCTTCCTCTGGTTTCTGGCCAAGGGAGGGAGATGCTCAGAGTCCAGCCAAGAGCCTCACCCCCAAAAGGATATCTGGGCATTGGCAGAGCCAGGGGGGCAGCTGCCCCCCAAAATCCATAAAAAATAATAAGAATATGAGGTTCTGCCAAGCGAGAGAGGGCTGAGTTGGGGGGGGTGGAACTCGGCATTGCAAGGGTTAAAGCGAACTGAGCTGCCTTCCTAGAGAGGACAGGAAGCAAGGGGGGCAGGTCCTCCAGAGCCAAGGCCCCTCCCTCCCCAGTCCTTTCCTGCAAGGAAGGGGGGGGTGTTGCTTTGGTGTCTCTCCTGCAAGGGCCGAATCGCAGCCCCCTCCTGGGATCTGGTGAGTCCATAGCTGTCAACTTTCAGATTTGAAAATAAGGGATCAGCAGCCTCACCTATCTACCAATCCGGGATAGCAGCAGGAAGCAGCGGGAAACGGCGCTGGAATAAGGGAATTTCCCCCCCAAAAAGGGAAGGTTGACAGCTAAGGGTGAGTCTCCTCTCTCTCCCCCCAGAGGGTGCAGTGGGGGGACGGTGGGGGTCCCAGGGCTGCAGCAGGAGAAGGTGCCTGGGAGGCCTGATCTGCTCCTGCAGGGGGGGTCCCCAAGTCAGGGAGGAGAGGGTCCTGCCAGGGAGGGGCCAGGTCTGCCACGCTCTCCTTCCTGCAGATCAGAGGATCCCAAACTCATTTGGCCTTCTGCCCCCCCCTCAGAACAAACGACTCCCACGAAATCTCCCTTTTTAAAACAAAAAAGTCCCTGGGACTTTGACTCTGTGTGACATCGCTCAGCGTCATTGCACAACAGAGGAAACATCTGCAAATGGTTTTCCAAAGCTGGAGGAGGAGGTGGACACTAGCCCCCCCCCCCAATAAAGAACAACGGGGAGGAAGGAAGGAAAAGTAGGAAAGAGAGGCCAGGAATAAAGAGAGAGATACCAGGCCATAGTCTGGCTGCTGCATTGCAAACCAATTTGTTTTAAGCTATGTAATAGAACAACAAAAAATCAAGGGAAATGTCTTTGGCCCCGCCCACCTGGCCCTCTGGGGGTTGGCCAGATACATTCCTGGCCCTCAGGGCAAAGAAAAAGAGACCTCACCCCACGAATCTGTCTGGACAGCGGCAGAGATTGCAGAAAAGGAGACAGAAGCAGGGAGTGGAGGTGGGGTGAGGGTGGGGGTAAGGGTGGGGGGAGCAACTCCAGAGGACCCCCAGGTCAGGACCCCCACCAGAGAAAAGCATCCATTTTTCACAAGATACAAATGGCTCACTTGTCATTCGGTTCTGACTTCATGCATTGACTGGAAGGTAGCAGAAACCAGGTTGATTAATCTGACAGAATTGCCTCCACATTCTGCATTGCTTGAAGACTTATTTCTTCTCCTCTTCCTCCTCCTCTTTCTTTTCAAAAAGATATCTCATGGTCTGGGATGCGGTAAAGTCCAGCTCTGGTTCCCAGCAAGACTCATCTGTACTTGCTCAGGGAACCATTTCCCCCCCGTCCTACAGATTCTGTAACAGAACAATGTATTTGCTTTGTAGGATTTGCTAGAGCTTCTCATTTAGACGGACAGAACTTGGCAGAAGACCAAAAGGTTCCTTCCGATCTCTCAGAGGCTTCCTGAGAACACAGATGGATGTGCGAGACTCAGCTGGCCCTAGAGCAGGAGGAGGTCATGCCAACCAAACTGGGAGCAGTGGGGGGTTCTGGGAAAACTCTGTGCAGAAGATCCTGGGTGAGGAGGACACCCTCCGCTCAGAGGTGCAGAGCCAGCAGTTGAGGCAGTTCTGCTGCCAGGAGGCCAAAGGACCCCGAGAGGTTTGCAGCCGACTCTACCACCTTGACCATCAGTGGCTGAAGCCAGAAAGGCACACGAAAGCTGAGATGCTGGACCTGGTGATCTTGGAGCAGTTCCTGGCTGTCCTTCCCCTGGAGATGGAGAGCTGGGTGAGGGACTGTGGAGCGGAGACCAGTTCGCAGGCGGTGGCCCTGGCCGAAGGATTCCTCCTGAGTCAGGCAGAGGAGAGAAAGCAGGAAGAGAGAAAGCAGGTGAGAGAGACTTTCCTCTGGATACTCCCAAGGGGCTCCAAACAGGACAGAGAACATCCCATAATGGTCTGCTGATGGCCCATCCTTTTTCTGGGAAAGCATCCATGGAATGAGATCTAACACCCTTCAAGTCTTTGTCATTCTCTTTCTAGTATTTCTCCCCATTCCCTGTTTTGAATCCTTGTTTCTTTTTCAGGGAAAGGATCTCTTTGCACAAATGGACCTGGATTCCTGTGAGGCAGAGAGGCCTCCGTTGGACACCAGAGAGAGGCCACTGGGTAAGGAGGAAGGTGGTTTTTCTCCGTTTGGTCTCATTCTGTTGGTTTTCCAACACATCTGAGGGTTCTTTTCATCTTGTTTTGGGGGGTGACAGTTGGGAACAAGGGTCCAGAAGAGGGGAGATGTATTTCTGCACAAACAAACATATGAAATGGGCACAAACGTCCAAATACTCTCAGTAGGTAAGTCCTTCTCAAAGGCCCATCTGTAGTTAGAGATGCCCTGTTTCACCTGTGAGAGAAGCAGGCACTCCTGGCGTCCAGCTTACCTTTTTTCTCTTGCAGGTGACAGAAGGATGCCGGCAAGACCTCCTGATCCGCCTTTTCATGGGGGCAGAAGGGAAGCAGCAGCTGTGGAACCAGATCAGGTCAGGGGAAGCTGCCTTGTGGGGACAGAGGCCGAGGGTTGGAGCAATGTCATGGACTGGTTGGGCACAGAGGAGTGGTGGGAGGATGCAGCCGGGGAACCAGGAAGGGAAGACGGCTCAGAGCCGAAGGAGTGAAGGTGGAGGAAGGATGAGCGGTTAGAGGGAGAAGAGGGAGAAGCCTGGGAAGAGGAGGTGTCAGAAGCTGAAGGGAAACAGGGCATAGTAGTGAGCTGGGAGACTCTGTGGCAGAATGCAGTGCAGAATCAAAGGGAGAAGAAGAAGGAGGCGAGTGGGAGAGGAAGGTCGAGAGGCAGAGGTGAGTCAGGATAAGGAGGAACCACCGGTGGCTCCCTCTCCTTCTGCCAGAAGCCACCCTCTCTGCTTGTCTCTCAGAGCCAGGAGACCCCCTGCATTGCAGGAATCTCTGCTAGATCATCCAAGACAGATGGCCATCCAAAAGAGGCTTATTTTATTTCTAGATTGATAACTGAATGCAAAATTTGGTTTCTCAGCAGGGTACAAATGAGAACAAATAGCGCCCTGGATTCACCTAACCAGCCCCATCGGCTGCAAAATGGGGCCTGCCTCCCATTCCTCCCCATTCCTCCATGAATCCCTCGAATTTGGCTCTAGTTCTTAGGAGGGAACAGCTCAGGAGGAGAGGAGAAAGTGGATCCTTCCATTGGGGAAACTGGAATGCTTGCCTAGGCAGAATGACTTGAAAAACACAATGTGGAGTAACACCTATTTGCACAAAAACGAATACGCATAATTAAAACTTAGAGTAAAATAAGCATCCATAAATAAAATGTACAGCAAAGCAATCCTATTGAAACAACTCTCCTGCGTGAGTGCCTGAGGGCCCTGCTCCTGCCACCTGGCCCAGGGCGGGGCCTGAAGCCTCATAAGGACAGTTGTTGCTGCTGCTGCTCCTGCTGGCCAGGAGGACTCGGAGCGGCACAATGTTCTTTTTAAAAATTTCTTTTTTCCCTTTTGATTACTTTTTTTGTGGGGGGTGGGATGGATGTTTGGTTGTGTTTGGGAATTTGTTTGATTTTAATGTGTTTGTAATTTTTACAGTTTTTTGTTTGTATTGTTTTATTGTGGGTTCTTTCTTTTTTTTAAGGGTTTTATTTTGTTCTTAGGGGGAGGGGTCAGGGCTGCCGGAGAGTGGGCCCCATCCCACAAAATAGCTGTGGCAAGTTCCATGGGGGGGATGCACTTGAGACAACCGATCTCAGTGATCACGGGTAGGAGGAGGAGTTACGCTAAGACCAGACCATGTCATTACAGAGGAGGCAGGTTTAGTCGTTGTTGGAGGACTATCCCTGCCTCCGGGTCTGGTCCTGACTGGACGGATACTAGAATCAGCAATGGATACCCACATGACCTGAAGGTGCTGCTGTGCAATGCCAGGTCAATGATTCATAAAACCACTGCCATCCATGACTTGATAATGGATGGAGGACTTGACCTGGCATGTGTAACAGAGATTTGGTTGGATGAAGCAGATGGGCCTGTCCTTGCCGCTGCTTGTCCACCAGGTTTCTCTTACGCACAGAAACCCAGGCCTTGTGGGCGGGGAGGGGGGTTGCAGTGCCATGGTCAGATCACTTCCTGGTGCAACTGGACTTCTCCGCGACCCTTCCCCTCTGCATGGAGGTGGGACCGATTCAGATGGTCCGCCCCCGCCACTTAATGGCTCCAAATGGTTTCCAGAGAGTGGTAGGGGATGCTTTATCCCATGTTGATGGCCTTTCAGCTGATTCCCTGGTGGCCTGCTGGAATGTGGAGTTAACCAGGGCTATTGACTGTTTGGCTCCGAAGCGCCCTCTTCGATTGCATGGAGCCCGGACAGCCCTGTGGTTTTCCATGGATTTGAGGGAAATGAAACAATCGCTGAGACGGCTAGAGCGCCGGTGACGGATAACTCATTCTGAAGCTGACCGGACACGGGTTAGAGCTCAATGTTGAGCCTACCAAGTGGCGGTAGCAACGGCAAAGAAGACTTTCTTCGCCGCCTCTATTGCATCTGCAATAGACTGGTGACTGGGAGCGGACGCCGACACTGGCTCCCAGAACGTTTCTGAGCACAATTCAAAGTGTTTCTGCTGACCTTGAAAGCCCTAAACGGCCTCGGTCCAGTATACCTGAAGGAGCGTTTCCACCTCCATCGTTATTCCCAGACAGTGAGATCCAGTGCTGAGGGCCTTCTGGCGGTTCCCTCGCTGCGAGAAGCGAAGTTACAGGGAAGCAGGCAGAGGGCCTTCTCGGTAGTGGCACCCGCCCTGTGGAACGCCCTCCCACCAGATGTCAAAGAGAAAAATAAATACCAAACTTTTAGAAGACATCTAAAGGCAGCCCTGTTTAGGGACACTTTTAATGTTTAAGAGATTATTGTATTTTAGAGTTTTTTGGAAGCCGCCCAGAGTGGCTGGTAAAACCCAGCCAGATGGGCGGGGTATAAATAATATATTATTATTATTATTATTATTAACAGGAAGGAAACAACAGAGCATTGTGTAGCAGATCATATTTCTGCTGTCTCAGAGGAGGACATTTCCCTTTTTCTTTTAGGGTCCAGTGTGCTTTGAAGATGTCGCTGTTCGTTTCACAGACGAGGAGTGGGCGTTGCTGGATCCTGATCAGAGAGCTCTGCATAAGGACGTCATGGAGGAGAATCGTGGGATCGTGGCCTCTCTTGGTAAGGCTCCCTGTGGGATCGTCCTATCTGCCTGGAAATTCAAAAAATACGTCTATGGACCAACCTCATATATTTTCACAGAGTTCAACAGCGCCCCCTATAACACCTGGGAACCTAACACCCCCACAATAAACAGTAACTTACAGTTTTTTCTTTGAACAATCTTCTTCCAAATATTTCTTTTTCTACCACGATTGGGCTGGTGTGAACTTCCCAGGCCATCTTCAGTGTCAGCTTCAACCTTCCACAATTTTGACCACTGCTATATATCAGACAAAACAACATTCAACAACTCTTCAGAATCTAATAATAAATTTGTTGGTAAAATGACAAACAACACAGGTAATGAACACACACTCAACTCGTTTCATTTCTTCTCCATTTCTTCCTGAGGCTCTAATCCCTTTTTGTCTCCATTGCAGATTCTGATGAATTGGAAATTGAGAGCAAAAGTGACCACGATAAAATCCCCAGGGAGGAGAAGCCACGTAAAAATTTGGAGTGTGGAGAAAGCTGCAGTCAGAGCTCCCATTCCACTTCCCATCAACAAAATCTCATTGGAAAAAAACTCTATCAGTGCATGGAATGTGGAAAAAGCTTCAGGAAGAGCTCCGATCTCACTTCCCATCAAAGAATTCATACAGGGGAGAAACCCTATCAGTGTGTGGAATGTGGAAAGAGCTTCAGGAATAGCTCCCATCTCACTTCCCATCAAAGAATTCATACAGGGGGAAAACCCTATCAGTGTGTGGAATGTGGAAAGAGCTTCACAGATAGTTCCTCTCTCATTTCCCATAAAAGAATTCATACAGGGGAGAAACCCTATCAGTGTGTGGAATGTGGAAAGAACTTCAGGAAGAGTTCCAATCTCACTAAGCATCAGAGAATTCATACAGGGGAGAAACCCTATCAGTGCGTCAAATGTGGAAAGAGCTTCACTGAAAGCTCCTCTCTCACTTCCCATCAAAGAATTCATACAGGGGAGAAACCCTATCAGTGTGTGGAATGTGGAAAGAGCTTCAGTCAGAGCTCCTCTCTCACTTTCCATCAAAGAATTCATACAGGGGAGAAACCCTATCAGTGTGTGGAATGTGGAAAGAACTTCAGGAAGAGTTCCAATCTCACTAAGCATCAGAGAATTCATACAGGGGAGAAACCCTATCAGTGCGTCAAATGTGGAAAGAGCTTCACTGAAAGCTCCTCTCTCACTTCCCATCAAAGAATTCATACAGGGGAGAAACCCTATCAGTGTGTGGAATGTGGAAAGAGCTTCACTCACAACCACAGTCTCACTTCCCATCAAAGAATTCATACAGGGGAGAAACCCTATCAGTGCATGGAATGTGGAAAGAGCTTCAGGAAGAGGTCCTCTCTTACTTCCCATCAAAGAATTCATACAGGGGAGAAACCCTATCAGTGTGTGGTATGTGGAAAGAGCTTCACTCACAACCACAGTCTCACTTTCCATCAAACAATTCATACAGGAGAGAAACCCTATCAGTGCATGGAATGTGGAAAGAACTTCAGGAAGAGCTCCTCCCTTACTTCCCATCAAAGAATTCATACAGGGGAAAAACCCTATCAGTGTGCGGAATGTGGAAAGAGCTTCACATGTAGCTCCTCTCTCACTTCCCATCACAGAATTCATACAGGGAAGAAACCCTATCAGTGCGTGGAATGTGGAAAGAGCTTCAGTCAGAACCAAAATCTCACTTCCCATCAAAGAATTCATACAGGGGAGAGACCCTATCAGTGTGTGGAATGTGGAAAGAGCTTCACATGTAGCTCCTCTCTCACTTCCCATCACAGAATTCATACAGGGAAGAAACCCTATCAGTGCGTGGAATGTGGAAAGAGCTTCAGTCAGAACCAAAATCTCACTTCCCATCAAAGAATTCATACAGGGGAGAGACCCTATCAGTGTGTGGAATGTGGAAAGAGCTTCAGTCAGAGTGCCAATCTTACTTCCCATCAAAGAATTCATACAATGGTCAGAAAAACCATTATACAGCTTTAGGAGCCAGGCAAATCCGCAGCTTTTTAACCAGGCTTTTGGCTAGTTCACACGTAATGCCCTTTTAATATGTGGTGTTTTTTTATCTTTTTTTTATGTCGTAACCATCCTGAGACCTGTGGGTGTAGGGAATAGGTGCCAACTCTTAAAGGCCTAGTGGTCTTTGTCCCCCCCCCCAATAAAATATTTAAGGATGCCATGCCCAGTTTTTGGTGTGTTTTTTTCAAACACAACCTTTTTCTCTTCTGCAACTTGCCATACAATTTCTCTTTCAATTTGCCCTCTTTCTTAAAAAATGAAAAAAAAAAAACGCAGAAAGGTCATGAGAAAAACAAAATACAAGAAGATACAAACATGGACAGGTCCCATCTTTGCGGGTAAAATAGAAAAGTTGCTTTGAAGCAGGCTTTCCCAAACTTGGGTCCCCAGCAGCTCCTGGACTACAGTTCCCATCATCCCTTCCCACTGGTCCTGCTAGCTAGGGATGATGGGAGTTGTAGTCCAAAAACAGCTGGAGACCCAAGTTTGCTTTAAAGGGAAAGTAGGCTGGCCCTGTGACACCGTCTGCTGGCCAAAAGCATTGCCCCAGAATCTGAACCACCCCCAGTACTGCTAATTGGAATTAATAGAGCGCAAAACTGAAGTTTGATTGGCACTTCAACCTCTAGGGAGCTTCTAGGTGCTTTCTGCACCACCTAGAGTACCCACAGAATTGTGGCTTCTACTGGCAACACACATAGGAGAACAAATGAAAGACAAACACAATGAGCAGGAAAAAACCTGGAAAGGGCCATACCAAATGGACATCCGGTGTGAAGAGGTCACTTTCCCCACTGCTGAACAATGCCACAGGTAGAGGAGATGGAATGCTAGATGTGTCTCTGGGGCAAGGGGAGCTGCTGGGAAATTGAACTACGGGCTCAAAATATTACTTTTTTAAAAAGTTGCTGCCATTATAGGCATTGCCATTCTAATGGCATGCATGCTGTGAAACACAAGAGCAGTCAAGTACAACATTCCTAGAGTGAACATGTTTACACATGGGGAGGGATGTTTGTCCAGCCAGCAGGTAAACTTCCTGTTTCCTTCTGGGCTGGGACAGACTTCCTCTGCATGTAACTAGAGGTGGGTGTGGCCTCACCTGTGCAGGTAATGACAAAAGCACAGGGCAGGGCAGCCATCTCTCTCTCTCTTTCGCCACATGCATCGAAGACACAACATCTACTAAGCCAGAGATGCCCTCTTGGCTTCCAGCCAAGAGAGGAAAAAGGGACTGTCTTCTTAAGAGATAGACTCCAAGTGTATGTTACTTCATTAAGCTAAGCCTGCCTTCTGGGATCTGATTGTGAACAGAATGTGAGTAAACTCTTTTTATATTTTTGTAAAAGACTGTGTCGTCTCTTCTATTTTATGAGGGAATAAGGGGAAAATACCAGAACAGTTATTATAGAGGCTTTAGCGAGCCTGAGCAAACGCAGACGCTGCAAATTTAAAATAAAAGGGAATGTTACTCTGCTGATATTGTGGAAGTTGTTAACACAAGTTGGATAAGGATATACTCAGACAATATATCCTTTCCTGCATCCCTGAACATTCCCACACATGCATCATATGATGGATTGTGCAAGGCAGGACTTACCTGGCCCTCCACCAATATTTTATCCAAGTCAGCACCACTGGGTCATGTGGTTTCCAAATTAAAGACATAAATCTCCTTCCTTTGCACAAGTTCCAGCTTGTCAATATCCTCATTTATGCTTTTTAAAATTTATTTGCCCTTCATCTGAAGTTTTTACAATATAAACATACAGGATGAAAGCATGGCTTTCTCAAAAAAAAGACAAGCCAGAGAAATCTCTTCTTTTCTTTTCTTGGATGGATTAAAAACTTTGTTGATCAGTGGACTGCTGTGGAAATAGTGCATCTCCATTTCAGTAAGGCTTTTGACAGAGTCCTCTGTGATATTTATGTGAGGAAGCTGGTAAAATGTGGGCTGAATGAGGTAACTGTTAGGTGGATTTGACTGACCAAACCCAAAGAGGACTCCTTCATGGTTCCTTCTCATCCTGGGGAAAAGTGACCAGAGGGGTGCTGCAGGGTTCTCTCCTGGGCCCGTTGTTGAACAACGTCTTTATAAATGGCATGGATGAAGGAACTGAGGGGATGCTCCTCACATTTGCAGATGACACCAAACGGATCATAATGGCGTCCTCTCTCTTCTTCAGCAACAGACAGGGAGACAAAGAACAGTGCAAAAGCACAGCAGAGCGGAAGAGATAAGACCGACTTCCGTTCTTACACTTTCCAAGCCTAGGAAAGTAAACAGGGGCATGTGACATACTAGCAACAGGGTTCTCCCCCACACGCAGGGGAGAGGAGGAGGACCCCGAGCCATGCATGAAAGCCCTTATATAGACATTTTTAATTGCCCACCCTGGAGTCCAAGACCACCCCCAGATACATCATACCTACATCACAGAAAAGGCTGTCAGCCCCCTCCCTGTCATAGACTTTGGAAAGAGATAGCTGTGGCCACTCTGGTGGCTTTTGTTGTTGTTGCTGCAGGTAATAAATAGTCTTGTGGTCACGAGGAATTGGGCAGAGGGTTTTCCATCACTGGGTCTGCGCTGACATCTGTAGAAGGGATATCCTGTAAATGGGAGGGTGGGACAGGACTGTTGGGACTTAAAGAGACAGTTATAAAGGGAAGAGATAAAAGCCAAAAGGGGGAGAATCTCCTTCAGTTTTCTTGGGAAGCTGCAAACAATAAAAATCTTGGCGAGTTAAGCATTTTATTCATTTCAATACTATTATCCCATTTCCATATAATTACTACTGTTATTATATGATAAAATTACAAAAAAGTAAAAATATAAAAGGAAAACAAAAGTAAAAAAGAAAGATTACCAGTTAAACAATTTTTTCCAGATAAAAAATAAATGGACTTGACAGAACAACAGCGGATTTTTTTAAAAAAAATATTATTAAATAATACAAAGATATCAAAACCACACAGATTGTTACTGGACTGGAACCTTAAGGACTAGGAGGTGAAGGAGGTGATGGTGAAATGGACACACGATTGTGGATATCCAATGAAGATGAAAAATGAGGGAAATTATGGGAAAAGTCTTAAAATTCACCACATGCTATTTGATTTTTAGATGGTACCTGACCCCATCCAAATCAGTCAAAATAAATAAATATCAGCAATAAGTGTTGGAGATGCAGTCAAAATGAGGGAACCTTATTCCACATGTGGTGGACATGTCCCCAAAGGGAAAATAAAATAAAATAAATGCTATTTATTTTAAAGAAAACCAAAGCCTTCCTATTTGATATTCTAATGATAAGCATACCAAATGAAAATAAAAGAGAGTTTCAACCATATAATAAGAAAGTCACTCTTTGCTGTATGGGAAAAATATAAAGATCTGATGGAGACTTCCGGGGTCGGTGCCATCGGTAATGGCGGATTCCCTCTAACTCTGAGGGAATTAGCTCTGCGGGAATTGGGTCTTGCCTTACGGCGAAGCGGGGACCCCTTCAGAAACCACAGGCGGGTGAAGCCTGTGATCGTGGGACTCGGCGGGCACCTTCAGCGCCCCCCCAATCTGCAAGGGAACCCGATTACGGGCTCCGGAGCGAGCGGGGTGAGCGGCGCGGTGCTGAGAGTCAACTGCTTCTTCTGTGGAGCGAAGCCGCACAGCTGTTACCGGAGACCGCTGACTCTTTTCCTGGGACAATTTGGCTATCAAAACAACTACCCGTGAGTAGGTTATATCCGAAAATAAGGGACAAAAGTTCAATTTGGCACCGAAGCGGGAAGGCTTAAACAGGAAGTCCGCCTTCTGTTTCTTGTAAACAGATCAAAGCAAAGAAGTTGTAAGCTAAGACCTGGAAAGTCGATTGGAAAGGACTATAATCCTAACATCTAAACAAGAGATCTCCCCCCCTTGGTCACAGGAGAGGAGGGGGGAAAGGCTGAACTATATCTTTTCCTGCAAAAAGAGAGGAAAAGAAACAAAAGTCCACCGCTTAAAGCCTGGGAACGGACTGCCAATAGACAAAAGACTCCCGTATTGTGAAACATGCTACATAGGAACAGTGTACTTTCTTCCAGTAGCACCTTAAAGACCAACTAAGTTAGTTCTTGGTATGAGCTTTCGTGTGCATGCACACTTCTTCAGATACCCTGAAACAGAAGTTGCCAGATCCTTCTATATAGTGAGAAGGTGGGGAGGGGTATTACTCAGAAGGGTGGTGGGAATGGGTGATTGGCAGATAGCTGTGATGAGCCTGTTGACGACTCTTAACGACTGCAATAGGTCTTACAGGAAAAAGCAAGGGGTGAGAAGGTGAAAAATGGCTTTGTCATGTATAATGAGATAAGAATCCAATGTCTTTGTTCAGACCAGGTCTCTCCATGGTTTTAAGTTTGGTAATGAGTTGCAATTCAGCAGCTTCTCTTTCCGGTCTAGAAGCTGCTGAATTGCAACATGACAAAGCCATTTTTCACCTTCTCACCCCTTGCTTTTTCCTGTAAGACCTATTGCAGTCGTTAAGAGTCGTCAACAGGCTCATCACAGCTATCTGCCAACCACCCATTCCCACCACCCTTCTGAGTAATACCCCTCCCCACCTTCTCACTATATAGAAGGATCTGGCAACTTCTGTTTCAGGGTATCTGAAGAAGTGTGCATGCACACGAAAGCTCATACCAAGAACTAACTTAGTTGGTCTTTAAGGTGCTACTGGAAGGAGAAAAAAATTTTTTTTTGTTTTGACTATGGCAGACCAACACGGCTACCTATCTGTAAGTGTACTTTCTGACAGCTAACTCTGCAAAAGAGATACATTATTTCTGACTGGTTTCTCCTGATTTTAAGGTAACTGAAAATTAACTGAAATTAACTGAAATTGAAACTGTTGCTTATCTTTGTTAAACGGGGGACTAAAAAGAGTTATTTTTCAATGCAACAAGTATTGACTGTTACTGTGTCCCCCTAGAGGAAACCTGAAAGTGTAACAACAACAGGGTCAGGGGAATTTTCCACTTCAAAACAAACTCTGGCCGTGGGATCGACCTTGGGCTTCAGTTAGAGTGTTATGGCAGATGGGAAAGAAAAAATAGACCTGCTTCAAGAAAAAACAACGAGGTCTGGTAAATCCTGGCAGCAGCGAAGAGCATCAGCATCTGGCCCCTCTGTAACATCAGGGGCAGTATCTGCTCAACCTAAGTCAAAAGGAATGGCATCTGAAGATGTTTTAGCTCTGGCATTAGGTAAAATCAATGAATCTTTGGAGAAATTAAGCAAACAAGTAGCTGAAGCATCAACTAAAATTGATCAAAATACTACAAGCATTAATAACTCGGGACAGAAGGTGAACACTAATACAGAAACCATCGAGAAATTGCTACAGGAATCTACTTTGATCCGAAAGACAGCTGAAGAAGCAAAGGAAAAAGCAGTTGCTGTAGAGGAGAAGATACCACCGATATGTAGGCAACTTGAGGACCATAGGTCGATGCTGTCTATGATTGAATTGAAGGAAAAACAAACGAACTTGAGGATCAGGGCCGTACCTGAACTTGAGAAAGACAACCTGACTGACTTTCTTATGCAGGAATTTGCAGACTTTTGGAACCTAGATCCAGAGAACAAAGACTTTAAGATAGTGAGTGCTTTCAGGCTTGGAAGAGGGGGGAAAAGAACAGGGTGAGAGACTGTCTGATCACCCTCCGAACAAAAGAGGAGAGAGACAAAATCCTGAGTCTGCACTTTCAGAAGACTTTGGAAATACATCAGTCAAGAGTGGAGATATTTAAAGACATCCCGAAATACCTTCTGGACCTTAGGTCCAACTATGGAGATTTGGTTGCCCTGTTGAGAAGTAACAGAATTGTTTTCAGGTGGGAATTTCCCCAAGGCCTATCCTTTAGCTTTAAAGGAAGAAAGATAAAAATAAGATCAGTAGACGACAAAGAAAGATTTTTGAAAGATCACGGAGAAGATTTGCAGAAAGAAACAGGAGAAGAGCTAAGAGCACTAAAAAGAGGAATATTGGACATAGCAACACTACCTTTTGGACTAGACAACTCAGAGAAAGTGACACCAGCGACAGAACAAGAACAAACACTGGGCGCAGTTGGAGGAAAAGCAAAGTAACTACATCATGGCTCTGCAACTATTAAGCTGGAATATTAATGGTTTTAACTCCCCGCAGAAGAGGATTTCCCCCCCCCCCATATATTAAAAAAGGAACAATTGGACTTGATTTGTCTACAGGAGACACATGTGATAAGGCTACACAGGAAAGTACTGATTAATAAAAGATTAGGCCAAGAGTTTATTTCATCGGACAAGGTTAAAAAAAGAGGAGTAGTGATTTATGCAAAGGAGAGTCTATCACCGAAATTTATCTTTAAAGATGATCAAGGAAGATTCGTGGCAATTGAAATTCAAACACAAGGAGAGAAATTTCTGATAGTAGGAGTTTATGCACCAAATGAGGGGAAATCTGAATTCTTTAAAAAGTTGCATGAGAACTTGATGGACTATCTGGACTATAATGTTATTTTGATGGGGGATATGAATGGAGTGGTATCCACAAATATGGACAAGGCACAAAGACAGGTAGTCACCAAGGATGGTAGACTACAGAAAACCTTTTTTGAGATGATTGACAACTTGGACTTAGTTGATATCTGGAGAACAAAGAACCCCTTGGGTAGAGAGGGAACCTTCTTCTCTGAAGCCAAAATGACATGGACAAGAATTGACCAAATTTGGATAACTAGAGGCCTGGCTCCAAAGATCAGAAAAGTGGAAATTTGCCCTAAAACTTGCTCCAACCATAATGCTGTGAAAATGGAGATGAAATTAACACCAATTGGCTCCTTCAGATGGAGGATGAATGACACCTTGTTCAGAGATGAAGAAGTGACTAAGAAGGCCCAAAAAACTTTGAGAGACTATTTTGAGATAAATATGAATACTATGGTTGAAAAAAGAGTAATCTGGGACACAAGCAAAGCGATTATGAGAGGGTTTCTGATTCAACAGAATGCAATAAAGAAGAGGGCTCAAAATGAGAAAAAAGATAAAATTTTGGAGAGAATAAAGGAAGGTGAGAAGAAATTGAGAGCGAAACCAAAGTCACTAGAGATTCTGAGAGAAATAAAGCTACATCAAGTTCAATATATGAAAATGATGAACCAAGAAATTGAGTGGAAAATTAAACAGATGAGACAAAAGTCATTTGAATCAGCTAATAAATGTGGGAAATTGCTAGCTTGGCAAACGAAAAAAAGACAAAAACTTAATACTATTACAAATTTGGAAGTGGAAGGAAAGAATATACAGAATCCAGTGGAGATTAGAAAATGTTTCCAGAGATACTTTAAACAACTATATACACATGGGCCACTGAAAGAGATTGATATAGATCAATTTTTGAAAATAAATGGACTACAAAAAATATCTCAAGAAAACAAATTAATGTTGAACTACAAAATAACGGAACAGGAGGTAGAAGGTGCCATTCAGAACATGCAACTGGGTAAATCTCCAGGGCCGGACGGCTTAACTTCAAAATATTATAGATCCTTGAAAGATTGGTTAATACAACCACTAAAGGACGTTTGTAATGGAATTTTGGAGGGGGGAAAAGCACCAGAGTCGTGGAAGAAAGCTTATATTACACTTATACCGAAAACAGAGACTGAGAAGACACAACTTAAGAACTACCACCCCATATCTCTGCTTAATGTGGATTATAAAATTTTTGCAGATATTTTGGCTAAAAGATGAAAAAAAGTACTAGTGGAAGAGATACATAAAGACCAAGCAGGCTTCCTCCCGGGCAGACACTTGTCTGACAATACGAGAAATATAATTAATATCTTAGAAAAAATTACAAGTGAACATTAATACTAAAGCAGTTTTGATATTTGTAGACATGGAGAAAGCTTTTGACAATATTTCTTGGAATTTTATGAAGAAAAATCTTCAGGGGATGGGGGTTGGTCAAGGTTTTGGAAATGGTATAAGTGCAATTTATTCAGAACAAAAGGCTAAACTAATTGTTAACAATGTGGTGACGGAGGAATTTAAGATAGAGAAAGGGACACGACAAGGCTGCCCAATTTCCCCATTGCTTTTTATATCGGTCCTGGAGGTTCTCCTAAATATGATCAGAAGGGACCAGTTGGTTAAAGGTATACAAGTCGGAGCCAAACAGTACAAATTGAAAGCATTTGCAGATGACCTAGTACTGACATTACAGGAGCCAGAATCTAGTACTAGAAGAGTACTGGAATTGATTCAAGAATTTGGTCAGGTTGCAGGATTTAAGTTGAACAAGTTAAAAACTAAGGTTCTAGAGAAAAATCTAACACCGATTGAGAAAGAGAGGTTTCAGAAGGAGACAGGTTTAACACTGGTTAAGAAAGTTAAATACCTGGGGGTTAATATGACTGCTAAGAACTTGAATTTATTTAAAGACAACTATGAAAAATGTTGGTCAGAAGTGAAAAAGGACTTAGAAATATGGTCAAATTTGAAGCTTTCCTTGCTAGGCCGTATTGCCGCTATAAAAATGAATGTATTGCCAAGAATGTTGTTTTTGTTTCAATCATTGCAAACTTTGGACAAAATGGACTGTTTCAAGAAGTGGCAGAGAGATATTTCTAGATTTGTCTGGCAGTGCAAGAAGCCCAGAATAAAATTTAAAATACTAACCGATGCAAAGGAAAGAGGTGGATTTGCCCTGCCAGACCTTAAACTTTATTATGAATCAGCAGCATTTTGCTGGCTGAAAGAATGGCTGCTTCTTGAGAACACAGACATTTTGGATTTAGAAGGTTTCAATAATGTATTTGGGTGGCATGCATATTTGTGGTATGATAAGGTCAAAGCACATAAAGCATTTAAAAACCATATTGTCAGGAAAGCATTGTTCAATGTCTGGATAAGATATAAAGACTTACTTGAAAATAAAACCCCAAGGTGGCTATCACCGATGGAAGCGAAGGCCCAGAAAAAGCTCAATATGGAGGCCAAATGTCCGAAATATTGGGAAATTTTGGAACAAGAAGGAGATAAATTGAAATTGCAGAGTTTTGAGAAATTAAAAGACAAAGTGCGAGATTGGCTTCATTATTATCAAATAAGGGAGGCCTACAATTTAGACAAGAAAATTGGCTTCCAGGTGGAAAAATCAAAATTGGAAACAGAACTGTTAGATCCCAAAACTAAGATACTATCCAGAATGTATCTTTTACCTTTTTTATTTTGTAAACTTATGTTTTTGTAAAACTTAAATAAATATCTTTAAAAAAAATATGTATAACTTGCTGTTGAAATGGAATACTCAGGATGAAACGGTGAAATCTGCTATGATTAAATGGGCACAAGATGTTGGACACAACATTATGATGGCTGACTGGGAACAGTTATGGACCACAGGTATGAAGTTCACGGCATGTAATGCCTTAAGAGAGAATATAATGAAAATGATATACAGGTGGTACATGACACCAGTCAAGCTTGCAAAAATTTATCATTTGCCCGATAATAAATGTTGGAAATGTAAAGAAACTGAAGGTACATTCTTTCACCTTTGGTGGACATGCCCAAGGATTAAGGCTTTCTGGGAGATGATCTATAACGAAATGAAAAAGGTATTTAAATATACCTTTCTGAAGAAACCAGAGGCCTTTCTCCTGGGCATGGTCGGCCAATTGGTGCCAAAGAAGGATAGAACTTTCTTTATGTATCCTACAACAGCAGCAAGAATACTTATTGAAAAGCATTGGAAGACACAAGATCTACCCACCCTGGAAAAATGGCAGATGAAGGTGATGGACTACATGGAACTGGTGGAAATGACTGGCAGAATCCGTGACCAGGGAGAAGAGTCGGTGGAGGAAGATTGGAAGAAATTCAAAGACTATTTACAGAAACATTGCAAGATTAATGAATGTTAGAATGATGTTGGAATGAATTTATGTGATTTTAGCAGAAATGCTACAAAGATTTAGGAAAAATAGACTGTTAATAGGTGAAAGGAGGGAAAGTAAGGTTATATAAATTTCAAGATAAATTTACAGGACAAAAATTTGAAAAGAGGGAAAGGATTTGCTGAAATGGATAATTGACAGAATACAAAAAAGGGAGGTGTGAGGAGGTCAGGGAAATAAATTAATGAAAGATAAGCAATGGGAAGATTTGCTGTATTTTTTATTGATTTTTCTTTTTTGCTTAATGGATTTCAATTCTCTGTTTTTTCTTTTTGATTTTTCTTTTTTTTCCTTTTTTGTATTTTATCTTTTCTTGTTTAAAATGAGGTTTTTTTATTTTTCTTGTTGTACTTCTAAAAACTTTAATAAATATCTTATAAAAAAAAAATTATTTTAGGAAGGCAAGTCCAATACCAACTGCCCAAACTTTGGCGCGCAAAAAGCCCTAGAAGCCAACCGTAATTGATAAATTGGAATTCACGGCACCTAGCACTTTAACTCAATTGATTTAAATTAACTTACTCTGGGTCACACCAGTTAAATTCACAACTTGACTGTAGGAAACCTTAGCCTTAAATTAACTCCCTTTGCATAAGAACCAATTAAAGTAAGGAATTGACCGCAGAAAAACCTAACCCTCAGCAACACAAAATCAATTAAATCCCTCCTGATCACAACTAAATTCCTAGCACTTTTGTAACTCCACAGAGAAAGAGCGCTTATAACACCCCCCTGAGCAGCCGTGTGGCAAGCAAGCACCCCCCCCCACTGGGACAGCAGTTGAACCAAAAAATTGCACTTGCCAGAACCTAATTAAATCAAATGCCGTATGCTGAAACTCCGCCCTTGTCCTTATGTTCTTATAATTAAAGCGCAATGAGAAATTGAAGCCGATAAGCTAGGGGTGGAGTCTATTAGCCTCTCCCAAGATGGCGCCGATAATCCCCGTAGCCGAGGAACCACGTGGTTTACTCAGAATGGCGACGCTGCGTCGTGCCACCCCGGCAAGCAAAAAATTAATATAACAGCTCGAATCGGTCAGTGGTAGCCCTAACGCGCCGCTGCTCCTTTTTTCCTCTGTTCGGCTTCTCGTGAGGGAATTTAGCCCCAAAGCCCAAAGAACGCTGTGCAAGACAAACCTGAGGCGGGGAATTGCCACACTTAAAATGGCCGCCTTGATCAACCCCCTAACACACACGTGGGGCACCCACGTGGGCCTACAGCGAGCGACGCTGTGCCGTGTAACCTAGGCAACCTGGAGAGGGAATTCCCTCAATAACCAAAGAACACCCGTACGCGCCGCTTAATAAAAATTAAACCAGTTTACAAGAAAGGGGCACAGTCCCGCAGCCCGTTAAACAATTAACCCAATCGGGCCGCCCGAAACAAATCCTGCCCCCGAGCAGTGCTCCCCAATACGTTGCCACCTCAGACGGAGGGTGCTTAGCCGCCCAGGAAGCGGCAGGCAGGCGCCCGGGGAAGGGAAGGTGATGCCGAGACAGTGGCGTAGCATGGGGGTGCAGGGGGGGCCGGCCGCACCGGGCGCAACATCTGGGGGTTAGGGTTAGGGGGCGCAAATCCACGGGTTGGGGGCGCAAATCCACGGGTTAGGGGGTGCAAATTACTTGCCTTGCCCCGGGTGCTGACAACCCACGCTACGCCACTGTGCCGAGATAAAGCACCTCGAGCGCCGTTTCCACGCCGATGTCGTTGCACGCTCTGAATACGCTTCCGCCAGCGGCAACAGGTAAGAAGCAGTGAAAACAACCCTAAAAATCAAAACCCCCCAGCGATTTCAGCTGTGAACACGGAAAAAACAAATCTGGCAAGAGCCTGGTCGCCACGAGGCCAGGAGCCCGTTGGCTGGTGGCCGTGATCAGCTGGTCGGAGCCGAAAAAGAGAGCTCGCGGAGGCAAAAAGAGAGCTCGCTAGCGATCCGAAGGAGATCCAAATCAAAGTGACCCGAAGGAACCCAAGCCCAGCCAGAACCCTGCGCGTGATTTCAGCTCTTTCAAAGGCGTCCGGCAGCGGCTTCTTCGGCGAGGCGGCAGTGCGCGGACGGCCTGGTGGCCCGGTGGGCTCGGAGGGCTACGCACGGGTCGCGGGTGAAAAGATAGACCGACTAAGAAGCGAGCGGAGAAGCAGCGCGAAAAGCAAGGAGCGAATCCATCCCGTCAGCATCGTGAATCTGGCCTGCACGGCCATTTCAGAACCCGCCAAGTGTCTGAGGCTGAAAGCATCTTGCCGCCCGCTCAGTCAGTCCCTGTGAGGGAAACGCCACTGGCATGGTGGCGGCTCTACCAATTAAAGGCCAGGGAGTTTCACCCGGGGACGGGGAAGTGTTGTCTTTTGGCTTGAAGAGCGAAGTTCAGATTGGTGGAGGAAGGCAGACTTGGGTCGATTCGGTTTCATTACGTAGACGTTTACTTTAAAGGTGGGAGAAGGAAGTACAGTCCTATTTCTGTGAGTGGCACAGGGGTCTTTCCACTCATGTGGTTTACATGCTCTGAGAGATGGGATCTATTTTGTTATTTTAATTTTAAAAGGATGGAGTGGAATCGGATATTGACCATCTTGTTAGCCTGGGGCAGGGGGCAGCAACCTTTTTCAGCCATGAGGCGGTCCACCGTCCCTCAGACCATGTGGGGGGCCAGACTATATTTTTTTTGGGGGGTATGAACAAATTCCTATACCCCACAAATAACCCAGAGATGCATTTTAAATAAAAGGACACATTCTACTCATGTGAAAACACACTGATTCCTGAATCGTCTGTGGGCTGGATTGAGAATCCGATTGGGCCGCATCCGGCCCCCAGGCCTTAGCTTGCCTACCCCTGGCCTGGGGAGCCACATTCTGGTTGAAGGACGCCAGGATTGGGCCCCAAGGCCTGGGATGTCCCTCCTCCCCTGCAGTAGGGCTTGGAATCCAGGAGAAAACTCTTGGAATAGCCTTGCCAGGTGCTCAGGGATGGACTCACCTGTCCCCATGTCCTTCTCTTTGCAGATAATAATAATAATAATAATTTTTATTTATATCCCGCCCTCCCCAGCCGAAGCCGGGCTCAGGGCGGCTAACAACAATCAAATAATCAAACAATCAAATAATCCAACATTCTAAAAATATTTCATTATAAAAATTAATTAAAATCAAGTTGATGGCAACCATTAAGCAAAACTCTGTGCAGGTTGCCAGAGGAGGGAGTCAGGCTGCGCCCTGACCAAAGGCCTGGTGGAACAACTCTGTCTTGCAGGCCCTGCGGAAAGATGTCAGGTCCCGCAGGGCCCTAGTCTCTTGTGACAGAGCGTTCCACCAGATTGGAGCCGCAGCCGAGAAGGCCCTGGCTCTAGTTGAGGCCAGCCTAACCTCTCTGAGGCCTGGGACCTTCAGGATGTTTTTATTTGCAGACCGTAGGTTTCTTTGTGGGGCATACCAGGAGAGGCGGTCCCGTAGGTACGTGGGTCCTAGGCCGTATAGGGCTTTAAAGGTTAAAACCAGCACCTTAAACCTGATCCTGTACTCCACCGGGAGCCAGTGCAGCTGATATAGTACCGGATGAATGTGGTCTCGCAGCGAAGACCCCATAAGGAGTCTTGCCGCGGCATTCTGCACCCGCTGGAGTTTCTGGGTCAGTCTCAAGGGCAGCCCCACGTAGAGCGAGTTACAATAATCCAGTCTGGAGGTGACCGTCGCATGGATCACAGTGGCTAGGTCAGGGCGAGAGAGATAAGGGGCCAACTGCTTAGCTTGGCGGAGATGAAAAAATGCCGCCTTTGTTATAGCTGTAATCTGCGCCTCCATAGAGAGGGAGGTATCGAAGATTACACCCAAACTCTTAACGGACGGTGCTGGCACTAACTGCACCCCCGCAAGAGATGGGAGTTGCCCCCTCAATCCCATATCGTCCCGTCCCAGCCAGAGGACCTCTGTCTTCGAAGGATTTAACTTCAACCGGCTCCCACGTAACCATCCAGCCACAGCCTCCAGGCATCTGGTCAGTGTGTCTGGGGCCGAGTCAGGATGGCCATCCATCAACAGATAGAGTTGGGTGTCATCGGCATACTGATGGCAACCCAGCCCAAAACTCCGAACACGCTGGGCGAGGGGGCGCATAAAGATGTTAAAAAGCATCGGGGAGAGAATCGCACCCTGAGGCACTCCACACACCAAGGAGTGGCGCGATGACAATTCCCCCCCAAGCGCCACCCTCTGTCCCCGACCAGAGAGAAACGAGCGCAGCCATTGGAGGACTGTGCCCTGGATCCCCACGTCGGCAAGGCGGTGGTCTAGGAGTTCGTGATCAACCATGTCGAAGGCTGCTGACAGGTCTAGAAGAATCAGCAGCCCTGACCCGCCTCGATCCAGCTGCCTGCGGAGATAATCTGTTAGGGCGACCAGAGCCGTCTCGGTCCCATGACCAGCGCGGAAGCCGGACTGGAATGGATCGAGAGCCGATGTTTCATCCAGAAACCTACCAAGCTGTTCAGCAACCGCTCTCTCAATCACCTTACCCAGGAATGGAAGATTCGAAACCGGGCGGTAATTGGATAGATCTAAGGGATCTAATGATGTTTTCTTTAAGAGCGGATGCACCACTGCCTCCTTCAGTTCCCCTGGGAATATCCCGGTGCCAAGGGACAAATTGATGATATCCCCCAGGGGGGCCCGCACCTCATCTGGACACGCTCTAATCAGCCATGACGGGCACGGGTCAAGAGGACAGGTGGTGGGCTTTCCAGCTTGGAGGAGTCTGTCCACATCAGCTGGAGATATCCGGTCAAAGTGGTCCAATACTGGACCCGAGGACAGTCGAGGGGCCTCCAGTTCATTTATTGTATCCAAATTGGCAGGAAGGTCATGGCGGAGCAACAGTGCTGCGGTTGCACATCCCTCCCCCACAGGTGAGTATTGGAGTATTGGAGAGAACCAGATCAGGGACTCAGACCTGCCCTCCTTGCCCCCCACTCTGCACTCTCAGATATGGAGAGACCCTCCCTTTGTGAGGAACTGACAGCCTGACTTTTGCCTTTCATCTGCTGGAGGGAGATCAGCTGTACCTGCCGGAGGTGATCCTGGTTGCCAGATAGGTCAGCTCAGGGAGCTCTGAACCCTGAAGTGCTCCAAGCAGGAGACAACCAAAGCCATCCTGATGAGTGATGGGGAAGTGGGGGAGGGAGGGGCTTTGGGGAAGGGGTTGTCCGTCTGCCGGAGAGGAGGACCCTACTGGTCCAGGTTCACGTATCCTGTTTGGTTTTTTTAAAATAATATTTATTACTTTTAAAGATTACAGAAAAGGAAAAGGAAAAGGAAAAAGACAAAAGAGAAAAAACAAAGAAAGAAAAAAAACAATACAATACAATATATAAACAATACAAAACACAACCTAAACACATTAAACTAAACAAAACCCTAACCCACCTTAACCCTAAACAAAACAAAACAATAACCATTTAAAAACATACATCACACCTTTTCCATACTCTATCTTTCATTCCCTTGTTTCCTCGACTTCCTCTCACCTCCCTTTTTGTATTCCACTTCTATTAATTGTTTCAGCAAATCCTTTCCATCTTTCTCTATTTTCTGTCATATTATAAATATCTTAACATATTTTTTATCATTAAAACTAAAATACTTATATATGCTTAACTCCTTATAACATTTCTGCTAAGGCCATCAAATTTCTTTCCACCATTTTTCTATCATTCATTAATTTTACAGTATTTCTATATATAAACTTTAAATTCTCTAATCTTCTTCCACCATCTCCTCTCCCTGGTTTCAGATTCTGCCAGTCCTTTCCGTCAATTCCATATAGTCCATCAACCTGGAGATCTTATGTCTGAGGCTCTTAACTCTTTTCCAGGTCCCTTCTGCAGGTCGTCTTCATATTCTTTAATGCCAAAGATCAGATCTCGGGAAGACTTCAACCTAACAATGCTTTTATTCCTTCCAGGCAGGTCAGCCAAATTTCCATAGTTGAAGCTGAGGTCTATAAGATGTTTCATGACATGTTTCATAATTCCTCCAAATCCAAAGGCCCCCAGAACTCCAATCTCCTCCAGACCCAAGTCCATGTCCCAAAAGTCAGTTAATCCCTGCATAGAGGGATCTTTCCAACTTCCCTTCTTCCGTCCAAGCCGGGATCCAATCCTCAAAATCTGGCTTTTTCTAGATTCAGTCATAGAAGGCCTCAACTTGTATTCCTCAGTTTGCTTCTGTAAGACTGAGGATCCCGCTTGTATTACTTTAGGCTCAACAACCACAGCTTTCTCTTTCTCTTCCACAATCTGTCCTGCCAGAGTAGATTCTTGTACCAAGTCCTGAATTATTTCTGTATTGGTGCTCACTTTTTGACTCCAATTAGTCACTTTTTGATCCAAGTTGTCAATTTTAAAAGACATGTCATCCGTCTTCTTATGAAGCTGTTCCAGCAAGTAGCTTATCTTGCATAATACCGTCACAATGGCTTCTCCTGTCAACATTCTGAGTGGTCCAAGGTCAATCTCTGGTTCTCACAATTACTTATCGTGCAGCTGGTGATTCCCCAGTTGCACTCCTGTGGCAGTCTCCACTTGTATCAATCCTTTCAGACACAATTCAAGCCATAAAAATAGTTTCAATTTCCAGTTACCTCCCCCCCTTAAGAACAAAATAAAACCCTTAAAAAAAAGAAACCACAATAAAACAATACAAACAAAAAACTGTAAAAATTACAAACACATTAAAATCAAACAAATTCCCGAACCCAACCAAACATCCATCCCACCCCCCACAAAAAAAGTAATCAAATGGGAAAAAAGAAATTTTTTAAAAACATTTTAAAAGGAACATTGTGCCACTCCGAGTCCTCCTGGCCAGCAGCAGCAGCAGCAGCAACCGTCCTTATGAGGCTTCAGGCCCCGCCCTGGGCCAGGTGCTGAGTGGCAGGAGCGGGGCCCTCACACACTCACACAGGGGAGTTGTTTCAATAGGATTGCTTTGCTGCACATTTTATTTATGGATGCTTATTTTATTCTAAGTTTTAATTATGCGTATTCGTTTTTGTGTAAATAGGTTGTACTCCACCTTGTGTTATTCAAGTCATTCTGCCTAGGCAAGCATTCCAGTTTCCCCAATGGAAGGATCCACTTTCTCCTCTCCTCGTGAGCCGTTCTGGGGAGTTCCCTCCCAATGCCCTAGAGCCAAATTCAAGGGATTCATGGAGGAATGGGGAGGGGGAGGAGTGGGAGGCAGGCCCCATTTTGCAGCCGATGGGGCTGGTTAGGTGAATCCAGGCCACTATTTGTTCTCATTTGTCCACTGCTTAGAAAACAATTTTAGCATTCAGTTATCAATCTAGAAATAAAATAAGCCTCTTTTGGATGGCCATCTGTCTTGGATGATCTAGCAGAGATTCCTGCATTGCAGAGGGTCTCCTGGCTCTGAGAGACAAGCAGGGAGGGCGGCTTCTGGCAAAAGGAGAGGGAGCCACCGGTGGCTCCTCCTTCTCCTGACTCACCTCTGCCTCTTGACCTTCCTCTCCCACTCACCTCCTTCCTCTTCTGCCTCTGATTCTGCACTGCATTCTGCCACAGTCTCCCAGCTCACTAAGCCCTGTTTCCCCTTCAGCTTCTGACACCACCTCTTCCCAGGCTTCTCCCTCTTCTCCCTCTGACCACTCATCCTTCCTCCACCTCCACTCCTTCGGCTCTCAGCCATCATCCCTTCCTGGTTCCCCGGCTGCTTCCTCCCACCACTCCTCTGTGCCCCACCAGTCCATGACACTGTTCCATCCCTCGGCCTCTGTCCCCACAAGGCAGCTTCCCCTGACCTGATCTGGTTCCACAGCCGCTGCTTCCCTTCTGCCCCCATGAAAAGGCGGATCAGGAGGTCTTGCTGGTATCCTTCTGTCACCTGCAAAAGAAAAAAGTGGCGTTATATGTCAGGGATGTGTATACCTGTGAAGAGATCCAAGATTTAGAACCTCAAAGCCAAAGTGAGAGCATTTGGGTCAAAATTAAAGGAGAGAAGAATAACAGTGACCTCATTGTGGGAGTTTACTATAGATCCCCAAGCCAAACGGAGGACATAGATGATGCCTTCCTAGAACAGATGGCCAAGCATGCAAAAGGAAGGGAGATAGTAGTAATGGGGGACTTCAATTACCCGGATATTTGTTGGATGTCAAACTCAGCCAAGAGCATAGGGTCAAACAGATTCTTCACTGGCCTTGCAGACAACTTCATTGTCCAGAAAGTGGGAGAAGCAACAAGAGGAACAGCCATTTTAGATCTGGTCCTAACCAATGTTGATGACCTGGTTAGTGGGGTAGAAGTGGAAGGATCATTAGGCACAAGTGATCATGCTCTTCTGAAGTTTACTATACAGCGGAAAAGAGCAGCCAAGCATACTAGGACTCAATTTCTTGACTTTAAGAAAGCCGACTTCATAAAACTTAGGGAAATGCTGGGTGAGATCCCATGGACAGTAATATTAAAAGGAAAGGGAGTTCATGATGGCTGGGAGTTTGTTAAGAGGGAGATAGTAAAAGCACAACTTCAGGCAATACCAATGAGACGGAAACATGGAAGGTGCCTAAAGAAGCCAGGGTGGCTATCTAAAGAACTTTTAACTGAGTTAAGATTAAAAAAGGATGTGTACAAAAAATGGAAAAGGGGGGAAACCACCAAAGAGGAATTCAAACAAATAGCCAGCATGTGTAGACACAAAGTCAGAAAAGCTAAAGCACAGAATGAACTCAGGCTTGCTAGAGAGGTTAAAAGCAACAAAAAAGGCTTTTATGGGTATGTTCGTAGCAAAAGGAAGAACAAAGAAACAGTGGGGTCACTCAGAGGAGAAGATGGTGAAATGCAAACAGGGGACACAGAAAGGGCTGAACTCCTCAATGCCTTCTTTGCCTCAGTCTTCTCCGATAAAGAAAACAATGCCCGACCTGAAGAATTTGGAGCAAATGATTCAGCAGAGGAAACACAGCCCAGAATAACTAAGGAGATAGTACAAGAATACTTGGCTAGTTTAGATGTATTCAAGTCTCCAGGGCCAGATGAAATGCATCCAAGAGTATTAAAAGAACTGGCAGATGTGATCTCAGAACCACTGGCAGTCATCTTTGAGAATTCCTGGAGAACAGGCGAAGTCCCGGCAGACTGGAGGAGGGCAAATGTTGTCCCTATTTTCAAAAAGGGGAAAAGAGAGGACCCAAATAATTACCGCCCAGTCAGTGTGACATCAATACCAGGGAAGATTCTGGAGCAGATCATTAAGCAAACAGTCTGTGAGCACCTAGAAAGGAATGCTGTGATCACCAATAGTCAGCATGGATTTCTGAAATATATGTCATGTCAGACTAACCTGATCTCGTTTTTTGACAGAATTACAAGCCTGGTAGATGAAGGGAACGCAGTGGATGTAGCCTACCTTGATTTCAGCAAGGCATTTGACAAGGTGCCCCATGATATTCTTGTAAAGAAGCTGGTAAAATGCGGTCTTGACTATGCTACCACTCAGTGGATTTGTAACTGGCTGACTGACCGAACCCAAAGGGTGCTCATCAATGGTTCCTCTTCATCCTGGAGAAGAGTGACTAGTGGGGTGCCACAGGCTTCTGTCTTGGGCCCGGTCTTATTCAACATCTTTATCAACGACTTGGATGATGGACTCAAGGGCATCCTGATCAAATTTGCAGATGACACCAAACTGGGAGGGGTGGCTAACACCCCAGAGGACAGGATCACACTTCAAAACGACCTTGACAGATTAGAGAACTGGGCCAAAACAAACAAGATGAATTTTAACAGGGAGAAATGTAAAGTATTGCACTTGGGCAAAAAAAATGAGAGGCACAAATACAAGATGGGTGACACCTGGCTTGAGAGCAGTACATGTGAAAAGGATCTAGGAGTCTTGGTTGACCACAAACTTGACATGAGCCAACAGTGTGACGCGGCAGCTAAAAAAGCCAATGCAATTCTGGGCTGCATCAATAGGAGTATAGCATCTAGATCAAGGGAAGTAATAGTGCCACTGTATTCTGCTCTGGTCAGACCTCACCTGGAGTACTGTGTCCAGTTCTGGGCACCACAGTTCAATAATAATAATAATAATAATAATAATAATAATAATAATAATAATAATTTATTATTTGTACCCCGCCCATCTGGCTGGGTTTCCCCAGCCACTCTGGGCGGCTTCCATAGAAACCAAAAATACTCTAAAATATCACAGATTAAAAACTTCCCTGAACAGGGCTGCCTTAAGATGTCTTCTGAATGTCAGGTAGTTATTTATTGCTTTGACATCTGATGGGAGGGCGTTCCACAGGGCAGGCGCCACTACCGAGAAGGCCCTCTGCCTGGTTCCCTGTAGCTTTGCTTCTCACAATGAGGGAACCGCCAGAAGGCCCTCGGCGCTGGACCTCAGCATCCGGGCAGAACGATGGGGGTGGAGACGCTCCTTCAGGTATACTGGGCCGAGACCGTTTAGGGCTTTAAAGGTCAACACCAGCACTTTGAATTGTGCTCGGAAACGTACTGGGAGCCAATGTAGGTCTTTCAAGACCGGTGTTATGTGGTCTCGGCGGCCGCCCCCAGTCACCAGTCTAGCTGCCGCATTCTGGATTAGTTGTAGTTTCCGAGTCACCTTCAAAGGTAGCCCCACGTAGAGCGCATTGCAGTAGTCCAAGCGGGAGATAACCAGAGCATGCACCACTCTGGCGAGACAGTCCGCAGGCAGATAGGGTCTCAGCCTACGTACCAGATGGAGCTGGTAAACAGCTGCCCTGGACACAGATTTGACCTGTGCCTCCATGGACAGCTGTGAGTCCAAAATGACTCCCAGGCTGCGCACCTGGTCCTTCAGGGGCACAGTTAACCCTATTCAGGACCAGGGAGTCCTCCACACCAGCCCGCCCCCTGTCCCCCAAAAACAGTACTTCTGTCTTGTCAGGATTCAACCTCAATCCATTAGCCGCCATCCATCCTCCAACTGCCTCCAGGCACTCACACAGAACCTTCACCGCCTTCACTGGTTCTGATTTGAAAGAGAGGTAGAGCTGGGTATCATCTGCATATTGATGGACACCCAGTCCAAACCCCCTGATGATCTCTCCCAGCGGCTTCATATAGATGTTAAAAAGCATGGGGGAGAGGACGGAACCCTGAGGCACCCCACAAGTGAGAGCCCAGGGGTCTGGACACTCATCCCCCACCACCACTTTCTGAACACGGCCCAGGAGGAAGGAGCGAAACCACTGCATAACAGTGCCCCCAGCTCCCAGCCCCTCTAGACGGTCCAGAAGGATGTTATGGTCGATTGTATCAAAGGCCGCTGAGAGATCCAGCAGAACTAGGAAACAACTCTCACCTTTGTCCCTAGCTCGCCGGAGATCATCAACCAGCGCGACCAAGGCAGTTTCAGTCCCATGATGAGGCCTGAATCCCGATTGGAAGGGATCCAAATGGTGCACTTCTTCCAGGCGTGCCTGGAGTTGTTCAGCAACCACACGCTCAATCACCTTGCCCAAGAATGAAAGATTTGAGACTGGGCGATAGTTGGCCATACTGGCCGGGTCTAAAGATGGTTTTTTAAGAAGCAGTTTAATGACCGCCTCTTTCAGCGGATCTGGGAATGTTCCCTCACAGAGGGAAGCATTCACCACCCCGCAGAGCCCATCGCCCAGCCCTTCCCGGCTTGCTATTATTAGCCAGGATGGGCAAGGATCAAGGAGACAGGTGGTTGGTTTCACGCGTCCAAGCAGCCTGTCCACATCCTCAGGGGTAACGGATTGAAATTGATTCCATGCAACTTGACCAGACAGAGCTCTAGCACTCTCCCGCCCCAGCCCTGCTCCCACGGTGGTGTCTAGCTCCTTCCGAATATGAGTGATTTTATCTGCAAGGCCCCGGTGGTAAAGGTGGTTCAAGAAGGACACTGACAAACTGGAACGTGTCCAGAGGAGGGCAACCAAAATGGTCAAAGGCCTGGAAACGATGCCTTATGAGGAACAGCTAAGGGAGCTGGGCATGTTTAGCCTGGAGAAGAGGAGGTTAAGGGGTGATATGATAGCCATGTTCAAATATATAAAAGGATGTCACATAGAGGAGGGAGAAAGGTTGTTTTCTGCTGCTCCAGAGAAGCGGACACGGAGCAATGGATCCAAACTACAAGAAAGAAGATTCCACCTCAACATTAGGAAGAACTTCCTGACAGTATGAGCTGTTCGACAGTGGAATTTGCTGCCAAGGAGTGTGGTGGAGTCTCCTTCTTTGGAGGTCTTTAAGCAGAGGCTTGACAACCATATGTCAGGAGTGCTCTGATGGTGTTCCTGCTTGGCAGGGGGTTGGACTCGATGGCCCTTGTGGTCTCTTCCAACTCTATGATTCTATGATTCTATGATTCTATGATAGGAGTGCCTGATTCTCTCACAGGTGAAACAGGGCATCTCTAACTACAGATGGGCCTTTGAGAAGGACTTACCTACTGAGAGTATTTGGACGTTTGTGCCCATTTCATATGTTTGTTGTGAAAAAATACATCTCCCCTCTTCTGGACCCTTGTTCCCAACTGTCTCCCCCCAAAACAAGATGAAAAGAACCCTCAGATGAGTTGGGAAACCAACAGAATGAGACCAAACGGAGAAAAACCACCTTCCTCCTTACCCAGTGGCCTCTCTCTGGTGTCCAACGGAGGCCTCTCTGCCTCACAGGAATCCAGGTCCATTTCTGCAAAGAGATCCTTTCCCTGAGAAAGAAAGAAGGATTCAAAACAGAGAATGGTGAGAAATGCTAGAAAGAGAATGACAAAGACTTGAAGGGTGTGAGATCTCATTCCATGGATGCTTTCCCAGAAAAAGGATGGGCCATCAGCAGACCATTATGGGATGTTCTCTGTCCTGTTTGGAGCCCCTTGGGAGTATCCAGAGGAAAGTCTCTCTCACCTGCTTTCTCTCTGCCTGCTTTCTGTCCTCTGCCTGACTTAGGAGGAAACCTTCGGCCAGGGCCATGGCCTGGGAACTGGTCTCTGCTCCGCATTCCCTCACCCAGCTCTCCATCTCCAGTGGAATGACAGCCAGGAACTGCTCCAAGATCATCAGGTCAAGCATCTCAGCTTTCGTGTGCTTTTCCGGCTTCAGACACTGATGGTCTAGGTGGTAGAGTCGGCTGCAAACCTCTCGGGGGTCCTTTGGCCTCCTGGCAGCAGAACAGCCAGCTCCACCCCTCTGAGTGGAGGGTGTCCTCTTCACCCAGGATCTTCTGCACTGGGTTTTGCCAGAATTCCCCAGTGCTCCCAGTTTGGTTGGCATGGCCTCTTCCTGCTTTAGGGCCAGCTGAGTCTCGCACATCCATCTGTGCTCTCAGGAAGCCTCTGAGAGATCGGAAGGAACCCTTTGGTCTTCTGCCAAGTTCTGTCCGTCTAAATGAGAAGCTCTAGCAAATGCTACAAAGCAAATACATTGTTCTGTTATAGAATTTGTAGGATGGGGGGGAAATGGTTCCCTGAGCAAGCATGGATGAGTCTTGCTGGGAACCAGGGCTGGACTGCACCACATCCCAGACCATGAGCTATCTTTTTGAAAAGAAAGAGGGGGAGGAAGAAATAAGTCTCTAGCCTTCAAGCAATGCAGAATGTGGAGGCAACTGAAGGGATTTCTGTGAGATTAATCAACCTGGTTTCTGCTGCCTTCTAGTCAATGCCTGAAGTCAGAAGTGACTGACAAGGGAGTCATTTGTATCTTGTGGAAAATGGATGCTTGGCTCTAGTGAGGGTCCTCACTCGATGGTCCTCAGGAGTTGCTCCTCACCCCCACCCTCACCCCACCCCCACCCCACCTCCACTCCACTGCTTCTGTCTCCTTTTTTGCACTTGGAGTCTCTGCCGCTCTCAAGACAGACTCCTGGGGTGGTGTCCCTTTTTCTTTGCTCTGAGGGCCAGGAATGTATCTGGAAAACCCCAGAGAGCCAAGTGGACGGGGCCAAATACATCTCACTTGAAATTTAGGTGGGTAATTTATCATCATCATCATTATTATTCACACACACAGCCATGGATGCCAAGGTCCCTGGAGGCTCAGTGAGGAGCAGCGCCCATTTCCGGCTGGTTTTCCAGCAACAATCCCTTTGGGAGAGAGAGGATTTGGTCCTGGGATGCCCTGCTCTGGGTGCGAGGGGATGGCTGCCGTGGCCTCCGTGGGGAGCTGCCCTGGGAGACACTGGGAAACTGGTCCCCAATGCAGCAGCCAGACTCTGGGCTGGGATCCCTCTCTTTATTCCTGGCCTTTCTTTCCCACATTTCCATCCTTCCTCCCCGTTGTTTTTCCGGGGGGCTAGTGTTCACCTCCTCCTCCAGCTTTGCAAAACCATTTGCACATGTTTCCTCGGTTGTGCAATGACGCTGAGCGATGTCACACAGAGTCAAAGTCCTAGGGACTCCTTTGTTTAAAGAAGGGAGATTTCGTGGGAGTCAGGGATCCTCTGATCTCCAGGAAGGAGAGAGTTGCAGATCTGGCCCCTCCATGGCAGGACCCTCTCCTCCCTGACTTGGGGTCCCCCCCTGCAGGAGCAGATCAGGCCTCCCAGGCACCCTCTCCTGCTGCAGCCCTGGGACCCCCATCATCTCCCCACTGCACCCTCTGGTGGGAGAGAAAGGAGACTCACCCATAGCTGTCAACCTTCCCTTTTTTTGCGGGAAATTCCCTTATTCCAGCGCCGTTTCCCGCTGCTTCCTGCTGATATCCCGGATTGTTAGATAGGTGAGGTTGCTGATCCCTTTTTTTCGAGGCTGCTGATCCCTTATTTTCAAATCTGAAAGTTGACAGCTATGGACTCACCAGATCCCAGGAGGGGGCTGCGATTCAGCCCTAGCAGCAGAGATACCAAAGCAACCCCCCCTTCCTTGCAGCCCCCTCTTGCTTCCTGTCCTCTCTAGGAAGGCAGCTCGGTTCCCTTTAACCCTTGCAAAGCCGAGTCCCTTCAGCTCAGCCCTGTCTCGCTTGGCAGAACCTCAGATTTTTATTTTTATTTGCATTTAGGGGGGCAACTGCTCCCTTGGCTACGCCAATGCCCAGATATCCTTTTGGGGGTGAGGCTTTTGGTTGGACTCTGAGCATCTCCCTCCGTTGCCGGGAAGCCAGAGGAAGAGCTTGCAGGGAAAAGGGCTTTGCAGGAGGCAAGGAAGCTGTTGGGAATCAAGCCTCTATCGGGAGAAGCTGGCAACTCTCCCAGGCACCCGTCTTGATCTCCGGTGACCTCCCTGGCTGCATTCCCCAGCAAACACAGGCTAGGTCTCTATAGGCGACCCTCCCCAGCGTGGGAAGAGCACACCCACTCTTTCCTGCTCCCCCGGCAGAGGAAAGAGATAGGTCAGAAACGTCTATTTACATGGTTTTATTTCTGACTCTTCAGCATTACAGAAAACATGTCTGCTCTCTTCAAACATCGGCAAACAAGTGAGTAAGACTTCCTGTACAATCACAAGAGGAAGGTCTCATATTACACTCTGAGCAAATTCCGGTGAACTGCTCTGTGAACTGACTGGAACGCTGTTTCCCACAGTCAGCTCCATCACATGATATCAACAAGCTGGATGTCTGCAGCTGCGATGAGCTCACATGCTGACATCCTCCCCCATATGATTCTTCGTTAGCTGCTGACAAAGCTTGGTCCAGAGAAGAAAACAAACAGTTGTTATACATATAACAATCCCCTGTTGTTTCAGTTCCATCCTTGGAACTACCCGCCACTGGTTTCCCCAATGTACTTCTCTGGTTGTCTGTTTTCCAAGGAATGAGTGCTTCTGCATTACCTTGGCTAGGGAATGTAATGTTACGCTTAGCAACTCCCTGCTGTGTCTTTGTCTCCGACTTAGACACACCTGTAACCTGTCTTGAGTTGTCAACAATAGTAACACATGCAACAGCTGAGTTAGCAAACTCTTTGGAATACCTCTTAGGTGGTACGCCCTTTGTAACCCCCTCAGACCTGCGTATGAGGTACTGATCCTCTTTGCTTACTGGTTCATTCTCGGGACTCTTTGGAGAACCAGTTCCAATGGTAAACAGTGGTTCATCTTTAACCTGAGAAGGTCTAGTCATCGTGTGAGATTTCCTCTCTCTCTCTTTTTTAATTTTTAATTTTTTTATTGTTAAAATAATTCAACATTAATACACATATAAACATACATTTCATACAACATACCTACATACATACAACATACCTACAACATACCTACACTCAATCCCACAGATAATTCCCATCACCACCCACCACCCCTCACCCTTTGTGTTAGACTTCCAATCTACTCAATTGCAATTTCTTTCCACTTCTATTACTTTCTTTCACACACCTTTAACCTAATTTCATACTTCTTTTTCTATTACACATTGTTATCCATCTTATTTAGTATTCCAATATTTGAAACGAAACTTGTTTATTCTAATAGGAGTTCTGATTTTTCAATATAGTTTTGCAAGTATCTTTTAAACACCTTCCAGTCCCTGTCTGCCTTCTCTTTTGAGATCCTTCCAATTTCTCCCATTGTTTTGGATATATTGTAGTAGTCCAATAATTTGGCAAGCCACTCTATCTTTGTTGGTACAGTACCACTTTTCCAATTTTTCGCAATCAACAGCCTTGCGGCTACTGTTGCGTATAAATATAAGGTCTTGTCTTCTTCCTTTAGGCTTCCTGGTACTATTCCCAATAAAAAACCTTCTGGTGTTTTCCTAAATGAATATCTGAACATTTTTTTCATTTCGTTATATACTGTTTCCCAAAATTGTTTGATGTTTAAACAATTCCACCATATATGTATCATAGTACCTTTTCCAGTGTTGCATCGCCAGCAGACATCGCTGCAAGTTTTATTCATTTTTGCTATTCTTTCAGGTGTTAAATACCATCTGTGTTGCATTTTGAGATAATTTTCTTTCAATATATAACACATAGTGAATTTCATATCTTCCTTCCACAATTTTTCCCATTGTTCAAACATAATATTTTTCCCAATATCTTGCGCCCATTTGATCATTGATGCTTTAACCAATTCATCCTTTGTTTCCCACTCTAAGATCAGATTATACAATTTAGATATATTTTTTGATTTTTCTTGTATTAAGTATTTATCGAATTTTGATGTTTCTTTTTCAAATCCTAACTTTTGTCTTTCGCTAATCTGTACTTAATTTGAATATATTGAAACCAATCACTAATATGAGCTTTAATTTCTGTCAAAACAAAAAAAAATTTTTTTCCTTCCAGTAGCACCTTAAAGACCAACTAAGTTAGTTCTTGGTATGAGCTTTCGTGTGCATGCACACTTCTTCAGATACCAGGTATCTGAAGAAGTGTGCATGCACACGAAAGCTCATACCAAGAACTAACTTAGTTGGTCTTTAAGGTGCTACTGGAAGGAAAAAAATTTTTTTGTTTTGACTATGGCAGACCAACACAGCTACCTATCTGTAACTTTAATTTCTGTATAATCCTTTAATTCCAATTCTCCGTTTTCTTCCTTTAATACCATTTTATAGGTAGCCCAGTTTTCTTTCATATTTAATTTTTTCACTGCGACAATTTCTGCTGGTGATGTCCACCAAGGAGTTTTCGGTTCTAGGAATCTTTTATATTTCTCCCATATTTTATATATAGACTTTCTGACTATATGCCCTAGGAAGCCTTTATGCACTTTGACTTTTTCATCTATTAGATAGGCATGCCATCCAAATCTCGTCTCTACTCCCTCTAAATCCAATACATCCGAGTCATCTAATTTGATCCATTCTTTTAACCAGGTCAGACCCACCGCATCATGATATAACTCCATGTCAGGGAGGCCAAATCCTCCTCTCTCCTTCTTATCTATCATAATTTTGTGTTTTATTCTTAGTTTTTCCCCTGACCACACGAATTTAGCCAAATCTCTTTTCCAATTATTAAAACATTTATCTCCTCCTAGTATTGGGATACTTTGAAATAAAAACATCATCCTTGGTAATATGTTAGCTTTGACACCTGAGAACACACAAAAAAGGCAGAAACAAAACAAACTGCATTTTTCACTCATTATTTGACCTTCCCGCAGAGACCACTATGGAGAATGTTTCTCCCAAAGTGCTAGAATGCCACAAGTAATTTAGTAACAAAATGCAACATGTGTTATTTTTTATGTGATATCCTATGTCCAGCTATGTGCACTGCTACACTTGCAAATAGCCTTAAGAGGCCTGACATGCAAGTCTCTTAAGATTTACACGAAGGCATCCATTTACAACATGCCATGTTATTATTTGTGGGGCAACAATGTTTTAGACATATTATACCCCAAAGGGGGGATTTGTTATAAGATTTTTTAGGTCACTCTCATATGTTGTTGTTTAGTCGTTTAGTCGTGTCCGACTCGTCGTGACCCCCTGGACCAGAGCACGCCAGGCACTCCTGTCTTCCACTGCCTCCCCCAGTTTGGTCAGACTCATGTTTGTAGCTTCAAGAACACTATCCAACCATCTCGTCCTCTGTCATCCCCTTCTCCTTGTGCCCTCCATCTTTCCCAACATCAGGGTCTTTTCCAGGGAGTCTTCTCTTCTCATGAGGTGGCCAAAGTATTGGAGCCTTAGCTTCAGGATCTGTCCTTCCAGTGAGCACTCAGGGCTGATTTCCTTAAGAATGGATAGGTTTGATCTTCTTGCAGTCCATGGGACTCTCAGGAGTCTCCTCCAGTGCTAGAATTCAAAAGCATCAATTCTTTGGCGATCAGCCTTCTTGATGGTCCAGCTCTCACTTCCATACATCACTACTGGGGAAACCATAGCTTTAACTATACGGACCTTTGTTGGCAAGGTGATCTCTCTACTATTTAAGATGCTGTCTAGGTTTGTCATTGCTTTTCTCCCAAGACGAAGGAGTCTTTTAATTTCGTGACTGCTGTCACCATCTGCAGTGATCATGGAGCCCAAGAAAGTAAAATCTCTCACTGCCTCCATTTCTTCCCCTTCTATTTGCCAGGAGGTGGTGGGCCCAGTGGCCATGATCTTCGTTTTTTTGATATTGAGCTTCAGACCATATTTTGCACTCTCCTCTTTCACCCTCATTAAAAGGTTCTTTAATTCCTCCTCACTTTCTGCCATCAAGGTTGTGTCATCTGCATATCTGAGGTTGTTGATATTTCTTCTGGCAATCTTAATTCCGGTTTGGAATTCATCCAGCCCAGCCTTTCGCATGATGAATTCTGCATATAAGTTAAATAAGCAGGGAGACAATATACAGCCTTGCCGTACTCTTTCCCAATTTTGAACCAATCAGTTGTTCCATAGCCAGTTCTAACTGTAGCTTCTTGTCCCACACAGAGATTTCGCAGATGAGGTGATCATGCACTCCCATTTCTTTAAGAACTTGCCATAGTTTGCTGTGGTCGACACAGTCAAAGGCTTTTGCATAGTCAATGAAGCAGAAGTAGATGTCTTTCTGGAACTCACTAGCTTTCTCCATAATCCAGCGCATGTTTGCAATTTGGTCTCTGGTTCCTCTGCCTCTTCGAAATCCAGCTTGCACTTTTGGGAGTTCTCGGTCCACATACTGCTTGAGCCTGCCTTGTAGAATTTTAAGCATAACCTTGCTAGCGTGGGAAATGAGTGCTATTGTGTGGTAGTTGGAGCATTCTTTGACACTGCCCTTCTTTGGGATTGGGATGTAGACTGATCTTCTCCAATCCTCTGGCCACTGCTGAGTTTTCCAAATTTGCTGGCGTATTGAGTGTAGCACCTTAACAGCACAATCTTTTAAAATTTTTAATAGTTCAGCTGGAATATCACCACTTCCACTGGCTTTGTTATTTGCAGTGCTTTCTAAGGCCCATTTGACTTCACTCTCCAGGATGTCTGGCTCAAGGTCATCAACCACACTACCTGGCGTGTACGAGACATCCATATCTTTCTGGTATAATTAATTCCTCTGTGTATTCTTGCCACCTCTTCTTGATGTCTTCTGCTTCTGTTAGGTCCTTACCACTTTTGTCCTTTATTATGGTAATCTTTGTACGAAATATTCCTTTCATATCTCCAACTTTCTTGAACAGATCTCTGGTTTTTTCCATTCTATTGTTTTCCTCTATTTCTTTGCATTGCTCGTTTAAGAAGGCCTTCTTGTCTCTCCTTGCTATTTTTTGGAAATCTGCAGTCAATTTCCTGTATCTTTCACTATCTCCCTCGCATTTTGCTTGCCTTCTCTCCCCCGCTATTTGTAAGGCCTCGTTGGACATCCACTTTGCTTTCTTGCATTTCCTTTTCATTGCGATGGTTTTCGTTGCCGCCTCCTGTATAATGTTACGAGCCTCCACCCATAGTTCTTCAGGCACTCTGTCCACCAAATCTAAATCCTTAAACCTGTTCCTCACTTCCACTGTGTATTCATAAGGGATTTGAGTTAGATTGTATCTTACCGGCCCAGTGGTTTTTCCTACTTTCTTCAGTTTAAGCTTGAATTTTGCTATAAGAAGCTGATGATCTGAGCCACAGTCAGCTCCAGGTCTTGTTTTTGCTGACTGTATTGAGCTTCTCCATCTTTGGCTGCAGAGAATATAATCAATCTGATTTTGATGCTGCCCATCTGGGGATGTCTATGTGTAGAATCGTCTCTTGTGTTGTTGGAAAAGCGTGTTTGTGATGACCAGCTTGTTCTCTTGACAGAACTCTATTAGCCTTTTCCCTGCTTCGTTTTGAACTCCAAGGCCAAACTTGCCAGTTGTTCCTTTTATCTCTTGATTCCCTACTTTAGCATTCCAATCCCCTATAATGAGAAGAACATCCTTCGCTGGTGTCATTTCTAGAAGGTGTTGTAAGTCTTCATAGAATTGGTCAATTTCAGTTTCTTCAGCACCAGTAGTTGGTGCGTAAACTTGGATTACTGTGATGTTAAAAGGTCTGCCTTGGATTCGTATTGAGATCATTCTATCATTTTTGAGATTGCATCCCAGTACAGCTTTCGCCACTCTTTTGTTGACTATGAGGGCCACTCCATTTCTTTTACGGGATTCTTGCCCACAGTAGTAGATATGATGGTCATCTGAACTGAATTCGCCCATTCCCGTCCATTTTAGTTCGCTGATGCCCAGGATGTCAATATTCATTCTTGGTGTTAAGTTGTGGGCGAACATATCAGACGACACAGCGATTCTTCAAACAGCTCTTTCATGTATCTGCACTTTCATGTATCTGCTGTTTAATGGATCCTGAAGCTTTTTCTTGGTGAAGTGAATTTAAAACCATTTAAAAATGGGTAGAGAAGGTTGGCACACTGCAGAGTGCCAGGTGGAACAAGGAAATGTGGTCCTAAATTGATCTAATCTAAATACTGGACTCCGCAATAGCCTGATCTATTAGAAAGCTTAAAATGCATGAGAATCCTCCATTGGTGTGCAGGCAATAAGACACTATACATTGAACATAAAAACAATTATACACAAAAATGGGTCCCCCCTTTGTGGAAATAACATACTGTGAAACACATTTTAGCTTTCCTACATAATATCACACAACACACAACATACTAATTAAATATCAGTTGCATATCTTGAGGGGGCAGGACTTTTGGGACTTAAAGACAAAGTTATAAAGGTAAGAGGTAAAAGCCAAAAAGGGGAGAATCTCCTTGAGTTTTCTTGTTGTTGTTTAGTCGTTTAGTCGTGTCTGACTCTTCGTGACCCCATGGACCAGAGCACGCCAGGCACTCCTGTCTTCCACTGCCTTCCCCAGTTTGGTCAGACCCATGTTTGTAGCTTCGAGAACACTGTCCAACCATCTTGTCCTCTGTCGTCCCCTTCTCCTTGTGCCCTCCATCTTTCCCAACATCAGGGTCTTTTCCAGGGAGTCTTCTCTTCTCATGAGGTGGCCAAAGTCTTGGAGCCTCAGCTTCAGGATCTGTCCTTCCAGTGAGCACTCAGGGCTGATTTCCTTCAGAATGGATACGTTTGATCTTCTTGCAGTCCATGGGACTCTCAAGAGTTTCCTCCAGCACCATAACTCAAAAGCATCAATTCTTCGGCGATCAGCCTTCTTTATGGTCCAGCTCTCACTTCCATACATCACTACTGGGAAGACCATGGCTTTAACTATACGGACCTTTCTTGGGAAGCTGCAATCACTAAAAATCTTGGCGAGTTAAGCATTTTATTCATTTCAATATTATTATCACATTTCCATATAATTTCTACTGTTATTATCTGGTAAAATACAAAAAAAAAGTAAAAATATAAAAAGAAAACAAAAGTAAAAATGGGCTTCATGGGTGGTCCATGTTCATATGTAGTCATGGAACTCGCCCTCCTGGACTTCATCCGTTGCACGTATTCTAAGTAACAGAAATGAATGCAATGTCGTAATTCAACATATTTTAACAAATTAACAAACCTGTGTATGTATAAAGTTTGTTTTACATTTGTTGTTTTAAAAGGGTCACTTTAAGAAGAAAACCTTACAGCTGCAGATTGAAACAAAAAAAATTTTTTCCTTCCAGTAGCACCTTAAAGACCAACTAAGTTAGTTCTTGGTATGAGCTTTCGTGTGCATGCACACTTCTTCAGATACACAGTGTGCATGCACACGAAAGCTCATACCAAGAACTAACTTAGTTGGTCTTTAAGGTGCTACTGGAATGAAATATACTCAGAGTCGCAAAATGATTTCATGCTCTTTATTCAGCTCATAGTGGTGAGGAGGAATGAATGAATGTCCCCTCAAAGCATCTGCTTTATATACATTATTTACACAATGGGCTGCACATGATTGGCTAATTCTGGAATTCTACTGTAAGCCAATCAGGTTGTGGATTCACTTCTATCTGGAGCATGATTGGGTGGTTCCTGCCAACCAATCATACTGCTGCATTGTTCTAGGACCAATCAGATTGCTGCATTCTGAATCCTATTGTTCTAGGACCAATCAGACTGCTGCCTTTTGGATCCTATTGTTCTAGGACCAATCAGACTGCTGCAGTTTGGATCCTATTCAACTCAGTACATAACACCCCTCCCCTCTAAGTTCCAGTCCTGCCCGGGAGGTCGCATTCATAGTCCTCAAGGTACGCCGGCGGCCTACGTGTGCGTTGCGGCCTGGGGTGTTCCCTGGTCCGGGGTTCAGGTTCTGGCTCGTGTTCCAAGGATGCTGGCTGTGATGGGGCTGTTTGGTCTGGCGCAACCAGCTCGCTCAGTCGTGGTCCTGGTTCCGGTGTCCTTTCGGCCTCACAGGTCCTCTCTGTATTTACTGATTCTGCCTCTCCTGCTTGCCCCTGCTGCTCTATGGGCCTCACTGCCCCACTGTTCCCTTGGGACTCCTCTGACCTGTCCTCCTCCTCCTGGTTTTCTCCCGGGAATCGTCGCCGTATCTGGTCGCAGTGGCGGCGCCAGCATTGCCCCCCATCTGTTAGCACCTCATACGACACGGGGCCAGTGACCCTGGTGACTGTGGCGGGTACCCATGCAGGGCCTGCCCCAAAATTCTTTGCGTACACTGGGTCCTGGGCCTCGAAGGTCCGGGGGTTCCTGCCTTCCCCCACCACTACCTCATCCTGAGCTCTATCGGGGTGAAGGCGGTCCAATCTGATTGCAAGGCGCCGACCCATTAGTAGTTCAGCGGGGCTCCGGCCAGTCGTTGAGCTGGGGGTGCTGTGCTGTGCTAGAAGGAATGTGGCAAGGCGGTACTCCCAATCCCCTTGCGTCATGCGGCGAAGGGTGTCCTTGGTGGTCCGCACCATGCGTTCTGCTTGGCCATTGGTGGCAGGGTGGAATGGCGCCGAACGGATGTGGCGGATGGCGTTCTGCGCTGTGAAGGTTTGGAATTCTCCTGACGTAAATGCAGTCCCGTTGTCTGAGATGAGAGTGTCAGGGAGCCCGTGGGTTGCAAACAGCCTGCGTAGTACTCGGATGGCTGCGGACGTAGAAGTGGACGGTACCAGTGCGACTTCCAGCCATTTGGTGTAGGAGTCCACCACTATGAAGAATGTTTTCCCCTGAAAGGGGCCAGCGAAGTCCACATGCAGGCGTGACCATGGTGCTCGGGCGGACTCCCAGGACTGGACTGGGGCCCTTGGGGGATCTGGGCGGGATTCTTGGCAGGCCTGGCAGTGTTTGACCCAGGCCTCTACCTCTCCGTCGATCCCCGGCCACCACACATAACTCCTGGCAAGGGCCTTCATTCTTACTACCCCTGGGTGTGTCTCGTGTAGGGCTGTGAGGACCCTTTTGCGGAGGGGCTGGGGAACAACGACCCTGCTTCCCCATAACAGGCACCCCTTGTGGGCCGACAGTTCATGTTTGCGGGTTGTGTAGCCGGCGAATTCTGGCCCGGGGCTGCTGCTGGGCCATCCCCTCCACACCCAGTCCAGGACCCGGGAGATGACCCTATCTTTCTTGGAATGGTGTGCAACTTCTTGTGCCTGAATGGGGCGCTCGGGAAGCAGCTCCAGGCTCATAACCTCTTGTGCTGGTGCTGGGTCGGGGCCTGTTTCCGGTAGTGGTAGCCTGCTGAGGGCGTCCGCATGGCCCATCGCCTTCCCAGGGCGGTGAATCAGTGCATACTGGTAGCTGGCAAGGAAAATTGACCACCTGAGGACGCGAGGAGACAGCACTTGGGGGGTCTGCTTTTCGGGGGCAAACAAGCCAAGTAACGGCTTGTGGTCAGTCACCACGGTGAAGGGCCGCCCGTACAAGAAATCATGGAATTTTTTTACTCCCTTCACAATTGCCAGACCCTCCTTGTCGATTTGCGAGTAGTTCCGCTCGGTTGCGTTGAGTGTCTGGGAAAAGTATGCCACTGGTACCTCTCTTCCATCTGGGAGTTGGTGTCTCAGGACAGCGCCAATGCCATAGGGCGAGGCGTCGCATGCTAGCACCACCGGCAGCCTCTCGTCGAAGTGTGCCAAGACCGAGTTTGAGACAAGCAAGTCCTTGACTGCCTGGAATGTGGCCTCCTGGCGCTGGCCCCACACCCAAGGGGCCCGCTTGTCCAGGAGTCTGTGTAGGGGCTCCGCTACCGCCGCCTTGTGGGGAAGGAAGGAATGGTAAAAGTTCAATAGTCCCAAGAAGGCCTGAAGTTCAGTCTTGTTCTTGGGCGCTGGGGCATCACAAATGGCCCGTACCTTGTCCCCAGTCGGGTGGACCCCTTCTGCGTCCACCATAAATCCCAGAAAGTCCACCTGAGGCACTCCTAGTAGACATTTTTCCCGCTTCACCTTGAGACCCGCCGTCTGGAAACGATGCAGAACGGTGCGGAGGCGGTCCTCAAACTCCTCTGGTGTGGGCCCGGCAATCAACACATCATCGAAGAAGGGGGTGACACCAGGAATCCCTTTAAGTAGAGAGTCCATTAGATTCTGGAATATGCCTGGTGCCACGCTGACACCGAATTGCAGCCGCTTTACCCTGAACGCTCCTCTGTGCGTCACCATCATCTGTGCCTCTGCTGTGGCCTCATCTACTGGCAGCTGTTGATATGCTTGGGCCAAGTCCAGCTTGCCAAAAATTTTCGACCCAGCCAGGGTGGCAAGGACATGGCTGACCACTGGCACTGGGTATGCATGGGCCGTGAGGGCCTTGTTTATGGTACATTTGTAGTCTGCGCAGATGCGGACCGAACCATTAGGCTTGACGGGTGTGACGATTGGGGTTTCCCAGGGGGCATTAGGCACCGGCTCCAGCACTCCTTGCTCCACGAGTCGGTCCAATTCCTCGTCTATACGGGGTTTCAGGGCGAACGGGACCCGGCGGGCCTTGAGCCTGACCGGTCGTACTGCGGGGTCAAGCTGTAGAGCAATGGGGGGGCCCGTATACTGTCCCAATTTCCCATCGAAAACCCCCGGAAATTCCTTGCATATGGCGTCCACGTCCACTTGTAAGCTCGTGTGGTTCACCCCGGTGACGGCTAGCCCCAGTGGTCCAAACCATGCCAATCCCAGTAAGCTAATGTAGGGGCCCTTGACCACAAGCAAGTCCAGTTGCCGCGTCCGCCCTCGGTATTGCACCCTGAAGGTCCCCACCCCCATTGTGGGGACCTTACGTTTCTGGAAGTCCCGGAGGGTGAATGGGGCCGGCCTGAGCTTGGGACCCCCAGTAGGACACAGTTTCCTTAAGGTCCTTGCCGAGATTATGGATAGAGTTGAACCCGTGTCAAGCTCCATGCGGCATGGGGCCCCCTCTATCTGTACCTCTACATAAATTTTCTCTACGTTGGGGTGGGGCAACTGGTATACCTGGAAGTCCGTGAGCTCCGTCGAGTTGCCTTGGTGCGTTGGGCCCCGGGACCTGGGGCTCTTGGATTGGTCATCTGATGCCTGGCATCGGGTGGGCCGAGCCCGACACACACGGGCGATGTGTCCCAATTTTCTGCACTGCCTGCACTCTGCGTTGCGGAAACGGCAGGTCCTCCTCTCGTGACTTTCTCCACAGCTTGCGCAGTTCCCTCCTTCTCGTCGAGGCAGCTGTGGTATGTGGGCTGCTTGAGTGCGCTGCTGTACTCGGTGCACCTCCTCCCGGTTGGATCCTGAGTCGTTGGTGAGGTCTTTGTGGTGGACCCTCGGTTGGGACGGCTGGCTCGGATGTGCCTCTTGCGTTGACCTCTCGGCAGCTTCCGTTGCCAGGGCCTCCTCCAGAGCGACCTGGAACGTTAGGTTCTTCTTAGCGTAGAGGCGTCGTTGCAGCTTCTCATCCTTCAGGCCACCGACGAGGCGGTCCCGAAGCATGTTCTCCAGCTCTGAGAAGTTGCAGAACCGGGCGGCTTGGCGGAGAGACGTCACAAACCCAGTTATGGTTTCCCCAGGGGCTTGCCGCTTTGCGTAGAAGGCATTTCGACGAGCCACCACTGAGGGCTGTGGCGAAAAGTGCCCCTTCAGCTGTTCCATTATTGTTTTATATGGAACAGTAGCAACGTCTTCAGGCGCAAGGAGAGCCCGGGCGATTTCAAACGTCTCCTCTCCGCAGACGCTGAAGAATATTGCCCTCTTCTTGGCGTCTTCTTTCTCGGTGACCCCTTTGGCTTCTAGGAGGAAGGTGAAATGGGAGGCGTACGCTTCCCAGTCTCCAGATGCTGGGTTGAACGGTGAGAAGCTGCTGTCGGTTGCCATTCTGAGTTCCTTGTGTCCCGGAGCTGAAGCCTGGATACACGGTGCGAGGCAGCGGTGCGGCAGGTGGCGGTGCTGCGGTGCTGTGTGTGGCAGTCAGCTCAGCGGGATCCCACCTTCGTCGCCAGTGAAATATACTCAGAGTCGCAAAATGATTTCATGCTCTTTATTCAGCTCATAGTGGTGAGGAGGAATGAATGAATGTCCCCTCAAAGCATCTGCTTTATATACATTATTTACACAATGGGCTGCACATGATTGGCTAATTCCGGAATTCTACTGTAAGCCAATCAGGTTGTGGATTCACTTCTATCTGGAGCATGATTGGGTGGTTCCTGCCAACCAATCATACTGCTGCATTGTTCTAGGACCAATCAGATTGCTGCATTCTGAATCCTATTGTTCTAGGACCAATCAGACTGCTGCCTTTTGGATCCTATTGTTCTAGGACCAATCAGACTGCTGCAGTTTGGATCCTATTCAACTCAGTACATAACATGGAAGGAAAAAATTTTTTTTGTTTTGACTATGGCAGACCAACACGGCTACCTATCTGTAGCTGCAGATTGGTGTCACTTGTAACTAAAATCAATGCTGCGCCTGTCTATATCATCTTACATTGTGACAGTTGTTGTTCACTGCAGAAACCACTATGTTATAAGTTCCATTATCTTGATACTTCATATATTGTATGTACTCTTATAGCACAATTGTTTATATAATTTTAATTTGTTAAAATATGTTGAATTACGACATTATATTTGAAATATACTCAAGAGTCGAGAGTGGATTTCATGCTCTTTATTCAGCTCATAGTGGTGAGGAAGAATGAAAGTCCCCTCAAAGTATCTGCTTTATATACATTATTTACACAATGGGCTGCACGTGATTGGCTAATTCCAGAATTCTCCTGTAGGCCAATCAGGTTGTGGATTCACTTTCACCTGGAGCTGGATTGGGTGGCTCCTGCAGACCAATCATACTGCTGCATTGTTCTAGGACCAATCAGACTGCTGCATTTGGATCCTATTCAACTCAGTACATAACAATATTCCTTTATTTACTTAGAATATGTACAATGGATGAAGCTCATGAGAGCGAAACAAGGCATTATTCCGGAAATCCTTGTCAACAATGTGGAACTTGTAGTAGTCCCCAGTTTGGACTTTATGAACATATGTGGAACAGAAACTAGCAGACATTTGGTCTTTATGATAAAAGATTGGGACAAGAATTTATTTCATCTGACAAAGTCAAAAAAAGAGGAGTCGTGATATATGCAAAGGAAAAATTGCTACCAAAATTAATTTTTAAAGATGAACAAGGAAGATTCCTGGCAATTGAAATTCAAGTCCAAGGAGAGAAATTTCTGGTTGTAGGAATTTATGCACCGAATGAGGGGAAATCTGAATTCTTCAAGAAGTTGCATGAGACTTTGTTGGACTATCTGGACTATAATTTAATTTTGATGGGAGACATGAATGGAGTAGTATCTACAAATATGGACAAAGCACAAAGACAGGTACTTACTAAGGATGGAAGACTACCAAAAACTTTTTTTGAAATGACTGACAATATGGACCTGATTGACATTTGGAGAACAAAGAATCCTCTTGAAAGAGAGGGAACTTTCTTTTCTGAAGCCAAAATGACATGGACCAGAATCGACCAAATTTGGGTTACTAGAGGAATGGCATCAAAGATAAAGAAAGTGGAAATCTGCCCAAAAACTTGCTCCGACCACAATGCAGCAAGAATGGAGATGAAGCAAATAACAACTGGCTCCTTCAGATGGAGGATGAATGACACTCTATTTAGAGATGAAGAAGTATATAAAAAGGCCCAAAAAACATTGAGAGACTATTTTGAAATAAACATGAATATCAATGTGGAAAAAAGAGTAATCTGGGATGCAAGTAAAGCCGTTATGCAAGGATTCCTGATACAACAAAATGCAATAAAAAAGAGAAGCCAAAATGAGAAAAAAGATAAGATTTTGGAGAAGATAAAAGAAGGGGAAAGGAAACTAAGATCAAAACCAAAGTCTAAAGAGATTTTGAGAGAAATCAAATTATACCAAACACAATATATGGAACTGATGAATCAAGAAATAGAATGGAAAATTAAACAAATGAGACAAAAGACATTTGAATCAGCAGACAAATGTGCCAGTTACAGATAGGTAGCCGTGTTGGTCTGCCATAGTCAAAACAAAAAAATTTTTTTCCTTCCAGTAGCACCTTAAAGACCAACTAAGTTAGTTCTTGGTATGAGCTTTCGTGTGCATGCACACTTCTTCAGATACCCATCTGAAGTGGGTATCTGAAGAAGTGTGCATGCACACGAAAGCTCATACCAAGAACTAACTTAGTGTCGGAATTCAAGCCTTAGTCAGAGGAATTGGCCACTCTCCAGGTGCCCGGCTTGGATTCCTTGTTGACCTCCCCCGTCAGCGACTCCCGGCAAGACAAGGCGAGATCTCTATCGGCGATTCTTCTCAAACGTGAGAAGAACACAACCACTCCCCCCCTTCCATTCCCAGGGAGGGGAGAGAGACAGACAGAAATGTATTTACATGCCTTTATTTCTGTCTTTCCAGCAGTACAGAGAAAACGTGTCTGCACTCTCTCAACATCCACAGCAGAGAGAGAAAAACTCCTCCCATGTACTTCCAGTACAGGGTCATGTGACACTCTGAGCTAACATCCGGTGCTCAGTGGTGTGAATACACTGTCCCTTAGTTCCCACGGTACAGTCCCAAAACATCAACATCCTGTTTGGCTTTCCAGCCATCTGGAGCACTCTTTCCAGCATTGCTCCTTTTTCGTAACACTTAGTTGGTCTTTAAGGTGCTACTGAAAGGAAAAAAATTTTTTTGTTCAGACAAATGTGGTAAACTATTGGCTTGGCAAATGAGGAAAAGACAAAAATTAAATACGGTTACAAATCTAGAAGTGGAAGGAAAGAACATATATAAGCCAAATGAGATTAGAAATTGCTTCCAGAGATATTTTAAACAATTATACACACAAGGGCCGCAGAAAGAAATGGATATAGACAAATTTCTTAAGACTTATGGATTACAAAAAATTTCTCATGAAAGTAAAATAGTTTTGAACCAGAAAATAACTGAGCAGGAAATAGAAGGTGCCATTCAAAACATGCAACTGGGCAAGTCTCCGGGACCGGACGGGCTCACTTCCAGATACTATAAAATGTTGAAGGAGTGGCTATTACAACCCATGAAGGAAGTCTGCAATGAAATTTTGGAGGGGAAAAGGGCACCAGAAACGTGGAAAGAAGCTTATATTACACTTATACCGAAAACTGAGACTGAAAAGAATCAACTTAAGAACTACCGCCCTATCTCGTTACTAAATGTGGATTATAAAATCTTTGCTGACATTTTGGCTAAGAGATTGAAAAAAGTTTTGATGGAGGAGATTCATAGGGACCAAGCGGGCTTTCTCCCAAGAAGACATATGTCAGATAATGTAAGGAATATAATTGATATTTTGGAAAAGTTAGAAGTGAACATAAATACTAAAGCAGTTTTGATATTTGTGGACGCGGAGAAAGCCTTTGACAATATTTATTGGAGTTTTATGAAGAAGAATCTCCAGGGGATGGGGGTAGGCCAAGGATTTGAAAACGGTATAGGTGCAATATACTCAGAGCAGAAAGCAAAGTTAATTGTAAATAATGTGGTTACGGAAGAGTTTAAGATAGAAAAAGGGACACGTCAGGGGTGCCCAATCTCCCCATTACTTTTTATATCAGTCCTGGAGGTTTTGCTGAATATGATCAGAAGGGATCAGTTGGTTAAAGGGGTACAGGTCGGAGCTAAACAATACAAATTGAGAGCATTTGCAGATGATTTGGTACTTACGTTACAAGAGCCAGAATCTAGTACCAAAATGGTTTTAGAACTAATTCAAGATTTTGGCCAAGTAGCAGGAGTTAAATTGAACAAATCTAAAACTAAGGTATTGGAGAAAAATTTAACACCTATGGAAAGGGAGAGGTTTCAGAATGAGACAGGCTTAACTGTGGTTAAGAAAGTGAAATACTTGGGGATTAATATGACAGCTAAAAATGTGAATTTGTTTAAAGATAATGATGAAAAATGCTGGACAGAGGTAAAAAAAGATTTAGAAATTTGGTCAAAATTGAAGCTTTCCTTGTTGGGTCGAATTGCAGCTATAAAGATGAATGTATTGCCTAGAATGTTATTTTTGTTCCAAACATTGCAAATTGTTGATAAGATGGACTGTTTCAAGAAGTGGCAGAAAGACATTTCTAAATTTGTCTGGCAGGGCAAGAAGCCCAGGATAAAATTTAAGATATTAACTGATGCAAAAGAAAGGGGGGGATTTGCCCTGCCAGATCTTAAACTTTATTACTGATGCAAAAGAAAGGGGGGGATTTGCCCTGCCAGATCTTAAACTTTATTATGAATCAGCAGCTTTCTGCTGGTTGAAAGACTGGCTACTTCTGGAGAACACAGATATTTTGGACTTAGAAGGGTTCAATAATATTTTTGGGTGGCATGCATATTTGTGGTACGACAAGGTTAAAGCTCATAAAGCTTTCAAAAACCATATTGTCAGGAAAGCATTGTACAATGTCTGGATCAAGTATAAAGACATGCTGGAGAACAAAACTCCCAGGTGGTTGTCCCCAATGGAGGCAAAGGCTGTGAAAAAACTTAATATGGAGTCTAAATGGCCGAAATATTGGGAAATTTTGGAACAAGAAGGGGATATATTGAAATTGCAGAGTTATGAGAAATTGAAAGATAAAGTGCGAGACTGGCTCCATTATTATCAAATAATGGAGGTTTTTAAGTTAGACAGGAAAATTGGTTTCCAGGTGGAAAAATCAAAATTGGAGACAGAATTGTTAGAACCCAAAACTAAGAACTTGTCAAAAATGTATAACTTGCTGTTGGAATGGAATACACAGGATGAAACAGTTAAATCAGCTATGATCAAGTGGGCACAAGATATTGGTCATAACATTATGTTTGAGGACTGGGAACGGTTGTAGACCACCGGTATAAAATTTACGGCATGTAATGCCTTAAAAGAAAATATTATGAAAATGATTTATAGGTGGTACATGACTCCAGTCAAGCTCGCAAAAATTTACCACTTGCCTGATAATAAGTGTTGGAAATGCAAAGAGACTGAAGGTACATTCTTTCACCTTTGGTGGACATGCCCAAGGATTAAGGCTTTCTGGGAAGTGATTTATAATGAAATGAAAAAGGTATTTAAATATACCTTCCTGAAGAAACCAGAGGCCTTTCTCCTGGGTATGGTCGGCCAATCGGTGTCAAAGAAGGACAGAACATTTTTTATGTATGCTACAACAGCAGCAAGAATACTCATCGCAAAGTATTGGAAGACAGAAGATCTACCCACCGTGGAAGAATGGCAGATGAAGGTTATAGATTATATGGGACTGGCAGAAATGACCGGCAGAATCCGAGACCAGGGAATAGAGACCGCGGAAGAAGATTGGAAGAAATTTAAGGACTATCTCAGGAAACATTGTAAAATTATTGAATGTTAGAACGATGTTGATTCAGAAATTAAGCGGTTATAAGCTGTAATGATTATGTGATCAAGAAAAGAAAGGTTAAAAATTATATAGAAATTAGGGGAAGGATTTGCTGAATTGAATTAATTAGAGATTGGAATACAGAAAGGGGAGGTATGAGGAGGTCGGGAAAGTAAGTTTTATGAATATAAGGGATTGAAATTATACTTGTTGTTGTATGTGTTCTGTATGTATTTTTACTGTTTCTGTTTTTTGTTTTTTCTATTTTATATAAACTTTTAAAACTTTAATAAATATCTTATAAAAAAAAAAGACATTTGGTCTTTATGAATGAACTGATTTATTGGGACTTCCATCTATATTATTGCACTTTATGTGTTGTTTATGTGCAAGATAAACCTTTGGACTGGGAAAAGTTTGTAGAGTATCTGAAAAACGTGTGTGATGTGCAAACAACGCTAGTGGGGTCTCAAGAAGCACTGTAAAAGTTAAGATGTATTGTCAAAAAGAAATAGAAGGGGGAGGGAAGACAAATGGCAATATAACGAAGGGAATGCGTACTGAAGAATAACTATGGATGATTACCAGAGCAACTGAAGGAAGTCCAAAAAAGATTTAATTTGTCAAAATTTGGATAAAATTGTATAATTTTGTTGGGAAATTAATAAAAATTTATTTTTTAAAAAAACCTTTGATATTGTGATAAGAATAGATAGAAGATTATTGTTTATGTGAATGCACAGCCGGTTACGTCTTGTGTGTTTGTCCATTCCAGGAACGGCATTCCTGACCCAGATGTCCACAGAAAGTCCGTAAGATGATTCCCCTTTCAAACGTGAGCCTGGGCCAGTAGGGTCCTCTTCTCCGGCAGACGGACAACCCCTTCCCCAAAGCCCCGCCCTCCCCCACTTCCCCATGGGGGTGCCCCACATCACCCATCACTCACCAGGATGGTTTTGAATCACCTCCAGCAGGTACAGCTCAGCTTCCAACAAAATATTAAAATACAATCGTCCATCAAATATTAAAGCTTCCCTAAACATAATAACAATAACCATCCATTTTCAGTCCATTGAATTAGCAATTAAGCATTTCTGCAAAGGGAAATGGCAGAAAAAAGCATAAAAAGCATACATAAGAAAGTATTACTGATTTATGATGAGAATAGGATTTATTTATTTTGAACTTCGCTGGGTTCCTCCTTGGCAGCCAGTGTGATTCTTTCAGCAGGGCTAGAACTCAGGACCCGCTGCCTTGAGGGACATCTAAGAGCAGTTGGGCAGGGAAAGGTCTCCCTTGGGAGGTGGTGAACTCTCCTTCCTTGGAGGTTTCTAAGCAGAGATCGGACGGCCATCTGCCATGGATGCTTTAGCTGAGATTCCTGCATTGCTGGGGGTTGTAATAATAATAATAATAATAATAATAATAATAATAATAATAATAATAATAATATATTTATATCCCGCCCATCTGGCTGGGTTTCCCCAGCCCCTCTGGGTGGCTTCCAATCAAACACTAAAATACAATAAACCATAGTAGTAGTAGTAGTAGTAGTAGTAGTAATAATAATAATAATAATAATAATAATAATAAATTATTTATACCCTGCCCATCAGGGCTGCCTGTTTGGGGAACTAGACCCGGCCCCCTCTTGCTTCGGGTTGGACTAGATGACCCTGGGATCCCCTCCTATCTCTCCACTCCTGAATTCTAGGAGGAGCTTCCTTGCCTCCTGCAAAGCCCTTTTCCCTGCAGGCTCTTCCTCTGGTTTCTGGCCAAGGGAGGGAGATGCTCAGAGTCCAGCCAAGAGCCTCACCCCCAAAAGGATATCTGGGCATTGGCGGAGCCAGGGGAGCAGTTGCCCCCCAAAATCCATAAGAAATAATAAGAATCTGAGAGAGGGCTGAGCGAGGGAGGACTCGGCTTGGCAAGGGTTAAAGGGAAGAGAGCTGCCTTCCTAGAGAGGACAGGAAGCAAGGGGGGGCCAGGTCCTCCAGAGCCAAGGCCCCTCCCTCCCCAGTCCTTTCCTGCTTGGGTGTCTCTGCTGCAAGGGCTGCATTGCTGCCCCCTCCTGGGATCTGGTGAGTCTCCTCTCTCTCCCCCCAGAGGGTGCAGTGGGGAGACGGGGGGGGGGGCAGGGCTGCAGCAGGGGAGGAGGCCTGGGGGGCCTGATCTGATCCTGCAGGGGGGGGAACCCCAAGTCAGGGAGGAGAGGGTCCTGCCAGGGAGGGGCCAGGTCTGCCACGCTCTCCTTCCTGCAGATCAGAGGATCCCAAACTCATTTGGCCTTTCAGAAGAAAATTACTCCCACGAAATCTCCCTTCTTCAAACAAAGGAGTCCCTGGGACTTTAAATCTGTGTGAATTCGCTCAGCCTCATTGCACAACAGAGGAAACATCTGCAAATGGTTTTCCAAAGCTGGAGGAGGAGGTGGACTAGACCCCCCCCCCAAAAAAAAGCAATGGGGAGGGAGGGAGGAAAGTTGGGAAAGAGAGGCCAGGAATAAAGAGAGGGATCCCAGCCCAGAGTCTGGCTGCTGCATTGGGGACCAGTTTCCCAGTCGTCTCCCAGGGCAGCTCCCCACGGGGGCCACTGCAGCCATCCCCTCGCACCCAGAGCAGGGCATCCCAGGACCACATCCTCTCTCTCCCAAAGGGATTGTAGCTGGAAAACCAGCCGGAAATGGGCGCTGCTACTCACTGAGGCTCCAGGGACCTGGGCATCAATGGCTGTGTGTGTGTTAAGCTGGCTAACAGAATAATAATAATAAATTGCCCGCCTGAATTTCAAGTGAGACGTATTTGGCCCCGTCCACTTGGCTCTCTGGGGTTTTCCAGATACATACCTGGCCCTCAGAGCAAAGAAAAAGGGACCCCACCCCAGGAGTCTGTCTTGAGAGCGGCAGAGAGTCCAAGTGCAAGAAAAAGAGACAGAAGCAGGGGAGTGGGGTGGGGCGAGCAACTCCTGAAGCCCCTCCGGGTGAGGACCCCCACTAGAGCCAAACATCCATTTATCATGAGATACAAATGATTCCCTTGTCAGTCACTTCTGACTTCATGAATTGACTGGGAGGCAGCAGAAACCAGGGTGATTAATCTCACAGAAATCCCTTCAGTTGCCTCCACATTTTGCATTGCTAGAAAGCTAGAGACTTATTTCTTCTCCTCTTCCTCCTTTTCTTTTCAAAAAGATAGCTCATGGTCTGAGATGCGGTGAAGTCCAGCCCATTTCCCCCCCTGTCCTACAGATTCTGTAACAGAACAATGTATTTGCTTTCTTGGATTTGCTGCAGCTTCTCATTTAGACGGACCGAACTTGGCAGAAGACCAAAGGGTTCCTTCCGATCTCTCAGAGGCTTCCTGAGAGCACAGATGGATGTGCGAGACTCAGCTGGCCCTAAAGCAGAAAGAGGCCATGCCAACCAAACTGGGAGCAGTGGGGGGTTCTGGAAAAACTCTGTGCAGAAGATCCTGGGTGAGGAGGACACCCTCCGCTCAGAGGTGCAGAGCCAGCAGGTGAGGCAGTTCTGCTGCCAGGAGGCCAAAGGACCCCGAGAGGTTTGCAGCCGACTCCACCACCTTGACCATCACATGGCTGAAGCCAGAAAGGCACACGAAAGCTGAGATGCTGGACCTGGTGATCTTGGAGCAGTTCCTGGCTGTCCTTCCCCTGGAGATGGAGAGCTGGGTGAGGGACTGTGGAGCGGAGACAAGTTCCCAGGCGGTGGCCCTGGCCGAAGGTTTCCTCCTGAGTCAGGCAGAGGAGAGAAAGCAGGTGAGAGAGACTTTCCTCTGGATACTCCCAAGGGGCTCCAAGCAGGACGGGAGAACATCCCATAATGCTCTACTGATGGCCCATCCTTTTTCTGAGAAGGCGTCCATGGAATGAGATCTCACACCCTTCAAGTCTTTGTCATTCTCTTTCTAGTATTTCTCCCCATTCTCTGTTTTGAATCCTTGTTTCTTTTTCAGGGAAAGGATCTCTTTGCACAAATGGACCTGGATTCCTGTGAGGCAGAGAGGCCTCCGTTGGACACCAGAGAGAGGCCACTGGGTAAGGGGGAAGGTGGTTTTTCTCTGTTTGGTCTCATTCTGTTGGTTTTCCAACACATCTGAGGGTTCTTTTCATCTTGTTTTGGGGAGAGACAGTTGGGAACAAGGGTCCAGAAGAGGGGAGATGTATCTCTGCACAAACAAACATATGAAATGGGCAAAAACGTCCAAATGCTCTCAGCAGGTAAAGCTTTCTCAAAGGCCCATCTGTAGTTAGAGATGCCCTGTTTCACCTGTGAGAGAAGCAGGCACTCCTGGCGTCCTGCTTACCTTTTTTCTCTTGCAGGTGGCAGAAGGATGCCGGCAAGACCTCCTGATCCGCCTTTTCATGGGGGCAGAAGGGAAGCAGCAGCTGTGGAACCAGATCAGGTCAGGGGAAGCTGCCTTGTGGGGACAGAGGCCGAGGGATGGAACAGTGTCATGGACTGGTTGGGCACAGAGGAGTGGTGGGAGGATGCAGCCGGGGAACCAGGAAGGGAAGACGGCTCAGAGCCGAAGGAGTGGAGGTGGAGGAAGGATGAGCGCCCAGAGGGAGAAGAGGGAGAAGCCTGGGAAGAGGAGATGTCAGAAGCTGAAGGGGAAACAGGGCTTAGTGAGCTGGGAGACTGTGTCAGAATGCAGTGCAGAATCAGAGGCAGAAGAGGAAGGAGGCAAGTGGGAGAGGAAGGTCGAGAGGCTGAGGTGAGTCAGAAGAAGGAGGAGCCACCGGTGGCTCCCTCTCCTTTTGCCAGACGCCACCCTCCCTGCTTGTCTCTCAGAGCCAGGAGACGAAAATAGGCTTATTTTAATTAATCACTGAATGCTAAAATTGTTTTCTAAGCAGTGGACAAACGAGAACAAATAGTGGTCTGGATTCACCTAACCAGCCCCATCAGATGAAAAATGGGGCCTGCCCCCCATTCCTCCCCTTCCCCCTCTCCATGCCCCCCTGAACCCCTTGAATTTGGCTGTAGGGCATTGGGAGGGAACCTTCCCAGAACAGCTCACGAGGAGAGGAGAAAGTGAATCCGTCCATTGAGGAAACTAGAATGTTTGGGTAGGCAGAAACACAAAGTGGAGTACCACCTATTTGCACAAAGACAAATACCCATAATTAAAACACAGAATAAAATAAGCACCCCTAATTAAAATGTGCAGCAAAGCAATCCTATTGAAACAACACTGCAATTAACAGGAAGGAAACAACAGAGCATTGTGGAGCAGATCATATTTCTGCTGTCTCAGAGGAGGACATTTCCCTTTTTCTTTTAGGGTCCAGTGTGCTTTGAAGATGTCGCTGTTTGTTTCACGGACGAAGAGTGGGCGTTGTTGGATCCTGAGCAGAGAGCTCTGCATAAGGACGTCATGGAGGAGAATCGTGGGATCATGGCCTCTCTTGGTAAGGCTCCCTGTGGGATCGTCATATCTGCCTGGAAATTCAAAAAATACCTCTATGTGACCAACGTCATATATTTTCACAGAGCTCAACTGCGCCCCCTATAACACCTGGGAACCTAACACCCCCACAATAAAGAGTAACTTACAGTTTTTTCTTTGAACAATCTTCCTCAGATTATTCCTTTTTCTACCACGATTGGGCTGGTCTCAACTGCCCAGGCCATCTTCAATGTCAGCTTCAGAATTGTTAGGAAAGATAAGTAGCTTCACGTTTTCTGTTTTTGTTTTTGCTCCTGTCAGTCTTGGGTTGACCAAAGAGACGACTGACATTGGAGATGGAGGGGATGCCATGACGGGGCCAAACAAAATTCATCCCAGAGAAGAAGAGCTAGACTTATTGAATTTCAGATAGATGTAGCAGTGGTGATAATAATAATAATAATAATTTATTATTTATACCCTGCCCATCTGGCTGAGTTTCCCCAGCCACTCTGGGTGGCTCCCAATCAAGTGTTAAAAACAGTACAGCATTACATATTAAAAACTTCCCTGAACAGGGCTGCCTTAAGATGTCTTCTGAATGTCAGGTAATTGTTTTTTTCTTTGACATCTGGCGGGAGGGCGTTCCACAGGGCGGGCGCCACTACCAAGAAGGCCCTCTTTTCGCAATGAGGGAACCGCCAGAAGGCCCTCGGCGCTGGATCTCAGTGTCCGGGCTGAACGATGGGGGTGGAGACGCTCCTTCAGGTATACTGGACCGAGGCCGTTTAGGGCTTTAAAGGTCAACACCAACACTTTGAATCGTGCTCGGAAACGTACTGGGAGCCAATGCAGATCTCTCAGAACCGGGGTTATGTGGTCCCGGCGGCCACTCCCAGTCACCAGTCTAGCTGCCACATTCTGGATTAATTGCAGTTTCCGGGTCACCTTCAAAGGTAGCCCCACATAGAGCGCATTGCAGTAGTCCAAGCGTGAGATAACTAGAGCATGCACCACTCTGGCGAGACAGTTCACGGGCAGGTAGGGTCTTAGCCTGCGTACCAGATGGAGCTGGTAGACAGCTGCCCTGGACACAGAGTTAACCTGCGCCTCCATGGACAGCTGTGAGTCCAAAATGACTCCCAGGCTGCGCACCTGGTCCTTCAGGGGCACAGTTACCCCATTCAAGAAGAGGGAATCCCCCACACCTGCCCGCCTCCTGTCCCCCAGAAACAGTACTTCTGTCTTGTCAGGATTCAACCTCAATCTGTTAGCCGCCATCCATCCTCCAACCGCCTCCAGGCACTCACACAGGACCTTCACTGCCTTCACTGGTTCTGATTTAAAGGAGAGGTAGAGCTGGGTGTCATCTGCATACTGATGAACACCCAGCCCAAACCCCTGATGATCTCTCCCAGCGGTTTCATATAGATATTAAAAAGCATGGGGGAGAGGACGGAACCCTGAGGCACCCCACAAGTGAGAGCCCAGGGGTCTGAACACTCATCCCCCCCCACCACTTTCTGGACACGGCCCAGGAGGAAGGAGCGGAACCACTGTATGACAGTGCCCCCAGCTCCCAGCCCCTCAAGATGGTCCAGAAGGATGTTATGGTCGATGGTGTCAAAGGCCGCTGAGAGATCCAGCAGAACTAGGAAACAGCTCTCACCTTTGTCCACCGGAGATCATCAACCAGCAAGACCAAGGCAGTTTCAGTCCCATGGTGAGGCCTGAATCCTGACTGGAAGGGATCCAAATGGTCCGCTTCCTCCAGGCTGCTTGGAGTTGTTCAGCAACCATGCGCTCAATCACCTTGCCCAAGAATGAAAGATTTGAGACTGGGCGATAGTTGGCCAAATTGGCCGGGTCTAAAAATGTTTTTTTAAGAAGCGGTTTAATGACCGCCTCTTTCAGCGGGTCTGGGAAGGCTCCCTCACAGAGGGAAGCATTCTCCACCCCGCAGAGCCCATCGCCCAGCCCTTCCCGACTAGCTTTTATAAGCCAGGATGGGCAAGGATCAAGGAGACAGGTGGTCGGTTTCACCTGTCCAAGCAGCCTGTCCACATCCTCGGAGGTAACAGATTGGAATTGATCCCATGTAACAGGACCAGACAGAACTCTAGCACCCTCCCGCCCTGGCCCTGCTCCCACGGTGGAGTCTACCTCCTTCTGAATCTGAGCAACTTTATCTGCAAAAAACTTTGCAAAAGCATTGCAGGAGATCTTGGGGTCCCTACCAGGTGGGGTCTGCTCCCCGGTGGTAGGGGTGGTTCCGATAGATTGCGAACCACCTGAAAAAGTCTCCTGCTGCTGTTTTCTGCAGATGCAATGGAGGCGGCGAAGAAGACCCTCTTCGCCATCACCATTGCTAACATTTAGACCAGACTTGCACTCAACTTCCCATTACATTGCACCATATCGTCTTGTATACACCCAGGTGATTTTCTTCTGTCATGTAGGCACAGTCTCTCCATTCTTCAATCGCCAGCTTTGGTTTAGTTTTTCCCAATTTTTCATCTTATTTCTTCATAACTGTAGCCTTGTTCACTTAATAGTACAATCTTACATCACTTTCTGGGTGACCAGTCAACTCTTTGTGCCATTTCTTTAATTTGATTATGTTTTTCAACCTCACTAAATGACCAACTTGATAGCAATCACATAAGACACTGACAAAAGTCAACCTAAGCAAGTTGTGCTTCTTTTTTCTGGTTATTTGGCTATAAGGTTTGATAGAATATGAACAAACTTTGTTTGATTGCATTGTTGATTGCATTCTTGATCAAATTATCTTTCCATTGATATATAAATTTATAATATTACTCCAAAAGAAGAACTACACTTTCCCCCCAAAAGTCTTCCACAATTTTGACCACTACTTTATATCAAACAAAGCAACATTCAACAACTCATCAGAATCTCATAATAAATATGTTGGTTAATGACAAACAATACAGGTAATGAACACACACCCAACTCCCTTCAATACTTCTCCATTTGTTCCTGAGGCTCTAATCCCTTTTTGTCTCCAATGCAGATTGTGATGAAACGGAAATCGAGAACAAAGGTGACCACGACAAAATCCCCAGAGAGGAGAAGCCACGCAAAAATTTGGAGTGTGGAGAAAGCTGTAGTCAGAGCTCCCACTCCACTTGCCATCAACAAAATATCATTGGAAAGACACTCTATCAGTGCATGGAATGTGGAAAGAGGTTCAGGAAGAGCTCCATTCTCACTTACCATCAAAGAATTCATACAGGGGAGAAACCCTATCAGTGTGTGGAATGTGGAAAGAGTTTCAGGCAGAGAGTCAGTCTCACTTCCCATCAAATAATTCATACAGGGGAGAAACCCTATCAGTGTGTGGAATGTGGAAAGAGCTTCACATGTAGCTCCTCTCTCACTTCCCATCACAGAATTCATACAGGGGAGAAACCCTATCAGTGTGTGGAATGTGGAAAGAGCTTCAGGAAAAGCTCCTCTCTCACTTCCCATCACAAAATTCATACAGGGGAGAAACCCTATCAGTGTGTGGAATGTGGAAAGAGCTTCAGGAAAAGCTCCTCTCTCACTTCCCATCACACAATTCATACAGGGGAGAAACCCTATCAGTGTGTGGAATGTGGTAAGAGCTTCAGGAAAAGCTCCTCTCTCACTTCCCATCACACAATTCATACAGGGGAGAAACCCTATCAGTGTTTGGAATGTGGAAAGAGCTTCAGTATGAGCTCCAGTCTCACTTCCCATCAGATAATTCATACAGGGGAGAAACCCTATCAGTGCGTGGAATGTGGTAAGAGCTTCACATGTAGCTCCTCTCTCACTTCCCATCAAAGAATTCATATAGGGGAGAAACCCTATCAGTGTGTGGAATGTGGAAAGAGCTTCAGGAAGAGTGCCCATCTCACTTCCCATCAAAGAATTCATACAGGGGAGAAACCGTATCAGTGTGTGGAATGTGGAAAGAGCTTCAGGAAGAGTGCCCATCTCACTTCCCATCAAAGAATTCATACAGGGGAGAAACCCTATCAGTGTATGGAATGTGGAAAGAGCTTCAGAAAGAGCTCCTCTCTCACTTACCATCACAGAATTCATACAGGGGAGAAACCCCATCAGTGTGTGGAATGTGGAAAGAGCTTCACTCACAGCCACAGTCTCACTTCCCATCAAAGAATTCATACAGGGGAGACACCCTATCAGTGTGTGGAATGTGGAAAGAACTTCAGGAAGAGCTCCTCTCTCACTTTCCATCAAAGAATTCATACAGGGGAGAAACACTATCAGTGTGTGGAATGTGGAAGGAGCTTCAGGAAAAGCTCCGATCTCACTTCGCATCAAAGAATTCATACAGGGGAGAAACCGTATCAGTGTGTGGAATGTGGAAAGAGCTTCACTGATAGCTCCTCTCTCACTTACCATCACAGAATTCATACAGGGGAGAAACCATATCAGTGTGTGGAATGTGGAAAGAGCTTCCGTCAGAGCTCCGATCTCACTTACCATCACAGAATTCATACAGGGGAGAAACCCTATCAGTGTGTGGAATGTGGAAAGAGCTTCCGTCAGCGCTCCGTTCTCACTTCCCATCAAAGAATTCATACTGGGGAGAAACCCTATCAGTGAATGGAATGTGGAAAGATCTTCACTGTTAGCTCTAAACTCACTTCCCACCAAAGAATCCATACAAAGGTTGGAAAAACCATTATACAGCTTTAGGAGCCAGGCAAATCCGCACCTTTTTAACCAGGCCTTTTTCTTATTGACATCTAATGCTATTTTAACATGTGATGTTTTGTGTTTTTATGTTGTGTTTTTATGCTCTAAGCATTCTGAGACCTGTGGGTGTAGGGAATACAGCCACTCTTAAATTCCTTGGGGTCTTTGCCCCCTCCTATAAAATATTTGAGGAGGCCACCCTCCAGGTTTTCTTTGTGTGTTTTTTTTTCAAATGCAACCTTTTTTTCTTCCGCTACTTGCCATACAATTTCTCTTTCAATTTGCCCTTTTAAGAATTTTTTAAAAACCACACAAAGGTCATGAGAAAAACAAAATACAAGAAAATACAAACGTGGACAGGTCCCATCTTTGCGGGCCAAACACAAAAGTTGCTTTAAAGGAGGCTTTCCCACACTTGGGTCCCCAGCAGCTCCCGGACTACAGTTCCCATCATCCCTCCCCATTGGTCCTGCTAGCTAGGGATGATGGGAGTTGTAGTCCAAAAACAGCTGCAGACCACCCAAGTTTGCTTTAAAGGGAAAGTGGGCTGCCCTTTGACACCCTCTGCTGGCCAAAAGCACTGCCCCAGAATCTGAACCACCCCTAGTACTCCTAATTGGAATTAATAGAGCACAAAACAGAAGTTTGATCGGCACTTCAACCTCTAGGGAGCTTCTAGGTGTTTTCTGCACCACCTAGAGTACCCACAGAATTGTGGCTTCTACTGGCAACACACATAGGAGAAGAAATGAAAGACAAACACAAGGGGCAGGAAAACCTGGAAAGGGCCATACCAAATGGACATCCGGTGTGAAGAGGTCCCTTTCCCCACTGCTGAACAATGCCACAGGTAGAGGAGATGGAATGCTAGAAGTGTCTCTGGGGCAAGGGGAGCTGCTGGGAAATTGAACTACGGGCTCAAAATGTTACTTTTTAAAAAAGTTGCTGCCTTTATAGACATTGCCATTCAAATGGTGTGCATGCATCCTGTGATTGATAGTGCAAGGTGGGACTTACCTGGCGCCCACCAATATTTTATTCAAGTCGGCACCACTGGGTCGGGTGGTTTACAGATTAAATAAATACATAAATCGCCTCCCTTTGTAAATATTCCAGCTTGTCTATATCCTCATTTATTCTTTTTTAAAATTTATTTGCCCTTCATCTGAAGATTTTACATTATAAGCATACAGGATGAAAGCATGGCTTTCTCAAAAACAAGACAAGCCAGAGAAATCTCTCCTTTTCTTTTTTTGGATGGAGTTACAAACTTTGTTGATCAGTGCACTGCTGTGGAAATAGTGTTTTTCGATTTCAGCAAGGCCTTTTGTACGTTCTCTATCGTTAGGAGAAAATAACAGAGACCAACCAGAGAATATTGAGAAGCAAAGCAGCTAGTAAGCCTGTTCTTTATAAACTGTTTCAACAGGGTTCTTCCCCACACGCAGGAGAGAGGAGGAGGACCCCGAGCCATGCATGCAAGCCCTTATATAGACATTTTTAATTGCCCGCCCTGGAGTCCAAGACCACCCCCAGAAACATCATACATAGATCACAGAAAAGGCAGTCTACAACAGAAAACTGAGTGCATTGTTTTTACCTTGTCTGCCAGGTTACCTGTTAATGGTCACTTGACTAGATTACCTGGGGAGGCTGGCCATTCTCTTGTAATGATAATACTTCATTCCTGAGCCAGGTCACAGGCTCACCCTATTCACACCTTAAATGTGCCCTTAAGGCAGGATTTGTGAGGACAGAGACAATGGGTAGGTTTCTGCATTTCCTTCGACCTTGTAGAGAAATATTTGAGGTGACTGAAAGAGTCAAAATGGCTTTAGGACTTTTCCTGTGGGTTTTGGACATGTGGTTTATATATTTATATATGTGTTTGCTTGGTACATTTAGATCTCTCCCTCTCTCTATATATATATAAAACCTAAAAATTCTTATAACAATTCCCCCCTTTGGGGATATAATTTTTTTCTAAAAAATTGTTGCCCCACAAATAATAACCTGGTATGTTGTAAATGGATGCCTTCATGTAAATCTTAAGAGACTTGCATGTCAGGCCTCTTAAAGCTGTTTGCAGATGTAGCAGTGCACATAGTTGGACATAGGATATCACATAAAAAATAACACATATGTTGCATTTTGTTCCTAAATTACTTGTGGCATTCTAGCAATTTGGGAGAAACATTCTCAATAGTGGTCTATGCTTTACACTTAGCGGGAAGGTCAAATAATGATTGAAAAATGCAGTTTGTTTTGTTTCTGCTTTTTTTGTGTGTTCCCAGGTGTCAAAGCTAGCTCTCCTCTGGTCTCACACCTCCATCATATCACAGCAGCAACAATCTCTGGTGGATCCCTGTAGGGCTTTCATATTGACCATGTCACCTTGTAGTGGCACAGGTTTGGGCATTTCTTGAGAGAGATGTCTTTGCCTTGGCCTTTCTATGGGATTCTTATTATTATAGGCTCTGGTCTTCCACTCTAGGGAAGTTGCTCAGTTGTTCCTAAGGGACCAAAAAGCTAATTGCAGCCTGGATACAATTGCCCATTCAAATGGAGTCCAATTAGAAATTATAGCCCCATGGCTCGCCGACGTGGAGTTCTGGCCCCACCTGGTGGTGGCGGTCAGCCTGGACCTTGTACGCATCCTTGGCCTGGTGCAGTTGCTGCTGTGATGGCCTGGGAATCTGATTCTGAGGCTGAACTGGAGGAATCCCAGCCTGCACAGGAGTCCCCGCCTCCAGGGCCAGCTGAGCCGGTGCAGGGCCTTGAATCTGAAGGGCCCGCACCTGTGCCGGATCCTCAGGAGCAGACACCAGATGAATCCACTCTGTCTCCGGGGGTGATTGAGGACCCATTGCCTGCAGGTGCTCCTCTCCCAGCCCTGTCAGGGGAAGGTGAGGCTGCCTCTGGGTCCAGTAACCCTCCAGCCTCTCCTGAGCTGCAGAGGCTGAGGGCAGAGAGGCGGAGGGAACTAAGTTCTATCAGGAGGAGTGCTTGCCTTAAGACCAGGAGAGGCGAGTCACCTGTGGGCCGGGACCGCCCTAGGCCCCAGAGGAGATAAAGGCCAGTCAGCCCAGTCTCAGGTTGTTCTAACGTCGTTGGAAACCTGTTTCTGCCAACACCCAGACCTGTTCTTCCGGAGTTCCCGACCACGCCTGGCTTCTTGCTTTGGACCTCGCTATTGAGAGAGTCAGAACTTACAGGGTTAAGAAGTTCTGAGTGACGCTTCACATTCTTGGAGGCGTGTTCAGAACACTGACTGAAGTGGGAGTGTTCAGTATCTCAGAGAGAGAGAGAGACACACGCAGTGTGAGTCTAGCCAGATCCGGGAGAGGATCAAGATGAGTGCGCTGTCACCGGGAGAGTAACGATTTGTTGTTTTTGTACGAGATTAAAGCTACTTGTAAGATAAGGAAGACACCGAGCGTCTGCCTGAGTTATTGAGCACACAAGGCTTACTTCTGACGCTGTGCTAATCTCTGCTAACTGGAGCTGGAAGCCCGGAGGGAGCAAAGACACGCCACGGAAACGTGTGGGCTCCAAATGGGGCAAGCGAAGCTGCCAGAAAAATTATCCAAAGGTTATGGGGGTCAGCTGACGCTGTGAAGCAAGCCAGGTCCGTGCCGGTGTGTGTGCTGGATCTCCTGCCAGGGAGGGGCAGTGGAGAAAAGCTGAAAGCCGAGACGCAGAGAGAAACGCTGAAGCCAGCTGGAGCTAGCTGGGGAGCTGTGCCTTTGATCGTGAGGCAAGGAGCTCGCTGGGAAGCAGCTGTGCTGGTACCGGGTGCTGGGAGAAGCTACTACTTGTCGTAAGTAAGCTGGGCCCCGGGGGAGAAGATGGCAGACAGCCATGAATCGTACTCCGTCCCTTTTGAAGAGGTGGACGGGAAGGAGCCCTGGGTCGCGTGGCAGGCACTGAAGGTCGCAGTGGGAGCCACACCAGAGGGGGCCAGATGCTGCACAGAAGCTGGGGGACGCCCAGAAAGTCCAGGAGGGGCTGTGGGACGCCCAGGAAGCCCAAGGGGGGCTGGAGCCGTGTCAGGAAGCTGCTGCGATGCTTTGACACGCCAACGTGATGGGCAGCCGTGTGCTGGAAAGCAGCTGAAAGCTGGGAAGAGGAAAGCAGTGGCTAGCTGTTCCTCTGGAAGCTGTGCACCCAAGTTTGGGGGTGCAGGCCAGAAAGGCTAGTCCAAGGGTCTTGAAAGTGCCAAGGCTGTTTGGCAGGAGCTGGAGAAGGTTTGCAGAGAAACCACAGAGCTGGAAGCCAAAGGCCACGTCCCCAAGCCTCAAAGAAAAGCCTTAAGGAGTGCTGCTGGCAAGAGTGGGGGGGGCACAGAAGTCCAAAGGCCACTTTGTAAAGTTTTCCACTCGTTGCTGTTTTGTTTGCGGTTCCCCTGAACACCTGCGCAGATGCTGTCCAGAGAAAGGGCAGGAAAGTCCCAAGGACATTTCCCATGGGAACCAGCCCGGGAGAAGAGGCCAGCGTGGAAAGTCCCAGGGACTGCCGGAAGGGGAAGGAGGTGCTTATCAGCTGTTTGCGTCGGTGGCTGTTTTGAAAGACACCTGTAAAGGCCCTAAGGAGGGGGGCAGAAGGAACTCTGTTGCTAAGGCAACGAAGGACAATGTGCTACGTTGGGTCATTGACTCTGCTGCAAATAGACATCTCGTGCCTGAGTCACCTGGTGTCCAGATAAAGAACTGCAGAGCTGTTTCAGCTGGGAAAACAGTGTGTTTTGCTGATGGGTCACAAAGGCTTGTAAAAAAGTCTGGGAATGTTTATCTTTCTTTCCTGCAGGCGCAGCTGGAAGTCTACGTGGCGCCGGGACTGAATTGTTGTCTTTTGTCTGTACCGTGTCTTTTACAGGAGGGGTACATGGTTTGTTTTGAGAACAATGTCTGTACAATTTCCAGAGGGGGAAAGCAACTGGTACGTGTTGAGAAAAATCAGAACAACCTCTTTGTTCTGAAAACAACTCCACTGGAGGAAAAGGGAGTGGGGAATGTTGGGGAAACTGGGAAAGCAAACATTCACACTCATGTTTCATGTGCATGCGTGTGGCACAAGAGGATTGCACATGGGTCTTGTGATGACTTGCAGATGTTATCAGAATGCACCAAAGGGTGCAAGGTAAGAGAATGTGGTGAAACCCTAAATTGCAGGGCTTGCAGGAAAGCCAAGAGCAAGGGATACAGTTATCCCAGGGTGGAGAGGGTAACCACAAAGCCTTTTGAGCTTGTGCACGCAGACCTGTTTGGGCCTATGCCTCAGCCAAGTCTGGGCAAAGCCAGGTTTTTGCTGATTTTGATCGATGATTTTACTCAGAACTCCTGGGCTTTTTCGCTGAAATCGCAGGAGGAAGCAACGCAACTAATCAGGGATTGGATTGCGCAGGTGGAACAGAGGTTCTCCACCAAGGTGCAAGGTTTCCAGTTTGACCGTGGTTCAGAGGTCACTGGGTCTGCTCTAAAGAGTTTCTTTCGCCAGAGGGGGATACGTCACAAGGTGACTTCGCCTCAGGAGAGTGGCGTGGCAGAGCTGAGGAGTAAGGCTCTGGTTCAAGTTTCAGAGGTCCTATTGGGTGACTCTGGGTTGCCTCACAGTTTCTGGGGGGAGGCAGTAAAAACGGCCAATTTCACGATGAACAGGTGCTACAATGCAGTGGTAGGTGACACCCCATATTTCTTGCTCAACGGACAGAAGCCGCAGGTGCATTTCTTCCGTTCGTTTGGTTGCAGGGCCATGGTGCCTGTACCAAAGTGTTTGCAGCAAGAGGGTGGTCCAAGGTACCAGGAAATGATCTTCTGTGGGTATGAACCCGCGACCAAGGGGTGGAGATTTGCATACCCAGAAGGTGATCAGACCAAGCTTCTGGTCAGTAAGCATGCTGAGTTCAAAGAGCAGCAGGAAAGTAGCTCAAGGCGCAAAGTCAGCCATGACATTGTCTCAGATTGTCTGTCCGAATCTGAGGAGGAGGGAGAGCCAGGTAATGGTGATCTGGTCGATGATCAGGATCAGCACCAGGGGGAGGCGTCTCCACAGGTTGTGAAAGGAGTATCCAAGAGTGAGCCCTCATCTCCTGTTAGAGTGATGGAGAAAGCTCACAGACGGGTCAAGTCAGAGGGGGAGTCTGATGAAGAAGACGCACTTGCTGGCCCCAGTGGGTCAGGAGAAGAACCCCAGTTTGTGCCCAGACGGTCTTCACGGGCAACAAAGGGAATTCCACCTGAGAGGTTTCGAGTCACAAATGCGTGGGTTGGTCTCGCACAGTGCGAACCAGAGATTTGTGAGGAGACTCAACAGGCAGGTGGGAAGGTGTGGGACACACAGAGGTCTGTAAAGGTGTGTTCACAAGTCCTCTCAGAATGTGATGCGAGAGGGGGTATTGAGAGAGTCAGAACTTACAGGGTTAAGAAGTTCTGAGTGACGCTTCACATTCTTGGAGGCGTGTTCAGAACACTGACTGAAGTGGGAGTGTTCAGTATCTCAGAGAGAGAGAGAGACACACGCAGTGTGAGTCTAGCCAGATCCGGGAGAGGATCAAGATGAGTGCGCTGTCACCGGGAGAGTAACGATTTGTTGTTTTTGTACGAGATTAAAGCTACTTGTAAGATAAGGAAGACACCGAGCGTCTGCCTGAGTTATTGAGCACACAAGGCTTACTTCTGACGCTGTGCTAATCTCTGCTAACTGGAGCTGGAAGCCCGGAGGGAGCAAAGACACGCCACGGAAACGTGTGGGCTCCAAATGGGGCAAGCGAAGCTGCCAGAAAAATTCTCCAAACTCGCTTCGCCTTTGGTGGACAGTCTCCAGACCCTCGACCCAGGACCGGACTCTGACCACGCCTCACAGTAACAACCCCCCCCCCCGGGACCAGCACAGCTTGCTCCTGCCACACCCACACTCCCCCTTTGTTGGGGTGCGTTTGGGAAGAGCCAGAAGCCATGGCTGACCAGGCAGCTGCGTTGGTGGCATTGGCCCAGGAGAACCAGGCCTTGACTCACACCGTTCAGCAGCTAAGCAATGCGGTTACGGCGCTTCAGCAGCAGTTGGACGCCTTACTGGCTCCCGGGGCTGACGTCCCAGTTTCTGGCAAGTACCCAGTGGCCCTGCCAGAGAAATTTGATGGGTCCCCGGCCAGCTTTCCCATGTTCCTCGCCCAGGCCAAGCTGTATATTCAGGGGCAAACCCGGAAATTTCCTGACGAACGCACCAAGGTGCACTTCTTGATCAGCTTGCTGAAGGACCAGGCAGCCAAGTGGGCTTTGCCATTGCTCCGGCAAGACTCTCCTTTGCTGACAGACTATGTAACCACCTGGAGACTGCGTTTGGCAACCCTATGAAGGGGAGCCAAGCCAATCGGGCAATTCGTCGGTTGAGACAGGACAAGTCCACAGCCGCCACCTACACCACAGAATTTCGGCTGTTGGTGCAGGACTTGTCCTGGAATGACTGCACTGCGGGACCAGTATCTTGAGGGGCTTTTGGATGAGATACTGGACCAGCTGGCCACGATGGATCGCCCCACCACGCTGGACGCCCTCATTCAGCGGAGACTGCAGATAGACGATCGGTTGGAGGACCGTTGTCAGGCCCAGGACCGCCAGCACTCCCGGCTCCTGGCTCCAGACTTTACCAGCAGGTCCACGACCATAACCGAGTTGCCGGAGGAGCCTATGCAGCTCGGGGCAGCATGGCCTCGCCTCTCCCCCTTGGAGAAGACGCGGTGTCGAGAGGGGAACCTGTGTCTCTACTGCGGTGGAAGCGGACACTATGCCTGATCCTGTCCCGAGAAGGTGCCGGCCGCAGGGAAACCACCAACCCCGGTAGCTGAAGGCCCTGCTACCTGGGGTCCCAAACAGCACATGATGGGCCCGCACCAGTGGAATTGCAACACCTCATGGTCCTGGTGCATCTATACCCTCCTGGTGTGCCCTGGATTCTCACCCATGCTCTGGTAGATTCGGGGGCAACCCTCTCCTATATGGACTCTGCCTTCGCCACCCATCATCAGGTGCCACTCCAGGACAAAAACAGGTACCACTCCAGAACCGGTACAGGTGGAGGCAATTGACAGACGGCTCCTGTGCTTGGGTGCCGTTACTCAGGAGACTCAGCCCTTGGTCCTGTGTCACCAGCAGCACCGGGAGGTGCGCACCTTGGACACTGCCACAATGCCCTGGTTTCCCCTGGTGCTCGGGATGGACTGGCTGGAATCTCACAATCTTCAGATTGACTGGGTCAATCAGACTGTGCCCTTCCCAGACCCGTGTCCCCATGCTCAGTCCAAGATGCTAGCGGTCGCCCCCACGGGGGAAGCTGCATCAATGCTCCCCGCTGTTTACCAGGACTACCAAGAAGTGTTTGAGGAACAAGGGGCAGACCAGCTGCCACCTCATTGATCTTTCGACTGCGGCATAGAACTCCAGCCCGGGGTGCCACTGCCTGTGAGCTGCCTATACTCTCTAACGGAGCCAGAGCACTAAGCCTTGTAGGACTTCCTGTTGGAGGGGGATTTCCAGCTGGTGGCAGAGGACAGAGTGACTCCATAGACATAGGTGTAAAAACCTAAATTATTTTCTAAACTTGGTACACATAAAACATTTGTAAACTTGGTACTTAAACAGTTGATATTCACACTACCCTTTCCAGCTGACTCATGCACTGTTCCATCAGCTAGTACTACATTTACAGATTTACAAGGCTGCTTTTCTACAAGGGCTTGTGCAGACTTAACAAAAATGTTTGTCGCTGCCGAGTCTAAAATCCAGTCTTGTCCAACGTCGTGACTGGTGCCTCGAACTGCTGCAGAAACATACTGGACTCGACTCTTCCTGTCTCCTCGCTTCCCAGCAAACGCAGACCGCCCTTTTCTTGTGTTTTCTCCCACAGACACAGTGCACTGACGTACTAAATGCTTAGGTGACCTACAACGATAGCATCTTCTGACTGTGAAAGCTGCTTCCTCTCTGTGGTCTACAACCTCTTTAGGCTGCCGCTCCTCATCAGTTGCATATCTTTTACTGGACTACCTCCCATTTCTGGAGTTACGGTGAGGGGTTGTGGCCTTCCTCTCATGGCGTCTTTCTTCCTCATCAAGCAAACGCCCAGTTAAGAAATGCATTGTTAATTGGCTTTCTGGAATTGCCTCCAAAGTCATCACTAAATTGTCCCATGACTCAGGAAGTGAAGACAGCACAATATAAACCTTTCTCTTTTCAGAAAAATGTTCCCCAAGTTCATTTAACTGTGAAAATAAATCACACATTCTTTGAAGGTGTGTTGAAACACATTCACCCTCACTTAGTCTGGCTCGGTACAGAGCTCTCAGAGTAATTTTGCTGCCAGCAGTGACTCAAATATGTATTGCTCTCAGTGCTTGCCAAATCTCACTTGCTATTTCAAGGTCTTGCACATGAGATAACTGAGACTTCTCTAAACTCAAAATTAAATTGGCATAGGCTTTGTCCTCCAGCCTTTGGTCTGCTTCATCTACTTCTTCATCCTTTTCATCTTTTACAAGAGGGTTAACAATAACAGTCCAACATTGTTCTTTCTTTAAAAACGCCTGCATCTGTAAACTCCATGACATATAATTGGACTCTCCCAGTTTCTCTACTGGAAAATAGGAATCTCCCCCTTGAGCTCCAGCTCCAAGTCCAGCCATGGCTCCACCCAGCTTTCAGCTTTCCACTCAGTCCTTACTCACACGTGGCTTGAAGAAATGTTCGGCTCCTGGTCTCAAACAGACACTCCCTGCCGATGCCTTCACACAGCCAGCTGCTTGAGAAACGCTGAGTTGCTTCCAGTCTCTGGGTTCTTTTCACACTCTGTCTCTGCCCACTCAGGACTGGGGACTGGGCCCATAACCTGTTGCAGGGGGATTTCCAGCCGGTGGCAGAGGACAGAGTGACTCCAGAAGACATAGGTGTAAAAACCCAAACCAAAACGAAGACTTTATTACTAAACAATAAACACAAACTCTGGTGGGTGTTATTCCTGCAGGCAGGTTACAAAACTCATCTTTTTTCCTTTATAGCAATGGCCAGCTGCAGCCAATTAACCCCAGAAACTTCTTAAAGGTATACACACATGTTTCTGTGCCGAATGTCCCCTAACACTTCCGTCGCAAGTGTTGGAAAACTAGCCCCCTCGGGAGCTGGCCTCTCCCCCTGCTCCCGGGACTTATTTACCGGTGATCTTCCTCCGGCTGGCATCCCAGACAGACCAGGGAGATCTTGATAGGTGACATCTCCCAGCGTGGAAGATGCACACCCCCTTCTCCCCTTTCACAGGGGAAAGAAGAATGGTCAGAAAGTCCTTTTACATCTTGTTTATTTCTGACTTTACAGCTCTACAAAAAAAAACATGTCCGATCAGTTCAAACTTCTCCAAGCAAGTGACTCAGACTTCCTTTACAAACGCAACAGGAAGGTCTCATATTACACACGGAACAAAGCTTTGTGTATCCCGTGAACTGCCTGGAAGATTCTTTCCCAGGACTAGCCACATCATGTGATGTAAACAAGCTGGCAGTTTGCAGCTGCGTTGTACTCATATCGTAACATACTCCCCCATATGAATCAACGTTAGCTGCGAACAAAGCTTGATCCAGAGAAGAATACAAACAGTTGTTATACATGTAACAATCACCTGTTGTATCAGTTCCGCCTTTGGAACTACCTGCCACTGGTTTCACCAGTGTAACTCTCTGGTTGTCTGTTTTCCAAGGAATGTGTGCTTCTGCATTACCTTGGCTAGGGAAGGTAGTGTTACGCTTAGCAACTCCCTGCTGTGTCTTTGTCTCTGACTTAGACACACCTTTAACTCGTCTTGAGTTGTCAACAATAGTAGCACATGCAACAGCTGAGTTAGCAAACTCTTGAGAATACCTCTTGGGTGGTACGCCCTTTGTGAGTCTCTCAGACCTGCGTATTAGGTGCTGATCCTGTTTGCTGACTGGTTCATCCTCAGGACCTTTTGGAGAACCATGCCCAACAGTAAACAGTGGTTCAGTCACTTCTAGTCTAGCTTTAACCTGTGTGGGTCTAGACATTGTGTGAGAACCCTTCTCAATGATTGTGTCAACAGAACTCTCTGAGCTTTCTGTGTCAATTTCAGTACCAGAATAATCAGAATAATCAGAATTATCATCTGAATTGTCATCAGTGGGAAATGTGTGAAAAACCTCTCTCTCCTGTCCAGGAGTGCTCTCTAGAAACTTTGTGAGAATCACCTGACCAGATTCAAATAAAATTACTCTGTAGAGACCTTTTTCATAACCCACAAAAATGCCTTTTGCATTCTTAACCCCATGTGGAGTTTCAGTACGGACGTGAGATCCAAAAACCTTAAAATGTGTTACAGAAGGTTTCCTGTGGAATAGCTTCTCAAAAGGAGAACTTTCCATACCTTTTGAAACCTTTCTCACCCAAGTGTAACAAAAAGAAAATAAAGATTCAGCCCAGAACTCATGTGGTAAATGTGAACTCAGCAATTGTGCCTTCGTGTCATTTTGCAACTCTTTGTTCACCTTTACACAAATACTCTTGTTCCATGAAGCTTCAGAAACAGTAATCTTATGCTCTATCCCTTGTTTCTCAAGGAAATCCTGAAAATCCTGTAAAAGAAAAACTGGCTTTTCATCTGTGAAAAGAAAATATCTGCATTATGAACAGTTTTACCTTTGTCACAAAACTCCTGAAACCTTGCTAAGGCTTCTTTTGGTGATTCCAATACATAAATCCATACATATTGAGAATAATGATCAACACATAGAAGATAGTATTTTGCATTGCCTCTGGATGGTGCTAGAGGACCAATTACATCAGCATACACTCGCTGAAAAACACTGGTTATCTTTGCAGCCTTCTTATCCTTGGATACACCTGCAAGAGAAAACATTTTAGTATCACGTGCAGTGCACATTCTGTAATCTGACTCTTCAAAAATCAGTAGATACAGTCCATCTTTCTCTCTGGCAGAAAGATACAGCTCTCCATCTTTAAAGATTTTGCAACTCTCTTTATCATAGGACAACACCAGTCCTTTCTTTGTCATCTGAGAAACAGTCAGCAGATTGAACTTTAAATCAGGAACATAATACACATTGTTTATAGTCAAGTTCAGGCTTTTCAGATACACAGTCCCAAACCCGATCGCTTCGATCTCTTGACCATTGGCTTGTTTCACAGTGAAGCTTTGCTTCTCAAACGTAGAAAATAATTCCCTGCGTGCTGCTAGGTGCTGGGTGCAGCCCATGTCTAAAATAAACACATTTTCAACCAATGAAGAGGCTTTCGGCGATATTAAAGCCTTTGCTGGCCTTGCCTGTGACTTGGCATGACCTTTGCTTGAAGCCTCAGGCTTTGCAGAGCTCCCTTTTGCTCCTTTCTGCTGACGTGGCTTTTTACAGTTCCTCTGAATATGTCCAGGCTGATCACAATTGTAACAATGGACAACATTCAGAGCTACAGCTTGCTCTTCTCTAGCAATAGCAGTGGGGGTGCTTGTATTCCGAGCTTCACTCCCCCCATCAGCAACAACTATTGCAGCAAGGCGGTCTCTCTCATTAAGAACCACAGAACAAATTCTCTCCACCGTAAGATCCCGGGCAGGTAGAGAACCAAGTTGACTTGCAACCAGGGAGATCTTGATAGGTGACATCTCCCAGCATGGAAGATGCACACCCCCTTCTCCCCTTTCACAGGGGAAAGAAGAATAGTCAGAAAGTCCTTTTATATCTTGTTTATTTCTGACTTTACAGCTCAACAAAAAAAAACATGTCCGATCAGTTCAAACTTCTCCAAGCAAGTGACTCAGACTTCCTTTACAAACGCAACAGGAAGGTCTCATATTACACACGGAACAAAGCTTTGTGTATCCCGTGAACTGCCTGGAAGATTCTTTCCCAGGACTAGCCACATCATGTGATGTAAACAGGCTGGCAGTTTGCAGCTGCGTTGTACTCATATCGTAACAGCAAGAACCTGGAGCGCGGGTTCATTCGGCCCTCTACCACGCCCACCGACGCTCCAGTACTCTTTGTTAAGAAGTGTGGGGAGCTTCAAGGCTTCCGGTCAGCGCCAGCGACAATGGCGGATTTCCCCTGATCTCCCAGGGGAACCGCTCCGGGGATTTAGGGTCTCTCGCTGCGGCGAAAGCGGAGACCCGTTAGAAACCACAGGCGGGGGAAGCCTGTGGACCTGGGATCCGGCGTGCACCTTTTGCGCCTCCCTTGCTTGCGAGGAGTCCTTTTTTTGAGGCTCCGTTGCAAGGCGGGGTGAGCAGCGCGGTGCTTCGGATCGACCGCTTCGTCCCCGGAGTGAAGCCGCACAGCTGTTGTCGGAGAGCGCTGATTTCTTTCTGGACGAATTCGGCTCTAAAAGTAACTACCCGTGAGTAGAACCGATTAGAAGATTTAAGACAAAGACCGAGGTTTAAAGAAATTAAATTTTAATTGGAAATTTTTAAAGAGGAAGAGTTAATCTGGATTTAATAGCGGGAAGGTGTAAACAGGAAGTCCACCTTCCGCTTTTGTATATAGCTTGAAGCAAAGACACTACAAGCAAAATCCTGCAATTTTATTTTGCAAGTTTAAATATCCGCTGTTTAAGGTACCTACCCCCTTTGGAGGAAGTAGGGGGAAACTTTGATTTGGACAATATTAGGACTTAAAACCATCTCAGCACTGACCTGGGAACAGGCTTCCTGAATGCTAAGATTTGATTTTAAAAATTACTTCTTTTTTCTAACAAAGGGATGTTGACAGCTGCTTAAAAGATACAGTTTCCTCTACCCCCTTTTGCATTCAAAATGGAGACCTGCAACATTGTTTACTTCTTCTTGAAATTGAACTGGCACTTGGGAAATAGTTAAATTGTATCCCTCTAGTGGGGAAACTTTGAAACTTTGAAACTGTTACAGGAACAAGTGCCAGCTGCAGATAAAAGTCTGGGAATTGACCTTGAGCAACTTAAAATGCAGACCTCTGAAGTAATAATGAATGAAATACACAAAATAAACTTTCTGCTGGAAGGGATCCATAAGAAATTGGATGACATGATCGGACCGGACAGCGGGGAACAGGAAAAGAATGGTGAACTGGCAGAAGGAAAGGAAGAAGAGACTAAAGGAATACATGAGGAACTTTCGACTCCACAGAGGCAAACTGAGGTTTACAAACCGAGGACATGTGACATGGATTTTGCTGAGGGACAGATTGTTATAACAGGATTTCAGTTCGGATTGGTAAAATGGAAAGATCCCATTTCACAGGGATCTGTGGACTGTTGGAATATGGACATGGACCTGGGTTTGGAAGATTTAGATGGACTGGGGGCCTACGGGTTTGGAGGTACTTGGATATACCTTCTGAAAGATCACTCAAATTACAATTATAACCTTGGAAACCTAACTGAATTGCACAAAGGATGTAACTTCAATGTCAGGATGGAATACTTCAGAGATGAGTCAGTTGGTATTAAAGAATTTAAACAAAATCTGCAGAAGGGGCTTGGAGGGGACTTAAGAGCCTCTGATATTAGATTTCCAGATTGAGAGACATCAGGGAATGGACGGAAAGGACAGGCAGTTTTTGGGACCAGGGGGATGCTGAGGGGGAAAATTAGGGAAATTCAAAGTGTATAAAATATATATTAGGCTCAAAGTTTAATGTAAAACAAAGTAAAATATTTGCGAGATTGAACAACGGTGGATAGACACTCCCTGGATTTTGTGTAAATGATGTGAGAGTTTATGTAATTATATGTGGTAAATTTAAAGTTTAAACAAGGTTGAGGAAAGTACGCTAAGTATACAGACAAAATTTCTGGTAAAATGGGAGGGATTTGCTGAAATAATAATCTGAAGCGGAATACAAAAAAGGGAGGTGTGAGGAAGTCAAAGAAATAAGCAAACGAAAGTATGACTATGGATGTTTTAATTTGTTTTTATGTATAGTTTATTGTTGGATTTTTCTTTTTTTTCATTTTTGTGTTTTTATTTGTTGTTATTGTTTGTGTTTTATCTTTTAAAACCTAATAAATATTATTTAAAAAAAAAAAAAAGAAGTGTGGGGAGCTTCGTCCCTGCCATGATTACCAGGCCCTGAATAAGATTACCATCCCGTGTGCGAGTACTTGGAGCTCGCAAAGCTGACAGATGCAATAAGGGGTAAACCTAAAAAATTGGTGAAAGAAAAATGGGAATGTTTAAATAATTATTTAGGGGACAAGGGTTCAGCAAGAAAGATCTGGCTATTTTTAGAATGATGCCGCATAGAGAAATGTTCCCTGATACCAAGATGAGGGATTCCTTCGGAATGCAGATAGAGATAATTGATAAGAATAATGATCTGTTGTGAGCTTGACGGAAGTGTACAATAGATGAGCCTTCCTGCTTTGGCTCATCTTCCTTTTTCTTTTTTTCTTTTTTTCTTTTTTCTTTTATTTTTTCTTTTCCATCGTTGCTTATGTTCTGTGTCATGTACTTTGATATTTTTTGTAGTTTTTAAAGTTTTTTTCTTCATTACTATTAAGGAATTTTCCTTTGTAATTTTGGTTGTCTATATTTATATGTACCTGTTTAAAGCAAAATAAAAGTTTTTAAAAAAAAGATTACCATCCCGGACCAGTATCCCTTTGCCTTTATTGCAGAGTTGCTGGAGCGGGTGCAAGGGGTGCAGATGTTCACCAAGATGGACCTTCGGGGGGCCTACAATTTGATTAGGATCCGAGCCGGGGATGAGTGGAAGACAGCATTTGGGACACGGTATGGGTGGTTCGAATACCTGGTAATGCCTTTCGGGTTGTGCAATGCGCCTGCCCTGTTCCAACGGTACATCAACCACGTGTTCCAGGTCTTGCTAGACAAGTACGTGGTGGTGTACCTAGATGACATTCTGATTTACTCCCATGAACCAACTTGCCACGAGGGTCATGTCCGGTCCATGTTGCAGCGTTTGCGGGAGCAACACCTGTATGCTAAGCTCAGCAAGTGAAAGTTCCACCAGCGGTCGGTGGACTTCCTCGGTCACCAACTCCCCCCTGATGGGGTGCAGATGGATCCTGGGAAGGTGGCAGCAGTTCAGGAGTGGGTGGCACCCCGGGATCGCAAGGACCTACAGCGGTACCTGGGTTTCGCCAACTATTATTGGACCTTCATTGTGGACTATGCTCATCGTGCCACCCCACTGACCTGACTGCTGTGCCCCAAGACACTGGGACAAGGAGGCAGAGGTGGCGTTTCAGGGGTTGAAAGCCTGTCTCCAGAGGGCGCCGCTTTTACAGCATCCTAATCCCTCTTCCTTCATGGTGGAGACCAACGCCTCCAGTACGGCTCTCGGTTCCGTCTTTTCCCAGCAGCACGGACCTGATGTGCTGCTGTTACTCTGCGCCTACTATTCTTGCCAGCTTCTTCTGGCGGAGTGTAACTATACCGTGTGGGAGTGGGAACTACTGGCCATCAAAGTGGCCTTTGACGTCTTGGGCCATCATTTTGAGGGGGCAAGACACCTGGTGGAAGTGAGAACCGACCACCGGAACCTGGAGTACCTCCAGACTGGGTCGACCACTTGGCATTGGAGGAGTTCATTTACAACAATTTGGTGAACGGCTCCACCCAGCAGACCCTGTTCCAGGCCACTTACGGTTACCATCCGTGTTTGTTCCCGGACGTGCTGCCAGCATCTGCGGTCCCCACAGTGACAGATTGGCTCCAGGAGCTCCAGGAGCTCCAGTCTCAGCACCAACTATTGATGGAGCTGTGCTGGTCCCGGGGGGGGGGGTTACAATGAGGCATGATCAGAGTCCAGTCCTGGGTCAAGGGTCTGGAAACTGTCCACCAAAGGCAAAGCGGGGTCCAAAGCAAGAAGCCGGGCGTGGTCGGGAACTCCGGAAGAACAGGTCTGGGTGCTGGCAGAAACAGGTTTCCAACAATGTTGCTCCTGCAACCTGAGACTGGGCTGTGTGATGGCCTGGGAATCTGATTCAGAGGCCGAACCGGAAGAACTCCAGCCTGCACAGGAGTCCCGCCTCCAGGGTCGGCTGAGCTGGGGCAGGGCCTTGACTCTGAGGCACCTGCACCTGTGACGGATCCTCAGGAGCAGGCACCAGGTGAATCTACTCTGGCTCCGGAGGGGATTGAGGACACATTGCCTACAGGTGCGCCTCTCCCAGCCCTGTCAGGGGAAGGCGAGTCTCCCCCTGGGTCCAGTAACCCTCCAGCCTCTCCTGAGCTGCAGAGGCTCAGGGCAGAGGCGGAGGGAACTGGTTTCTCCCAGGAGGAGTGCTCGCCTTAAGGCCAGAAGAGGCGGGTCACCTGAGGGCCGGGACCGCCCCTGGCCTCAGAGAAGATAAAGGCCAGTCAGCCCGGTCCCAGGTTGCGGGAGCAATGTCGTTGAAGAGCTGTTTCGGCCAGCACCGAGTCCTGTTCCTTCAGAGTTCCTGTCCTTGCCTGGCTCCTCGATTCGGACCCCACCTCGCCCGTGGAGGACAGTCTACAGACCCTCGACCCAGGTCCTGGACCTCACCCCACGGTAACCTCCCCCCGGGACCAGCACAGGCTGACTGGCCTTTATCTCCTCTGGGGCCTAGGGTGGTCCCGGCCCAAAGGTGACTCGCCTCTCCTGGCCTTAAGGTAAGCACTCCTCCTGATAGAACTTAGTTCCCTCCGCCTCTCTGCCCTCAGCCTCTGCAGCTCAGGAGAGGCTGGAGGGTTACTATACCCAGAGGCAGCCTCACCTTCCCCTGACAGGGCTGGGAGAGGAGCACCTGCAGGCAATGGGTCCTCAATCACCCCCGGAGACAGAGTGGATTCATCTGGTGTCTGCTCCTGAGGATCTGGCACAGGTGCGGGCCCTTCAGATTCAAGGCCCTGCACCGGCTCAGCCGGCCCTGGAGGCGGGGACTCCTGTGCAGGCTGCGATTCCTCCGGTTCAGCCTCTGAATCAGATTCCCAGGCCATAACAGGAGCAACTGTGCCAGGCCAAGGATGCGTACAAGGTCCAACTATGTGCACTGCTACATCTGCAAACAGCTTTAAGAGGCCTGACATGCAAGTCTCTTAAGATTTACATGAAGGCATCCATTTACAACATACCAGGTTATTATTTGTGAGGCAGCAATTATTTAGAAAAAAATTATATCCCCAAAGGGGGGAATTGTTATAAGAATTTTTAGGTGAGAGAGAGAGAGATCTAAATTTACCAAGCAAACACATATATAAATATATAAACCACATGTCCAAAACCCACAAGAAAAGTCCTAAAGCCGTTTTGACTCTTTCACTCACCTCAAATATTTCTCTACAAGGTTGAAGGAAATGCAGAAACCTTCCCATTGTCTCTGTCCTCACAAATCCTGCCTTAAGGGCACATTTAAGGTGTGAATAGGGTGAGCCTGTGACCTGGCTCAGGAATGAAGTATTATCATTACAAAAGAATAGCCAGCCTCCCCAGGTCATCCAGTCAAGCGACCATTAACAGGTAACCCTGCAGAAAGGGTAAAAACAACACTCAGATTTCTGTTGTAGACCGCCTTTTCTGTGATGTATGTATGATGTTTCTGTTGGAAAACTTGCCCCCTCGGGTGAGGCTGGCCTCTCTCCCTGCTCCTGGGGTCCGTTTACCTGTGATCCTCTCTGGCTGACATCCCGGACAGTCCAGGGAGATCTTGATAGGCGACAGTAAGAGCTGTTCGACAGTGGAATTTGCTGCCAAGGAGTGTGGTGGAGTCTCCTTCTTTGGAGGTCTTTAAGCAGAGGCTTGACAACCATATATCAGGAGTGCTCTGATGGTGTTTCCTGCTTGGCAGGGGGTTGGACTCGATGGCCCTTGTGGTCTCTTCCAACTCTATGATTCTATGATTCTATGATCCCCCGGAATGGAAGATGCACACCCCCTTTGCATACCAGCAGGAGAAAGAAGATAGTCAGAAAGGCTTTTTACATCTTGTTTATTTCTGACTGTACATCTCCACAAAAAACATGTCCGATCAGTTCAGTCTCCTCCGAGCAAGTGACACAGACTTCCTTCACATACGCAACAGGAAGGTCTCATATTACACTGAGAACAAAGCCTTGTGAATCCCCTGAACTGCCTGGAAGATTCTTTCCCAGGACTAGCCACATCATATGATGTAAACACTGAGCTGCTAGTTTGCAGCTGCATTGTACTCATATCCTGACAGTTTCTGGGGGTGGTCTTGAACTCCAGGTTGGGCAATTAAAAATGTCTCTATTAAGGGCTTGCACACATGGCTCAGGGTCCTCCTCCTCTCTCCTGCGTGTGGGTGGAGAACCCTGTTGCAACAGTTAATAAAGAACAGGCTTACTAGCTGCTTTGCTTCTCAATATTCTCTGGTTGGTCTCTGTTATTTTCTCCTACCGATAGAGAACCTACAAAAGGACTGTATATGGGCCCTTGGGTACCCCATAAGGAAAAAGGAGCAGGTTTTTTCCCTTATATCACCTGCAATCATGTGTGGTGCGTTAGCAATTCACTCCTCCCGTTGCTGGATATGTGGCTAGTATGTCAAATGCCCCTGTTTACTTTCCTAGACTTGGAAAGTGTAAGAACGGAAGTCAGTCTTATCTCTTTCGCTCTGCTGTGCTTTTGCACTGTTCTTTGTCTCCCGGTCTGTTGCTGAAGAAGAGAGAGGACGCCATTATGATCCATTTGGTCATCTGCAAATGTGATGAGCATCCCCTTATTTCCTTCAACCATGTCATTTATCAAGACGTTGAACAACAATGGGCCCAGGACAGAACCCTGCAGCACCCCTCTTGTCACTTTTCCCCAGGATGAGGAGGAACCATGAAGGAGTCCTCTTTGGGTTCGGTCAGTCAAATCCACCTAACAGTTACCTCATTCAGCCTCATTTTGAAGGCGAAGGGGTAGATTTAAGAGACCAAATTCCCAAGGGCATAAAACCTCTTCAGTCAGTTTAAAATCCTCTTTCCCGGTTTGATGTCCTAAGACATATACCTCATTCAGCCCACATTTTACCAGCTTCCTCACATAAATATCACAGAGGACTCTGTCCAAAGCCTTACTGAAATCGAGATGCACTATTTCCACAGCAGGCCCCTGATCAACAAAGTTTGTAAAAAAAGAAAAGGAGAGATTTCTCTGGCTTTTCTTGTTTTTGAGAAAGCCATGCTTTCATCCTGTATGCTTATAATGTAAAATCTTCAGATGAAGGGCAAATACATTTTAAAGAAGAATAAATGAGGATATAGACAAGCTGGAATATTTGCAAAGGGAGGCGAATTATGTATTTATTTAATCTGTAAACCACCCGACCCAGTGGTGCCGACTTGAATAAAATATTGGTGGGGGCCAGGTAAGTCCCGCCTTGCACTATCAATCACAGGATGCATGCACACCATTTGAATGGCAATGTCTATAATGGCAGCGACTTTTTAAAAAAGTAATATTTTGCGCCCATAGTTCAATTTCTCAGCAGCTGCCCTTGCCCCAGAGAACACTTTTAGCATTTCATCTCCTCTACCTGTGGCATTGTTCAGCAGTGGGGAAAGTGACCTCTTCACACCGGATGTCCATTTGGTATGGCCCTTTCCAGGTTTTTTCCTGCTCATTGTGTTTGTCTTTCATTTGTTCTCCTATGTGTGTTGTCAGTAGAAGCCACAATTCTGTGGGTACTCTAGGTGGCGCAGAAAGCACCTAGAAGCTCCCTAGAGGTTGAAGTGCTGATCAAACTTCAGTTTTGCGCTCTATAAATTCCAGTTAGGAGTACTGGGGGTGGTTCAGATTCTGGGGCAGTGTTTTTGGCCAGCAGAGGGTGTCACAGGGCCAGCCTACTTTCCCTTTAAAGCAAATTTGGGTCTCCAGCTGTTTTTGGACTACAACTCCCATCATCTCTAGTTAGCAGGACCAATGGGGAGAGACGATGGGAACTGTAGTCCGGGAGCTGCTGGGGACCCAAGTTTGGGAAAGCCTCCTTTAAAGCAACTTTTGCGTTTGGCCCGCAAAGATGGGACCTGTCCATGTTTGTATCTTCTTGTATTTTGTTTTCCTCATGACCTTTGTGTGGTTTTTAAAAAATTCTTAAAAGGGCAAATTGAAATAGAAATTGTATGGCAAGTAGCGGAAGAAAAAAAGGTTGCATTTGAAAAAAACACACAAAGAAAACCTGGAGGGTGGCCTCCTCAAATATTTTATAGGAGGGGGCAAAGACCCCAAGGAATTTAAGAGTGGCTGTATTCCCTACACCCACAGGTCTCAGAATGCTTAGAGCATAAAAACACAACATAAAAACACAAAACATCACATGTTAAAATAGCATTAGATGTCAATAAGAAAAAGGCCTGGTTAAAAAGGTGCGGATTTGCCTGGCTCCTAAAGCTGTATAATGGTTTTTCCAACCTTTGTATGGATTCTTTGGTGGGAAGTGAGTTTAGAGCTAACAGTGAAGATCTTTCCACATTCCATTCACTGATAGGGTTTCTCCCCAGTATGAATTCTTTGATGGGAAGTGAGATGGGAGTTATGACTGAAGCTCTTTCCACATTCTACGCACTGATAGGGTTTCTCCCCTGTATGATGTCTCTGATGCTTAGTGAAATTAGAGCTATGAGTGAAGCTCTTTCCACATTCTACGCACTGATAGGGTTTCTCCCCTGTATGAATTCTTTGATGGGAAGTGAGATGGGAGCTCTGACTGAAGCTCTTACCACATTCTACGCACTGATAGGGTTTTCCCCCTGTGTGAATTCTTTGATGCTTAGTGAAATTGGAGCTATGAGTGAAGCTCTTTCCACATTCCACACACTGATAGGGTTTCTCCCTTGTATGAATTCTTTGATGCTTAGTGAGATCGGAGCTCTGACTGAAGCTCTTTCCACATTCTACGCACTGATAGGGTTTTTCCCATGTGTGAATTCTTTGATGGGAAGTGAGATGGGCACTATGACTGAAGCTCTTTCCACATTCCACACACTGATAGGGTTTCTCCCCTGTATGAATTCTGTGATGGTCAGTGAGATCAGACCTGTTCCTGAAACTCTTTCCACATTCCACACACTGATAGGGTTTCTCCCCTGTATGAATTCTTTGATGGGAAGTGAGACTTTGGCTGTGAGTGAAGCTCTTTCCACATTCCACACACTGATAGGGTTTCTCCCCTGTATGAATTCTTTGATGATAAGTGAGAGAGGAGCTACGAGTGAAGCTCTTTCCACATTCTACGCACTGATAGGGTTTCTCCCCTGTATGAATTCTTTGATGGGAAATGAGATGGGAGCTCTGACGGAAGCTCTTTCCACATTCCATGCACTGATAGAGTTTCTTTTCAATGAGATTTTGTTGATGGGAAGTGGAATGGGAGCTCTGACTGCAGCTTTCTCCACACTCCAAATTTTTGTGTGGCTTCTCCTCTCTGGGGAATTTTTCGTTGTCACATTTGCTCTCAATTTCCAATTCATCACAATCTGCAATAGAGACAAAAAGGGATTGGAGCCTCAGGAAGATATGGAAAAGAGCTGAAGGGAGTTGGGTGTGTGTTCATTTCTCCCCTGTATGAATTCTTTGATGGGAAGAGAGAGAGGAGCTCTGCCTGAAGCTCTTTCCACATTCCACACACTGATAGGGTTTCTCCCCTGTATGAATTCTTTGATGGGAAGTGAGACTGTGGCTGTGAGTGAAGCTCTTTCCACATTCCACACACTGATAGGGTTTCTCCCTTGTATGAATTATTTGATGCTTAGTGAGATCGGAGCTCTGACTGAAGCTCTTTCCACATTCCACACACTGATAGGGCTTCTCTCCTGTATGAATTCTTTGATGGGAAGTGAGAGAGAATCTCCATGTGAAGCTCTTTCCACATTCTACGCACTGATAGGGCTTCTCCCCTGTATGAATTCTGTGATGGGAAGAGAGAGAGGAGCTCTGCCTGAAGCTCTTTCCACATTCCACACACTGATAGGGTTTCTCCCCTGTATGAATTCTGTGATGGTCAGTGAGATCATACCTGTTCCTGAAACTCTTTCCACATTCCACACACTGATAGGGTTTCTCCCCTGTATGAATTCTTTGATGAGAAGTGAGACTGTGGCTGTGAGTGAAGCTCTTTCCACATTCCACACACTGATAGGGTTTCTCCCCTGTATGAATTCTTTGATGGGAAGTGAGATGGGAGCTCTGACTGAAGCTCTTACCACATTCTACGCACTGATAGGGTTTTCCCCCTGTGTGAATTCTTTGATGCTTAGTGAAATTGGAGCTATGAGTGAAGCTCTTTCCACATTCCACACACTGATAGGGTTTCTCCCTTGTATGAATTCTTTGATGCTTAGTGAGATCGGAGCTCTGACTGAAGCTCTTTCCACATTCTACGCACTGATAGGGTTTTTCCCATGTGTGAATTCTTTGATGGGAAGTGAGATGGGCACTATGACTGAAGCTCTTTCCACATTCCACACACTGATACGGTTTCTCCCCTGTATGAATTATTTGATGGGAAGTGAGACTGTGGCTGTGAGTGAAGCTCTTTCCACATTCCACACACTGATAGGGCTTCTCTCCTGTATGAATTCTTTGATGGGAAGTGAGAGAGGAGCTACATGTGAAGCTCTTTCCACATTCTACGCACTGATAGGGTTTCTCCCCTGTATGAATTCTGTGATGGGAAGAGAGAGAGGAGCTCTGCCTGAAGCTCTTTCCACATTCCACACACTGATAGGGTTTCTCCCCCGTATGAATTCTGTGATGGTCAGTGAGATCAGACCTGTTCCTGAAACTCTTTCCACATTCCACACACTGATAGGGTTTCTCCCCTGTATGAATTCTTTGATGGGAAGTGAGACTTTGGCTGTGAGTGAAGCTCTTTCCACATTCCACACACTGATAGGGTTTCTCCCCTGTATGAATTCTTTGATGAGAAGTGAGACTGTGGCTGTGAGTGAAGCTCTTTCCACATTCCACACACTGATAGGGTTTCTCCCCTGTATGAATTCTTTGATGATAAGTGAGAGAGGAGCTACGAGTGAAGCTCTTTCCACATTCTACGCACTGATAGGGTTTCTCCCCTGTATGAATTCTTTGATGGGAAATGAGATGGGAGCTCTGACGGAAGCTCTTTCCACATTCCATGCACTGATAGAGTTTCTTTTCAATGAGATTTTGTTGATGGGAAGTGGAATGGGAGCTCTGACTGCAGCTTTCTCCACACTCCAAATTTTTGTGTGGCTTCTCCTCTCTGGGGAATTTTTCGTTGTCACATTTGCTCTCAATTTCCAATTCATCACAATCTGCAATAGAGACAAAAAGGGATTGGAGCCTCAGGAAGATATGGAAAAGAGCTGAAGGGAGTTGGGTGTGTGTTCATTACCTGCATTTTTTGTCATTAACCAACATATTTATTATGAGATTCTGATGAGTTGTTGAATGTTGCTTTGTTTGATATAAAGTAGTGGTCAAAATTGTGGAAGACACTTGGAAAAAAGTGTATTTCAGAGGTTTGCTGGCTCATAACACCACTTCATTTGGAGTAATGTCATAAAATTATATATCAGTGGAAAGATAATTCGATCAAGAATGCTATCGAGATTGCAATCCAACAAAGTTTGTTCAATTACCCCTATTCTATCAAAATTATAGCCAAATAACCAGAAAAAGAAAGCACAACTTGCTTAGGTTGACTTTTGTCAGTGTGTTATGTGATTGCTATCAAGTTAGTTGGTTTTGTGTGTTCTTTCATTTAGTGAGGGTGTAAAACATAATAAAATTATAGAAATGGCACAAAGAGTTGACTGGTCTCCAGAAAGTGAGTAAGATTGTACTATTAAGTGAAGAAGGCTACAGTTATGGAGAAATTAGAAGAGAGATTGGGGAAAACTTAACCAAAGTTGGCCTTTCTATATTTTTGAAGAGGTATAAGGAGACTCAGTCACTACAAAATCAGACTTGATAAGGCAGGGTATGTGTACAAAGGCAAGTGACGATGGACGAGTGGAGAGACTGTGCCTACATGACAGAAGAAAATCATCTGGGTGTATACAAGATGACATGGCACAATGTAATGGGAAGTTGAGTGCAAGGACTGGTCTAAATGTTAGAATTCTAAGGAAAAAGCCATTGTTATCTCTCAAGCAAAGGTTGAAAAGATTAAACCCATGTTAACTGGACAGTGGAACAATGGGACACTACCTTACTTGACAGGTTGTCTCAAGATATGGCAAAGAGAAATTTCCAAATTCCTGTGGGAAGGGAAGAAACCTAGGATTAAACACCTGATCTTAATAGACATAAAAGAGAGAGGAGGCTTTTCCCTACCCGACCTAAAACTTTACTACGAGGCAGCCTGTTTCACCTGGCTAAAAGGATTGGTGCACGTTGCAGGATCCGGACCTCCTGGACCTGGAAGGTTTAGACAATCGTTGGGGATGGCACGCCTATCTGATATATGGAAAAGCGAAAATTCATAAAAAATTTACCAACCATATAATAAGAAAGTCACTCTTTGCTTTATGGGTAAAATATAAAGACCTGATGGAGCCTAATGTCCCGTGGTAGACTTCTCCAATAGAAGCCATAGCAGTAAAATGGAAAAATACTCAGGAAAGCTGGCCAACATATAAAATACTTCTAAAAAATGAAGATAACCAAATAAAATTAAAAAACTTTGAGGAAATAAGAGAACACATTTCAGACTGGTTCCAATACCATCAGTTATTTGAAAAATTTAAATCTGACAAACAAAAGGGGTTCTCAACAGAAATGTCCCGATTCGAATCTGATCTTGTAAATTCTAAAAGAAAAACTCTTTCCAAAACTTATCGACTCCTCCTTGACTGGACAGTCAAGGAGGAGGAGGTAACAGTGGCAATGGTGTGGTGGTCCCTGGATTTTGGCCATTCAATAACCATGGCCCAATGGGAAAATTTATGGAAGATCAATTGGAAATTCACAAACTGTTACACTATTAGAGAGAACTTTCAAAAAATGCAACATCGATGGTATCTAACACCATGGAAACTTTCAAAAATGTATAAAACTGTGTCAAGTAATTGTTGGAGATGCGGAGACTCAGGAACATGCTACCATATGTGGTGGATATGTAGGAAAATACAGGTATTCTGGGAGAGTATACATGCAGAACTGCAAAAAATGCTAAAGATCTCTTTCAATAAAAAACCAGAGGCCTACCTCCAGGGAATAACAGATTTGGATATTCCACAAAAGAGGAAGGGTATCTTTTTATATGTGATGGCGGCAACAAGAGTTTTGATCGCAGCAAAATGGAAGAGTAATGAAATCCCCTCTATACAAGATTGGATCCAAAAGCTGACAGAATATGCCGAATTAGATGGTTTATCAGAAAAAATAAAGAATAAATCAAAACAGGAATTTGTTTCAAAATGGGAGGTTTTCAAAGAATATCTGAAAAATAAATATAGTAGTTTAAATTCTGTCGCAGCATTCGAGGAACTTCAGTAATAGTTGCAAGGTAGATATAAGAAATTAGATTTATTAAGAATAAGTTTAATTATGATAAAAGTGTGTATTGGCAATAAGTAATATGAATTTGAAATATGGAATAGACGGGAGGTTGGGTCTTTAGTGTTAAGACCAATAGATGTTTTATTGTTTGCTAAGAAAATTATGTGTCTATGGTTATTTTTGTAATTTGTGTGTAATTTGGTATTTGTGTTTTTTTTCTCTTGTTGTATAAATAAAAAACTTTATTTTTTTTAAAAAAGGACACTACCTTGCTTGGTAGTGATGGCATGAAATACGCAAGTTTCTTTAATCGGCAAAGAGGAGAAGAATCAGAGAAGATTTACATCCTACTTGCATTACACCGACTGTGAAACACCAAGACAGTGTGATGATCTGGGGTTGTATGGCAGCAAAAGGTGTGGGCAGAATTTGCGTCATTAATGGGAATATAAATGCGGGAAAATGCATAAACGAAATACGTGAGCCCAAACTGAAGTGTTCCGGAGGTGATATTTTCCCAGATACCGAAGCATTTATATATTTTCAGCAGGATTCAGCTCTATGTCATGTTGCTGCTGTGTGCAAAAGGTGCATTCAAGATAATGATATTTCACTGCTGGAATGGCCTGGGAATAATAATAATAATAATAATAATAATAATAATAATAAATTTTATTTATATCCCGCCCTCCCCAGCCGAAGCCGGGCTCAGGGCAGCTAACAACAATAAAACAGTACAACAGTACAACACAACACTCTAAAATCATTCATTATAAAATTAATTCAAATCAAACCAATGGCAACCATTGGGCCAGAGCTCCGTGAAGATTGCCGAAGGAGGGAGTCAGGCCGTGCCCTGGCCAAAGGCCTGGTGGAACAGCTCTGTCTTGCAGGCCCTGCGGAAAGATGTCAAGTCCTGCAGGGCCCTAGTCTCTTGTGACCTAGTCTCTTCCACCAGATCGAAGCCACAGCCGAAAAAGCCCTGGCTCTACTTGAAGCCAGCCTAACCTCTCTGTGGCCTGGGACCTTCAAGATGTTTTTATTTGAAGACCGTAAGTTTCTCTGTGGGACATACCAGGAGAGGCGGTCCCGTAGGTACGAGGGTCCTAGGCCGTATAGGGCTTTAAAGGTTAAAACCAGCACCTTAAACCTGATCCTGTACTCCACCGGGAGCCAGTGCAGCTGGTATAGCACCAGGTGAATGTGATCTCGCAGCGAGGACCCCGTAAGGAGTCTCGCCGCAGCATTCTGCACCCGCTGGAGTTTCTGGGTCAGTCGCAAGGGCAGCCCCACATAGAGTGAGTTACAATAATCCAGTCTGGAGGTGACCGTCGCGTGGATCACAGTGGCTAGGTCAGGGCGAGAGAGATAAGGGGCCAACTGCTTAGCTTGGCGGAGATGAAAAAATGCCGCCTTTGTTATAGCTGTAATCTGCTCCTCCATGGAGAGGGAGGTGTCGAAGATTACACCCAAACTCTTAACAGACGGTGCTGGCACTAATTGCGCCCCCGCAAGAGATGGGAGTTGCCCCCCCCAATGCCATATCATCCCGTCCCAGCCACAGGACCTCTGTCTTCGAAGGATTTAGCTTCAACCGGCTCCCACGTAACCATCCAGCCACAGCTTCCAAACATCTGGTCAGTGTGTCTGGGGCCGAGTCAGGATGGCCATCCATCAACAGATAGAGTTGGGTGTCATCAGCATATTGATGGCATCCTGAATAGCCCACACTTTAGTCCATACTGAATAGCCCACACTTTAACCCAATCAGAAATCTTTGGAGCCGACTAAAGAAACTTGTTATTCAGAAGCAACCCAGCAATAAAGCCCAATTAACAGAGGCCATTATTCAGTCTTGGTTTCCCATTATTACAGCTGCAGAACTAAAAACTTGGTTCATTTCATGGGAAGGCATTGTAAGGCCGTAATTAAAGCTAAAGGTTACCAATGGTTACCAAAGGTTTCACATTTTTTCTTTATGACTGCTGTTCTAATAAATACTCCTTCATAAAATTCATTGCATTACATTCTTCATTAAATTATCTTTCCATTGCTATATAATTTTATGGTATTCACACAAAAGTGGTGTTATGAGCCATCAAACCTCAGAAATACACTTTTCACAAAAGGTTTCCAGATGCGCAGGGTATAAACAAAAATTATTATTATTACTACAGTGGTACCTTGATTTAAGAACAGTCCTGTTCTGGAAAGTTTGTAAACCGAGGTACCACTGTATCATCATCATCATCATCATCATCATCACCATCACCATCACCACCACCACCACTGCTACTTCTACTTGAAATTCAATAAGTCTAGCTCTTCTCTGGCATGGATTTTGTTTGGCCCAGTCATGGCATCCCCTCCATCTCCAATGTCAGTCGTCTCTTTGGTCAACCCAAGACTGACAGGAGCAAAAACAAAAACAGAAAACCTGAAGCTACTTATCTTTCCTAACAATGCTGAAGCTGACATTGAAGATGGCCTGGGCAGTTTAGACCAGCCCAATCGTGGTAGAAAAAGGAATAATCTGAGGAAGATTGTTCAAAGAGAAAACTGTAATTTACTGTTTATTGTGGGGGTGTTAGGTTCCCGGGTGTTATAGGGGCCACTATTGAGCTCTGTGAGAATATGTGAGGTTGGTCTATAGACATATTTTTTGAATTTCCAGGCAGATAGGACGATCCCACAGGGAGCCTTACCAAGAGAGGCCACGATCCCACGATTCTCCTCCATGACATCCTTATGCAGAGCTCTCTGGTCAGGATCCAGCAACGCCCACTCCTCGTCCGTGAAACGAACAGCGACATCTTCAAAGCACACTGGACCCTAAAAGAAAAAGGGAAATGTACTCCTCTGAGACAGCAGAAATATGATCTGCTACACAATGCTCTGTTGTTTCCTTCCTATAAATTGCTGTGTTTTTTTTAAGTGATTCTTTTACTTCCCACTTTAATAATGGGAGCTTCTTTTAACAAAGGAATTCTTTTATTAGGCATTTATTTTATTGCCCCCTCTACTCTCCCCATGCACTGTTCTGGGGAGGGAACGTCAAGGGGAGGAGTGGAGGGCAGTTCTCTTTGTGCTGCTGATGGGGCTGGCTAGGGGAATCCTGGCCACTGCTGGTTATGGTTTCTCCAAAGCTTAGAAGCCTATTTTAGCAGTTCATGGTCAACGTAGAAATAAAGCAGTAACTTCAAATGAATCCTGCTGGCAACATTCAGAAGACTGGTATGAGTTATCTGGGCAGGAAATCCCACAGTTCACAGCTGCAATTAACTCTTTATCAGCAAGAACACGATATTCACAGACTTGGCTGAGTTTCAGGCCTAATGAGAACAGCAGCTCATTCCCTGAGCCTCTTCTTCCACAAAAGCCGCTGCTGAGAGTAAAGGCCCCCGACTCCCGACAGCTTTCCAAGCCCCTCCTCTCTGGGGTTTCTGGCAAGGGATCAAATAGTGCACCATTGTGCAGCCTGCCTTTGCTCCTCCATTGCTCCATCCCTCGGCCTCTGTCCCCACAAGGCAGCTTCCTCTGACCTGATCTGGTTCCACAGCTGCTGCTTCCCTTCTGCTCCCATGAAAAGATGGATCAGGAGGTTTTGCCGGCATCATTCTGTCTCCTGCAAAAGAAAAAAAGGTAAGCAGGACGCCAGGAGTGCCTGCTTCTCTCACAGGTGAAATAGGGCATCTCTAACTTCAGATGGGCCTTTCATAATAATAATAATAATAATAATAATAATAATAATAATAATTTATACCCCGCCAATCTGGCTGAGTCTCCCCAATCACTCTGGGCGGCTTCCAATCAAGTGTTAAAAACAGTACAGTGTTAAATATTATAAACTTCCCTGAACAGGGCTGCCTTCAGATGTCTTTTAAAGAGAAGATAGCTGCTTATTTCCTTCACATCTGAAGGGAGGGTGTTCCACAGGGCGGGCGCCACTACCGAGAAGGCCCTCTGTCTGGTTCCCTGTACCCTCACTTCTCGCAATGAGGGAACCTCCAGAAGTGCCTCAGCGGCTGGTCCTCAGTGTCCGGGCAGAACGATGGGGGTGGAGACGTCCTTCAGATATACTCGACCGAGGCCATTTAGGGCTTTAAAGGTCAGCACCAACACTTTGAATTGTGCTCAGAAACATACTGGGAGCCAATGCAGATCTCTCAGAACCGGTGTTATGTGATCTTGTCAGCCGCTCCCAGTCACCAGTCTAGCTGCCGCATTCTGGATTAATTGCAGTTTCCGGGTCACCTTCAAAGGTAGCCACACCTGCTGAGAGCATTTGGACGTTTGTGCCCATTTCATATGTTAGCTGTGCAGAAATACTTCTCCCTTCCTCTGCACGCTTTTTCCCAACTGTTCTCCCCAAAACAAGATGAAAAGAACCCTCAGATGAGTTGGAAAACCAACAGAACAAGACCAAACGGAGAAAACCCACCTTCCTCCTTACCCAGTGGCCTCTCTCTGGTGTCCAACGGAGGCCTCTCTGCCTCACAGGAATCCAGGTCCATTTCTACAAAATGATCCTTTCCCTGAAAAAGAAACAAGGATTCAAAACAGAGAATGGTGAGAAATACTAGAAAGAGAATGACAAAGACTTGAAGGGTGCTAGATCTCATTCCATGGATGCCTTCCCAGAAAAAGGATGGGCCATCAGCAGATCATTATGGGATGTTCTCTGTCCTGTTTGGAGCCCCTTGGGAGTATCCAGAGGAAAGTCTCTCTTACCTGCTTTCTCTCTGCCTGCTTTCTGTCCTCTGCCTGACTCAGGAGGAAACCTTCGGCCAGGGCCACCGTCTGGGAACTGGTCTCTGCTCCGCATTCCCTCACCCAGCTCTCCATCTCCGGTGGAAGGACAGCCAGGAACTGCTCCAAGATCACCAGGTCCAGCATCTCAGCTTTCGTGTGCCTTTCTGGCTTCAGCCACTGGTGGCAAAAGTGGTAGAGTCGGCTGCAAACCTCTCGGGGTCCTTTGGCCTCCTGGCAGCAGAACTGCCTCACCTGCTGGCTCTGCACCTCTGAGCGGAGGGTGTCCACCTCACCATGGATCTTCTGCACAGAGTTTTCCCAGAATCCCCCACTGCTCCCAGTTTGGATGGCATGGCCTCTTCCTGATTCAGGGCCAGCTGAGTCTTGCTCATCCATCTGTGCTCTCAGGAAGCCTCTGAGAGATCGGAAGGAACCTTTTGGTCTTCTGCCAAGTTCTGTCTGTCTGAATGAGAAGCTCTAGCAAATCCTACAAAGCAAATACATTGTTCTGTTACAGAATTTGTAGGTCAGAAGAAACAACAGAATCTGTAAGGAAGCATGGATGTGTCTTGCCAGGTACCAGGGCTGGATGGCACCACAGCCCAAACCATGAGATATCTTCTTTAAAAAGAGGAGAAAGAGAAGGAGAAAGCAGCCTCTAGCCCTCCTAGAAGGAAGATTGCAATGCAAAATGTGGAAGCAACTGAAGGGATTTCTGTGAGGTGAATCAGCCTGGTTGCTCCTGCCTTCCAGTCAATGCATGAAGTCAGAACTGACTGACAAGGGAGTCATTTGTATCTTTTGAAAAATGGATGCTTGGCTCTAGTGGGGGTCCTCATCCGGGGGTCCTCAGGAGTTGCTCTCCCCCCACCCCCACTGCCCTGCTTCTGTCTCCTTTTCTTGCACTTGGACTCTCTGCCGCTCTCCAGGCAGACCCCTGGGGTGGGGTCTCTTTTTCTTTGCTGTGAGGGCCAAGTTGGCAGAGCCAAATACATCTCTCTTGAAATATAGGCTGGCAATTTATTATGATTATTCTCTTAGACAGCTTAACACACACACAGCCATTGATGCCAAGGTCCCTGGAGGCTCAGTGAGGAGCAGCGCCCATTTCCGGCTGCTTTGCCAGCAACAATCCCTTTGGGAGAGAGAGGATGTGGTCCTGGGATGCCCTGCTCTGGGTGCGAGGGGATGGCTGCAGTGGCCTCCGTGGGGAGCTGCCCTGGGAGACACTGGGAAACTGGTCCCCAATGCAGCAGCCAGGCTATGGGCTGGGATCCCTCTCTTTACTCCTCTCCTTTCTCTCCCGCCTTTTCTTTTTTTTGGGGGGGCGGGGCTAGTCCACCTCCTCGTCCAGCTTTGGAAAACCATTTGCACATGTTTCCTCTGTTGTGCAATGACGCTGAGCGACGTCACACAGAGTTAAAGTCCCAGGGACTTCTTTGTTTTAAAAAGGGAGATTTCGTGGGAGTCAGGGATCCTCTGATCTCCAGGAAGGAGAGCGCTGCAGACCTGGCCCCTCCCTGGCAGGACCCTCTCCTCCCTGACTTGGGGTCCCCCCCCCTGCAGGAGCAGATCAGGCCCCCCAGCATCCTCCCCTGCTGCAGCCCTGGGACCCCCACCAGATCCCAGAGGGAGAGGAGACTCACCAGATCCCTGGAGAGACACCAAAGCAGGAAAGGACTGGGGAGCGAGGGGCCTTGGCTCTGGAGGACCTGCCCCCCCCCCCCGCTTCCTGTCCTCTCTAGGAAGGCAGCTCGGTTCCCTTTAACCCTTGCCAAGCCGAGTCCCCCCAGCTCAGACCTGACCGACACGCTGCGCCCCTGAACAGATCCCGGCTCGCGAAGGGTCTCTCAATTCGGCTTGAATTTCTGGAGCGCAGAAAGGGGGGGGAGTGGAGGTCCAGAGACGGGGAGCAACTGGGGCGGAGCCTGGAGCCTGTGCAACTGCCTCCCCCCCCATGTGCTCCCTCCACCCTCCACTTTCCCTCCTGGCTGGACCAGAGCAGCTTCTCTTCGGGGGCCACCCCCCTCTCCCCCCCCACACCCATAGATGGATTGGCATATTTATGGATCCGTTTTAAAGCCAATTTTTTGGGCAGGCGCCTATGCGCCTGGTCCACCTCCACCACCTTTCTTGCTGGATACGGCCCTGATCCCTGGGTCATCCAGTCCCACCCCCAGCAATGCAGGAATCTCAGCTGAAGCATCCATGGCAGATGGCCGTCCGATCTGTGCTTAGAAACCTCCAAGGAAGGAGAGTCCACCACTTCCCAAGGGAGACCTTTCCCTGCCCAACTGCTCTTAGATGTCCCTCAAGACAGCGGGTCCTGAGTTCTAGCCCTGCTGAAACAATCGCACTGGCTGCCAAGGAGGAACCAAGCAAAGTTCAACATAAATAAATCCTATTCTCATCATAAATGAGTAATACTTTCTTATGCACGCAACAAAAGTATGCCATTTCCCTTTCCAGAAATGCTCAATTGCTAATTCAAAGGACTGAAAATGGATGGTTGTTGTTATTAGGTTTAGGGAAGCTTTTAATATTTGATGGACTATTATATTTTAATATTTTGTTGGAAGCCGCCCAGAGTGGCTGGGGAACCCAGCCAGATGGCTGGGGTATAAATTATTATTATTATTATTATTGATCAGGTGAGTGTTCTCCTTTCAAAAGAGGCAGGTGGAATCTCCACGGTTGCTAATAGTATAACGTTGTAAGTGCAGGGAAATATGGGGAGCCCTAGAGTATCTGCTTGGCATGCAGAATGTCCCAGGGTCAGCCCCTGACATCTCCTGCCAGGGCTGGACAAAATCCCTGCCTGAAACTCTGGGGAGCTGCTGCCTGTCAGTGTAGACCAGGGGTCCTCAAACTATGTCCCGCGGGCCGAATCCAGCCCTCCAGGGTCGTGAATCTGGCCTGCAAGACCATTTCAGAACCCGCCAAGTGTTCGAGGCTGAAAGCATCTCGCCACCCGCTCAGTCAGTCCCTGCGCCGTGCTGAGGTATAACACTACGTTTCCGAACACAATTCAAAGTGTTGGTGCTGACCTTTAAAGCCCTAAACGGCCTCGGCCCAGCATACCCAAAAGAGCGTCTCCACCCCCATTGTTCTGCCCGGACACTGAGGTCCAGCTCCAAGGGCCTTTAGGCGGTTCCCTCATTGCGAGAAGCAAAGCTACAGGGAACCAGGCAGAGGGCCTTCTCGGTAGTGGCCCCCGCCCTGTGGAACGCCCTCCCATCAGATGTCAAAGCGATAAACAACTACCTGACATTCAGAAGACATCTTAAGGCAGCCCTGTTAAGGGAAGTTTTTAATGTGTGACATTTTTGTGTATTTTTGGTTGCTGTGGAAGCCGCTTAGAGTGGCTGGGGAAACCCAGCCAGATGGGCGGGGTACAAATAAATTATTATTATTATTATTATTATTAGTTGTTGTTGTTGTTGTTCTTTAGTAGTTTAGTTGTGTCCGACTCTTTGTGACCCCATGGACCAGAGCACGCCAGGCACTCCTGTCTTTCACTGCCTCCCGCAGTTTGGTCAGACTCATGGAGATCTAGGAGTCTTGGTTGACCACAAACTTGACATGAGCCTACAGTGTGACGCGGCAGCTAAAAAAGCCAATGCAATTCTGGGCTGCATCAATAGGAGTATAGCATCTAGATCAAGGGAAGTAATAGTGCCACTGTATTCTGCTCTGGTCAGACCTCACCTGGAGTACTGTGTCCAGTTCTGGGCACCACAGTTCAAGAAGGACACTGACAAACTGGAACGTGTCCAGAGGAGGGCAACCAAAATGGTCAAAGGCCTGGAAACGATGCCTTATGAGGAACGGCTAAGGGAGCTGGGCATGTTTAGCCTGGAGAAGAGGAGGTTAAGGGGTGATATGATAGCCATGTTCAAATACATAAAAGGATGTCACATAGAGGAGGGAGAAAGGTTGTTTTCTGCTACTCCAGAGAAGCGGACACGGAGCAATGGATCCAAACTACAAGAAAGAAGATTCCACCTAAACATTAGGAAGAACTTCCTGACAGTAAGAGCTGTTCGACAGTGGAATTTGCTGCGAAGGAGTGTGGTGGAGTTTCCTTCTTTGGAGGTCTTTAAGCAGAGGCTTGACAACCATATGTCAGGAGTGCTCTGATGGTGTTTCCTGCTTGGCAGGGGGTTGGACTCGATGGCCCTTGTGGTCTCTTCCAACTCTATGATTCTATGTTTGTAGCTTCGAGAACACTGTCCAACCATCTCGTCCTCTGTCGTCCCCTTCTTCTTGTGCCCTCCATCTTTCCCAACATCAGGGTCTTTTCCAGGGAGTCTTCTCTTCTCATGAGGTGGCCAAAGTATTGGAGCCTCAGCTTCAGGATCTGTCCTTCCAGTGAGCACTCAGGGCTGATTTCCTTAAGAATGGATGCGTTTGATCTTCTTGCAGTCCATGGGACTCTCAAGAGTCTCCTCCAGCACCATAATTCAAAAGCATCAGTTCTTCGGCGATCAGCCTTCTTTGTGGTCCAGCTCTCACTTCCATACATCACTACTGGGAAAACCATGGCTTAAACTATATGGACCTTTGTTGGCAAGGTGATGTCTCTGCTTTTTAAGACGCTGTCTAGGTTTGTCATTGCTTTTCTCCCAAGGAGCAGGCGTCTTTTAATTTCGTGGCTGCTGTCACGAAATTTATTATTATTATTATTAGGTAAACGCCACCAGAGTGGTGGCGGTTCTACCAATGAAAGGCCAGGGGTTTTGCCCGGGGACGGGGAAGGGTTGTCTTTTGGCTTGAAGCGTAAAGTTGAGTTCGGAGTTAACCACGCAGCTAACCAATTATTTTAGGAAGACTAGAAAGGTGGAAATCTGCCCTAAAATGTGCTCCGACCATAATGCTGTAAAGACAGAATTGAAATTAACATCAACTGGTTCCTTCAGATGGAGGATGAATGACACATTGTTTAGGAACGAAGAAGTGACTAAGAAGGCCCAAAAAACTCTGAGAGACTATTTTGAGATAAATATGAATACCACTGTAGAAAAAAGAGTAATTTGGGACACAAGTAAAGCGGTCATGAGAGGATTTTTGATACAACAGAATGCGATCCAAAAGAGAGTCCAAAATGAGAAAAAAGATAAGATCTTGGAGAAAATAAAGGAAGGAGAGAAGAAACTGAGAGCGAAGCCAAAATCGCAGGAGATTTTGAAAGAGATAAGGTTACATCAAGTACAATATATGAAAATGATAAATCAGGAAATAGAATGGAAAATGATGAGACAAAAGACATTTGAATCGGCAAACAAATGTGGAAAACTACTGGCTTGGCAAATGAAAAAAAGACAGAAACCTAACACTATTACAAATTTGGAAGTAGAATGGAAAAATATACAGAATCCAGTGGAGATTAGAAAGTGTTTTCAGAGGTATTTTAAACAACTATATACACAGGAAACTCAGAAACAAATGGATATTGATGGTTTTTTGAAAACAAATGGATTACAAAAAATCTCTCAAGAAAATAAGCTAATGTTGAATTACAAAATAACGGAGCAAGAGATAGAAGGGGCCATCCAGAATATTGGGTAAATCCCCAGGACCGGACGGTTTGACTTCAAGATACTACAGATCTTTGAAAGAATGGATAATACAGCCTTTAAAGGAAGTGTGTAATGGAATATTGGAAGGGAAAAAGGCACCAGAGTCATGGAAGGAAGCTTATATTACACTTATACAGAAAACAGAGTCTGAGAAGACACAGCTTAAGAATTACCGCCCAATATCTCTGCTTAATGTGGATTATAAAATTTTTGCAGACATTTTGGCTAAGAGACTAAAAAAGGTATTAGTAGAAGAAATTCATAAAGACCAAGCTGGTTTTCTCCCGGGCAGACACTTGTCTGACAATACAAGGAACATAATTAATATGCTAGAAAAGTTACAAGTGAATATTAATACTAAAGCAGTTTTGATATTTGTGGACGCGGAGAAAGCCTTTGACAATATTTCTTGGAGTTTTATGAAGAAAAACTTACAGGGGATGGGGGTTGGTCAAGGTTTTGAAAATGGTATAGGGGCAATTTATTCAGAACAAAAGGCTAAATTAATTGTGAACAATGTAGTGACGGAAGAATTCAAGATAGAGAAAGGAACACAACAAGGTTGCCCAATCTCTCCATTGCTTTTCATATCGGTCCTGGAGGTTCTTTTAAACATGATTAGAAGGGACCAAACAGTTAAAGGTATACAAGTTGGAGCTAAACAGTACAAACTGAAAGCATTTGCTGATGATTTGGTATTGACATTACAGGAGCCAGAATCTAGTACTAAAAGAGTACTGGAACTGATTCAAGAATTTGGACAAGTAGCGGGATTTAAGTTGAATAAGATGAAAACTAAAGTCTTAGAGAAAAATTTAACAGTGATGGAGAGAGAAAGGTTTCAGAAGGAGACAGGGCTAACACTGGATAAGACTTCCGGTCGGCGCCAGCGTCTAATGGCTGCCTCCCGCTGAGCTCTGCTCAGGGAGGCTGCTCTGCAAGTTCGGGTCTGACTGCTACGGCGAAGCGGGGACCCCTAAAATCTCAGGCGCGGAAGCCTGAGAGCAAGGAGGCTCGGTGGGCACCTTAAGCCCCCCCCTCACTGCAAAGGAGCCTTTTTAAAGGCTCCGGAGCGGCATCGGGGAGCGCGGTGCTGAGAGCCGCTACCCAGCCCGTGGAGTGAAGCCGTGTCGCCATTGACGGAGAGCGCCGATTCCTTCCTGACATTTGGAACCTAATTGGATTACCCGTGAGTAAGACCGAACAACAACTTTAAAAGAAAATATTTGGAAATTGGCTGAAAACGGAGAAGGCAAAAAATAAGGAAGTCTGCCTTCCTCGGACTGCATGTAACTAAAGCAATGAAATAGGAAGCTGCAATTCGACAGGAAGCAGCTTTAAAATTGACGGACTCAGACATTGGACTTAAATCCCCCCCTTTGGCAGGCAGGGGCAGGGGGGGAAGATCTTTGATTTGTTTTACCTGCATGGAAAAAGTATAGAAGGGGAAATTTCTGCCGTTTTGAACCCTTGGGGAGGACTGCCTGGAAAGTGAGCCACCGGGACTGAGAGCTGTCATTAGAGACTTGCTACAAAGTTGGTGCTTTGCCTTTTTACAACAAGTAAAGACTCTATTTGCTACAAGTCTGGCACTTTGGAAAGTTACATTTTGACATTATTTGGAAAATATTGGACAATTGGTTGTTACTTTTGTTACCTTTGAAGGGAACTCTTGTTTCTTTGTACTTGGAACTTTGGACTGCTCCCTCTAGAGGTTGCAGGAAAATAATTATTATTCTTACTGTAAGGAACAGGCTTGTGGAATTTTCCATCTGAAAGTAATTCCCGTGGGAACGACCTTGGGACATGAGTGGCCCAATAGAGGAGAGAACAACAAGAGCTAAGAGTAAAACTGACCAGAAAAGAAGGGGCTCAATTATAAATCCAACTGCAGCTGCTACAACTTTATCTATGGATACCGTGACAGTGACACAGGCACTAGTCAAAATAAATGAATCTCTGGAAGCGCTCACAAAGCAGAGCACTGAAAATTCCAAACAGCTGACTGTACTGTCAACAAAATTGGATTTAAATACAGAGACAATAAACAAATTAGTTCAAGAAAATGAGATAACTAGAAAGATCGCGGAGGAGGCAAAAACTTCTGCAGAAACTGCACAGGAAAAGTTAGTACCAGTCTGTAAAAAGTTGGAAGATCATGATGCGGCCCTGTCTTTATTGGAACTACAGAGGAAAAGTAGAAATTTGAGACTAAGATTGATTCCAGAAAGTGAAAAGGACAATTTGATAGACTTTCTTACAAAAGAATTTCTGGAATTTTGGCAGGACAATTTGAAAGAAGAGGAATTTAAGATAATAACCGCTTTTAGACTGGGCAGGAGACAAAACAGAAAGAGCCCAAGAGACTGCTTGATAACTCTGAGATCTCAGGAGGAGAGAGATAAGATACTAAATTTACACTTTCAAAAAGCCCTTGAGATTGAAGACTTTCGTGTGCAGATATTTAAAGATATTCCTAAATATATCTTGGAAGTGAGGACTTACTATAAGGATCTGGCCACTCTACTGAGAAAGAACAACATACCATTCAGATGGGAGTTCCCACAAGGCCTGTCTTTCAACTATAAAGGAAAGAAAATCAAGATAAAAACAGTGCAAGATAAAGAACAATTTTTGGCAAGGAACGAGGAGGACCTTTTGAAGGAAACGGTGGAACCTACGGACCTAACAGAAGTACCAGACATTTCAAACCTATCCTTTGGGCGTAAAGCACTAACAGAAGAAGATCTGCTTGGAGCAGCTGGAGGAATAACTAAGTAAACAACAAGATGTCTCTGCAAATTCTAAGTTGGAATTGTAATGGACTGAACCTTCCCAGAAAAAGGCGTGAGGTTTTTCATATTTTAAAAAAAGAACAATTGGACTTGATTTGTTTGCAAGAAACCCACGTGACTAGAGTACATCGAAAATTACTTATTAACAAAAGATTAGGACAAGAATTCATTTCATCGGATAAAGTGAAGAAAAGAGGAGTGGTGATTTATGCAAAGGAAAAGTTGGCCCCTAAATTAATATTTAAAGATGAACAAGGAAGATATTTGGCAATTGAAATTCAAGTTCAAGGAGAAAAATTATTGCTAACAGGAGTTTATGCACCGAATGAAGGGAAGTCAGAATTTTTTAAGAAATTGCATGAGACACTAATGGACTATTTGGATTATAATGTAATTTTAATGGGAGATATGAATGGAGTGGTCTCTACAAATATGGATAAAGCACAAAGACAGGTGGTCTCCAAGGATGGGAGACTACCTAAGACTTTTTTTGAAATGACTGACAATATGAACTTGATTGACATTTGGAGAACAAGGAACCCTCTTGAGAGAGAGGGAACTTTCTTTTCTGAGGCAAAAATGACTTGGACTAGAATTGACCAAATATGGGTAACTAGTGGGATGGCATCAAAGATTAAGAAAGTGGAAATCTGCCCAAAGACTTGCTCCGACCATAATGCTGTAAAGATGGAAATGAACCCAACAACAGCTGGCTCCTTTAGATGGAGGATGAATGATTCCCTGTTTAGAGATGAAGAGGTGTATAAAAAGGCCCAGAAGGTGCTAAAGGACTATTTTGAGATAAATCTGAGAACAGAAGTGGAAAAAAGAGTAATTTGGGACGCAAGCAAAGCCGTTATGCGAGGATTTTTAATACAACAGAACTCCATAAAAAGAAAGAGACATAATGAGAAGAAGGATAAGATCTTGGAAAAGATAAAAGAAGGAGAAAAAAAATTGAGATCTAAACCAAAGTCACATGAAATTTTGAGAGAAATTAAGTTTTATCAGAGACAATATATGGAATTGATGAACCAAGAGATAGAATGGAAAATAAAACAAATGAGACAAAAGACATTTGAATCGGCAGATAAATGTGGGAAACTTTTGGCATGGCAACTGAAGAAGAGACAAAAACAGAACACGGTTACAAATCTAGAAGTGGAAGGAAAGAATATTTACAAACCAAATGAGATCAGAAACTGTTTTCAGAGCTATTTCAGGAGACTTTATGCACAAGGGCCGGTGAATGAAAAAGAAATAGAAGAATTTCTTGAAAAATATGGATTACAAAAAATTTCTGAACAAAGTAAAGTGATTTTGAACCAGAAGATAACTGATCAAGAAATTGAGGGAGCCATTCAAAGTATGCAATTGGGAAAATCTCCAGGACCTGATGGACTAACCTCCAGATATTACAAAGCTTTGAAAGAATGGCTTATACAACCGTTGAAGGAGGTCTGTAACAAAATTTTAGAGGGGAAGAAGGCACCTGAATCGTGGAAAGAAGCGTATATTACACTTATACCAAAGTCAGAGACTGAGAAGAATCAGGTTAAGAACTACCGCCCTATATCATTACTTAATGTGGATTACAAAATTTTTGCAGACATTTTGGCAAAAAGATTGAAAAGAGTTTTGGTGGGGGAGATTCATAAAGACCAAGCGGGCTTTCTTCCAGGAAGACATTTGTCAGACAATGTGAGAAATATAATAGATATTATGGAGTTACTGGAAGTCAATATTAATACTAAGGCAGTATTAATATTTGTGGATGCGGAGAAAGCCTTTGACAATATTTCTTGGAGTTTTATGAAAAAGAATCTCCAAGGGATGGGGGTAGGCCAAGGATTTGAGAATGGTATAAGTGCAATCTATTCTGAACAAAAAGCAAAATTGATTGTAAATAATGTGGTTACAGAAGAATTTGCTATTGAAAAAGGGACACGACAGGGGTGCCCAATATCCCCACTGCTTTTCATATCTGTCCTGGAGGTTTTATTAAACATGATCAGAGGGGATCAGCTGGTTAAAGGGATTCAGGTCGGAGCTAAACAGTATAAATTGAGAGCGTTTGCAGATGATCTAGTATTAACTTTACAAGAGCCAGACACTAGTACGAGAAGAGTCTTAGAGTTAATACAAGTATTTGGTCAAGCAGCAGGTTTTAAGTTGAACAAACAGAAAACGAAAGTATTGGATAAAAATTTAACAGTTGCAGAAAGAGAGAAGTTCCAGAGTGAAGCTGGCTTAACGATAGCAAAGAAGGTGAAATACCTGGGGATTAACTTGACATCTAAGAATGTGAACCTATTTAAAGATAATTATGAAAAATGTTGGACAGAAGTGAAGAAAGATCTAGAAATATGGTCAAATTTGAGACTTTCCTTGTTAGGCCGAATTGCTGTTATTAAGATGAATGTTTTGCCGAGAATGTTATTTTTGTTTCAAACATTGCAGATTGTGGATAAAATGGATTGTTTCAAGAGGTGGCAAAAAGATATATCTAGATTTGTCTGGCAGGGCAAAAAGCCCAGAATAAAATTTAAGATACTAACTGATGCAAAGGAAAGAGGGGGGTTTGCCCTGCCGGACTTAAAATTGTACTACGAATCAGCGGCTTTTTGCTGGCTGAAGGATTGGCTGCTTCTTGAAAACACAGACATTTTGGATTTGGAAGGGTTCAATAACAGATTTGGCTGGCATGCATATATATGGTATGACAAGGTTAAAATCCACCAAGGTTTCAAAAACCATATTGTCAGGAAAGCTTTATACAATATTTGGATTCGGTATAAAGATTTGTTGGAAAATAAAACTCCCAGGTGGTTGTCACCAATGGAAGCTAAGGAAGTGAAAAAATTAAATATGGAATCTAAATGGCCAAAATATTGGGAAATTACAGAGTATGAGGAGGGAAAATTGAAATTGCAGAGTTATGAGAAATTGAAGTTTAAAGTAAGAGACTGGCTTCATTACTACCAGATAAATGAAGTTTTTAAACAGGACAGGAAAATTGGCTTTCAGGTGGAGAGGTCGAAATTAGAAACAGAGCTTTTGGAACCCAGTACTAAGAATTTGTCAAGAATGTATAACTTGCTGTTGAAATGGAATACACAGGATGAGACGGTTAAATCAGCTATGATTAAATGGGCACAAGACATTGGACATGATATTATGTTTGCTGACTGGGAACAGTTATGGACCACCGGTATAAAGTTCACGGCATGTAATGCCTTAAGAGAGAACATTATGAAAATGATATATAGGTGGTACATGACCCCAGTCAAGCTGGCAAAAATTTATCATACGCCCAATAACAAATGTTGGAAATGTAAGGAAACTGAAGGTACCTTTTACCACCTTTGGTGGACGTGCCCTAGGATTAAGGTCTTCTGGGAAATGATTTATAATGAAATGAAAAAGGTGCTTAAATGCACATTTGTGAAGAAACCAGAGGCCTTTCTCCTGGGCATGGTGGGCCAATTGGTGTCAAAGAAAGATAGGACGTTTTTTATGTACGCTACAACAGCAGCAAGAGTTCTTTTAGCAAAGTACTGGAAGACACAAGAACTACCCACGCTGGAAGAATGGCAGACAGAGGTGATAGACTACATGGGACTGGCTGAGATGACGGGCAGAATCCGCGACCAAGGGAAAGAGACGGTGGAAGAAGATTGGAAGAAATTTAAAGTTTACCTTAAGAACTGTTGCAAAATTAATGAGTGTTAAAATGTCATGGGTAAGGCAAAATAGAATTGCAGGGACAAACAATTGGATATGAGAAAAAGGATATAAAAAAAGTGTTATAAGAAATTGAAATTAGGGGTTGCTGGAAAGATTTAAAACAGGGATGCAGAAAAGGGAGGTATGGGGAAGTCGCTGAAAGAAGGTTTAAAGAAAAAAAGGTTAAGAAATTATACGTGTTTATATGTTTGTTTGTTCATGTATTGTTTTGTATTGTCCTTTAATATGTTGAAAAACCAATAAAAATCTATATATATATAAAAAAAACCACTGGATAATAAAGTGAAATACCTAGGGGTTAACATGACTGCCAAGGTATGCAACAACAGCAGCAAGAATACTTATTGCAAAGTATTGGAAGACACAAGAGCTACCCACCTTGGAAGAGTGGCAGATGAAGGTGATGGACTATATGGAATTGGCGGAAATGACTGGCAGAATCCGAGACTTGGGAGAAGAGTTGGTGGAGGAAGACTGGAAGAAATTTAAAGACTACCTTCAGAAATATTGTAAAATTAATGAATGTTAAAATGATGTTTGGATTGGAAATAAGTGGTATTTAGCAACAAAAAGTTAATAAGAATATGCAAAAATGATTTGATAAATGGATGAAAATATAGAGTTATAATATGTTAAGATATAGAGTTAAGATAAATGAAAGAGGGTAAGGATTTGCTGATTTGATTATTTAAATGGGAATACAAAAAGGGGAGGTGTGAGGGAGTCAAGGAAACAAGTTAAATGAATTTAAAGTTACAAAAACGGATTTGCTTTTATTTTTTTTGTATCTATTTGTCTTTTGAATTCTGTATTTTTATTTTTATTTTTTCCTTTTTATGTATCTTTTTGTATCCTTTTTTATTACACGACTTTTTGTTTTATTTTTGTAAACTTTTCTTTTTGTAAAACCTCAATAAATATCTTATAAAAAAAAAGCAACTGCAAAAAAAAAAAAAAATAACATGACTGCCAAGAATGTGAATCTGTTTAAGGATAACTATGAAAAATGTTGGATGGAAGTGAAAAAGGATTTAGAAATATGGTCAAACCTGAAGCTATCATTGCTAGGCCGAATTGCTGCGATAAAGATGAATGTATTGCCAAGGATGTTGTTTTTGTTTCAAACATTGCAAATTTTGGATAAAATGGAGTGTTTCAAGAAGTGGTAGAGAGATATCTCTAGATTTGTCTGGCAGGGCAAGTAACCTCGAATAAAATTTAAGATATTAACTGACGCTAAGGAAAGAGGTGGATTTGCCCTGCCAGACTTAAAATTTTATTATGAATCAGCCGCTTTTTGCTGGCTGAGAGAATGGATGCTTCTTGAGAACACTGATGTGTTGGATTTAGAAGGTTTTAACAACATTTTTGGGTGGCATGCATATTTGTGGTATGATAAGGTCAAAGCACACAAAGCGTTTAAAAACCATATTGTCAGAAAAGCACTGTTTAATGTTTGGATAAGATATAAGGATTTGCTTGAAAATAAAACCCCAAGGTGGCTGTCACCAATGGAAGCGAAGGCTCAGAAAAAGCTCAATATGGAGGCCAAATGGCCGAAATATTGGGAAATTTTGGAACAAGAGGGAGACAGATTAAAACTGCAGAGTTTTGAAAAATTAAAAAATAGAGTGCGAGATTAGCTTCACTATTATCAGATAATGGAGGCATATAATTTGGATTAAAAACTTGGCTTCCAGGTGGAAAAATCAAAACTGGAAACAGAACTGTTAGATTCCAAAACTAAGAATTTGTCAAGAATGTATAACTTGCTGTTGAAATGGAATACTCAGGATGAAACGGTGAAATCTGCTATGATTAAATGGGCACAAGATGTTGGACACAACATTATGATGGCTGACTGGGAACAGTTATGGACCAGAGGTATGAAGTTCACGGCATGTAATGCCTTAAGAGAGAATATAATGAAAATGATATACAGGTGGTACATGACACCAGTCAAGCTTGCGAAAATTTATCATTTGCCCGATAATAAATGTTGGAAATGTAAAGAAACTGAAGGTACATTCTTTCACCTTTGGTGGACATGCCCAAGGATTAAGGCTTTCTGGGAGATGATCTATAACGAAATGAAAAAGGTATTTAAATATACCTTCCTGAAGAAACCAGAGGCCTTTCTCCTGGGCATGGTCGGCCAATTGGTGCCAAAGAAGGATAGAACTTTCTTTATGTATCCTACAACAGCAGCAAGAATACTTATTGCAAAGCATTGGAAGACACAAGATCTACCCACCCTGGAAAAATGGCAGATGAAGGTGATGGACTACATGGAACTGGCGGAAATGACTGGCAGAATCCGTGACCAGGGAGAAGAGTCGGTGGAGGAAGATTGGAAGAAATTCAAAGACTATTTACAGAAACATTGCAAGATTAATGAATGTTAGAATGATGTTGGAATGAATTTATGTGATTTTAGCAGAAATGCTACAAAGATTTAGGAAAAATAGACTGTTAATAGGTGAAAGGAGGGAAAGTAAGGTTATATAAATTTCAAGATAAATTTACAGGACAAAAATTTGAAAAGAGGGAAAGGATTTGCTGAAATGGATAATTGACTTAGAATACAAAAAAAGGAGGTGTGAGGAGGTCAGGGAAATAAGTTAATGAAAGATAAGCAATGGGAAAATTTGCTGTATTTTTTATTGATTTTTCTTTTTTGCTTAATGGATTTCAATTCTCTGTTTTTTCTTTTTGATTTTTCTTTTTTTTCTTTTTTGTATTTTATCTTTTCTTGTTTAAAATGAGGTTTTTTTATTTTTCTTGTTGTACTTCTAAAAACTTTAATAAATATCTTATTAAAAAAAAAATATTTTAGGAAGGCAAGTCCAATACCAACTGCCCAAACTTTGGTGCGCAAAAAGCCCCAGAAGCCAACCGTAATTGCTAAATTGGAATTCACGGCACCTAGCACTTTAACTCAATTGATTTAAATTAACTTACTCTGGGTCACACCAGTTAAATTCACAACTTGACTGTAGGAAACCTTAGCCTTAAATTAACTCCCTTTGCATAAGAACCAATTAAAGTAAGGAATTGACCGCAGAAAAACCTAACCCTCAGCAACAAAAAATCAATTAAATCCCTCCTGATCACGACTAAATTCCTAGCACTTTTGTAACTCCACAGAGAAAGAGCCCTTATAACACCCCCCTGAGCAGCCGTGTGGCAAGCACGCCCCCCCCCACTGGGACAGCAGTTGAACCAAAAAATTGCGCTTGCCAGAACCTAATTAAATCAAATGCCGTATGCTGAAACTCCGTCCTTGTCCTTATGTTCTTATAATTAAAGCGCAATGAGAAATTGAAGCCGATAAGCTAGGGGTGGAGTCTATTAGCCTCTCCCAAGATGGCGCCGATAATCCCCGTAGCCGAGGAACCACGTGGTTTACTCCATGTAACCTAGGCAACCAGGAGAGGGAATTCCCTCAATAACCGAAGAACACCCGTACGCGCCGCTTAATAAAAATTAAACCAGTTTACAAGAAAGGGGGACAGTCCCGCAGCCCGTTAAACAATTAACCCAATCGGGCCGCCCGAAACAAATCCTGCCCCCGAGCAGTGCTCCCCAATACGTTACCACCTCAGATGGAGGGTGCTTAGCCGCCCAGGAAGCGGCAGGCAGGCGCCCGGGGAAGGGAAGGTGATGCCGAGATAAAGCACCTCGAGCGCCGTTTCCACGCCGATGTCGTTGCACGCTCTGAATACGCTTCCGCCAGCGGCAACAGGAAAGAAGCAGCGAAAACAACCCTAAAAATCAACCCCCCCAGCGATTTCAGCTCTGAACACGGAAAAAACAAATCTGGCAAGAGCCTGGTCGCCACGAGGCCAGGAGCCCGATGGCTGGTGGCCGCGATCTGCTGGTCGGAGCCGAAAAAGAGAGCTCGCGGAGGCAAAAAGAGAGCTCGCTAGCGATCCGAAGGAGATCCAAATCAAAGTGACCCGAAGGAACCCAAGCCCAGCCAGAACCCTGTGCGTGATTTCAGCTCTTTCAAAGGCGTCCGGCAGCGGCTTCTTCGGCGAGGCGGCAGTGCGCGGACGGCCTGGTGGCCCGGTGGGCTCGGAGGGCTACGCACGGGTCGCGGCTGAAAAGATAGACCGACTAAGAAGCGAGCGGAGAAGCAGCACAAAAAGCAAGGAGCGAATCCATCCCGTCAGCATCGTGAATCTGGCCTGCATGACCATTTCAGAACCCGCCAAGTGTCCGAGGCTGAAAGCATCTTGCCGCCCGCTCAGTCAGTCCCTGTGAGGTAAACGCCACTGGCGTGGTGGCGGCTCTACCAATTAAAGGCCAGGGGGTTTCGCCCGGGGACAGGGAAGTGTTGTCTTTTGGCTTGAAGAGCGAAGTTCAGATTGGTGGAGGAAGGCAGACTTGGGTCGATTCGGTTTCATTACGTAGACGTTTACTTTAAAGGTGGGAGAAGGAAGTATAGTCCTATTTCTGTGAGTGGCACAGGGGTCTTTCCACTCATGTGGTTTACATGCTCTGAGAGATGGGATCTATTTTGTTATTTTAATTTTAAAAGGATGGAGTGGAATCGGATATTGACCATCTTGTTAGCCTGGGGCAGGGGGCAGCAACCTTTTTCAGCCATGAGGCGGTCCACCGTCCCTCAGACCATGTGGGGGGCCAGACTATATTTTTTTTTGGGGGGATGAACAAATTCCTATACCCCACAAATAACCAGAGATGCATTTTAAATAAAAGGAAACATTCTACTCATCTGAAAACACACTGATTCCTGAATAGTCTGTGGGCCAGATTGAGAAGCCGATTGGGCCGCATCCGGCCCCCAGGCCTTAGCTTGCCTACCCCTGGCCTGGGGAGCCACATTCTGGTTGAAGGAGGCCAGGATTGGCCCCCAGGGCGTGGGATGTCCCTCATCCCCTGCAGTAGGGCTTGGAATCCAGGAGAAAACTCATGGAATAGCCTTGCCAGGTGCTCAGGGATGGACTCACCTGTCCCCATGTCCTTCTCTTTGCAGATGTGCTGCAGTTGCACATCCCTCCCCCAGGGGTGAGTATTGGAGAGAACCAGATCAGGGACTCAGACCTGCCCTCCTTGCCCCCCACTCTGCACTCTCGGATGTGGAGAAGCCCTCCCTTTGTGAGGAACTGACAGACTGACTTTTGCCTTTCAGCTGCTGGAGGAAGATCAGCTGTACCTGCCGGAGGTGATCCAGAACTGCCAGGCAGCTCAGCTCAGGGGGCTCTGAACCCTGAAGTGCTCCAAGCAGGAGACGGCCAAAGCCATCCTGGTGAGTGATGGGTGGTGTGGGAGACCCCCATGGGGAAGTGGGGGAGGGAGGGGCTTTGGAGAAGGGGAAGTATCTGGGAATTTGGATGATGGCAAAGAATATAAACCTTTTAATGACAATTATCAACCAGTCTGGAAGGAGATTAAAAGAGAATTAGAAATATGGGACAGATTAAAGCTATCAATGACGGGAAGAATGTCTGCGATCAAAATGAATCTACTACCGAAAATGTTGTTTTTGTTCCAGACAATTCCGATAATAAGAGGTTTAAGACAATTCAAAGAGTGGCAAAAAACTCTCTCGCATTTTTTATGGCAAGGGAAAAGACCAAGAATTAAATTTAAAATATTGACAGAAGATAAGAAGGAAAGAGGGGGGTTCGCAGTACCTGATCTGAAACTCTATTATGAAGCGGTGTGTTTATGTTGGACAAAGGACTGGATAACTCAGGAGAACCTAGACTTGTTAGATTTGGAGGGGTTCAACAATACATGTGGATGGCACTCTTATCTTTGGTGTGGTAAGGCAAAAGTGCATATGGGGTTTACAAATCATGTGATAAGAGGTGCCTTATTTGAAGTCTGGGAAAGAAACAAGAATTTGTTGGAAAGGAAAACACCGTGGTGGCTGTCACCAATTGATATATTAACAGTTAAAAAACTGAACATACTAGGGAGAGGGGCCACATATGAGGAAATTTTGATGAAGGCCGAAAAAGGTTGGAAATTAAAGCCCTATGAGTGTATTGCTGAAAAATGGAAAGGATGGTTGCAATACCATCAAGTCAATGATGTCTTTAAAGAGGATAAAAAAAATAGGATTTGAGAATAAAAAATCGAAATTTCAAATAGATATTTTAGAGAGTAAATCCAAGCTATTATCAAAAATGTACAATCTCTTACTAGAATGGAACGCAAAAGATGAATTTATAAAAGAGGCTATGATAAAATGGGTCATTGATTTAGGACATAACATAGAATATGATGTATGGGCCAATGTATGGAATGGATGTATGGAATGAGAGCATAAAATTCGCTGCTTGTTCTGCCTTAAAAGAAAATGTTATGAAGATGGTTTATCGTTGGTATCTCACTCCCACCAAATTGGCAAAAATGTATAGAACAAGTAGTCAAACCTGCTGGAAGTGCAAGGAAAAAGACGGCGACTTCTATCATATGTGACGGTCTTGCAATAAAATAAAAGAGTTTTGGGATGCGGTTTACAACGAGTTAAAAAAGATGTTTAAGTACAGTTTCCCCAAAAAGCCGGAAGAATTTTTGCTAGGTTTGGTGGGAGAAGGGATTAAAAAGATAGATCAAAGATTATATTTATATGCAACAACAGAGTTCTGATAGCTCTAAAGTGGAAGCAACAGGAGATGCCGACGATAAGAGAATGGCAGATAAAGTTGGTTGAGTATGCTGAGATGGCTAAATTGACACACAGAATTCGCAATCAGGAGGAGACAAAGTACCAAAAAGAATGGAGTAAATTTATGGTTTATATAAGTGAGAATTGTACAAATATGAAAACTTTGGCAGGATTGAAATAAATCTCATGTCATGGTATAATTTATAATTAAAGAATCTTAAACTATAGAATGGAATAGGAAAACTGGTGGAAGGGAAGGACGGAAGCTAATGGATCTATGAAATACAAAGTAGGATACATGTAATAAGATGTGATGTTTTAGTGGTGGGGGTTGGTTGGTGATTGTAAATTTCAATAAAAATCATTAATAAAAAAGAAGAAGAAGGGGTTGTCTGTCTGCCGGAGAGGAGGACTCTACTGGCCTAGGTTCAAGTATCCTGTTTGAAAGGGGAATCATCTTAGGGACTTCCTGCGAAATTCTGGGTCAGGAATGCTGTTCCTGGAATGGACAAACACACAAGACGTAACCGGCTGTGCATTCCCATAAACAATACTCTTCTATATATTCTTATCACAATATCAAATGTTTATCTTGCACATAAACAACACATAAAGTGCAATAATATAGACGGAAGTCCCAATAAATCAGTTCATTCATAAAGACCAAATGTCTGCTAAGTCCAAATTGGGGACTACTACAGTTCCACATTGTTGACAAGGTGTGATGGCCTGGGATTCAGACTTGGATGCTGAACCTGAGGGATCCCAGCCTGCACAGGATTCCCCGCCTCCAGAACCAGCTGAGCCAGGGCTGGGGCATGAGCCTGAAGGGTCCTCACCTGTGCTGGATCCTCAGGTGCGGGCACCAGCTGAGTCTGCTCTGGCTCCTGAGGTGATGGAGGACCCATTGCCTGCAAGTGCTCCTCTCCCAGCCCTGTCAGGGGAAGCTGAGGTTGCCTCTGGGTCCGGTAATCCTCCAGCCTCTCCTGAGCTGCAGAGGCTCAGGGTTAGAGAGGGGAGTCACGAGAGGATCGGGGCCACGCTATGCCTCAGAGCAGAAAAAAGCCGGCCAGCACCAGTTCCAAGTTCCGGAAGCAACATTGTTGGTTGCTAGTTCCTGCCTGAGCTCCTGACCTGCCCTGGCTCCCTGCTTGCAAGCCTGTTCCTAACTTCACCCAACTCCATGCCCTGCACCCAGCTTCAGCTACTACGGACTGCCTCCATGTTGCACCTTTGACCACAGACTGGACTTAGACCTTGCCTCTCTGGTAAATTTAATGGGTCCCCGGCCAGCTTTCCCATGTTTCTTGCCCAGACCAAGCTGTATATTCAGGGGCGAGCCCGGAATTTCCCCGATGACTGCACCAAGGTGCACTTCCTGATCAGCTTGCTGAAGGACCGGGCGGCCAAGTGGGCATTGCCGCTGCTCCGGCAAAACTCTCCCTTGCTGACAGACTATACAGGGTTTTGCAACCATCTGTAAACCGCGTTCGGCAACCCTCAGAAGGGGAGTCAAGGGGAGTCAAGCCAATCAGGCAATTTGGCAGTTGAAACAGGACAAGTCCACAGTGGCCACCTACGCCACAGAATTTCGGCCGTTGGCACAGGACTTGTCCTAGAATGACTCCACCCTTCAGGACCAGTATCTCGAGGGGCTTTCGGATGAGATACTGGACTAGCTGGCCATGATGGATCGCCACCACGCTGGACACCCTCATTAAACGGAGCCTGCAGATAGACGATCGGTTGGAGGACCGTCGCCAGGCTCAGGGCCGCCAGCACTCCCGGCTCCCGGCTCCGGTCCTTCCCAGCAGTTCCATGGCCACAGCCAAATCACTGGAGGAGCCAATGCAGCTTGGGGCAGTGCAGCGTCGCCTCTCCCCCTCGGAGAAGACTCGGCATCTGGAGGGGAACCTGTGTCTCTACTGCGGCGGGAGTAGACACTACGCCCAATCCTGTCCCGAGAAAACGCCGGCCACAGTGAAATGGCCAACCCCAGTAGCCGATGGCCCAGGCTACCTGGGGTCCCAAACATCGCATGATGGGCCCTCACCGGTGGAATTGCAACACCTCATGGTGCCAGTGTGTCTATACCCCCCTGGCGGGCCCTGGATTCTCACCCACACTCTGGTAGATTTAGGGGCAACCCGCTCCTATATGGACTCTGCCTTCGCTGCCCATCATCAGGTGCCACTCCAGGACAAGCCAGAACCAGTACAGGTGGAGGCAATTGACGGACGGCTCCTGCGCTCGGGTGCCGTTACTCAGGAGACTCAGCCCTTGGTCCTGTGTCACCAGCAGCACCGGGAGGTGCGCACCTTGGACATTGCCACCATGCCCCGGTTTCCCCTGGTGCTCGGGATGGACTGGCTGGAGTCTCACAATCTTCAGATCGACTGGGTCAATCAGACTGTGTGCTTCCCAAACCCGTGTCCCCATGCTTGGTCCAAGATGCTAGTGGCCGCCCCCACAGGGGAAGCTGCGTCAATGCTCCCCGCTGATTATCAGGAGTACCAAGAAGTGTTCAAGGAACACTTGGTCTTTCAACTGCGGCATAGACCTCCAACCCGGGGTGCCCCTGCCTGTGAGCTGCCTATACTCTCTTACGGAGCCAGAGCACTAAGCCTTGCAGGACTTCCTTCGCAAGAACCTGGAGGGCGGGTTCATTCGGCCCAATACCACGCCCACCGCCGCTCCAGTTCTCTTCGTTAAGAAGTGTGGGGAGCTTCGACCCTGCCATGATTACCGGGCCCTGAATAAGATTACCATCCCAGACCGGTATCCCTTGCACCTTATTGCGGAGTTGCTGGAATGGGTGCAAGGGGTGCAGATGTTCACCAAGATGGACCTTCGGTGGGCCTACAATTTGATTTGGATCCGAGCCGGGGATGAGTGGAAGACAGCATTTGGGACCCGGTATGGGCAGTTTGAATACCTGGTAATGCCTTTCGGGTTGTGCAATACGCCTGCCCTGTTCCAACCGTACATCAACCACATGTTCCAGGACTTGCTAGACAAGTACGTGGTGGTGTACCTAGATGACATTCTGATTTACTCCCATGACCCAGCTCGCCACGAGGGTCATGTCCGGTCCATGTTGCCGCGCTTGCGGGAGCAACGCCTGTATGCTAAGCTCAGCAAGTGAAAGTTCCACCAGCGGTCAGTGGACTTCCTCGGTCACCAGCTCTCCCCTGATGGGGTGCAGATGGATCCCAGGAAAGTGGCAGTTTGGGAATGGGCAGCACCCCGGAACTGCAAGGACCTATCATCACCACAAGGGGCCATCATCCTGAGGGGGCAAGACAACTGGTGGAAATGAGAACCGACCACCGGAACCTGGAGTACCTCCAGACTGGGTTGACCACTTGGCATTGGAGGAGTTCGCTTACAACAATGCGGTGAACGCCTCCACCCAGCAGACCCTGTTCCAGGCCACTTACGGTTACCATCCGCGTTTGTTCCTGGATGTGCTGCCAGCATCTGCGGTCCCCACGGTGACAGATTGGCTCCAGGAGCTCCAGTCTCAGCACCAACTATTGATGGAGCAACTGCGCCAGGCCAATGATGCGTACAAGGCCCAGGCCGACCGCCACCGCCAGGTGGGGCCGGAACTCCGCGTCGGCGAACCATGGGGCTATATAAATTCTAATTGGACTCCGTTTGAATAGGGCAAGTGTATCCAGCTTTTTGGTCTCTTAGGAACAACTGAGCAACTTCCCTAGGGTGGAAGACCAGAGCCTATAATAATAATTAAAAAACCCATAGAAAGGCCAAGGCAAAGACATCTCTCTCAAGAAATGTCCAAACCTGTCCCACTACAAGGTGACATGGTCAAAATGAAAGCCCTACGGGGATTCACCAGGGATTGTTGCTGCTGTGATATGATGAAGGTGTGAGACCACAGGAGAGCTAGCTTTGACACCTGGGAACACACAAAAAAGGCAGAAGCAAAACAAACTGCCTTTTTCACTCATTATTTGACCTTCCCGCTAAGTGTAAAGCAGAGACCACTATGGAGAATGTTTCTCCCAAAGTGCTAGAATGCCACAAGTAATTTAGTAACAAAATGCAATATGTGTTATTTTTTCATGTGATATCCTATGTCCAGCTATGTGCACTGCTACACCTGCAAATAGCCTTAAGAGGCCTGACGTGCAAGTCTCTTAAGATTTACACAAAGGCATCCATTTGCAACATACCAGGTTATTATTTGTGGGGCAACAATTTTTCAGAAAAAAATTGAAGGAATGGGTTTCAGTGCAGTAAATTTAAAACTGACACCCCCCCTTTTTTTGGTCTTTCAAAAGAGAGCACTCTAAAATGCGTAAAACTTGAGCTGTTGAGCAAAAAGCATAACAAGGACACGGCTGCATAAACAAGCTCTCTCCTTTATCAGTCACGGCTAGGGATGACCCTGGCTCTCTAGGGGAACAGAGAAAACATCTTATGTGCTGACCACAAAATATGCGCAGACCGATGTCCAGGAAAAACGCAAGAAGCGTGTTCCCAGAGATGGTGACCTCTGGCTCCAAGATAGGAGTAGGAACAGGAATACCCTTTTATGGTCAGGAGTGCAGGAAGGAAATCCCTTTTATAGTTAAGAGTGCCGGAGCAGGAACATCTGTGTTGTCAACCTGCGTGTACAAGCTGACGTGGCTGGGGAAGGGGGAGAGGGAGAGGGTGTCTGGAGGATATAAATACTGCATGAAACTTCTTATTTCTTTCGACTTGCTGTGGACTCACCACGCAAGTGCCTTCTGCTATCCGGAGAGCAGAATAAACTCTTTCTTTGAACCAACCTCGGCGTCATTTGACTTCCTTCCTCCTGTCCCGGAGCAACGCAGACCCAATCAGTGAACTCCAATAAGGCTACAAAATTATATCCTCAAAGGGGGGAATTGTTATATGAATTTTTAGGTGATATATAGGTGTTATATATATAAATGTAACAAGCAAACACATATATATAAACCACATGTCCAAAACCCACAGGAAAAGTCCTAAAGCCATTTTGACTCTTTCACTCTTTCAGTCACCTCAAATATTTCTCAAGGTAAAAACAATGCACTCAGATTTCTGTTGTAGACTGCCTTTTCTGTGATGTATGTATGATGTTTCTGGGTGTGGTCTTGGATTCCAGGGTGGGCAATTAAAAATGTCTGTATAAGGGCTTGCATGCAGGGCTCAGGGTCCTCCTCCTCTCTCCTGCGTGTGGGGAAGAACCCTGTTGCAACAGTTAATAAAGAAGAGGCTTACTGGCTGCTTTGCTTCTCAATATTCTCTGGTTGGTCTCTGTTATTTTCTCCTACCAATAGAGAACCTACAAAAGGGCTGTATATGGGCCCTTGGGTACCCCATAAGGAAAAAGGAGCAGGTTTTTTCCTTATATCACCTGCAATCATGTGTGGTGTGTTAGCAATTCACTCCTCCCGTTGCTGGATATGTGGCTAGTATGTCACATGCCCCTGTTTACTTTCCTAGGCTTGGAAAGTGTAAGAACGGAAGTCGGTCTTATCTCTTCCGCTCTGCTGTGCTTTTGCACTGTTCTTTGTCTCCCTGTCTGTTGCTGAAGAAAAGAGAGGATGCCATTATGATCCGTTTGGTCTCATCTGCAAATGTGAGGAGCATCCCCTCAGTTCCTTCATCCATGTCATTTATAAAGACGTTGTTCAACAACGGTCCCAGGACAGAACCCTGCAGCACCCTTCTTGTCACTTTTCCCCAGGATGAGGAGGAACCATGAAGGAGTCCTCTTTGGTTTCGGTCAGTTAAATCCACCTAACACTTACCTCATTCAGTCTCATTTTACCAGCTTCCTCACATAAATATCACAGAGGACTCTGTCAAAAGCCTTACTGAAATCGAGATGCACTAATTCCACAGCAGGCCTCTGATCAACAAAGTTTGCAACTCCATCCAAAAAAAGAAAAGGAGAGATTTCTCTGGCTTGTCTTGTTTTTGAGAAAGTCAGGCTTTCATCCTGTATGCTTATAATGTAAAATCTTCAGATGAAGGGCAAATACATTTTAAAGAAGAATAAATGAGGATATAGACAAGCTGGAATATTTGCAAAGGTAGGCGATTTATGTATTTATTTAATCTGTAAACCACCCGACCCAGTGGTGTCAACTTGAATAAAATATTGGTGGGGGGCCAGGTAAGTCCCGCCTTGCACTATCAATCAAATGATGCATGCACACCATTTGAATGGCAATGTCTATAATGGCAGCGACTTTTTAAAAAATTAATATTTTGCGCCCATAGTTCAATTTCTCAGCAGCTGCCCTTGCCCCAGAGAACACTTCTAGCATTTCGACTTCCGGGTTGGCGCCATTGTTTAATGGCGGATTCCCTCCGAGCTCCGGAGGGAATCGGCTCCGTAGCGTCTGGGTCTGGCCGCTGCGGCGAAGCGGGGACCCTTAAAATCACAGGCGCGGATGCCTGTGAACACAGAGACTCGGCGGGCACCATTTGCGCCCCCCCAATCCGCGACGGAGCCTTTTTAAAGGCTTCGGAACGGAGGCAGGGTGAGGCGTGGTGCTGAGAGTACTCCCTCGCCTACGGAGTGAAGCCGCAAGCCATTGACAGAGAGCGCCAACTTCTTCCAAGATCGACTGGACTCTAAAATACTAACCCGTGAGTAATACGGAGATTGGGACTTTAAAAAAAAAAATTAATTTTGAATTTGGAACGAGCGGGAAGGGGCTAAAAAGGAAGTCACCCCCCCCTCTTTGTAAACAAGTTAAAGCAAAGGACTGGGCAACCAAGGTCGAGAGAACCTGTTTTCTAGTGAAAAGATCTTGATTTCACGGTTTTGACACTATAAGGATTTACTGGAGGATAAAAAGAATTTGGGGACTGGAATTTCACCCCCCCCCAGACCCGGGAACGCCCCAAGAGAAAGTCTGTTGCATGGAAGATTTTGACAGCTGTCAAGAGAGCTGCTAGTCAGCTAGTTGCCAGCTGGAAAAAGAGAACATTGTTTCTGCTGTTTTTGTTGGTTCATCTGGTATAACTTTGTTGAAAATAACGAGGGCTGATACAAAATAACTGGACTTTTGGTTTCGAGCTGAAAGGAACATTAAGGAACTAAAATCCCCCTAGAGGGGTAATAGGGATACTACACTACAAAAATGACTGGAGTATGTAAATTCCAAGCAGAACTGGACAGAGCGCTCGTTCTCTTGGGAAATTTGAAAGATGAATACAATGTTATGTCTACAAAGATATCACTACTACACCGGTCAGTAAACAACAGTTTTGAGCTGGATAAAGATTTGAAACAGGAAGCCTACTCAACTGAACAAATAAATGAAACTGAAAGTGCAGAAATGATGGAGCAAGGTGTTGTTTTTGAAGAAAATGAAGGAGAAGCAGGAGACGTGCAGGAGCTAAAGGAGAGTTACAATATGAGGCCTGACATGATGATAAAAAAGGATAATAAAAATTGGATGTGGAAAGCCTGGTCTGAATGGGAGCCTGGAAAATGGAGAGATCTCCCTTGGAGGAGATCTGAAGACCTGAGGATTATAAATCTGCGGAAGGTGAAAGCTGGAGCCTTGGGGACATCTGGATCTGTAAGAAATTTGAAATAAAAGTTGGAGCCCCCCATAGGCTTTGCTTTTAAGTATGGAAGACTGGCTGGAAGCAACAAGGACTCTGCTGGTCCGGAGCCCCTTCGAGACTTGGGGTTTAACATTAAGGACCATCAAAGAGACCGGCAGAAAGGAACTGAGAGAGATAAAAGGGCCTCAGATGTGAGGTCTCCAGGTTAAATAAATAACACAAAGACTGATGGACATTGGTCGGGGATTGGAACCGGGAAAAGGGTGGGTGGAGGTTGGGAATCCAAAGGGCACATAAGGATAATTTGTTTTCTTTTTTTATTTTTAATTAGTGGTAAGGAAATTGGGTAAATCGTGGAAGGGAAATTTTGGTCGACTTTAGGAAAAAGGTCTAAGAATAGCTAATGAGGTATAAGTATTGATGTGTGTTTTAAATAAGGTAAAATTGGTTTCTTCTTTTTTAAATTAATTGAAAATAAGATTGTTAAAAATAAATGGAGGAAATGGAAAAAAGGAAGTAAAGTAAAAAATGGTATGTTAGAATAAATGTATAAGTTAAGGTAAAGAAATAAGTTAAGGACTTGCTGAACTGACAACTTAAATTGGAATACAAGAAGGGGAGGCGTGAGGAAGTCTGAGAAATAAGGTTAAGAACGATAACTTTATGTGTTTCTTCTATTTTTCTTTTGTTGTTTAATTTTGTTATGTATTTTTGTATTTTTCTTTTGTTCTGTTTATTTTTTGTTCTTGTTTGTTTTTTGAAAATGCTAATAAATATTATTTAAAAAAAAAAAGAGAACACTTCTAGCATTTCATCTCCTCTACCTGTGGCATTGTTCAACAGTGGGGAAAGGGACCTCTTCACACCGGATGTCCATTTGGTATGGCCCTTTCCAGGTTTTTTCTTGCTCACTGTGTTTGTCTTTCATTTGTTCTCCTATGTGTGTTGTCAGTAGAAGCCACAATTCTGTGGGTACTCTAGGTGGTGCAGAAAGCACCTAGAAGCTCCCTAGAGGTTGAAGTGCTGATCAAACTTCAGTTTTGCGCTCTATAAATTCCAGTTAGGAGTACTGGGGGTGGTTCAGATTCTGGGGCAGTGCTTTTGGCCAGCAGAGGGTATCACAAAGCCAGCCTACTTTCCCTTTAAAGCAAATTTGGGTCTCCAGCTGTTTTTGGACTACAACTCCCATCATCTCTAGTTAGCAGGACCAATGGGGAGAGACGATGGGAACTGTAGTCCGGGAGCTGCTGGGGACCCAAGTTTGGGAAAGCCTCCTTCAAAGCAACTTTTCCATTTTGCCCACAAAGATGGGACCTGTCCATGTTTGTATCTTCTTGTATTTTGTTTTCCTCATGACCTTTGTGCGGTTTTTAAAAAATTCTTAAAACGGCAAATTGAAAGCAAAATCGTATGGCAAGTAGCGGAAGAATAAAAGGTTGCATTTGAAAAAAACACAAAGAAAACCTGGGGGGTGGCCTCCTCAAATATTTTATGGGGGGGCAAAGACCCCAAGGAATTTAAGAGTGGCTGTATTCCCTACACCCACGTCTCAGAATGCTTAGAGCATAAAAACACAACATAAAAACATAAAACATCACATGTTAAAATAGCATTAGATGTCAATAAGAAAAAGGCCTGGTTAAAAAGGTGCGGATTTGCCTGGCTCCTAAAGCTATAAAATGGTTTTTCCGACCTTTGTATGGATTCTTTGGTGGGAAGTGAGTTTAGAGCTAACAGTGAAGCTTTTTCCACATTCCACACACTGATAGGGTTTCTCCCCTGTATGAATTCTTTGATGGGAAGTGAGAGAGAAGCTACATGTGAAGCTCTTTCCACATTCCACACACTGATAGGGTTTCTCCCCTGTATGAATTCTTTGATGGGAAGTGAGAGAGAAGCTACATGTGAAGCTCTTCCCACATTCTGCACACTGATAGGGTTTCTCCCCTGAATGAATTCTTTGATGGGAAGTGAGAGAGGAGCTACATGTGAAGCTCTTTCCACATTCCACACACTGATAGGGTTTCTCCCCTGAATGAATTCTTTCATGGGAAGTGAGAGAGGAGCTACATGTGAAGCTCTTTCCACATTCCACACACTGATAGGGTTTCTCCCCTGTATGAATTCTTTGATGGGAAGTGAGATGGGAGCTATAAGTGAAGCTCTTTCCACATTCCATGCACTGATAGGGTCTCTCCCCTGTATGAATTCTTTTATGGTAAGTGAGAGAGTAGCTATTTCTGAAGCTCTTTCCACATTCTACGCACTGATAGGGTTTTTCCCCTGTGTGAATTCTTTGATGGGAATTGAGATTGGAGTTATCAGTGAAGCTCTTTCCACATTCCACACACTGATAGGGTTTCTCCCTTGTATGAATTCTTTGATGCTTAGTGAGATCGAAGCTCTGACTGAAGCTCTTTCCACATTCCACACACTGATAGGGTTTCTCCCTTGTATGAATTCTTTGATGCTTAGTGAGATGGGAGCTATAAGTGAAGCTCTTTCCACATTCCACACACTGATAGGGTTTCTCTCCTGTATGAATTCTTTGATGGAAAGTGAGCTTGGAGCTCTGACTGAAGCTCTTTCCACATTCCACACACTGATAGGGTTTCTCTCCTGTATGAATTCTTTGATGGAAAGTGAGCTTGGAGCTCTGACTGAAGCTCTTTCCACATTCCACACACTGATAGGGTTTCTCCCCTGTATGAATTCTTTGATGGGAAGTGAGATCGGACCTCTTCCTGAAACTCTTTCCACATTCCACACACTGATAGGGTTTCTCCCCTGTATGAATTCTTTGATGGGAAGTGAGAGAGGAGCTACATGTGAAGCTCTTTCCACATTCCACACACTGATAGGGTTTCTCCCCTGTATGAATTCTTTGATGGGAGGTGAGAGTGGAGCTCTGAATGAAGCTCTTTCCACATTCTACGCACTGATAGGGTTTTTCCCCTGTGTGAATTCTTTGATGGGAAGTGAGATTGGAGTTATCAGTGAAGCTCTTTCCACATTCCACACACTGATAGGGTTTCTCCCTTGTATGAATTCTTTGATGCTTAGTGAGATCGAAGCTCTGACTGAAGCTCTTTCCACATTCCACACACTGATAGGGTTTCTCCCTTGTATGAATTCTTTGATGCTTAGTGAGATGGGAGCTATAAGTGAAGCTCTTTCCACATTCCACACACTGATAGGGTTTCTCTCCTGTATGAATTCTTTGATGGGAAGTGAGCTTGGAGCTCTGACTGAAGCTCTTTCCACATTCCACACACTGATAGGGTTTCTCCCCTTTATGAATTTTTTGATGATAAGTGAGAGAGGAGCTACGAGTGAAGCTCTTTCCGCATTCCACGCACTGATAGGGTTTCTCCCCTGTATGAATTCTTTGATGATAAGTGAGAGAGGAGCTACGAGTGAAGCTCTTTCCACATTCCATGCACTGATAGAGTTTCTTTTCAATGAGATTTTGTTGATGGGAAGTGGAATGGGAGCTCTGACTGCAGCTTTCTCCACACTCCAAATTTTTGTGTGGCTTCTCCTCTCTGGGGAATTTTTCGTTGTCACCTTTGCTCTCAATTTCCAATTCATCACAATCTGCAATGGAGAAAAAAAGGGATTGGAGCCTCAGGAAGATATGGAAAAGAGCTGAAGGGAGTTGGGGGTGTGTTCATTACCTGCATTTTTTGTCATTAACCAACATATTTATTATGAGATTCTGATGAGTTGTTGAATGTTGCTTTGTTTGATATACAGTAGTGGTCAAAATTGTGGAAGACTTTTGGAAAAAAGTGTATTTCAGAGGTTTGCTGGCTCATAACACCACTTCATTTGGAGTAATGTCATAAAATTATATATCAGTGGAAAGATAATTCGATCAAGAATGCAATCGAGATTGCAATCCAACAAAGTTTGTTCAATTACCCGTATTCTATCAAAATTATAGCCAAATAACCAGAAAAAGAAAGCACAACTTGCTTAGGTTGACTTTTGTCAGTGTGTTATGTGACTGCTATCAAGTTAGTTGGTTTTGTGTGTTCTTACATTTAGTGAGGGTGTAAAACATAATAAAATTATAGAAATGGCACAAAGAGTTGACTGGTCTCCAGAAAGTGAGTAAGATTGTACTATTAAGTGAAGAAGGCTACAGTTATGGAGAAATTAGAAGAGAGATTGGGGAAAACTTAACCAAAGTTGGCCTTTCTATATTTTTGAAGAGGTATAAGGAGACTCAGTCACTACAAAATCAGACTTGATAAGGCAGGGTATGTGTACAAAGGCAAGTGACGATGGACGAGTGAAGAGACTGTCCCTACATGACAGAAGAAAATCATCTGGGTGTATACAAGATGACATGGCACAATGTAATGGGAAGTTGAGTGCAAGGACTGATCTAAATGTTAGAATTCTAAGGAAAAAGCCATTGTTATCTCTCAAGCAAAAGTTGAAAAGATGAAACCCATGTTAACTGGACAGCGGAACAATGGGACACTACCTTACTTGACAGGTTGTCTCAAGATATGGCAAAGAGAAATTTCCAAATTCCTGTGGGAAGGGAAGAAACCTAGGATTAAACACCTGATCTTAATAGACATAAAAGAGAGAGGAGGCTTTTCCCTACCCGACCTAAAACTTTACTACGAGGCAGCCTGTTTCACCTGACTAAAAGGATTGGTGCACGTTGCAGGATCCGGACCTGGACCTGGAAGGTTTTGACAATCGTTGGGGATGGCACGCCTACCTGATATATGGAAAAGCGAAAATTCATAAAAATTTTACCAACCATATAATAAGAAAGTCACTCTTTGCTGTATGGGAAAAATATAAAGACCTGATGGAGCCTAAAGTCCCGTGGTAGACTTCTCCAATAGAAGCCATAGCAGTAAAACGGAAAAATACTCAGGAAAGCTGGCCAACATATAAAATACTTCTAAAAAATGAAGATAACCAAATAAAATTAAAAAACTTTGAGGAAATAAGAGAACACATTTCAGACTGGTTCCAATACCATCAGTTATTTGAAAAAATTAAATCTGACAAACAAAAGGGGTTCTCAACAGAAATGTCCCGATTCGAATCTGATCTTGTAAATTCTAAAAGAAAAACTCTTTCCAAAACTTATCGACTCCTCCTTGACTGGACAGTCAAGGAGGAGGAGGTAACAGTGGCAATGGTGAGGTGGTCCCAGGATTTTGGCCATTCAATAACCATGGCCCAATGGGAAAATTTATGGAAGATCAATTGGAAATTCACAAACTGTTACACGATTAGAGAGAACTTTCCAAAAATGCAACATCGATGGTATCTAACACCATGGAAACTTTCAAAAATGTATAAAAATGTGTTAAGTAATTGTTGGAGATGCAGAGACTCAGGAACATTCTACCATATGTGGTGTATATGTCGGAAAATACAAGTATTCTGGGAGAGTATACATGCAGAACTGCAAAAAATGCTAAAGATCTCTTTCAATAAAAAACCAGAGGCCTACCTCCTGGGAATAACAGATCTGGATATTTCACAAAAGAGGAAGGGTATCTTTTTATATGTGACGGCGGCAGCAAGAGTTTTGATCGCAGCAAAATGGAAGAGTAATGAAATCCCCTCTATACAAGATTGGATCCAAAAGCTGACAGAATATGCCGAATTAGATGGTTTATCAGAAAAAATAAAGAATAAATCAAAACAGGAATTTGTTTCAAAATGGGAGGTTTTCAAAGAATATCTGAAAAATAAATACAGTAGTTTAAATTCTGTCGCAGCATTCGAGGAACTTCAGTAATAGTTCCAAGGTAGATATAAGAAATTAGATTTATTAAGAGTAAGTTTAATTATGATGAAAGTGTGTATTGGCAATAAATAATATGAATTTGAAATATGGAATAGACGGGAGGTTGGGTCTTTAGTGTTAAGACCAATAGATGTTTTATTGTTTGCTAAGAAAATTATGTGTCTATGGTTATTTTTGTAATTTGTGTGTAATTTGGTATTTGTGTTTTTTTTCTCTTGTTGTATAAATAAAAAACTTTATTTTTAAAAAAAAGGACACTACCTTGCTTGGTAGTGATGGCATGAAATACGCAAGTTTCTTTAATCGGAGAAGAGGAGAAGAATCAGAGAAGATTTACATCCTACTTGCATTACACCGACTGTGAAACACCCAGACAGTGTGATGATCTGGGGTTGTATGGCAGCAAAAGGTGTGGGCAGAATTTGCGTCATTAATGGGAATATAAATGCGGGAAAATGCATAAACGAAATACGTGAGCCCAAACTGAAGTGTTCCGCAGGTGATATTTTCCCAGATACCGAAGCATTTATATATTTTCAGCAGGATTCAGCTCTATGTCATGTTGCTGCTGTGTGCAAAAGGTACATTCAAGATAATGATATTTCACTGCTGGAATGGCCTGGGAATAATAATAATAATAATAATAATAATAATAATAATAATAATAAATTTTATTTATATCCCGCTCTCCCCAGCCGAAGCCGGGCTCAGGGCAGCTAACAACAATAAAACAGTACACCAGTACAACACTCTAAAATCATTCATTATAAAATTAATTCAAATCAAACCAATGGCAACCATTGGGCCAGAGCTCCGTGAAGATTGCCGAAGGAGGGAGTCAGGCTGTGCCCTGGCCAAAGGCCTGGTGGAACAGCTCTGTCTTGCAGGCCCTGCGGAAAGATGTCAGTCCTGCAGGGCCCTAGTCTCTTGTGACCTAGTCTCTTCCACCAGATCGAAGCCACAGCCGAAAAAGCCCTGGCTCTACTTGAAGCCAGCCTAACCTCTCTGTGGCCTGGGACCTTCAAGATGTTTTTATTTGAAGACCGTAGGTTTCTCTGTGGGGCATACCAGGAGAGGCGGTCCCGTAGGTACGAGGGTCCTAGGCCGTATAGGGCTTTAAAGGTTAAAACCAGCACCTTAAACCTGATCCTGTACTCCACCGGGAGCCAGTGCAGCTGGTATAGCACCAGGTGAATGTGATCTCACAGCGAGGACCCCGTAAGGAGTCTCGCCGCAGCATTCTGCACCCGCTGGAGTTTCTGGGTCAGTCGCAAGGGCAGCCCCACATAGAGTGAGTTACAATAATCCAGTCTGGAGGTGACCGTCGCGTGGATCACAGTGGCTAGGTCAGGGCGAGAGAGGTAAGGAGCCAACTGCTTAGCTTGGCAAAGATGGAAAAATGCCGCCTTTGTTATAGCTGCAATCTGCTCCTCCATGGAAAGGGAGGTGTCGAAGATTACACCCAAACTCTTAACAGACGGTGCTGGCACTAATTGCGCCCCCGCAAGAGATGGGAGTTGCCCCCCCAATCCCATATCGTCCCGTCCCAGCCACAGGACCTCTGTCTTCGAAGGATTTAGCTTCAACCGGCTCCCACGTAACCATCCAGCCACAGCTTCCAAACATCTGGTCAGTGTGTCTGGGGCCGAGTCAGGATGGCCATCCATCAACAGATAGAGTTGGGTGTCATCAGCATATTGATGGCATCCTGAATAGCCCACACTTTAGTCCATACTGAATAGCCCACACTTTAACCCAATCAGAAATCTTTGGAGCCGACTAAAGAAACTTGTTAGTCAGAAGCAACCCAGCAATAAAGCCCAATTAACAGAGGCCATTATTCAGTCTTGGTTTCCCATTATTACAGCTGCAGAACTAAAAACTTGGTTCACTTCATGGGAAGGCATTGTAAGGCCGTAATTAAAGCTAAAGGTTACCAATGGTTACCAAAGGTTTCACATTTTTTCTTTATGACTGCTGTTCTAATAAATACTCCTTCATAAAATTCATTGCATTACATTCTTCATTAAATTATCTTTCCATTGCTATATAATTTTATGGTATTACTCCACACAAAAGTGGTGTTATGAGCCATCAAACCTCAGAAATACACTTTTCACAAAAGGTTTCCAAATGCGCAGGGTATAAACAAAAATTATTATTACTACAGTGGTACCTTGATTTAAGAACAGTCCTGTTCTGGAAAGTTTGTAAACCGAGGTACCACTGTATCATCATCATCACCACCACCATCATCATCATCATCACCACCATCATCATCATCATCATCATCACCACCACTGCTACTTCTACTTGAAATTCAATAAGTCTAGCTCTTCTCTGGCATGGATTTTGTTTGGCCCAGTCATGGCATCCCCTCCATCTCCAATGTCAGTCGTCTCTTTGGTCAACCCAAGACTGACAGGAGCAAAAACAAAAACAGAAAACCTGAAGCTACTTATCTTTCCTAACAATTCTGAAGCTGACATTGAAGATGGCCTGGGCAGTTGAGACCAGCCCAATCGTGGTAGAAAAAGGAATAATCTGAGGAAGATTGTTCAAAGAGAAAACTGTAATTTATTGTTTATTGTGGGGGTGTTAGGTTCCCGGGTGTTATAGGGGCCACTATTGAGCTCTGTGAGAATATGTGAGGTTGGTCTATAGACATATTTTTTGAATTTCCAGGCAGATAGGACGATCCCACAGGGAGCCTTACCAAGAGAGGCCACGATCCCACGATTCTCCTCCATGACATCCTTATGCAGAGCTCTCTGGTCAGGATCCAGCAACGCCCACTCCTCGTCCGTGAAACGAACAGCGACATCTTCAAAGCACACTGGACCCTAAAAGAAAAAGGGAAATGTCCTCCTCTGAGACAGCAGAAATATGATCTGCTACACAATGCTCTGTTGTTTCCTTCCTCTTAATTGCTGTGTGTTTTTTAAGTGATTCTTTTACTTCCCACTTTAATAATGGGAGCTTCTTTTAGCAAAGGAATTATTTTATTAGGCATTTATTTTATTGCCCCCTCTACTCTCCCCATGCACTGTTCTGGGGAGGGAACGTCAAGGGGAGGAGTGGAGGGCAGTTCTCTTTGTGCTGCTGATGGGGCTGGCTAGGGGAATCCTGGCCACTGCTGGTTATGGTTTCTCCAAAGCTTAGAAGCCTATTTTAGCAGTCCATGGTCAATGTAGAAATAAAGCAGTAACTACAAATGAATCCTGCTGGCAACATTCAGAAGACTGGTATGAGTTATCTGGGCAGGAAATCCCACAGTTCACAGCTGCAATTAACTCTTTATCAGCAAGAACACGATATTCACAGACTTGGCTGAGTTTCAGGCCTAATGAGAACAGCAGCTCATTCCCTGAGCCTCTTCTTCCACAAAAGCCGCTGCTGAGAGTAAAGGCCCCCGACTCCCGACAGCTTTCCAAGCCCCTCCTCTCTGGGGTTTCTGGCAAGGGATCAAATAGTGCACCATTGTGCAGCCTGCCTTTGCTCCTCCATTGCTCCATCCCTCGGCCTCTGTCCCCACAAGGCAGCTTCCTCTGACCTGATCTGGTTCCACAGCTGCTGCTTCCCTTCTGCTCCCATGAAAAGATGGACCAGGAGGTTTTGCCGGCATCATTCTGTCTCCTGCAAAAGAAAAAAAGGTAAGCAGGATGCCAGGAGTGCCTGCTTCTCTCACAGGTGAAATAGGGCATCTCTAACTTCAGATGGGCCTTTCATAATAATAATAATAATAATTTATACCCCGCCAATCTGGCTGAGTCTCCCCAATCACTCTGGGCGGCTTCCAATCAAGTGTTAAAAGCAGTACAGTGTTAAATATTAAAAACTTCCCTGAACAGGGCTGCCTTCAGATGTCTTTTAAAGAGAAGATAGCTGCTTATTTCCTTCACATCTGAAGGGAGGGTGTTCCACAGGGCGGGCGCCACTACCGAGAAGGCCCTCTGTCTGGTTCCCTGTACCCTCACTTCTCGCAATGAGGGAACCTCCAGAAGTGCCTCAGCGGCTGGACCTCAGTGTCCGGGCAGAACGATGGGGGTGGAGACGTCCTTCAGATATACTGGACCGAGGCCATTTAGGGCTTTAAAGGTCAGCACCAACACTTTGAATTGTGCTCAGAAACATACTGGGAGCCAATGCAGATCTCTCAGAACCGGTGTTATGTGATCTTGTCAGCCGCTCCCAGTCACCAGTCTAGCTGCCGCATTCTGGATTAATTGCAGTTTCCGGGTCACCTTCAAAGGTAGCCACACCTGCTGAGAGCATTTGGACGTTTGTGCCCATTTCATATGTTAGTTGTGCAGAAATACTTCTCCCTTCCTCTGCACGCTTTTTCCCAACTGTTCTCCCCAAAACAAGATGAAAAGAACCCTCAGATGAGTTGGAAAACCAACAGAACAAGACCAAACGGAGAAAACCCACCTTCCTCCTTACCCAGTGGCCTCTCTCTGGTGTCCAACGGAGGCCTCTCTGCCTCACAGGAATCCAGGTCCATTTCTACAAAATGATCCTTTCCCTGAAAAACAGAGAATGAATGGCGAGAAAACTGTAAGGGTGTGAAATCTTATTCCATGGATGCCTCCCCAGGAAAAGGATGGGCCATCAGCAGATCATTATGGGATGTTCTCTGTCCTGCTTGGAGCCCCTTGGGAGTATCCAGAGGAAAGTCTCTCTCACCTGCTTTCTGTCCTCTGCCTGACTCAGGAGGAAACCTTCGGCCAGGGCCACCGCCTGGGAACTTGTCTCCGCTCCACAGTCCCTCACCCAGCTCTCCATCTCCGGTGGAAGGACAGCCAGGAACTGCTCCAAGATCACCAGGTCCAGCATCTCAGCTTTCGTGTGCCTTTCTGGCTTCAGCCACTGGTGGCAAAAGTGGTAGAGTCGGCTGCAAACCTCTCGGGGTCCTTTGGCCTCCTGGCAGCAGAACTGCCTCACCTGCTGGCTCTGCACCTCTGAGCGGAGGGTGTCCTCCTCACCCAGGATCTTCTGCACAGAGTTTTCCCAGAATCCCCCACTGCTCCCAGTTTGGATGGCATGGCCTCTTCCTGCTTCAGGGCCAGCTGAGTCTCGCTCATCCATCTGTGCTCTCAGGAAGCCTCTGAGAGATCGGAAGGAACCTTTTGGTCTTCTGCCAAGTTCTGCCTGTCTGAATGAGAAGCTCTAGCAAATCCTACAAAGCAAATACATTGTTCTGTTACAGAATTTGTAGGTCAGAAGAAACAACAGAATCTGTAAGGAAGCATGGATGTGTCTTGCCAGGTACCAGGGCTGGATGGCACCACAGCCCAAACCATGAGATATCTTCTTTAAAAAGAGGAGAAGGAGAAAGCAGCCTCTAGCCCTCCTAGAAGGAAGATTGCAATGCAAAATGTGGAAGCAACTGAAGGGATTTCTGTGAGGTGAATCAGCCTGGTTGCTCCTGCCTTCCAGTCAATGCATGAAGTCAGAACTGACTGACAAGGGAGTCATTTGTATCTTTTGAAAAATGGATGCTTGGCTCTAGTGGGGGTCCTCATCCGGGGGTCCTCATGAGTTGCTCCCCCCATCCCCACTGCCCTGCTTCTGTCTCCTTTTCTTGCACTTGGACTCTCTGCCGCTCTCCAGGCAGACCCCTGGGGTGGGGTCTCTTTTTCTTTGCTGTGAGGGCCAAGTGGGCAGAGCCAAATACATCTCCCTTGAAATTTAGGCAGCTAATTTATTATTATTATTTTATTAGAGAGCTTAACCCCCCCACAGCCATGGATGCCCAGGTCCCTGGAGGCTCAGTGAGTAGCAGCGCCCATTTCCGGCTGCTTTGCCATCAACAATCCCTTTGGGACAGAGAGGATGTGGTCCTGGGATGCCCTGCTCTGGGTGCGAGGGGATGGCTGCCGTGGCCTCCGTGGGGAGCTGCCCTGGGAGACACTGGGAAACTGGTCCCCAATGCAGCAGCCAGGCTATGGGCTGGGATCCCTCTCTTTACTCCTCTCCTTTCTCTCCCACCTTTCCTTCCTCCCTCCACGTGTTTTTTTCCGGGGGGGGGGCTAGTCCACCTCCTCCTCCAGCTTTGGAAAACCATTTGCAGATGTTTCCTCTGTTGTGCAATGAGGCTGAGCGAATTCACACAGAGTTAAAGTCCCAGGGACTCCTTTGTTTGAAGAAGGGAGATTTCGGGGGAGTCGTTTGTTCTGAGGGGGGGCGGAAGGCCAGATGAGTTTGGGATCCTCTGATCTCCAGGAAGGAGAGCGCTGCAGACCTGGCCCCTCCCTGGCAGGACCCTCTCCTCCCTGACTTGGGGTCCCCCCCCTGCAGGAGCAGATCAGGCCCCCCTGGCCTCCTCCCCTGCTGCAGCCCTGGGACCCCCACCAGATCCCAGAGAGAGAGGAGACTCACCAGATCCCTGGAGAGACACCAAAGCAGGGAAGGACTGGGGAGGGAGGGGCCTTGGCTCTGGAGGACCTGCCCCCCCCCCGCTTCCTGTCCTCTCTAGGAAGGCAGCTCGGTTCCCTTTAACCCTTGCAGTGCCGAGTCACCCCAGCTCTTCCCTTCCTCCCTTTGCACAACCTGACCGACACGCTGCGCCCCTGAACAGATCCCGGCTCGCGAAGGGTCTCTCAATTCGGCTTGAATTTCTGGAGCGCAGAAAGGGGGGGGAGTGGAGGTCCAGAGACGGGGAGCAACTGGGGCGGAGCCTGGAGCCTGTGCAACTGCCTCCCCCCCCCCCAATGTGCTCCCTCCACCCTCCACTTTCCCTCCTGGCTGGACCAGAGCAGCTTCTCTTCGGGGGCCACCCCCCTCTCCCCCCCCACACCCATAGATGGATTGGCATATTTATGGATCCGTTTTAAAGCCAATTTTTTGGGCAGGCGCCTATGCGCCTGGTCCACCTCCACCACCTCTCTTGCTGGATACGGCCCTGATCCCTGGGTCATCCAGTCCCACCCCCAGCAATGCAGGAATCTCAGCTGAAGCATCCATGGCAGATGGCCGTCCGATCTCTGCTTAGAAACCTCCAAGGAAGGAGAGTCCACCACCTCCCAAGGGAGACCTTTCCCCTGCCCAACTGCTCTTAGATGTCCCTCAAGGCAGCGGGTCCTGAGTTCCAGCCCTGCTGAAACCATTGCACTGGCTGCCAAGGAGGAACCAAGCAAAGTTCAACATAAATAAATCCTATTCTCATCATAAATGAGTAATACTTTCTTATGCACGCAACAAAAGTATGCCATTTCCCTTTCCAGAAATGCTCAATTGCTAATTCAAAGGACTGAAAATGGATGGTTGTTGTTATTATGTTTAGGGAAGCTTTTAATATTTGATGGACTATTGTATTTTAATATTTTGTTGGAAGCCGCCCAGAGTGGCTGGGGAACCCAGCCAGATGGCTGGGGTATAAATTATTATTATTATTATTATTGTTATTATTATTATTGATCAGGTGAGTGTTCTCCTTTCAAAAGAGGCAGGTGGAATCTCCACGGTTGCTAATAGTATAACGTTGTAAGTGCAGGGAAATATGGGGAGCCCTAGAGCATCTGCTTGGCATGCAGAATGTCCCAGGGTCAACCCCTGACATCTCCTGCCAGGGCTGGACAAAATCCCTGCCTGAAACTCTGGGGAGCTGCTGCCAGTCAGTGTAGACCAGGGGTCCTCAAACTATGTCCCGCGGGCCGAATCCAGCCCTCCAGGGTCGTGAATCTGGCCTGCAAGACCATTTCAGAACCTGCCAAGTGTTCGAGGCTGAAAGCATCTCGCCACCCGCTCAGTCAGTCCCTGCGCCGTGCTGAGGTATAACACTACGTTTCCGAACACAATTCAAAGTGTTGGTGCTGACCTTTAAAGCCCTAAACGGCCTCGGCCCAGCATACCCAAAAGAGCGTCTCCACCCCCATTGTTCTGCCCGGACACTGAGGTCCAGCTCCAAGGGCCTTTAGGCGGTTCCCTCATTGCGAGAAGCAAAGCTACAGGGAACCAGGCAGAGGGCCTTCTCGGTAGTGGCCCCCGCCCTGTGGAACGCCCTCCCATCAAATGTCAAAGCGATAAACAACTACCTGACATTCAGAAGACATCTTAAGGCAGCCCTGTTAAGGGAAGTTTTTAATGTGTGACATTTTTGTGTATTTTTGGTTGCTGTGGAAGCCGCTTAGAGTGGCTGGGGAAACCCAGCCAGATGGGCGGGGTACAAATAAATTATTATTATTATTATTATTATTAGTTGTTGTTGTTGTTGTTCTTTAGTAGTTTAGTTGTGTCCGACTCTTTGTGACCCCATGGACCAGAGCATGCCAGGCACTCCTGTCTTTCACTGCCTCCCTCAGCTTGGTCAGACTCATGGAGATCTAGGAGTCTTGGTTGACCACAAACTTGACATGAGCCTACAGTGTGACGCGGCAGCTAAAAAAGCCAATGCAATTCTGGGCTGCATCAATAGGAGTATAGCATCTAGATCAAGGGAAGTAATAGTGCCACTGTATTCTGCTCTGGTCAGACCTCACCTGGAGTACTGTGTCCAGTTCTGGGCACCACAGTTCAAGAAGGACACTGACAAACTGGAACGTGTCCAGAGGAGGGCAACCAAAATGGTCAAAGGCCTGGAAACGATGCCTTATGAGGAACGGCTAAGGGAGCTGGGCATGTTTAGCCTGGAGAAGAGGAGGTTAAGGGGTGATATGATAGCCATGTTCAAATATATAAAAGGATGTCACATAGAGGAGGGAGAAAGGTTGTTTTCTGCTGCTCCAGAGAAGCGGACACGGAGCAATGGGTCCAAACTACAAGAAAGAATCATAGAATCATAGAATCATAGAGTTGGAAGAGACCACAAGGGCCATCGAGTCCAACCCCCTGCCAAGCAGGAAACACCATCAGAGCACTCCTGACATATGGTTGTCAAGCCTCTGCTTAAAGACCTCCAAAGAAGGAAACTCCACCACACTCCTTGGCAGCAAATTCCACTGTCGAACAGCTCTTACTGTCAGGAAGTTCTTCCTAATGTTTAGGTGGAATCTTCTTTCTTGTAGTTTGGATCCATTGCTCCGTGTCCGCATCTCTGGAGGAGCAGAAAACAACCTTTCTCCCTCCTCTATGTGACATCCTTTTATATATTTGAACATGGCTATCATATCACCCCTTAACCTCCTCTTCTCCAGGCTAAACATGCCCAGCTCCCTTAGCCGTTCCTCATAAGGCATCGTTTCCAGGCCTTTGACCATTTTGGTTGCCCTCCTCTGGACACGTTCCAGTTTGTCAGTGTCCTTCTTGAACTGTGGTGCCCAGAACTGGACACAGTACTCCAGGTGAGGTCTGACCAGAGCAGAATACAGCGGCACTATTGCTTCCCTTGATCTAGATGCTATACTCCTATTGATGCAGCCCAGAATTGCATTGGCTTTTTTAGCTGCCGTGTTACACTGTTGGCTCATATCAAGTTTGTGGTCAACCAAGACTCCTAGATCTCCATGAGTCTGAGCAAACTGCGGGAGGCAGTGGAAGACAGGAGTGCCTGGCGTGCTCTGGTCCATGGGGTCACAAAGAGTCGGACACAACTAAACTACTAAAGAACAACAAAAACAACAAATAATAATAATAATAATAATAATAATAATAATAATAATAATTTATTTGTACCCCGCCCATCTGGCTGGGTTTCCCCAGCCACTCTAAGCGGCTTCCACAGCAACCAAAAATACACAAAAATGTCACACATTAAAAACTTCCCTTAACAGGGCTGCCTTAAGATGTCTTCTGAATGTCAGGTTTATCGCTTTGACATCTGATGGGAAGGCGTTCCACAGGGCGGGGGCCACTACCGAGAAGGCCCTCTGCCTGGTTCCCTGTAGCTTTGCTTCTCACAATGAGGGAACCGCCTAAAGACCCTTGGAGCTGGACCTCAGTGTCCGGGCAGAACAATGGGGGTGGAGACGCTCTTTTGGGTATGCTGGGCCAAGGCCGTTTAGGGCTTTAAAGGTCAACACCAACACTTTGAATTGTGCTCAGAAACGTAGTGGGAGCCAATGTAGGTCTTTCAAGACCGGTGTTATACCTCAGCACGGCGCAGGGACTGACTGAGCGGGTGGCAAGATGTTTTCAGCCTCAAACACTTGGCGGGTTCTGAAATGGTCGTGCAGGCCAGATTCACGACCCTGGAGGGCTGGATTCGGCCCGCGGGACATAGTTTGAGGACCCCTGGTCTACACTGACTGGCAGCAGCTCCCCAGAGTTTCAGGCAGGGATTTTGTCCAGCCCTGGCAGGAGATATCAGGGGCTGACCCTGGGACATTCTGCATGCCAAGCAGATACTCTAGGGCTCCCCATATTTCCCTGCACTTACAACGTTATACTATTAGCAACCGTGGAGATTCCACCTGCCTCTTTTGAAAGGAGAACACTCACCTGATTAATAATAATAATAATAATAATAATAATAATAATTTATACCCCACCCATCTGGCTGGGTTCCCCAGCCACTCTGGGCAGCTTCCAACAAAATATTAAAATACAATAGTCCATCAAATATTAAAAGCTTCCCTAAACATCATAACAACAACCATCCATTTTCAGTCCATTAAATTAGGAATTAAGCATTTCTGGAAAGGGAAATGGCATACTTTTGTATATTAGTATGAAAAGCATGCATAAGAAATTATTACTCATTTACTCATTTAATTTATTACTCATTATTACTCATTTTGGCAGGAGAAAGGTCTCCCTTGGGAAGTGGTGGACTCTCCTTCCTTGGGGGTTTCTAAGCAGAGATCGGACGGCCATCTGCCATGGATGCTTTAGCTGAGATTCCTGCATTGCTGGGGGTTGTAATAATAATTATAATAATAATAATAATTTATTATTTATACCCTGCACATCTGGCTGGGTTTCCCCAGCCACTCTGGGCGGCTTGCAATAAAACACTAAAATACAATAACCTATTAAACATTAAAAGCTTCCCTCAACAGGGCTGCCTGTTTAGGGAACTAGACCAGCCCTCTCTTGCTTCGGGTTGGACTAGATGACCCTGGGATCCCCTCCTATCTCTCCACTCCTGAATTCTAGGAGGAGCTTCCTTGCCTCCTGCAAAGCCCTTTTCCCTGCAAGCTCTTCCTCTGGTTTCTGGCCAAGGGAGGGAGATGCCCAGAGTCCAGCCAAGAGCCTCACCCCCAAAAGTATATCTGGGCATTGGCGTAGCCAGGGGAGCAGTTGCCCCCCTAAATGCATAAAAAATAATAAGAATTTGAGGATCTGCCAAGCGAGAGAGGGCTGAGCGAGGGAGGACTCGGCTTGGCAAGGGTTAAAGGGAAGTGAGCTGCCTTCCTAGAGAGGACAGGAAGCAAGAGGGGGCTGGTCCTCCCGAGCCAAGGCCCCTCCCTCCCCAGTCCTTTCCTGCAAGGAAGGGGGGGTGTTGCTTTGGTGTCTCTCCTGCAAGGGCCGAATCGCAGCCCCCTCCTGGGATCTGGTGAGTCCATAGCTGTCAACTTTCAGATTTGAAAATAAGGGATCAGCAGCCTTGAAAATAAGGGATCAGCAGCCTCACCTATCTACCAATCCGGGATAGCAGCAGGAAGCAGCGGGAAACGGCGCTGCAATAAGGGAATTTCCCACAAACAAAAAAAAGGAAGGTTGCCAGCTATGGGTGAGTCTCCTCTCTCTCCCCCCAGAGGGTGCAGTGGGGAGACGGTGGGGGTCCCAGGGCTGCAGCAGGAGAGGGTGCCTGGGGGGCCTGATCTGCTCATGTGGGGGGGGACCCCAAGTCAGGGAGGAGAGGGTCCTGCCAGGGAGGGGCCAGGTCTGCCACGCTCTCCTTCCTGCAGATCAGAGGATCCCTGACTCCCACGAAATCTCCCTTCTTTAAACAAAGGAGTCCCTGGGACTTTAACTCTGTGTGACATCACTCAGCCTCATTGCACAACAGAGGAAACATGTGCAAATGGTTTTGCTAAGCTGGAGGAGGAGGTGGACTAGCCCCCCCCCCCAATAAAGAACAGCGGGGAGGAAGGAAGGAAAAGTAGGAAAGAGAGACCAGGAATAAAGAGAGGGACCCCAGGCCATAGCCTGGCTGCTGCATTGCAAACCAGTTTGTGTTAAGCTATCTAACAGAACAACAAAAAAATCAAGGGAGATGTCTTTGGCCCCGCCCACTTGGCCCTCTGGGGGTTGGCCAGATACATTCCTGGCCCTCAGAAGAGAGAAAAAGAGACCTCACCCCACGAATCTGTCTGGACAGCGGCAGAGTTTGCAGAAAAGGAGACAGAAGCAGGGAGTGGAGGTGGGGTGGGGGTGGGGGTGGGGGTGAGGAGCAACTCCTGAGGACCCCCGAGTGAGGACCCTCACTAGAGCCAAGCATCCATTTTCCACAAGATACAAATGACTCCCTTGTCAGTCACTTCTGACTTCAGGCATTATCTAGAAGGCAGCAGAAACCAGGTTGATTAATCTCACAGAAATCATTTCAGTTGCCTCCACAGTTTGCAATGCTTGAAGGCTAGAGACTTATTTCTTCTCCTCCTCCTGCTCTTTCCTTTCAAAAAGATATCTCATGGTCTGGGATGCGGTAAAGTCCAGCCCTGGTTCCCAGCAAGACTCATCCATGCTTGCTCGGGGAACCATTTTTTCCCCTGTCATACAAATTCTGTAACAGAACAATGTATTTGCTTTGTAGGATTTGCTAGAGCTTCTCATTTAGACGGACAGAACTTGGCAGAAGACCAAAGGGTTCCTTCTGATCTCTCAGAGGATTCCTGAGAGCACAGATGGATGTGCGAGACTCAGCTGGCCCTGGAAGAGGCCATGCCAACGAAACTGGGAGCAGTGGGGGGTTATGGGAAAACACTGTGCAGAAGATCCTGGGTGAGGAGGACACCCTCCGCTCAGAGGTGCAGAGCCAGCAGTTGAGGCAGTTCTGCTGCCAGGAGGCCAAAGGACCCCGAGAGGTTTGCAGCCGACTCCACCACCTTGACCATCAGTGGCTGAAGCCAGAAAGGCACACGAAAGCTGAGATGCTGGACCTGGTGATCTTGGAGCAGTTCCTGGCTGTCCTTCCCCTGGAGATGGAGAGCTGGGTGAGGGAATGTGGAGCGGAGACCAGTTCGCAGGCGGTGGCCCTGGCCGAAGGTTTCCTCCTGAGTCAGGCAGAGGACAGAAAGCAGGTGAGAGAGACTTACCTCTGGATACTCCCAAGGGGCTCCAAACAGGACAGAAAACATCCCATAATGGTCTGCTGATGGCCCATCCTTTTTCTGGGAAAACATCCATGGAATGAGATCTCACACCCTTCAAGTCTTTGTCATTCTCTTTCTAGTATTTCTCCCCATTCTCTGTTTTGAATCCTTGTTTCTTTCTCAGGGAAAGGATCTCTTTGCAGAAATGGACCTGGATTCCTGTGAGGCAGAGAGGCCTCCGTTGGACACCAGAGAGAGGCCACTGGGTAAGGAGGAAGGTGGTTTTTCGCGGTTCTTTTCATCTTGTTTTGGTGGGAGACCGTTGGGAACAAGGGTCCAGAGGAGGGGAGATGTATTTCTGCACAAACAAACATATGAAATGGGCACAAACGTCTATAAATGCTCTCAGCAGGTAAGGATTTCTAAAGGCCCATCTGCAGTTAGAGATGCCCTGTTTCACCTGTGAGAGAAGCAGGCACTTCTGGCGTCCTGCTTACCTTTTTTCTCTTACAGGTGGCAGAAGGATGCCGGCAAGACCTCCTGATCCGCTTTTTCATGGGGGCAGAAGGGAAGCAGCGGCTGTGGAACCAGATCAGGTCAGGGGAAGCTGCCTTGTGGGGACAGAGGCCGAGGGATGGAGCAATGTCATTTACTGGTTGGGCACAGAGGAATGGTGGGAGGAAGCAGCCGGGGAACCAGGAAGGGAAGACGGCTCAGAGCCGAAGGAGTGGAGGTGGAGGAAGGATGAGCGGTCAGAGGGAGAAGAGGGAGAAGTCTGTGAAGAGGAGGTGTCAGAAGCTGAAGGGGAAACAGAGCTTAGTGAGCTGGGAGACTCTGTGGCAGAATGCAGTGCAGAATCAGAGGCAGAAGAGGAAGGAGGCAAGTGGGAGAGGAAGGTTGAGAGGCAGAGGTGAGTCAGGAGAAGGAGGAGCCACCGGTGGCTTCCTCTCCTTTTGCCAGAAGTCACCCTCCCTGCTTGTCTCTCAGAGCCAGGAGACCCCCTGCATTGCAGGAATCTCTGCTAGATCATCCAAGACAGATGCCCATCCAAAAGAGGCTTATTTCATTTCTAGATTGATAACTGAATGCAAAAATAGTTTTCTAAGCAGTGGACAAATGAGAACAAATAGCGGCCTGGATTCACCTAACCAGCCCCATCGGCTGCAAAATGGGGCCTGCCTCCACTTCCTCCCCTTCTCCATGCCCCCATGAACCCCTCGAATTTGGCTCTAGTTCTTAGGAGGGAACAGCTCAGGAGGAGAGGAGAAAGTGGATCCTTCCAACAGGGAAACTGGAATGCTTGCCTAGGCAGAATGACTTGAATAACACAAGGTGGAGTACAACCTATTTGCACAAAAACGAATACCCATAATTTAAACTTAGAATAAAATAAGCATCCATAAATAAAATGTGCAGCAAAGCAATCCTATTGAAACAACTCCCCTGCGTGAGTGCCCGAGGGCCCTGCTCCTGTCACTCACCACCTGGCCCAGGGTGGGGCCTGAAGCCTCACAAGGACAGTTGTTGCTGCTGCTGCTGGCCAGGAGGACTCGGAGCGGCGCAATGTTCTTTTAAAAATTTTCTTTTTTCCCTTTTGATTACTTTTTTTGTGGGGGGTGGGATGGATGTTTGGTTGGGTTTGGGAATTTGTTTGATTTTAATGTGTTTGTAATTTTTACAGTTTTTTGTTTGTATTGTTCTTTCTTTTTTTTAAGGGTTTTATTTTGTTCTTAAGGGGAGGGGTCAGGGCTGCCGGGGAGTGGGTCCCAGCCCACAAAATAGCTGGGGCATGTTCCATGGGGGGGATGCACTGGGACAACCGATCTCAGTGATCACAGGTAGGAGGAGGAGTTACGCTAAGACCAGACCACGTCATTACAGAGGAGGCAGGTTTAGTCGTTGTTGGAGGACTATCCCTGCCTCCGGGTCTGGTCCTGACTGGACGGATACTAGAATCAGCAAGGGATACCCACATGACCTGAAGGTGCTGCTCTGCAATGCCAGGTCAATGATTCATAAAACCACTGCCATCCATGACTTGATCATGGATGGAGGACTTGACCTGGCATGTGTAACAGAGACTTGGTTGGATGAAGCAGATGGGCCTGTCCTTGCCGCTGCTTGTCCACCAGGTTTCTCTTACGCACAGCAACCCAGGTCTTGTTGGCGAGGAGGGGGGGTTGCAGTGCCATGGTCGGATCACTTCCTAGTGCAACTGGACTTCTCCGCGACCCTTCCCCTCTGCATGGAGGTGGGACCGATTCAGATGGTCCGCCCCCGCCACTTAATGGCTCCAAATGGTTTCCAGAGAGTGGTAGGGGATGCTTTATCCCATGTTGATGGCCTTTCAGCTGATTCCCTTGTGGCCCGCTGGAATGTGGAGTTAACCAGGGCTATTGACTGTTTGGCTCCGAAGCGCCCTCTTCGATTGCATGGAGCCCGGACAGCCCTGTGGTTTTCCACGGATCTGAGGGCAATGAAACAATCGCTGAGACGGCTAGAGCGCCGGTGATGGATAACTCATTCTGAAGCTAAGCGGACACGGGTTAAAGCTCAATGTCAAGCCTACCAAGTGGCGGTAGCGATGGCAAAGAAGACTTTCTTCGCCGCCTCTATTGCATCTGCAATAGACTGGTGACTGGGAGCGGCCGCCAAGACCATATAACACCGTTCTTGAAAGACCTACACTGGCTCCCAGAACGTTTCTGAGCACAATTCAAAGTGTTTCTGCTGACCTTGAAAGCCCTAAACGGCCTCGGTCCAGTATACCTGAAGGAGCGTCTCTACCTCCATCGTTCTTCCCAGACAGTGAGATCTAGTGCTGAGGGCCTTCTGGCGGTTCCCTTGCTGCGAGAAGCCAAGTTACAGGGAAGCAGGCAGAGGGCCTTCTCGGTAGTGGCACCCGCCCTGTGGAACGCCCTCCCACCAGATGTCAAAGAGAAAAATAACTACCAAACTTTTAGAAGACATCTAAAGGCAGCCCTGTTTAGGGACACTTTTAATGTTTAAGAGATTATTGTATTTTAGTGTTTTTTGGAAGCCGCCCAGAGTGGCTGGGAAAACCCAGCCAGATGGGCGGGGTATAAATAAATAAATAAATAAATAAATAATAATAATAATAATAATTAACAGGAAGGAAACAACAGAGGATTGTGTAGCAGATCATATTTCTGCTGTCTCAGAGGAGGACATTTCCCTTTTTCTTTTAGGGTCCAGTGTGCTTTGAAGATGTCGCTGTTTGTTTCACGGACGAGGAGTGGGCGTTGCTGGATCCTGACCAGAGAGCTCTGCATAAGGACGTCATGGAGGAGAATTGTGGGATATTGGCCTCTCTTGGTAAGGCTCCCTGTGGGATCGTCCTATCTGCCTGGAAATTCAAAAAATACATCTATGGACCAACCTCATATATTTTCACAGAGTTCAACAGTGCCCCCTATAAAACCTGGGAACCTAACACCCCCACAATAAACAGTAACTTACAGTTTTTTCTTTGAACAATCTTCTTCAAAATATTCCTTTTTCTACCACGATTGGGCTGGTGTGAACTTTCCAGGCCATCTTCAGTGTCAGCTTCAACCTTCCACAATTTTGACCACTACTATATATCAGACAAAACAACATTCAACAACTCTTCAGAATCTAATAATAAATTTGTTGGTAAAATGACAAACAACACAGGTAATGAACACACACTCAACTCGTTTCATTTCTTCTCCATTTCTTCCTGAGGCTCTAATCTCTTTTTGTCTCCATTGCAGATTCTGATGAATTGGAAATTGAGAGCAAAAGTGACCACGATAAAATCCCCAGGGAGAAGAAGCCACGTAAAAATTTGGAGTGTGGAGAAAGCTGCAGTCAGAGATCCCATTCCACTTCCCATCAACAAAGTCTCATTGGAAAGAAACTCTATCAGTGCATGGAATGTGGAAAGACCTACACATGTAGCTCCTCTCTCACTTCCCATCGCAGAATTCATACAGGGGAGAAACCCTATAAGTGCGTGGAATGTGGAAAGAGCTTCAGGAATAGCTCCCATCTCACTTCCCATCAAAGAATTCATACAGGGGAAAAACCCTATCAGTGTGTGGAATGTGGAAAGAGCTTCAGTCAGAGTGCCAATCTCACTAAGCATCAGAGAATTCATACAGGGGAGAAACCCTATCAGTGTGTGGAATGTGGAAAGAGCTTCAGTCGGAGTGCCAGTCTCACTAAGCATCAGAGAATTCATACAGGGGAGAAACCCTATCAGTGTGTCAAATGTGGAAAGAGCTTCACTGAAAGCTCCTCTCTCACTTTCCATCAAATAATTCATACAGGGGAGAAACCCTATCAGTGTGTGGAATGTGGAAAGAACTTCAGGAAGAGTTCCCATCTCACTAAGCATCAGAGAATTCATACAGGGGAGAAACCCTATCAGTGCGTGGAATGTGGAAAGAGCTTCACTCACAGCCACAATCTCACTTCCCATCAAAGAATTCATACAGGGGAGAAACCCTATCAGTGTGTGGAATGTGGAAAGAGCTTCAGTCAGAGCTCCTCTCTCACTAAGCATCAAAGAATTCATACAGGGGAGAAACCCTATCAGTGTGTGGAATGTGGAAAGAGCTTCAGTCAGAGCTCCGATCTCACTAATCATCAAAGAATTCATACAGGGGAGAAACCCTATCAGTGTGTGGAATGTGGAAAGAGTTTCACTCACAGCCGCAGTCTCACTTCCCATCAAAGAATTCATACAGGGGAGAAACCCTATCCGTGTGTGGAATGTGGAAAGAGCTTCACTCACAGCCACAGTCTCACTTCCCATCAAAGAATTCATACAGGGGAAAAACCGTATCAGTGTGTGGAATGTGGAAAGAGCTACAGGAAGAGCTGCTCTCTCACTTCCCATCAAAGAATTCATACAGGGGAGAAACCCTATCAGTGCATGGAATGTGGAAAGAGCTTCACTCACAGCCACAATCTCACTTCCCATCAAAGAATTCATACAGGGGAGAAACCCTATCAGTGTGTGGAATGTGGAAAGAGCTTCAGTCAGAGTGCCAATCTTACTTTCCATCAAAGAATTCATACAGGGGAGAAACCCTATCAGTGTGTGGAATGTGGAAAGAGCTTCAGTCAGAGCTCCTCTCTCACTTTCCATCAAATAATTCATACAGGGGAGAAACCCTATCAGTGTGTGGAATGTGGAAAGAACTTCAGGAAGAGTTCCAATCTCACTTCCCATCAAAGAATTCATACAGGGGAGAAACCCTATCAGTGTGTGGAATGTGGAAAGAGCTTCAGTCAGAGCTCCTCTCTCACTAAGCATCAAAGAATTCATACAGGGGAGAAACCCTATCAGTGTGTGGAATGTGGAAAGAGCTTCACTGATAGCTCCAATCTCACTTACCATAAAAGAATTCATACAGGGGAGAAACCCTATTAGTGTGTGGAATGTGGAAAGAGCTTCAGTCAGAGTTCCCTGTTACGAAAAAGCAGCAATGCAGAAGCGAGCTCCAGGTGGCTGGAATGGTAAACAGGAAACTGATGTTATTGGATTGTACCGTGGGAACCAGGGACAGTCTGTTCAGAGCTCTGAGCACCGGATGTTAGCTCAGAGTGACACATGACCCTGTACTGAAAGTACATGGGTGGAGTTTATTCTCTCTCTGCAGTTGGAATCAGAGGGTACAGACATGTTTTCTCTGTACTGCTGAAAGACAGGAATAAAGACATGTAGATATATTTCTGTCTGTCTCATTCCCCCCCCCTGGAGATGGGAGGGGGAGGAGTGGTGTGTTCTTTTCACGTTTGAAAAGGATCGCCGAAGAGACCTCCCTTGGTCTTGCCGGCAGACGCTGGCAGGGGAGGTCAACAAGGATTCAAGCCGGGCACCTGGAGGGTGGCCAAATTCCTAAGAGCTGGAGGCTCTGCTGGCTTGAAATCCGATGGATATCTGATCTATGAGAATCTGCTTGAGAGGTGAGAGGTCGATGAATCGTTGCCATCCTCTGCACCTAAGGAGATAAAGAAATGCGTCTGCCTGCAGCCAGAAGCTGAACAGAACAGACAGCTGGACACCGAGAGGAGTGTATGCTCAAAGGTATGCTGCATTTCGGGCTATTGAGAGTGAACAGAAAGGTTTGATTCTCTGTTCATGAAACAAGCTCTGAGAGCAGGCTTGCATACCAGGAATTCCTGTGGTGAGATAAGGAATCCCGTCTTGAGCAGGTTGCTAGGCAACGTCTGCCAGCACTTGTAAAGTTACTGAATGGCTAAAAAGAGCCTGGGAAGTCGAAAGTGTTTTGATATGTGCGCAGCTGTGCAAGGGTTTTGAAAATAAGCCCAAAGGTTTGCCTGCCAGTGAAAGCAGTAAACAAGCATAAAGACTTTTGGAGTTTACTGGCTTGAGAGAGAAAGCACAGACTTGAATTCAAAATGGATTCTAAGAAGGCGGGAGGGTTGCCCTATCCCCCTCCCTTGACAAATGACAATTATTCATCTTGGTCTATAAAGATGAAGGCCCTGCTGCAGAATCAGAGGGTCTTTGACGTGATTGAGAACCCCATCCCAGCAGCACCAACCCGAGGTTGGGAGTCACAGAATCTGAAAGCCAGAACGGCTATAATTCTGTGTGTGTCAGATGACCAATTGGTGCATATTCAGGGTTTGGAATATGCACGGGAAATTTGGGAAATGCTGCGTAGAACACATCAGAGGGATGCTGGTTCTTCAGCGTTGCTGTATTTTGAGAAGCTGACCAATCTGAGGCTTGCGCCTGATGGAGATGTTCAAGCGCACCTGACGGAGATGAAATATCTGCGCCAGCAGATGGTGGAACGCAATTTCCGTCTGCAGGAGGAAGTGTTTTGCTTCATGATGATCAACAGCCTAAATCGGACTTACAAAACGGTTGCCAGTCAGCTTGGTTCCCTCCCGGCTCAAGATTTGACCGCGGAAAGGGTGACTGCCGTCGTGTTGAATGAACATGACAGACTTGCTGCACTGGAAGAAAAGGACAGGGGGAGGGAGGAACGGAGTTCTAATTCCCCCGCAGATGAAGCTACTGGAGAAAAAGCTCTAGCTTTGAACGCTGTCCGATGTTACAATTGTGGACAGGCTGGGCATCTTCAGCGGAACTGTAAGAAGCCACGTCAGCCAAAAGGAGCGAAGAGCCGCTCAGCAAAGCCTGAGGCGTCAGGCAAAGGTCACACCAAGACTTCGGTGAAACCTGGAAAAGCTTTGATGGCGAAAAGAACCACGCCAGGTGTTGGGAACTCGTTTGTTATTGACACGGGAGCGACAGTTCATATGTCTCCACACAAAGAACTCTTTTCATCGTTTAAGAAGCAAAGCTTCGCTGTGAAACAGGCCAACGGTCAGGAGCTGGAAGCGGCCGGCGTGGGGACTGTCTATCTTAAGAGTCTGAACTTGACAATAAACAATGTTTACTTGGTTCCTGAATTGAAGTTCAATCTGCTGAGTGTTTCGCAGATTGCAAAGAGAGGACTGAGACTGTCCTACGATGCTGAGAGCTGCAAGATCTACAAAGATGGAGAGTTATTTCTTTCGGCCAGAGAGAAGGATGGACTATATTTGTTGACTTTTGCACAAAGTGATTACATGGAATGTAATTCATCTGTGTCTAACCTAGTTTCTCTTGCAGGTGTGAGCAAGAAGAAGACCGGAGTCAACAGAGCATTTCAGCGGGTGTATGCTGATGTGATTGGTCCTCTAGAACCATCTAGAGGCAATGCAAGATATTATCTTGTGTGTGTGGATCATTTCTCTAACTATGTCTGGGTTTATGTGTTGAGAAAGCCACAGGAAGCCTTGGAGAGGTTTCAGGAGTTTTGTGACAAAGTTAAGAGTATGCATGATGCTAACATTGATTGTCTATTCACAGATGAGAAGCAGATTTTTCTTTTACAGGATTTCCAAAGGTTCCTGCAGAAGAAGGGGATCAGACACAAGATTGCTGTTTCAGCGGAAGCGTGGAACAGGGGTGTCTGTGTACGGGTGAACAGAGAATTGCAAAAGGGGATGGAAGCGCAATTGCTTAGTTCACATCTGCCACATGAGTACTGGGCCGAGTCTCTGATGTCGTACTGTTATACGAAAGTGAGAAAGGTTTCAAAAGAGGTGGGAAGTTCTCCTTTTGAGAAACTGTTCCACAGAAAACCTTCTGTTGCCCATTTCAAGGTTTTTGGGTCTCATGTGAGAACAGAAGCTCCAGGTGGAATAAAGAATGCCAGAGGCATTTTTGTGGGGTACGAAAAGGGTCTCTACAGAGTAATTTTGTCTGAATCTGGTCAGGTGATTCTCACAAAATTTCTAGAGAGTGCTCCTGAACAGGAGAGAGAAATAGTACACACATTTCCCACTGAGGAAGATTCAGATGATGATGATTTTACTGATTACAGCTGTACTGAAAGTGATGACACTGATAGCTCGGAGAGCTCAGTTGTCACAGTCATTGAGAGGAAGTCTCACACAATGGATAGGCCTTCACAACTGAAGGATGAACCACTGTTTACCATTGGAACTGGTTCTCCAAAGAGTCCTGAGACTGGACCAGTGAGCGGAGAGGATCAGCACCTCATACGTAGGTCTGAGAGAGTTACAAAGGGTCAACCACCCAAGAGGTACTCAAAAGAGTTTGCTAACTTAGCTGTTGCGTGTGTTGCTGTTGTAAACAACCGAGAACAGGTTGGAGCTGTGTCTAAGTCAGAGACAAAGACACAACAGAGAGTTGCTAGCCAAGGTAATGCAGATGCACTCATTCCTTGGAAACCAGACAACCAGAGAGGTACACTGGGGAAACCAGTGGCGGGGAGTTCCAAGGGTGGAACTGAAACAACAGGGGAGTGTTATGTGTATAACAACTGTTTGTTTTCTTCTCTGGATCACGCTTTGTTTGCCGCAACACGCATTGATTCTTTTGGGGGAGGATGTTACGAAAAAGCAGCAATGCAGAAGCGAGCTCCAGGTGGCTGGAATGGTAAACAGGAAACTGATGTTATTGGATTGTACCGTGGGAACCAGGGACAGTCTGTTCAGAGCTCTGAGCACCGGATGTTAGCTCAGAGTGACACATGACCCTGTACTGAAAGTACATGGGTGGAGTTTATTCTCTCTCTGCAGTTGGAATCAGAGGGTACAGACATGTTTTCTCTGTACTGCTGAAAGACAGGAATAAAGACATGTAGATATATTTCTGTCTGTCTCATTCCCCCCCCTGGAGATGGGAGGAGGAGGAGTGGTGTGTTCTTTTCACGTTTGAAAAGGATCGCCGAAGAGACCTCCCTTGGTCTTGCCGGCAGACGCTGGCAGGGGAGGTCAACAAGGATTCAAGCCGGGCACCTGGAGGGTGGCCAAATTCCTAAGAGCTGGAGGCTCTGCTGGCTTGAAATCCGACATCCCCATCTCACTTCCCATCAAAGAATCCATACAATGGTCAGAAAAACCATTATACAGCTTTAGGAGCCAGGCGAATCCGCACCTTTTTAACCAGGCTTTTGGCTAATTCACATCTAATGCCCTTTTAATATGTGGTTTTTTTAAATCGTTTTTTAAAATGTTGTAACTATCCTGAGACCTGTGGGTGTAGGGAATAGGTGCCATCTCTTAAAGGCCTAGTGGTCTTTGCCCCACCCCCAATAAAATATTTAAGGATGCCACCCCCCAGTTTTTGGTGTGTTTTTTTCAAACACAACCTTTTATGCTTCTGCAACTTGCCATACAATTTCTCTTTCAATTTACCCTCTTAAAAAATAAAAAAAATAAACGCACAAAGGTCATGAAGAAAACAAAATACAAGAAGATACAAACATGGACGGGTCCCATCTTTGCGGGCAAAATAGAAAAGTTGCTTTGAAGCAGGCTTTCCCACACTTGGGTCCCCAGCAGGTCCTGGACTACAGTTCCCATCATCCCTTCCCACTGGTCCTGCTAGCTAGGGATGATGGGAGTTCTAGTCCAAAAACAGCTGGAGACCCAAGTTTGCTTTAAAGGGAAAGTAGGCTGGCCCTGTGACACCCTCTGCTGGACAAAAGCACTGCCCCATAATGTGAACCACCCCCAGTACTGCTAATTGGAATTAATAGAGCGCAAAACTGAAGTTTGATCGGCACTTCAACCTCTAGTCAGCTTCTAGGTGCTTTCTGCACCACCTAGAGTACCCACAGAATTGTGGCTTCTACTGACAACACACATAGGAGAACAAATGAAAGACAAACCTGGAAAGGGCCATACCAAATGGACATCCGGTGTGAAGAGGTCACTTTCCCCACTGCTGAACAATGCCACAGGTAGAGGAGATGGAATGCTAGAAGTGTCTCTGGGGCAAGGGGAGCTGCTGGGAAATTGAACTACGGGCTCAAAATATTACTTTTTTAAAAAGTTGCTTCCATTATAGGCATTGCCATTCTAATGACATGCATGCTGTGAAACACAAGAGCAGTCAAGTACAACATTCCTGGAGTGAACATGTTTACACATGGGGAGGGATGTTTGTCCACCCAGCAGGTAAACTTCCTGTTTCCTTCTGGGCTGGGACAGACTTCCTCTGCATGTGACTAGAGGTGGGTGTGGCCTCACCTGTGCAGGTAATGACAAAAGCACAGGGCAGGGCAGCCATCTCTCTCTCTCTTTCACCACATGCATCGAAGACACAACATCTACTAAGCCAGAGATGCCCTCTTGGCTTCCAGCCAAGAGAGGAAAAAGGGACTGTCTTCTTAAGAGATAGACTCCAAGTGTATGTTACTTCATTAAGCTAAGTCTGCCTTCTGGGATCTGATTGTGAACAGAATGTGAGTAAACTCTTTTTATATTTTTGTAAAAGACTGTGTCGTCTCTTCTATTTTATGAGGGAATAAGGGGAAAATACCAGAACAGTTATTATAGAGGCTTTAGCGAGCCTGAGCAAACGCAGACACTGCAAATTTAAAATAAAAGGGAATGTTACTCTGCTGATATTGTGGAAGTTGTTAGCACAAGTTGGATAAGGATATACTCAGACAATATATCCTTTCCTGCATCCCTGAACATTCCCACACATGCATCACATGATGGATTGTGCAAGGCGGGCCTTACCTGGCCCTCCACCAATATTTTATCCAAGTCAGCACCACTGGGTCATGTGGTTTCCAAATTAAAGACATAAATCTCCTTTCTTTGCACAAGTTCCAGCTTCATTTATGCTTTTTAAAATTTATTTGCCCTTCATCTGAAGTTTTTACAATATAAACATACAGGATGAAAGCATGGCTTTCTCAAAAACAAGCCAAGCTAGAGAAATCTCTCCTTTTCTTCTTTTCTTTTCTTGGATGGATTAAAAACTTCGTTGATCAGGGGACTGTTGTGGAAATAGTGCATCTCCATTTCAGTAAGGCTTTTGACAGCGTCCTCTGTGATATTTATGTGAGGAAGCTGGTAAAGTGTGACTGAATGAGGTAACTGTTAGGTGGATTTGACTAACCCAACCCAAAGAGGACTCCTTCATGGTTCCTCCTCATCCTGGGGAAAAGTGACAAGAGGGGAGCCGCAGGGTTCTGTCCTGGGCCTGTTGTTGTTCAACGTCTTGATAAATGACTTGGATGAAGGAACTGAGGGGATGTTCATCACATTTGCAGACGAGACCAAACGGATCATAATGGCATCCTCTCTCTTCTTCAGCAACAGACAGGGAGACAAAGAACAGTGCAAAGGCACAGCAGAGCGGAAGAGATAAGGCTGACTTCTGTTCTTACACTTCCCAAGCCTAGGAAAGTAAACAGGGGCATGTGACATACTAGCAACAGGGTGCTCCCCCACACGCAGGGGAGAGGAGGAGGACCCCGAGCCATGCATGAAAGCCCTTATATAGACATTTTTAATTGCCCGCCCTGGAGTCCAAGACCACCCCCAGATACATCATACCCACATCACAGAAAAGGCTGTCAGCCCCCTCCCTGTCATAGACTTTGGAAAGAGATAGCTGTGGCCACTCTGGTGGCTTTTGTTGTTGCTGCTGCAGGTAATAAATAGTCTTGTGGTCACGAGGAATTGGGCGGAGGGTTTTCCATCACTGGGTCTGCGCTGACATCTGTAGAAGGGATATCCTGTAAGCGGGAGGGTGGGGCAGGACTGTTGGGACTTAAAGAGACAGTTATAAAGGGAAGAGATAAAAGCCAAAAAGGAGAGAATCGCCTTCAGTTTTTCCTGGGAAGCTGCAAACAATAAAAATCTTGGCGAGTTAAGCATTTTATTCATTTCAATACTATTATCCCATTTGCATATAATTACTACTGTTATTATATGCTAAAATTACAAAAAAGTAAAAATATAAAAGGAAAACAAAAGTAAAAAAGAAAGATTACCAATTAAACAATTTTTTCCAGATAAAAAATAAATGGACTTGACAGAACAACAGCGGATTTTTTAAAAAAAATATTATTAAATAATACAAAGATATTATCAGAACCACACAGATTGTTACTGGACTGGAACCTTAAGGACTAGGAGGTGAAGGAGGTGATGGTGAAATGGACACCCGATTGTGGATATCCAATGAAGATGAAAAATGAGGGAAATTATGGGAAAAGACTTAAAATTCACCACATGCTATTTGATTTTTAGATGGTTCCTGACCCCATCCAAATCAGTCAAAATAAATAAATATCAGCAATAAGTGTTGGAGGTGCAGACAAAATGAGGGAACCTTATTCCACATGTGGCGGACATGTCCCCAAAGGGAAAATAAAATAAAAGAAATGCTATTTATTTTAAAGAAAACCAAAGCCTTCCTATTTGATATTCTAATGATAAGCCTACCAAATGAAAATAAAAGAGAGTTTCTCTTTTTTTAATAAAATATTTTATTAAGATTTTACAAAAACATAGGTTTACAAAATACAAAAAAGACATATAAAAAGAAAAAGATACATAAAAAAGAAAAAGAAAAATACAAAAAATGAATAGCTAAAAAAGAATTAAAAACAAATTCATTTTTGTTACTTTAAACTCATTAGCTTGTTTCCTTGACCTCCTCACACCTCCCCTTTTTGTATTCCCATATAAAAATTCATTTCAGCAAATCCTTACCCTCTTTCATTTATCTTTACTCTGTATCTTAACCTATTATAACTATGCATTTTCATCCATTATCAATCCATATTTGCATATTCTTATTAATCTTATTACCAATACCACTTATTTTCAATCCAACATCGTTTTAACATTCATTAATTTTACAGTGTTTCTGCAAATAGTCTTTAAATTTCTTCCAATCTTCTTCCACCAACTCTTCTCCCTGGTCTCGGATTCTGCCAGTCATTTCCGCCAGTTCCATATAGTCCATCACCTTCATCTGCCATTCTTCCAAGGTGGGTAGTTCTTGTGTCTTCCAGTACTTTGCAATAAGTATTCTTGCTGCTGTTGTTGCATACATGAAGAAAGTTCTATCCTTCTTTAGCACCAATTGGCCGACTATGCCCAGGAGAAAGGCCTCTGGTTTCTTCAAGAAGGTATATTTAAATACCTTTTTCAATGTTCCCTCTCTTCCTAAGGGGTTTTTAGTTCTCCAAATATCAATCAAGTCCATATTGTCAGTCAGTTCAAAAAAGGTTTTTGGTAGTCTGCCATCTTTAGTTACAATCTGTCTCTGCGACTTGTCCATATTTGTAGATACCACTCCATTCATATCTCCCATCATAATAATGTTGTAGTCCATGTAGTCTAACAATGACCAAACTGCGGGAGGCAGTGGAAGACAGGAGTGCCTGCCGTGCTCTGGTCCATGGGCTCACAAAGAGTCGGACACAACTAAACGACTAAAGAACAACAACAACAACAACAACAACAACAACAACAACAACAACAACTAATAATAATAATAATAATAATAATAATTTATTTGTACCCCGCCCATCTGGCTGGGTTTCCCCAGCCACTCTAAGCGGCTTCCACAGCAACCAAAAATACACAAAAATGTCACACATTAAAAACTTCCCTGAACAGGGCTGCCTTAAGATGTCTTCTGAATGTCAGGTAGTTGTTTATCGCTTTGACATCTGATGGGAGGGCGTTCCACAGGGCGGGGGCCACTACCGAGAAGGCCCTCTGCCTGGTTCCCTGTAGCTTTGCTTCTCGCAATGAGGGAACCGCCTAAAGGCCCTTGGAGCTGGACCTCAGCGTCCGGGCAGAACAATGGGGGTGGAGACGCTCTTTTGGGTATGCTGGGCCGAGGCCGTTTAGGGCTTTAAAGGTCAGCACCAACACTTTGAATTGTGCTCGGAAACGTAGTGGGAGCCAATGTAGGTCTTTCAAGACCAGTGTTATACCTCAGCACGGCGCAGGGACTGACTGAGCGGGTGGCGAGATGCTTTCAACCTCGAACACTTGGCGGGTTCTGAAATGGTCGTGCAGGCCAGATTCACGACCCTGGAGGGCTGGATTCGGCCTGCGGGACATAGTTTGAGGACCCCTGGTCCACACTGACTGGCAGCAGCTCCCCAGAGTTTCTGGCAGGGATTTTGTCCAGCCCTGGCAGGAGATGTCAGGGGCTGAACCTGGGACATTCTGCATGCCAAGCAGATACTCTAGGGCTCCCCATATTTCCCTGCACTTTCAACGTTATACTATTAGCAACCGTGGAGATTCCACCTGCCTCTTTTGAAAGGAGAACACTCACCTGATTAATAATAATAATAATAATAATAATAATAATATTTTATACCCCACCCATCTGGCTGTGTTCCCGAGCTACTCTGGGCGGCTTCCAACAAAATATTAAAATGCAATAGTCCATCAAATATTAAAAGCTTCCCTAAACATAATAACAACAACCATCCATTTTCAGTCCATTGAATTAGCAATTGAGCATTTCTGGAAAGGGAAATGGCATACTTTTGTTGCGTGCATAAGCGTGCATAAGAAAGTATTACTCATTTATGATGAGAATAGGATTTATTTCTTTTGAACTTCGCTGGGTTCCTCCTTGGCAGCCAGTGCGATTCTTTCAGCAGGGCTGGAACTCAGGACCCGCTGCCTTGAGGGACATCTAAGAGCAGTTGGGCAGGGAAAGGTCTCCCTTGGGAGGCGGTGAACTCTCCTTCCTTGGAGGTATCTAAGCAGAGATCGGACGGCCATCTGCCATGGATGCTTCAGCTGAGATTCCTGCATTGCTGGGGTTGGACTGGATGACCCAGGGATCAGGGCCGTATCTAGCAAGAAAGTGGCAAGGACGTCTCCCCCCCCGGGGCATAGGCGCCCCCCCCCGCAAAATCGGTTCCCTAAATATGTCACTCAAGCTATGGGTGGGGGGGGGAGAGGGGGGCCCCGGAAGAGAAGCTGCTCTGGTCCAGCACAAGGAGGGAAAGTGGAGGGGGGAGGGAGCGGATGGGGGGGGAGGCAGTTGCACAGGCTCCAGGCTCCGCCCCAGTTGCTCCCCGTCTCTGGACCTCCACTCCCCCCACTTTCTGCGCTCCAGAAATTCAAGCCGAATTGAGAGACCCTTCGCTAGCCGGGATCTGTTCAGGGGCGCAGCGTGTCGGTCAGGTTGTGCAAAGGGAGGAAGGTCTGAGCTGGGGGAATCGGCACTGCAAGGGTTAAAGGGAAGTGAGCTGCCTTCCTAGAGAGGACAGGAAGGGGGGGCAGGTCCTCCCGAGCCAAGGCCCCTCCCTCCCCAGTCCTTCCCTGCTTGGGTGTCTCTCCTGCAAGGGCTGCCTCGCTGCCCCCTCCTGGGATCTGGTGAGTCTCCTCTCTCTCTGGGATCTGGTGAGTCTCCTCTCTCTCTGGGATCTGGTGGGGGTCCCAGGGCTGCCGCAGGGGAGGAGGCGGGGGGGCCTGATCTGCTCCTGCGGGGGGGGCAAGTCAGGGAGGAGAGGGTCAGGGGTGCAAAGACCCCCCCATATGCTCCTGCTACCCAGAGGAGGAAGGAGCCCCGGGGCTGAGAGCCAGAGCTTTTTGCCAGACTCCCCAGGAGGAAGGTCAGGGAAGGAGAGAGCGCGTGCCGGGAAGAGGGGGGTACCCCAAGTCAGGGAGGAGAGGGTCCTGCCAGGGAGGGGCCAGGTCTGCAACTCTCTCCTTCCTGCAGATCAGAGGATCCCTGTGTTGAGTTTCTGTTAATTGGTTCTCATGGGAAACTTACAGATTCTGGCTTCACACAATTAACTCAAGGCAGTGTCAATTTACTCTTGGCAGAAAGCCAAGGTCAGCTTGACCTAGAAACTACTTACTCTGATTGGTTAACGACCAGCACTCAACTCTGTTATCTAGGGATTGCTAGCACAGTGTGATGTGGGGTGTGTTAGGAGTAGGAGTGCTGTGTGTGGTTAAGAGAGAGAGAGAGAAAGAAAGGATTTATTTTGCTTTGTTTTGTATGCAGAAACTCTGCTGGTTTTATTTTTCCTTTTAATAAATCCTGTAAATAGTTATTCTGAGTCTAGCTGACTAGTCATTTCCACCTCAACTAGCTTCTTCGCTGTGCAGGAAAACTCTGCTACGTTTGGGCTAAAGCCATTAGAGCTATGCCTGACACTTCAAAGTTCCATGAGGTTATGGGCATTGTGCTGCCAGCCTGAGTTGTGGTGGTATCAGCATCAACAGTGTTGGTTCCAGTAGTTCCAGAAGTTGTTGTTCCTGTTGGTGCAGCAGATGGACACTGGCTGGTTCCTGACTGTGGTGAGCTGGTGACGCAGCAGACACAAGGACAACAGCTGCAGCGTGTGAGTGCTGGGTGCTGTGGTTCCTGTTTTCTCTCTCGGTGGTCGTGAGTAGCTGGTTCCGGGTTCCAGGGACATCGCTCTCAAGATGGCCTCACAACCAGTTCAGATGGCTTTTGAGCGTCTGAATGACTCCAATTACTTGCTGTGGTCGGAACGCATGCAGGCAGTGCTGCAGAGGGATCGTCTCTGGCAAGTGGTGAGTAAGTTTCCTGCGAAGCCTGATGATGAAGACCTTGATAAAGACCAAAGAGCAAGGGCCACAATTGTCTTGGGGCTGGAAGATTCCCAGTTGCCGTATGTGAGGGGAATCAAGTCAGCTAGAGGTGTGTGGCAAGCACTTAAAGAACTCCATGTGCGTGAGACAGCGGTTTCCAAGCTGTTCATTCACAAGGCATTGTACAAGGCAATGTTACAGCCTGGGGTTACAATGCAGGAACACCTACACAGTTTACAGTTAAAGTTTGCTGCGCTACAGGAAAGAGACTGTGCGTTAGACCAGCAGGAGAAGGTGGCTATTATTTTGAGTTCTCTCCCGGAAAGCTGGGATAATTTAGTTTTGTCTCTAGAAGGCATACAGGAGCGTGATTTATCAATCAGTTACGTTACTGGGCGTTTGATTGAAGAGTGGCAGAAGAGGCAAGAAAGGTCGTTGGCTGCAGAGGCTTCTACAGGCGGGCGGTTTGGAAGGAGTTCTCATGCCGTGCCAGGGGTGAAGCAAAAGCAGCGTACCGGTGAGGAGTCAGCGTTTGCTGTTAGGCGTTGTTTTCGATGTGGGTCTTCAGCGCATCTAAAACGACAATGTCCAGAGTTGGTCAAGTCTCAGTTGCCGGTGCAGGAGCAGAGACGAGATCAGCAGCAGCAGCAGCAGCAGCAGCGGAAAAAGAAATTCTTCAAACGAAAACAGTCGGCTCAACTGGTGACCGCCGAGGTCAAGATTGCTGATGAGAAACAAGCTGTCTGGGTGGTCGATTCGGGAGCGTCTCGGCACATCGTAAATTCAGATGAATTGTTTGTTTCCAAGAACTCAGCACAGCGCAGCCAGGTGGCTCTAGCAGACGGAAGTACTTCCGAAGTGATTTCGGGGGGTACAGTTTTTGTTCCTTGTCTTCGTGAATGCCTGCAAAATGTACTTTGTGTGCCTTCATTAAGGAGCAATCTGATGTCTGTAGATTGTTTGCTAAAAGCTGGGTTTAAAGTGTATTTTGAAGGAGACAGTTGCATTATTAAGAAGGCTGGTGAGATTTTAGGCACTGCTAAGTCAGAGGGAGGCTTGTTTTGGCTTAAAGCAGGATCTCAAGTTGCAGCAGTAGTCAGTAAATCTCAGCCTGCAGTGAATAACAAAGCTATACATGACAACTGTGTGCACTTATTGCATAGGAAAATGGGGCATGCTTGCTGGAAAAGTGTACTAAAAATGTCAGAATTGGCTGATGGGGGTGATTTAAAGAGTTGTAACAAGTACCTTGATTGTAATGTTTGTAAAAAGGTTAAAACCCACAGAGTCTCTTACCCCAGAAGTGACAGAGTTAGTGAGTCACCGCTACAGCTGGTTCACATGGACGTAATTGGTCCATTTGCTGTAAGCAGGGGTGGATCGCGTTTTTCATTAACAATTGTGGATGACGCCACGCGTTATTCTTGGGTTTTTCCCATGAAGAATAAGGGTGACGTGTTCACTAAGTTTAAAGGCTGGGTGGCATCTGTGGAAAGATTTCTGTCCACTAAACTCAAAAGGATTCAGACGGACAGAGGTGGCGAATTTATGTCAAATGCTTTTAGAGATTGGTTACAAAAGCATGGCATTGGGCATAGAAAAATGAACGCTTTTTCCCCAGAGGAGAATGGCGTTGCAGAGCGAAAAAACAGATCTTTACAAGACATGATGTTTGCCATGCTTGATGATGCTGATTTGCCCATGTCTTATTGGGGGGAGAGCATGCTCACCGCGTGTTATCTCCAAAATAGGCTCTTTCATCAAACAATAGGTACAACCCCGTACTTTAAATTGTTTCAGAAAAAACCCAAAATTGACCATTTGCATGTGTTTGGATCAAAAGCCTGGGTGTTAATTCCAAAACAAATGAGGAAGAAGGGAGATCCTAAGACCAAACAGTTAGTGTTTGTGGGTTACCAGGAGCTGGGAAAAGGTTTCCGCTTTGCTGAAGGGACAAATGGCATTGTGATCTCCAGGAATGCCGATTTTTGTGAACATAGTGGCTGGGAGAGACTACATGCCAATACTGAGGTTTGGTTTGAACCTTCCCAGGAGCTTCATGACTCTGAAGGTAAACATAGAGAATCAGAGTCTGAGGGGGAGGAAAGTTCAGATAAGAGTTCTCAAGAAAGTGGAGTTGCCCAAAGACCAGTTGTTAAGCAACAAAAGAGAGGTCATAGTTCTGAGGAGGAAAGTGGGTCAGACGAAAAATTTTCTCCCAGAAGATCTAAAAGACAAAACAAAGGAGTGCCTCCAGTGCGTTTTTCTCCAGATACTGCAAATGTGTTTAGTGTGATTGCAGAACCCAAGAGTTTTCAGGAGGTGTTAAAGTTACCAAAAGAGGAGGCAGAGCTCTGGAAACAGGCAATGGAGGAAGAGATGTCCTCTCTGAATGAGCACAAGGTCTTTACACCAGTAGCAGCGCCTGAGGGGGCAAAGACTTGGGCCCGGTTAGGACATATCTAGGGTTGGAAGTGTGCTGGGCCCAAGATGGCAGCTGCCTAATTAGTCAGCAGAACAAAGTTAAACAACTACTGACTACATACAGGATGCAGGATTGCAAAGGGGCAGTGGTGCCTATGGATCCAGGTTTCATAAAAACACTTCATATAGATGAGAGTCCTGAATTTGAACATCCTGATGTATATCATTCTGTAATTGGAAGTTTATTGTATCTAGCACAGTGGTCCAGACCTGATATTAGCTATGCAGTAGGCATATTAAGTAGATTGGTCTCAAAACCCACACTAAATGCCTGGAAAGGGGTAAAACAAGTTCTGAGATACCTCAAACAGACAATTGGCTACATGTTACAATTAAATTCTTCAGAGGATGAAATGTTGAGTTGCTACTGTGATAGTGACTGGGGAAATTTGCCGGATAGAAAATCTGTCACAGGACTGGTCATAATGGTCGGTGGAGCTTTAATCAGCTGGCGGTCACGCAAGCAAGACGTTGTAAGTGTGTCATCAACGGAATCAGAGTACGCCGCATTGAGTGAATTGTGCAACGAGGTGATTTATTTCAAGCATTTGTTAACAGATTTAAAAGTAAATTGTGGAGAACCAGTACAAGTTTACATTGATAATCAAGCTTGTATAACCTTAAGTAAAACAGAGGGTTTCAAATCGCGTTCCAAACATATCTCTGTAAAATACCAAAATGTACATTGCTGTGTACAAGACAATGTAATCACCTGTACTTATGTATCAAGTGAAGAAAATGTAGCAGATGTGTTAACTAAACCATTGGCAAAGGTAAAGAACAAACGAATGTGCAAGGGTTTAGGTTTGCTGGAAAAATAATCTCCTACATAGGTGTATTTGATGTTAATTGTCCAGCAGAATCTGTGAGGGGGTGTTGAGTTTCTGTTAATTGGTTCTCATGGGAAACTTACAGATTCTGGCTTCACACAATTAACTCAAGGCAGTGTCAATTTACTCTTGGCAGAAAGCCAAGGTCAGCTTGACCTAGAAACTACTTACTCTGATTGGTTAACGACCAGCACTCAACTCTGTTATCTAGGGATTGCTAGCACAGTGTGATGTGGGGTGTGTTAGGAGTAGGAGTGCTGTGTGTGGTTAAGAGAGAGAGAGAGAAAGAAAGGATTTATTTTGCTTTGTTTTGTATGCAGAAACTCTGCTGGTTTTATTTTTCCTTTTAATAAATCCTGTAAATAGTTATTCTGAGTCTAGCTGACTAGTCATTTCCACCTCAACTAGCTTCTTCGCTGTGCAGGAAAACTCTGCTACGTTTGGGCTAAAGCCATTAGAGCTATGCCTGACACTTCAAAGTTCCATGACCCTGACTCCCACGAAATCTCCCTTCTTTAAAGAAAGGAGTCCCTGGGACTTTAACTCTGTGTGACATCGCTCAGCCTCATTGCACAACAGAGGGAACATCTGCAAATGGTTTTCCAAAGTTGAACAGGAGGTGGACTAGCCCCCCCCCCAAAAAAAAACAACGGACAGGAAGGAAGGAAAAGTAGGAAAGAGAGACCAGGAATAAAGAGAGGGACCCCAGGCCATAGCCTGGCTGCTGCATTGCAAACTAGTTTGTGTTAAGCTATCTAACAGAACAACAAAAAATCAAGGGAGATGTCTTTGGCCCCACCCATTTGGCCCTCTGGGGGTTGGCCAGATACATTCCTGGCCCTCAGAAGAGAGAAAAAGAGACCTCACCCCACGAATCTGTCTGGACAGCGGCAGAGTTTGCAGAAAAGGAGACAGAAGCAGGGAGTGGAGGTGGGGTGGGGGTGGGGGTGGGGGTGAGGAGCAACTCCTGAGGACCCCCGAGTGAGGACCCTCACTAGAACCAAGCATCCATTTTTCACAAGATACAAATGACTCCCTTGTCAGTCACTTCTGACTTCAGGCATTATCTAGAAGGCAGCAGAAACCAGGTTGATTAATCTCACAGAAATCCCTTCAGTTGCCTCCACATTCTGCAATGCTTGAAGGCTAGAGACTTATTTCTTCTCCTCCTCCTGCTCTTTCTTTTCAAAAAGATATCTCATGGTCTGGGATGCGGTAAAGTCCAGCCCTGGTTCCCAGCAAGACTCATCCATGCTTGCTCGGGGAACCATTTTTTCCCCTGTCATACAAATTCTGTAACAGAACAATGTATTTGCTTTGTAGGATTTGCTAGAGCTTCTCATTTAGACGGACAGAACTTGGCAGAAGACCAAAGGGTTCCTTCTGATCTCTCAGAGGATTCCTGAGAGCACAGATGGATGTGCGAGACTCAGCTGGCCCTGGAAGAGGCCATGCCAACGAAACTGGGAGCAGTGGGGGGTTATGGGAAAACACTGTGCAGAAGATCCTGGTTGAGGAGGACACCCTCTGCTCAGAGGTGCAGAGCCAGCAGTTGAGGCAGTTCTGCTGCCAGGAGGCCAAAGGACCCCGAGAGGTTTGCAGCCGACTCCACCACCTTGACCATCAGTGGCTGAAGCCAGAAAGGCACACGAAAGCTGAGATGCTGGACCTGGTGATCTTGGAGCAGTTCCTGGCTGTCCTTCCCCTGGAGATGGAGAGCTGGGTGAGGGACTGTGGAGCGGAGACCAGTTCGCAGGCGGTGGCCCTGGCTGAAGGTTTCCTCCTGAGTCAGGCAGAGGAGAGAAAGCAGGTGAGAGAGACTTTCCTCTGGATACTCCCAAGGGGCTCCAAACAGGACAGAGAACATCCCATAATGGTCTGCTGATGGCCCATCCTTTTTCTGGGAAGGCATCCATGGAATGAGATCTAGCACCCTTCAAGTCTTTGTCATTCTCTTTCTAGTATTTCTCACCATTCTCTGTTTTGAATCCTTGTTTCTTTTTCAGGGAAAGGATCTCTTTGCAGAAATGGACCTGGATTCCTGTGAGGCAGAGAGGCCTCCGTTGGACACCAGAGAGAGGCCACTGGGTAAGGAGGAAGGTGGGTTTTCTCCACTGGTCTCATTCTCTTTGTTTCCCAACTCATCTGAGGGTTCTTATCATCTTGTTTTGGTGGGAGACCGTTGGGAACAAGGGTCCAGAGGAGGGGAGATGTATTTCTGCACAAACAAACATATGAAATGGGCACAAACGTCTATAAATGCTCTCAGCAGGTAAGGATTTCTAAAGGCCCATCTGCAGTTAGAGATGCCCTGTTTCACCTGTGAGAGAAGCAGGCACTTCTGGTGTCCTGCTTACCTTTTTTCTCTTACAGGTGGCAGAAGGATGCCAGCAAGACCTCCTGATCCGCTTTTTCATGGAGGCAGAAGGGAAGCAGCGGCTGTGGAACCAGATCAGGTCAGGGGAAGCTGCCTTGTGGGGACAGAGGCTGAGGGATGGAGCAATGTCATTTACTGGTTGGGCACAGAGGAATGGTGGGAGGAAGCAGCCGGGGAACCAGGAAGGGAAGACGGCTCAGAGCCGAAGGAGTGGAGGTGGAGGAAGGATGAGCGGTCAGAGGGAGAAGAGGGAGAAGTCTGTGAAGAGGAGGTGTCAGAAGCTGAAGGGGAAACAGAGCTTAGTGAGCTGGGAGACTCTGTGGCAGAATGCAGTGCAGAATCAGAGGCAGAAGAGGAAGGAGGCGAGTGGGAGAGGAAGGTTGAGAGGTTGAGGTGAGTCAGGATAAGGAGGAACCACCGGTGGCTCCCTCTCCTTTTGCCAGAAGCCACCCTCCCTACTTGTCTCTCAGAGCCAGGAGACCCCCTGCAATGCAGGAATCTCTGCTAGATCATCCAAGACAGATGGCCATCCAAAAGAGGCTTATTTCATTTCTAGATTGATAACTGAATGCAAAAATAGTTTTCTAAGCAGTGGACAAATGAGAACAAATAGCGGCCTGGATTCACCTAACCAGCCCCATCGGCTGCAAAATGGGGCCTGCCTCCACTTCCTCCCCTTCTCCATGCCCCCATGAATCCCTCGAATTTGGCTCTAGTTCTTAGGAGGGAACAGCTCAGGAGGAGAGGAGAAAGTGGATCCTTCCAACAGGGAAACTGGAATGCTTGCCTAGGCAGAATGACTTGAATAACACAAGGTGGAGTACAACCTATTTGCACAAAAACGAATACCCATAATTTAAACTTAGAATAAAATAAGCATCCATAAATAAAATGTGCAGCAAAGCAATCCTATTGAAACAACTCCCCTGCGTGAGTGCCCAAGGGCCCTGCTCCTGCCACTCACCACCTGGCCCAGGGCGGGGCCTGAAGCCTCACAAGGACAGTTGTTGCTGCTGCTGCTGGCCAGGAGGACTCGGAGCGGCGCAATGTTCTTTTTAAAATTTTCTTTTTTCCCTTTTGATTACTTTTTTTGTGGGGGGTGGGATGGATGTTTGGTTGGGTTTGGGAATTTGTTTGATTTTAATGTGTTTGTAATTTTTACAGTTTTTTGTTTGTATTGTTCTTTCTTTTTTTTAAGGGTTTTATTTTGTTCTTAAGGGGAGGGGTCAGGGCTGCCGGGGAGTGGGTCCCAGCCCACAAAATAGCTGGGGCATGTTCCATGGGGGGGGATGCACTGGGACAACCGATCTCAGTGATCACGGGTAGGAGGAGGAGTTACGCTAAGACCAGACCACGTCATTACAGAGGAGGCAGGTTTAGTCGTTGTTGGAGGACTATCCCTGCCTCCGGGTCTGGTCCTGACTGGACGGATACTGGAATCAGCAAGGGATACCCACATGACCTGAAGGTGCTGCTCTGCAATGCCAGGTCAATGATTCATAAAACCACTGCCATCCATGACTTGATCATGGATGGAGGACTTGACCTGGCATGTGTAACAGAGACTTGGTTGGATGAAGCAGATGGGCCTGTCCTTGCCGCTGCTTGTCCACCAGGTTTCTTTTATGCACAGCAACCCAGGCCTTGTTGGCGAGGAGGGGGGGTTGCAGTGCCATGGTCGGATCACTTCCTAGTGCAACTGGACTTCTCCGCGACCCTTCCCCTCTGCATGGAGGTGGGACCGATTCAGATGGTCCGCCCCCGCCACTTAATGGCTCCAAATGGTTTCCAGAGAGTGGTAGGGGATGCTTTATCCCATGTTGATGGCCTTTCAGCTGATTCCCTGGTGGCCCGCTGGAATGTGGAGTTAACCAGGGCTATTGACTGTTTGGCTCCGAAGCGCCCTCTTCGATTGCATGGAGCCCGGACAGCCCTGTGGTTTTCCACGGATCTGAGGGCAATGAAACAATCGCTGAGACGGCTAGAGCGCCGGTGATGGATAACTCATTCTGAAGCTAAGCGGACACTGGTTAAAGCTCAATGTCAAGCCTACCAAGTGGCGGTAGCGATGGCAAAGAAGACTTTCTTCGCCGCCTCTATTGCATCTGCAATAGACTGGTGACTGGGAGCGGCCGCCAAGACCATATAACACCGTTCTTGAAAGGCCTACACTGGCTCCCAGAACGTTTCTGAGCACAATTCAAAGTGTTTCTGCTGACCTTGAAAGCCCTAAACGGCCTCGGTCCAGTATACCTGAAGGAGCGTCTCCACCTCCATCGTTCTTCCCAGACAGTGAGATCTAGTGCTGAGGGCCTTCTGGCGGTTCCCTTGCTGCGAGAAGCCAAGTTACAGGGAAGCAGGCAGAGGGCCTTCTCGGTAGTGGCACCCGCCCTGTGGAACGCCCTCCCACCAGATGTCAAAGAGAAAAATAACTACCAAACTTTTAGAAGACATCTAAAGGCAGCCCTGTTTAGGGACACTTTTAATGTTTAAGAGATTATTGTATTTTAGTGTTTTTTGGAAGCCGCCCAGAGTGGCTGGGAAAACCCAGCCAGATGGGCGGGGTATAAATAAATAAATAAATAAATAAATAAATAAATAAATAAAAATAATAATAATAATAATTAACAGGAAGGAAACAACAGAGGATTGTGTAGCAGATCATATTTCTGCTGTCTCAGAGGAGGACATTTCCCTTTTTCTTTTAGGGTCCAGTGTGCTTTGAAGATGTCGCTGTTTGTTTCACGGACGAGGAGTGGGCGTTGCTGGATCCTGACCAGAGAGCTCTGCATAAGGACGTCATGGAGGAGAATTGTGGGATATTGGCCTCTCTTGGTAAGGCTCCCTGTGGGATCGTCCTATCTGCCTGGAAATTCAAAAAATACATCTATGGACCAACCTCATATATTTTCACAGAGTTCAACAGTGCCCCCTATAAAACCTGGGAACCTAACACCCCCACAATAAACAGTAACTTACAGTTTTTTCTTTGAACAATCTTCTTCAAAATATTCCTTTTTCTACCACGATTGGGCTGGTGTGAACTTTCCACGCCATCTTCAGTGTCAGCTTCAACCTTCCACAATTTTGACCACTACTATATATCAGACAAAACAACATTCAACAACTCTTCAGAATCTAATAATAAATTTGTTGGTAAAATGACAAACAACACAGGTAATGAACACACACTCAACTCGTTTCATTTCTTCTCCATTTCTTCCTGAGGCTCTAATCTCTTTTTGTCTCCATTGCAGATTCTGATGAATTGGAAATTGAGAGCAAAAGTGAACACGATAAAATCCCCAGGGAGGAGAAGCCACGTAAAAATTTGGAGTGTGGAGAAAGCTGCAGTCAGAGATCCCATTCCACTTCCCATCAACAAAGTCTCATTGGAAAGAAACTCTATCAGTGCATGGAATGTGGAAAAAGCTTCAGGAAGAGCTCCGATCTCACTTCCCATCGCAGAATTCATACAGGGGAGAAACCCTATAAGTGCGTGGAATGTGGAAAGAGCTTCAGGAATAGCTCCCATCTCACTTCCCATCAAAGAATTCATACAGGGGAAAAAACCCTATCAGTGTGTGGAATGTGGAAAGAGCTTCAGTCAGAGTGCCAATCTCACTAAGCATCAGAGAATTCATACAGGGGAGAAACCCTATCAGTGTGTGGAATGTGGAAAGAGCTTCAGTCAGAGTGCCAGTCTCACTAAGCATCAGAGAATTCATAAAGGGGAGAAACCCTATCAGTGTGTCAAATGTGGAAAGAGCTTCACTGAAAGCTCCTCTCTCACTTTCCATCAAATAATTCATACAGGGGAGAAACCCTATCAGTGTGTGGAATGTGGAAAGAACTTCAGGAAGAGTTCCCATCTCACTTCCCATCGCAGAATTCATACAGGGGAGAAACCCTATCAGTGCGTGGAATGTGGAAAGAGCTTCACTCACAGCCACAATCTCACTTCCCATCAAAGAATTCATACAGGGGAGAAACCCTATCAGTGTGTGGAATGTGGAAAGAGCTTCACTCACAGCCACAATCTCACTTCCCATCAAAGAATTCATACAGGGGAGAAACCCTATCAGTGTGTGGAATGTGGAAAGAGCTTCAGTCAGAGCTCCGATCTCACTAATCATCAAAGAATTCATACAGGGGAGAAACGCTATCAGTGTGTGGAATGTGGAAAGAGTTTCACTCACAGCCACAGTCTCACTTCCCATCAAAGAATTCATACAGGGGAGAAACCCTATCAGTGTGTGGAATGTGGAAAGAGCTTCACTCACAGCCACAGTCTCACTTCCCATCAAAGAATTCATACAGGGGAGAAACCCTATCAGTGTGTGGAATGTGGAAAGAGCTTCACTCACAGCCACAGTCTCACTTCCCATCAAAGAATTCATACAGGGGAGAAACCCTATCAGTGTGTGGAATGTGGAAAGAGCTTCAGTCAGAGCTCCCATCTCACTTCCCATCAAAGAATTCATACAGGGGAGAAACCCTATCAGTGTGTGGAATGTGGAAAGAACTTCAGGAAGAGTTCCAATCTTACTTTCCATCAAAGAATTCATACAGGGGAGAAACCCTATCAGTGTGTGGAATGTGGAAAGAGCTTCAGTCAGAGCTCCTCTCTCACTTTCCATCAAATAATTCATACAGGGGAGAAACCCTATCAGTGTGTGGAATGTGGAAAGAACTTCAGGAAGAGTTCCAATCTCACTTCCCATCAGAGAATTCATACTGGGGAGAAACCCTATCAGTGTGTGGAATGTGGAAAGACCTTCACATGTAGCTCCTCTCTCACTTCTCATCGCAGAATTCATACAGGGGAGAAACCCTATCAGTGTGTGGAATGTGGAAAGAGCTTCACTGATAGCTCCAATCTCACTTGCCATCAAAGAATTCATACAGGGGAGAAACCCTATCAGTGTGTGGAATGTGGAAAGAGCTTCAGTCAGAGTTCCCATCTCACTTCCCATCAAAGAATGCATACAATGGTCAGAAAAACCATTATACAGCTTTAGGAGCCAGGCGAATCCGCACCTTTTTAACCAGGCTTTTGGCTAATTCACATCTAATGCCCTTTTAATATGTGGTTTTTTTAAATCGTTTTTTAAAATGTTGTGGGTGTAGGGAATAGGTGCCATCTCTTAAAGGCCTAGTGGTCTTTGCCCCACCCCCAATAAAATATTTAAGGATGCCACCCCCCAATTTTTTTCAAACACAACCTTTTATGCTTCTGCAACTTGCCATACAATTTCTCTTTCAATTTACCCTCTTAAAAAATAAAAAAAATAAACGCACAAAGGTCATGAAGAAAACAAAATACAAGAAGATACAAACATGGATGGGTCCCATCTTTGCGGGCAAAATAGAAAAGTTGCTTTGAAGCAGGCTTTCCCACACTTGGGTCCCCAGCAGCTCCTGGACTACAGTTCCCATCATCCCTTCCCACTGGTCCTGCTAGCTAGGGATGATGGGAGTTCTGTGGGAGCCAGGAAGTCATGGCAAAGGCTTGTAGCGCCACCTGGTGCCTTGCTGACCTCGGTGACCAGCATGTCTGTGCCTTACCATGTATTAGAATTGTATTGACCTTAAAAGGAGTTGTGTTTCCTCTGGGCAGTGATGACCCTATATGGTGTGGGTGGGTTTAAGCCATGACCAGATGAGGTAACATGAGACACTGGGATGCAGCCATGCGGCTGGAGAGAACAAAGGATAATAAAAAAGGACCGGAGAGGGAGAAGATGTCTGAATGAGCTGCCCTCCGTCCATGGAAATATGCTAGCTCTCTGCGTCTTTATTTTATGCTAAAATAAGCGCCATTTGTAACGGCTGGCTCCGACAAGTGGTGCCCCTTGTGAGGCTGAATAAAAGAATACAACTGAGGTTTTTAAAAGAGAGCTAAGAAGCAAGACTTAAAGCAAACAGTCTGAGGCAGACTATAGGATTTTTGATCCAAGCACTGGATATCATCCACTTACCTCGTCCGGCAAGGGTTGCAAGCGCTAATCATCTTCGGATCCATGGTGAGTCGATCCCTTAAATATTGATTTTAGAAAAATGGGCAGCTCTTTGACTACTCCCCAACAGAAATTTTTAAAAGACTTAAAATTTCTCCTCTCCTCCAACAAATTGGAAGTTCCTGAGGGTGATTTGATACAGCTCATTCTGGCAATTGATGAGCATTGTCCCTGGTTTCCTGCAGATGGGACTTGGGAATTAAAACATTGGGATAAGATTGGAACACATTTTCATGGGCATCCCAGCATTGGTGTTCGGATTTTAAATGCATGGTGCAAGGTTCGATATGCTATGGGTTCTTTATCACCAAAAAATATCTCCATGGCTGCATTGCCAGTACAACCTTCAGCTTCTTTAATTCAGCCTGCTGTCCTGCCATGTGTTCCAGCCCTTGCTTTGCCTGCAGCCCCAGACCCCAAACCTCCGGACTACAGTTCCTCACCAGAGGACCCAATCCTGCAAAAATACCGTGGTCTGGCTGGAAATGACCCTGCTCTTTCAGCAGCAGCAGCAGAACCAGCTACCCCTTTTCAACGTGCAGTCCTTGCCTGTTCCTTATCTCAGGATACTATGGCATTCCCTGTTATTGTGCCCCCTGCTGGTGCTCCAGCAGGAACTCAAGCCCAGCACCAACCTTTTGACTTTAAAATCTTGAAAGAGCTCCAATTGTCAGTTAGGACAAATGGACTGCAAGCTCCTTTTACACAAGCTCTTTTGGAAACCACATTAGCCCAGCTTTTGGTTCCAGATGACATCAAGCTTTTGGCACGTACAGTTTTACCCCCATCAGCTGGTGTATTATTTGCTCACGAATGGGAAACTGCCTGCCGTGGTTATGCTCCAGCCTTGTTACAACAAATCAGAGGAAATAATCCAAATATTACCCTCGCAGATGTCATAGATGCCATGATGGGGCGTGGCCCCTTTGCTCAGGCTTCAGTACAAGCCACACTGCTGCGGATCTTATTGAGGGATACTGCTCTTGCTGCTCAACAAGCAATGAGAAAAATCCCGGAACCCACCAGTATTCAGTCTAGGTGGGGTTCAATCAGACAAGAACCTAGAGAATCATATTCTTCCTTTATGGACAGGCTGATTACAGCAGTGAGTAGACAAATTGAAAATCCTGAAGCCAAACAAATAATTATCAAACAATTGGCCTTTGAAAATGCAAATGAGGATTGTAAGGTTGCGTTGCGCCCGATAATACACAATCCTGCCACAGACACAGCAGCCATGCTTCGCATTTGTCAGTCTGTTGGTACAGCCACCCACAAGGCTCATTTGCTGGCAGCAGCGCAAAATAAAAACCAGCCTGTAGCCACCGATACAACGTTTCCAGCATGGCAAACAAAGATCACTGATACCTCAGTGTGGGTAGAACAGTGGCCTCCACCAAAAGAAAAATCCGCAGCAATGGCACCATCTCGTTTTTGAACAGCTTATTTCTGAACAATTGACTTTCGGCCACATTGAACCATCTTCATCCCACTGGATCCAGCAGACAGGAACGCTTGCTTTTACATTGCCAGTATATAACAATTTGCAATCCACCCAGCGATATCAGTGGGTTGTTCTGCCACAAGGCATGCGGAACTCCCCTACACTTTGCCAAAATTTTGTGAATGAAGCATCGAAACCTTTCCGCATGCGCCACCTAGAGGTGCTGAACACAAGCTGCATCTGGCAGTATTTGCTGCCCCATTGTAGCCAACAGGAAATTTATATGCTCAGACGGACAAGAAGAAGACTATCTGCATTATAGAATGGTTACATTTACCTCATACCCCTTCGAAGAACATTTATTCCGTAACTGAATCCGCATCAGACATTGTTATCAAAGAACGTTCACGTGCTATAACTTTGAGCGGTTTTGATGTTGCATCAATTTATATGCCTTTTTCACAGACTGAACAGCAGCATTTATTGATCACAAATGCTGCCGTACAAATTGTTTTGGCTGATTTTATAGGTCATCATTTTTAATCCTCCAAAGGATGACCGTTTGACATTTCTGACACAGGTCACCTATGTTTTGACTAACCCCTTGTCTCTCACACCTCCCCCCTCTGCACTAACCCTCTTCACGGATGGAACAAGAAGTATGGGAGTAGTGACGTGGGAGGAGGGAGGAAAATGGAAATGTTATTTACCCCTCCACAGTCTTCTGCCCAGCGAGCTGAGCTAGCGGCTGTGATTCTTGCCTTTCAATCCTTTCCTACTCATCCTTTCAATCTTATTGTGGATACTCAGTATGTATATCGCCTTTTTGCTATTTTACCAATATCTTATATAACTCCTTCCTTGGATTCTGACTTGTTTTCCTTGTTTCTTGCCCTGCAAGCCTTACTTCACCACAGAGTTTCCTTTTTATGTTGCACATCTTCGCTCCCACACATCACACCCAGGGTATTTAGCAGAGGGAAATTCAAGAGCAGATTCAGCTTTGAAGAACATTTCTGCCTTTTCTCTCTTTTCTGATGCTATACTAGGTCATAACACCTTTCATCTCCCTGTGAAAGCATTGGCTAAGCAGTTTTCTATTCCTTTGGCCCAAGCTAGGGATATTGTGTCCCAATGTGCTTCCTGTTCTAAATCTCAGCTGGCCATTCCTTTTGATGCTGTCAATCCTAGGGGCACGTCTGCATTGGCGTGTTGGCAGATGGATGTCACACACACACCTGTGTTGGCTCCACTCTCCAAGGTTCACCTCACGGTGGACACCCACTCTGGATTCATATGGGCTACGCCCATGAGGGGGGAAACAGCTCGGCATGTCATTCAGCACACTATCCGCTGTTTCTCAGTCATGGGTAAACCTGCGCGCATCAAAACTGATAATGGTCCAGCATATATTTCTAAAACATTTTCGGAATTTTGTATGTTGTGGAATGTGAAATTAACTCATGGTATACCCTTTAACTCCACAGGGCAAGCGATAGTGGAAAGGGCGCACCTGACGTTCAAAACACTATTGCTTAAACAGCTTGGCGGCCGAAGCATACCAACAGCAGACATTCCTTCGGCAGTTCACCAAGTTCTTTTTGTGCTTAACCATCTTTATATCCACATACTAGGACCCATACTCCCGCGGAATTGCATTTTAGGAAGGAGGAGGCACTGCCCCACCCCTTGGTGGTGTACCGACGCTTGCCTGATCCCACGTGGCATGGACCTGTCCCGCTGATCACGTGGGAACGAGGGTACGCGGCAGTGGACGTCGAGGACAAGCCTTTATGGGTTCCAGCTCGATGCGTGCGGCCATGGCAAGTCCCTTCAACTGCGAAAGTGCCTTCCTAACCATTTGCCTTGCCATCTTTTGCTGCACCGTTTTACAAGGAAGAGAAGCAGACGACACAGACCAGTTGAAACCACCATATTAGCGTTGTTGAATAAGACTTTTAGGGGTGAAAATTATCATAAGATATGGAGGAATAATATTTTTGTACAAGATATGATTAAGTTTACTAGTCTATTGCATGCTTCTAAATGTTGGGTATGTATGCCTGCCCCCATTTGTTTTCAAATTAAGGAGGGGGAAGAATCATGGGGCATATATCCAAACTGTCAATATACATTGAAATTCATGTTTAATAGCTCATACAGTGACCAATCTCAGTGCTATAGAAGCGATACCAGTGCATGGCTAAAAACTAGGAAAGAAACCTACCATGCAAATTGGAGTCTGAATTCTTCTATCCCTGGCTTAGCAAATGCCACAGATGAGCAATTTCATATCAGTTCCTTATTTACTGAAGCCTTTAGTTGGTCCCAACAGAGTAGTAATATCTGCTATTTACTCCAAAGAGAGTTATGGTTGCTTTGTGGCGAAAAAGCATACAAAGCCATTCCTCGAAACCTCACAGGCACATGTACATTGGGTCTCGTGGTTCCGTTGTTGTATAAGGTTGATAAGTTACCATCTTCTCTTAGACTACGGAATCGTCGAGAGGTTAATTCACCCATAAATCAATATATTGATTGGCCCAGGTCTCTCGGGCCTTGCTGCCCTCAGTGGGTGCAGCAATGAACTATAGGGACCTCCATCGGCTAGCAAATTGGACTGAAGGATTATTCAATGATACCATAAAAGCTTTGAGGAAACTCAACCAGGAGTTGTCTGCAATGAGAGAAGTGGTTTTACAGAATCGCTTTGCTTTGGATGTGATTTTAGCCTCAAAAGGAGGAGTTTGTGCACTTGTTCATTCTCATTGTTGTATGTTTATTCCTGATAATAATGTCAGCATATCTGCGACGATCGACCATATGGAAACCATGGTAGCCCACAATCCGTTTGCCCCCCCTCCTTCCGTTGATCCATGGGCATGGTTATATTCTTGGCTTCCAGATGGAAGTTGGCTTCGACATTTATTGATTATAGTGATTATTATAGTAGTTATTTGCATTATTTTGTGTTGCTGTATACAATGTATTCCTTCTTTAATTTCTGTATGTACTGCATGGTTCTCCAGTCCGCGGCCCGCTTCCGGTCTCACAAGAGTCGCCTATCGCTCTCGATATAACCGTATTGGTACTGATATATATGATTCTGATTAAAATATAAAGAAAGAGGGCATGTGGGAGCCAGGAAGTCATGGCAAAGGCTTGTAGCGCCACCTGGTGCCTTGCTGACCTCGGTGACCAGCATGTCTGTGCCTTACCATGTATTAGAATTGTATTGACCTTAAAAGGAGTTGTGTTTCCTCTGGGCAGTGATGACCCTATATGGTGTGGGTGGGTTTAAGCCATGACCAGATGAGGTAACATGAGACACTGGGATGCAGCCATGCGGCTGGAGAGAACAAAGGATAATAAAAAAGGACCGGAGAGGGAGAAGATGTCTGAATGAGCTGCCCTCCGTCCATGGAAATATGCTAGCTCTCTGCGTCTTTATTTTATGCTAAAATAAGCGCCATTTGTAACGGCTGGCTCCGACAGAGTTCTAGTCCAAAAACAGCTGGAGACCCAAGTTTGCTTTAAAGGGAAAGTAGGCTGGCCCTGTGACACCCTCTGCTGGACAAAAGCACTGCCCCAGAATGTGAACCACCCCCAGTACTGCTAATTGGAATTAATAGAGCACAAAACTGAAGTTTGATCGGCACTTCAACCTCTAGTCAGCTTCTAGGTGCTTTCTGCACCACCTAGAGTACCCACAGAATTGTGGCTTCTACTGACAACACACATAGGAGAACAAATGAAAGACAAACACAAGAGGCAGGAAAAAACCTGGAAAGGGCCATACCAAATGGACATCCGGTGTGAAGAGGTCACTTTCCCCACTGCTGAACAATGCCACAGGTAGAGGAGATGGAATGCTAGAAGTGTCTCTGGGGCAAGGGGAGCTGCTGGGAAATTGAACTACGGGCTCAAAATATTACTTTTTTAAAAAGTTGCTTCCATTATAGGCATTGCCATTCTAATGACATGCATGCTGTGAAACACAAGAGCAGTCAAGTACAACATTCCTGGAGTGAACATGTTTACACATGGGGAGGGATGTTTGTCCACCCAGCAGGTAAACTTCCTGTTTCCTTCTGGGCTGGGACAGACTTCCTCTGCATGTGACTAGAGGTGGGTGTGGCCTCACCTGTGCAGGTAATGACAAAAGCACAGGGCAGGGCAGCCATCTCTCTCTCTCTTTCACCACATGCATCGAAGACACAACATCTACTAAGCCAGAGATGCCCTCTTGGCTTCCAGCCAAGAAAGGAAAAAGGGACTGTCTTCTTAAGAGATAGACTCCAAGTGTATGTTACTTCATTAAGCTAAGTCTGCTTTCTGGGATCTGATTGTGAACAGAATGTGAGTAAACTCTTTTTATATTTTTGTAAAAGACTGTGTCGTCTCTTCTATTTTGTGAGGGAATAAGGGGAAAATACCAGAACAGTTATTATAGAGGCTTTAGCGAGCCTGAGCAAACGCAGACACTGCAAATTTAAAATAAAAGGGAATGTTACTCTGCTGATATTGTGGAAGTTGAGCTGTTTAACCCTGTAAGCTCAGGTTCTCCTGACAGAGGAAGCTGGTAAAGTGTGACTGAATGAGGTAACTGTTAGGTGGATTTGACTGACCCAACCCAAAGAGGACTCCTTCATGGTTCCTCCTCATCCTGGGGAAAAGTGACCAGAGGGGTGCTGCAGGGTTCTGTCCTGGGCCTGTTGTTGTTCAACGTCTTGATAAATGACATGGATGAAGGAACTGAGGGGATGCTCATCACATTTGCAGACGAGACCAAACGGATCATGATGGCATCCTCTCTCTTCTTCAGCAACAGACAGGGAGACAAAGAACAGTGCAAAAGGAGTGGTGATCTACGCAAAGGAAAATCTGCAACCGAAACAAATCTTTAAAGATGACCAAGGAAGATATTTGGCAATTGAAATTCAATTCCAAGGAGAAAAATTTTTGATAGTGGGAATATATGCACCAAATGAAGGGAAAGCAGAATTTTTTAAGAAGTTGCATGAGACTTTAATGGACTATATGGATTATAAATTAATCATGATGGGGGACATGAATGGAGTAGTTTCAACAAATATGGATAAAGCACAAAGACAGGTAGTTACAAAAGATGGAAGACTACCAAAAACTTTTTTTGAAATGACTGACAATATGGACTTGATTGACATTTGGAGAACAAAACACCCATTAGAGAGAGAGGGAACCTTCTTTTCTGAAGCCAAAATGACATGGACTCGGATTGACCAAATTTGGGTGACTAGCAGTATGGCGTCGAATATAAAGAAAGTGGAAATCTGCCCAAAAACTCTCTCCGACCATAATGCAGTAAAGATGGTGATGAAGCAAACAACAACTGGTTCCTTCAGATGGAGAATGAATGACACTTTATTTAGAGACGAGGAGATCTGTAAAAAGGCCCAAAAAACTCTGAAAGATTATTTCGAAATTAATTTAAGGACTAAAGTAGAAAAAAGAATAGTATGGGACGCAAGTAAAGCCGTGATGAGAGGGTTTTTGATACAACAAAATACATTAAAGAAAAGAAAGCAAAACGAGAGGAAAGAGAAAATTTTGGAAAAGATAAAAGAAGGGGAAAGGAAATTAAGACTGAAGCCAAAATCGCAAGAGATTTTAAGAGAAATTAAACTGTACCAAACACAATATATGGAACTGATGAATCAAGAAATAGAATGGAAAATTAAACAAATGAGACAAAAGACTTTTGAATCTGCAGATAAATGTGGCAAGTTATTGGCTTGGCAAATAAAGAAGAGACAAAAACTCAACACGGTAACAAACTTAGAAGTGGAGGGAAAGAACATATGCAACCCAGTGGAAATTAGGAACTGTTTTCAGAGCTACTTTAGACAACTGTATACACAAGGGCCGCAGAAAGAAACAGATATACAACAATTCCTCGAGAAAAATGGGCTGAAAAAGATTTCGCAGGAAAGTAAGACAATTTTGAATCAGGAGATATCAGCACAGGAAATAGAAGATGCCATTCAAAACACGACGTTGGACAAATCACCTGGACCGGATGGATTGACTTCCAAATATTACAAAGTTTTGAAGGAAGGGCTTATACAACCTCTGAAGGAAGTCTGCAATGAGATTATTGAGGGGAGAAGGGCACCAGACACGTGGAGGGAGGCCTACATTACACTTATACCAAAGACAGAGACTGAAAAGACCCAACTTAAGAACTACCGACCCATCTCGTTACTAAATGTGGATTACAAAATCTTTGCTGATGTTTTAGCAAAGAGACTGAAAAGAGTTTTGATGGAGGAGATTCATGGGGACCAAGCGGGCTTTCTCCCGAAAAGGCATTTGTCGGATAATGTAAGGAATATAATTGACATTTTGGAGAAGCTGGAAGTGAATATAAATACTAAGGCTGTTTTGATATTTGTGGACGCCGAGAAAGCCTTTGACAATATATCTTGGAGTTTTATGTTGAAGAACCTCCGGGGGATGGGGGTAGGCCAAGGGTTTGAAAATGGTATAGGTGCAATATACTCTGAACAGAAAGCAAAATTAATTGTAAATAATGTGGTAACAGAAGAGTTCAAGATTGAAAAAGGGACACGTCAGGGGTGCCCTATCTCCCCATTACTTTTTATATCGGTCCTGGAGGTTTTGCTTAATATGATTAGGAAGGACCAGTTGGTCAAAGGGGTTCAGGTCGGAGCTAAACAATACAAATTGAGAGCATTTGCAGATGACCTAGTACTTACTTTACAAGAGCCAGAAGCTAGTACGAAAAGAGTTTTGGAAATAATTCAAGAGTTTGGTCAAATGGCAGGATTTAAATTGAATAAGTTAAAGACTAAGGTATTGGAGAAAAATTTAACACAGATTGAAAAAGAAAGGTTTCAGAATGAGACGGGGTTGACTGTGGTTAAAAAAGTGAAATACCTGGGTGTGAATATGACAGCTAAGAATGTGAATTTATTTAAAGACAATTATGAAAAAACTTGGACAGAAGTGAAAAAAGATCTGGAGATTTGGTCAAACTTGAAGCTTTCCTTGTTAGGTCGAATTGCAGTTATAAAAATGAATGTATTGCCAAGAATGTTGTTTTTGTTTCAAGCATTACAAATAATGGATAAAATGGACTGTTTCAAGAAGTGGCAGAAAGATATATCTAAATTTGTCTGGCAGGGCAAGAAGCCCAGAATAAAATTTAAGATATTAACGGATTCAAAGGAAAGAGGGGGGTTTGCCCTGCCAGACTTTAAATTGTACTATGAAGCGGCAGCTTTCTGCTGGCTAAAAGATTGGCTGCTTCTTGAAAACACAGACATTTTGGATTTGGAAGGTTTTAACAATATTTTTGGGTGGCATGCATATCTGTGGTATGACAAGGTTAAAGCGCACAAAAGTTTTAAAAACCATATTGTCAGAAAAGCACTATTAAATGTCTGGGTTAGATATAAAGATTTGCTGGAAAATAAAACTCCAAGGTGGCTGTCGCCAATGGAAGCTAAGGCAGTTAAAAAGTTAAATATGGAGTCGAAATGGCCAAGATATTGGGAAATTCTGGAAAAGGAAGGGGACAAATTGAGATTGCAGAGTTTTGAAAAATTAAAAGGGAAGGTGAGAGATTGGTTGTACTATCATCAAATAAATGAAGTGTTTAAATTGGACAGTAAAATTGGCTTCCAGGTGGAAAAATCAAAATTAGAGACTGAACTGTTAGAATCCAGTACTAAGAATTTGTCAAAAATGTATAACTTGCTGCTGAAATGGAATACACAAGATGAAACGGTTAAATCAACTATGATTAAATGGGCTCAGGACATTGGTCATAATATTTTGTTCGCTGACTGGGAAAAGTTGTGGACCACCGGGATGAAATTTACGGCATGTAATGCCTTAAGAGAAAATATAATGAAAATGATTTATAGGTGGTACATAACCCCAGTCAAGCTTGCAAAGATCTACCACTTGCCTGACAATAAATGTTGGAAATGTAAGGAAAAGGAAGGTACATTCTTTCACCTCTGGTGGACGTGCCCGAAGATTAAGGCATTCTGGGAAATGATTTATAATGAACTGAAAAAGGTATTTAAATATACCTTCCCTAAGAAACCAGAGGCCTTTCTCTTGGGCATTGTCGGCCAAGGGGTGTTAAAGACAGATATAACTTTTTTTATGTATGCTACAACAGCAGCTAGAATACTCATTGCAAAGTACTGGAAGACACAGGATCTACCCACACTGGAAGAATGGCAGATGAAGGTGATGGACTACATGGGCTTGGCAGAAATGACGAGCAGAATCCGAAACCAGGGAAAAGAAGCGGCGGAAGAAGAATGGAAAAAGTTTAAGGACTATTTAAAGAAATATTACAAAATTAATGACAGTTAGAATGATGTTGGACTGAAGTAAATGGTTACTATTAGTAATGGTTAAGACAAGGAGAATAAGGATGATTAGCTTAAATTTATAGCAAAATAAGGGAAGATTTGCTGAACAATTGATTAGAATTTGGAATACAGAAACGGGAGGCATGAGGAAGTCGAAGAAGAAAGGTTTAAGAAATTAGGACATGAAATGGTACTTGTTTCTTGTTTTGTTTTTGTCTTCTGTTTGTTTATGTATGTTTTGTTTGTATGAATATAAAAATTGTTTAATAAAAATATTATAAAAAAAAAAACAAAGAACAGTGCAAAAGCACAGCAGAGCGGAAGAGATAAGACTGACTTCTGTTCTTACACTTCCCAAGCCTAGGAAAGTAAACAGGGGCATGTGACATAGTAGCAACAGGGTGCTCCCCCACACGCAGGGGAGAGGAGGAGGACCCCGAGCCATGCATGAAAGCCCTTATATAGACATTTTTAATTGCCCGCCCTGGAGTCCAAGACCACCCCCAGAAACATCATACATCATAGAAGAGGTGTAGCCCAAGGACACCCCCCCCCAGATACATCATACCCACATCACAGAAAAGGCTGTCAGCCCCCTCCCTGTCATAGACTTTGGAAAGAGATAGCTGTGGCCACTCTGGTGGCTTTTGTTGTTGCTGCTGCAGGTAATAAATAGTCTTGTGGTCACAAGGAATTGGGCAGAGCGTTTTCCATCACTGGGTCTGCGCTGACATCTGTAGAAGGGATATCCTGTAAGCGGGAGGGTGGGGCAGGACTGTTGGGACTTGAAGAGACAGTTATAAAGGGAAGAGATAAAAGCCAAAAGGGGGAGAATCTCCTTCAGTTTTCTTGGGAAGTTGCAAACAATACAAATCTTGGCGAGTTAAGCATTTTATTCATTTCAATACTATTATCCCATTTCCATATAATTACTACTGTTATTATATGCTAAAATTACAAAAAAGTAAAAATATAAAAGGAAAACAAAAGGAAAAAAGAAAGATTGCCAGTTAAACAATTTTTTCCAGATAAAAAATAAATGGACTTGACAGAACAACAGCGGATTTTTTTTAAAAAAAATATTATTAAATAATACAAAGATATTATCAGAACCACACAGATTGTTACTGGACTGGAACCTTAAGGACTAGGAGGTGAAGGAGGTGATGGTGAAATGGACACCCGATTGTGGATATCCAATGAAGATGAAAAATGAGGGAAATTATGGGAAAAGACTTAAAATTCACCACATGCTATTTGATTTTTAGATGGTACCTGACCCCATCCAAATCAGTCAAAATAAATAAATATCAGCAATAAGTGTTGGAGATGCAGACAAAATGAGGGAACCTTATTCCACATGTGGTGGACATGTCCCCAAAGGGAAAATAAAATAAAAGAAATGCTATTTATTTTAAAGAAAACCAAAGCCTTCCTATTTGATATTCTAATGATAAGCCTACCAAATGAAAATAAAAGAGAGTTTCTTTTTTAAAAATAAAATATTTTATTAAGATTTTACAAAAACATAGGTTTACAAAATACAAAAAAGACATATAAAAAGAAAAAGATACATAAAAAAGAAAAAGAAAAATACAAAAAATGAATAGATAAAAAAGAATTAAAAACAAATCCATTTTTGTTACTTTAAACTCATTAGCTTGTTTCCTTGACCTCCTCACACCTCCCCTTTTTGTATTCCCATTTAAAAAATCATTTCAGCAAATCCTTACCCTCTTTCATTTATCTTTACTCTGTATCTTAACCTATTATAACTATGCATTTTCATCCATTATCAATCCATATTTGCATATTCTTATTAATCTTATTACCAATACCACTTATTTTCAATCCAACATCGTTTTAACATTCATTAACTTTACAGTGTTTCTGCAAATAGTCTTTAAATTTCTTCCAATCTTCTTCCACCAACTCTTCTCCCTGGTCTTGGATTCTGCCAGTCATTTCCGCCAGTTCCATATAGTCCATCACCTTCATCTGCCATTCTTCCAAGGTGGGTAGTTCTTGTGTCTTCCAGTACTTTGCAATAAGTATTCTTGCTGCTGTTGTTGCATACATGAAGAAAGTTCTATCCTTCTTTAGCACCAATCGGCCGACTATGCCCAGGAGAAAGGCCTCTGGTTTCTTCAAGAAGGTATATTTAAATACCTTTTTCAATGTTCCCTCTCTTCCTAAGGTGTTTTTAGTTCTCCAAATATCAATCAAGTCCATATTGTCAGTCAGTTCAAAAAAGGTTTTTGGTAGTCTGCCATCTTTAGTTACAATCTGTCTCTGCGACTTGTCCATATTTGTAGATACCACTCCATTCATATCTCCCATCATAATAATGTTGTAGTCCATGTAGTCTAACAATGACCAAACTGCGGGAGGCAGTGGAAGACAGGAGTGCCTGGCGTGCTCTGGTCCATGGGGTCACAAAGAGTCGGACACAACTAAACGACTAAAGAACAACAACAACAACAACAACAACAACAACTAATAATAATAATAATAATAATAATAATAATAATAATAATAATAATTTATTTGTACCCCGGCCATCTGGCTGGGTTTCCCCAGCCACTCTAAGCGGCTTCCACAGCAACCAAAAATACACAAAAATGTCACACA